>NC_044567.1:71821801-73071801 GCF_007565055.1 Rhinopithecus roxellana
TGTAGGAGAATTCCAGTTCCTCCACTGACACTCGCTACTGTCAGCCTTTTTCATTTTAACCATTCTAATAATTGTATAAACTGCACCAAAATTATAGCTTTAATTTGTATCTCCCTGATAACTAATGACTTTGAGCATCTTTTTGTGTGCTAATTTGCCATTCATTTATCTTCTTTGGTGAAATTTCTGTTCAAATATTTCGTGTATTTTTATTGAGTTTTGAGAGTTCTTCATATATTCTAGAAATAAATCCTTCATTAACTATGTGATTTACAGATATCTTCTCCCAGTGTGTGACTTGCCTTTTCATTCTCTAAAAAGGTCTTCTTAGCTTACTGCACTGAAAAAGGGGAAAAACAATGTCTTTCACAGAGCAGAAGTTTGACATTTTGATGAAGTTCAGTGTGTCAATTTTTTCTTTTATGGATCATGCTTTTTGGTGTTATATCTAAAAAATCTTTGCCTAACCCAAGGTCACAAAGATTTTCTCCTATGTTTTCTTCTAGAGTGTTATAGCTTTAGGTTTTACATTTAGACTTGTGATTGAACTTGAATTACTTTTCAATATGGTGAGTATGAGTTATGAACAACTCTTCTTCTTTTCGTTCTTCTTCTTCTTCTTCTTCTTCTTCTTCTTCGTCTTCTCTTCTTCTTCGTCTTTCTGCTTCTTCTTCTTGTCTTGCGTATGCTCCTTCCTTGCAGCCTCCTCCTCACTCCGTCTCCTTCTCCTCTTACGCAACACCTACCCCATACCCTCCCCCTCCCCCCTCCCTCCCCCTCTCCTCCTCCTCCTCCTCCTCTTCCTTTCTTCCTTCATCTTCTTCCTTTTTTGTGTATGGCTATACCCAACTATTCCAGCACCATTTGTTTAAAAAGACTACCTTAGGCCAGGCGCGGTGGCTCAAGTCTGTAATCCCAGCACTTTGGAGGCCGCGACGGGCGGATCACAAGGTCAGGAGATCAAGACCATCTGGCTAACACCATGAAACCCCGTCTCTACTAAAAAATACAAAAAACTAGCCGGGCAAGGTGGCGGGCACCTGTAGTCCCAGCTACTTGGGAGGCTGAGGCAGGAGAATGGCATAAACCCGGGAAGTGAGCTTGCAGTGAGCTGAGATCCGGCCACTGCACTCCAGCCTGGGCCACAGAGCGAGACTCCATCTCAAAAAGAAAAAAGACTACCTTGTCCTTCCTCTACTGAATTGATATTGCACTACTTTGAAATCAGTTAAACATATTTGTGTGGGTCTGTTTCTGGCCTTTTCTGTTCTATTGACCTATTTATCTATCTTTATGCCAATAACACATTGTCTTGATTGCTGTAGCTTTATAATACGTCTCAAAATCAAGTAGTATAAATCTTTCAACTTCATTCTTTCTCACAGTTGTTTTTGCTCTTTTAGATTTCTAGTATTTCCACGTGGATTTTAGCATCAGCTTATCAATTTGTACCAAAAAAAGCTTGCTAGGATTTTGATTGGGATTACATTGATTACATAGATCAGTTTGGGGAGAACTGACATCTGAACAACATGATTCCAACCCATGAATATAGTATAACTCTATTTATTTAGGTCTTTATCTTAATTTGGGCTGCTATAACAAAGTGCCATAATTTTGGTGGCTTCTCAGCAACAGAAATCTATTTCTCACAGTTCCGTAGGCTGTAGGTCCAAGATCAGGGCGCCAGCATGACCAGGCTTTGGTGAAAGCCTTCTTTTGGTACATTGAATTCTTATGATTTTATGTTGCCTTGGCATCCATTTTACATATAAACTGGACCTTCTCATATCAGAAGCAGGGCTTAGTCATCCTTGCCACAGTTTTCAGTTATCTGCCCTCTCACAGTTCCTCAACATGGTCGATCCCAGTTCCTGCTTTATACAACCACTTCCTGGTGACCACCTTTCTATGAGACAGCTAGATACAACCTATCTGACTTGTACTACTGACCCTCTTGCCTCACATGGACTGTGCAAATATGCCACAGTGACTACCTCACAGTCACAGCATGACTCCACGGAACTCATGCCTGCTTGTTCTAAACCCATCAATTAGAACTCCCTACGGGAAATTTGCTTGGGTAAACTCCTGGACTCCAATAAAGGCTTTGGCCCAAGGTCCGTCACCCTCTCTCTCCTGCTCCCACCCACTGGTTGAGCTCCTTGCCACCTCCAGACTTCCCACTGGGAACCAGTAGACACCCCTAATGTCTCTGGGACCTGTAAGTAATAAATTTCTTCTGTTTCATGCATTTGGGTTTCACTTTCTCATTGTGTCTCATCTGACCTACACACTGTAACTTAACTTTCCCCTGATTGGGGCTGTCCTAGAAAATTGCTATCTCAGACTGGGCGCAGTAGCTCACACCTGTGATGCCAGCACTTTAGGAGGCTGAGTCCAGTGGATCACTTGAGGCCAGGAGTTTGAGACTAGCCTGACCAATATGGTGAAACCCCATCTCTACTAAACATATAAAATCAGCCGGGCATGGTGGTGCGTGCCTGTAATCCCAGCTACTCGGGAGGCTGAGGCAGGAGAATCACTTGAACCCAGGAGGAGGTGGCAGCTGCAGTGAGTCAAGATCACGCCACTGCACTCTAGCCTGGGTGACAGCGAGAGACCTCAGTCTCAAAAAAAAAAAAAAAAAAAAAAAGAAAGAAAGAAAGAAAAGAAAGAAAGAAAATTGCTGTCTTAGCTTATGGCCACTGTCAAGAGAGACCTCAAGACCAAATTAAAAGAAACCATGGGCCAGGCATGATGGCTGATGCCTGTAATCCCAGAGCTTTGGGAGGCCAAGGCGGGAGAACTATTTGAGCTCAGGAGTTCAAAACCAGCCTGGGAAGCAAAGCAAGACCCCATCTCAACAAAAAATTAAAAAATTAGCCAGACGCAGTGGCACTTACCCGTAGTCCCAACTACTCAAGTGGCTGAGGCAGGAGGTTCGCTTGAGTCAGGGAGGTTGAGGCTGCAGTGAGTCATGATTATACCACTGAACTCCAGCCTAGGTGACAGAGCAAAGGCTCTATCTCAGAAAAAAAAAAGGACTATTTTCCTCTTCAATGACATCTATGGAGTCCACTCATTAAAGATAGTGTTGGCTGGGTACAGTGGCTAACGCTTGTAATCCCAGCACTTTGAGCACTTTGGGAGGCTGAGGTGGGCAGATCACGAGGTCAGGAGTTTGAGACCAGCCTGGCCAGCATGGTGAAACCCCATCTCTACTAAAAATACAAAAAATTAGGCCGGGCGCGGTGGCTCAAGCCTGTAATCCCAGCACTTTCGGAGGCCGAGACGGGCGGATCACAAGGTCAGGAGATCGAGACCATCCTGGCGAACACGGTGAAACCCCGTCTCTACTAAAAAAACACAAAAAACTAGCCGGGCGTGGTGGCGGGCGCCTGTAGTCCCAGCTACTCGGGAGGCTAAGGCGGGAGAATGGCGTAAACCCAGGAGGTGGAGCTTGCAGTGAGCTGAGATCTGGCCACTGCACTCCAGCCTGGGCGACAGAGCGAGACTCCATCTCAAAAAAAAAAAAAACAAAAACAAAAACAAAAAATTAGTCAGGCATGGTGGTGCATGCCTATAGTCCCAGCTACCCAGGAGGCTGAGGCAGCAAAATTGCTTGAACCTGGCAGGCGGAGGTTGCAGTGAGCTAAGATTGCGCCACTGCACTCCATCCTGGGCAACAGACTCCAACTCAAAAAAAAAAAAGATGAAGTCACAAGATAGAAAGAGGCTAGATCCCTGAATCAATGCTAGTAGCACCACTCAACATACATGAGATGTCATGTGAGCAAGAAATGAGTAACAAAGGTATTAAGTTGCTGAGATGTGGTGGTTGTTACAAGGGTTGGCCCCTCCTGAACTTCTGATCTAATTGATGTGGAGAAGGGCCTGGGCAATTGTTTATTTAGCCCCCCAGGTGATCCTAACAGGCAGCGAGAATTGAGAACCACTGGATTGGGACAGAAACACAAGTGCAGAGTTGCTTAGTAGAGAAATACTGAGTTTCCAGGAATGCCCCCAGGAAATGGGAAGAAAGTTGTCCAGAAACTAGAGGAAAAAAGGAGAGGACAGAGAGGACCCAGCAACATGGTGGAGGCAAGCGACCAAAAGAGAAGAAGTTGACCAGAAAGACAGTCTTTGTGCCAGGAATGGTCAGGGGCTCTTTTGGAATAGAGGTGTTTAACAATCAATGCCAAATTTCCATCAGAACTATGAGGTGATATGAACCCCCATGGATGCTTTGGGGAAATCATCGCACTTCCCCAAAGGGTGGTTGCTCATCTGGCCATTGCAAGGAGAAGGGAACCACCAAAGCTCCTGAGAATCCTCAATGATCCCAAAGGAGTGGCACGCAGTTCCGCTGAATAACTCAGGTAGGAAGAAAGCTGACCTCTTAACCCTGAAGGATTTGCCAAACATTGCCCCTGGGTGGTCCTTTGATGTCACCTATGTCCCCTGTTTTTGAGCACCTGGAAGCAATCCTAGTGTTACCACTGGAAGAGTCCATGACACTTTTACAGAAGATGAACCTGAAGCCCAGAGAGGTAAAGGGACCTGCTGGAGGCCGCACAAGTTCCAGGTGGAGCTGAGTGGATTAGCCACAGCGTGTCTGGGTCCTCTAGCCCCATGAATGCTCGCAGACACCCGGGTGCAGGCATTTATTTTTTTTAATTTTAGATTCAGGGGGTACACGTGCAGGTTTGTTACATAGGTATATTGTGTGATGTTGAGGTTTGGGTTTCTATTGAACCTGTCACCCAAATAGTGTACAGAGAACCCAGTACGTCATCAATATGTCGTTTTCTTTCTTTTTTTTTTTTGAGACAGAGTCTTGTTCTGTCCCCTAGGCGGGAGTGCAATGGCACGATCTTGGCTCACTGCAATCTCTGCCTCCCAGGTTCAAGAGATTGTCCTGTCTCAGTCTCCCAAGTAGCTGGGATTACAAGTGTGTGTCACCACACCTGGCTAATTTTTGTATTTTTAGTAGAGGTGGGTTTTCATGTTGGCCAGGCTGGTCTTGAACTCCTGACCTCAGGAGATCCACCCGCCTCGGCCTCCCAAAATGCTGGAATTACAGGCATGAGCCACAGTGCCCGGCCAATATGTCATTTTTCAACCCTTGTCTCCCTCCCTCCCTCCCTCCTCTCATCATCTCCAGTGTCTATTGTTGCCATCTTTATGTCCATGTGTACCTATAATGTTTAGCTCCCACTTAGAAGTGAGGGCATATGGTATTTGATTTTCTGTTTCTATGTTAATTTGCTTAAGATAATGGCCTCCAGCTATATTCATGTTATTGCAAAGGACATGAGTTGTTTTTTTTTTTTTTTTTTGTTTTTTTTTTTTTTGAGAGGGAGTCTCACTCTGTCGCCCAGGCTGGAGTGCAGTGGTACGATCTCGGCTCACTGTGACCTCTGCCTCCCAGATTGCAATACAAGCAATTCTCCTGCCTCAGCCTCCTGAGTGGCTGGGACTACAGGTGTGCACCACCACACCCAGCTAATTTTTGTATTTTTGGCAGCCACAGGGTTTCACTATGTTGGCCAGCCTGGTCTTGAACTCCTGACCTCAGGTGATCCACCCGCCTTTGCCTCCCAAAGTGCTGGGAGTACAGGAGTGAGCCACCAGGCCCAGCCAATTTCATTATTTTTATGGCTGCACTGTATCCCATGGTGTATATGTACCACATTTTCTTTATCCAATCCACTACTGATGGGCACCTAAATTGATTCATTGTCTTTGCTATGGTGAATAGTGCTACCATAAGCATACAAGTGTGTTGGAGGCCGAAAGAATGAGGGTCATGATCAACTCAGTATACCACTGAAGGCTATACGAGCAAACAGCAAACTGTTCTCATAAATGCAGAATGTTGGCAAAAAACTGACAAACTGCGTCTGCCACCCAGAAGGAATGCTGAGGGCAGTCACGCCCCAGGCGCAGTGTTTGTGATTATCTACAGGCACACCTGAAGCCTGTTAGCAATTATGTGAACCTGTGATAAATCAAGCAGCTGACCAATGGTTACCTGCTCCTCCCTGCTCTTTCTGCCCAATAACTATGGAGGGCTGTGGAAGCTCAGGGCCCTTGCTCACTAGAAGCAAAAGCAAGGACCCTTCTTTCAGATTCTTTTGTATTAAGTTTTCATTTCTGTGTTCATCCTCTTTTGTTCAGTCCCCTAGTAACTGTCACAAGTGGCGTTCATCCTACGTTCAGTCCCGTAGTGACAATCACACAAGTGCAGGCATCTTTCTGGTGAAATGATTTCTTCTCCTTTGGGTAGATGCCCAGTGATGGGATTCCTGGAATGAATGGTAGTGCTATGAAAAATCTCCAAACTGCTTTCCACAGGGGCCGAACTAATTTGCATTCCCACCAATAGTGTATAAGCACTCCCTTTTGTCTGCAACTTCACCAGCATCTCTTATTTTTTGACCTTTTAATAGACTGGTGTGAGGTGGTAACTCATCATGGTTTTGGTTTGCATTTCTCTGATGATTAGTGACATTAAGCACTTTTTCATACATTGTCACTTGTATGTCTTGTTTTGAGAAATGTCTGTTCATGTCCTTGGGTACAAGCACTTAGAAGGAGCATCTTCTGGGGATGGGGGAGTGTGCAGGGGCAAGACAGGAAAGGAAGACATTGCAGAAAACAACACATGTCACTCTGACTTCCATTCTAGAGTCATCTGTGCTGTGCTCCCCAGCTCTCACTTTCTCCCAAAGCCATCCACCAACCCCAACCAAAGACAAGCAGAGCCAGAAGCCTTTGCTTTCACATTTAATCCAAGGAAAAGAAAAAACCCATCAGTGAGAAAACTCAAGAACTGGATGGCTGAGGGAGGGGACAGAGGAAGGGCACTGGGGCTGGGACTGAACATGGACAGTGGATGGTAGGGTCCTCACTCTCTTGAGGTCCCTCAAATACAAGAGTCCACAATGGCAGGGAGGGAGAAGAGTCACAGAGCTAATGTCATGGGCACACACACCTGTTCCAACCCAGCCCCAGCCCTGTCCCAGGTGAGCCAAGGACTGACAGCCTCCGCTTCCACTTGATAGGTACCTGGGAGGGCTGTGGAGTGGTGCTCAGGCAGGGGAGGTAGGAGGCTGTTCAGAGAGGAAGGACTGAGAAGAGACAGGAGGGAAGGGTTCCACGCCTGTCACTAGCAGTGAAGGTGCCATGAGGGCCAGGTACCCAACCCATTTCCATCACAGATGATGGTCATTTGGACCAAGGGGGCAAACAAATCTTCCCCTGCCTCTACCCTTAAGTCCCCCAGGAAAGGTAGAAACTGGCAAGTGACCCCATAGCCTCAAGTCAGCAGAAAAACACCCCATTTCCTTCCCACTCCCTTAGGCTGAGGGTGATGCAAGGGACAGATGAACCAGGATGAAAGGACACTGATCAAGGGCAAAGAGGAGCAGGAAGATGAGTGCGTAGTATATGCAGAGGCACACCAACAGATGGGGGCAGGCCTGGCCTTTCCACCCCATGTGTATACTCTATGCAAATGCAAATGAGATTCCTAGTATAAGAAATATATTCTAACATTTGTAATAAATATTCTGTTTATTCTCCTTCCCCTTCCCTAGGAAATGGGCACACAGTGGTTCAGGGGCCAGCTTTGGCTGACGCTGCAGAGAAGACTAGTTAGACACTTGGAAGAACTGGGAGGCACAGGGGTTTGGACTCGGGGTGCCCCAGGTTGTCCCCTCTGAGGACAGGCTCACCCCGGAAGGAATGCAGAGAACAATGAAGGATGAGATGCCCAAATACATCTAGGACAGCATTCTTTCTTAAAGGGAGTCTCCTATTTTACAAAACTGCCCTCCCCAAGTGACGGCAGGGGGGCATTTAGGGTAGAGGGACAATAGGACAAGGGAGAAAACATCAGGAAAGGACCAGGGCTTCGGAGTCTGGGATCACGGTATTATAAGAAATGAGGGCTGATGGGGAACCCCCAGAAAGGGGCCCCAAAGAGTGACCTCCAAAACAAAACAATCCTTTGCTTCCTCCCCAAACTAAACCTGACACACACACACACACACGTGCACACACACACACACACATACATATACACACACCCCAGTGCCAGAGGCACAGACAGGCGCCAAGCATGCACATGGAACCACAGGCTGTGCAGACTACAGTGTAAATGGCGCCCCCTGGAGTTGTGTGTGAGGAACCTCCTGGTGGGCAACTGTCCTTCAAGCCCAGGCTCCCAAGGTCCCTTCTGCACTCCTCCTCAGCCCCTCCAACCCGGCAGCCCTGACGCAAGTGGGTTACCTAGACCTGGCTAGAGAAAAAAACAAAATGGACCAAGGTCAAGGACACAGAACCCAGACCTGTGCCTGCTGTGGGCCATGGAGAGCTTGGGGCTCTTCAGTTGATAGCAGCAGGTTGTCACAGGGCTCAGCCCTCCATCCCGCGCCTACCTGGGCTGAGCCCACTGGCCCCTGCCAGCCTGGCCCTGTGGGGAGCAGGGCTGACCTGTCAGGACACATTGGAAAAATCTGGAAAAACTTCGGCAGTGAGAAGCTGTGGGTGAGGGAGGGACCGAACAGCATCTGCCCTGTGACCCTGCCCCTTTCCGAGGGAGCTGGGAGCTACAGTGCTCTGCAGCTGTGGCCACTGGCTCTCACTCTGACTCCTCCAGCCTTCAAGATGGCACCAGGCTGGCACCACCACCCAGGCCTGTCTGGCTGCCAGTAGGACATGCATTCCCCTGGCCACATGGAAACAGCCCAAGGCCTGCTCCTGTGACACAGGGGTGAGAGGTGGAAGGAGTCCAGGAATGGGGTGGGTGTGGCCAGTCCAGAGGAGAACTGGTGACTGGGGAGGGGTGGCAGGGGGCAGTGTACCTACTGACCATGTGGTCCCAAAGCAGCTTTTATCTTCTCTGTACTGACCATTATGGAGGTGACTCTGACACATTCCTGGGCATGGCTTGGCCCTCAGAGATATCTGGTGGCCAATGGGCATTGGGAGTGGGCAGCACCTGGGCACAGGGTACCCCATGAATGCCCACCTCCCTGGCAGTGCACGCCTCTGTGCTGAAGCCAGACTTAGGGGCTGCTGGGAGCTATTACCCAAGGAGAGCCAGATATAGGGGCTAAGGATTGTGGCAGGGGGTCACAGGTCAGGAATGGGATGGATTCAGGTTCTGGGTTTCAATACAGAGTGGGCCGAGGACCAGGTGAACAGGCTCAGTATACCCAGCTGACAGGCACCCACTGGGGCTCTGTCCGTAGCTTCTCCATGGCCGCCTGGAGCTCGCGGAAGGTCCTCTCCAGATTGCTATTGACCAGGCAGAGGTCAAAGTAGTGCCCGTAGCCCCTCTGGATGCGGCTGCTCTCCTCTACTGTCCGTCTCAGGTCTGCCTCCTGCCCAGGCACAAAGGGACCTCCCTACAGTCAGTTCCCACAACTCACCCCCACTGTCAGAAGGAGCTACAGCTCCCCCACTCCCCCTCCCCAAAGCCCAACTCTGGTGTGGACTCCCTGGCTAGGGAGTGAGGGGCCCCTCTCTGTTTGTCTCAAAGTGGCTCACCATCAACCACAAACAGATGATGAGTGAAAGGGAGAAAATAAGCTTTAGTAACTGCCAATCACACCCCTAAATGCTTTGCATGCCACATAATCTTCACTACAGCTTTGCAAAGTAGGATTAATTCTTCCCCATTTATAACAGAGAAAATTAAGGTATAAAACGGTCACACAGACAGTCAGTGGCTAAACAGGGTCTGCCTGACTCTCAAGTCAGTGCTCCCTCAAGTCTGACTAGGCTGCCTTATCTATGCAGCATGACAGGCTGGTACCAGGGCAATCCACAAGTACCCAGGACAACCCCACCCTCGACCCAGTGGAAGCTGGCTGGGCAGGGGTGGGGAAGGGTACTTGACAACTGACTTAAATAAGCTGAAGCTAGCTATATCCCAGCAGCTCCGGTTGGCCACACCTTTTGCCAAGGAGGAGGTGCCCAGAATGGGAATCAGGCAAGGGTCCAGAGCTCCTAAGGGGGTCACTGGCAGAAGCGTGCCAGCCTAGACAGCCTCTTCTGGGCCCCAGCCATGCTAGAGGGTGGGGTTGTCCTGGGTACTTGTGGATTGCCCTGGTACCAGCCTGTCATGCTGCATAGATAAGGCAGCCTAGTCAGACTTGAGGGAGCACTGACTTGAGAGTCAGGCAGACCCTGTTTAGCCACTGACTGACTGTGTGACCTTTTTGTACCTTTTGTACCCAGGGCCTGAGTGCAGCAGCACCAGGCATGGCCAGCAGAGGGACCCCTGCGCTCAGAGCTCTGCAAACCCTCCACATCCTGGGAAGGCGCAGCAAGACACAGGGAGGAAGGAGGAAGGGGCTGGAGTCCCGCAATGCTGGCGTGAAGCCTCTCCTCCAGGCACCGCCTGCTCTCTTACACTGACTCACCCCTCCAGCCAGCCTTCCCGCCTCTGGCTTTCTCCTACCTTTCAGCTTTCCCCCAGCTATAAGGAACCCAAGCTCACCTGGCCCACCTCCTGCCCACCTCTTCCACTGGCCCTCTGGAACTCTCTCTGGCCAGCATTCTGTCCCTGCAGAGTGGGCTGAGCTGGGGGCCTGGAGTCAGAAGCACATGTGTCCCAGGCTAGCTGTGTGCCTGGCTCACTCTGAGACTTTGGACTTCCTCTCTCAGACCTCCCGTTCCACATCTGTGCAGTCGGGGACCACGTCCTGCCTCACCGATAACTGGAGCGGGCCCCGTCCCTCCCCAACACCACCTCCTTCTCTCTGTCAGCTCAGGCCTGTCCCCCACCACCCTAGGCAGCCATTGGACGCCTCCCCCACACCTCAGAGCCCTCACCGTGAGCTGCTTGGTGGACACTCCACTCTCCAGTGCGGCCCTGTTCATGGCCCGCAGGGTTTCGAAGTCTGGGGCCTCGATGAACACCACATAAGGGACAAACTCGGCCGTTCGTAGCACCTTCACCGCCTGCAGAAGGAGAAGGTAGGGTAGGGAGCATATCCCCATGTCTGTCCTGGGAACCAGAGAAAGGCTGTGAGGGTGACTGGGGTTGGGGTGGGCACTTGGGAGTGGGTGGAAAAGGGTGCCTAGGGGTCTGGGACATGAGTTCTGGGACAAATGACAAATAGCTGGCAGGTGGCTGGGGTGACTGGAGGAGACCAGAGGAGGAGTGGGGGCTCTGGAAGGCTGAGAAAGGTTCCAGGTAGGCTGGGTTTCAAGCAGTAGTTGAGGGCAGAGGGGGTACATGGGTGTGCTCAGGTGACAGGTACCTGGAACTATGGGGGAGCACCGAGGCAGCAGAGAGGACATTGGGCAGGCTGGGAAGGAGCAGAGTGGCAGTACCTGGGGGTTGACATCCAGCACGCACACCTTCCCGGCAGCGACCACGCCCCGGATGGAGTCAATACGTGTGCCATACAGGTTGCCCTCGTATTCGCCATGTTCCAGGTAGCGCCCAGCACGGATGTCAGCCTCCATCTCCCCACGGGACACAAAGCTGTAACCCTGACCTTCCCGCTCTGAGTCTTTGGGCCGCCGGGAGGTGTCTAGGGGAATGGGGGTAGGTTGGGCCGAATGGGCACGGGCAGGTCACAGTGCCTCAGATACATATACGCACACTTACCCAAGCCCCCATTTCCCAGCCTTGGGGGTGCAGTCTGCCCCTCATCTTGCCAGCACTGCTGCCTTTGCACACACCTGCCCCCCACCCTCCCCACTGGCACACACAGAGACATGAGGTGGTAACCCTGGTCTAACCCAGAGCCCACAGACGAGAGGCTGAGGTACAGAAAGGGCAATGTACAGCCCAAAGCCACACAGCAAGAGCCAAGCAGACCAGGGCAGTGCTCTTAGTCCTGCCTCTGGCAGCCAGGAGCTTCCACCACCCCCGCTGGTTCTGCCACTAAGAAGCCCTGTCTTCCACAAGGCTACACATGCACAGCTCATAGCCTGTTTCACCCGGGTGCACAGCTGGGCACTCACTTTCTTCACGGCTTTTAGCAAGTGAAACAAGAGAAGGAAAGGGGACGCCAGCCCAGCCCACTAGGCCACCTGTTGGCAGGACACCTCCCTCATCCTTCCTGAGCCTGAAGTTCCCCTACCTACCCACAGAGGGCATGCACCCCAACCCGTACACCCAAAGGTACCACCTGACCTGGCGCCCATGAAGATGCCCATTCGGTAGGCTCAGCCCTGGCCCCCAGGGGAGCCCCTGCTCCCTGTCCCCGACTAGGGCCCAGCTCCCACTCACAGGGCACCGTGGTGCCATAGCGATCTGGATCCCACATGATGAGCTTGTTCTTCAGGCTGCGCCGTCCCACGCCCTGAGCCCCAATCAGCACCAGGGTTTTCCGGCGGAACGGGGGCATGCGGGCCACCTCCTCATAAATGAGCAGCTCATGACGGTCAAACTCTGGACACAGGGAGATGGCGCTGCTCACCAGGCTGCATGGTGAGGGAGGGGCGGAGCTCTCAGGGAGGCTGAGGGCAAGAGGGCTTGGAACAGGGGAGCAAGGGGGAGTCGGGCAGGGCCTAGGGACATAGCTGGCAGCATCTGAGCCAGGCACACATCTTCATGGGTGATGCGTGGGGACAGGGAAAGGCAAGCCATCTTGGAGGAAGACAAAGGAGTGGACACTCTGATACCCACCTGCATTCTTGGTGGTCAAATACATCATTCGCTTCTTTTTCTTTCCTGAAAGGCTGCCGCATAGGGTCCCTGGCCATAGGGAGATGGGTGAGTGAGGCAGACAGGGCCCTGTCGGATCCCAGATGGGAGATGTGGGTAGGGGGGACCTCCTACCTGAGTTTGGTGTCAGCTCCAGGTCCCTCTTGACAAATGCTTTCCGCTTCTCCTCCAGCAGCTGGCTGGGGATGAGCCCAGCACTGCCCCCTTCAACATGGCATGCCTGAAACGGACATGAGACCAAGATCTGCCTGAGCAAGAGGACCCCTCCCTGTGCCCTTGCCCTCCCACGCACCACACCTGGAGAGATGCAGGGGTGCCCGGGGCTCACCTGCCACCAGTTGGCATCGTCCTGGTTTACGATCTGAAGCAAGTCCCCGGCGCTGAAGCGCAGGCCTGCTTCCTTGCAGGGGATGAGGCTGTCTCGGGCCGGGTCATAGTCAAAGTGACATTTCACAAATACCTGGGCCCAGGAATCAGCAAAGGGTCAGGGGAAGGGGCAGTAGAAGGCTGCAGGTGGAGGTCTACCCCTTGCCCCCTCTTTTCACAAAGACACAAGGGGAAATGGAACTGTCCCCCTGCAGCAGTGATGCCTCCAGGCCCGCCCATGTGCCTCCCTGGTGCCAACCTCCCTTCACATCTAGTACTACAGGATTCAGATCTTAGGACCAAGGATGTGGGACCACCAAGTAGGGGACAGGACCCTGGCACCTAATCCTGGATCCCTCCCTCCACTCACCCTCTACCCTTGGAGAAGGGCTCTGGCAGAGGGCGAGAGAGCCAATAGGAGAGGTAGACAGAGCAGCCAGACCCCCAGAATCCACCAACTAGGAGACAGTTGTCCAGGACATACAACGCCACCCGCCCTGCGCATGCGCACAAACATGTGACGAACACTGACCACGGTGCAGGCACTGTCTCATACACTCTGGTACCCCAGGCTGTGGCTGCATGCATAATGCCGGCCAATGCGGGAGCACGTGCAGGCGCAGCAGAGGCAGAGGCCTGTCAGCAGCTGCAGTCAGCTGCCCCTGGGCTACAGGTCCCACCCTCATCTCCCCTGGAGGAAACCAGTAGGAGAGGAGGGCCTCAGTGAGACTTGCAACCCTGACAGCCAGGAGGCTCGGCCATCCCTCGGGCCTTCTGCTGAGTGAAGGGCTGGTGGAGGGGCCCACCTGGCGGGGCAGATGGGGCTCCTGGTAGCTGGGCAGGATCTTGAGGATGACACTGCCACTGGCATTGCGCAGGAGCTCCTGCAGTGCACGGGGGTCACTGCCCACTGGCTGCCCGTTCACCTCCTTGATGATGTCACCCACATGCAGCAGGCCTTGCTGAGCCACCATGCCCCCATGCAGAATGCGTGCGATCACCAGCTCGCCGCCCTCCACGCGGAACGTTACACCCTGGAGGTCAGAGGGAGAGTGTAAGATGAGGCCCAGATTGCTCCAAGTCAGAATCTTCAAATACTCTCCTAATAGCACCTCCATTCCTGTCCCCACCCACCCACCCCCGCACTCACAAAGTCCTCCTCCATCCTTCTGCCTAAATTCTTCACTTAGAGCGGGTACTAATGGCGGGGGGAAGCGGGCAGACTGGAGAGGTGCGGACACAGGTGAGTGTGCAGTGTCTATGGTCTCCTGGGTCTGCATGGGCCCTTCCCTGCACAAAGCTGGCCCCATCTTCATCTTCAGACCACGTTTGGCCTTTTTTGTCCCCTCATTGGTTATTCTCAATCCCCCACCCTCACCAGCCCCGCCTCTGGCCCTGCCCAGTCCTCACCAGATGTTCTCCGGCTGTCTTTCGGATGCCCACCATGCGCACGGCGTCGGGAGGTACAGGCTGGTTGCTGAATGTAGGGTCCAGGCCAGGGCTGGGGGGTGGTGTCTCATAAGTCTTTGAGGCCACAGAGTCATGCGTCTCCAGGAGGGACTAGGGGGTGGTGGGAAAAGCAGGGACAATGGGGCAGTGCCCTGGCTCTCTTCCCATCCCAGCTCCAACTTCCTGCCGGCCCCTCCAACAGCAGCATGCCCCGGTCCACCCGCCTCCTGCTCCCTCACCCCAGCCCCAGCGGCCAGGAACCTGGAAGTGGGGCTCCTGGAGGATGTGGGCCAGCTCGGCAGCAGTGCTGCTCTGCTCAGCCAGCTGTGCCAGGTCCCGCAGGATCTCCTGCACCAGCTCCAGGTTGTTGTCTCTCACGGCCTCCAGCTTCGTCTCCTCCAGCCTCTCATGGGCCTGGGGGTGGAAGCAGAACAGGTGCAGCTAGGAGCTTCCCCAGGAGCCCTGAGACACCAAGCAGGGTCCTCCTCAGCCCCCAGGCATTTTCCCCACCCCACCCTCAGCCCCCAGCTTCAGCTCCTCACTCACTGACACACAATAATACCCACACGTGCACATTCTTTCCTTGCTGTCTCCTTTCTTCCCCAAAATGACTAGGACCTACTTTAGGGAAGGAAGAAACCAAAGGACAAACTTTCCTAACCATCCCCTTGCCACAGAGGGTCATTAGAAGTTACCAAATTGTCCCCAGCTGCCAGGACCCTATATGCATTGGCATTCAAAAATAGCTTCTTAGGAGATAGAGACCATCCTGGCTAACACCATGAAACCCCATCTCTACTAAAAGATACAAAAAACTAGCCGGGCGTGGTGGCGGGCACCTGTAGTCCCAGCTACTCAGGAGGCTAAGGCAGGAGAATGGTGTGAACCCGGGGGGCAGAGCTTGCAGTGAGCTGGGATCGCGCCACTGCACTCCAGCCTGGGCGACAGAGTGAGACTCCGTCTCAACAACAACAACAAAAAAAATAGCTTCTTCCACCGGACATCATGGTTGGGTGGGGTCTTGAAGACCCTGAAGCCCCGGATGAGGAAGTTAGGGAGGTGGAATAACTTTCCCACGGTCACTAGGACTTGAACTTGCATCTCCAGGCTCTCAACTCAGTGTTCCCAGTGAATGAGGGGACACGAAATCAGCACATGGTGCCAGGAGCAGGCCCCGCACCTATTTGTCACTCTGCTGGCTCCGGGTTCCATACCAAGGTGCGCTGAAAACGGAAAAGGAATCCTTCGCCAGTGACCAGCCCAGTGGGGAGCATTAGGTTAGGTGGGTCAGGAAGAAAGGAATTTCAAGAGTATATAAGAAGACCTTTTTTTTCCCCTCTGAATCTTTGAAAGATCATTGCAGACAACACAAGCCACTTTATCCCAAAGTATTTCAGCATGTATTTCATGCTGAACAAAGACATTCTGCTGCATAAACCACAATACCATTATCACCTGCAAGAAATTTCACATTGATTCATTAATATATTATGTAAGACAGTCCATATTCAAATGTCTACTCTTGTCCCAAAAGTATCCTTTATAGTTCTATTTTTTTCTGATTCAGGATCCAACTGATGATCATATGTTGTATTTGGTTGACACATCTTTTTATTCTCCTCTAATCTAGAACAGATCCCAATAACTTTTAGACTTTCAGGACATTTGTTGTTTTGTGTTTTTTTTTTGTTTGTTTCTGTTTTTGTTTTGTAGGGACAGGGTCTCACTACGTTGCCTAGGCTGGTCTCAGACTCTGGGCTTCAAGCGATCCTCCCACCTCAGGCTCCCAAAGCCTGGGATTACAGGCATGAGCCATTGCACCCAGCCTAGACATTTTTAGACTCCAGGCCAGTAGTTTTTAGGATGATCTAGCACTAGATTTAGTTGATTGTTTCCTCATGATTAGACTTACGTTAATCCTTTTGACAAGAGTTCCACGTAGGTGATCTTGTGTCTTAGTGTCTTTCCCATACTTTGAGACTATGTGACTATTCTGTTCCCCCAAAATCCTTCACTAATGGATTCAGCGTCAATTTATGATCCTTGCCTAAATGGATTATTATACTGGAGGTTGCAAAATAGTGATTACCTAATTCCCATCATTCCTTCTACATTTATTGGCATTCTACTATAAGAATGAGCTTTTCAGCCAGGCACAGTGGGTCACGCCTGTAATCCCTGCACTTTGGGAGGCCAAGGCAGGTGGATCACCTGAGGTCAGGAGTTTGCAAAACAGCCTGGCCAACATGGTGAAACCCCGTTTCTACTACAAATACAAAAAATTAGCCGGGGGTAGTGCTGGGTACCTGTAATCCCAGCTACTCAGGAGGCTGAGGCAGGAGAATCGCTTGAACCTGGGAGGCGGAGGTTGCAATGAGCCGAGATCGTGCCATTGCACTCCAGCCTGGCCAACAAGAGCAAAACTCTGTCTCAAAAAAAAAAAAAAGAATGAGCTCTTCTTTTCTCTCTACCACCCTACTCCTCTTTCTCTCCTTCTCTCTCTCATGATATCACTACGAATTTTTTTTTATTTTTGTGTGTTCTAATCCATTACAATCACTATCTTCATTGACGCAGTTTATCCCAAATTTGTCCAGTGGGAGCCCCATTCACACCTCTGTCCTGCTGACATGTTCCCATCAGTCCTTGAGCATCTCCTTCCCTTCTGGCACAGGCTCATTTGATATGTTCCCTACCCCAGGTCTGGAATCAGCAATTTCTCCAAGGAACTCTGATTCCTTTTAGCAGGGGATAGTATTTAGAAACCAAGATGTGGGCACTCAGTACCCATTGTTTCTGGGCATCATTTCTTTGGCAGTCATTAGTAGATACCGATGGCTCCACATAAAATCAAACTCTAAAGGATTTTTCTCATCTTCCCCCATTCCACATTTGTGTCTCCCTTTTCCTTCAGTGAGAACTTATTTCCCAATAACATCAATATATTTACTTATTTGTTCTGTCCTTCAATATTCAAAGCAGTTTCAGAATTGCTATACAACTGCTACTACCTATCACAAATCTATTAAGTAAAAATCAGCGGGGATGAGTAGTAGGGGCCTAAGGGATAAAAAAACTACACACTGGGTATGGTGTACACTGCTTGGGTGATGGGTGCATCAAAATCTCAGAAATCACCATTAAAGGCCAAGCAAGGTGGCTCACGCCTGTAATCCCAGTACTTTGCGAGGTCGAGGTAGGAGGATCACCTGAGGTCGGAAGTTCGAGACCAGCCTGACCAACATGGTAAAACCCCATCTCTACCAAAAATACAAAATTAGCCAGGCATGGTGGCACATGCCTGTAATCCCAGCTACTCAGGAGGCTGAGGTACAAGAATCACTTGGACCTGGGAGGCAAAGGTTGCAGGGAGCTGAGATTGTGCCACTGCACTCCAGCCTGGGCAACAGAGTAAGACTCTGTTTCTAAATAAATTAAAAAATTGCCCTTTCTTACATAAAACATAGTACACTGTATATACCCTTTGACACCCTGGGGCTTTTGTTTATTTAACTGATTTGGTTTGTTTTCTGGCTTTTTATTTAAAAATATGCCATAGAAATCACTCCATGAAACTGCATGGAGATCTTCCTTTATTATTATTTTTAGTTTGTTTGAGACAGAGTCTTGCTTTGTCACCCAGGATGGAGTGCAGTGTCACGGTCTCAGCTCACTGCATCCTCTGCCTCCCGGGTTGGGATTACAGGCGTGAACCACCATGGCCATCTTATTATTTTAATTATTGCATTTGACTCCATTGCATGACTGGATTCCTGTAATTTATTCAACCAGTCTCCATGGGTATTTGTTTCTAATACTTTGCTATTGCAAATAATGTTGCAGTAAATGACTCTGGCATAGTATTGTATATCTGTGGAGAAGATCTTCCATGTAAATTCCTAGAAGTCCTGCTGGGTCAAGTAATAAATACATACGTAATTTTCTTAGATATTGACAAATTCCCCTCCATGGGACTTGGGCCAATTTGCCCTCCTGCTAGCACTGTATGAGGGATATTCTTGAAGCTCACCACCAGAGTGTTGATCAAACATTTGCATGTCTGCCAATCACATGGAGGAGAAATGATCTCTCAGTGGGGCTTACTTTGCATTTTGCTTATTATGAGTGAAGTCAAACATCTCTCCATATGTTTAAGAGCCATCTGTATATACTTTTCTGTGAACTGTCTACTCATGTCTTTCCCAATTTTTCTGTCAGGTCTTGGTTTTTATTCTTTTCCCTATTTTAAAAAACGTTTTCCCTCTATTGGGAAAATTAGTCCTTTGTGATATCTCTCGCAAATCACTTTCCCCAGTTTGCCACTTGTCTTTTGACTCTGCTTGTGGTATTTTTGCATGCAAAAAAAAAAATTTTAGGTCAGGTGCAGTGGTTCACACCTGCAATCCCAGCACTTTGGGAGGTCGAGGAGGGAGGACTGCTTAAACCCAGGAGTTCAAGACCAGCCTGGGTAAAACAACAAGCCCCTGTTGCTACAAAATATTTTTAAAATGCACCTGAGCATTTTTAATGCTCATTTTAATGCATGGTGGCATGTACCTGAGGTCCCTGCTACTCTTACTTGGGAGGCTGAGGTGGAAGGATCACTTGAACCCAGGAGATTGAGGCTGCAGTGAGCACTGTTTGCACCACTGCACTCCAGCCTGAGTGACAGAGAAAGACCTTGGTTCAAAAAAAAAAATTGTTTTTAATGTGGGTGAATGTAATAATCTTTCATGCATCTGAATTTTGAGGCATAGTGTTTTGTTTTCTTGTTTTAAGGGAGGGCTTTTCCCATATACAGAGCCTTGTTTTCTTCTAGGATGTGTATGATTTATATTTTCACATAGAGATCTCTGATCTTTTTGGAGTTTATTTTGATATATGATGTGAGGAATAAATATACTTCGATATCTTTCAAAATTACTATCCAGATGTTCTAATACCATTTATTAAAAATTCATGGCCGGGCATAATGGCTCATACCTGTAATCCCAGCACTTTGGGAGGCCAAGGCAGGAGGATCACTGGAGCCCAGGAGTTCAAGACAGTAAGACCCCACCTCTATTTTTAAAAATTTGTTTAATTTAAAAAATTCACAAGAAAACTATTGTTTGATTTTTTTAGGTGTAAGAATAGTAGTATAACTTTTTAAAAGAATCCTTTTCAGTTGAGTCCAGTAGTTTATATACACAATGAAACACTTGCAGATGCAATCTATTACGGCTGAGATGTACTCCAAAACAATGGAGGAGAGAGGGAAGTGGACGAAGGTGTGGATGAAATAAGATTACGCATGACTTGTTAAATGTTGAAGTGGGGTGTTAGGTGATAGAGGTTCAGGATATATTTTTAAATTTTTTCATAATAGAACATTTGTTTAGCCATGAGATGGTGAGATTTGAATAGCACCTCACAGGACTGCTGTGAGAATTTGGTGAGATGGACACAGTGCCTGGGACACCACACAGCAGGTGCTCAATAAAGGTTAGATCCTGTCTGCTTTCTCCTTCCCTAAACAGGCCAGGGAACAGCACCCCACATGGCCCCATAGCCTCCTAAACCATCCTCTGCCAGGTGGGCAGCATTTTAGACTGACACCCACAACCTACTGGGGAAACAGACAACTAATGGGGCAAAGGAGTAGCATTTGGGGACAGGAAAAAGCCCCAGAGGGTTGGTCTTCCACAGAGCCCTATGTGATTTTCAGTCATTTAGCTGGGCCCAGCCCATGGAGCCCTAGAGTGAGGGGGGCATCCCAGCTCTGGCTCTATTAGCCTGTGCCTAGGACAATGTTGGGAATCAAAGCCCCAACAACTGAGTGTCAAGAATAGACAAAGGCACTCAGGCAGCAGCAATCTCACCATGGCAACCCTTGCATGGCTCTTTTGGGTTCACAGGAGCCAGCTCTGGCACAGGTGTCCTGATGTGAGCATTAGAGAGGTCGCTCATTTTGACTTTAGCACTGTCTGGTCCATGGATGGAGGACAAGTTTTCCGAGGAGATGTGTTTGATCAAGGGGGAAGCCAGGATGCCTCCTAAGCTGCTTACCTCTTATCTTTGACTTAATGACATTCCCACCATGGGCTAATCCATTCCTCCTCCTGCGGCCACTCCTGGACATTTTATACCCACAGATACGAAAGCACAGCTCTCCAAGCTCGACCTCACAGTCCTGAGGAAACTTTAAACATTTAATCATTCAAATACAAAACCAACACCTCAGTGGGCTGAACTAAACAAATAATTTTTTTTTTTAGACGGAGTCTCACTCTGTAGCCCAAATTGGAGTGCAGTGGCACAATCTTGGCTCACTGCAACCTCCACTTACCAGGCTCAAGCAATTCTTGTGCTTCAGTCTCCTGAGTAGCTGGGACTACTGGCACACGCCACCACCCCCAGCTAAATTTTTATATTTTAGTAGAGACGGGGTTTCACCATGTTGCCCAGGATGGTCACAAACTCCTGAGCTCAGGCAATCTGCCTGCATCGGCCTCCCAAAGCGCTGGGATTATAGGCTTCAGCCACTGCGCCCAGCTAGATTTTTTTAAATGATATAACAAGGATCTAAGAAAACCCACCACCCAAACTAAAAAACAAAGCTCTTGACAATATCCTACATCTAACCACATGCCCCACTCACCCCTCCCACTTGCAGAAAGCACCATCCTTTTTTTTTTTTTGAGACGGAGTTTTGCTCGTTGCCCAGGCTGGAGTGCAATGATGCAATCTCGGCTCACTGCAACCTCCGCCTCCCGGGTTCAAGTGATTCTCCTGCCTCAGCCTCTCGAGTAGCTGGGATTACAGCATGCGCCAACACACCCATCTAATTTTGTATTTTTAGTAGAGATGGGGTTTCTCCATGTTGGTCAGGCTGGCCTTGAACTCCTGACCTTAGGTGATTCACCCAGCTCAGCCTCCCAAAGTGCTGGGTTTACAGGTGTGAGCCACCGCACCCAGCTGCAAGCACCATCTTGATTTAGTGTGTTTGTCATTCCTTGGCTTCCCAATTAAAGAGTTTTAATGTGTCTGTATGTATTCTACATACTTCTGAAATGAATATAGTTAACAAAAAGGGAATAGTGTCTGTCCAAATGCATTTTCTATGACATAAAAAAAGGGGGGAATCATGATTTTATCCATCCCTGGGGCCTGATTTTTTTTCACTTAATATTAAGTGAACAATTATTTCCCTTACTACTTTTTTAATCACTATTATTTTGCTAAGACTTATTCTTCTTTTTCACGTTAGGTGACACATGGCCCAGAACTAGAAGAGTGATTTGAATTTCTGTGGTAGCCATTCATTTCATTCTGCTCTGAAAGTCATCCTCAGCAAAGCAGCGGCTCAAGCTCATGATAGACCAGAAGCTTGGGTGGGAGACACAGCTAGCTCATGTGGAGCCAGCTCCCAATCCAGAGCTGTAGCAGGCTGCAGATGCAAACACTACACAATCATTTCAATGAAAAGTTTTCCCTCTGCCCTCTACTCCAACCCCCCTGATCATGGTAAAAGACAGGGAATTCCTATTTGAAGCCCTGGTTCATAATTAAATAGTGAAATAAAAAGCTGAAAGATGTCCCAGAGAGTAGTGTGTCAGAAAGTAAAGGAACTCTTTAATGTGAGTTTGACAGATGTGACTTGCTTTAGCCAATGGACCATTATCAAATGTGAGCAGAGGCTTAGAAAGTGCTTGTGACTAAGGGCTTGTCCTTCCTTGCTTGTGAGACCACCATGTGAAGGTGGCTGAGGATGAGAGACCAGATGGAAAGGGGCCTGGCCAACCCAGACATTGCAGTTTTCCCAGCTAAGACACCAGATATGTGAGTGAGGCCATCCTGGACCACCCAGCCCCAGCTAAGCAAGCCCAGACCAGGAGAACCACCCAACCAACCCACAAAATCAGGGCAATTAAATCACAGTTGTTTTAAGCCACTACACAGCAGGATGGTTTGTTACACAGCAAAAGCGAACTGATACACTGGCCTCACCACTACACCCTCTGCTTGTCATGTCCCCTTGTCAGAGCCCCTATCTTAGTGACCTCCCTAGACCTCTATTCTTCTAGGGCCATGTCTTGCTTTCCCAGCTCTTCTACCCTAGCCTCCCCACAGAAAAAGAGGCCTCCCTGTGAACTCCAGTCTAAAGCTAAGATTATAACAACTCTTTCTGACTCAAAAAGCACTTCTGGCCGGGCACGGTGGCTCATGCCTGTAATCCCTGCACTTTGGGAGGCCAAGGCAGGCAGATCACCTGAGGTCAGGAGTTCGAGGCCAGCCTGGCCAACATGGTGAAATCCCGTCTCTACTAAAAATACACAAATTAGCCTGGGATGGTGGGCCTGTAATCCCAGTTACTCGGGAGGCTGAGGCAGGAGAATCGCTTGAACCTGGGAGGCAGAGGTTGCAGTGAACCGAGATTATGCCATTACACTCCAGCCTGGGCAACAGAGCAAGACTCCGTCTCAAAAAAAAAAAAAAAAAAAAAAAAAGTACTTCCACTTCCATAACCTCCACCTAGCCCCACCACAACTCTGAGGGATAGGTATCATTCTCCCCACTTCTCAAAAGAAATAACTAAGCTGGGCATGGTGGCTCATGCCTGTAATCCTAGCACTTTGGGAAGCCAAGGTGGGAGGATCACTTGAGCTCAGGAGTTCAACACCAGCCTGGGCAACAGAGTGAGACCTCATCTTTCTTTTAAAATAAATAAATACTTAAATAATTAATTTTTTAAAAATTCCTCCATAAGAAATAACAAGTTCAGAGAGGTTGACAGATATACAAAACTCACAAAGCCAGTCAGTGGAATCTTCTGACTTCAAGCCCTGTGTTCTTTCTTCTTCATCTCATGTGAATTAGTTTACACCAGCCTTCACATGCCTCTCAGCTGGCAGAAGTCCCCATTAGTAACAATTTTTCTGAATTTCTGAATGTTCCCTGCCTCGGATTCTTCACCTTGACCTTGTCTGCAGCTGGAACACCTGCTACCGGATCCATGTCAGCCCTCCCAGATGCCAGCCACCTGCCAGGGCCGCCACCTGCTGTGTGCAGTCAACCACCTAGACTTCTGATCTCTCTGCCAGACTTGACTTCCCTTAGGGCCTTTAACCCTCCAGATTTGTACCCTCAGGCCCTGCCCCTCCCTGGTCCTAGATCTACCCAGCCTGGACCCTCCCACACTGCCTGCCACATCCCCAGAGAGAGTCAAGCCCAGCTCCACGGAGTAAGGGAGGGAGGCCAACAGCTACCACATGTGGCTCCAATCTGATTTCATTCCTCTGGGTTTCTGGGCCACTTCACCAAGTTTTGCAGTTGGATCTTTGATCACAGTGCTTTGTCTATTAGGTTAGAAATTTGTCTGTGTACACAAAATCATTAAAATTGGTGAGAAGGGGCCGGGCGCGGTGGCTCAAGCCTGTAATCCCAGCACTTTGGGAGGCCGAGACGGGCGGATCATGAGGTCAGGAGATCGAGACCATCCTGGCTAATACGGTGAAACCCCGTCTCTACTAAAAAATACAAAAAACTAGCCGGGCGACGAGGCGGGCGCCTGTAGTCCCAGCTACTCGGGAGGCTGAGACAGGAGAATGGCGTGAACCCGGGAGGCGGAGCTTGCAGTGAGCTGAGAGCCGGCCACTGCACTCCAGCCTGGGCGGCAGAGCAAGACTCCATCTCAAAAAAAAAAAAAAAAAATTGGTGAGAAGGAGGAAGTAGCTCCCATTGTCCAATGCAGGGAGCTCTGAGAGACACTGTCTTTGATGAGAGGAGTGGCAAATTTACATTGCAAAGGATCACCTATACAAGGACAGAAGAAATGTATGGCTTTTTTTTCAACGAGCTCAGGTAGGCTCCTTTAGGGAGATTCACTTCCTGTTTGTTTCACAACCACAGGGAGAGAGAAGTCATTGGATTGCCTTAGCCCATTAGTCTTGTTTTGGGGGTCTCAGAGGGGAAGAAATGTCCATAATCTCTTCTATTGTGCTCTATGAATCCGGAACCATACCAGAAATTTCTTGGAAAAAATCCTGACCAAGAAATGTTTCCAGAGAAGGGAGTTTACTTACAATGTGACATAGCACAATGGTTCATTCTCAATTAGGCTTTACTGTGAGGTTCCAGGACTGGGGCATTGTGGGGTCCAGTGAAAGGAAGACAGACTTGGGCTTCATCAGGAAAACAAACTATCTGGCAGTTCACTGCCATAACCCCAGCACTGTGCCTGGTATGTGGCAAGTGCAAAATAGGTATTCATTGGATGGATGGATGGATGGATGGACAGATGGATGGATGGATGGATGGATGGATGGATGGATGGATGGATGGACAGATGGATGGATGGATGAGTGAATGACATAGCCAGCCAGTAAACCCATCATTAGAGAGCTGTCGAGCGGACTGTCAAGTGGACTGGACCAGAGCGTAATGCTATCAGGGGGGATTCTGCTTTGAAGGGTATTGTCAAGAGGGCTGTCTCACTCTGAGACTCTGCCATCCCAAAGCAAAGTCTCACTGTCTCACTGTGGAGACAATAGCTAAAGTACCCAGAGGTGATGTGGTCTCATAAACCCAACTCTGAAATCCACTTTGGAAAGTTACAGATGTTGAGGTTCAAAACTGCACATATTCATCAATTTCATTGCCAAGTGTCCATTCTAGAGAAACCCTCACATGCGTGCAGAAGCAGATGGATATAAGGATGTTCACTGCAGCACTGTTTTTCAGAGAGGAAAATCAGCAGTGACATACACATCTCTCGGGGGGGAACCAATAAACAAACAGCTCTATTCATATATTAGAACAGGGGTCCCCAACCTCCAGGCCATGGACCAGTACTGGTCCGTGGCCTGTTAGGAACTAGGCGAACAGCAGGAGGTGAGCAAGCATTACTGCCTGAGCTCCACCTCCTGTCAGATCAGTGGTGGCATTAGAGTCTCATGGAGCGCCAACCCTACTGTGAACTGCACGTGCCAGGGATCTACGTTGTGTGCTCCTTATGAGAGTCTAACGAATGCCTGATGATCTGAGTAGAACAGCTGCATCCCGAAACCACTCCCCTCACCCTGAGCTGTGGAAAAATTGTCTTCCACAAAACTGGTGCCTGGTGCCAAAAAGTTTGGGGACTGCTGTATCAGAACACCACACAGCAATTCAAATGAATCTCCCTATCTCTAACTATACTTAGGTCGACAGCTGTACTACTTGTATGAAATAGAAATCTCAAAAACAGAAGCACCTTACACTATCATTTCATTTATATAAATTTTTAAAGCACACGTAATGGCCGGGCATGGTGGCTCACACCTGTAATCCCAGCACTTTGGGAGACTGAGGCAGGAGAATTATGAGGTCAGGGGTTCGAGACCAGCCTGGCCAATATGGTGAAACCCTGTCTCTACTAAAAAAAAAATACAAAAATGGCCGGGTACGGTGGCTCACGCCTAAAATCCCAGCACTTTGCGAGGCCGAGGCAGGCGAATCATGAGGTCAAGATATCAAGACCATCCTGGCCAACATAGTGAAACCCCATCTCTACTAAAAATACAAAAATTAGCTGGGCGTGGTAGCACGTGCCTGTAGTCCTAGCTACTTGGGAGGCTGAGGCAGAAGAATCACTTGAACCCAGGAGGTAGAGGTTGCAGTGAGCCGCGATCGTGCCACTGTACTCCAGCCTGGTGACAGAGTGAGACTCTGTCTCAAAAAAAAAAAAAAATTAGCCAGGCATGGTGGCGCGTGCCTGTAGTCCCAGCTACTTGGGAAGCTGAGGCAGAAGAATTGCTTGAATCTGGGAGGCAGAGGTTGCAGTGAGCCGAGATTGCACCACTGCACTCTAGCCTGGGCAACAGAGTGAGACTCCAGAAAAAAAAAAAAAAAAAGCACACCTAACAAAGGTAGAACCAGGCATCGTGGCTCATGCCTATAATCCCAGTGCTTTGAGAGGCTGGGAGGATCACTTGAGGCCAGGAGTTTGAGACTAGCCTGGACAACACAGCAAGATCCTGCCTCTACAAAAAAATTTTAAAATTAGCCAGGCATGGTGGTACATATTTGTAGTCCCAGTTACTCAGGAGGCTAAGGCAGGAGGATCATTTGAGCCCAGGAGTTCCAGGCTGCAGTGAGCTATAATTGTTTCACTGTAGAACAGGGGTTCACTGTACTCCAACCTGGAAGATGGAATAAGACCCTGTCTTAAAAAAAAAAAAAAATTCATACCAAGGTATATTGTTTATAGCTAAACACATATGCAGGCAAGATAAGCCAACATTCAGTGAAATGACATCAATCTCTAGCCAGTGGTTACCTGTGGGAAGGGAACGCAGTGAAAATGAAGAAGGGGAGAGGCATTAACTGTGTCAAACTTTTTATTTCTTTTCTTTTTTTTTTTTTTGAGACAGTGTCTCACTCTGTCACCCAGGCTGGAGTGCAGTGGTGTGATCATGGCTCACTGCAGCCTTGACCTACCCAGCTCAAGCAATTCTCCCCACTCAGCCTCTTGAGTAGTTGGGACTACAGGTGAATGCTACCATGCTTGGCTAATTTTTTTTTTTTTTATAGAGGCAAGGTTTCACCATGTTGATCAGGCTGGTCTTGAATTCCTGAGCTCAAGTGATCCACCCACCACGGTCTCCCAAAGTGCTGGGACTAAAGCTGTAAGCCACACCGTGCCGTGCACCTCATACTTTTTATTTCTTAAGAAATGCCAAGAGTCAAAACAAACATTATTAACATTTTGGAGATGGGTACTCAGGAGTTTATTATGTTATTTTTTATACTCTTTTGTATTTATTCATTCAACAAATACTCAGTGAGCACCTACTATGTGTCAGGCATTTTGTAGGCTATGGGGATACAGCAGTGAATCAAAAAGACAAACATTCCTGCCTTCATGGAACATCTCTATGTTTGAAACGTGTATAATTCCTTGTATGTATGTATGTATGTATTTTTGAGACAGAGTCTCGCTCCGTCGCCCAGGCTGGAGTGCAGCGGCTGGATTTCAGCTCACTGCAAGCTCCGCCTCCCAGGTTTACGCCATTCTCCTGCCTCAGCCTCCCGAGTAGCTGGGACTACAGGCGCCGTCACCTCGCCCAGCTAGTTTTTTGTATCCTAATCCCAGCAGCCATGGGCACCATCCCCACCTCCCCTCCTCAGGAAAGGGGGCATCCTTCCACACTCCCCGGGGCAGGATCCCAGGTGCCTTGCTGTCCCCTAGCCCTCACTGCCAAACACCAAGTTCCACCAGTTTACCCTAAGGTCTGGGACCACAACTCCAGTTCAGGCTCTCAGCATTTTATACTCAACCCACTAAAGAGCCACTCACTGGCCTCTCCAACTCCAGATATAACTCCCCAACAGTTCTCCATGTGGCTGCTTAAAACACCCACATTTGGCCATCACATCCCTGCTTAAATACCATAAAGCCTGCCAAGCGCAGTGGCTCACGCCTGTAATCCCAGCACTTTGGGAGGCCGAGGCAGGCAGATCACCTGAGGTCAGGAATTCAAGACCAGCCTGACTAACATGGAGAAACCCCGTCTCTACTAAAACTACAAAATTAGCTGGGCATGGTGGCACATGCCTGTAATCCCAGCTACTCAGGAGACTGAGGCAGAAGAATCACTTGAACTCAGGACGTGGAGGTTGCAGTAAGTCAAGATCATGCCATTGTACTCCAGTCTGCACAACAAGAGCAAAATTCTTTCTCAAAAAAATGAATAAACAAATAAAACAAAAACACGTAAAGCCTCCCTGATACTCATGACACTCACAGAAGGACGCCCAAGCACCCACACACAGCCCCTAACCTTTGCACAGCTCGCATTGTCTCACGCTTGAGGCTCAGACACACACTAGCACTTCCAATCCCCTGCACATTCCTGACTCTTTTTTTTTTTTTTTTTTTTTTTTTTTGAGACGGAGTCTCGCTCTGTCGCCCAGGCTGGAGTGCAGTGGCCGGATCTCAGCTCACTGCAAGGTCCGCCTCCCGGGTTCATGCCATTCTCCTGCCTCAGCCTCCCGAGTAGCTGGGACTACAGGCCCCCGCCACCTCGCCCGGCTAGTTTTTTGTATTTTTTAGTAGAGATGGGGTTTCACCATGTTAGCCAGGATGGTCTCGATCTCCTGACCTCGTGATCCGCCTGTCTCGGCCTCCCAAAGTGCTGGGACTACAGGCTTGAGCCACCGCGCCCAGCCACTCCTGACTTTTTCTTACCTCTGTGCTTCTGCTCAAGCTCTTCTGTGGCCCAGAATGCCCTCCTCCTCTTCCTCATTCTTCCACTCAGCTCAAGTGGTCCTTCCTGCAGGAAGGCCGCCTTGCCCACCCCAGGCTGGGTTAGGCACCTGGACTTTACGCTCCCAAAATGCCTAGTGTGTCCACCTCTATCACTGTCATTACCAAATTGTCCTATTATTTTCTCTTTTAGTGAACCTCTTCCCAACCTGATACATAGCAGGTGACCTTAGAAAGACATGCACACAAAATGCCCAAAGGCAGAAGGACAGGCAAGATGAATTCTAGAGATTCTCCAACATGTGCATGCTGGCCCACACCAATCACACACTCCACAAGCTGGCGGTCACCAAACATCCACCCACGCACTCACCAGACAGGTGCCGGGGCAGCCCTCTCTACCTGCAGCCACTCAGGTCATCACCTGGGCATGATTTTCTTCTACAATCCCCTTCAGGGGGGCCTCTTGTGCCACATGCCCCATTCCCAGGGCCCTCTGTAGCTAATACCCCATCCCCTACTGTGCCTCCCCAGGCACAGTGCCCTTGTGCCCACCTCCCTGGAGCACTGTACCTTGGCCAGGGATCTTACTATGGGACTTTCCATAATGCCTCGAAGGAAGATCAGGTCCAGCTCTGCAGCCCCCGTGGCATTCGGGAGGGATCCCAAGTTGTCCAGGACTTGCTGCATGGCTGGGGGAAGGTATGGGCAGTGAGATACACAGGTACCAGCTGGGTACAGAAGACTAAAACACACCACAATACCTGCCACTCCACCACCCCCATGTCCCACAGAAGACAGCCCCTCCCCGACAACGTTCCCCTCCCTGCCCAGCACAGGCACACCAGGCCCTTAAATGCCTGGGACAGGGGTCCTTGAGGAAGGGGACAGTTTCCTTGGCCTGTTCTCTCCACCCTAGGTAACGCCAGCCTGAGCAGGTGGGAGGCTCCAGGCAGCTGGAAGAGACTCTGAGGTGGGGGAGAAAGGGAAGCAGGTGTCAGGTTCCAGGTCCTGCCCTGCACCAGAAAACCACAAGCTGTTGGGTGGATCACTTGAGGCCAGGAGTTCAAGACCAGCCTGGGCAACAAGGCAAAACCCCATCTCTATTAAAAATACCAAAATTAGCCAGGCATAGTGGTGTCGGTCTGTAATTCTAGCTACTCAGGAGGCTGAGGCAGAGATTGCAGTGAGCTGAGATCACGCCACTGCACTCCAACCTAGGTGGCAGAGCAAGACTGTCTCTGGCTGGGAGCAGTGGCTCACACATGCAATCCCAGCACTTTGGGACACCGAGGTGGGTGGATCACGAAGTCAGGAGATCGAGACCATCCGGACCAACACAGTGAAACCCCGTCTCTACTAAAAATACAAAAAAATTAGCCAGGCATGGTGGCGGGCGCCTATAGTCCCAGCTACTCGGGAGGCTGAGGCAGGAGAATGGCATGAACCTGGGAGGCGGAGCTTGCAGTGAGCCAAGATTGCACGACTGCACTCCGGTCTGGGCGACAGAGTGAGACTCTGTCTTGAAAAACAATCAAACAAATAAATAAAATAAAAATTAAAAAATAAGACTGTCTTAAAAAAAAAAATAAGAAAGAAAAAGGAAAGAAAACCACAAGTTCCTTATTCAATCTCTAGATGGGCTGAAGCCCAGGACTCAGCCACCTGCACCTGGCAGGCTTAAGGATGAGACAGTACTTGGAGCAAGTCCCTGAGTACAGGCCCAGAGTCAAGCAGGCAGCCACACAGGAGCCAGGGCCTGCAGAGCCTCTAGTCTAAGCACCACTAATTCAGTGTGACATTGTACAAGTCACTGTCCCTCACTGGCCTCAGTCTTTCCTGCTTGTAAAATGGATGGGTTGGGCTAGATGATGACTACAGGCCCTTCAGCTCTGAGTGGCAATGATCTATAACTGAGAAAGTAACATAGATGATAGGAAGTCAAATCTGAGGATGGCAGGAATGCTGGCAGGAGCTAGGGAAACAGGCACTGGAGGCCTGGAATGACTGTGGGCACCCAAAGGCCAAGGTCACACCAAGTCATCACAGGGATAAGCAAACTCTCAGCCCGGAATGGGACATAACAGAGGACATGGTAACACCTGCAGCTGGGCTGCAACAACGCCCCCGAGATCTGAGGTGGGGGTTGCCTTCACTCACTGGCAGAGATGGGAGTTCCAGGCTGTGGCAAGTTCCGTGAAAAGGAAGTGAGAAGCCGAATGTGCCCAGCTGGGGGCAGAGATGGGCAAGGGGTATCATTACTCTGCCACCATGCCACCTATGCCTACATCTGCATAACAGAACCCAAGCCGTGGAGGACGGGGGAGGATGCACCCCTGGCGCCTCTCAATGCTCTTGTCAGTGCTCCCCTCCTCCAGGAAGGAACAGGAGTGGAGAGGAGGGGGCACTAGAACTGGAGCTGTCAGAGATGGTTCAGGGACTCCTGGACACCCATCTCCTTCCTCCTCCTGCTCCCTGCCTTCTCCAGAAAAAAAGTCCAAGCTTGCCCTTCAGACCCCTCTTGCCCAGGCCGGGGCTTGGCATTGGTCAGAGACCTACCTGCGAAGTCCCCAGTGGGCTCTGAAAGAGGCCAGGGCAGGGACCCTTCCCTCCCTGCCAGGGTATGCCAGATTCCCTCCGTCAGTTACCCAGGGGAGGACTGAGCCAAGGGAGTTGGTGCCCTCTGCCCAGGACAGCTCTCCTGAAGGTGCCCTCAGATGACCTCTCCCAGGCCACCCTCCCCAGATGCCCCGACTCTGCTGGAGGAAGGTAGGCTAAGGGGTCAGCTGCCCCGCCCCCATCTGGCCCACCCTTCCCTACCTTCCCTCTGGAGCTCCGCTTCCTCAGAAGACCCCAGGGATATACCCTCCAAGGAGACCCCGCTGCCTGGGCTGCCTGCCATGGCGGCCCCCAGCCCCGGGGACTCCCGGAGTGTCCTGCACACCACCGTCTGCCGCCTTCCGAGCCAGAGCCTGGCGGGGCTAGAGAAGGCGGGAGTCGGGGGAGCACCCTCTGAGGAACCAGCCAATAGCAAGGCTCAGCCGCCGTGATCGCCTTGCTGATTGGCTAAAGCCCACCCACCCCCCCCCACCCCCGCCGACTGGCGCTGCGCGGTGCAGAGCAGGCGGTAACCCGGGTGGGAGAAAGGTGGTGGGAGGGAGCCCTAGTCCCACAGATGGCCCGATCCCCAGCATGTCAGTGTCGGTGGGGATGGGGAGGAGGCGTCTAACAGGAGGTTTTGGGGAGGGGGTAGGCATGCTGCCCCTTCAAGACTGGCACGGTACCCCGAGACCCTCCCCTCACAGCCAGCTTCAGGAGACCCGAGGGAGAAAAGTCTTGACCCATCTTGTCCCTGCACCCTCTTTTCTAGAAGTCCCTCCTCTGATACACCCCATACCACCTCCTGCCTACGCCCTCTGACCTCTGCTCTCAGTCCCCTCTCCAGGCCCTGCTTCCTTTACAATGGTCCCTCAATCGAAGGAAGTCCCCAAGAACGACTCAGCCCTCCACCGGGAGGCAGCCTCACTCGGGCATGGGGCAAATACCTCAAGCCCCAAACGCCTCCCCCCACCAGCCCGCAGCCAGCCACTGGGAGGCAGGATACAGGGGGCGGGGGGTGACATGGCTGTGGGTAGGGACGGTGCCCCAGCCCTGCTTACCCCTCACCTCACAGCAGCTTCTTCCCCTCCCCCATCTCCCATGAGTTCTTCCCCTTGATGAAGGGGGTGATGCCCAGGAAGCAAGCCAGGCATCTTGGAACTCAGTTCCCTGGAAAGGAAAAGTAAGGGCACATTTGCACACAGCGAAAAGTGTGGGCAGAAGGGAGGGATTCAGCTCCACCTCGGTGACCCCATTCCTCTGAGATCTTGTGCCCAAGAGGCCACCACCAGGGTACTGCAGCCTCCACTCAGCCATTCCCCAAGGAGTGGCACCAAGTCACATTGCACCCCTGGGGTTTCCATGGCAGCAGAATTACACACCAGGACAGTAACCCAGGGATGGAGGAGAGATTTAAAGGGACAGCTCCACCTGAAAGCAGCCACATATCCCAGTCTTGATCCAAAGAAGGAAGGGAATCTGGTGACAGGGGAAGAGGGAGCAAGGCTGCAGATCAGGAGATGCCAGGTTCAGGATCTCTAAGCTCTCAGCCCAGTTCCATTGCCCATTTATCTCCCAAATCTCAGGAAAAGGGCCCCTGACTTTACCCAAAGTAGACATGGGGTCTCTCTGCAAACGGAATACACCTATACCTTTTCCCTCCCTTCCAACAACCATACTGACCCATGGGGAAGGGCGGAAAAAGGACCTTGTTAGCTTTGCCCTTCACAGAGTCCAAGACAGGGATCTCCCAGGGAAGGAGGAGGGAAGGGGAGCCTGAACTCAGAGGCAGAGACACAGCTGTCTCTCTGTCCTGTGGGAAGTATAATGACCACCAGATAATAAGGGGCAGAACCCAGCATTAGATTTTTGAAGCTGGGAGCTAATGTAGCTTGGGATAAGACAGAGGCTGCCTGAAGGAAGAGAAACACTTTGTACTTCTTCCTTTGAATATGAGAGGCCAGAAGCAGCCCCTTGAACAACATGAAGGGGAGCAGGAGCCCCAAGAGTCCTTTGAGGAAGCAAAACCCACTGCCACACCCCAAGGCTCCACTCCCTGCCCCCCATCCTCCCCACCACGCCCCCATCAAGTGGTCTGCAACAAGGAAGCCAAATTGCTGGACTTGCTCCTCCTCCTACACCCCAGTCAGGCACCATTGATGAAACCCCAGGCACCATTGATGGGCAGCCCCGGATGGACAGGCCATTAAGCATGGGCTCAGGGGTGGGTTTAATTAACCCCTAAGCAGCTTACAGTGGGGCCTAGGCAGGCTGAGAGGCGGGGAGACCCCAGGGAGCCCAGCAGGCTAGACAGGAGATGGGAAACTGAGCCCTCCAATGCTGCAGAAGCTGGAGACATTGGTGCCATCCCTCCACTGCAAGGAGAAGAGGCCTTTCCTGGACAAGTGTGCCACAGTTTAGACCCTGGCTCACTCCCTTCATGTTCTCGGAGAGGAGGGACAGAGGAATCATTCTACCCAAAGTGGCAGCCCTGGAACCTCTAGCTGAGGCAGTAGCGAGGCCTAGAGCAAGGGAAGGAGCTGCATGGGAGGGAGGCATCCAGGCAGGGGGAAGTTCAGACAACACAAGAGCAGAACCATAGCAATTCCCAGCTGCCGGGGACTCAGAGAGCCTCTATCACAGGGAACTCAACCTTCTGGGGTCCTGCGTGCACTACAGGAATCCATGAGCTCCTAGAGTGGCATGTACCTTTTGTGCATGGATGCATATGTCTATGATGAGGGCTCACTGCTGTCACCAGATTCTAAGTGACTCAGGACCAATAAAAGTTAAGAACAGGCCAGGTGCGGTGGCTCACGCCTGTAATCCCAGCACTTTGGGAGGCCAAGGCGGGTGGATCACCTGAGGTCAGGGGTTCGAGACAGCCTAGCCAACATGGTGAAACCCCATCTCTACAGAAATTCAAAAATTAGCTGGGCATTATGATGGGTGCCTGTAATCCCAGCTACTTGGGAGGCTGAGGGAGGAGAATCACTTGAACCTGGGATGCGAAGGTTGCAGTGAGCCAAGATCCCACCACTGCCCTCCAGCCTGAGCAACAGAGCAAGACTCCGTCTCAAAAAAAAAAAAAAAAAAAATGTTAAGAACACTGATCTTGTCCCATCATCTCATCTTAGGGAATTCTCAGGTCTTCAAAGGGAGGTGACTGTTTCAAGGACACAGGGTTAATGCCAAAATAACAACTCAGGCCAGGCACAGTGGCTTACACCTGAATTCCCAGTACTTTGGGAGGTTGAGGCAGATGGAGCACTTGAGCTCAGGAGTTTGAGACCAGCCTGGGCAACATTTTTGTCTTTACAAAAAATACAAAAATTAGCTTGGCATGGTGGTGCACACCTATAGTCCCAGCTACTCGGGAGGCTGAGGTGGAAGAATGGCTTGAGGCTGGTAGGTAGAGGTTGCAGTGAGCCAAGCTTGTACCACTGCACTCCAGCCTAAGCTAAAGAGCCAGACCTTGCCTTAAAAATAACAACAACTTGGTGGCAGCGGCAGCAACAGCAGTATAATAAGTATGACTATTCCTAAAAGTAATGGGCTCTCCTATTACAGCCTTTGCGTCTCACAGCAGCCTCTTTACAGAAGAGGAAATGTGAGCTCCAAGAGGTTAAGCAGTTTGCTACTGAGGCTTTGCTAGTTTATCTGAGTGGCCCTTTCCCTTGTCCTAATGCCTCCTACAGAGCCACGCCCAGGTATCCTGACCTGGTATTCGCGTTCCTTCACTCAGAGCTTCCTGGCCCCTAGTACCACCTCTCCACCTGTGGCACATGCTGGCCTAGTGGGCAGTGATTATGGACTTCTCAGCCCCAGGCTGTACTGCTGTAATCCCTCCATCCCTAAGCCATTCTCCAAGGGCCAGCTCCCAGGCCACCTCCTGAAGCCCTGGTCCCATGCCACTGCCCTCCAGCAATAGTACGGGTCACCTCTGGAGCATGCATCCCCTGCCCTCCACAGAAGTGAGTTGTGCTCCAGCCCTACACTGGAGCAGGGGAGCAGGTATGGGTCTTATTCCTTCTCTTCTCCGTTCCAGCACAGGAACCCACACAGAGGAGATGGCCACAGCAGCTGCCAGAAGGAATGGCTAAGTGGTAGGATGGAAGAGCAGTGGAGCCAGTTGGTTCTCATCTGGACCTGTGCAAGTGCCCACCCCTAAGTCCTCGCCTGGCACCCTCTGAACCACTGAAATAAGCTAACATCCTCATCCCCTTCTTACCAGACTCAGAGTTGGTGGCGGCAACCGGCATGGTGAAGGAGGCAAGGACTCTGAAACGTCTCTCCTGGAGAGGGGAGAGAGGAGGATGAGCAGATACAAGGGCAAAGCAATGGGGAAGGGAACAGGAAGAGCCTCCCCTTCAGGACCAGTCAGCAAGGTAGGGGAGAAGGTGCTGCCCAGAAAGTGGGGGTTGGAGAACAACAGTGATTCCAACAGTCCTGGGAAGCAGAAAGAGCAGGTATTACATGCCTATTTCTCTGAGGAGGAGGAGACCAGGGAGGATAAAGGAGGTTAACTGATTTGCCCAAGATCACGAAGCTAATAAGGAGAGCTAGAATGAAAATCCAGGTTTTATGACTCAAAAATAAGTATATAAATAAAGTGTTTCTTCCTGCTGTCTTTTTTGTTTGTTTGAAGAAGGAACAAGTAGAATTTTTAGAGGGTAAGAACATAATTTTGCTGAGCAGGTGGCTCATGCCTATAATCCCAGCACTTTAGAAGGCTGAGGCAGGAGAATCACCTGAGCCCAGGAGTTTGAGACCCACCTGGGCAACATGGCAAGACCCTCATCTCTACAAAAAATTTAAAAATTATCCAGGTGTGGCAGTGTGTGCCTATGATCCCAGCTACTTGTGGGACTGAGGCAGGGGGATCTCTTGAGCCCAGGAGGTCGAGGCTGTGGTGAACCATGGTTGCACCACTGTACTCCAGCCTGGGCAACAGAGCAAGAACCTGTCTTTTAAAAAAAGTCATTGGCCGGGCGCGGTGGCTCAAGCCTGTAATCTCAGCACTTTGGGAGGCCGAGGCGGGCGGATCACGAGGTCAGGAGATCGAGACCATCCTGGCTAACACAGTGAAACCCCGTCTCTACTAAAAAAAACACAAAAAACTAGCCGGGCGAGGTGGCGGGCGCCTGTAGTCCCAGCTACTCCGGAGGCTGAGGCAGGAGAATGGCGTAAATCCGGGAGGCGCAGCTTGCAGTGAGCTGAGATTTGGCCACTGCCCTCCAGCCTGGGCGGCAGAGCGAGACTCTGTCTCAAAAAAAAAAAAAAAAAAAAAAAAAAGTCATTAAAAAAAATCATTTAAAAAAATAATGGAAGAGTCCAGAATTTGAGTCAAAGTAGAAAACACAAGTACTCCCAGACTGTAGGTTCCCTGAGAGCCAGAACCACATTGATTTTATTTGCTTCTGGAACCTAGGCCTACCAAAGCGTCGATGTTTCACAGACATTTATCTGGGGGGCTGACAGATGTTACATGTACCTCTCCATGGCCCCTCTGGCTGGCTCTCTCTCCTCTCTCCCTTTCTTAGCTCAGAGCTGGCACAAGGAGACCAAGTGCTCTGGGCAGAACCAGGCATGGAGTCTACAGCCCCAGTTTCCATTCCAGGGCCTCCCCAGGCTAGGATGGGCTCCCTCGTTCTCCCAGGAGAGGGCAGGGGGTGACCCCCCACCCTTCTTTCCTTTGCCTTCCTGGGCATGTGCTGCTGGATAAAACCCTAATTCCTAGTTGCCATGACAACAGGAGGCAGTGGCTCACAGCAGGGGTGGGGAGTAGGGGGAAGCATCTGGCAGTGCCCACTTTAGGACTGAATGCCTGCTGAGTCCTGGGGATGAGGGAACCACAGCAACTCCACCTGCCCCCAAAGAGGATTCTTCCCAGAGGACTCGTACCTGATTTCAATAAAACCCTCTCTGCTCCCATTCCCCTCTCAGGCCTGAGCTGGTCACCTGAGCTCAGGTGACAGAAATTACAAAAGTGAGGGGGATGGTTCCCTTGCCTCCCGGCTCTGCCCCTGAGGACATGGAAGAAAGGTGCTTTCAGTGAGGGGAAAGGCACCCCTATTCAGGCTACACCCAGGCTGCAAGAAATGCCCAGGATCCACTGTGCCAATCTCTATTTCTAGAGAGCAGGAAGGAGGGATCCCTTCCTTCACCGCCCCAGGCCTTGATGACCTGGAGCCTTCTCCTGGCTGCTGCTGCTCTCCCTCATAAGGTCAGAGACTCTTGACTCCAGAAGTCCTCCTTCCCTAGAGCGTGGAAGGTGGCAAAAGGCAGGGAGAATCCTGTATGAAATCCCTGCGCTCAGAAGTCTTGCCCAGCCTGCCTGGGTTTTCTCCCGGGGAGTCGGTTCCCACAGCATCGGCTGGCTTTGCTCCCCCACGCCTGTCCAAGCCTCTGAGAGGGCGGGGCCTGGCTGTGCCCACAAGAGAACGGCAGTGCCAGGCAAGCTAGCCTGGCTCCGTGCCAAGGTCCTGCACCCAGGCATCTGGGAACCTGCACCTTGGCTTCCAAAAGCCTGGGCCCAGATGCCCTCTCAGCTCTGCCTCCGAGATATCCCCATCACCCAAAGTGTCCGTAGGAGAGCGGACCAGCAGTAAAAGGGAGAGGTTTCTTCCAACCTCCCACCCATCCCTCCATCCGTACACATACAAAGAGGTGCGGAGAAGAAAGGTCTGACAAAGGCGCTTTGGAGCGCGAGAGGGCGCGGGGAGGGCTGGACAGAACTGAGGGTCAGAGGATGGGGTCGAAAGGCCAGGCGGACGTGCATGCTTGGACAATCGGATCACCCCTGCCCCAGCGGACCCAGCCCTAACACACTGGGCGCTAGGACCTGGGGGAGGGGGGCGTGTTGTCAGCCATCAAAGAAGGCTCTCTGCTTGCGCGCCCGCCGGAGACCAGGGATGAGGTCACTAAATGACTGCCCCAGCCACCAACCCCCACCCCGTCCTCATCCCCCCCCCCCCTTAATTGACCTAACTTTCTAACCCTGGCTCTTCGCTTCTGGCACCGGTCCTCTCCCAAGTCTCCAGACCCTAACCCTGGCTCCCGACCCGTCCCGCTACATACAGCCTGGGAAGCGGGAGAAGCAGCGCGCCCCTTCTGGGGACCCCCTCCCAGTGAAGACTGTGGTGTTGGCCGCCTAGGGGGACCGGGGGCCACTGGGACAAAGCGCAACCTCTGTTTCGTTCCCCAACCCCCGGAAGCGCTAACAGCACGGTTCTTACGTAATGCCGGGCTTCCAAGTCCCCCCAGCCCGCACAGACCCCGGGGAGGCCGCGCGGATACCTGGGCCCCTCACAGCTCACCACCTTGGTGCCCGAAGCCACTTTGGAGCCCCTACTGCAGGGGCGCGGACCAGTGTCAATGGGCAGCGGGCCTTGGTTCTCCCAACTAGCACCCCAGAAAGAGGGCCCAGGGGCGGGGGCGGGTGGAGAGGGAGGGAACGGGTCTGGGTGAAAGGGGCCTGTGGAGTTTAAACCCAGTGAATAGGGTCCTAAGTGCCGTGCCAGGACGAAAAGGAGGCGGAGGTCTTGGGGTGGGTGCTGGCCAGGGGGCCGGGGGACGCCTACCTGCGCCCCGGGGAGCCCCTAGCTCCGGGCAGCTCCAGCGCAGCCGGGCGCTCACGGTTTATTGCTTGTCAATCGCTAGCCCGGCTCTTAAAGCGGCAAGGCCTCTCCGCGAGGGGGCGGAGGCCCGGCAGAGAGGGGAGGGGAGAAGAACGCGGAGGCAGGCACAACTCGGAGGAAGTAGTCTTTCCCAGCAGCTGGTACGGGGGCAGCCAGGTAGTGGTTTGGGAGACACCGCACAGACCACGACGCCGTCCCACTGGGACGGGTTAGGGAGGCAGGACTGGTACCGGTACCCGCTGGTGTCCTTCGGCTCCCAAGGATCCCTTAAAACGGCGATGGTAAAAGTGCCGAATGAGACCGGCTTGATTACTCCGCCCACCCCTCTTGGCTTAGACCCGCGTTCTAGTCCCAGGCGTGCATCACCTTTCCTCGTTATTCTGCTTCCATATTGAGAAAAGGAACGGGAAGACTTTAGAGAGACTCCCAGGAAGCAGGATACCAGCCCCAGAAGGCCTCGGGATCAGGGACAGCTTTTTAAGGACTCAGAGGGTGAGTATCTGGATTCCAGACTTTCCAGAAAATTTGCAAAAGAGAGGAAATGTCTTCGTGAAAGGATTCGAGAGCCTATTCTAGGTCTGGGTGAGGGAGGCCTGGTCTATTTCCCTGTCTATGGAATAAAGAAGTAACTGGCTAGCCTTCCTCAGAGTCCCATCCCCAAGAAGTAAATAAAGGGTTAAACCCACTGGCCCGCCTTCGCCCAGCCTCCGGCTCCACCCCAGATCTGCTAGTAAAAGATACTGGGCCTCCAAATACGGGAGGCTCTGTGCAGTGCGCCTGGCATTTGGGGTCAGTTGCGCTACTTATCCGACCTTGGCGTTCCTCCACCTCGTCCGGTTACCCTCAGCAAGATGTGGGAGTCATCCTAAGATCACAAATGAACTTCATCTTTGGCCGGGCGCGGTGGCTCACTCCTGTAATCCCAACACTTTGGGAGTCCGAAGCGGGAGCATCGGTTGAGCCTAGGAGTTCGAGGCTAGCCTAAGCAACATAGTGAAACCCCATCGCTACAAAAGATAAACAAAATTAGCTGGGCGTGGCAGCGCGCGCCTGTAGTCCCAGCCACTTGGGAAGCTGAGGCTGCAGTGAGCCGAGATTGCAACACCGCACTCCAGCCTGGGCAACAGAGATCCTGTCTCAAAAGAAACAAAAAGAAAAGAAATGGATTATATCCTGGAAGCTTGCTTGGAAATCTCAGATATGGGAATCTATCCCGAAAGCAGGGAACTGGTCCCTAGGTCCCAAGACTCAGCTCTCCCCTGAATTCCAAGGGTATAAGTTTGAATATAGGGAAAAGCCACAGAGGCGGCCAAACTTCTGAAAACCACATTGTTTAGGTGCCCCAGGCTTTTACTGAGAGAAGAAAGTTATCGACCCCAGATAGCTTTGACAGGAATTACGGGCTTTGTTCTCTAAACAAAGAGGGTTCCTGGAGCACATTGCTTGCAGCTCTCTCCTCTACCTGCAAGCTAGAAAACCCTTTTTTTTTTTTTTTTTTTTTTTTTGAGACAGAGTTCCACTCTTGTTGCCCAGGCTGGGGTGCGATGGCACGATCTCGGCTCACCGCGCAACCTCTGCCTCCCGGGTTCAAGCAATTCTCCTGCCTCAACTTCCCGAGTAGCTGGGATTACAGGCATGCGCCTCCACGCCTGGCTAATTTTGTATTTTTAGGAGAGACAGGGTTTCTCCATGTTGGTCAGGCTGGTCTCGAACTCCTGACCTCAGGTGATCTGCCCGCCTCAGCCTCCCAAAGTGCTGGGATTGCAGGCATAAGCCACTACACCCAGCCTAGAAAATCCTTCTAATTGAATTCAGGAAGAATTCCCCTTTCCATTATAAAGGCTACCCTCCACTCTCACCTGTCCACCTCTGGGCTGGAAAGCACGCAGCTATTTGTATTTGGGAAGAGGAAGAATTTGAATCTCTACAAGATATTAATTAGTTCTCAATCAGTAACCCACAGCAAACCTTCCATTCTATTTAGGATCCTCAGGACAGGCTGGGATCTCAGATTCTGGCCCACCTGGGGAGGTGGAGCCCAACTCATTATTCTTAGCGGCTGCCCTGCTGCATTCGTGAGTCAACAAGTATCTCTCTAATAAAGGCCTTGCAGAATGCCAGCCTCTCACATCTGTTCAGGACCTTACAAATGACAAATTGTTTCATTCTCACAACAGCCTTGTGCAGTTACAGAAAGAGAAGAAACATTTCTTGATGCAGAATAGGATGCTCCTCTTCTGTGCCAGGCAAGGTACCACTTTCTGTGATACTGAGACAGATACGGGCCATGACCTCCTAGAGTTCACAGTCTGGGGTTGAAGTCAGGAAGGGCTGTGTTACATAGATACAAAAAGCGCTTCTTGGTAGCACAGCTGAATGCCATAATAAAGGTGCAGTGTGTCCTAAGCTGTTCCCCAAAGGAATAGAGGTGCTAATAGTTGGCAATGGAGTAGCTGGGAAGGGAAGCAGGTTTGTGGTTCGGAAATGCATCCCCTAGCAGTTAAGGGCTGCTCCCTACCTCAAGAGGGGAATGAGTCCTCCTTCTCTGGGGTCTGTAATTAGCTCTGCCTTACTCCCTGCCTCAGCCTCAGAGGTCATAAGGGTGCAGGTAGTATCTCTCCTTCCCCCAAAATCAAGATTTTTCTATGGTGGTGTTCAGCCCAGAGTTTTGGGAGTCAAGGCGCAGAGAAAAATAAAACTCAAGAGTGTTACAAATTTTCAGCAGATAAGGCTTTGCACTGAGTGATGTTGCACTTCCTATAATGACCACCAGGGGCCACCAACAGCTATCCCTAGTCTATCTACACTCACCCTCTGCGGTGGTTTGCCTCCACACCTGCGACTCGCGGGTGCCTCGTTCTGGAAACCATATTTATGGACTATACTTCTCAGTAAGAAAAAAAAAAAACTTGGGTGGGGTGCCGTGGCTCATGCCTGTAATCCCAACACTTTGGGAGGCCGAGGCAGGCAGATCATGTGAGTTCAGAAGTTCAAGACCAGCCTGGCCAGTATGATGAAACCCCTAAACCGGATCAAACCGGATCAAACCGGACTAAACCGGATCAAACCGGTTCAAACCGGATCCCAACAGTTCAAACCGGAATAAACCGGACTAAACCGGATCAAACCGGTTCAAACCGGATCCCACCGGTTCAAACCGGAATAAACCGGACTAAACCGGATCAAGCCGGATCAAACCGGACCAATCCGGACTAAACCGGTTCAAACCGGACTAAACCGGTTCAGACCGGATCAAACCGGACTAAACCGGTTCAAACCGGATCCCACCGGTTCAAACCGGACTAAACCGGATCGAACCGGACCAAACCGTACTAAACTGGATCAAACCGCAGTAAACCGGATCAAACCGGATCAAACCGGACCGAATCGGATCAAACCGGATCGAACCGGATCTAACCGGAGTAAACCGGATCAAACCGGATCAAACCGGACCGAATCGGATCAAACCGGATCGAACCGGATCAAACCGGACTAAACCGGATCAAACCAGATCAAACCGGACTGAAGCAGATCAAACCGGATCGAACCGGACTGAACCGGATCGAACCGGACTAAACCGGATCAACCCGGACCGAACCGGATCAAACCGGACTAAACCGAATCGAGCCGGACTAAACCGGATCAACCCGGACCGAACCGGATCAAACCGGACTAAACCGGATCGAGCCGGACCAAACCGGATCAAACCGGACTAAACCGAATCAAACCGGATCAAACCGGACTGAACCGGATCAACCCGGATCAAGCCGGACCAAACCGGTTCAAACCGGTTCAATCCGGACTGAACCGGACTAAAACCGGATCAAACCGGATCAAACCGAATCAAACCGGATCAAACCGAATCAAACCGGACTAAACCGGTTCAAACCGGACTAAACCGGATCGAACCAGTTCAAACCGGACTGAACCGGTTCAAACCGGACTAAACCGGATCAAACCGGCTCAAACCGGCTCAAACCGGATCAAACCGGATCAAACCGGTTCAAACCGGACTGAGCCGGATCAAACCGGATCAAACCGGTTCAAACCTGACTGAGCCGGATCGAACCGGTTCAAACCGGACTAAACCGGATCAAACCGGTTCAAACCGGACTGATGCGGATCAAACCGGACTGAACCGGACTAAACCGGACTAAACCGGACCGAAACGGATCGAACCGGACTAAACCGGACTAAACCGGATCAAACCGGACCGAACCGGTTCAATCCGGACTGAACGGGACTAAACCGGATCAAACCAGATCAAACCGGTTCAAACCGGACTGAGCCGGATCAAACCCGGATCAAACCGGCTCAAACCGGATCAAACCGGACTAAACCGGATCAAACCGGTTCAATCGTACTGAACCGGACTAAACCGGATCAAACCGGACTAAACCGGTTCAAACCGGACTGAGCCGGATCAAACCGAATCGGATCAAACCGAATCAAACCGGTTCAAACCGGACTGAGCCGGATCAAACCGAATCAAACCGGTTCAAACAGGTTCAAATCGAACTGAGCCGGATCAAACCCGGATCAAACCGGATCAAACCGGACTAAACCGGATCAAACCGGACTAAACCGGATCAAACCGGTTCAATCGGACTGAACCGGACTAAACCAGATCAAACCGGATCAAACCGGACTAAACCGGATCAAACCCGGAGCAAACCGGATCAAACCGGATCAAACCGGACTAAACCGGATCAAACCGGTTCAATCGGACTGAACCGGACTAAACCGGATCAAACCGGACTAAACCGGTTCAAACCGGACTGAGCCGGATCAAACCGAATCAAACCGGTTCAAACAGGTTCAAACCGGACTGAGCCGGATCAAACCCGGATCAAACCGGCTCAAACCGGATCAAACCGGATCAAACCGGACTAAACCGGATCAAACCGAATCAATCGGACTGAACCGGACTAAACCAGATCAAACCGGATCAAACCGGACTAAACCGGATCAAACCGGTTCAATCGGACTGAACCGGACTAATCCGGTTCAAACTGGACTAAACCGGTTCAAACCGGACTGAGCCGCATCAAACCGACTCAATCTGGCTCAAACCGATCACACCGCCGGCTCAAACCCGGATCAAACCGGCTCAAACCGGATCAAACCGGATCAAACCGGATCAAACCGGTTCAATCCGGACTAAACCGGGTCAAACCGGATCAAGCCGGACCAAACTGGATCACACCGGTTCAATCCGGACTGAACCGGACTAAACCGGACTAAACCGGTTCAAACCGGATCAAACCGGATCAAACCGGACTGAGCCGGATCAAACCGGCTCAAACCGGCTCAAACCGGACCAAACCGCCGGCTCAAACCGGATCAAACCGGCTCAAACCGGATCAAACCGAATCAAACAATCAAACAAACCGGATCAAACAATCAAACCGGATCAAACCGGATCAAACCGGTTCAAACCGGACTCAGCCGGCTCAAACCGGATAAAACCGGCTCAAACCGGATCAAACCGGACTGAGCCGGATGAAACCGGCTCAAACCGGATCAAACCGGATCAAACTGGTTCAAACCGGACTGACCGGACTGAGCCGCTCAAACCGGCAAACCGGATCAAACCGGTTCAAATCGGTTCAAACCGGTTCAAACCGGATCAAACCGGGCTAAAGCGGTTCAAACCGGATCAAACCGGTTCAAACCGGTTCAAACCGGACTAAACCGGTTCAAACCGGATCAAACCGGGCTAAAGCGGTTCAAACCGGATCAAACCGGTTCAAACCGGTTCAAACCGGACTAAACCGGTTCAAACCGGATCAAACCGGTTCAGACCGGATCAAACCGGATCAAACCGGGCTAAACCGGTTCAAACCGGATGAAACCGGATCAAACCGGGCTAAACCGGTTCAAACCGGTTCAAACCGGTTCAAACCGGACTGAGCCGGATCAAACCGGCTCACACCGGATCAAACTGGATCAAACCGCCGTCTCAAACCAGATCAAACCGGCTCAAACCGGATCAAACCGCCGGCTCAAACCGGATCAAACCGGATCAAACCGGACTAAACCGGATCAAACCGGTTCAATCCGGACTAAACCGGCTCAAACCGGATCAAACCGGTTCAAACCGGACTGAGCCGGACCAAACCGGATCAAACCGGTTCCAACCGGATCAAACCGGATCAAACCGGACTAAACCGGTTCAAACCGGCTCAAACCGGCTCAAACCGGATCAAACCGGTTCAAACCGGACTGAGCCGGATCAAACCGGATCGAACCGGATCAAACCGGTTCAAACCGGACTGAGCCGGATCGAACCAGTTCAAACCGGACTGAACCGGTTCAAACCGGACTAAACCGGATCAAACCGGCTCAAACCGGCTCAAACCGGATCAAACCGGTTCAAACCGGACTGCGCCGGATCAAACCGGATCGAACCAGATCAAACCGGTTCAAACCGGACTGAGCCAGATCGAACCGGTTCAAACCGGATCAAACCGGACTAAACCGGTTCAAGGTGGACTAAACCGGATCAAACCGGACTGAGCCGGATCAAACCGAATCAAACCGGTTCAAACAGTTTCAAACCGGACTGAGCCGGATCAAACCGAATCAAACCGGTTCAAACCGGTTCAAACCGGACTGAGCCGGATCAAACCGGCTCAAACCGGATCAAACTGGATCAAACCGCCGTCTCAAACCAGATCAAACCGGCTCAAACCGGATCAAACCGCCGGCTCAAACCGGATCAAACCGGATCAAACCGGATCAAACCGGACTAAACCGGATCAAACCGGATCAAACCGGTTCCAACCGGATCAAACCGGCTCAAACCGGCTCACACCGGCTCCAACCGGATCAAACCGGATCAAACCGGACTAAACCGGATCAAACCGGTTCAATCCGGACTAAACCGGCTCAAACCGGATCAAACCGGTTCCAACCGGATCAAACCGGATCAAACCGGACTAAACCGGCTCAAACCGGCTCACACCGGCTCCAACCGGATCAAACCGGTTCAAACCGGACTGAGCCGGATCGAACCGGATCAAACCGGTTCAAACCGGACTGAGCCGGATCGAACCAGTTCAAACCGGACTGAACCGGTTCAAACCGGACTTAACCGGATCAAACCGGCTCAAACCGGCTCAAACCGGATCAAACCGGTTCAAACCGGACTGCGCCGGATCAAACCGGATCGAACCAGATCAAACCGGTTCAAACCGGACTGAGCCAGATCGAACCGGTTCAAACCGGATCAAACCGGACTAAACCGGTTCAAGGTGGACTAAACCGGATCAAACCGGACTGAGCCGGATCAAACCGAATCGGATCAAACCGAATCAAACCGGTTCAAACCGGACTGAGCCGGATCAAACCGGATCAAACCGGTTCAAACCGGACTGAGCCGGATCAAACCGGTTCCAACCGGATCAAACCGGACTAAACCGGTTCAAACCGGCTCAAACCGGCTCAAACCGGATCGAACCGGTTCAAACCGGACTGAGCCGGATCAAACCGGATCGAACCGGATCAAACCGGTTCAAACCGGACTGAGCCGGATCGAACCAGTTCAAACCGGACTGAACCGGTTCAAACCGGACTAAACCGGATCAAACCGGCTCAAACCGGCTCAAACCGGATCAAACCGGTTCAAACCGGACTGCGCCGGATCAAACCGGATCGAACCAGATCAAACCGGTTCAAACCGGACTGAGCCAGATCGAACCGGTTCAAACCGGATCAAACCGGACTAAACCGGTTCAAAGTGGACTAAACCGGTTCAAACCGGACTGAGCCGGATCAAACCGGACTGACTAAACCGGTTCAAAGTGGACTAAACCGGTTCAAACCGGACTGAGCCGGATCAAACCGAATCGGATCAAACCGAATCAAACCGGTTCAAACCGGACTGAGCCGGATCAAACCGAATCAAACCGGTTCAAACAGTTTCAAACCGGACTGAGCCGGATCAAACCGGCTCAAACCGGATCAAACAGGATCAAAACGGACTAAACCGGATCAAACCGGTTCAATCGGACTGAACCGGACTAAACCGGTTCAAACTGGACTAAACCGGTTCAAACCGGACTGAGCCGGATCAAACCGACTCAAACAGGCTCAAACCGGATCACACCGCCGGCTCAAACCCGGATCGAACCGGCTCAAACCGGATCAAACCGGATCAAACCGGTTCAATCCGGACTAAACCGGATCAAACCGGATCAAGCCGGAGCAAACTGGATCAAACCGGTTCAATCCGGACTGAACCGGACTAAACCGGACTAAACCGGTTCAAACCGGATCAAACCGGTTCAAACCGGACTGAGCCGGCTCAAACCGGCTCAAACCGGCTCAAACCGGCTCAAACCGGCTCAAACCGGATCAAACCGCCGGCTCAAACCGGATCAAACCGGATCAAACAATCAAACAAACCGGATCAAACAATCAAACCGGATCACACCGGATCACACCGGCTCAAACCGGTTCAAACCGGACTGAGCCGGCTCAAACCGGATCAAACCGGCTCAAAACGGATCAAACTGGACTGAGCCGGATCAAACCGGCTCAAACCGGATCAAACCGGTTCAATCCGGACTAAACCGGTTCAAACCGGTTCAAACCGGACTAAACCGGTTCAAACCGGATCAAACCGGATCAAACCGGTTCAAACCGGTTAAAACCGGGCTAAACCGGTTCAAACCGGAGCAAACCGGATCAAACCGGTTCAAGTTCAAACCGGTTCAAACCGGATCAAACCGGATCAAACCGGATCAAACCGGGCTAAACCGGTTCAAACCGGTTCAAACCGGGCTAAACCGGATCAAACCGGATCAAACCGGGCTAAACCGGATCAAACCGGACTAAACCGGTTCAAACCGGTTCAAACCGGTTCAAACCGGACTGAGCCGGATCAAACCGGCTCAAACCGGATCAAACTGGATCAAACCGCCGTCTCAAACCGGCTCAAACCGGATCAAACCGGACTAAACCGGCTCAGATCAAACCGGTTCAAACCGGACTGAGCCGGACCAAACCGGTTCAAACCGGATCAAACCGGATCAAACCGGACTAAACCGGTTCAAACCGGTTCAAACCGGATCAAACCGCCGGCTCAAACCGGATCAAACCGGACTAAACCGGATCAAACCGGATCAAACCGCCGGCTCGAGCCGGATCAAACCACAAACCGGATCGAACCGGTTCAAACCGGATCAAACCGGATCAAACCCGAGCCGGTTCAAACCGGACCAAGCCGGCTCATACCAGATCAAACCGGTAACCGGATTGAGCCGGATCAAACCGGATCGAACCGGACTGAGCCGGATCAAACCGGATCGAACCGGATCAAACCGGATCAAACCGGACTGAGCCGGATCAAACCGGATCGAACCGGATCAAACCGGATCAAACCGGACTGAGCCGGATCAAACCGGATCAAACCGGTTCAAACCGGACTAATCCGGTTCAAACCGGATCGAACCGGACTGAGCCGGATCAAACCGGATCGAACCGATCAAACCGGATCAAACCGGATCAAACCGGATCAAACCGGTTCTAGCCGGACTGAGCCGGATCAAACCGGATCGAACCGGATCAAACCGGTTCTAGCCGGACTGAGCCGGATCAAACCGGATCGAACCGGATCAAACCGGATCAAACCGGATCGAACCGGACTGAGCCGGATCAAACCGGTTCAAGCCAGATCGAGCCAGGTTCAAACCGGATCAAACCGGTTCTAGCCGGACTGAGCCGGATCGAACCGGTTCAAACCTGATCAAATCGGATCAAACCGGATCAAACCGGTTCTAGCCGGACTGAGCCGGATCAAACCGGATCGAACCGGATCAAACCGATCAAACCGGACTGAGCCGGATCAAACCGGTTCAAGCCAGATCGAGCCAGTTCGATCAAACCCGACTGAGCCGGATCAAACCGGTTCAAGCCAGATCGAGCCGGTTCAAACCGGATCGAACCGGTTCTAGCCGGACTGAGCCGGATCAAACCGGATCGAACCGGATCAAACCGATCAAACCGGACTGAGCCGGATCAAACCGGTTCAAGCCAGATCGAGCCGGTTCAAACCGGATCAAACCGGTTCTAGCCGGACTGAGCCGGATCAAACCGGATCGAACCGGATCAAACCGATCAAACCCGACTGAGCCGGATCAAACCGGTTCAAGCCAGATCGAGCCGGTTCAAACCGGATCAAACCGGTTCTAGCCGGACTGAGCCGGATCAAACCGGATCGAACCGGATCAAACCTGATCAAACCGGATCGAACCGGATCAAACCGGATCAAACCGGACTAAACCGGATCAAAACCGGATCGAACCGGTTCGAACCGGATCAAACCGGATCAAACCGGACTAAACCGGACTAAACCGGATCACACCGGATCAAACCGGTTCAAACCGGACTAAAGCGGACTAAGCCGGATTTAACCGGATCAAACCGGATCTAACCGGTCTAAACCGGGTCGAACCGGACTAAACCGGATCAAACCGGTCTAAACCGGGTCGAACCGGACTAAACCGAACCGGATCAAACAGGACTAAACCGGATCAATCCGGGTCAAACCGGTTCAAACCGGACTTATCCAGATCAAACTGGATCAAACCCCGGGCTTAACCGGATCAAACCGTGTCAAACCGGACTTAACCGGATCAAACCCCGGACTTAACCGGATCAAACCGGAGCAAACCGGACTAAACGGGATCAAACCGGACTAAGCCGGATCAAAGCGGTTCAAACCGGACTAAGCCGGTTCAATCTGGATCAGACCTGATTAAGCTGGATCAGACCGGACCAAACCGGATCAGACTGGATTAAACCGGACCAGTCCAGACCGGATTAAACCACCAGACCAGACCGGATCAAACCAGACCAGACCGGATTAAACCACCAGACCAGACCGGATTAAACCAGATCAGACCGGATCAAACCAGACCAAACCGGATTAAACCACCAGACCAGACCGGATTTAACCAGATCAGACCGGATCAAACCAGACCAGACCGGATGAAACCACCTGACCTGACCGGATTAAACCAGATCAGACCGGATCAAACCAGACCAGACCGGATTTAACCAGATCAGACTCGATCAAACCAGGCCAGACCGGATTTAACCAGATCAGACCGGATCAAACCAGACCAGACCAGATCAAACCAGATCAGACCGGATTAAACCAGATCAGACCGGATGACGGATTAAACCAGATCAGACCGGATTAAACCAGATCAGACCGGATGACGGATTAAACCAGATCAGACCGGATTTAACCAGATCAGACCGGATTAAACCAGATCAGACCGGATGAAACCAGATCAAACCAGATCAGACCGGATGATACCAGACCAAACCAGACCAGACCGGATCAAACAGGATCAAACCAGACCAGACCGGATCAAACCAGATCAAACCAGATCAGGCTGGATTAAACCAGATCAAACCAGACCAGACCGGATCAAAACCAGATCAAACCAGATCAGATCGGATTAAACCAGATCAAACCGGATCAAACCAGACCAGACCAGATCAGACCAGATGAAACCAGACCAGACCAGATCAAACCAGATGAAACCAGACCAGATCAGATCAAACCAGACCAGACTAGATCAAACCAGACCAGATCAAACCAGATGAAACCAGACCAGGCCAGATCAAACCAGACCAGACCAGATCAAACCAGATGAAACCAGACCAGACCAGATCAAACCAGACGAAACCAGACGAGACCAGATTGGCACACATTTTACAACTTGCCCCAGAAAAGCAGCAATATTGAGGACGTAGAGGGTTCCTGACAGGCCACACAGCTGAGGCTCTGTGGCCTGAGGCAGCCAAGGCCTAAGTCCATTATCCAAGCAGCCAAGACCCACCGCCCTCCAGAAGGCTCAGCAGGTCATGCCTCAGGGGCTCCAAAATGGTCAGGCAGGCTGAGAAAATCTCCAGGCTGTGCAGCGGGGCCTGCAATCCTGAAACCAGAAACTGCAACTCCACCCCCTCCCCATGGCAGCAGGCCTAGGGGCAGGGAATAGGGATGCTGGGACCCCAAAGCAGCCCTGCAGGGGAAGGAGGCAGATGTACCTTGGATCTAGCCAGATGGGGAGGGGAATCTGGTCTCAGCATAACCCCCTTCCAAACCCTGACAGTAACCCCTGGGAAAAGCACAGCCCCCTCTCAACCCCAGAGCCAGTTTCTCCCTGGGATCTGTGTACTTGGAGCAAAAAGTTACCTGACACCCCAGGCCTCCCTGCCTCTGCCACCCACACTTCTGGGCCCCCGGCAGGGACTGTGACCTGGTCAGAACAGCTGGTAGCCCATGTGCTTCCACCCCCACCTTCTCTCTGTTCCGGACTTTCAGGTCATGACACGGGGAGGAAAAGAAGGCTATGCTGTGAATGGAGCCTCAGAGGGAAAGGGGGCATGGATGCTTAGGAATATAAAGGGCCTCAGGTCCTGGCCAGTGACACTCTGCTGAGCTCCTCTGCACCTGCCCAGCACCATGGTAATGTCTGGTGGCCAAGTCTGGGCCCTCATCAGCTGTATTCTCTAGGAGCTTGGGGATAGGGCCTGGCACCAAGGGCCCCTCCTCAGGCCCACTAAGGGCATGAAGGAGATAGGCCAGGGCAGCCTCTTCTGCCATTCTGAGGGCCAGGATAGCTCCTAGGGCTTCTTATTCCTGCTTGGGGGTGATGGTGATGAGGGGAGTTCCTGGTTAAAAGAGGGCTGAGGGGCTTAGGAGCTCTGGGGGTGTGCATCATGTTTATGGGCACCATAGTCTGTAAATCATTGTGTGTTGCAGGCACAAAATTCTCTGTGCATTGGGTGTGTGAATCCTCAGACTGGCTTTCCTCTGTGTAACTGTCAGTCATTCATTTAATATGTACTATTGAGTATCTACTAAGTGCCAGGCACTGTTCTAGGTGCTTGTAATCCATCAATAGACAAAATAGGCGAAGAGCCCAGCTGTAATTAATGATGCTTACATTGAGGGAGGATATGCTGCTGGGAAGGGACTCAGACAACAAATATAGTAAGTATAGAATACAGTCAGTATAGAATACAGTCAGTATAGAATACAGTCAGTATAGAATACAGTCAGTATAGAATACAGTCAGTATAGAATACAGTCAGTATAGAATACAGTCAGTATAGAATACAGTCAGTATAGAATACAGTCAGTATAGGAATACAGTCAGTATAGAATAAGTCAGTTATACGAATACAGTCAGTATAGAATATACTCAGTATAGAATACAGTCAGTATAGAATACAGTCAGTATAGAATACAGTCAGTATAGAATACAGTCAGTATAGAATATACTCAGTATAGAATACAGTCAGTATAGAATACAGTCAGTATAGAATACAGTCAGTATAGAATACAGTCAGTATAGAATATACTCAGTATAGAATACAGTCAGTATAGAATACAGTCAGTATAGAATACAGTCAGTATAGAATACAGTCAGTATAGAATATACTCAGTATAGAATACAGTCAGTATAGAATACAGTCAGTATAGAATACAGTCAGTATAGAATATACTCAGTATAGAGTATAGTCAGTATAGAGTATAGTCAGTATAGAGTATAGTCAGTATAGTCAGTATAGAATAGTCAGTATAGAATATAGTCAGTATAGAATATAGTCAGTATAGAATATAGTCAGTATAGAATATAGTAAGTATAGAATATAGTAAGTTAGAAAGTGCAGGCCGGGTGTGGTAGCTCATACCTGTAATCCCAGAACTCTGGGAGATGAGGCGGGAGGATCTCATGAGGCCAGGAGTTTGAGACCAGCCTGGGCTACATAGCAAGACTCCATTTCTACAAAAAATTAAAATTTAGCTGGGCATGGTTGTATGCACCTGTAGACCTAGCTACTTGGGAGGCCAAAGCAAAAGGATGGCCTGAGCCCAGGAGTTTGAGGCTGTAGTGAGCTATGATCCTGACACTATATTCCAGCCTGGAAAGCAAAAGGAGGCCTTGTCTTTAAAAAAAAAAAAGAAATAAAGAAAAGAAAAGAAAAGAAAAGAAAAGAAAAAGAAAAGAAAAAACAGTGCAAAAACAGAGCGAGAAAAAGATACAGAAAGATGAGGGGTTGGGTTGCAATATTATGTTATTTATTTATTTTTTAAATTGTAGAGACGGGCTGCCTGTCTTTTGCCCAAGCTAGTCTCCAACTCACGGGCTCAAGCAGTCCTCCCACCTTGTCCTCCCAAAGTGCTGGGATTACAGGCATGTAATCCCACTGCGCCCAACAGGGTTGCAATTTTAAATAGGGGTGCAGGGTAGGACCCATTTAAAAGGTGGATTTTGAGCTAATGCTTACAAGGGGAGACAGAGCTGGCCCATGAGGATGTCTGGAGGAAGAGTCTTCCAGGCAGAGAACAGAGTGACTGTCATTTTGCAGGAACAGCAGGGAGAAAAGAGGTGGACAAGCAAGGAGTTAGCTAATGCTTACAAGGGGAGACAGAGCTGGCCCATGAGGATGTCTGGAGGAAGAGTCTTCCAGACAGAGAACAGAGTGACTGTCATTTTGCAGGAACAGCAGGGAGAAAAGAGGTGGACAAGCAAGGAGTTTGCGGGAGAGAGGTCGGTGAGGTTAGGGAGCTGACCAATGGCTTTATGCCATCCTCATGCATCCACCTTAGGGTGTGTCTCCCTGTTCATTTTTTTTTTTCTTTTTCTTTCCTTTTCTGTTTTTTTGTTTTTGTTTTTGTTTTTGTTTGTTTGTTTGTTTGTTTGTTTTTGAGACGGAGTCTCGCTCTGTCGCCCAGGCTGGAGTGCAGTGGCGCGATCTCAGCTCACTGCAAGCTCCACCTCCCGGGTTTATGCCATTTTCCTTCCTCAGCCTCCCGAGTAGCTGGGGCTACAGGCGCCCGCCACCTCGCCCGGCTAGTTTTTTGTATTTTTTTTAGTAGAGACGAGGTTTCACCGTGTTCGCCAGGATGGTCTCGATCTCCTGACCTCGTGATCCGCCCATCTCGGCCTCCCAAAGTGCTGGGATTACAGGCTCGAGCCACCGCGCCCGGCCTTTTTTTTTTAGAAGAAGTCTGGCTCTGTTGGGCAGACTGGGGTACAGTGGCCTAATCTCAGCTCACTAAAATCTCCACCTCCCGGGTTTCAGCAATTCTCCTGCCTCAGCCCCCCAGTAGCTGGGATTACAGGCGCCCACCACCACGCCTGGCTAATTTTTGCATTTTTAGTAAAGACAGGATTTCGCCACTTTGGCCAGGCTGGTCTTCAACTCCTGACCTCAGGTGATCCGCCCGCCTCGGCTTCCCAAAGTGCTGGGATTCCAGGCGTGAGCCACAGCACCTCGATGCTCCGCCTGCATCACGGGGCATGTCCAGGTGCTCCGGGCACCAGGATGTTCTTTATGGCGTCTGTGCACTGGTGTGTGTCCCAGAAATAGACACGTCCCTCGGTCTCAGCACCCCTGCACCCCAGCCTGCCCACCGCGCGGAACACCTGCAAGCTCCGGTCCGGGCGCCGCGCTGACCCCAGTCCTCGCATCACGTGACCGCCCGCGGCTCTGTCTGCCCCGCCCCCTCCAGACGCCGGCTCTGCGTTGCGTATTCGCTCTGGCCATAGCGGGCCTCGTGTCGCTGCTGCTGCCGCCCGAGGGCGCCCTGGGCGAGGAGCTGCAAGTGCCACAGCCCAGGGCCGCCAGTTGGCTGAACTTAGGCTCCTTCAAGAAGTACATGGGGAAGCTCTTCAACAGCAGGTGGGCCGGCGGAGGGCGTGAGGTAGGGAGGAAAGCGGGAGGTGGAGGGGTGGGGGGGCGCGGGGGGCGGGACACGGACACCACCAGGCACCCCCACGCACATCGCGGCCCGAGCTGGGCTCGGGGAGCAGCCTCATGACTGCAAAGACTTGTTCCCAGCCCGAAGAAATCTAAAAACCACAAGAAAACTGCGAACGCCACGAACACCTCCCCATCGAAAGGCACGAAATACCCTCCATGGACCACCACGAACCCCCAGTGGCTGAATACCTCGGAACCCCGACCACCGATGTCCTCCCGAGGCCCCAGGTAGGACAGCCTGGACGCTCGGCACCGAGCCAGGGGCCTCGGGACTGGGGGAAGCTTGAGTGATAGCGAGAGGAAGCTCCTGGGGGAGAGCATTCAGGGAGACACAGCGCCCCGGTGGGGGAGCTTCTTTCTCCAGGCTGGGCCTTGGCCTCCAGACGCCTCTCTGCCCACCAACCCCTTTATATTGAGAGGGGCCTCAACCCCTCCTCATCCCCTCAGTGGAAACAATAAAGACAAATTTCTGTTGCTTCAGTGACTTCTGTGGGCCTGGGGTCAGGGAGGGACCAGTCCATCAGAGGGGAAGGGGGACTCTGGAGTTTCTGCTGTTGGAGAAAAAGACCTCAGCTGTTGGGGGTCCTCCTCTGGTAACCCATCCGCCTTCCTCCACGTCACCCATACATGGCCCTGTGAGTCTGGCCCTCCACCCCATGGTAGAGACACAGATACAGGTCCTGGAGAAGACACTTATTGCCCTGCTAGTCCTGCACAGATGGCACCAGTGTGGGAGGGCTCTAACCCAGAGGGAGAGCAGAGGTGAGAGAAGAAACCTCAAAGGAGGGGCTTCAGCTAGACACACCCCAACTCCCACCTGGCTCAAATTTCTACCAAACAGCCCAGCTTGGGCTGTCAGAGTTGGCACAGGAACAAGAAGAGGTGCCTTTGCCCCTCAGCATGCAGATTATAGGGGGCCGTCTTTGCCTCCTGGACTTCTAAGTCCTTCGGGAGTGAGCAGAGCAGGAGAAAGGGTGGAGCCTGGCCGGGGCCTGTCCCTGAGAAGCTGAGTGTGAGGGTGGCTCTCTCTTCTGGGGGCTCCCATGGCCATCAGAGAGACCTAGTGGGGAAAGAGCCCCCTGCCCTGATCCTACCCTCACATCCAGGTGTGTCTCCAGGGTGTGAACCCCTGGCCCTAAGAAGTATCCACTCCTCTCCCCATTCACCACCCATACCCTTAAGCTGCCAGAGAAAATGCTGGGACTTCAGACTCCCTCTCCCAGACTCAAACCGTTCTCTTGCAAAACCATCTCTCTATCCAGACATCCCTTTGATTTAAGAATCAACCAAAGGCCGGGCACAGTGGCTCACACCTGCAATCCCAGCATTTTGGGAGGCCAAGGTGAGCAGATCGCTTGAACCCAGGAGTTTGAGACCACACTGGGCAACATAGCAAGACCCTGTCTCTACAAAAATAAAATTAGCTGGGTGTGGTGGCATGTGCCTATAGTTCTAGCTACTTGGGAGGCTGAGACAGAAGGATCGCTTGAGGCCAGGAGGTCAGGGCTATGGTGAGCTGTGATCATGTCACTATACTCCAGCCTGGGTGACAGAGCAAGACCCTGTCTCCAAAAACAAACAAAAAATTAATCTGAGCCAAGCAGCTGCATCCTCTAGAAGCTCTTTGCCTTTTAGGACCTGGTTCTACTTCCAGGTCATTTGCACACACCAGATGGAGTAGGACTTGAAGAGAAACACAATTGTGGTGCTATTTCCATTTCTGTGCAAGGTGCTAAGCCCAGAAAAGCGGACACCTCATCTTCCAAACCCAAACCCCATCCCTTCAGGGCAAGCATGTGGGGGAGGCAGGAGAAGCCATTCTAGGAACCGGACACATTCTGGTTCCCTGACTTCTCCCCTTTACACACACGCATGTACACACGCATGCATGCGCACACTGTCCCCACCTATTCAGGGTGCCTGAAAAAGGCCAGGAAGAGATGGGTGCTCTCTGGGACTCTGGGCAGTGCTCCCTGGGGCGGGATCCAGGTCCTCGCCCTCACAGGGCTGGAGTGTGCAATCTACAGATTCGATTCGATTGGCTGGAACTCTCAGTGAATCCAGCCTCCTCCCCTTCCACAGTAGCTTGAATACCTCCTGTGCCCAGCATTTCACTACCTCACGGGGCAGCCCATTCTCTCCAAATTTCTGGATGGCAGCTCAGGCCCCTGGATGCAGCCATGACTGCTGTAGCACCAGAATCGTTCTTCCAGGCTGGGCTGTGCCCCTGCCCCCATGCCAAGGATGCTTTAGTATAATTTTTGGTGCTTCTGCTGCCTAGGCTGCAGTAAGGCACTGGTGAGGGGTGCACTTAGGGAAGGGTTGTCATCGGGCCATGTCGGGAAGATCTATGGGTGCTGAACTGGGAAGATTCAAGACTGCCACTTCACAGACTTGCTGAAGGACCATGAAGGACCATCTGCTCAGAGGAGTCCCTGCTTTCCTCGGGCCACGACTTGTCCCTCTGTGAAAGGGAGAGGATGAGCTGAGCGGCTCTGATGACCCCACCAATGTTCTGGATGATCCCCTTTTCCTCTGCCCTGCCCTCCTCTTTCCTCCCATGCATTTGGCGCTTCCTGCTGCCCCCACCAGGGGTCCACAGAGACACAGGACAGGCTGTGGCTTTGACTTGCTTTATTGAGCCTGTGCGGGAGCAGGGAGCAAGCTTTGGCCAGAGCCAAGGGTGCAGAAGGGAGAGCTGGGCTGGCACTGCTCATGGAGTCGCAGGAGACAGAAGGTAGCATTACAAGTCCAGCGGGCTGAGCTCCCTGTGAGGACGGAGCAGAACATGGCAGTGTAGGGCGTAGGCCTCGTGCCCTCAGGAGGCCTCAGGCTGGCTCTGGGTTCCTGTTCTCCCTCTTCCACTCCCCACTACACCTTTCCAAACCCTGATTCAGTCCCACCACCCCTATTTCAGCCCCAGGGAGTTGGACAGACAGGGCAGGGAGTCAAACTCACCTGGGGGCAGCAGCACGCGGGGACCCCCACTCCGAGAAGGCCAGCGTGTCCTCTTTGTGTCTCTTCCCATACCTGGGAGGGAAGAGGCAGCAGGCACAAGCACTGTGCCCAGGTGCCAGCCCACCTGTTTCATATCTGCCTGTAGGCACCATCTCTCCCAGGGCACATTGGCCTAGGCCTGTTCAGCACAGATGCCCAAGAGCAGGCCTGGAAGGGGCTGGGGCTGGGGATAGGGTGTGGCCAGGAATGTGGAGTGGGCTCAGGGTCCCAGGGGCTGGATCTCTCTCCCCGACTGTGGCACACACCTAGGCCTGGTCAGCATGTTGATGTATCTACGGAGATCAGCCGCATACTGGGCCATCTGCTCTGGCGTGGCATTGTCCCCTGGGTACACTGGCTCCAGCGGGGCTCCCTGAGCACCCAGCAGTGGCTGTAGTAACAGAGCCACACAGGTGGACAGGAGCAGCAAGGAGAGGCAGAGGCGTGTGGCAGCCATCTGAGGAGCAAGCAGAGGGGAGGTGGAGAGCCCGGGCTGCAGATTTCCTGTGCCCAGGAAGCAGGGTCCATCTACCCAGCCCCTTAGCCCATCATCCATTTCTCCAAGCCTGGGGACAAGGGGGCAGAGCAAAGGGCCACTCCAAGCTCACCACTCCACCTCCTAGACACTGCTCTCAAGGCGCGGACAGCCTGTCCTGTGAGCAGCCCAGCAAGCCAGCGCCTTGCAAGTTAGAAAAGCATAGCAGAGAAAATGGGGACATGAGTCCTGGAGACATGGGACTCATGACATCCAGGGCCTCATGGCTCCAAGGAGGCAGCAGCTAGTGGGAATAAGGCCATGCCAGGTCACCCACAGGGTGGGGGACACAGAATGAACTCAGGAAGCCAAGGACAGAAATCCATGACCTTGTGGGTCTGGCCCTCCACCCTGCGATAGAGACACAGATGTGGGTCCTGGAGAAGATGCTGTTGCCCATGTCGTCCTGCACAGACCAGCAAAGGCACTCACACAGGGACCCCAGTCACTCACAAGGTCACAGTCACACATTCCGGTTCACGGCCATGCACACGAGTGTGCACATATACATGCTGTCTTCTAGCGTGACAGGTCTGTCCAGATGCAGACAGCAAGACCCAAGCAGGACCTTAGGCCTCCCAAGGCCCCTGGGCCTGCGAAACACCTCGATCCGAGGCCCCAGCCTGGGGGATCCGAGAGCCCTCTCGATCCGAGGCCCCAGCCTGGGGGAGGCCCCCCAGAGCCCCAGGCAGGCTGAGCCCACTTACCTGGAGTCCAGAGTAAATGGGTACTAGACCAAACAAGCACCTGCCTCAGGCCGGATGGGCCCCTGCCCTCGGCTGGGCCGCTTTATAGCCCTCAGCCCCCCAGAGTCCCCGCCTCCTGTCAGCTTCTCTCGCTCCACAGCCCTCGCCCCTCCTCCAACTGTCTCCCGATATTGTCAGTATCTGAGGCCAGAGATGGGAGGAGGACAGGGCAGTGCTGTGGGTGCCAGACCAGCAGCATAACAGACAAAACTGGACCACAGGAAAAGTCTCCTGTGGGCCCCCATCACTGACACTCCTTCCCTTTGGGCACCAGAGCAGGCTTGGTTCAAGAAAGATGGGGTTCTGGAACTTCAGAATGACTGAAAGGTTTTGGTCACAGGCCTTGGAACTAGCTCTCCTGCCTCCCAAGGATCAACCCAAATCATCCAACAGATTCCCTCGGGGCAGAAGATTGAAGCTGCAGCTGGAAGATTGAGGCTGCAGCTGGAGCCTCCAGGATGAAGAATGGAAACTCAGGCCATCCTCTGAAGCTTGCAACTAGAACAAGGTGGGAAGAGGGAAGGCACCTCAGGTCCTCAGGCAAGGTGGAAAGGAGTGGGGTACCAGGCTTGGAGAAACCCATTTGGTGGGTGCATAGGATGCAGAATGAGAACTCATGTGCTTGGGTTCAGGGGAAAGGTTGAGGGGGTGCCAGTTTCCCATAGCCATTTCCCTCCCCATCTCAGAGCCCCCATTCCAGGGAAGTGCTAAAAACCAGCATCATTTGTAAAGCCTCACATTTTCCAAAGTGCTTCCAGCTCAGTCACCTCACTAAATCCCCACAACAACCTATTTTACAGATTCCAGATGTGAAATCTGCTCAGAGATGTCAAATCACTGGCTCCAAACCACACAGCCAGTCAGTGGGAGATTCAGGGTTTGAAACAAAATCTAACGCCAAAATCTAACTCCAAACCTGGACTGTCAAAGTATTGGTAGAATTTCCCACTTTTTGGCTGAGAAACCTGAGGCTCACAGAGGTAAAGATGCTTGCTCAAGATCTCATAGCTACCGAGGTCCCAAATTCTGGCTTAGATTCTCAACCCCACTAATCCATCCCCACCAGAAGCCCCTGAATCTCCCCTGCCCAGCATCTCTTCCCAACCCCCAGTCTCCCTCCCCAGCTTAGGCCAAGGAGTGGTAACTGGCTGTGTCTGAATGACACGGTGACACGGAGTACGGAGCTAAGGACTTATGACTGCTGATGGTTCTGCTGTCCCAGATCAGTACACCAAGAAGTTGGGGGGTGGGGGGACTGTTGGGGAAGAGGGGACTGGAGGTGAAACTCCAGGGATCTGGCAGGGTGGGGTTAGAGTCAGACAGACCTGGGACCAAATCCTGGCTCTGCCATTGGCTGGCTGTGTGAGCCTGGGAAAGTAATTGATTGAACCTCTCTGAGCTTCACTTTTCCTCTCTGTAAAATGAGCTCATCATGCCCATCTCAAGATACGGAGAATAAAGGAAGGCTCAGCAAACATCAGTGTTCTGCCTTAACCCTCCCAATTTTGATTTTTGTTAACAAGAAGAGCAATAATGCTTCACCAGACAACTTACATTCCACAAGGCAAATATGAAAGTCGTTCTGTCTCAGCAAGCCCGGGCCTTTCTCTGGACTGAGGTTTTCTGCTTGCAAAACAAGGGTGTGAGCTGGTGACTGGTCTCATGCTGGCCTTGGGTTTGGCAGGTAGAGGTTGCAGCTATTGCCGCCAGAGGGCGCCAGGCTCCAACCCTAGTTAAAAGGTCTGAGCTCCCCCAGGACCATGGCCTTGGAGGGACCTGTTCTGGCTGCTACTCATGTGGTGACCCAGCCCCACCTGACGGACAGTGGATCTAGGGATTGACTCAGATGCCAGGGCCACTTGTAGTTCTGTCCTGTCGCAGAGGTAAACCTAAGTGCCTAAGAAATAACAAGTAGTCCACAAATGTCAACCAAACTGTAGCTTTCATTTTTCTCCTATGCAAACAACAGATTCCTCTTCTGGGTCCTCTCAGGGATGTGGTGACAATCCAGGAGGAAGTGGTAGTAGATGTGCTGTCTACACTACATGGCCATGTGTGTTCATTTTCATACTGCTTTGAAAAGAACTGTCCGAGGCCAGGCGCAGTGGCCCACACCTGTAATCCCAGCACTTTGGGAGGCTGAGGCGGGCGGATCACCTGAGGTCAGGAGTTCAAGACCAGCTTGGCCAACATGGTGAAATTCCATCACTACTAAAAACACAAAAATTGGCCGGGCATGGTGGCGCCTACCTGTAATTCCAGCCACTTGGGAGGCTGAGGCAGGAGAATCACTTGAACTGGGGAGGCGGAAGTTGCAGTGAACCGAGATCATGCCACTACACTCCAGCCTGGGCAACAGAGTGAGACTCCATCTCAAAAAACACACAAAAAACAAAAAGAACTACCCGAGATTGGGTAATTTATAAAGGAAAGAGGTTTAATTGACTCACAGTTCAGCATGGCTGGGGAGGCCTCAGGAAACTTACAATCATGGCAGAAGGCAAAGGGGAAGCAAGGTATCTTTCTCACAAGGCGGCAGGAAGGAGAAGTGCTGATCAAAGGGGAGAAGAGCAACTTATAAAATCATCAGCTCTCGTGGTGACTCACTCACTATCACAAGAACAGCATGGGGAAAACTGCCCGCATGATTCAATGACCTCCACCTGGTCTCTCCCTTGACACATGAGGACTATGGGGATTACAATTTAGATGAGATTTGGTGGGGACGCAAAGTTTAACTACATCACTATGTCTAGAACACAGCAATGGTTCTCACTCATCTTCATGTGTTCCTGTCAGAGGCGTTTGAACCAGAGCGACTCCATCTTGAATAGGGGCTGGGTAAAATGAGGCTGCGACCTGCTGGGCTGCATTCCCAGGAGGTTAGGCATTTTTAGTCACAGGACAAGATAGGAGGCCGGCACAAGATACAGGTCACAAGACCCTGCTGATAGAATGAGGTAAAGAAGTTGGTAAGAACACGCAAAAACCAAGAGAGTGATCAAAGTGACTGCTGATTGCCCTCACTGATTTTTCTTTTTTTCTTTTTCAGCAGAGATGGGCTTTCACCATGTTGGTGAGGCTGGTCTCGAACTCCTGACCTCAAATGATCTGCCCCCATCAGCCTCCCAAAGTGCTGGGATTACAGGTGTGAGCCACTGTGCCTGGCCTCACTGATCGTTATACACTAATTATAATACATTAGCATGCTAAGAGATGCTCCCACCAGCACCAGACAGTTTAGAAATGCCATGGCAACATCTGAAAGTTACCCTCCATGGTCTAAAAGGAGGCGGAACCCTCAGTTCTGGGAAATCCCCACTTCTCTGGAAAACTCACGAATAATCCACCCCTTGTTTATTAGTATATGATCAAGACATAACCATTAAAAATAGCCAGACAGCAGCCCTGGGGGCTGCTCTGCCTATGGAGTAGCCATTCTTTGTTTCTTTACTTTCCTTTTATTTATCGATTGATTTTGTAGAGGTGGGGGCTCACTTTTTTGACCAAGCTCAAATGATCCTCCTGCCTTGACCTCCCAAAGTGCTGGGATTACAGGTGTGAGTCACTGCACCTGGCCCTTGTTTCCTTATCTAATAAACTTACTTTCACTCTACTCTGCGGAATCACCCTGAATTCTTTCTTGCGTGAGCCCCAAGAACCCTCTTTTGGGGTCTGGGTCAGGACCTCTTTTCGGTAATGTTCCCATAGTGCTTGCCACAGAGCCCTGCTTAAAGAAAGCACCAATTCACCAGGCACGGTGGCTCACGCCTGTAATCCTAGCACTTTGGGGGGCGGAGGTGGGCGGATCACAAGGTCAGTAGATCAAGACCATCCTGGCCAACATGGTGAAACCCCGTCTCTACTAAAAATTAAAAAAATCAGCCGGGTGTGGTGGCACACGCCTGTAGTCCCAGCTACTCGGGAGGGCGAGACAGGAGAATCGCTTGAATCTGGGAGTCAAAGGTTGCAGTGAGCCAAGATTGCGCCACTGCACTCCAGCCTGGGCGACAGAGTGAGACTTGGTCTCAAAAAAAAAAAAAGAAAGAAAGAAAGCACCAATTCCTGGTTTGCAAACCCACCAAATGAAGATGATAGTGGTACCTCTTCTTCTGCCCAACACCACGCCCTCTGGCACAAGGCAGATGGCCACTGGCGGTGATGGGGATGGAGTAAGTGCTATGAGACTAGGAGAGGAACACCCCAGGAACACCTGAGGTCACAGAGTGAATGAAGGCAGGTAAAGGAGCAAACGGAATGGGGGCCCCTACATACGTGACCCCAGGGCAGCAGCTTGGCCCTCACCGAGTCCTCCATCACACACATTCCCCTGCCCCGCCCCCATCCTGGCTGTCTAACCTCAATCCCTGCTGCTTTCAGTTAATCAACCAATGAGTGGTCATTTATCGCACATCTGTTCTGGGCCTCATGGGGGCAGTGGGAGGTGATGAAGAAGCAAGCGTTCTACAAAGAGGTCAAAGCTGCGTGAGAAGCTGGGGGATGGCTTGCTTTTTTTTTTTTTTTAATTTTCTTTTTTTTTCAGACGGGCTCTCACTCTGTCACCCAGGCTGGAGTGCAGTGGCATGATCATCGCTCACTACAGCGATGTCTCCTGGCCTCTGTCTCCTGGGCTCAAGGGATCCTCCCATCTCAGTTTCCCAAGTAGCTGGGACCACAAGTGCTTGCCACCATGGCCTGCTATTTTTTTTTTTTTTTTTTTTGAGAGATGGGCTCAAGTATCTACCCAGTTCAGCCTCCCAAAGTGCTGGGATTATAGCCATGAGCCATTGCACCTGGTCAGGATGGCTTTTTTTGAAAGTGAGGACATGAAAGTTCAGAAAGGGGAAGAAACTGGCTGTGGCCCTCTAGCAAGCTGGCAGCCATCCCTCACCTAGCCCTGTGCTTCAGAACCTTACTCACAGGTCATCTTACAAATGCCTCTTTGCTACCTTGTGAGAGAGGCAGGAATTACTCTTCGCCCTTATCGGATGAGAAAACCGAGGTCCAGTGAGGTAGCTGAGGCTGTCTAAGGTCACATGGGAGTCAGGAAGGGTCAAAACTAAACCCAGGTCCACATGGTTCCAGCCTGGCTTTATCCCTGTTTGCAGACCCCCCCAATCCCAACCCGCCACTGGCTAGAGCCTGGCCCAGCTCTTAAGCCAATGTCTTATTCCAAAATTAAATGGCAACAGCAGAGGAAGAGATAGAGTGAGGGGTAGCTGCCCCCAGATGCCAGGACCTATGCCCTGGAGAAGCCCTTGGGCTGGGGATAGCTGTGACATGCACACACGTACCTTAAGCCCCTTCTCTCACCCACTCTGAGCCAATTCAGGACCCAGTGGGGGCTCACTCCACTAATTTGGAACCTGGGCTCTGCCTCCACTTCTCTCTGCCCTGGGAACTCCATCTGCCTCCAGGGCCTCCTGAAGACACACAGGGAGAGTTCAATATTTCTCCCTTCCTGTCTCCAGTGTCTGCAATAGCAAATCCTGTCATTGCCGCTCCAAATTTTTCTCAAAGAGGAAGGCTTCTTTCTTGCTGAAATAGAAACTAAACTAAGCTACATAATACAGTTTGAGAACAGCCTGGCCAACATGATGAAACGCCGTCTCTACAAAAAATACAAAAAATTAGCCGGGCATGGTGGTGGGTACCTGTAATCCCAGCTACTCAGGAGGCTGAGGCAGGAGAATTGCTTGAACCTGGGAGGCAGACGTTGCAGTGAGCTGAGATAGCACCATTGCACTCCAGCCTGGGCGACAAGAGCAAGACGCCATCTCAAAAAAAACAAGCACTTTGGGAGGCGGAGGCAGGCAGATCACGAGGTCAGGAGATCGAGACCATCCTGGCTAACACGGTGAAACCCCTTCTCTACTGAAAACACAAAAATTAGCTGGGTGTGGTGGTGGGCGCCTGTAGTCCCAGCTACTCAGGAGGCTGAGGCAGGAGAATGGCATGAACCCAGGAGGCGGAGCTGGCAGTGAGCCGAGATCGCGCCACTGCACTCTAGCCTGGGCAGCAGAGCAAGACTCCATCTCATAAAAAAAAAAAGAAAAGAAAAGAAAAGAAAGTGTTGGGGAGGTAAACAGGGAGGCCAGGGCAGTAAGGTTCCTGGAGGAAATGAGACCTGAAGTGGCCTTGAAGGCTGGAGGCAGGGGGAAATGTTATTTCACAGAAGCAGGGCTCTGTGGCAGTGGGGTTGAGCACTTCAGGGGCACATACTGAGAAATTGCAGGAAATGCCACCGAAGGAGGAAGGGGTGTTATGAAAAGCCTGAGTTTCTGGCAGAGAGTTTAGATTTCATGTTTAGTAGAAACAGAACTGCTTCGGGATGAGATCTCTTACCTCTGTCCTTTATTCTACGGTTTCCTGCAAGCCTCTCTTCCTCTCCGCCTTGGGATTCCCATTGGTTCAATGAAGAGATAGGCCCAAATGATTTCTAGATGACATTCAAAGGACATCATGTTCCTAGCAGATAATGTTAGGTGCCCAAATATCCACATTCTCCTTTCATCATCAAAGACCTTGAGATGGTGCATATGTAGGTTTGTTATATAACAAAAAGATAATCCGGCTGGGAACGGTGGTTTATACCTGTAATCCCAGCACTTTGGGAGGACAAAGCGGGTGGATCACCTGAGGTCAGGAGTTCAAGACCAGCCTGTCCAACATGGTGAAACCCTGTCTCTACTAAAAATACTAAATTAGCTGGGCCGTGGTGGTGCATGCCTATAATCCAACCTCCTCGGGAGGCTGAGGCAGGAGAATCGCTTGAACCAGGAAGGGGAGGTTGCAGTGAGCTGAGATCATGCCATTACACTCCAGCCTGGGCAACAAGAGCAAAACTCTGCCTCAAAAAAACAAAACAAAACAAAAAAGATAATCCATTCATAAATTTAAAAAATTTGTAAAAACAAAGAGCTTGAGATGGGCACACAGCCACTCAGCAAAGACATAGGTTGCCTTTGCAGCTAAGTGGGGCCATGAGACTAGGCTTTAGCCAATGGGCTGAGAGTTAAAGCGATTTTTGCCATTCTGTTTTTAGGAATGGATGTGCCTGCCTATGGCAGATTATATTTTTCAAAGATGACACAAAAATACCTCCTATCTCATGTGTGATCCTACAGTGGGGTCTGTGTCCCCTCTTCTTGAATGTGAGTGCACTTGTGACTGCTTTGACCAATAGAATATGGGATATGGTGCTGTGTGACTTCTGAGGCTGGGTCACAAAAAATGGTTGTCATGAGTTAAATTGTGTTCTTCCTGAAATTCATATGTTGAAGTCCTAACTCCCAGTACTTCAGAATGTGACCTTATTTAGAAATGGGGTCATTGCAGATATAATTAGTTAAGATGAGGTTGCCAGGCACGGTGGCTCACGCCTGAAATCCCAGCACTTTGGGAGGCCAAGGTGGGCGGATCACAAGGTCAGGAGTTTGAGACCACCCTGGCCAACAGAGTGAAAGCCCATCTCTACTAAAAATACAAAAATTAGCTGGGTGAGGTGGCGCATGCCTGTAGTCTCAGCTACTCCGGAGCCTGAGGCAGGAGAATCGCTTGAACCTGCGAGGTGGAGGTTGTGGTGAGCCTAGATCACGCCACTGCACTCCAGCCTGGGCGACAGAGTGAGACTCCATCTCAAAAAAAAAAAAAAAAAAAAAAAGATGAGGTCATACTATAGTGTGTGAGCCCCTAATCCTGTAGGACTGTTCTCCTTTGAAAAGGGGAAATTTGGACACAGAAACAGACATGCAAAGAGGGAAGATGAGGTGAAGAGGCACAGCTCAGACACCCATCTTCAAGACAATGAGAGGGGCCTGCAACAGATCAGAAGGAATCAACCTGCCAACGCCTTCATTTCAGACTGCTAGCCACAAGAACTGTTGTTTAAACCACCCAGTCTGTGATTCTTTGTTATGGCAGCCCTAGCAAACTAAACAGCAATGCCACCTTCATCTGATTCTCTTGAAATACTCTAAGCAGGAGACCAGTTACCATGTAAGTCCAACTACCCCAAGAATATCAGGCTGGAGAGGCCACATGTAGGTACAATGGTCAACAGCCCCGGCTGAACTCAACAGCCGGCACCAGCATGCGAACGAGCCTTCTCAGGCATCAGCCCGGTGGATCCTTAACTGCAACCCTGCCAACCTCTGGTAGTATCCGCATGTGAGACTCACAGCAAGAACTGCCAGGAGGAGCACTTCCTGACCCTGACCCACAAAATCCTCAGTGATGTACAATGGTTGTTTGAAGCTGCCAAGTTTTAGGGTAACTTATTATACAATGTAGTAACCAGAGTGCCTATCTTGCCCTTCCCTCCCTTGCCACTGGCCAGAACACAGATAAGGCCATGGTGGGCTGTCTTCAGTCCTGTAAATGACATAGATGAGGGCATGGGGAAGCCACAAATGGGGAGCCTGGGCTCTTGGACGCCCTCATGGAGTACAACTGCCAGCTCCCCAGATGCCACTCACATTTCATGCAAGAGAAATAAATTTCTATCTTGCTTAAGCCACTGTTAATTCCACCTGTTTTTTTTTTTTAAGCCAAATCAATATCCTAGTAATATGATATATGTAAAATAAACAGCTCAGTGTCTAGCACATTAAATAAGTGTTTTTTGGGAAAGGTAATTATTGCTATTGTCATCATTAATATGCTAATAATAATTATTAATAATATTATTACCCTAAACTGTTCAACGCTCCTCAAAATGAACATGAGGTGGACCCATGTCACTGATGGTCAATGAGACATGTCAAGCTGGACAGAAATTGTCTGTAGTCATGCCTAATTCATACCAGGTCTCTCTTCCATCCGCCTTAAACTGACTATAGCTCTCCCAGGCAGATCAGTAGACAGGGGATCAAGGACACCAACACACAGACACATTCTCCCCGCTCCCCACCCACACAATGAACCAAAGCTCTGGGCAGCCACTGTGTGCTCCCGTCCCACCTGTTCTGTTGCAGGAGAGAAGACAGGAGGCAAACTGGGATGGAAAGTGGGTCTAAGATAATGAATGGGGAGAGGGAGTCAAAGAAACTAACTTTGTCCCCAAGAAATCAGGCAAGGCTTCCGGGAGGAGGTGACCACTATCCTGAGAGTATCTTCCAGGCTGAAGAGAGGGAAAGGGCTCTGCAAGCAGGGAGAGTGACCTGGGCAAAGGCACAGAGCATCAGAATCCACATAGCTGGTGACCTCCACCTGCCTCCTCTGCCTCATCCTTTCAGCTCTACCTCCAGGGAGGCTGGAGGGCAGCACAGGGGAGGGTGGGTGTCAGAGCCCTCTGGTCCCCAAGGGACCTGTGTCCAAGCAGGGACCTTCTCTGCAGCTATGGCACAGTCAGCTTTAGAGTCTTCTCTCCTTCCAGAACCATTGAACTGCAAACAGTCCTTAAAAACCCTGATCCAGGCCGGGCGCAGTGGCTCACGCCTGTAATCCCAGCACTTTGGGAGGCCAAGACAGGCAGATCACGAGGTCAGGAGATCGAGACCATCCTGGCCAACATGGTGAAACCCCATCTCTACCAAAACTACAAAAATTAGCCGGGTATGGTGGCGGGCGCCTGTAGTCCCAGCTACTCAGAAGGCTGAGGCAGGAGAATCTCTTGGACCCAAGAGGTGGAGTTTGCAGTGAGCCGAGATCGCACCACTGCACTTCAGCCTGGGTGACAAAAGCAAAAACTCTGTCTCAAAACAAAAAGCAAAAACAAAACAAAACAAAAAAACCCTGATCTGCTGCAAGGATGCCCCAGCCTTCCTGTTGTTTTTTCACTCTCTGGGTAACAGGCTTTGATTTCCCCCCTCATCTCCTAGCGCCTTGCTTCAGATTTGGGCAGGTCTTGCTGACCTAGAGTCCCAGGAGAGAGCTCACAGGTACAGAAGGCTGTGTCCCAGGAAGGAAACAGAGGCCCTTCCTTCCTGAGGCCCCAGGAGGGACACAGGATACAGAGACATAGACAGAACTCTCAGTGAACAGAGCGGAGGCCTTGAGAGCCGGGCAGCCAGAGAAGGCAGGAAGAGTGCAATTGGACAATCAAGGCAAGCTTCTTGGAGCAAAGGGGCAGGGAAGGACGGATTCAGGGGAGATCAGTCTGCAGGCAGAGGCTCCGGAATAGGTGCAGAGTGGTGAGGGGATTCGAGTTGGATTCCAGTTTAAACATCCACAGAGCCTTTAGGCTTCAGTAGCTAGTCCAGGGGAGAGGGGGGGTTACATGGAGGGTGTCCCTATGGCCTTGTCACTGGGAAAGAACAGTTCATGACTTATCCACTGAGTGTGAATTCAGTGATACGGGGGAGGGCAGTTTCTTAGGGACAAGGCAGCCTCCACACTCCCATTGCTCCTCTACTCAATGAAAGGGGGACGGTAGAAATGGCCTACCTCTCCGGCCAGCACACATACAGCCATCTCACCCTATACGGCTCTTCCTCCACAGCCCCATTTTGGATCACACTTCACCTCCAGCCACTCCAGCCCTGGGCGCTAGTAATACAGCTCCTGGGGAAGTTCCCCAGTGTGTTGGTGCCTGACTCGTCCCCCAGCCGTCTTTGGCTTCACGGGGTGGGGGAGGGACAGCCCTGACCCCATCTGCTCTCCTAGGCTGCCTAGCAGGCTCCCCGCCCTTCTTCCAGAGCTCCATCCACCCCTGCCCCTACTCGACCAGAGTTCCTTCCACAGCAATTCCTGGTCTGGGCGCTGTCCAGCTCCAGGCTGGGTGGTCGAGTCTTCCCCGGGCTCCGAGCAGAGGAAACCCCGCCGCCCGCCCCAGCCTGGGGCGCCTCTGTCCCAGTCGGTTTTCTCTTCCCTGACCCCCACGTCTCTACTCTCCACTTCCACTGGACACCACCTCCACGAAGGAGAAAGGGAAGGAAATACAAAGGCACACATTCCGTTTCTGTGGAATTTGCTCTTTATTTTGGGACCAGGGAAGGACCACACACAGCCCTCCAGCCCAGGGGGCGGGGGCACCGAGATGCGGGCTGAGGGCCGCACCCGAACCCTGCCCAGACGCCGCCGTCGGGAGGCAGAATCCGGGTTTCTGGGGTCGGCAGTGCGTATGCAAATGAGATGGGCGTGGTTGGCAGATCTCCCAGGAGGCCTCAGGGGCCCTCACCACAGGTCTGGGACCTCCGACCTGCGGAAGCGAAGGGGAAGGAATTGGATCTGGGGAGGCGAGCCTGGGAGACGTCGTAAGTGATGTTGCCAGGGTGGGGCCAGGCCGCGCTCTCGGAGGCAGGATGTGTGGTGCCGGGAGCGCTTTTACCGCGACCTGATGGGGCGGTTCTCGCCGTCGGGGAAGAACGTTTTGGAAAGGAGCGCGTCCGGGCCGTCTCTTTTCCCATACCTGGGGGCGGGGCGGGAAGAGCGTGGTCAGATCTGGCCACGCCCCCAGGTGGAGCGGGGCCACAGAGTGAGAGCCCCAGGGGTCCCGCTCCGCCCGCTTGGCGACTGCGCTCACCGCTGCCGGGTGACCAGGTTGAGGTAGTGGCGCAGGGAGGCGTAGTAGCGGCTCAGCTCCTCCGGGGAGGCGTCTTCGCCAGGAGCCTCGGGTTTGATGGGGTAGGCGTCGACCAGAGCCCCCAGGCAGACGAGCAGGGCCAGAATCACTGTGGCCAAGGCGGGCCACGGCCTGCGCACGAGCACCATCTGGGAAGGCGATACTAGGGGGTGGGTCATTCCAAGCCTCGACCCTCCACGGCGGGAGGCTGCGGCTGCCGTCGGGGCCGCGCTCCGACGCTCTTCCTGGGGCTGGTACCGGACCAAGGTTCAGCCACCGGCTTGCTGTGTGTTCTCGGGCACTGCACCGTCTCCTGACTCAGTTTCCTCATCTGTGAGAGGGGCATAATCCCTGCCTGCCTCCCCAACCCTGCTCCCGCTGCTGCACAGAGAGTTAGTTGCTGGCAACGCGACTCCCGGGCCTCCTTCCCACCTCCAATGGCCCCCTCCAATCCAGTTTCCTACCACTCACCCCCAGTTTCTACCACCCATCCTCAGTTTCCCCACAAAACACCCTGGGTTTCCTGGTAGCAGACCATGCTTGAGCCCCCAGCCACTCACAGCGATAGCTTGTGAAGCAGATGAGCAGGAGGTGGAAGGCGAGGGAAGTCCCAAGGGCTGCACTGCAGCAGGTCAAGCTGAGGTCTCCTCTGCTCAGCGCTTTCCTTGTGGGGCTTATATCCCCGCCTGGAAAGGGAGGGGGAGTCCTAGGGGGAGGGGGAGCCAGCAGGGGGTGGGCCCTTCTTCCTCCCTCCTTCCACCCTCGCCAGATCACTGAGCTTATACCCAGCCAGTGTGTGATGTCTCCACCTCGCAGGAGCTGAGGGGGCAGCTGCCATGCTCAGATTCGGGGTCTCACTGGATGGGGTACCCAGCCTGAACCCCATGTTCACCCCACAGCCCCCCAATGGCAGGTCTAGTCTCCTGAGGAAGTGAAGCGGTTGGATCTAGACTCCTGGGGCAGCCCCTAAGACCAGGGTTAAGATTCTATCTTCCCTAGCCTGTCCGTGGGTGGGAGTTGTGGGTGGGAGGGTGGACACATTCCCTCCAGTCTGTGGGATCTATGACCACTCTTTCCAAAAGACAACCCTTTTCAGCCTCTGCTCAGTAATACCTTGGAGAAGGGCTGAGGAGTGACAGGACCTCTTGGGGAAAGTCTCCTGGAGACAGGGTGGGAGCACCTGACCTTGGCTCCTGACCTGCAGTTTATGGTGTCTTGGGGGACAGGCGTCTCTGAACACTCCATTATGTCCTCTCTCTATTAAAGAGTTGGAAGAGAGGCAGGAGGAGGCAGAAGCCAATCCCCCCACCAGAAGCAGCTGAGTTGGCCACCTATGTATCCAGACTGGCACACACAGACCCCGGTCCAGCCATGTGTGGTATAGAGCCCCCTCCCAAGGCAGAGTGTCTCCACCCTTACGCAGGTGTCATTCAGGGCACTGGTGTCTTCTGGGCCTGAGTGATGCCAAGGCTTCCCAGGCACATGCCACTGTCCCCAGCCCATGGCAGTTTCCACTGGGCTCTAAGCCCAGATCCTTTGAAGGAAAGGACTCATGTTTATTAAGCACCTACTGTGCACCGGGTAGTGCATAATTTCAGGCATCACAAGACGATGAACTGAGTGTATCTCCATTTTCCAGATGAGCAAACTGAAGTCCTGGGAGGTGATGGAGCAGCCAAGCTCACCCACGATTCAAACAGGAAAAGGAGGGTGAGGCAGACCCCAGGAAGAGGACCTCTCAATTGTGAGGGGCAGAAAGGTTCAGCACCTGGAGTAGCCATTGGGGCGCTAGAGGCAGGCCTGGGAGCAGGGACCTGAAGACTAAGTCTAGGGCCCACCACCCACTCTGAGAGGCCAAGTAGGGGAAGGGCCTCCAGACTGCCAACCCCCTCAAACCCACCTGCTCAGGAGGAGAAAGGGCTGTGGGAAGGTCTCCCCATAAAGTCCTTCCAGCTTCCTCTCCCTGGCCCATAGGGGCTGACAGGGCCAACTTGTCCAGGCCCTTGGTTCTGAGCCAGCCCCTCCAGCCCCAGGACAGATGGCTGTTGGCGCTATTTTTAGAGCTCTCCTGAGATGGGGAGTTCAGGGCTCTCTGTCACCCTTTTATGGGTTCAATCACCTGCATTCTCCGGAAATGGCTCCTTATCAGCCAGTCAGGCCCCGTGGGACTCCACATCCCAGGAAACACCAGGGTGCCCTGCTGAGCATGGGGGTGGAAGAGGACACCAGGACAAGGGGACATAGATCCTGCCCTTGGAGGGAGGAGAAAAATCATTCCTTTTAGGAAGCCCTCATCCAAGGGGCAAGGCACACCCCTGTCCTTTAAGAACCCCAGTCTCAAAGGAGAGACATGGTCATGTCATAGGGGACCCCTAGTCTGAGGGGTTCCCAGAACATACAGAGAGACAGAGACAGCCTTTGTCCTGTTTGGAGGGGAGACAGCGGAAATCAAATAATTCCATTCCTCCATGGAAAGACAAAAGACAGGTGCTCACCCTAGGATGGAGGGAGCAGTGGGGGCTGATTAGGACATCTGTGATCCCAGGGGTCAGGCCTAGAGAAGGACCCTGCAGGCTAACAGGGGCAAGGATACCAGAGAGCAGGGAACTATTTGCTCTTCTGATCCTGCAGCACTAACCCTGGTGGTTGTAGGGGGTTTCTAGTGCACTGATCCCAGGCAGAGAAGAAGGAACCTGTGAGATGGCCACAGGGAATCTGACACCCCTGGAACCCTGTTATGTCTTGGGGAGCGTGGAGTCCAAGGACAGATGGGAAGAGAGGACAGACACTGTAGAAGCTAGAGGGCATGGGGTGGCCTAAATTCGGGCTACAACCTCTGAAGAAGTCACTTCCTCATTTATAGCCAAAGTAAATGGGCCCCTAGGTGGTCTCAGTGTGGACCAGGAACCAGCCGCACATCCCTGCAAACCTTCTCTATCCATCATACCCCCACCCTCCAATCTCACTCCTCAATTACAGGGCAAGCTGATTGGTTCATTAATCACCGCCTCCTCATCGAAGAGCTTATTAACTTGTTGATGAGCAGGGAAGATGTCTCAGCCCTCGATCAATGGGCTCAGCCATCCCCCATCCACACACCCACACCTATCATTGCTGCATGACTCAGTGGCCATGAGACATGTCTGGGGTGTGAGGGGAGAAACTTCAGAAACAATTGTTTTTGTAGAAGTGAGACCAGGACCTGCTTCCAGTTTGTCTTTGAAGGGTAGGGGACAGAATCAAAGGGGAGGGGACAGAATCAAAGGGTTCCTTTGGTCCCCATTCTGAGAGCACCTGGCAAGGCCACCCCAAGTCAGGGAGACCATGGACCTGGACCCCAGCCAACAATTCTCCTTGTCTAGTGGGCTCAAGGGCCACTCATCAAGATGGTGTAGCCTCTGCCATTCATCCCCAGAGGCTTAGAATTCTGTACCCCATCACCCACCTGCCTATACCCACTCCACACAAAAGGCCTCTCTTTGATCACCATGCACTGTGCAGCACTGCTCCACTGCTTTCCACCCTGAGGCATTTCCTCATGCCCAGGGTCCTGCAGACAGCAGGTTGTCATACAGCAAGTGTAATTCAGGCCAGGTGTGGTGGCTCAGCACTTTGGGAGGCCCAGGTGAGTGGATCACAAGGTCAGGAGTTCAAGACCAGCCTAGCCAACACGGTGAAACCCCATCTCTACTAAAAATACAAAAACTAGCCAGGTGTCATGGCGTGTGCCTGTAGTCCCAGCTACTCGGGAGGCTGAAGCAGAAAAATTGCTTGAATCCGAGAGGCAGAGGTTGCAGTGAGCCAAGGCTGCGCCACTGCACTCCATCCTGGGCGACAGAGCAAGACTCTGTCTCAGAAAGAAAAAAAAGAGTAATTCAATCCTCACTCAACGAGCACTTATTAAGTCCCTGCTGTGTGCCAGGCACTGATCTAGGCACTGGGATAGAGCAGTGAACAAACAGGCAAAATCCTTGCTCTCAGAGAGCTCACATTCTAGCGACAGGAAATAGAAAATAAGTAAGCATGGAGGCTGGGTCGGTGGCTCACGCCTGTAATCCCAGCACATTGGGAGGCCGAGGCAGGTGGATCATCTGAGGTTAGGAGTTCAAGACCAGCCTGGTCAACATGGTGAAACCCCGTCTCTACTAAAACTATAAAAATTAGCCAGGCGCGGTGGTGGGCACCTGTAATCCAGCTACTCGGGAGACTGAGGCACAAGGATCACTTGAACCCAAGGGGTGGAGATTGCAGTGAGCCGAGATGGTGCCACTGCACTCCAGCCTTGGTGACAGAGTGAGAATCTGTCTCACATAAATGAATAAATACATAAATAAATAAGCATGAAATATGTCTGGTAAGTGCTCTAGAGAATAATCAGAGCTGGATGTAGGGGCTCACGTCTGTAATCCCAGTGTGCTGGGAGATCAAGGTGCGAGGATCACTTGAGCCCAGGAAGGAAGTGAGGAAGCAAACCATGAAGCTACCTTGGAAAGAGTGGGGCGTGGGTTTAGGAAACAGCAATGCCAAGAAGGAAGAGATTTTCACTTTTTATGGTAGGAGCTCCCCTAGGAGCCCTCCCTCTTACCCGAAGCTTCTGCAAAACACAGTAACAGATACCTATGGTGTGGTGCGTGCCCAAGGCTCAGGCTTGGCTCTAGAACAGAGGTAGGCAAACTCTGTAAAGGACCAGATAGCAAATATTTTAGGCTTTGTGGTCCATACAGTTTCTGTTGACACTGTTAGGTTCATCCACTGTAGCTTGAAAGCAGCCATGGAATACATCAAAAAAAAAAAAAAAGAATGAGCACGATAGTGCTTCAGTAAATCTTTACTTACAGACGTTGAAGTTTGAATTTTATGTAATTTTCATGTCATAAACTTTTTTTTAGTTTATTTCAACTGCTTACAGATTCAACCACTTTAAAAGCCATTCTTTTCATTATTATTGAACTCAAGGGATCCTCAGGCCTCAGCCACCCAAAATGCTGAGATTATAGGCGTGAGTCACTGTGCCTGGCCTAAAAGGCTTTTTTTTTTTTTTGAGACAGAGTCTTGCTGTGTCACCCAGGCTGGAGTGCAGCAGCATAATCTCAGCTCACTGCAACCTCTGCCTCCCGGATTCAAGAGATTATCCTGCCTCAACCTCCTGAGTAGCTAGGATTACAGGCACATGCCACCACGCCTGGCTAATTTTTGTATTTTTAGTAGAGACGGGGTTTCACCATGTTGGCCAGACTGGTCTCCAACTCCCAACCTCAAGTGATCTGCCTGCCTTGGCCTCCCAAAGAGCTGGGATTACGGGTGTGAGCCACCACACCCGGCCCCTAAAAGGCATTTTAACCCGTAGAACGTACAAAAACAGGCCCACAGGGCCATAGTTTGCTGACTCCTGGTCTAGAAAAGCAAGAACTCAACTACCTCTGGGATGAGTTGTCTGTTGGTTGAATGTGTCTCTAGCCTGTTTATGCCAGGTGTATTTGTCATTGTAATCATATAATTGAATTAAATATTATATAAACTGATGAAATACGAGTGCATAAAGAATTGTTTCCTTGCAAACTACGTTAAATGCTTTGGAAGTAATACACAAAGAGATTTGCTGACATGTTGAATTAGGTGTGAAAGATAAACTATTAAGGGAAAATCCTAAAACTCTAGACGTGTGCTACATCAGATTGCTTCACAAGTGTCTTTAAGTTTAAAGAAATTGGAAATAATAGGTGACAAATTATAGGATTCTGGGTGTGATTTATGCAAGAAAGTCAAAGGGGGATTTGAGTCAAGATACCAAAAGAAAAATTCGTGCCTGAATATATATTTTGTGTTTGAAGTCACACTGTAATCCCAGTGTGCTGGGAGATCAAGGTGCGAGGACACTTGAGCCCAGGAAGTGAGGAAGCAAATACGAGTGCATAAGGAGTGCAAGACCTGTGTGTGTTTTTATGATTGCCTACTTAAACTGACTTTTTCAAAACACTGGTCAATGGCTCAGACCTGTTTATACCAAAACAAGGGCTTCTCCAGTACTTTATATATTTCCAATATAGTTTGAATGTTTAAAGGGTATTTCTTTTTAATGGCTTAAATAGCAACCAAAGAATTTTTTAAAACCAATAAAAATAGGCTGGTTGCAGTGGCTCATGCCTGTAATCCCCGCACTTTGGGAGATCAAGGCGGGCAGATCACCTGAAGCCAGGAGTTTGAGACCATCCTGGCCATGTCAAAACCCTGTCTGTACTAAAAATACAAAACTTAGCCAGGTATGGTGGTAGCACATGCCTATAATCCCAGCTACTTGGGAGACTGAGGCAGAAGAATCACTTGACCCTGGGAGGCGGAGATTGCAATGAGCCAAGATCGCTCCACAGCACTCCAGCCTGAGTGACAGAGCGAAATTCCATCTCAAAAAATAAAAATAAAAATAAAATGCTGGTGTGTGTTGCGAAGCCTGAAATCAGATACTGTGAGGGTCCCTGGGCTCCAGCCCCCGGGAGTTCTGTGCACATCCCCTCCACATGAGTGCTTCTGTTCTCAGATGAGCTCCTGTTTGAATCCAAAACTTTTTCAAGGGCCCAACAGTCTCAAGAGGCCTGTGCTGTAGGTGCAGAAACTCAAGTCCTGAAAGAGGTATGGATTCAGGGAGAAACAGTTCTGACCTATGTCAGACACAGTCAGCTCCCTTATTCACCAGCCCCTTGTGGACTTGTGTCTTCGTGGCTCCTGGCATCTGATATGATACTGGCACGTGGTGGGCTCCTAGGTTATCGAATCAGTCAACTTGTGAAAATATTAGCTAAGATATTCCTGTACCTGCCTTAATAGATACCAAATAGCAATAGCTTAAATATCATAGATGTTTATTTCTCTCTCATGTAAGAGACCAAGCTGGCAGCCAGGAGGTATGGTGCCTCTGATCTACAAGGAGCCCAAGCACCATCTATCTTGTTACTCCAAGATTATGCACCCATCTACATGGTTTAAGAATGTTTGGCCGGGCACGGTGGCTCACGCCTGTAATACCAGCACTTTGGGAGGCCGAGGCGGGTGGGGCACCTGAGGTCAGGAGTTGGAGACCAGACTGGCCAACATGGTGAAACCCCATCTCTACTAAAAATACAAAAAAATTAGTTGGGTGTAGTGGCAGGCACCTGTAATCCCAGCTACTCAGGAGACTGAGGCAGCAGAATTGTTTGAACCTGGGAGGCGGAGGTTGCAGTGAGCTGAGATTGAGCCACTGCACTCCAGCCTGGCGTCTCAAAAAAAGAAAAAAAAAAAAGAAAAGAGAAAAGAAAAGGGTGTTTATTACCCCACATTCACATTCCAGGCCACAGGGATGAGAAACAAGGAAGTAGAGGGCAAGCATTTTGCCCTTTAAGAGTTGGGTGTGGTAGAGGTCAGGTTCCTGGCCCACACCTGTAATCTCAGCATTTTGGGAGGCTGAGGCGAGAGGACACTTGAGCCCAGGAATTTGAGACCAGCCTGGGCAACATAGCAGGATCCTGTCTCTACCCAAACAATAAAAAATAAATTAGCCTGGTATGGTGGTGCGTGCCTGTAGTCACAGCTACTTGGGAAGCTGAGGCGGGAGGATTGCTTGAGCCTGAGGGGTCAGGGCTGCAGTGAGTTGTGATTGCTCCACTGCAGTCCAGCCTGGTCAACAGAGCAAAACCCCATCTCAAAAAAAAAAAAACAAACAAACAAGCCAACCAAAAAAGTGAAGTTGGGGAGGAAGGAGAGTATCAGGAAGAAGAGCTAATGGCTGCTGGGCTTAATACCTAGGTGATGGGATGATTTGTGCAGCAGACCACCATGGCACATATTTACCTATGTAACAAACCTGCACATCATGTACATGTACCCCTGAACTTACAAGTTGGAAATAAAGAGTATGATGGGGAAGCTGCATTGCTTCTTGTGCTCCTGTCCCATTGGCCAAAACTTAGTCACGTGGCCATGCCTAGCTTGAAGGCTCTTGGCCTCTGTTTTGCTCTATTTTCTTTTTCTTTTCACTTTTTTTGAGATGGAGTCTCACTCTGTCACCCAAGCTGGAGTGCAGTGGTGCAATCTCAGCTCACTGCAACCTCCACCTCCTGGGTTCGAGTGATTCTTGTGCCTCAGCATCCCGAGTAGCTGGGATTACAGGCTCTTGCCACCACACCTGGCTAAGTTTTGTATTTTTAGTAGCGACAGGGTTTCACCATGTTGGCCAGGCTGGTCTTGAACTCCTGACCTCAGCCTCCCAAAGTGCTGGGATTATAGGCGTGAGCCACCGTGCCTGGCCTGTTTTGTTCCATTTTCCCCAACCCTCATGTCAGCCCAGTTTCTGTCTTCTCTGCCTCCAAACTCACCTGTCTCTTACCACAATGAAAGTGGCCTTCACCTCAGCATGCAGCCTCCTCCTCCCTCAACCCCCTGCCTGGAAGTGGAAACTTGTCACCCTACCTCACCCATCTTTTCCTTTCACTCTTTCCCATCACTCTAAGTAAAGAGACCGTGAGTTGTTCCCCAGTACCTATTTTCCCCTTCTTCCCTTACAATAGAGTTTAGCTGAGCATATGACTTCCCAGCTAAAAACTACATTTCTCAGTCTCCCTTGCAGCCAAGTGACTTCTTGTGACTAAGTTCTGGCCAATGGATGTGAGCAAGAGTGTTGTGTGCCACTCCCAAAATGTGCTATTAGAAGGAATGTGGGTATCCTCTCACTCCTCTATTTTTCCCATTCCGTGACCCTTAATGCAATGCCAAATGGAAATGTAAAAATGAGCCATTTTTCAGCTTTATTGAGGTATCATTAACCAATAAAATTGTATATACTTAAAGTGTACAATGTGATGATTTGATATATGTATACATTATAAAATTACTGCTATCAAATTAACACATCCATCACCTCACATTGTTACTTTTTCTTATGTGAGAATGCTTAAGATCTACACGCTAAGCAGATTTCAAGTATACAGTACAGTATTATTAACTATTAACTATAGTCACCATGCTGTACAAAAAATGAGCCATTCTTGACCATGTGAATGAAGGAATCTTTTAGTCACAGGAGTGCCCTCAGACTGCCAGGACCAATTTGTCTGCATCATGTTGGAAATGCCTGGGGCTTCCCCATTCCCCAGGGGCGGCTTTGACCAATGACTGATAATGTAGGGGCATAAACACTTCAGTTTGCCTCTGATTTGTATGACTTGAGATGTAGTCAACAGATGTTACCTGGAACGTGCGATGGGCATTTTTGGGGGGGCGGCACATAGCTGCTGAAACACCTATCACAATAGCAGATGAGGGCAAGGGCACCAATGCCCTCGTTCAAGTCTAAAGGGCCTGGAGAAGTTCTTGTCCCCTGAGCTCTCAGCACTGACCTGCCAGGGTTCCCTTATGGTACGGAAGCTGTGGAACTTGCAGCTCTGACCATAAACTCTGGGGCTAGGATGACTGGGTTGGCCACTGACTAGCTGTGTGATCTTAGGAAAATTACTTAACCTCTAGGGACCTCAGTTTTGTCATCAGTCAAATGTAGATAACAATAATACCTACTTCATATGGTTGTGACAGTTTAAAAAGCTATTAGGTTCCAGATGAGATGGAGTAAGCAGCCTCAACAATAAGAAAACCAACAATCCACTTTAAAAAAAACAAAAAACACATGAACAGATACTGCACCAAGGAGGACATAAAGATAGCAAATAAGCACATGAATACATATTCAACATCATTAGATGTTTCATTAGACAATAGAAAGATGCAATTTTTTTTTTTATGGGGACAGAGCCTTGCTCTGTCACCCAGGCTGGAGTGCAGTGGCACAATCTTGGCTCACTGCAACCTACACCTCCTGGGTTCAAGCGATTCTCTTGCCTCAGCCTACTGAGTAGCTGGGATTACAGCCATGCGTCACCATGCCCAGTCAATTTTTGTATTTTTAGTAGAGATGGGGTTTTACCATGTTGGCCAGGCTGGTCTCGAACTCTGGATCTAACGTGATCTGCCCACTTTGGCCTCCCAAAGTGCTGGGATTACAGGTGCAAGCCACCACGCTTGGCCGGAAAATGCAAATTAAAACCATGGCAAAGTGCCACTATCCACACATTAGAATGGGTAATATAAAAAAGTATTGACAATCTGAAGTGCTGAGAGGGTGCAGAGCAATTAGAACTGTGGTCCACTGATGGTGGGAATGCAAAACGGTACAGCCATCCTGGAAAACATTTTGGCACTTTTTCTAACGTTAAGCACACAATTACATATGACCCAGAAAACTCTCTCCAGGGTTTTTTATTCTAGAGATGAATATGCCCACATGAATGTTTATAGCCACTTTATTCATAGTTGATCCAAACTAGAAACAGCCCTAATGTCTTTCAATGGGTAACTGAGTAAACCACATTAATATATTGGGATATTTACTACTCAGCAATAAAAAGGAATGGACTATTGATACACAGAACAAATTGGAGTAATCTCAAAGGCATTAGAAGTGGACAAAGCCTGTCTCAAAAAGTTACATACTGTATTATTTCAGTTGTATGACATTCCCTAAGAGAGAGAACTATAGTGATGGTAGTGGGTGCAAACATTAGGGGTGAGAGGAGTGACCACACAGGGATAGCACCAGGGGGTCCATCAGAGTGATACAGTCCTTCTGTGTCCTGACTATGCTGGTGGTCCTAGGAGTCCTTTCTCCATTCAGTTGTCTTTGCACTTTGGTCAAAAATCAATTTGCCATATTTGCATGGGTCTATTTCTGTACGTTCTATTCTGTTCCATTGGCCTAGCTATCTATCATTTCACCTGTACCACACTCACTGTCTTTTTTTTTTAGGGTCGCCTTCTGTCGCCTAGTGTAGTGGAGTGTAGTGGTGCAATCTCAGCTCACTGCAACCTCTGCCTCCTGGGTTCAAGCAATTCCCATGCCTCAGCCTCTTGAGCAGCTAGGATTACAGGCATGTGCCACCATGCCCAGCAAATTTTGTATTTTTAGTAGAGGCAGGGTTTCTTCATGTTGCCCAGGCTGATCTTGAACTCCTGGCCTCAAGTGATCCTCTAACCTCAGCCACTGAAAGTGCTGGGATTACAGGCGTGAGCCACCTTCCCCGGCCTTTCTTTCTTCTTTTTCTTTCTTTCTTTTTTTTTTTTTAGAGACAGAGTCTCGTTTTTTTTTTTTTTTTTTTTTTTTTTTTTTTGAGACGGAGTCTCGCTCTGTGGCCCAGGCTGGAGTGCAGTGGCCGGATCTCAGCTCACTGCAAGCTCCGCCTCCCGGGTTTACGCCATTCTCCTGCCTCAGCCTCCCAAGTAGCTGGGACTACAGGTGCCCGCCACGTCGCCCGGCTAGTTTTTTGTATTTTTTTAGTAGAGACGGGGTTTCACCGTGTTAGCCAGGATGGTCTCGATCTCCTGACCTCATGATCTGCCTTCTCGGCCTCCCAAAGTGCTGGGATTACAGGCTTGAGCCACCGCGCCCGGCCAGGGTCTCATTTTTTCATCCAGGCAGAGTACAGTGGTGTGATCATGGCTCACAGTAACCTCACACTCCTGGGCTTAAGCAGTTCCCCCGCCTCAGCCTCCCAAGTAGCAGAGACTACAGGCACCATCATGCCCAACTAATTAAAAAAACTTTTGGCTGGGCGTGGTGGCTCATGTCTGTATTCCCAGCACTTTGGGAGGCTGTGGCAGATGTATCATGAGGTCAGGAGTTCAAGACCAGCCTGGCTAATATGGTGAAACCCCGTCTCTACTAAAAATACAAAAAATTAGCCGGGTGTGGTGGCGGGTGCCTGTAATCCCAGCTACTTGGGAGGCTGAGGCAGAGAATTGCTTGAACCCAGGAGGCAGAGGTTACAGTGAGCTGAGATAGCACCACTGCACTCCAGTTTGTGCAACAGAGCGAGACTCCATCTCAAAAAAAAAAGAAAAGAAAGTTTTTTTTTTGTAGAGACAGGGTGTTACTATGTTGCCCAGGCTGGTCTTGAACTCCTAGCTTCAAGCAATACCTCTTGCCTTAGCCTCCCAAAGCACTGGAATTACAGGCATGAGACACCCAGCCTGGCCTAAGAGTATTGTTTTTTTAATTGCGAGTGGATTTTGAATTTTTGTCGAATGATTTTTCTTTATCAATTAACATGAGCATTTGCTTTTTTTTTTTTTTTTGAGACAGAGTCTTGCTCTGTCGCCCAGGCTGTAGTGCAGTGGTGAGATCTTGGCTCACTGCAATCTCTGCCTCCTGGGTTCAAGAGATTCTTCTGCCTCAGCCTCTGGAGTAGGTGGGATTACAGGTGCCTGCCACCACACCCAGCTAATTTTTGTATTTTTAGTAGAGACAGGGTTTCACCATGTTGACTAGGCTGGGCTAGAACTCCTGACCTGAAGTGATCCACTCACCTCCCCCTCCTCAGGACACTTCCCACACTGTGCAGGTTAGAGGGAGTGAGATATCAGTGCCTGTCCACAGCAGGTGAGCACCATGCCCCACCCCACAGAGCTGTCACTTTCAGCTCCCTCTGAAGCTCCCTGTCTTTCATAGAACAAAAGTTTTTATTTATGATGAAGTCCAATTTATCAACTGTTTACTTTTGTGACTCATGCTTTTGGGTGTCCAATCTAAGAACTATTTGCCTACAATGAGGTCATGAAGATTTTCCCCTACTTTTCTCTAAAAGTTTTATTATTTTACATTGCTTTTAGATATATGATTCCTTTTGAGCTAATTTTTGTATAAGATACGAGGTTTAGGTTGAAGTTCTCTTTTTGTATATGAATAGCCGGGCGCGGTGGCTCATGCCTGTAATCCCAGTGCTTTGGGAGGCCAAGGCGGGCAGATCACGAGATCAGGAGATTGAGGGAGGTGGTGGTACATACCTGTAGTCCTAGTTACTCAGGAGGCTAAGGCAGGAGAATCACTTAAACCTGGGAGGCAGGGGTTGCAGCAGGCCGAGATCGTGCCACTGCACTCCAGCCTGGGTGACAAAATGGACTCCCTCTCAAAAAATAAATAAATAAATAAAATAAAGTAACATAAAATAAAATTGACCATTTTGTCGGTGTACAGCTTTATGAGCTTTAACACATGTATAGATTCCTAGACCCAACAATGGTGTCTGAACAATGAACATTCAAAGTGCCGGGATTATGGGAATAAGCCGCCGCACCCGGCCAAGTGATCGATTTTTGAATATTGAACCAGCCCTGCATTGTCGGGATAAATCCCACCTGATTGTAGCATATACATTTCTTGTTGTTGTTGTTATATATTCCTGAGTTCAGCTGGCTAATATTTTTTTCTTTTTGAGATGCCGTCTCACCTTGTTGCCCAGACTGGAGTGCACTGGCACGATCTCGGCTCACTGCAGCCTCCGCCTCCCGGGTTTAAGTCATTTTCCTGTCTCAGCCTCCCAAGTAGCTGGGACTACAGGCGCACGCCCCCATGCCTGACTAATTTTTGTATTTTTAGTAGAGACAGGGTTTCACCATGTTGGTCAGGCTGGTCTCGAACTCCTGACCTCAGGCAATCCAACTGCCATGGCCTCCCAAAGTGCTGGGATTACAGGTTTGAGCCGCTGAGCTCAGCTTATTTATTTAGAGATGGAGTCATACTCTGCTGCCCAGGCTGGAGTGCAGTGGCACAATCTTGGCTCATTGCAACATCTGCCTCCTGGGTTCAAGCAATTCTCCTGCCTCAGCCTCCCAAGTAGCTGAGACCACAGGCACACACCACCACGCCTAGCTAATTTTGTATTTTTAGTAGAGACAGAGTTTCACCACATTGTCCAGGCTGGTCTCGAACTCCTGACCTCAAGTGATCCATCTGCCTTGGCCTCCCAAAGTGCTGGGATTACAGGCGTGAGCCACTGCGCCCGGCCAGCTAACATTTTGTTGAAGATTTTTACATGTATGTTCATGAGAGATATTGATCTGTATTTTTTTTTTTCCTTACAATATCTTTGTTTAGTTTTGGTCTCAGGGTAATGTTGCCCTCATAAAATGAACTGAGGAGTATTTTCTCTTGTTCTATTTTCTGGAAGAGATGGCGTAAAATCAGTGTTATTTCTTCTTCTTTTTTTTTTTTTTTTTGAGACAGAGTCTCGCTCTGTCGGCCAGGCTGGAGTGCGGTGGCACGATCTCGGCTCACTGCAAGCTCTGCCTCCCAGGTTCGTGCCATGCTCCTGCCTCAGCCTCCCGAGTAGCTGGGACTACAGGCACTCACCACCATACCCAGCTAATTTTGTATTTTTTTTAGTAGAGAGGGGATTTCACCATGTTGGGCCAGGCTGGTCTCAAACTCCTGACCTCAGGTGATCTGCCTGCCTCGGCCTCCCAAAGCACTGGGATTACAGACGTGAGCCGCCACACCCAGCCAACTTTATGTTACTTTAAAAAACTTTTTTTTTTTTTTTTTGAGGCAGGATCTCAATCACCGAGGCTGGAATGCAGTGGCACAGTCGTAGCTCACTGTACCCTTGAAATCCTGAGCTCAAACGATCATCCCACCTCAGCCTTCCTAGTTGCTAGGAAAACAGGCATGCACCACTATATCCAGCTAATTTGTATTAGTATTTATTTATTTATTTTTATTTATTTATTTATTTGTTTGCTCTGCCGCCCAGGCTGGAGTGCAGTGGCCAGATCTCAGCTCACTGCAAACTCCACCTCCCGGGTTTACGCCATTCTCCTGCCTCAGCCTCCCGAGTAGCTGGGACTACAGGCGCCCGCCTCGTGGCCCGGCTAGTTTTTTGTATTTTTTAGTAGAGACGGAGTTTCACCGTATTAGCCAGGATGGTCTCGATCTCCTGACCTCGTGATCCGCCCATCTCTGCCTCCCAAAGTGCTGGGATTACAGGCTTGAGCCACCGTAGTATTTATTTTTTGTTTTGTTTTGTTTTGTTTCTTTGAGACGAGTCTCTATCGCTAGGCTGGAGTGCAGTGGTGTGATCTCGGCTCACTGCAACCTCCACCTCCTGGGTTCAAGCGATTCTCCTGCCTCAGCCTCCCGAGTAGCTGGGATTACAGGCACGCCACCAAGTCCACCTAATTTTTGTATTTTTAGTAGAGACGGGGTTTCACCATGTTGGCCAGGATGGTCTCGATCTCTTGACCTCGTGATCCGCCCGCCTCGGCCTCCCAAAGTGCTGGGATTACAGGCGTGAACCACCGCGCCCAGCCTATTTTTGTTGAGACAGGATCTCACTATGTTGCCCAGGCTGGTCTCAAACTCCTGGCCTCAAGTGATCCTCCTGCTTCAGCCTCCCAAAGTGCTGGATTACAGACGTGGGCCACAGCACTCTGCCAAAAAAAAAGTCATTAAAAAAAAAAAGTTATTTCTAAAGTGCTTAGAACAGAAACTGAAAAACAGCAAGTTTTCAAAAAGTGTTTGTCACTTAAAGATAAATTCCTGGCTTCCTAGGCAAGCCACCCTCCTACTGTAAAATAAGCACCCATGGGTGGCTACTGACAGATCAGGAGAGTCTCTGGGGTTTGTGCCTGGTGTGGAATCACATCCTAGGTCATTGTGGAGGAAAAGTTAAATATTAAATTTGAACTCAATTGAACATGGATACAAACAATGGTCACCAAGTACCAGAAGGGGCTGTGTGAGCCCCTTGAGGCATTCATCCAGCGCTGTTTTGGAGAAATCTCTATTTCAATCTATTCCTATAAGTTAGTTAGTGAAAAACAAGGCTGGGCGCAGTTGCTCACGTCTGTAATCCCAGCACTTTGGGAGGCCAAGGTGGGTGGATCACCTGAAGTCAGGAGTTCGAGATCAGCCTGGCCAACTTGGTGAAACCCCGTCTCTACTAAAAATACAAAAATTAGCCAGGCATGGTAGTGGGCACCTGTAATCCCAGCTATTCAGGAGGCTGAGGCAGGAGAATCACTTGAACCAGGAAGGCAGAGATTGCAGTGAGCCGAGATCGTGCCACTTCACTCCAGCCTGGGTGGACAAAACAAGACTCCATCTCAAAAAATAAAAACTGTATATATATATACACACACACACACATATACACATATACACACACACACATACACACACACACACACACACACATATATATATAAGAAAAACAAATGGCCGGGCGCAGTGGCTCAAGCCTGTAATCCCAGCACTTTGGGAGGCTGAGAAGGGCGGATCACGAGGTCAGGAGATCGAGACCATCCTGGTTAACACGGTGAAACCCCGTCTCTACTGAAAAATACAAAAAACTAGCCGGGCGAAGTGGCGGGCGCCTGTAGTCCCAGCTACTCGGAGGCTGAGGCAGGAGAATGGCGTAAACCCGGGAGGCGGAGCTTGCAGTGAGCTGAGATCCGGCCACTGCACTCCAGCCTGGGCGACAGAGCGAGATTCCGTCTCAAAAAAAAAAAAAAGAAAAGAAAAAGAAAAACAACAGATAATCGCAAAAACAAATTGACCTTTTTGTGTTCCTTGAGCCTGGTCATGAAGGGCCTTCGTGCCTGGACCTCATGCCAAACAACTCGTTACAAAAGAGTTAGGATCCCAGACTGCGCGGAAGCTTCATGAGACCTCTCCTCGTCTGTGCACGGACGAGTGGCCGACTCTGGAGCCCAGGCTGTTGCTGTTGCTTCCCAGTCTGGTGGTGAATCCTCCATAGTCTGTTGAGTGTAAATATCTTTTCCCTTCTCCCCTTCCCATTGCAATTATTATATCAATTTGCTTATTATTATGTCATTTGCTTATTATATCTGCATTGCCATTTACATGGGATAAAGGTTGTTTACCCTTAAAGGTATCGTGTATGTGTCTTTTCTTCTCCCCTCGCGCGTTTCCCTCACATAACATTCGTGTCCCCAGATGCTACTGTGCAAGCAGAAGAGAAGCAACAGGGAAACTCAGACCATCCTGCACAAACAGCCCCCTTTACTAGTAGAGGGCGAGGTGGAAGGGAGGCAGTGGGGGATGGGTCCAGGTGAACATTCGGGCACTTTTGGAGGGAGGGGTCCCATGGTCACTCAAAACCCCACTCTAGAATCCGACAAAACCTGCTTCAAACCCTGCCTCAATTGTTCACCCAGTCTCTGTGGCCTGAGCAAATCATTTCATCTCTGAGCTTTGGTTTTGTCATCTGTGAAAAATAGGTCATAAAAGTGTCCGTAAAGGGTTAGGAGGATTGAATGAAATAATGGCTGTCAGAAGCTCAGGACTGTTGCCAGCTCACTGTAAGCACCCCATAACGTGCTACATTTTCTTGCTCTTGTTTGCAATAAAGAGACTGACAGGATGCGCCCTCAGCGTGAACAGTGGGTTATCTTTTGTTGTGGGAATTCTGGTCCCAACATTGTATTCTAAAAATGTTCAAAGTTACAGCAAATTGAAAAAGGCTGTTCAGCAAGTGGTGCTGGTGAGAATTAGGATGCTTTTTCTTTCTTTTGGCTTAGCTATAGTTTATATTTTTCTACAGCAGACATATATTACTTCGATAATTAGAAATCAATATGGGGGAGAGGATAAGGAAAAAAGAGTTGAACAGAGCAGGACCAAGGACAGAGCCCCGTGGTGCAGAGCCGCCACCTCCCACTTTCAGCCATGGACTGCCTTTAGGAGCAGCCTCTCATCTAATTAGAAATTCTTCCAGCCGTTGAGCCATTTCGCCCACACATCACCCCATGTCTACAGGATGTCAGGAGAGATTTTGCTGTGTGCCTTGCTGAAGTCCAGACACAAGGAGCTTGCGGCACTCCTATCCCCGACCAAATAATTCCATCAACGGGGAAAATCAGATCAACCCAGAACCATCTGTTCTTAGTGGTTTCTGACCATATCTTTCCTTTCCACATACTTACAAACCTAGGGGTGGTGGAAAGGGTATGAATTCTGGAGTCAGATGTTCTGGATTTGAATCCCACTCACATTTCTTAGCTGCGTGACTTTGGGAGAGTTTGCTTGGCCTCTCTCAGCCTCACTGTAAAAAGAGAATAGTAAAGCTTGTGTCACAGGCTTCTTTTGACAATTAAACAGTGGGTAGCCTGGGCAGACTGGCTCATGCCTGTAATCCTAGCACTTTGAGAGGCTAGCTGGGTGGATTGCTTGAGCCCAGGAGTTCAAGACCAGCCTGGGCAAGATAGCAAAATCTTGTCCTACTAAAAATGCAAAAAAAAAAAAAAAAAAGAAAAAGAAAAAAAGCTGAGTATTGTGGCATGTACCTGTTGTCCCAGCAACTTGGAAGGCTGAGGTGGGAGGATCACCTGAGCCCAAAAAGTCGAGGCTGCAGTGAGCTGAGGTCACACCACTGCACTCCAACCTGGGTGACAAGAGTAAGACCCTGAAAAAAAAACAAGGCCAGGCATGGTGGCTCACATCTATAATCCCAGCACTTTGGGAGGCTGAGGCGGGTGGATCACCTGAGGTCAGGAGTTCAAGACCAGCCTGGCCAACATAGTGAAACCCCATCGCTACTAAAAATACAAAAATTAGCTGGGCATGGTGGTGCACGCCTGTAGTCCCAGCTACTCAGGAGGCTGAGGCAGGAGAATCGCTTGAACCTGGGAGGTCGAGGTTGCAGTGAGCCAAGATCACACCACTGCACTCCAGCCTCAGTGACAGAGCAAGACTCCGTCTCAAACCAAAAACATAAACAAAAACAAAAACCAACCAGTGACTATCTCTGTATGCTTCTCTACCCCCTACCAAACTGCGGTTTCCTCAAGGACAAGGCAGGGGCTTCTGATCTTTGTGCCCCAGTGCCTGGCACAGAAGGGGACCATCACTCCATCTCAACCCACCCTACCGGATACATATCCCTTCTCCTTCTTGCTCACGTCTCTGCCACCGGCCTCTACCCACATTTCTTCACAATTCTCACCAACTCCCTCTCCATATATGCTTCTCCCCAGTGCTTACCTCTGCCCTTTCATGTCCCCCCAGCCTGCCTTCCTGGCCTAGAGTGACAGGCCCCATCCTTCATCCCCCATTCTGTATCTCCAGTGGCCACGAGCTGCTGTGCAGCCTGTGGCCTTCAGCGGGGCAAGGAGAGGGAGGGGGAGAGGGAGGCAGGGGCGGCAATTCATTTACCCAGGCACTTGTTAGCAGCTTCATTAGTTCCAAGGGCTCCACGGAAAGCCATTAGCTGCGACTCAGTCTGTGCCATCTATCAGAGATGGGGGTAGAAGGTGACAGCAGAGAGAGAAGAAAACAAGAAAATGGCCGGGCGCGGTGGCTCAACCCTGTAATCCCAGCACTTTGGGAGGCCGAGATGGGCGGATCACGAGGTCAGGAGATCAAGACCATCCTGGCTAACATGGTGAAACCCCGTCTCTACTAAAAACTACAAAAAAAAAAAAAAACTAGCCGGGCGAGGCAGCGCCTGTAGTCCCAGCTACTCGGGAGGCTGAGGCAGGAGAATGGCGTGAACCCGGGAGGCGGAGCTTGCAGTGAGCTGAGATCCGGCCACAGCACTCCAGCCTGGGTGACAGAGCGAGACTCCATCTCAAAAAAAAAAAAAAAGAAAAAAAAAAGAAAACGACCCACTCCTACCTTTCTACCACCTCCCAGGGAGAACAAGGCCCAAGTCACTGACCTGGAAACTAGAGTTCCAGGGCAGCTCCTGGATGCCCCTTGCACCAGGCCTCAAGCAAGGAGTCCTGCCCCAGCTGGGAACATGCTGCAGGTGTTCCGGCGCCTGCCCGCCCGACACTGGTACTGCTGACCTGTAGTTCCTTGGCAGGCGCGCTCCCGACCCTCCCCGCTCCATACCCAAGGAGCATGTCCCTCTGTCCACTTTCTCCTGCTTACCTTCACCCCACTCTGTGTCCTCAGCCCAGTTCTGGGGTCCCTTGAAACTGCAGCACCATCTCAGAGCCACCTATGCCACTGCCACAGGGTTCTTCCCACTTACAGTCTCCACTTCGGAGTTGGGGCCATTCAGGAAAACCTCCTGAAATTGCTGTCGCAGAGGCTGGGGCTCCTAAAACCACCGCTGAGATCCTCTACAACAAGGATTCTTAAACAAGGTTCCTCAGTGAGCCTCAGGGGTCTGTGAACCCCTTGAGGTTGCATAGTAAAACATGTATCAAAGTGAATCTTGGCCGGGCACGGTGGCTCACACCTGTAATTCCAGCATCTTGGAAAGCTGAGGCAGGCAGATTGCTTGAGCCCAGGAGTTCAAGACCAGCCTGGGCAACAGGGGGAGACCTGTCTCTACAAAAAAATAAATTAGCCAGGCATGGTGGCACACGCCTGTAATCTACACTACTTGGGAGGCTGAGGTGGGAGGATCACTTGAGCCCAGGAGGTCAAGGCTGCAGTGAGCCATGATTATGCCACCAGACATAAGGGTGACAGAGCAAGACCCTGAAAGAAAGAAGAAAGGAAAGGAAAGGAAAGGAAAGGAAAGGAAAGGAAAGGAAAGGAAAGGAAAGGAAAGGAAAGGAAAGGAAAGGAAAGGAAAGGAAAGGAAGAAAGAGGGAGGGAGGGAGGGAGAAAAAAGGAAGGAAGGAAGGAAGGAAGGAAGAGAGAGAGAGAAGTGAACTGTATTTTGGCTGGGTAGGATAGCTCACACCTGCAACCCCAGCACTTTGGGACGCTAAGACAGGAGGATCCTTTGAGCCCAGGAGTTCAAGACCAGTCTGGACAACATAGCGAGACTCTGTCTCTAAAAAAAGAAAACAAAGTGCATCTTTCTGGGGAAAAGCATTATTCATGGCTCCCATCAATACTTAAAGACCCCACTTTCCAGCCTCTCTCCCAGATCACACCTCCTGCAGGCAAGGCTCAGTGTAATTTCCAAAACAGGCTATTACACCCCCACCCCAGTTTGGGTCTGTACCTCAGAAAGAAAAGCAAGGAACTTCTCTACCGGACTTGTCACTTGTAAATCACAGTCACATCCATTTTTTTTTTTTTGAGACGGAGTCTCGCTCTGTCGCCCAGGCTGGAGTGCAGTGGCCGGATCTCAGCTCACTGCAAGCTCCGCCTCCCGGGTTTACGCCATTCTCTCGCCTCAGCCTCCCGAGTAGCTGGGACTACAGGCGCCCGCCATCTCGCCCGGCTAATTTTTTGTATTTTTTTAGTAGAGACGGGGTTTCACCATGTTAGCCAGGATGATCTCGATCTCCTGACCTCGTGATCCGCCCGTCTCGGCCTCCCAAAGTGCTGGGATTACAGGCTTGAGCCACCGCGCCCGGCCAGTCACATCCATTTTTAAAATGTAACCTTTGCAACAACACGAAAGGTAGATAGGAATTGCTATCTGTAGAGGTCACCTCCCACTCCTGCCCCCTGGCTGAGTTGGGGCCCCTCCCTGTGTTCCCAGCAGCATAGCCCTCAATACTCTGCCTCAGAAGGGCAAAGGCATTGGTCTGTCTGAACCTTAAACTGTGGGCACCCCCTGTAAAGTGCCCTTATCCATAAAGGTCTCCTTTTCTTCTGCCCCTTCCTCTTTCCTGTCTGCTGGAATAAATCTCTAATGGCTGGAGCTCAAGCAGTCATTTTGGGCCATGTGATGAGTGTCACACCTTAAGGAACAAAAGTAAAAAGCTTGAAGGATCCTCGGTCTCTGCCATACCAGCCCTGAACCACCAAAAGGCCTCTGGGCTTTTTACGTGAAGGAAAAAACTTGATGTGTTTCCAGCAGTTGTTCTCAAAGGGTGGTTTCCAGATTGGCCGCAGCAGCAGCAGCATCACTTGGCGACTAATTAGAAACACTCATTTTCACACCCCATCCCGGACCTACTGAGTCAGACTCCCTGGGCATGGGACCCAGCAGTTGGAGTCTTACCAAGCCCTCCAAGTGATTCTGATGCACATTTTAAATTTGAGAATCCCTGATTTAAATCATTGTTATTTTGAAATTTCTCTTCACTCACAGCCGAACCTAATCTCAAACGGATAAAACATCAGGGAAGGCAGGGCTTCTAGACAAAGGTTGCACCCACCTATACAGCAGTTTTGTGGGAAAAAAATTTAAAGGACTTCTTTCTCTAACAAAAACACGTTTATGGATGACATAATGAGACCTCTTCTCTAATAAAGATGAAAAAAAAAAAAAAGCTGTAGTCTCAGCCACTCAGGAGACTGAGACAGGAGGGTCACTTAATGCTGGGAGATGAAGGTCACGGTGAGTATGATAGCACCGCTGCACTCCAGCCTGGTGACAGCGAGACTCTGTCTCGAAAAAAACAGAAAAAAAAAATATATATATATATACACATACACACACACACATATATATGTATATAATTGCATATCCTGCGCAATCAGAGGCAGACCACCGGTGGGGGTAGAAATGGGTGTGTGGGTAGCTAGGTGAGGCCCAGGAACAGAAGAGGGGGAAGAGTAGGGTAGAGAACAACAGGGCCAAGAGAGTTTAATCAGTGACACATAGCTTCAATTTACCCAAACGGTAGCTCTATAAATGTCAAAACACGTTTTCAACTTTTTATTGAAGACTAGCACACCTAAAGTGCACAGATTGTAAATGTTCAGCTCAATGGATTTTCACAAATGAAGCGCATCAGTGCAACCAGCACCCAGCTTAAGAAACAGAACATTACAAGCCCCCAGGAAGTCCTCCCAGTGTCCCCTTCCTTTCCATCCTTTCCCTGCTGAGAATAACCATTTTTCCTGATTTCTAATACATAAGTTATGTGGAATCACAAAGTATTCTTTATCCTTTCTTTTTTTTTTTTTTCTCCTTTTATTTTTCCTTTTTTTTTTTTTTTTTTTTTTTTTGAGACAAAGACTCGCTCTGTTGCCCAGGCTGGAGTGCAATGGCGCAATCTTGGCTCACTGCAACCTCCACCTCCTGGGTTCAAGCAATTCTCTGCCTCAGCCTCTCGAGTTACTGGGATTACAAGTGTCCACCACCATGCTCAGCTAATTTTTGTATTTTCAATAGAGACGGGGTTTCACCATGTTGGCCAGGCTGTTCTTGAACTCCTGACCTCGTGATCCACCCTCCTCGGCCTCCCAAAGTGCTGAGATTACAGGTGTGAGCCACCGCGCCTGGCCACATAGTATTCTTTTAGGTTCAGTTTCTTCTGCTCAATATTATGTTTGTGAAATAAATTTATCCATGTTGTTGTGTGTACAGTTTGTTCATTCTTATCTCTATATAATATTCTGTTGTGTGAACATATCATTATTTATTTGTTGTAGCATTTACAGGCATTTGGATAGTTTCAGGTTTGGAAATATTATGATTACTGTGGCTATGAACATTTTTTTTAAGCATGCCCTTCTGAGACAGCAGAATTTTTTTTTTTTTTTTTGGTAGAGTTAAAGTCTTGCTATTGCTATGTTGCCCAGGCTGGCTCAGACTCCTGGCCTCAAGCAGTCCTCCTGCCTCAGCCTCCAAAAGTGCTGAGATTACAAGCATGAGACCACGCCTGGCCAAGCAGAACATTCTTGGAAGTGTCTTTTGGTGAACATATATACACACGTCTGTTGAGTATATACCCCTAGGCGTTGAATTGCTGGGTTATAGGGTGTGTACGTGTTGCATTTTAGCAGACATGGCCAGTTTCTTGAAGTGGTTGTATCAACTTACACTCCCATCAGCACAGTATGAGACTGGTTATACCACAGCCTCACCAATACTTGGCATCATCTGTTTGTCTTTTCATTTTAGTCATTCTGGTGGATGGGTAGTGGTATCTCACTGTGGTTTTAATTTGCATTTTCCTGATGATTGATTTAAACGGTAACTTTTCTTTTTTTTTTTTTTTTTTTGGCAGAGTCTCACTCTGTCGCCCAGGCTGGAGTGTAATGGCATGATCTCAGCTCACTGCAACCTCTGCCTCCCAGGTTCAAGCAATTCTCCTACCTCAGCCTCCCGAGTAGCTGGGATTACAGGTGCGTGCCACCATGCCCAGCTAACTTTTGTATTTTTAGTAGAGACGAGGTTTCACCATGTTGGCCAGGTTGGTCTCGAACTCCTGACCTCGTGATCCGCCCACCTCGGCCTCTCATAGTGCTGGCATTATAGGCGTGAGCCACTACGCCCAGCCCTTTTCATATGTTTATTAACCATTTGGTTATCTTCTGTTGTGAATTGCCTGATCAAGCCTTTTGCTCGTTTTTCTTTTGAATTGTCCACCTTTTCTTATTGATTTGTAAACATTCTATTTATTTTTTGGAAATAAGTCCCTTTCAAATATCTTCTCCCACCCTGTGGCTTCTCTTTCCATTCTCTTAATGGTATGATCAATATAGTCCAATGTATCACTTTCCATAAACACTTTAAATCAGTAGCCAGAACATATGCATCCTCCTAGCAATTAGATCAAACTGCCTCTTCGTGGACAACTTCTTAGCTCTGCCCAGGGGAACTCTCCAGAGCCCTGTCCACCTGCATATTAGACCCACACTCTCACTCATACACATCATCCCCCAACTCTGAATGACAGGTCAGTACCAGCTAGTAAGCACCCCCATTTCAGAGTGGATGGGTTGGGAATCCCATCTCTGAGAGTGTCGGGCCGGCAGAAGAAGCCACCTCAGAAGTCTGGAGTGAGGCTAGGATGGGGCAAAACCACTTTTATATGTGTGAGTCAGTGAGTGTGTTTCCTCATGCATGGCCCTGAATGCTTGTATGCATTTTTGTAAGAGGAGTCTCCCCTACTGATTCAGGAAGGACAGTGCACACTCATGTACACCACTTAGCGACAATGTGAACCATGCCCCTAGATGCGATGCTCTTGTGCAGTGCACAAACTGAACACTTGTATTTGGCAGTCTTGCTTTCAGGCAGACTGAGGCAAAAGCCAGAGAAGAGTTTAGCCAAGGTTGTGGTAGAAGCAGGGGGCTAGCAGAGGCCGGGGGGAAAGCAGGTTAAGGCACATGGCAGGAACAGGCACGACTGGACAGAGTCCAACAGGACTGGACAGTCTTTCAAGCTCATGAAATGTCAAGACTTGTGCCTGAAGATGGGCCAGGCTGGATTCTGTGCTCAACTCAGTGCCTGAGCCTGATGCCTGTGTTCAGTCTGTGTTCAACGGGCTGCTCGGGACTGGGAGCAGCTGCTCATTTTGTCCTAGAGAAGAGGGTTTCTTCTTCAGATGACCTTTGGTAAGGGGTGTTCTAAGGAGAAGTAGGAGATTGGTGGCCCCAAGTCTGTAGCCGCCAGCAGCCAACTGGGGTGTTAAAGGCAGCTGGAGGCTGGGCGTGGTGGCTCACACCTGTAATCCCAGCACTTTGGGAGGCCAAGGTGGGTGAATCACCTGAGGTTGGGAGTTCGAGACCAGCCTGGCCAACATGGTGAAACCCAGTCTCTACTAAAAATACAAAAATTAGCCGGGTATGGTGGTGCATGCCTGTAATCCCAGCTACTTGGGAGGCTGAGGCATGAGAATCGCTTGAACCCAGGAGGCAGAGGTTGCAGTGGGCTGAAATCAATCCAGCCTGGGTGACACAGCAAGACGCTGTCTTAAAAAAACAAACAAACAAAACAACAACAACAAAACTGCAACCGGAGTAGGAGACAGGGCCAAGGAGGGTTTTGGGGGTGGAGCTGATGCCCCCAAATAAGGGAAGCAGTAAAGGGGTGCTGGGTGGCCCTCTAGTGGCTCTCCTACCCCAGGCCCTGCCTGATGGAGCCTCAGCTCTGGGGCCTGCTCAGTGTCCCAAAGACCCAGTCCTGCTGAGAACGGGAAGCTTGAGTCTCTTCTGGGAACTCAGGGATCTGGGTGCCTGTCCCCAAGGGGAAGAGAATGAGAACTGTTAGGGAGCAGCCCGGCTACAGGGGGCACTGCAGGGATGAGGACCATGGCCTGGGGGCTCCATCAAGGCCCCCCAAGTGCACACATCATAGGCACAGCCCCTCAGATACCACGAGTTCACCCATTGCCCTCATTCAACAAGCTCAGGCACCCAACGCTCCCCGCTGCCCGGCCTTAGGCACACATAGGCTCGTGCCCTTGACATACCGGGGGCTGTCACAGCCCCATGCCCCCACCCCGACCCCGTGCGAGTCTGCCCGATGACGTCGCTGTAGCACCCCACCGGCCTTCCAGGGTCCTCCCCAGGCGCGCGCAGGGGCCGCGTGTCCGCTGCCGGCCCGGCTGAGTGTCCCGAGGCGAGCGGCTGCTGTTTGCGCAGCTAAGTGGCGTCTGTGTACCGAGCGGGGCGCAGCGGCCGCGCCCTTATCTCCGGCAAACACCGCGCCCGGATCCGCCGGAACCGCGGCCGCGCCGCCCCATTTGCACGCCCCGGCTGCCAGAGGTCCTTATCGCCCGCGTTTATCCGGCCATCGCTGATAAGGACCCGAGGGAGCGGCGAGGCGGCCCCTCCCCTTGGATCCAAGAAGCAATGGGGTCGCTGTTAGGGGGGCGCCAGCCCCGGGGATGCCGGGAGCCTTCTCAGCCTCCAGGTCAGCCCTGCTCTTTTCCCCTCCGCGCGGCCGGGAAGTGGCCTCGGCCTGGCCTGGCCGACCCCGGTGCCCTGTCGGTCCTGGCCTCCTTTCCCTTGTGGCCCTCTACACAGCCAGGGCCCCACCTCTTGACCTGGATTCACAGCGGGTGGGAGCAGGAGGCTCGTCGGGAATTCCTAAACACAGCTACCATCACCACCACCCATAATAACCAATAATTATAATAATATCTAACTGAACTGGGGCGCGGGCCTGCGGGAGAAGCATGACTGCCATCTGATTTCATTTTCCCAGCTATTCCGTGAGGGACGCATTGTTTCCCCCATTTCGCAGAGGTGGAAACGCTTACTTAGAGAGGCTGAAAATCTTAGGGCTTGCAGCTGGCCAGCGGCCGGGTAAGGATTTGAACCTGGCTCCGTCTGAACCCAGAGTCTGCACTTGCCTCCTAAGACATCAGCATGTTAGTCTGATCTCCTTCTTTACAGGTGAAGAAAGGGGCTCAGCCTGGAAGGCCCATACCAGGCAGTCCTCTGCACTGCCACATCCATGCCCTACCCACTGCATCTGAGTGTCAGGCACCAGTCAGCTCTAAGGTTATTGAAATTGATCATCTAAATCTACACCAGGGCTTGAGCGGCTGATTAAATCTCGATTTTGCTCTTAATTAAATCCTGCCTGGTTGCATGAGATGGTGGAACTGGGCATGACTTTGTTTCTCTTCTAAAGTTGTAGAAAAGTTGTTATGTGACTTTTATAGTGAAAAAGGAAAGGCTCTTCTAAATATACAAACAAAGGAAATATAAAGGAAAGGTTTATAAATTTGATGACATTAAAATGTAATACTTATCTATGTAATAAAAAACTAAAAGGCAACTCTCAAAATTAAGAAAACATATTCACAACATACACAACCAAAAAAGCACTAAGATCTGGAATATATGAAGAGTACCTACAAATAATAAGAAAATGAGAGAGACTCCCATTTACTTTTATTTTTTATTTATAAATAAATGAAACAAGATCTTGCTCTGTCACCCAAACTGAAGTGCAGTGGCGTGATCATAGCTCATTACAACCTCAATTTCCCAGGCTCAAGCAATCATCCCACCTCAGCCTCCTGAATAGCTGGGACTACAGTGCACACCACCACACCCAGCTATTTTTTAATTTTTGTCGATACAGGGTCTCACTATACTCATAGAACAGGCTGGTCTGGAACTGTCCTCGAGAGATCCTCTGCCTCAGCCTCCCAAAGTGCTGGGATTACAGCCATAAAGATGTTTTTAAATGACAATGCCCAAGGCTGCCTGGGCCATGGTGAGTTCCCTCACAACACAGTAACCCTCTCACTGGTGAGACTGTAACAGGCCTCACAGGAGGCTGGGTTAGGGCAAATGTACTATCCTTCAATCCAGGGCTTCCATGTTTGTGAATGTAACCAATGGATATATCCAGAGATAGCACTAGGCTATTCATCAATGTGATTAACAGTAGCACACACACAAAATAGGAAATAGCACAAATTTCCAAAATATCCATGAAAAAATTATAGTATAAATGAGGTGTAATATTCCAATGGAATCACTAAATATCATGTTTTGGAAAAATGTTAAATGACATGGAAATATTTATGAAATATGGTTTTATGGAGGAAAGCAGAATACAAAAACACCTATATACAATAATTCCAATTTTGTAAAACATATATCTACACACAGGAAGAAAGGTCTGTAGGGGTATTCTATATATGAAAATGTTGGGCAGGGGCGGTGGCTCATGCCTGTAATCCCAGCACTTTGGGAGGCCAAGGTGGGAGGATCACCTGAGGTCAGGAGTTCAAGACTAGCCTGATCAACATGGTGAAACCGCATCTCTACTATAAATACCAAATTAGTCGGATGGGGTGGTGCATACCTGTAATCCCAGCTACCCAAGAGGCTGAGGCAGGAGAATTGCTTAAACCCTGGAGGCGGAGGTTGCAGTGAGTTGAGATCCCACCACTGCACTCCAGCCTGAGCAACAGAGTGACACTCTGTCTCCAAAAAAAAAAGAGAGAGGGTGAGCGGCTAGGTCTTTCTTTCGTGAAGACGTTGTGCCCATATGCATGTTCAAGACAGATGGCATAGGGTGTGCCTGAGAGGTCAGTGCTCGTTGCTCTCCATGGTTCACCCCAAGACTGGGTCATGTGGCTTCCTGTGCACCCCAAGGTTCTGTAGCCTTGTAGCTTAAAGGAAAGGATAATTTGAATATCATGGCACCAGACAAGCCTGAACTGAAATTACAGCTCTACAGCCTACTGATTTTCAGCAAGTCACTTCGCCTCTCCAAGCCCTGGTTTCCTCATCTGTAAACGGAAAGAACAATAACAGCCTTGCAAGGTCGTGTAAGGACCACAGGCATCGGAGAAAAAGCACAGAGCAGGGGTTCATTATACCTTTCCTGGGGCTGCTGTCTGCCTCAGGACTCAGAAACCAGGGGCCACCATCAGGGCAGCCTGCGTATACCTGCCCTCTGCCCACATACCTGCTGACACGTGGATTCTCAGCACCAGCTGTCACAAACTATTTTTGGGATCCCAGCTCTATCATCCCAGATTTGTTGCATGATAAGCAGACTGCTAAGCATTTTACATTTAATCCCACAGCAATCCTATGAGGTCCACATTATTAGCTCCACATTACTCATAGGGAAACTGAGGCTCAGAGAGGTTACGCAACCTGCCCAAGTTCCTACAGCGAGTCAACGGCAACACCAGGGCTCAGCTCAGGCTGCTCTGGCCCTGGCCTCATAAAGCCAGATGCTAACACATTCCTCGGGCCCCTGTGTCCACCCCTTCTCTGGTGGTCAGCACAGACGTGGTGACCATGGCCCTGAAGGCATGTCTCTATTACCAATATCACCAGACTGGGCAGAGCTCTCCCCTCCCTTGCCCTTATTAATTGCACCTGGAGACTCCTGAGAAAATGGGGCTTCCCTTCCTCCCTGTTGCTGCTCTCTGACTTAATTACTTCTCCTCCTGGCTGTAATGCATATTTCTGAGCCCCTGAGACTAAGCTTCATCAGAAGCAGCCGCCTCCAGGACTCCAGCCCTGTCTCCCCAGCCCTATTCCTTTGGGCCCAGCCCATTGCCCCTGTCCTGGGACCTCAGCTACAAAAGGCATCTGGGCAGGGAAGACTCCCAGCCTCTCAGCCTCCCTGCTACTGATGAAATTCAGCCCAAAGATCAGACCTTGAGAAGGCGACCCATACTGGGGGTTCTGAATCCTCAGTCCCCTATCCAGCAATCTGTCTCCAGGCCTTGGAGCAGACAGTTCATAATGACCACTCTTCCCAGCTTCCTACATGCCACACCCCTGTGGGGCTGGCATGAAGAGGCCATTTCTTCCCTTTGCTCATCCAACCAATATTCACTGGGCCCCTCCTCTGTGCCAGTCCTTGCTCCAGGCACTGAGAAGAGGCCAGTGCCCATTGTTCTGAGCAAAACAGACATGGCATGTGCCCTCTAAGAGCTTACAGTCCAGCAGGGAACACAGCCCAAAACAAACAGATGAACAGAGAACTAAAATTAGCAACAGGGAGGGAGGAAGGGGGGCAAGGATGGAGAGTGAGCGCTTCAGTAGCAGGGAGGGACAGAGAGCGGTGGGACATACACCTACATCCGTCCTGCCCAGTGCCCATGCCGCAAGTCCTCACACCAGTCTGCTCTGCATCCCTCCTACTTCAGACCAACATGGTCTACTGGACCATCGCCTCCAATCACCCAGGGCCACAGCCACACACCCTCTCACTCATCCATCACTGAAACGACCACAGGGAGGGGAGAAGGTGACTGGTGGGAGCCCCAGAGCCACCAAGAATGGTGGGCATTCAGGAAGAAGGGCAGCAGAATGAAGATGCTTCCTCCTGTTTCTGCCTCTTCATCCTTCCACCAGGGTCTCATCCCACTGTCAATCATCAAAATGATTTCCAGGTAAATTAAAGAGTTAAATGTAAAAATAAATTGAACTATGGAAAAACAGGAAGAAATGGAATCATCAGACCTCTTGCGGAAAGGGAGCTTTACGAGCGTAAAAGCTCTGGAAGAAATCACAAAGAGAAAAGTCAACAGCCTTGCCCGCACAAGCGTTAAACGGTGTGCATATCATAAAAGCGTAACTGAAATCACAGATCGGACCACCTCGCTTTGCCAGGCTAACTTTAATTTATCCTCAATTCAGCTCCCCGGGGAAGCTTCCCTGACCACTCCACCTGCCCTAGGTTGACTGCCACCCCGAGCACTCCAGGGCACTCAATCTTCCCTCAGAGCAGAGTTGAAACCGTGTTATGATGATTTCTTTATATTTCCATCCCCATGGACCATGGGCACCTTTTGACATTTTATTGTTTTGATCATCTCCATGGCCAGCACACAGAGATATTTAACACAAAGTAGAACTCAATAACATCTTTTTTCCTTTTTAGTGGATGTTATATTTTCTGGTTATCTAGCTTGTTTTTGTTTCTTTTTTCTTTTCTTTTCTTTTCTTTTTTTTTTTTTTTTGAGATAGGAGTCTCACTCTGTCACCCAGGCTGGAGTGCAATGGCACAATCTTGGCTCATTGCAACCTCCACCTCCTGGGTTCAAGTGATTCTCCCACCTCAGCCTTCAGAGTAGCTGGGATTACAGGCATGCACCACAACACCAGCTAATGTTAGTATTTTTAGTAGAGACGGGGTTTCGCCATGTTGGCCAGGCTGGTCTTGAACTCCTGACCTCAAGTGATCTGCCCGCCTTGGCCTCCCAAAGTGCTGGGATTACAAGTGTGAGCCACCGCACCCAGCCCTAGCATTTTTTAATTGCAAAAAACACATAACAGGCTGGGTGCGGTAGCTCACACCTATAATCCCAGCACTTTGGGAAGCTGAGGCAGGTAGATCACCTGAGGTCAGGAGTTCGAGACCACCCTGGCCAACATTGTGAAATCCTGTCTCTGCTAATAATACAAAAAAATTAGCTGGGCGTTATGGCAGGCGCCTGTAATCCCAACTACTTGGGAAGCTGAGGCAAGAGAAACACTTGAACCCAGGAGGCGGAGGTTGCAGCGAGCTGAGATCTTGCCATTGCACTCCAGCCTGGGCAACAAGAGTGAAACTCTGTCTCAAATAAATAAATAAATAAGACCTCAACTGAGAAAAAAATAAGGGTAGTAAGTCTTTATAATAAACTATATGGTCAGGCTGGTGGATGCTGCCTCTGGCTGATGGGCTGTAGCAAATGCTTTTTTTCTTCCTTTTGCTTCTCCATGCTTCCTCTCCCCACAACATACCTCTTCCTGAATGAGTAATGTCATTAAAATATTTTGTGCAGCCTGGGCAACATGGTGAAACTCCATCTCTGCAAAAAATTGGCTGGGCGTGGTGGCCCATGCCTGTAGTCCCAGCTACCCAGGAAGCTGAGGCTGGAGGATCACTGAGCCTGGTGGTCGAGGCTGCAGCAAGCTGTGATTGTGCTACTGCACTCTAGCCTGGGTGACACAGTGAGGCCCTGTCTCAAAAAAAAAAAAAAGGTAAACCTTTACCAGATATACCCTCTTCTGAATATTTATCCTTCAAAAAAAAAAAAAAAAAAAAAAAACAGTTTCAACAATATAAGGGAACGCTTTATGCACAAAAGTGCTCATTACAGCATCATTTATAACCATATATAAATTGGATGATGGCCGGGCATGGTGGCTTAAGCCTGTAATCCCAGCACGCTGAGACGTGCGGATCACGAGGTCAGGAGATCGAGACCATCCTGGCTAACACGGTGAAACCCCGTCTCTACTAAAAAAAAAATACAAAATACTAGCCGGGCGTGGTGGTGGGCGCCTGTAATCCCAGCTACTCAGGAGGCTGAGGCAGGAGAATGGCGTGAACCTGGGAGGTGGAGCTTGCAGTGAGCCGAGATCAGAGATCCGGCCACTGCACTCCAGCCTGGGCGACAGAGCGAGACTCTGTCTCAAAAAAATAAAAAATTAAAAATTTAAATAAATAAATAAATAAATAAATAAATAAATAAATAAATTGGATGATAATCAAGTGCTCAATAATAGGAAACTGAGGCCAGGCACGGTGGCTCATGCCTGTAATCTCAGAACTTTGGGAGGCCGAGGCAGATGGATCACTTGAGGTCAGGAGCTCAAGACCAGCTTGGCCAACACGGTGAAACTCTGTCTCTACTAAAAATACAAAATTAGCCAGGCATGGTGGCAGGCGCCTATAATCCCAGCTACTCAGGGGGCTGAGGCATGAGAATCACTTGATGGCCATGTGACCACAGAAGCAGATTGGAGTGATGTAGCCACAAACCAAGGGCTGCCTGCAACAACACAGGCTAGAATAGGGGGAGGATTGCCCCTGCAGGTTTCAGAGGAAGCATGTCTGCCTTCCGGCCTCCAGACAGTGAGAGGACACACTTCTGTTGTTTAAGCCACCCAATTGGTGGCGCTTTGTTATGGTAGCCTTAGGAAATGAATACAGAAAGTAATATGAAAAATGCTGGGCCAGGCACCATGATGCACACCTGTAATCCCAGCACTGCAGGAGGCCAAGGAGGGTGGAATGCTTGAGCTCAGGAGTTTGAGACCAGCCTGATCAACATGACAAAACGCTATCGCTACAAAAAAATACAAAAAGTAGGCAGGCACGGGCCAGGTGCAGTGGCTTACGCCTGTAATCCCAGCACTTTGGGAGGCCCAGGCAGGCAGATCACGAGGTCAGAAGATGGAGACCAATCTGGCTAACATGGTGAAACCCCTTCTCTACTAAAAATGCAAATTAGCCGGGCGTGGTGGTGGCACCTGTAGTCCCAGCTACTCGGGAAGCTGAGGCAGGAGAATGGTGTGAACCCAGAAGGCAGAGCTTGCAGTGAGCCAAGATTGCACCACTGCACTCCAGCCTGGGGGACAGAGCGAAACTTTGCCTCAAAAAAAAAAAAAAAAAAAAATTAGTCAGGCATGGTAGTGCACACCTGTCGTCCCAGCTACTCAGGAGGCTGAGGCGGAAGGATCATTTGAGCCTGGGAGGCAGAGGCTGCAATGAGCTGAGACCATGCCACTGCACTGCAGCCTGGGCGACAGAGTGAGGCTCTGTTAAAAAAAAAAAAAAAATGCTGTGACATACTGATAAGTGAAAAATCAGAAAAATTAATTCTATGTACACAATAATACAGCCATATATATACATATATATATATATATATATATATATATTTTTTTTTTTTTTTTTTTTTTTTTTGAGACGGAGTCTTGCTCTGTCACCCAGGCTGGAGTGCAGTGGCTGGATCTCCGCTCACTGCAAGCTCCGCCTCCCGGGTTTACGCCATTCTCCTGCCTCAGCCTCCTGAGTAGCTGGGACTACAGGCGCCCACCACCTCGCCCGGCTAGTTTTTTGTATTTTTTAGTAGAGACGGGGTTTCACCAGGTTAACCAGGATGGTCTCAATCTCCTGACCTTGTGATCCGCCTGTCTCGGCCTCCCAAAGTGCTGGGATTACAGGCTTGAGCCACCGCGCCCGGCCAATACAGCCATATTTTTAAGTGTAAAAAGAGTTTGAAAAGAAACAGACCAAAAGCAAACTGCAGCTGTATTTGTGGGCCAGGTAGGTTTTGTTTATCCAATTTTCAACATTTTTGGTAACTTTTCTAAATTACTTTTATTTTTTGAAGTTATTTATTAATTATTATTATTATTATTTTGATACAGGGTCCTGCTCTGTTGCCCAGGCTGGGGTGCAGTGGCATGATCTCTGGTCACTGCAGCCTCTACCACCTGGATTCAAGTGATCCTCCCACCTCAGCCTGCCCAGTAGCTGGGACTACAGGCATGCGTCACAGGCCTGGCTAATTTTTAAACTACTTGTAGAGATGAGGTCTCCCTACATTACCCGGGCTTGTCTCAGACTCCTGGGCTCAAGCAATCCTCCTGCCTCAGCCTCCCAAAGTGCATGAGCCACTACACCCAGCCTGGAAAAAAAAATGTATAAAAAAAATAATAAGTATACTCTGCTGTAACCATCAGCCCCCTCTGTCTGTTCCCACTGCCAGGCCCCCCTCTCTCTGCCTGGGAGCTGTTCTTATCTCCCAACTGCTCAACTGAAATCAAGGCACTCCCTTCCTCAAAATCCTGCACCGGCTCCCCAGGTCTCCTTAACCTACACCCCACCCCTGGCCTCAAGCTACCGTCAGCTTTACCCTTCCCCTGCCCCACTCACAGTAACAGTCAAGTCAGGGAGCATTGCCACTTTCCTGGGTTTCTCTATTTGAGCCGCAGCCACCGTGTAAGGTAGGGAGAGAAGCTTTCTCTCTACTGAGAAGATGGAAGATCCCCAGAGTGGGAGTAAAAGTCCTGCACAAAGTCAGGCCGAATCCAGTGATTGGGGCTGGGACTCGAACCTCGCGTTCTGATCCAGGGTGAGGCAAGGGCGCCCCATTAACGTGTCCCGCCCGGGGATACCTGAGCCCTCTCTTCCATAGCTCAGCCTGAGGGGAGAACCCTCTACCTTCGTCCCAAATAAAACCTCCTGCTCCTCTCAACGCCTTTGCCCCTGACACCCCCGTTAGGCTGCACCCTCACTCCCCCACCCACGAGCTGCGTTTTCCCGGAAGATGGTTGGGGTCTCGGGATCCAAGACAGAGCCCTGCCTGGGCCCAACGAACGGGAGGGCGCTGGCTGGGGCCGGGGGTGGCCAGGGCCCCGGGGGAAAGGCGGTAAGCCTGAGCACGAGGGTACCAGGAGTCACCCCAGCCTAGCCACCCCGGGGAGGTTCCCACTAGCCCCGCGGGAGGATCCCTTCACTCCGCTGGTCGCCGCAGGGCAGGCGGACCCCATGCGGCCAGTCCGGGACTACCTGGGACTACCCGGGACTTCTCATCGCGTGGCCGGGCCGGCATCGCCCCTTGGTGGCAATTGTTTGTCATTACAACCTGGGGCGCAAAGTGGAATCCGAGTCCTCTATCCACTGAGGACCCCGGGGGTATTTTGGCGGATGGACCTGCGCACTAGGTTCTGAGTCCAGAAGGCTCAATATTCATCCTTCGTACATTTTCCTGAACCCCGATACCCCACAATCTCCTATCCACACATTAACTTTACCTTGGGACAGGCAAATATTAAGTAGAACCCTATGAAATTTACATTAGTTAACCGTTTTTGTAGTTTCGTTTTGTTTGTTTTATGTTTGAGACAGAGTCTCGCTCTGTCACCCAGGCTGGAGGCGATCTCGGCTCACTGCAACCTCCGCCTCCCGAGTTCAAGCGATTCTCCCGCCTCAGCCTCCCGAGTAGCTGGGACTACTGGCGTGCGCCACCACACCCAGCTAATTTTTTGTACTTTTTTTTGCAGAGACGGGGTTTTGCCATGTTGGCCAGGCTGGTCTCGAGCTCCTGACCTCAAGTGATCCACCCGCTTCGGCCTCCCAAAGCCCTGGGATTACAGGCGTGAGCTACCGCGCCTGGACTGTTCTGTTTTTTGAGACAGGATCTCCCTCCCTAACCCAGGCTAGAGTGCAGTGGCCCCCTCATGGCTCATTGCAGCCTCCGTTTCCCAGGCTCAAGCGATCCTCCCACTTCAGCCTTCTGAGAAGCTCAAGCCACAGGCGTGCATCACCAAGCCCAGGGTATTTTTTAATTTTTTGTAGAGATGAGGTCTCTCTATGTTACCCAGACTGGTCTCAAACTCTTGGACTCAAGCGATCCTCCCACCTCAGCCTCCCCACATGCTGGGATTACAGGTGTAAGCCAACACACCCAGCCGAGTTGGCCATTTTTAACACAAAAAAATACCAAAGACACACATGAACTCTACCCCACACTTCACTCACACATGCACAGACATGCAACACCTCTACACACTCCTCTCTCCTCCAGGGAACACACAGGCGGATACCCCTCCAGGAGACTTCAGTCATGGGACATGGAAACACCACCTGCCACTACATTACCATCACTGGGAGCTCCATACAACACCCCAGCCCTGCACAGCCATAAACCTAAATTCGAAGCTCCGCCCCGGGATTTTCAGTGCCCCGCCCCCGCCCCCACCCCTTGCTCCCTCTGCCTCCAGCTCACCAGGCGAGCATTTCCATATGGAAAGCCTTCCTCATCTCTAGCAACCAGCGCCTTTCTCTGCCCCACAACTCCTCAGACTGTATCGCATATACCCTAGGGATCTCATTAAAATGTGGATTCTGATTCTGTAGGCTTAGTGTAGGCCCCAGATCCTGCGTTTCTAACCAGCTCCCACGTAATGCCATGGCCCACACTTTGCTTTCTTCTCCAGCCAAAATTTCTCCAGGAGTTCCCTGCTATGGTCTCATCCCAGGCCCCTTCCCTCCCTCTGCCATCTGGAACGCACACCCTACCTCCACCACCCCACCCAAATGGAGAAGTCACTGATGAGTGAAGCTGATGGCCTTCTCTGTCTCTGAGACATTTATACGGGTCGGGGACGGGGGTTGCCCCACCCTTCGTGAACCACCTCCACTCATGGATTCTGAGTGTCTCCTGGTGGGACTCCTACCTCCTACTCCTACCTCTCCTCCATTGTGAACCTTTTTCTTTTAGACGGTCTCACTCCCATCACCCAGGCTGGAGTGCAGTGGCGTGATCTCGGCTCACTGCAACCTCTGCCTCCTAGGCTAAAGCAATCCTCCCACCTCAGCCTTCCAAGTAGCTGGGACACAGGTGCACACCACCACACCTGGCTAATTTTTTTGCATTTTTGGTAGTAAGGGGATTTCACTGTGTTGGCCAGGCTAGAACTAACCCCCAGGGAGCCCAGAGAGAACGTGGCAGAGAATAGAAAGCCCCCTGCTGGGCAAGAAGCTCATGGACTACTTGGAACTGCAATTTTTTTTTGCGGGGGGGGAACAGGGTCTTGCTCTGTACCCCCAGGCCCAAGTTCAGTGGTGCAATCATGGCTCACTGCAACCTTGACCTCTTAGGTTCAAGCGATCCTCTCACCTCAGCCTCCTGAGTAGCTGGGACTACAGGCGCACACCACTACGCCTACTATTTTTTTTTTTTTTTTTTTTTTTTCCTGTAGAGACAGGGTCTCCTTTTGTTAAGCAGGCTGGTCTCCAACTTCTGGGCTCAAGCTGTCCTCCCGCCTCAGCCTCCCAGTGCTGGAATTACAGGCATGAGCCACTGCACCCAGCCCTCTGTTCTCTTTATTCATTCAATAAATATTTTTTTAGTGTCTCTTGTATGCCAGGCACTATTCTAGAAGTTTGAGATAGATCAATGAGCAGAACAATGATGTCTACCCTTGTGGAGTGCCGCCATATTCTAGTGGGGGCCAGGAGTAAGGAAGATGCACTATAAACAACTATTTTAAAAACAAAAAACCAGGCTGAGCACGGTGGCCCACACCTGTAATCCCAGCATTTTGAGAGGCCGAGACAGGTGGATTACCTGAGACCAGGAGTTCGAGACCAGCCTGGCCAACATGGTGAAACCCCATCTCTACTAAAAATGCAAAAATTAGCTGGGTGTGGTGACAGGCGCCTGTAGTCCCAGCTACTTGGGAAGCTGAGGCAAGAGGATCGCTTGAACCCAGGAGGTGGAGGTTGCAGTGAGCTGAGATCCGGCCACTACACTGCACCCTGGGTGACAGAGTGAGACTCCATCGCAATGAAAAAAAAAAAAAAAAGAATGAAAAGAAATGCAGGCTGCAATGGTGGCTCACGTCTGTAATCCCAGCATTTTGGGAGGCCAAGGCAGTTGTATCGCTTGAGCTTAAGAGTTCAAGACCAGCCTGGGCAACACAGCAAAACCCTGTCTCTACAAAAAAAATAAAGAAAAAGGTGTGTGTGTGTGTGTGTGTGTGTGTGTGTGTGTAGATATGAAAGAAAAAATGTGTATGTGTATATATATATATTATATATATATGAAATGCAGCCCATGACCCCTTCCCTTGAGTCTGGTGGGCTCATGACACACTTATAACCAATAGGATGGGGCAGAAGTAACGCTACAGGACTGCTAAGGTTGGACTATAAAAGACAATGCAGCAGCCACCTTTTCTGCTGGACCACGTGGGCTTGAAGCCTCCAGCTGCCCTGTAAGCAGCCCAACTGCCCTGAGGCTGCTCCAAATCAGCCTGCCCAGAGAGACCACTCTGAGACTACGTGGAGAGAGAGATGCTTGTCCAGGCCCCAGCTGCCCCAGGCTCCCCCTTTGCTGTCCTAGTTCCAGCCATCATCTGACTGCAACCACATGAGAAACTCTGAACTAGAACCACCAGGTAAGCCCTTCCTGAATTCCTCATGGACAGCATCCATGAGCAAATAAAATGGTTCTTTCAAGTCATGAGGTTTTAGGGTAATTTTTTTCTTTTTTTGAGACAGGGTCTCACTCTGTCACCCAGGCTGGAGTGCAGTGGTGTAATCTCAGCCCACTGCAACCTCCACCTCCTGGGTTCAGATGATCCTCCTACCTCAACCTCCCAAGCAGCTGGGACCACAAGTGTCTACCACCAGACCTGGCTAATTTTTTTATTTTTTATTTTTACTTTACGCTGGGTTTTTTTTTTGTTTTTATTGGTTTGTTTGTCTATTTGTTTGTTTGTTTTGAGACAGGGTCTTGCTCTGTTGCCCAAGCTGGAGTGCAGTGGCGCAATCTCAGCTCACTGCAACCTCTACCTCCTGGGCTTAGGGCATCCTCCCACCTCAGTCACCCAAGTAGCTGGAACTACAGGTGCACACCACCGTGCCCAGCTAATTTTTGTATTTTTTTTTTATAGAGACAAGGTTTTGCCATGTTGCCCTGGCTGGTCTCAAATTCCTGAGCTCAAGCAATGTGCCTGCCTCAGCCTCCCAAAGTGCTGGGATTACAGGTATGAGCTACTGCACGCAGCCTAATTTTTTACGGTTTCTTTTTTGGGGTTTTTGTTGTTGTTGTTTGGTTGTGTTTTTGTTTGTTTGTTTTTTGGGTTTTTTTGAGATGGAGTCTGTCTCTGTCACCAGGCTGGAGTGCAGTGTCACGATCTCAACTCACTGCAACCTCTGCCTCCCAGGTTCAAACAATTCTCCTGCCTCAGCCTCCTGAGTAGCTGGGATTACAGGCATGCACCACCACGCACGGCTAACTTTTTTGTATTTTTCGTAGAGACAGGATTTCACCATATTGGCCAGGCTGGTCTAGAACTCCTGACATTGTGATCCACCCGCCTTGGCCTCCCAAAGCGTTGGGATTACAAGCATGAGGCACCAGCCTGAACCCATAGATGTTTTCTGTTGTTGTTGTTTGTTTGTTTTTGAGACGGAGTTTCGCTCTGTCACCCAGGCTAGAGTGCAGTGGCGCGATCTCGGTTCACTGCAAGCTCCGCCTCCCGGGTTCCTGCCATTCTCCTGCCTCAGCCTCCCAAGTAGCTGGGACTACAGGCACCTGCCACCACGCCTGGCTAATTTTTTGTATTTTTAATAGAGACAGGGTTTCACCATGTTAGCCAGAATGGTCTCCATCTCCTGACCTTGTGATCCGCCTGCTGCAGGCTCCCAAAGTACTGGGATTACAGGCGTGAGCCACTGCACCCGGAAAATGTTTTTTTGTTTGTTTGTTTTTAAGAAACAGCATTTCGGCCAGGTGTGGTGGCTCACACTTGTAATCCTAGCACTTTGGGAGGCCGAGACGGGCAGATTTCATGAGCTCAGGTGTTCGAGACCAGCCTGGGCAACATGGTGAAACCCTGTCTACTAAAATGCAAAAAATTAGCCGGGCATGGCAGCATGCGCCTGTAGTCCCAGCTACTTGGGAGGTTGAGGCAGGAGAATTGCTTGAACCTGGGAGGCAGAGGTTGCACTGAGTTGAGATCAAGCCACTGTACGCTAGTCTGGGTGACAGAGTGAGACTCTGTCTCAAAAAAAAAAGAAAAGAAAAGAGAAGAAACAGGGTTTCACTGTGTTGTCCAGGCTGCAGTACAGTGTGCATTCATAGCTCACTGCAGCCTCAACCTCCCTGGCTCAAGAGATCCTCCTACCTCAGCCTCCTGAGTAGCCAGGATTACAGGCATGAGTCACCACGCCCAACTGATCATAGATTTTTGGCTCTGAGAAAACAGGAAACTGAGTTGCCATCAACTGAGATGGGAAGATGTGAGTAAAGCAGATTTGGCCACAGCATGGGGGAATAGCACTCTGATTTAGATGCCTGGAATGTGAGATGCCTACTACATGTCTATTATATTAGGTCCAAGGGGTCGAGTAGGTAGTTAGAGACACAGATCTGCAGTTCAGAAGAATGGTCTGGGCTGAAATTAAAAACATGACAGTCATCAGCTTAGAGATGATATTTAAGTCATAAAACTACACAGGATCCCAAGAGAAAGAAAGTAGAGAAAAGGACCAAGGCCTGAGCCCTGTGGTTCTCCATCAGGAAGAGAGGAGGAGAAAGACAAGGACCAGGAAGGGAGTGTGGGGAGGAGCAGCCTGAAGCCAAGTGAAGGGGGTATGGAGGAGAAGGGAGGGAGGCAAAGGTGGCCAATAGGCTTAGAGGGAGGAGGGCTGAGAATTGACCCTTAGATTTAGCAATACAGTGGTCACCGGTGACCTTGACAGTGACCCTGGTAGGGGTGGGGGAGATGGCCTAAGTGGATTGCACCTAAGGGAGAACAAGAGGGACGACCTGGAGACGGCAACTTTGTTCGCTTTTTCCAGGAATTTTGAAGGTAAAAGGAGCAAAGACCTGGGGCAACAGTTAGTTGATCCAAGAGTGGAGTTGAGGGGTGGCAGGGGAGGTGAAGTCAGAAGTTTTGTTAGGGGCGGGGCACAGTGGCTCACGCCTGTAAACCCAGCACTTTGGGAGGTTGAGGTGAGCAGATCACCTGAGGTCAGGAGTTCACGACCAGCCTGGCTAACATGGTGAAAACCCTGTTTCAACTAGCCAGTTGTGGTGGCGCACACCTGTAATCCCAGCTACTCAGGCGAATGAGGCAGAAGAATTGCTCAAACCCAGGAGTGGAGTTTGCAGTGAGTTGAGATCGTGCCATTGCACTCCAGCTTGGGCAACAAGAGTGAAACTCCATCTCAAAAAAAAAAGAAAATAAGTTTTGTTAAGATGGAAAATAACTGTTTATATGCTGGTAGGAATTTTGATGATGGAGCAGCAGAGGGAAGACTTCCTGGAGCAATGCTCAGGAGGAAGGAAGGGATGGGGCCTGTGCACCAGGGCAGGAACTGACTTTAGATGACACCTGGGCTGTCCATCTACACTAACAGGTGGAGAGCAGAGACATGGGCACCTGTGTTTTCCGAGAGCTTCCCTTTTCTTTTCTTCTTTTTTTTTTGAGACACACGAAAAAAAAAAACAGCCAAGGCCTCACTCTGTTGCCCAGGCTGGAGTGTAGTGGCATGGTCATAGCTTACTGCAGCCTCAACCTCCCAGGCTCAAGCAATCCTCCCACCTCCACCTCCTGAGTAGCTGGGACTACACGTGCAGCTTGTGGTTGTAAACTTAAATTGAGACCAGGCGTCAAGGTTGTATGTCTTTCTCTAGCCATCACACATGTTCAGCTGTGTGGTACAGGAACAGGATAGATGGAAGGCGGATTTGACCAAGGTTTCTGTCACATGAGTGTGACAAAGCCAGAGGACTGCCCTGCGTCTGCCTTTGGTTGGGCCGGGGTGTATCTGTGTGCCTTTGTAGACAAGGGCAGATGGGACTGTCAGGAGGTCTATGCTACCCTGGGTATGTCAAAGTGTCTTGTATCTGTCAATGGCCACAGCTGGGTGTGTTTTTGTGTGTTCTTGGTGTCTTTCCACGTCTATGTCCATGTATTCCTATATGACACAGTTGCTGAGAATGCCTGAGAATGCCTAAGTGTGCACTTTTTTTTTTCTGAGACTGAGTCTTGCTCTGTCACCCAGGCTGGAGTGCAGTGGCGCGATCTTGGCTCACTGCAACCTCCACCTCCCAGGTTCGGCCTCCCGAGTAGCTGGGATTACAGGTGCCAGCCACCATACCTGGCTAATTTTTGTATTTTTTTTTTTTAGCAGAGATGGGACTTCACTATGTTAGCCAGGCTGGTCTCAAACTCCTGACCTCAAGTGATCCTCCCGCCTCGGCCTCCCAAAGTGCTGGGATTACAGGCATAAGCCACCACACCCGGCCTGTGTGAGTGAATAATTCTGTATCCAAACGTGTGAGTGGATCTGTGTACCTCGGTACACCTATATGGTATACAGAGGCATCTCTCTACATGTAGATGAGTATCTGTGTGACTGTGGCTGGTGTGGGTCTCCAAGTTTGTGTACTGTGTCTCTGTACACCCGTGTGTCTACATACTGTTTATCTGTTTGCATCTCAATGCTCTGGGGCTCTATATTTGTGTACTGTGCATATTTGTGTGTGTGCCTCCCCTCAGGAGCTGTGATATGCTACTGTCAAATGTCAACCCCAGCCCCTCACCCTGACTGATTCCTGTCACATTCACGCCCTGCTGGGCTGAGTTGCAGCCAAGAAGGGCTGTATTGGGAAGGAAAGCCTTGGGCTTAAACCTTGCTCCTGTGCTCAGGGTCCAGGACCCTTCCGGGTAGAAGTTGTGTCTCTACTCTCAGGATCTTCAAGACCCAAGTCTGGTGAGAAGCTGGATCCCCGAACCTGGGCACAATGACAACAGGCTCTGCTCTAACAAAATAACACCCAGCTTTAGAGGAAGAAAAATGTGAGCTAGACCCATACATCAACAATGGTCCTGTAGGCCTTCAACTCAGAGGGGTGGGGCTGGGTAGGAGTGCTGACCCCAGACGCTTACACTCTTCTCCTCCAGAAAGCAGGGCCAGTTCCCCAACCAGAGGAGAGGTGGAGGGGACAGAGTGGCCCCAGGGTCAATGGGCCTGGAGTTAATCATCTACTCTGGTATCTCTGGGCCCCATTGGCCGCCTGGGGACACGGCCCTCTGGGATGAAGCCCAAAGGAGTCGGAAGCAGCTTCCCAGCCCGTGTCCACCTCATAGGTTCAGGGGCAATGGAGCTGATTCAGTCAGCAGGAACTGAATTGGGTAGACCCCTAGGAAGCCCCTAGTCTGAGGGTGATACCAGTCCTGCCCTCAGGGAGCCCTAGTCTGAGTCAAAGAGGACAGAGACAAGAAGGAGGAATTCTGAGTGGAGAGGGGTCAGCGGGGGTGGCCTGCTGTGATGAAGAGCTGGCCTTGCAGCCTAGGGAAAGGGAAGCACATTTGGGTTGGAGGAGTTTGGAGAGGAAAACTAGTATGCCCCTGGAGGCTAAGACCTCCTCCTCCGGTGGATTCTGAGAAGTGTGTGTGTGGCGGGGTCTGAGAGTAAAGAGGAAAGAGAAAGAAGGCCCTGGAGGTGGCCCCACCAGGTAGGGGGTGCAGCCCCTCCATGCCATTGCTTCACGCTTTGCCTTGGAACCCAAGATTTCTAAGTGGGAAAACAAAGAACTCAATGAGGAGGTCCTATGTCAGCCCCTCCTTCCACTAGAGTCTCCCACCTGGAACAGTATGTGGGGGGCAGGGCAGGGGATGGGGACTCGGGGAAGATCCCAGAAACAGATGAGCGCACCCACTCAGCCTCCCCTGGAGAATCCTCAGGAGGGAAGCAGCCCAAATCCTGCTCTCCAAAAGGCAGAGCCCCAGGTGTCAGGACTCCAGCATGGGGAGACAAAACCACGTGCAAGGAAGCGGGGAGGAGCAGGGCTGGGAACTGAGGGTGCTTAGGGTCTGGCCATGCCACTGACAAGCTGTGTGACCTTGGCCAGGTCACCTCCCCTCTACAACAACAGAGGGTCCTCTTTCGCCCTCTATAACAACAGAGGGTCCAACTGGATCAGAGTGTACCCAAGGGCAGGATGTGCGCAGCTGACGGTGCCCAGCACACAGACACAGTATGAAGTAACATTGAATCATATCCTGTGAATGTTTTCAAGCCTTTCAAGTCCTTTCCAAAATTTGCTTAAGAGCATGGATCTGGAGCAGAACTGCTTCCTAGACCAGCTCCACGGCTTGTGAGCTGAGTGACCCTGACCCTCACATATTTCTGTACCTCCATTTTCTCATCTGTAACATGGGAATAATGATAATAGCTATCCTGGAGTCATTGGGAGGATTAAATGAATGACTATTTGTGAAGTGCTTTGCATAGTGCCTGGTGTTTGACATGTGTTAGCTATTCGTCTACCACAAAGAAGGCTTTGCTTGGTGCTAGGGTATCTTTAACACATGGCACCTGCTAACCTTCCATGTTACCAAGAAAGCAGGCAAGCTATGCAGCTGCAATATAATGGAATGTAATAACATTGTTTTCCTCTCACTTGATTCTTTTTCTTTCTTTTTTTTTTTTTTTTTTTTTTTTTTTTTGAGACAGGGTCTCACTCTGTCACCCAGACTGGAGTACAGTGGCACAATCTCAGTTCACCGCAATCTCCTCCTCCCAGGCTCAAATAATTATCTGGCCTCAGCCTCCTGAGTAGCTGGGATTACAGGCACATGTCACTACTGCCTGGCTAATTTTTGTATTTTTAGTAGAGACAGGGTTTCACCATGTTGGCCAGGATGGTCTTGAACTTCTGACCTCAAATGACTCACCCACCTCCTCACTTGATTCTTAAGGCATTCTGCTTATGGCAAGTGATACTGGCCTAGTTACAGACCTAATATGGATAAATTTTAAGTTTAAAAAGGTTAAAGAGGTTGAGTGAGGTGGCTCACACCTGTAATCCCAGCACCTTGGGAGGCAGAAGTGGGAGGACCGCTTGAGCTCAGGAGTTCGAGAACAGCCTGGGCAACAAGGTGAAAACCCATCTCTTCAAAAAAAAGTTTTTTAATTAGCTGGGCATAGTGGTGTGCATTTGTGGTCCCAGCTACTCGGGAGGCTGAGGCAGGAGGATCTTTTGATACTGGGAGTTGGAGGCTGCAGTAAGCTATGATTGTGCCACTGTACTCCAGCCTGGGCAACAGAGTGAGACCCTATCTCAAAAAAACAAAATGAAAAATTCCATTTTATTTTATTTTTACCAGAGATGGTATTTGATAAAGAAAAACTTTAACACTAAAAAAAAGTAACACTATTAAAATACTTTAACACTAAAGTATTTTAAGTTTTGAGGGGTGTTTTGAGGATATAACAGAATTCCTCAAGCTGGTACCCAGTGACTGGAGTTTGGCAAACCCTGGTAACTTCATGGTCATTCATGAGGATCTTCTTTGAGCTCAGGCAAACAGGACAGACAAGGCCAGCACCACCCGCCCCCCGCCCTCCCACTGTCCCCCTTCTACTCTTTGCAGCTCCCTCCTTCCAGACCCCTGCCCAGCCCTGTGCTCAAAGCCACCTGCAGTCCCTTATTCTCGGGTCAGAATGCCAATCATCCAAGGCCCTGCAGACTCCCAAAGCCGCCCCTGGAACCTACCTTGGCAGCAGATTAAAGACAACCTGCCACATTTAGTCTCAGCCCCATGACCGATAGTGGGTTCAGTTCCTCCAGGGGCGGGGGAGCCTAGTGGCCCCGCCCCCTGACCCATGGCCTGACCCTCCTCAAACGCACCCACAGGAGACTCCTAGTCCCCTGTCCGGACCCTGCCCTACCAGGTCCAGCCCCGCCCAACGGCAAGTTAAGAGCCCCCCAGTGCCAGACGCTCCAGACAGACTGCCACTCTTGGGTGGCCAAGAGTTGGTTGTCGTCATGGCGACGGCGCTGATGGCCGCGGTTCTGCGGGCAGCTGCTGTGGCCCCGAGGTTGAGCGGCCGGGGAGGCACTGGGGGATCCCGGAGGCTGAGCTGTGGCGCGCGGCGGCGGGCGGCGAGGGGCACCAGCCCGGGGCGCCGGCTCAGCACCGCCTGGTCGCAGCCCCAGCCCCCGCCGGAGGAGTACGCGGGCGCGGAAGACGTCTCCCAGTCGCCTGTCGCCGAGGAGCCGTCGTGGGTGCCAAGTCCCACGCCCCTGGTGCCCCACGAGCCCCCTGAGCCTCCCTCGGGCCGCTCGCTGGTGCAGAGGGACATCCAGGCCTTCCTGAACCAGTGCGGAGCCAGCCCCGGGGAGGCGCGCCACTGGCTCACGCAGTTCCAAACCTGCCACCACTCCGCGGACAAGCCCTTCGCCGTCATCGAGGTGAGCAGAGCCTGGCGTGGGCCGTGACACAGCGAAAGGATGGGGTTGTGTGGCCACCTGTCTTCAGGCATGGTAGGATAGGCTGCGGGCTCTGCGCAGTGAAAGCGGGAAGGAGCCCGGCAGAGCCCAGACCAGCGCCGCCGGGAATGGGTGAGGCCATAAGCTCCTCCGGAAGCCTCGCGCCCAGCCCGAGTGAGGATCCTGGGGGGCCCCCACCCGCCAGGTGTGATGCTCTGAAGAAGGCCCCCAACACGGGCGCACTTAGGGGTTCAGAAGGACCTGGACAGGAGCCGCCTGCATTGCCCCTCCCCCAAAGGTGTCCCGGAGTCCAAGGTCGCAGGGAGAAGGGCGGGAGGTACCCCAGCGTGAGACAAGGGAGTGGCAAGACCCAATGGGGCAAAGGGCGGAGCAGGTGAGCACCAGTGGCAAGAAGTGGGTTCTGACAGCTTCTGGAAGCGTAGGGTCACCGAGCCGGCCCTGCAGGCCAGGCTGTGGGAGCCAGCGGCTCAGGGCTGTGTCACACTCCTTGAAAGCCCACTCCTCCGCAGGTGGACGAGGAGGTACTCAAGTACCAGCAGAGCGTATCCAGTCTGGCCTTCGCCCTGGCCTTCTTGCAGCGCATGGACATGAAGCCGCTGGTGGTCCTGGGGCTGCCCGCCCCCACGGCGCCCTCAGGCTGTCTTTCCTTCTGGGAGGCCAAGGCGCAGCTGGCTGAGAGCTGCAAGGTGCTGGTGGACGCGCTTCGACACAACGCCGCCACTGCTGTGCCTTTTTTTGGCGGCGGGTCGGTGCTAGGCGCTGCCGAGCCGGCTCCCCATGCCAGGTTAGTGCCCGCCCAGGAGTCCTCAGAGCGCGCTACTCCGCCCGCCCTGTCCCGTCCAGCAGGCCTGGAGGGGGCCCTCTCGAGCACCACGTCTGGCCCACAGCTACGGCGGCATCGTCTCGGTGGAGACAGACCTGCTGCAGTGGTGCCTGGAGTCGGGCAGTATCCCCATCCTGTGCCCCATCGGGGAGACGGCCGCGCGCCGCTCCGTGCTTCTCGACTCCCTGGAGGTGACCGCGTCGCTGGCCAAGGCCCTGCGGCCCACCAAAATCATTTTCCTCAATAACACAGGCGGCCTGCGCGACAGCAGCCAGAAGGTGCGGCCCTTTCTTTCCCCATCCCCCACCCGGGCGATCCGGGCCTTCTCTTGCGCCCCTCGCACTTCTCCCCGACGGGCTGCAGACTCACTAGCAAGCCGGGTGGGTAGAAAAGCCTAAGGGAGTATAGGGGAGGAGTTCGGCCCCGGGTGCCTAGATCTGCGCCCTTCCCAGCCAAGGACTCCGACCGGCAGTAAGGATAAAGGGGTAAGAGAAAAGAGAGGTCCGTGGGAGCAGGGGCGCAGTCCGTGCCGGCTGTGGGCCAGGCTCACCCGCTGGCTCCGGACACAGGTCCTGAGTAACGTGAACCTGCCCGCCGACCTGGACCTGGTGAGTAACGCCGAGTGGGTGAGCACAAAAGAACGGCAGCAGATGCGGCTCATCGTGGACGTGCTCAGCCGCCTGCCCCACCACTCCTCAGCCGTCATCACCGCCGCTAGCACTCTGCTCACTGAGCTCTTCAGCAACAAGGGTGAGGGCGGCGGGCGGGCAGGGGACTGGGTCCCGGGAGTGAGCACTGGCCGGGGATGAGTGTCTGCGGGCAGGAGGAGCGGCTTCTCCTCCTGTGCAGGGGCCGTAGAGGGGGCGGGAGTTGTCACAGCATTGGCTCCTGCTGCTGCCGCAGCCCGGGGGAGGTGAGAGAGGAGGAGACCCAGCTTACTGGAAAAGAACTCCAAAGGAATTAAAGGAATGGGCGGGACTGGGGGTCGGGGGAAGGAAGCGTCCGGTGGGCGGGGCCAGGAGGGGCGGGACCACGAGGGAGAGGCTCCAACACGAGAGATGGGCGCGGCTTAGGTGGGTGGGCCGGGTCAGAGGCGGGAGGCAGACTTCAACGAGAGAGGCAGGACTAAGGTAAGTGGATAGGGCTCCAGGCCACAGGAGGAGCTTAGGGCACAATCTCTGCCTGAGAAAAGCATCTCCTTTAATGAAAATCACAGACAAATCTATGCAGACCACTGAAATCATTTCACTGTGGAGGTCTCCCAAAGACAGAAATTCTCCCACCAGCCCGTCCTACCTGCGGCCCCCACCAGGCTGCGCAAACGGCTCTCCAGCCAGATGAGCCCCTCCCCATCATCCTCCAGGGTCCGGGACCCTGTTCAAGAACGCCGAGCGAATGCTACGGGTGCGCAGGCTGGACAAGCTGGACCAGGACCGTCTAGTGGACCTGGTCAACGCCAGCTTCGGCAAGAAGCTCAGGGACGACTACCTGGCCTCGCTGCGCCCGCGGCTGCACTCCATCTACGTCTCCGAGGGGTGAGCCTGTGGACCCCAGAGGGCAGGGTCTGGGAGGCAGTCGGGCAGCTTCGGACCAAGGAGAGGTCCCAGCCTGCCGCTCTCCCGCTGCACCAGATACAACGCTGCCGCCATTCTGACCATGGAGCCCGTCCTGGGGGGCACCCCGTACCTGGACAAATTTGTGGTGAGCTCCAGCCGCCAGGGCCAAGGCTCCGGCCAGATGCTGTGGGAGTGCCTGCGGCGGGACCTGCAGACGCTTTTCTGGCGCTCCCGGGTCACCAACCCCATCAATCCCTGGTAGGTCCCGCCACTCCCAGCTCTGGGCTGGGCCCCTACTTCCCTCTCCTCTCCAGCCCTTGCGAACCATGCCAAGAAGGCTGGGCTTCCTCTTCTTCCACGGGTCTCCCTTTCACTACCTCCCAGGGGCAGACCTCACAGAAAGCCTGAGATTTCCCGAGTTAGAGCACGCTTAACACTCCTTTCCTGGAAGCATGTGACACCTCCTAACCCCCGCGCAGCCCGCCTCTCACAGGGGCCTGAGGAATCCTAACCCTTCAGCGTTTATTGAGGCTTGCGGTGCCTCCAGTGGAACAACCCTCCTCTCTCCTTCAGTAACTACCCCCTCACCCCTACACCCTGCTCTGTGAGCACTAGGAAGTGAGCAAGAACCCTCCTCTTTGCTGAGCAGCCAAGGCAGTGTGGAGAGCAAGGCACCCGCTCCCTTCCTGTGTGTGCCTGGCAAGGTACCTAACTTCTCTGAGCCTTAGCTGCTTCTCTGTGAGCTGAACAATGCCAGGCTCAGGCCTCTGCTGTGAAGATAAAATGAGATAACACATAGCAGGACTTAGCTGGGTGCCCAGCATGCAGTAGGTCCTCAATCAATGTTCTTTGAAGACAGAACCAGTGAGTAATGAACACTGGCCTTGCCCTAAAAACTTTCTTGCATCACCTCCCCACACCCAGGTACTTCAAACACAGTGATGGCAGCTTCTCCAACAAGCAGTGGATCTTCTTCTGGTTCGGCCTGGCTGATATCCGGGACTCCTATGAGTTGGTCAACCATGCCAAGGGACTGCCAGACTCCTTTCGCAAGCCAGCTTCTGACCCAGGCAGCTGACCTTCACCATGGACCCTACAGGCCCTGGAATGGCCAGGGTGGACCAAAAGCCATGCCAGCTGGGGATGACCCCAGGCAGCCACCCACAGGCTGGATGGGGCTTGTTGGCTGAGTGATCTGCAAAGGAAAAAGCTGCCCCAGCTCTGCCCAGAGGAGGCGCTGAAGTGGGACAAGCACAGGAAAGAGGGGGGCCAGTCTAGGACCCCAACTCAACTCGCTCCAAAGCCACAAGCAAATGGCCTTTGATTTTCAACCTGGGGATTAGGGGAGGGGAAGATGCCTTCCAGGGTTCTACTCAGGACTAACCCTAAGGATGGGCTAGTTTCTGTGCCTCTGTACTATGTTTTGAGGCTCCCTTACCCAAAATAACACCCCTGCCTGCATGATATTGTACCATTCATTTTAATTCTTTTGGGTCTTGCAGTTTTTCAGGAGGCCTTGATTAAAATGCAAATGCTTGTCTGAGAGTCAGCTCACACTTGAAAGAAAATTAGAAGTGACCCCGTGGGAGCAAGATTTTTTTTTTTTTTTTTTTTAAGACAGGGTCTTTCTCTTTTACTAAGACTGGAGTACAGTGGTACAATCACAGTTCACTGCAGCCTCGACCTCCCAGGCTCAAGCAGTCCTCCGTCAGCCTCCTAAGTAAGCTGGTACCACAGGCACGCACTGCCACACCTGGCTTTTTTGTTGTTGTTGGAGATGAGGTCTCACTATGTTGCCAAGGCTGGTCTCACAAACTCCTGGGCTCAAGCAGTCCTCCCTCCTTGGTCTCCCAAAGTGCTAGGATTACAGGCTGGGAGTAAGATCTTGAGGGCTGGGGAATCAGAGGACTCCTGGAGGGAGTAGAGGACTTCTATGATGAATGCTGCCACCGTCTCCCTCCCAGAGGTTAGGAAGCATCTTCCCTTCCACAGATCAGGCCACAGCAGCACCAGCTCCCCTTCCCCGTGGGTGCCTCCACCCATAACTCCCTTTCTAGGCTGGGCTCACAGCCAGAACCAGACATCCGTGGCAGACCGTTTACCTGCAAGAGCCCAGAGAAGTTAAAAGATGGCTTTGGTGGGCCGGGCGCAGTGGCTCATGCCTGTAATCCCAGCACTTTGGGAGGCGGAGGCAGGCGGATCACGAGGTCAGGAGATCAAGACCATCCTGGCTAATATGGTGAACCCGTCTCTACTAAAAATACAAAAAATTACCCGGGCATGGAGGCACGCACCTGTAGTCCCAGCTACTCGGGAGGCTGAGGCAGAAGAATTGCTTGAACCCAGGAGGCAGAGATTGCAGTGAGCTGAGATCGCGCCACTGCACTCCAGCCTGGTGCCAGAGAAAGACTCCGTCTCAAAAAAAAAAAAAGACTTTGGCTTAAAAGCTCAAACTTGGACTTTTCCCTAGGCCCTACTAGCGGTTGTGTCCAGTCTCTAAAGGACTAGATGGGCAGAAATCCAAAGCTCAGGGGTTTCATTGGACATTTTTTGAAGCTCCACGATGTACCAGACACCATACCAGCTACTGCTGGGGTGACTTTCTGGCAGATGCACATAGACCAGAAGGGAGAAGGTCGCCGGACCCAGTGGCTCACCCCTGTAATCCCAGCACTTTGGGAGGCCAGGGTGGGTGGATAACGATGTCAGGAGTTTGAGACCAGCCTGGTCAATGTGGTGAAACCCTGTCTCTACTAAAAAATACAAAAATTCGCCAGGCATGGTGGCAGGCACCTATAATCCCAGCTACTCGGGAGACTGAGGCAGGAGAATCACTTGAACCTGGGAGGCGGAGGTTGCAGTAAGCCGAGATCTTGCCACTGCACTCCAGCTTGGGTGACAGAGCGAGACTCTATCTCAAAAAACAAAAAAAACTGTAGTCCCAGCTACTTGGGAGGCTGAGGCAGGAGAATGGCGTGAACCCAGGAGACAGAGCTCATAGTGAGCAGAGATCGCGCCACTGCACTCCAGCCTGGGCGACAGAGCAAGACTCCATCTCAAAAACAAACAACAACAACAACAACAACAACAAAAAAACAAAGCGAGAAGGTCAACAGACCATCATGGCACAGTAGGGGCTGGAATAGAGTGGCCTCTGTCTCCCCTCAGGAGATGGGTCACACTGAGTACATATCTGGACCTGGCCATTAGATAGACCCGACCTGGAATCCAGCTCTGTGGGCTGGATTTGCTCTGTGGCTTGACTAAAACTGCTTACCCTCTCTGAGCCTCCGTTTCCTTCATGTGTAAAATGTAAAATATTCTACTTCACAGTGGACACTTCACAGTTCTCTCCCTCTAGCTGCTCTCACCAAAGATGTCTTCATAAGAACCAGCTCCAAATGGGGAGAAAAAGACAACCTACAACAAGAGGGATTGAGGTGAGGGATCGAAAGCATATAGTACAGTGACGATTTTGAGATTCTTGAAAAAGAGAGCCATTGGGCACAGTGGCTCATGCCTGTAGTCCCGGCACTTTGGGAGGCTGAGGCTGAGGCTGAAGAATTGATTGAGCCAAGGAGTTTGAAACCAGCCTGGACAACAAAAATTGATTGAGCCAAGGAGTCTGAAACCAGCCTGGACACCAAAGTGAGACCTCGTCTCTAAAAAACAAAGAAGTGAAAAATTAAAAAAAAAAAAAAAAAAAAAAAGAGAGCCAAAGAACTGTGGGAAATCTTGGAACAGGAGAAAGATCACAGGAGGCCCACGGTGGGGCTTAACCAGATCTGGTGTTTCAAGAAACCCAAGATCAATCCCAGCCAATGGCAAAGTGCCCTGTTGGGGAGAAGAGAAAAGCAAAACCAAATGTCTATATAAAATGTTTATTTTTGGAGGACTGTGTGGTCTGGTGTTTGGCAGGGAACTCCACCCCCACCAGGCCAACCATGGAGCTAGAAACGGAGACAGCAGGAAGGGCAAAGCTGGTCACTGCTTGTTCCACCCCTGCACAGTCCAGAGCAGACCAGGGCCTGCTCCGCTCTCAAGGTGAGTGACAGAGAGCTGGTACTGTTTCTGCCCCTAACATGCCCTGAGGACCCATGTGACTTCTGTAGTGCTCAGCTCCTGTGCCCCTCCTGGGCCTGATCCACATGTATCAACACACACACTCACTCTCAGTCTCTGAACAGCACTGTAGAGCCTAACTGCATCTGCCAGGTTCAAAGAGGAATTTTTCACATTTGCTCACTTCCAATTTCCATCTTCCTTCCTCTGTCTCCCACTCTCAGTAGCCGCATCCCAGCCCTGCCATACTCCCTTCTCAGGGACAGGAGATCCAGGGGGCAGCTGGCCTCAGCTCTCCTAACAGGAAAAAAACCTGTACGGCATTAGTGCCAGGGCTCCTGCCCTCCCAAGCTCTAAGCCCAGAAATTTGGACAAATGAGCTGCCTCTTAACTGCAAAAAAACAATTTTAAAAAAGCAAAAGATCAAACGGACCAAAAAGCATAAATAAACAGCAACTGGACCAGCGAGGAGGAAGGCAGGGTGACCCTCAGTGGCTCCCTGTGCCCATCTCAGCCTCTTGCCATAAAACTCAGCCATCAGTGGCCAGGATGACAGCAGTTCCGAAGATGCCCACACTCTCTCCAAGGAGCTTCATCTGGTTCCAGAACTCAACACGCCGTGTGTTGTGCCAGTAAGCAACATTGCCATCAATGAGCAGCATGACCGGGGGCAGCAGTACAGCCAGGATCTGGGCAGCGAGGGTCACGTAGTAGCCTGACAGAAAGGCCAGGGCCAGGACGCCATACAGCACGAAGAACAGCTGGATCATCAGCTCCCCTCCTGGGAGATGGTTCAGATACGCCAGCCGGTCCTCCTTGCTGTGCTGCAGTGAGTAGGCCTGGAGACATACCATCCTCTAAGACTCTCCAACAGGCTCAGAAGCCTGTCGGGAAAACCACCCCTGAGATGGCACCTGCAAATGAGACCCTGCAAATGGGCTTCCGACTCCCCTCTTGGACTGGGGAACCTCTGAAAGTAGGGCCTTTGTCTCCCCCTCAGACTACGGAGCCCCAGGAGGTTAGGGTCTATGTCTCCCCTCACTCTAGGGGCTATGAAGGAAGTGTATTTCCACAGTCAGACTGGAGCTCCCACCTCTAAATAGGGGAGCTCACATAGAGAGCTGTACATGAGATATACTCAGTAATTAAGATGAGACCAAGTAGCTTGGGGCCTGTCCATGTCCCCATCCATCCTGGCCTCCTCTAGCACCAGGGAGAACCATAAGTGGCTACCCTAGAGCTCTCATCAGCTCTAGGAGGCAGAGTCCCAGCTGGGGCCTGACTCCCACCAAACCTCTCCTTTATCCCCTTCTAGTCCTTTGGGGGCTGGAGCCATGAGAGAATCACCCCATCTTGTTCTCCTGGCTCTCAGGGTTGGAATTTAATGGCCAGTCTACCTCATGGCAACACTGTTGGAGGAAGGGCCTCTCAACAGGCATTTGGAGGGCCCTGAGGCCTAGAAGCTGGCCGGGACAATTCTCAGGGAGCCAGGCCATCAGGAACTGCATACAAGGCCTCCTTCTGTGTCTACCTTCCTGGGGTTCTGCCGTGCCTGGACTCAGAGTTCACTCCTAGCCAGGCACCTCCAACCAACAGTCCCCCAACATACCACACAGATGAGGTAGATACCCAGGAACACCTGGCCGGTGGACTGCAGGGAGCGGCTGCGAGGTTTCCGACGGTACAGCTCCCCAGCACCGCTGGCCAACACAAGAAAGCCGCCGATGATGGCAACTGTGCGCGAGTACATACGGACCTAGGCCGGGGCAAGGGGACTCCAGTCAAGAACTGCAGCGGCCATATCTCTCCTGGCTTCCCAGAGCGTAGAACCACCCATCTCTACACATCCCATTCCATCTGATGAACCCTCCTACATTTCCAAGCTTGGTGGGCAGATGCAACAGAGACAGATCATTCTTTATATATATATATAGAAGTAGAAACTGAGGCCCAGAGGGTCAAGAAAACTGTCAGGTCTGGCCGGGCGCGGTGGCTGCCACCTGTAATCCCAGCACTTTGGGAGGCCGAGGCAGGTGGATCACTCTGAGGTCAGGAGTTTGAGACCAGCCTGGACAACATGAGGAAACCCTGTCTCTACTAAAAATATAAAAATTAGTTGGGTGTGGTGAAGGGCACCTGTAGTCCCAGCTACTTGGAAGACTGAGGCAGGAGAATGGCTTGAACCTGCGAGGCAGAGGTTGCAGTGAGCCAAAATTGCGCCACTGCACTCCAGCCTGGGCTATGGAGCAAGACTCCGTCTCAAAAAACAACAAAAAAGAAAACTGGCAGGTCCTACCTGCCAGTAAGTGGCAGAACCCAGACACAATGTGTTTCTCCCTTCCTCACTCTCAGATCTGTAGACTGTAAACTTGGTGTTCTTTATTCTACGTGGCATGGGATCTATCCCACAAAAACATGATCTTGCTGCCCTGTAGTTGTTCACACATCTGCCTCCCCTAAGGGTCTGACAGTCTCTTCCTCAAGGACAGTGCCTTTGTCCAACCTTATCTCCAAGCCTGCAGGGCCTGACACAGGTTCTGGCTTAAATTCTATACTAAGAGCAATTACATTTACATAAAATTATTTTATGAAAACTAGGTACTCTCCTAGGTCCTTTGTACCCCGTGAGTCTGAAATTACTAAACAGTTTAAAAGATTCTGGGAACCAGGTGACTGGGGTTCTGGTCCCACCAGTATCCTAACTGTGGTGTGGCTTTGGGAAAGTCTGTTTCCCATCTCTGGACCTCAGTTTCCACACTTGGAAGTTTGTGTGGTCTCTAAGATCCATTTCTGTGCTCTGTAATCTCCATAAGCCTAGGGGTTCGAACCTCCCAGGCTTCACACTATGCACCTGGCCAGCACCATTCATCGCCCACCAACAGCCCTGGGCATTGGCCTCTGATTCCCCGTCACCCAGAGGGACGCCCCTTTTGGGGCCGAGGCGCTCACCTTCAGCCATTCCCCGTAGTGGACGTAGCCCCCGATGTAGGCGGCGTAGGTGCTAATGGCCAATTGGAGTGCGGCCCCCAGCGCGAACCAGCGCCGCTTCACGCCAAAAGACATGAAACTAGCGCACAGCACGGCCGCCCCCATGTCGAAATACAGGTAAGGCACTGGGATGTCGGGCTTCCTGCGACCGGGAGTGGGGAAGCAACGAGGACAGAATGAAGGGGTGGGGGAAGAAATTTGAGACCCTTGAGTTCCCACAGGCTCCACTGCTCCCCCAAACCAGACTCCCCTCCCATGGACAGGACTGCCCTACCAGATTTGGCCCGACATGCAGACCAGAACCCCTCCCAGGGAGGTCCCAATTCCTCCCAGTCCAAGGGTCCCGACTTCTAGCCCCCAATTTATTTCTCACATCACCGCCCCCTGCCGCGTTTAGCGGCTGCGTAGGCCTGCTCACCGGCGTGCCTCAGCCCTCTCAGCGTAGAGCATGAGCTGGCTGAAGCAGCCCCAAAAGGGGCAGCGTGTGAGCAGCACCGAACCCAACTGCATGATCAGCTGCAACATCCACCGTCTCGAACCTATCTTCGACGCCATCTTGGGAAAGGGCAAGTCCGCTGCGGCCTCACCCCAGTCAGAGAGGCCGGCGCGGGGATGGGACACGCAGCTTCCGGGTTAAGCGCTTTTTCTTTTTTTTTCCTCCCGGAAACAACGATATCGCTCTGTAGTTCCGGAGCTAAGGTGATCTAGTCGCGAAGTCCAACATTTTCGTCTGCTCATGGAGCCTTCAGGGCCCATCTGTGTCCCTGCAAAATTGAAAACTAGGAACAGTGGGCTCAAGATAGCAGAAGTCTTGGACCGTAGTTTGATGTATTAAAGCAAACTGGTCTTTGAATGCAGCCCGATCAGGGCACTAATCCTAATTCCAACCTGATGTGATTTTGGGCATATCACCTAAACTTTATGAGATGCATCATGAAATGGGGATAATTACACCTACCTCAGAGTTGAACTTCTTCCTTTGTTTTGTTTTGTTTTGTTTTTGAGACGGAGTCTCACTCTGTCGCCTAGGCTGGAGTGCGATGGCGCGATCCCGGCTCACTGTAATCTCCGCATCCCGGGTTCAAGAGATTCTCCTGCCTCAGCCTCCCGGGTAGCTGGGACTACTCGGCTCGTGCCACCAGGCCCCGGCTAATTTTTTGTAGTTTTAGTAGAGATGGAGTTTCACCCTGTTAGCCAGGATGGTCTCGATTTCCTGACCTCGTGATCCGCCCCCCCTCGGGGGCGGGGATTACAAAATGCTGGGATTACAGACATGAACCAGTGCGCCGCCCCAGAGTTGTGAACTTTAAATGTGACAAGGTCGGTCCTAGTACATGGTAGCGGTTCAATAAATGGTACACATAACGCACCAGAGGAAATCCCCGTTTCTGTTAAGTTCAAAGTAAGGGGTCCTCCTGGCTCAAAGTCACCTCTTTGGGTTTTGCCTTTTGCCTGTCGCCTGAGAGAAAAGGGAGATCTGAACATCTGGGACATCTCAAGGCAGTCCATTTCTCCAGCTGCCATGCTCCCACTGTAGTCCAAATTGTCATATTTTGTCAGCTTAATTGCAGCTGACATCCAGGTGGTCTCTGCGTTCCCCTTCAGTGTGTCCTCAGCCCCTTCTCCCACCCCTCACCCGTTTATATGTTCTCATAACATCAGCTACCTTCCTTTGAATCACTTGGCACGGTGACATTTATACATATATATATATATATGCTTTTTTCCATTTTTGAGACAGGGTCTCACTCTGTCACCCAGGCTGGAGTGCAGTAGTGCGATCTTGGCTCACTACAGCCTACACCTCCCAGGTTCAAGCGATTCTCCTGCCTCAGCCTCCCAAGTAGCTGGGATTACTGGCACCCGCCACCACACCTGGCTAATTTTTATTTTTAGTGGAGACAGGGTTTCACCATGTTGACCAGCCTGGTCTCGAACTCCTAACCTCAAGCGATCCATCCACCTCATCCTCCCAAAGTGCTGGGATTATAGGCGTGAGCCACTGCACCCAGCCAATGTATTTGTGATTCTTTTATTGACAATCTTCCCCCACTAGATTCTGAGCTCCATAAGGACAAACACAGTGCCTGGGTTTCTGTTTACTGTTTACAGATGCTCCTTGACTTGTGATAGAGTTATATCCTGATAAACCCATCATAGGTTGAAAATACTGTAAGTTGAAAATGTGTGGCTGACTGGAAGCTGTGGCTCGCTGAGACTGCCCAGCATTGCAGGAGAAATACAGTTTCCACTGAATGCAGATCTGCTTTCGCACCAATGTAAAGTTGAAAACTCCAATGCTGGGAACCATCTATACATCCTCAGGGCCTAGTATACAGGATGCCCTCAGGAAATATGTGCTGTACAGGTAAATGAAAAGGTGTTGGGCTGGGCACGGTGGTTCATGCTTGTGATCCCAGCACTTTAGGAGGCCAAGGCAGGTGGATCACAAGGTCAGGAGTTCAAGACCAGCCTGGCCAAGATGGTGAAACCCTGTCTCTACTAAAAATACAAAAATTAGCCAGACGTGATGGCTGTAATCCCAGCTACTCCGGGCGCCTGTAGTCCCAGCTACTCAGGAGGCTGGGGCCGGAGAATGGTGTGAATCCGGGCGGCAGAGCTTGCAGTGAGCTGAGATAGCGCCACTGCACTCCAGCCTGGGCAACAGGTCGAAACTCTGTCTCAAAAAAAAAAAAAAAAATTCCCACCAGGCAGGGTGTGTTGGCTCACGCCTATTATCCAAGCACTTTGGGAGGCCTCGGGGAGGGTGGATCACCCGAGGTCAGGGGTTTGAGACCAGCGTGGCGAACACGGTGAAAACCCATCTCTACTAAAGATACAAAAAAATTAGGCCGGGTGCGGTGGCTCACGCCTATAATCCCAGCACTTTGGGAGGCGAGGATCACAAGGTCAGGAGATCGAGACCATCCTGGCTAACACGGTGAAACCCCATCTGTACTAAAAATACAAAAAAATTAGCCGGGCTTGGTGGCAGGTGCCTGTAGTCCCAGCTACTTGGGAGGCTGAGGCAGGTGAATAGGCAGGGAGGTGGAACTTGCAGTGAGCCAAGATCGCGCCACTGCACTCCAGCCTGGGCGACAGAGCGAGACTCATCTAAAAAAAAAAAAAGCCAGATGCAGTGGTGCATGCCTGTAATCCCAGCTATTCAGGAGGCTTAGGCAGGAGAATCGCTTGAACCCAGGAGGCAGAGGTTGCAGTGAGCCGAGATTGTGCTACTGCATTCCAGCCTGGGCAACAAAGTGAGACTCCATCTCAAAAAAAAAAAAAAAAAAAAAAAAACAGGCCGGGCGCGGTGGCTCAAGCCTGTAATCCCAGCACTTTGTGAGGCCGAGGAGGGTGGATCACGAGGTCAGGATATCGAGACCCTCCTCGCTAACACGGTGAAACCCCGTCTCTACTAAAAATACAAAAAAAAAAAAAAACTAGCCGGGCGCGGTGGCGGGCGCCTGTAGTCCCAGCTACTCGGAGGCTGAGGCGGGAGAATGGCGGGAACCCGGGAGGCGGAGCTTGCAGTGAGCCGAGATCGCGCCACTGCACTCCAGCCTGGGCGACACAGCGAGACTCCGTCTCAAAAAACAAAAAACAAAAAACAAAAAAAAACAGCCAGGCATGGTGGGAGGCACGTGTAATCCCAGCTACTTGGGAGGCTGAGAGGCAGGAGAATTGATTGAATCCAGGAGGCGGAGGTTGGAGTGAGCCAAATTCGCACCATTCCACTCCAATCTGGGTGATAAGAGCGAAACTGTCTCAAAAAAAAAAAAAAAAAAAAAAAAAAAAAAAAAAATCCCAAACTAGCCAGTGAAAGGTGGACAATAAAACGCCTTTTCACATTTCATTTTAAATCAGTCGCTAGGGTCGGGCATGGTGGCTCACACCTATAATCCCAGAACTTTGGGAGGCAGAGGCACGGGGGGATCACTTGAGGCCAGGAGTTCGAGACAAGCCTGGCCAACATGGCAAAACCCCATCTCTATTAAAAATTAGCTGGGCGTGGTGGCGGGAGCCTGTGATCCCAGCTATTCAGGAGTCTGAGACAGGAGAATCGCTTGATCCCAGGAGAAGGTGGTTGCAGTGAGTCGAGTTCGCACCACTGCACTCCAGCCTGGATGACAGAGCAAGACTCTGTCTCATAAATAAACACAGTCACAAGGATAAGGTCTGGGTAAATCAGAAAGACCATGAGAAGCCAAGCACGGTGGCTCGCATCTGTAATCCAGCTACTCAGGAGGCTGAGGCAAGAGGATTCCTCGAGGAATTTGAGGCTGCAGTGAGCTATGAGTGCACTATTGCACTCCACCCTGGGTGACAAAGCAAGACCCCATCTCTAAAAAGTAAAAGAACACGAGAGACGAATACATAGATGCAAAGACCTAGGGAATGAGATTGTATACATGTATGTTGGAGGGTGGGGAGGTCTGTAGGCAAGGGGAATGAGAAAAAGTCTGAGTTAAAGGTAATTTTGTCTGTCTCTGCCCACCAGTGACAACCACACAAAACAAATTTCCTTTACCACAATACAGGCACAGAGTACAGAATCAACTTTCTAATTGGTTTTATTTTTCCAGTCTCCTCACCTCTCCCTGTTTCAGATGGCCGAGGTGTACAGCCCTAAAGTGTTGAGGATGACCAGTACAGGATTGTGTACAACATGTCCATAAAATAGTCCTAGGAGTCTGCCTGGGTTGTCCCTGGGTTGTGCCCTATAGGCACAACGCCCCACCCTCCCATCATAACCTTAGCAAGCAGTTTCCAATCAAGTCTCCAGCAGCAGTGGCCAGGGATTTGTGTGAGGGGGAGGGGAAGATTGGATTGAGGAAGCTTACCTTGTTACCCCTTCTCTGGGCTGAAGTCCCTCTCTGCCTTTTCCTGCTCTTTCCTCTTTCCAGAGGGATACTGAGAAGGGAAGCACCTGGGGCCAAATCCTCATTTCTAGGGTTGGGACAGATGCTGGCATCCTATCAGGCCAGAAGAGGGGGATGGGTGGGTGGCCCGGCCCCTGAGAAATGAACACAGCCATTTGTCCCTGTGGTCCCCCCACCCTCAGTTACTCCTACCCCTGCCTCGTGTTCTGTGCGGGAGACACACGTGGGGAGAAGAAAAGGCATACATACAATACCTTTAAGGGTAAAGAAGCTTTATCCCACATACCTGTCAATGCACATATAATAAGCAAATGATATAATAAGCAAGTTGCAATGGGAAGGGAAGAAGGGAAAACAGATATATATATTTACACTCACCAGACTATGGAGGATTCGCTACCAGACTGGGAAGCAACAGCCTGGGCTCGAGTCGGCCACTCGTCCGTGCACAGATGAGGAGAGGTCTCATGAAGCTTCGGCACAGTCTAGGACCCTAGCTCTTTTGTAATGAGTTGTTTGGCATGAGGTCCAGGCACGAGGGCCCTTTGTGACCAGACCCAAGGAACGTAAAAAGATCAACTTGTTTTTGTGATTGTTGTTTTTCAATAACTGACATATCGGAATAGATTGAAATAGAGATTTCTCCGAAACAGCGCTGGATGAATGCCTCGAGGGGCTCACACAACCCGTTCCGGGACTTGGTGACCGTTGTTTGTGTCCATGTTCAACTGAGTTCAAATTTAATATTTAACTTTTCCTCCACATTCGGCCTCAATTTGATACTCAATTGTAGGAAAATACTCCTAGGGATACATAGGGAAGGCACAGTTGATATAGATTACAGATACAGGGTAAGCACAGGAGAATGCAAAGCATAATTAGCCAGGCGCAATGGCTCACGCCTGTAATCCCAGCACTTTGGGAGGCCAAGGTGGGGAGATCACAACGTCAGGAGATCAAGACCATCCTGGCTAACACGGCAAAACCCCGTCTCTACTAAAAGTACAAAAAATTAGCTGGGCGTGGTGGTATGCGCCTGTAGTCCCAGCTACTTAGGAAGCTGAGGCAGGAGAATGGCGTGAATCTCGGAGACGGAGGTTGCAGTGAGCCAAGATCATGCCACTGCACTCCAGCCTGGGCGGCAGAGCGAGACCTCATCTCAAAATAAAAAGCATAATAAATAAAAACCACACCCCCTGTGGCTTTGCAAGGAGAGTCATATTTTGAGAATTTCAGGGATGTACACATAACATTCAGTATGCGGTAAGGGGCAAACTTTTCCTTGGGCTGCGGTAAGCAAACCTGATGCCATTTGACTTTGCAACACGACAGTACACAGCTGAGCACATTTATCTGATAACAACATAAGTTCCATGCTACTATCATTAAGAGCTTTTTCTACATGTAAGCTGAATATTTTAATTTGTTGCTGAAGCAGGGTTGTACCAGCGGCAGGGGAGAATACTGTGATAGGGTACCGTCACCACGGAGTCCGGCGCATTCATAACCAGCAATGTTTGTAAGCATCTAGATTACTGGGGAGGGGAATATTATCCCGGATGGTGAATGGAATTAATGACCACCCCCAAGTGTGTTTCCCCATCCAATGTGGGGGCTGGTATCACCACCCGTAGGATTCACATACCTAGAGGGCCCCCCGGGGAACGGAAAGAGTTCTACTATAATTGTATCGCTGTAATGTGTAATTTAAGTAACAAAGGTGCTGTGTTTTGTTTGGGCTTGGGCAAAAATGGACTGTTTGGTTAAAAGAAGTCCAGGTTGGATTACAAGTGTTATCCCGGGCCGGGCGCCGTGGCTCATGCCTACAATCCCAGCACTTTGGGAGGCCGAGGTGGGCGGATCACCTGAGTTCAGGAGTTTGACACCAGCGTGGGCAACACGGTGAAACCCCGTCTCTACTGAAAATACAAAAAATTAGCTGGGCGTGGCGGCGTGTGCCTATAGTCCCAGCTACTTGGGAGGCTGAGGCAGGAGAATCACTTGAACCCAGGAGGCGGAGGTTGCACTGAGCCAAGATCGTGCCACCTCACTGCAGCCTGGGTGGCAGAGAGAGGCTTCGGCTCAAAAAAGCAAAACAAAACAAAACCAAGTGTTACTCCACTCCCATTGGTATTGGCATATCCATTCAGAAATGTTAGCAGGGACAATTCTCCAAGGTAGCCAATTCCCAGCGGCCTCTGGCAACTCGACACATAGCCAGCACTGACTGCAGTTGGCTTCTATTGCGGCAGTGGCTACCCAGTTGATGAACTCATTCTCAGCCTCAGCCATGGTGACCCAGGTGCTGATTACTAGCAGACAGGTTATTCTCTGTAATAACAAAAATGGAGGGGAACATGATATTGTTTTTCATCTTTAGGAAATTGTACTATGCCTTCATATTCGGCTCCAATAGCTACAAGGTCACCAGTCTTAGGGGCAGGATCTGATGAACACTGTACCCATATTTTGGCTCCAGGATTTAAGTTACCCACTCTGGTGGACCTGAAGTCTCCATTCTATATGTTGTTTCTATTGGAGCAGAAATTTCCTCAGGGGTTAATTGTTGACAAGGTACCACTAACAATTGAGCAACCCGCATCTGCGGTTTTATAGCAAAAGAATCTGGAGTGGTATTGTATAAAATGACCTTTAACTCTCCCCAGTTAAATGTAACTATCAATTATAACTATCAATTATACCACCATACATTATAATGCCTCTCATTGCAAGGCTTGACCGTGCTGTAATCCATTCATCCGCATTCAAGTTTGCAGTTATGGTGGAAATTTTGGCCTGTTGATCTGCCTGCTGATTAAATAGTCTGTCAAGAGAAAGCAGAGACACATGAGCACCAACATGGCAAACAGTGATAATGGTAGTGTGCTCCAGGATTCAGGTATCTTCACAGTATTGTTTTCCCCAAACCTCTTTATTCCCAATTAATCATTTGTTTTGTTGCCACTGGGGCATCCTAGTAGTGAGACCGTTTGCTACTGACCAAGAGTTGGTATATAAGTGACAAATCCCTCTGGCCTCCTCCTGAAGAGCTTTGAGGATGGCTACCAATTCAGCCAGCTGGCTGCTCCCACCACTTCCTTCGTCAGAACCGGTGAGTTTTGGGAAAACTCATGACCCAAGACATAATCATAAAGACATCATGGTTGAAGCAGAGGTGCTCCGTTTCCAGCAAAGCCTAACAGCAAGCTAACAATTGCCTCTTGAAAGGGGTATAAGCTTTGCTGGCCTCTGGCAGCTTCCGGGTCCAAAACTCCAAAGATACCATCTTCCCATCTTGTTTCTGCCTAAGGCTCCAATTAGCATGTTGATTTAGGACAGTTACTTGCAGTTCTACTGGGCCATCCCGTATAGGCCATAGATCTAGTGCCAATTTCACTGCTTGTTTAGCTTGTTCAAAAGCCATGGTCTCTTTCTCTCCCCAGTGAAAGTCATAGCGTTTTCTAATGACTGCATGCAGAGGTTGTAAAATGTTACCCAAATGGGGAATATGACGTTTCCAGAATCCAAACAAGCCAATTTCTGGGCTTCCTTTTTAGTAATAGGGCTTGCAAATTCTAGTATTCTAGCCTTAGCCTTTGGTAAAATTGATTATTTCCCTTATTCCATAGGATGCCAAGGAATTTTACAGTTTGTGCAGGTCCTTGAATTTTACTAGGATTAATTTTCCATCCTTGAGATAGGAGCTGGGTTTTTACCTGCTCCAAACCCTGGCTGACTACTTCTTCAGTTTTACACTGACTGGGCCACTCAGACAGATGCTTTTTTCATCAATAGGCTGATAGCTTTGAGCCTGATCAGTCAAGACATAGGCCTGGCATTGGGCCAAGACCAGTCTGGAAGTCAGATTAGCATTTTCCTTTTCCAGCTTACATTTCTCCTGTAGCAGCTAGTCCCTATCCTGACACATTAACTTATAAGCAATAAGCAAGCACCATCCATGCAGGGAAATTCCCTCAGCATCCCTTTTACCAACTGGGATTCCCTGAAGCACTTCACGCACAAAGGTTCAAATTGCACTAATTTAGATTCCCAATTTTCACAAAGGCCAATTCCCTTGGACCACTCAATGGCCACGGGGAAGAACTGGGGGAGTTCCCATCCCTGGATATGGAAAGTCTCCGAGCTCCCATTCTGGTCCTTACGGTTTCTTTCGGATTCTGTTCATGACACCAAAAATGCTCCGTGTGAGAGATGCACGAGGGGAGAAGAAAAGGCACACACACACAATACCTTTAAGGGTAAACTAGATTTATCTGACGTAAATGGCAATGCAGATATAATCAGTGAATGATGTAAGCAAATTAATATAATAAGCAAATGATACAATAAGCAAATTGCAATGGGAAGGGGAGAAGGGAAAAGAGATATATACATTTACACTCACCAGACTACGGAGGATTCACCACCAGTCTGGGAAGCAACAGCCTGGGCTCCAGAGTCAGCCACTCGTCCATCACAGACGAGGAGCGGTCTCATGAAGCTTCGGCGCAGTCTGGGACCCTAGCTCTTTTGTAATGAGTTGTTTGGCATGAGCTCCAGTCACGAGGGCCCTTTGTGACCGGGCTCAAGGAACACAAAAAGGTCAACTTGTTTGTGCGAGTGTCTATTGTTTTTCAATAACTAACGTATAGGAATAGATTGAAATAGAGATTTCTCCGAAACAGCGCTGGATGAATGCCTCAAGGGGCTCACACAGCCCATTCCGGGACTTGGTGACCATTGTTTGTGTCCATGTTCAACTGAGTTCAAATTTAATATTTAACTTTTCCTCAGACAACTGAGGAAAAGTGTTTCCTCAACTTTTCAACAGACAATTGAGCTCCACAGACTTCTGAGGAACTTCCCTTTTCCTCTCTCACACCTTCCTCTGCTCTCCCTCCTCCAGCTGCCTCGACCTTGCTCGGTAGCACCCCTCACCTCTCCAGAAGCTGCCCAGCTCCCGGCTTCTTCCGGGCCCTGCCTGCGCTTGCGCTTAGCCATCAGCACAGCCACAGCCACCGTGAGCAGCATGGTACCCGTGATGCCCAGCACAGTGGCAGTCTCAGCCAGGCAAAGCTGGGCCTCCACACCAGTCAGCACTGCTCCTGACAGCCTTTCAGGCCCAGCGCAGGTCAGGTTGCCCAGGTCTACCACACACAAGTGCCGCAGGTGACCCAGCTTTCCGAAGGCTTGCTGCAGGTCACAGTCACATGTCCAGGGGTTATCGGCCAACAGCAGCCGCGTGCCTGCTGTCCAGATGCCTGCCACTGCCTTGAACTCCAGGTGCTGCAGTCGGTTCCCCACGAGGGAGAGAAGGCCCAGTGCCCCTAAGGTTGCAAACGCCTCGGCCTCCAGCTCGCTGATGTCATTCCCAGCTCGAGAGGACTTCCAAGCCTGGCATAACGGCCAGGGCAGCACCCTCCACCCGCTGCAACTGGTTCCCAGCCAGCGAGAGCCAGTGTAGGCGGAAGAGGCCCCCAAAGACCCCTGCGGTCAGTTCAGCCGGCTGGTTGTGGCTCAGGTCGAGCTGCTCCAGGCTCCCCAGGAGCCACAGGCTGCTGGGGTCCAGGAAAGTGAGTAGGTTGTGAGAGAGGTCCAGGCGGAGCAGAGAGCCCAGGGTAGCCGAGAAGTCTGGGGACAGATGGGCCAGCTGGTTGTGGCTGAGGTCCAGCTGCTCCAGGAAACTCAGGCCCCCTAGGGCCCCACCAGACAGATCCCGCAGGATATTGTGAGAAAGCAGCAACACCCGCAGTCCCCAAAGGCCCTGAAAGGTGCCAACCGGCAGATGGCTGAGATTATTGTGGCTCAGCTCCAGGAGCCAGACTCCATCAGGCAGCCTGGAAGGGAGACGGAGCAGGTGGAGGCCCCCACAGTCCACCACGCTGCCTGAGATAGGGCAGGTGCATGGTATTGGGCATGCTGCCGCCAGACTTGTGAGAAACACTGATGCCACCACTATGACAATAGCCATTGTGAGGGAGGTGTGGCCACACCCACCCCGTCCTTGCTCCATGAAGGGCTGGGATGAGGATGGCATCAAGCACTCATGGCTGCTGAGACCTTCAGGCCTCACTCCTCTGCCTGGGACCCTGGCAAGCACAGTGATGCTAGGGGAGAAAAACACAAGTAGATGCCATTCAGGGGTCTCACCATTTGCTGGGTGCCCAAACATCGTCTCAAAGACACCCTGTCTCCATCTCCCATGATTTTAAGTGTTACCTAAGCTTCTGGCAAGAGTCCTCTTGGCCTGCGACCCCAGCATTCGGATCGCCCTCCCTTAACCACCTCTCATTCCTTCTTCCTGCTGGATGAGGAGCAATCAGGGAAGATGGCCTGTAATTCTCTGCATCTCCTTCCTCCCATCCCACACTGCAGCTCACTGACTTTCACCCCCCACTCAGGCTGTTCTCTCCCTCTTACTTTCCCAAAGGAAGAGGAGCAGGATCATCAGTGGCACACGGCAGCTGCAGCAAAGCCACACCAACAGCCGGAGAGACTGCGCCTCCTCAGTTACTACTGCTCTGCATGTTTAGAGAAGCTTATCTCGTAACTACAGCAATGACCCCTGAGAGTACAGGCTTCTCACTGACTTTCTAGAGGGACCCAGGAGAAACTCTGCCTTCCCCGGCCCCCAAACATGCATTCAATTGCTCTCAAGCAGCCAACATTTCTGGAGCTCCCGTTCTGCCAGAGGTCAGAGCATCAACAAGATCCTGGCCCTGTCTGGGCACTGAGGATAGGGCCTCAGGCCGTGAAAGTCCAATGCACTCACCTGTGTTCCTGGCAGCACCTGCACCGGAGTGCACCTGAGTGCAGCCCCAGCCCAGAAATGGCAGTGGAAAGAATCTGGGCTCTAGTTGCCCGCCTCTCTGGCCTCCTGCCAAAGTCCTGCCCTCATGAGCAGCAGCAGGACCAGCTCTCAGGGAAGCCGCAGTCCCAAGGGTGAGCATGTGGGACAGGCTTAGGAAATCCCCACCTTATGGCCTCCAGGGAAGCAGGGCTCGCCCCAGACTCTTTCCTCACTTCCTTCTGGAGACCCACAACCTGCTCTGTATTGTGAGAATGGCAGCTTGAGGCCCAAGCGCCCTCCCTCAGTTCGGGTAGGAGTCAGGTGTCTCCTCCTTCATTCTATACTGCCTGCCTGAGAAATCTGCCATCATCTATAATTCACCCAGGTCTTGTCTAGGCACAAAGGAAGGGAATGCTTTTTCTTCTCACTAGGCCAAAGGTCAAAACACTTCATCCTGGCATTTGAGTTGTGCCCAGCATCTCCCAGAACACAGTATTTGTGCCTAGTACCTCTGCCTTGCTCTAGGAGCCCAAACCTCCTGTCCAGGTTTCCCAGTGTGTTCACTAGCCCTGCCCAGTGAACTCTTAAGAGAATAGTAATGGCCACACAGAAGGGCCAGGCATCTCATTAAAGGCTTCATTTAATCCTCAACTGAGGAAAGGAACTTTTTTTTTTTTTTTTGAGACATCTCCCTCTGTCCCTAGGCTGAAGTGCAGTGGTGCAATCACAGGCCACCACAGCCTCAACCTCCCAGGCTCAGGTGATCCTCCCACCTCAGCCTCCTGAGTAGCTGGGACTACAGGTATGTGCCAGCAAGCCCAGCTAATTTTTGCATTTTTTGTAGATATGGGGTTTTGCTGTGTTGCCCAGGCTGCTCTCGAATTCCTGGACTCAACTGATCTTCCCACCTCAGCCTCCCAAAGTGCTAGGATTTACAGGCATGAGCCACTGTGCCCAACCAGGGACTCCAATTTTACTGACGAGGAAACCAATGTTTGACAAAGCCAGTTAAGTTTCCAAGTCATACTGCTAGTTAAGGGTAGAAGTAAAATCTAACATAACTCAGGCCTGACAATCTAGTCATGCTTGGCAGAGCGTGGTGGCTCATGTCTGTAATCCAAGCACCTTGGGAAGCCAAGGTGGGCAGACCACCTGAGGTCAGGAGTTCAAGACCAGCCTGGCTAACATGGTGAAACGCTGTCTCTAAAATACAAATTAGCCAGGTGTGGTGGTGTGCGCCTGTAGTCCCAGCTACTGGGGAGGCTGAGGCAGAAGAATCACCTCAACCCAGGAGGTGGAGGCTGCAGTGAGCTGAGATCATGTCACTGCACTCCAGCCTGGGCGACAGAGCAAGACTCTGTCTCAAAAAAATAATAATCTTTTGGCCGGGCGTGGTGGCTCAAGCCTGTAATCCCAGCACTTTGGGAGGCCGAGACGGGCGGATCACGAGGTCAGGAGATCGAGACCATCCTGGCTAATACGGTGAAACCCCGACTCTACTAAAAAATACAAAAAACTAGCCGGGCGAGGTGGCGGGCGCCTGTAGTCCCAGCTACTTGGGAGGCTGAGGCAGGAGAATGGCGTAAACCCGGGGGGCGGAGCTTGCAGTGAGATGAGATCCGGCCACTGCACTCCAGCCTGGGCGACAGAGCGAGACTCCGTCTCAAAATAAATAAATAAATAAATAAATAAAAATAATAAAAATAATTTTTTTTGTAGAAATGAGGTCTCACTATGTTGCCCAGGTTAGTCGTGAATTCCTGAGCAACATGGTGAAACCCCCTCTCTACATAAAATACCAAAAATTTCCAGGCATGCTGGCTCACACCTGTAATCCCAGCACTTTGGGAGGCCGAGGCAAGCGGATCACAAGATCAGGAGTTCAAGACCAGCCTGACCAACATGGTGAAACCCTGTCTCTACTAAAAATACAAAAAAAAAAAAACATTAGCCGGGCATGGTTGCATGCGCCTGTAATCCCGGCTACTCAGGAAGCTGGGGTGGAAGGATTGCTTGAGCCTAAGAGGTTGAGGCTGCAGTAAGCTGTGATCACATCACAGCACTCCAGCCTGGGTGACAGAGGGAGACCTTGTCTTTAAAAAAAAAAAAAAAAGTCAAGATCTACTAGACAAGAGCAAAGGGGTGAATAACATAGATTATGCCTAGAATGGGAAGAGTAGCAGACCTATTATCAACCTAGGGCATGAGTCTGAGTCTCTGGTTAATCTCAAGCCCCTCGGAATTAGTTCAGGTGATCTGGTATAAGCAGATTATACTGGAAAAAACTTGAGGAACCATTGTCAATAATCTGTAAGAAAACATTGCCAACAAACGGTTGCTAGAGCCTTGAGCTCAGCAAAATTTCCAATTTTCTTTTCTTTTTTTTTTTAGACGGAGTCTCGCTCTGTCACCCAGGCTGGAGTGCAGTGGCGCCATCTTGGCTCACGGCAAGCTCCACTTCCTAGGTTCACGCCATTCTCCTGCCTCAGTCTCCCAAGTAGCTGGTACTACAGGCACCCACCATCATGCCCTACTAATTTTTTTGTATTTCTAGTAGAGACAAGGTTTCACCGTGTTAGCCAGGATGGTTTCGATCTCATGATCTCATGATCTGCCTGCCTCAGCCTCCCAAAGTGCTGGGATTACAGGCTTGAGCCACTGCGCCAGGCCAAAATTTCCAATTTTCAAGTCACATAACAGTTCACAAAACTCAAAACAGGCTCATTTAACATATTATGTCTGAGCAATTTCCTAAAACATGAGAACTACTAGGTGCCCACATGAGTTCACTAAAAATAAGTTTTACAGCCAGGAGCGGGAGCAGTGGCTCATGCCTGTAATTCTAGCACTTTGGGAGGCCGAGGCGGGCAGATTGCCTGAGTTCAGGAGTTCAAGACCAGCCTGGGCAACATGGTGAAACCCTGCCTCTACTAAAATACAAAAAAAAAAAAAAATTAGCCAGGTGTGGTGGCGTGCACCTGTAGTCCCAGCTACTTGGGAGGCTAAGGCCAGAGAATTGCTTGAACCCGGGAGGCAGAGGTTGCAGTGAGCTGTAATCATGCCACTGCACTGCAGCCTGCTGACAGAGCAAGACTCCGTCTCAAAAAAAATAAATAAATAAGGCCGGGCACAGTCGCTCATGCCTGAAATCCCAGCACTTTGGGAGGCCGAGGAGGACGGATCACAAGGTCAGGAGATCAAGACCATCCTGGCTAACATGGTGAAACACCGTCTCTACTAAAAATACAAAAAAAATTAGCCGGGCGTGGTGGTGGGTGCCTGTAGTCCCAGCTACTTGGGAGGCTGAGGCAGAAGAATCGCTTGAACCCGGGAGGCGGAGGTTGCAGTGAGCTGAGATCACACCACTGCACTCCAGCCTGGGTGACAGAGCAAGACTCCATCTCAAAAGTAAATAAAAAATAAATAAATAAATTTTACTCAAACGACTTTATTTCCTTTTTTGATAGGGCTACCAGATGTCTATCGTAAATCTGGATGTTATTAAAATCTCTCAGGATATCCCTTTGGATAAGATGAAAACACAGAAGACAGTTTATCAAAATTAAAAATAACACAACATTGGGATGGACAACTAGTGTATTGCGTTATAGAATCAAGATTTTTTTTAAAGCTCTTTTTAGGTTAAAATTGTTGGTTAAAAATATTTAGTAACAGGCTGGGCACGGTGGCTCACACCTGTAATCCCAGCACTTTTTGGGAGGCCAAGGCAGGCGGATCACTTGAGGTCAGGAGTTTGAGACCAGCCTGGCCAACATGGCGAAACCCTGTCTTTACTGAAAAATACAAAAATTAGACAGGTGTGATGGCGCATGCCTGTAATTCCAGCTACTCGGGAGGCTGAGCAGGAGAATCGCTTGAACCCAGGAGGCGGAGGTTGCAGTGAGCTAAGATCGCACCAGTGCACTCCAGCTTGGGTGACAGAGTGATACTCCATCTCAAAAAAAAAAAAAAAAAAAATTAACAGCAATAAATGTAAAATTCAGTATTTAGGAATCTAAAATCTACTTACACAAGCTGTAGAAGACTTGGCATAATAGCTACTTCTGTGAAGAAGTCTGGGCAGATTGTGCTGATCACATCAAACTGAATCAACAGTGTGATGTATCTGCCAAAAGGAGCTAGTTGCTATAGTGTCCAACATCGCAGTAAATGGTTGCAGGAAAAGGTCCCAGTGTGCTAACAGACCATGTCCAGTGCTGGGACCACACTCAAGAACTAGGAAAGCTTCCTTCAAAAGCCATCTGACTGGAGAAGATAGTTCTGAGTCACATTTGCTGATTTAGCAATGCCTGTGCCCCTCACCCAGGGGCTGCTAGCAAAAGAAAAACCCCTGAGGCCGGGTGCGGTGGCTCAAGCCTGTAATCCCAGCACTTTGGGAGGCCGAGGCGGGCGGATCACGAGGTCAGGAGATCGAGACCATCCTGGCTAACCCCGTGAAACCCCGTCTCTACTAAAAAATACAAAAAACTAGCCGGGCGAGGTGGCGGGCGCCTGTAGTCCCAGCTACTCGGGAGGCTGAGGCAGGAGAATGGCGTGAACCCGGGAGGCGGAGCTTGCAGTGAGCTGAGATCCGGCCACTGCACTCCAGCCTGGGCGACAGAGCGAGACTCCGTCTCAAAAAAAAAAAAAAAAAAAAAAAAAGAAAAACCCCTGAAAGAGGGACTACCATGCAGGACACCTGAGCATTAGCCTTAGTTCTAACGGTGAGCCGCCACTGGAGGACAAGAAGGGCATGGACAGCTGCCACATGTTGCCTCCTTGAGTAATGAGTACCCCATCAATGGAAGTTCAAGTAGAGGCAGTCTGCTGAGGACGCTATAAAGGGGATATGTAAAGTGGGAGGCAGGACTATACTGTATAAACTCTTAAGATCTCTGGCATCATTAAGTGCTAGGAAATTTGTTCTCAACTTCCAATACCAGCCCCAGCATGGGAAGCATCCTGTTTGCACCACTGACACACTGACTGCTGAGTTACATGGCTACATGTCCTGCCTGGAGCCAGTACATAAGGGCAACAGCAGGACACTTTCAGAAAAGTCTCATCTGAACAAAACTGAAGTGTACATGATGACAGCACACACTTACAAGAGTGAAGACAGAGGTTGCAGTGAGCCATAATCATGCCACTGCACTGCAGCCTGGTGACAGAGTGAAGGGTCCCATATTATACTCACTCCCTTTCATAAATATCCTCAGCTCAACTCCCCTCTCCCTCCACAGTACAGACTGGACACATCTCTCGACCTGGCTGTACCCAATTATTCACCTTCTCTGTGTCTGCACTAAGGTCACTCGACATGATTAGCAGAGGCACACAATGGGTGCCTGTTTACCTCCAAAATTCATGAGGACGCATCTCTAAAAGGGCACTCAACAGTCTTACCCTATTCCCTCTTCAGGTTAACTGGGCCACCAGAAAAGAAGTTACTTACCCTTACCTCCCTGACAGATCTACAGACTTACCTCCTAGCACTGCCCTGTCAGGGAAGAAGGGCCCCTCCTATCTGAGGCAAATCTACCCACTGTGGCCAGAGATCCCAACCTCTTGTCTTCTCAGAGTTCACAGGTGACATGACAGTCATTGAATGTCTAACTCCCTCCCACGCTTCTCTAAACCCAGGCTTGTTATCCAGCTGCCCATTTGCCATCTGCTCTTCAATGTTTCCTGGGCAAGACAAAATGGCAATTCAAAAATTCCAGATTCTTCCACAAACTTCTTCCTCTCCCATTGTTTGCCACCTACCTAGAAAGCATCCTTCATTCCTCTCTGTCCCTCACCACCTTGCCCTCACATTCAGCGCATCAAGTCCCATCAACTCTGAAATCAATTCTCTGCCACCAGTCTCCCACCCAGACTGCTGTGCCAACCCCTAACCCAGCAGCCTCCTTGCTTCCACTGCCACCGTCTGATATCAGACCAAGTCCCATGGCTGTCCATGGTGCCAAAGAACCCAGTATCTAGGATAACTGTAAGGTCCTGCACCACCTGGCTCCACCTACTTCTCTATCGTCCTGCTCAGCAGGCTTCAGCCACCTGTCTTCTGTCAGTTCCTGAACATCCCAAGCTCTTGTCAACCTGACTTTAGCACCTGCTGTTCCCTCTATCCAAACACTCTTGGCTAGCACCTTGTTCTTCAGATTTCAGCTGAAATCACATCTCAGTGGCCATCTATAAATATTCTCTCTAGAGAGATACATGCCCTTCCCTCCAGTAAGCATAAGCAACAAATTTAAGCTAGGAGACAGACCAGAGTAAAAGGGGTCAGATTAGTAAAAAAAGCCCACCACTTGCTGGTCCCTCCACGAAAAGACCCGTAAGAAGTTCTTGCCGGGCGCGGTGGCTCAAGCCTGTAATCCCAGCACTTTGGGAGGCCGAGATGGGCGGATCACGAGGTCAGGAGATTGAGACCATCCTGGCTAACCTGGTGAAACCCCGTCTCTACTAAAAAAGACAAAAAACTAGCCAGGCGTGGTGGCGGGCACCTGTAGTCCCAGCTACTCGGGAGGCTGAGGCAGGAGAACGGCGTAAACCTGGGAGGCGCAGCTTGCAGTGAGCTGAGATCCGGCCACTGCACTCCAGCCTGGGTGACACAGCGAGACTCTGTCTCAAAAAAAAAAAAAAAAAAAAAGAAGTTCTTGTCTAACACTGCAGGAGTCCGCAACAGAGCTGGAAATATGCCTTAGCCTCACCTTACCCAGCAAATTAAGAAACTTAGCTCCAATTTAGACTTTTCAACAAAACTGGAAATTGTAGAAAAATGGGAGAGGCCAGATAGGAAGGGGGACTACAATCTGACCAGACTTGGTCCCAGCTGCCAGAGTCTGCTCTAGAGAAACCTGAGGTAGATTCCTGCTGCTTTCCAGTCTGGAACCAGGTGCATCTCTTTCTTCCCCTGTATCCTTTATTGGTCCTTTGTCCTCTTTCCAAACTTGAACTCCAAGCTTTCCTCAAAACCTACTCCTGGATCACTTTTCATATTGACTAAGGCAACATATCCAGTTATTATGCTGATGACTTTAAAAACTCTATTTTCCGCTCTGTCTCAACAACTGGGTGCTAGCAAATACACAAATGAGTGAGTGAATAACTTTCCGTGTCTTGGAGCCTCGAGACACCCCAATAGACCACTAAAGACAAACCTAAACAAATACCCAAAAGGCAACTCATATATGCCACATGATATGAGCGACAGAAACAAATTATTGAAGGAATCAGTTTCCATTCCATTCAGGGCCCCCAAGAATGGCTTCACAGGGGGCCCTGAAGCAGGGCATTGTAGAGCAAGATAGAGATTACTGAGGTTGGAAATAATCTTAGAGATCATCTAGTCCCTTACCTTTTATATATATCAATTCTAAGATGCTAATAAATTGGAGTATACCACTGACTTAACTTTGTGGTCTGGAACCAGTTGGCAAGTTTCTTTTGGCATCATGCACTGCACTTTCAGAAACACAAGGGGCAAGGAAAGGTGTCTAAAAATCTAGAAAATATCATTTGTATAGGAAAGAATGTGAAAGGATAAAAAAGATGTTAACAATGTTTTAGAGGGTGGTAGATGAAAATGTCTGCTTTGTCTTTTAGTTTTTCTGTAATGAGCCATGTAAGGTCGTTTGTTTGTTTTTGAGACAGAGTTTTCTTGCTCTGTCACCAGGCTGAAGTGCAGTGGTGTGATCTCAGCTCACTGCAACCTCCACTTCCTGGGTTCAAGCAATTCTCCTGCCTCAACCTCCCAAGTAGCTGGGACCACAGGTGCACACCACCACACCCAGCTAATTTTTATATTTTCAGTAGAGATGGAGTTTCACCACATTGGCCAGACTGGTCTTGAACTCCTGACCTCAAGTGATCCCACTGTGCCTGGCTCTGTAAGGTTTTTATAACATAAAAGAACAAATTTGTTTTGAAACAGCCACACAGTGTATCACCAGTGGATGACAGCTGAAGAGCATCTTTTTCAGATACTTCATACTGTTTATCTGATTATGTTAAACCCCTAAACTTTAGGCAGTATGTGCAGATGATTCCAAGTTTCTTTTCTTTTTCTTTTTTTTTTGAGGCGGAGTCTCGCTGTCACCCAGGCTGGAGTGCAATGGTGCGATCTCTGCTCACTGTAAGCTCCACTTCCCGGGTTCACGCCATTCTCCTGCCTCAGCCTCCCAAGTAATTGGGACTACAGGCACCCGCCACCACGCCCAGCTAATATTTTTGTATTTTTAGTAGAGACGGGGTTTCACCATGTTAGCTAGGATGGTCTGGATCTCCTGACCTAGTGATCCGCCCATCTTGGCCTCCCAAAGCACTGGGATTACAGGCATGAGCCACCACACCCAGCCGATTCCAAGTTTCTTAAAGAGGAATTCTCTGGCACTGACAGCCTCCAGCAGTGATAAGAAAGCAAACCTACCATGTAAATCTAACATCCTCCAACCAGGCAACCAGCTCTCTCCCACACTCCCACTTCTGCCACTTCCTTACCACTCATCCTGAACATTTCAGATTCCAGTACTACACTTTCTCACCACAGTACCCTCCATGCTATAGCTGCCATACCAAGCAGGACAGCACACTTGATCTGTGTATGAATGAAATGCCTCTATTTCCTTTACCAGTATGTCTCACAGGAGAACGGATTATGAGACACACATTCTTAGCCTTTACCCTCCTCAATCAGGCTGCAGCCACTGAACTCATATTGAAGTGCTTGAGCAATTTTCAAATTTTCAAATCACCAAACAGAAATCAGCAATGAGCTGCTCAGACTTGAATGGCACAGATTCAGTTATCAACTCACTGTGGTAAGGCTGTTTATACCACAATAATTGGATGCTCTAAATAGCAGTAACTCCAAAGGCGTGTGTGTGGTGGTGGCGGCGAGATTATCAGGTGCTGGGTGTAAAGGCAGGGGTGTGTGTGTGTGTGTGCATGTGTATTTGGGGATAAAGGAGAACACCCCAAAACAAAGCCAAGGAAACACTGCAAAACTGTCCATGCTGCATCATACATGTAAGCTCTCTGTACCATGCTCTTCCGTAGTTCAATATCCTTTAATCTAGGTGGCAATTTCTGCCATTCTCACTAGTCTCCCGTGTTCCAGCCTCATTCTGGCAAAGAAAATGAGCAGTACACATGCCATCAGTTTGGAAAGTCCCAGCATTAGGAACCCATGAGTGGATAAAGCCTCGGGCTTTCTTCCAGCTCTGCTACCACAGGCAGGTGGGGCACTCTAGACAAGTCACTTGGCCTCAGGGGAACTCATTCTCTATTCTGAGAAAGTTTTGAAAATTATAATCAAGGCCGGGTGTGGTGGCTCATGCCTGTGATCCCAGCACTATGGGAGACCAAGAAGGGTGGATCACTTGAGATCGGGAGTTCGAGACCAGCCTGACCAACATGGAGAAACCCAGTCTCTACTAAAAATACAAAATTAGCCAGGCATGGTGGCACGTGCCTGTAATCCCAGCTACTCGTGAAGCTGAGGCAGGAGAATCAGCTGAATCCGGGAGGCGGAGGCTGCAGTGAGCTGAGATTGCGCCATTGCACTCCAGCCTGGGCAACAAGAGCAAAACTCCATCTCAAACAAAAAATTATAATCAAAAGTGTTCCTTAGGCATTCCAAGGAAGGGTTAAGGGGTGAGATCTGTGAGACCAAGGGCAGGGCTCTGAGACCCCTACCCCTGCCTGAACCAGATCTGCCCATGTGCTTTACTTATTAGCCTCCCTTAAAATGCCATCTAAACACAGCTTTTTTTTTTTTTTTTTAAGAGACAGCATCTTGCTGTCACCAGGTTGGAGTGCATCCTGGAGCACACTGGTACAATCACAGCTCACTGCAGCCTTAACCTCCCTGGCTCAAGTGATCTTCCCACCTCAGTCTCCCAAGTAGCTGGGACTACAGGCATGTACAATCGCATCTGTCTAATTTTTTTTAACTTATTTTTTGTAGAGACGGGGGTCTCACTATGCCACCCAGAACGGTCTTGAGATCCTGCCTCGGCCTCGTAAAGTGCTGGGACTACAGGCGTGAGCCACTGCACCTGGCCTAAACTTAGGCTCCTAAAGCAAACATGGCACTTCTGGAAATCATCTACTCCAATCTCACCTCCAGATTTAACTATCCAAGGATCAAGCTAACATTTATACTAACATTTACAGAGCACTTTCTAAGTATTAGGCGTTTAAGATATCTTATTAACCCTTCATACCAATCCTAGGAAATGGATATTATTTCCACATTTACAGTTGGGAAATTTAAGGCTAAGAAAGATGAAATGACTTAGCCAGGAACAACATTAGGAACGAAGTTATCAAAGCCCTTGTTCTTTTTTCCATAACCGACTGCCTGCCTTTCCAACGACACTAACTCCACCTCTTGAAGTGCTTAAAGCTCCACATCATTTTAGCAACTAAAACTTAGGAGTCAAAAGTGCTTCCTACCAAACCCAGTTGATACTCACTTCCCCGCATTTACAGAATTAAAGACTAGTAGTGGGGACAGGAAGATGTGGGACACATGATGAAGAGCTTCCTCCCAGGCTTGCTATTTCCCACTAATTAATCACCTCCACTCCTTTCATAGTATCTCTTAGGCTTTCTAGATCTTACAAGGTCTCTTTCCTTCTCCCTTTCTCACCTTCTCTAAGTCTACATTCCCATGTAGGCTAAATCAAAGGCTGTTTTTTTTTTTTTTTTTTTTGAGACGGAGTCTTGCTGTGTCACCAAGGCTGGAGTGCAGTGGCGCTATCTCGCTCACTGCAAGCTCTGCCTCCCGGGTTCACGCCATTCTCCTGCCTCAGCCTCCTGAGTAGCTGGGACTACAGGCGCCGGCCACCACGTCCAGCTAATTTTTTGTATTTTTAGTAGAGACGGGGTTTCATCATGCTAACCAGGATGGTCTCGATCTCCTGACCTTGAGATCCGCCCGCCTTGGCCTCCCAAAGTGCTGGGATTACAGGTGTAAGCCACCACGCCTGGCCAAAGGCTCAGTTCTTTAAATCAAGTTCTGACCAGAGGCATGTGGATCTGAAAGTTTACTTCTCAGCTCGCCGACCATTTGTGCCTCCAAACAGTCCTGTAACAAACGGTTCTATGTATGTGACTATAGCCTTTTCCCCACACTCCACCTACACACCACTCCAAACCCTGGACCCCCTTCTTAAATTACACGCTGCACTATATTCCTGGATGAGTCCTTGGGGGTGAAAAGAGAGGGTAAATAGTAGGAAGTAGAGACTCTAAAGGGAAAGGTCAAACCAGACAGACATACCGTCTTAGGGATACCTTGGATCCTCTCCCCTGGGGCCTCTAAAGGACGCACAAACCTGAGACATGAGTGATGGTTAAAAAAATTTGGGTTTTATTGTTTTTGCTAAATAATACTAAAAAAAAAATTCATTTTGAAGGCAGGGCTTGAATTATTTAATTTTGATCCATTTATTTAATTAAAAAAAAAGGAAGGGGAAAGAGATCATGGCCAAAAAAATAGTAGTTAACCCCCACCCCACCCCCAAAGCTCTAGCCAGTCATGTGAGCTTCACCCACATTCCACTCAGTGCCTGATATTCAGATCGTGGCATGCTCTGCCCCATGAGACTGCCTGAAGGCACGGGGCAATGGGTGCCAATTTTAGCTCTCAGCAGGTTAGTCAACCAGACACACTGGTGGGCTAAAGTCCAGAAATTCTTTCCAGGTTTTCTGCTCATTGGCTGAGCACATACAAACTGTCATAAGCTTGTAAAATTTAAGGGGAGTTGGGGTGGGGCATAAGAGCAAGAGGACAGCAGGAGAAGAGAACTTACGGATCACCCAAGCTTTTTCCTGGGTTGTGGCTCTGGATATAGATTTAAAGAGAGGTCAGAGTAAATGGACTCCAGGTTTCTTATCAAAGAAAACTATCCCTCAAAGAGGAGCTGAGATGTGCCATGCACAAGAATTCTTCCTGCAGAGGCACAGGAGAAAGGGCAGCTGACTCTCTCACGTGGAGAGAGTGACGAGGAAGTTCTTCTAGTACCATGAAGTAAGACAGGCAGAGGGAGAATCCTGAGGTTTGGGCCAAATGTGAGACTGGTACACACACAGTTAAAGACTAAAAAGCCATCAGGAACCCTCAAAGCCAAATTCTATCCGCACACTGGCTCTACAAACTTCACAGCAAGAATCTCTTGCACCAAGTCAGGTTAGAGGCCTGGCTATGGATGGTGGGGAGGGCAATACATTTTTATTTTCAGAGGGATGAGGTGGGAAGAATAGCCATGATCTAGTAAAAAGAGACCTGCAAGAAGCAGAAAATATTTAGAGAACATTTTAATATATATTTTCATATATATATTTAAAGTTAAGAAAAATAAAACTAATTCAAGCCATGCCCTGTGCAAAAAAAAAAAAAAAAAGAAAAGAAAAAAAAAAGGAAAAGAAAACAAAGAAAAATTTAAAGTGAGACCTTTGCTGCTCTGGTCTCAACTTAAGAATCACAGTCAGCTTGTTACTTTTATTTTGGAAGAAAAGATGTAAAAGTTTCTTTCAATCATTCAGAAGGCAAGTGTAGCCACTTATAAAAACAGAATGGCAGGAACAGACTAGGAAAGGAAAGTCAGAAGTAAAAGGGCAGAGTGGGAAAAGAATTTTCAAAAATAAAATTAACAAGGTGACTGTTCCAGAAGAGGGCTGTGAAAAGGACATGGTGGACCGAAGTCTGTTAGTCAAGTAATGATTCAACTTTTAAATTATTCTCTTGTTCTTTTTTGTTGGGTGTTTTGTTTGTTCAAGTCTAAGATTTGGAAATGCTGACCCTATGTTAAGAGCCAACAGGACATATAGGATCCCTTCCCTCCCCCGGCCTGCCTCCGCTGAAGCCACCACCAGCGCCTCCTTGGCTGGATGCTGGAAGAGTCCTCCATGTGTACGGACTCAGGATGACAGGGCAGCCTCCTTCTGTGGTTGCTGGGCTTGTGAACGTTGCAGTATCTTTTGGCTTTCCACGTCTCTAAAATGTTTTTCAACCTGAAAAAGACCAGGCAACACAGGTCAATAAAGGAGATGGGCAAGAAAGGTCTCCCAAACAATCCAACCCAGGTTTCCACAGTCCCATCCTGGCTGTCCAGCCCATGTACTATCCAGGCACCTTTGCCCTTGCTGTCTATTGGCCTTCCCAACCACAAGGTAGGCCAGGGCCTCCCGCTGCAGCTACATTTTTTTTGCAGTTTCCACTAAGATTGGCTAGAAGAAGGTGAATCTACAAACTAAACTATAAAATACAATGAAGGGAGATAATCATGACCTAAACTCCTACTCTCTTCTATACACAAGTACAAAATGAAAAGCTGGTGGGGGGATTACAGTCTTATCATACCTCCTACATCTACAATGTTGGTCTCTCAATGTTCCTCAGAGAAAAAAAAAAATACAATGTTGGTCTCTCAATGTTCCTCAGAGAAAAAAAAAAAAGCAGGAGTGTTTTGTAAGTTTGTTTTAACAAATGCTAAGTCCAGTGATGTATGCAGGGCCAGAGACACCAACAACAACTGATTTATACCAACCAGATCTTTCTAGAAGGGTATCTGCAGCTAAGAAAAACCCAGTATGGGGCCAGGCATGGTGGCTCATACCTGCAATCCCAGCACTTTGGGAGGCCGAGGTGGGTAGATCACTTCAGGTCAGGAGTTCGAGACCAGCCTGGCCAACATGGTGAAACCCCATCTCTAGCCGGGTGTGGTAGAATATGCCTGCAGTCCCAGGTACTCGGGAGGCTGAGGCAGGAGAATCGCTTGAACCCGGGAGGCGGAGCTTGCAGTGAGCTGAGATCGCGCCACTGCACTCCAGCGTGGGCGACAGAGCGAGACTCTGTCTCTAAAAAAGAAAAACTCAGTATGGGATGAGAGAAACTGCTCAGGCCCAACACCACGGAACAGGCTTGCTAATTCCAAAAATCCAGCAAAGGACATAGGGTCACCCACTCACTTCACTCCATATCACCCAGTGGTTCCATTCCCACAGGAGTAGCCAAGCCACAGCTGCAGAGCCCCACAGTGCAGGGAGGCCAGACAGTGATGCTACAGGAGGCAGAGACTGTAGCACAATGTCCTGCTCTGGTGCTAAAGACTGAAGGCCCGAGGAACCATCCTCTCTCCCCTAGAGTTTCAAGGCTCCTTTACTTACTATTTTGCGTACATGGCTCAGTGCACTCCCCTCTTTGCCTTTACAGTTTTCCACTTGATATGGGGGTGTAATAACAACTTCTTCCATGACTACGATGTTTTTTTCTTGCCATTTACAGTCTTTAATGCTGGAAGGAGAAGACAGCAGGCGAAATGTAACCTCTTGGGGGCATCCTACATCTCCTGTCTGATGAATAAATAACTCCAGATGGCTGATCCCAAGTTCCCAGCTCACCACTCAGCCAACAACTAGACACCAGCAGCCCATATAGTAGCCAAGAAACATTCCTTGGGTGCCACTGGCTAGAAAAGCAATGAAACTCATGCACATTTATTCTTAGGAGAGCCCAGAAATTGTTACTCTGAAGCATCAGAGACCTGGAGAGTCATAAAAATGTGATGGTAGCCTTAAGAATCCAAACTAAGATAGTAGCCTAGGGCAGAGGCTGGCAAACTTTTTCTCTTAATGGTCTCTTAACAAACATTTTAGGTTTTGCAGGCCATATCGTCTGTTACAACTAGCACTGAGTTCTGCCATAGTTGTGCAAAAGTAGCCATGGACAATAGGTAAAACAGATGAGCAGATCTGGTCTGCTGGCGTAGTTTGCCAACCATTGGCCTAGGGAGAAACACCACCTGTAGAAAGATAGGAGAACAGGCTGGGCGCGGTGGCTCACACCTGTAATCTCAGCGCTTTGGGAGGCTGAGGCAGGTAGACTGCTTGAGTCCAGGAGTTGGAGACCAGCTTGGGCAACATGGCAAAAACTCGTCTCTACTAAAAATACATACAAAAAATTAGCCAGTAGTGGTGGCATCCGTCTGTAGTCCCAGTTACTCCAGAGGCTGAGGTGGGAGAATCACCTGAGCCAGGGAGATCGAGGCTACAGTAAGCTAAAATTGCACCACTGCACTCCAACCTAGGCGGTAAAAGTGAGACCCTGTATAAAAAAAAAAAGAGAGAAGTCAGGCGTGGTGGCTCACACCTGTAATCCCAGCACTTTGGGAGGCCAAAGAAGGCGGACCATGAGGTCAGGAGATCGAGACCATCCTGGCCAACATGATGAAACGCTGTCTCTACTAAAAATACAAAAATTAGCTGGGCGTGGGGCTGCACGCCTGTAGTCCCACTTACTCGGGAGGGTGAAGCAGGAGAATCGCTTGAACCTGGGAGGCAGAGATTGCAGTGAGCCAAGATTGAACCACTGGACTCCAGTCTGGCGACAGAGTGAGACTCTGACTCAAAAAAAAAAAAAAAAAAAGAGAACAAACTCCCCATCTTCTCTGACCCTATCACCTATAATGGGAGCTGCTCTTCAGACTGGCTCTTCTCAATTATCAGACAGTTGGGCACTTGCCAGACTGGGAAAACCCATTCCAGTTCACACTTGGGAAGCCCCAGGGCAGCTGATGTGACTGAGAGTTCCTTCACATACCTGTAAATGTTCAGATACTCACACCACGGCCTCAAACAGCTCTGATGCCAGCTGCCATCTGTGTACCAGATCCAGGGTGGTTAAACAGAGTAACAGAAGGCAGTGTGGGGTGGGGAGTGGGGGTGGAGAGGGGTGTCAAATGTTCCAGTTTTTCAGCAGCTAGGGAAGCTAGTGGAGAGTCAAATGACTTCTGCTGTGAAAAAAATGTCTTTTTTTTTTTTTTGAGACGGAGTTTTGCTCTTGTTGCCCAGGCTGGAGTGCAGTGGCATGATCTCGGCTCACCACAACCTCCACCTCCAGGGTTCGAGCGAATCTCCTGCCTCAGCCTGCTGAGTAGCTGGGATTACAGGCATGCACCACCACACCTGGCTAATTTTGTATTTTTAGTAGAGATGGGGGTTTCACCATGTTGGTCAGGCTGCTTTGGAACTCCCGACCTCAGGTGATTTACCGCCTGAGCCTCCCAAAGTGCTGGGATTACAGGCATGAGCCACCGCACCTGACCAACAAAATGTCTTTTAAGAGGTGGTAAGAAGGTGACCTGCTCTAACTCTGTGTTCATCCCAATCTATATTGGGAAAAGTGATATAGATACAACTTTCCCTTAATAAAAACTGCATCAGCTTTTAGAGAAAGGCACAAAACAACAAAACCAAAGAGAAGAAATCACTAGTTCTAAGTTATGGACTACTAGGTCTAGAAGGGACCCTTAAGGATAATCTAATCCAAAACTAAGTTTTACAGACAAGAAACTGAAGACCAGAGAAGACAACTTGTCTTCTGTGTGGAAAGGGGGCTACAGCACCCGCACCTCTGGATGCCGGCGTTTTGCCAATACCCTACCAGCTTCCCCAGTAGACTTTTAGGAGACAACCACCCAAAAGCCTGCCACCAGACAGCACAACCAGGTCACATTACCCCAGGACAAAAGACCTATCCGATCCCCCAACTCACGTCTTGTGAATGGTCTGGAAGAGCTGCTGGCCCTCTAGAGAGACACCAGCACTGATTGCATAGGCCTGGCTCAGCTTCTCCTCCTTCTCTGTCCGTGCTTTGCTGGCAAGCTAGGGTGGAAGAGAGGAAAGAGACTCAGAATAGGATTCATCTTCATTCTTCCCAACAGTCAGGACCTAAGCTGAAGAAAGGAGGCCAAGAAAGACTGGTTTGGACAGATTTCTGTTTTCTCAGAAATGAAAAGTGAAACAAATTTTAAAAATCCACAACATACCTGAACAGTTACCGGTATTCCAAGAAAATGTTCCTTCCTTCCTTCTAATACTTACTGCATACCTACCATGTGCCAGACATTCACTATGCTAGGCTAAATACAGCCTGAAGTGGGTGGGGGAGACAGACTATAAAAAAGTAACCAAAAGCAAGATAATTTCAGACAGTGATAAGCACTAGGAAGAAAATAAAGCACTTTAAAAATTATAGAGTGTGGCTGGGGGACTATGTGATGGCAAATGATGGTCAGAGATTTAAAAATATATACATTTCCGACCAGGGGTGGTGGCTCATGCTTGTAATCCCAGCATTTTGGGAGGCCGAGGCAGGTGGATCACATGGTCAGGAGGTCAAGACCAGCCTGGCCAAGATGGTTGAAACCCTGTTTCTATTAAAAATACAAAAAAAAAAAAAAATTAGCCAGGCGTGGTGGGGGCCTCCTATAATTCCAGCTACTTGGAAGGCTGAGGCAGAGAATTGCTTGAACCAGGAGAAGATGGTTGCAGGGAGCCAAGATCGTGCCACTGCACTCTAGCCTGGGTGACAGAGCAAGACTCCGTCTCAAAAAAAAAAAAAAAAAATATTCTCACACACACACACACACACACACACACACACACTTCTAACTGGGTGTATCACTGAGATCGGGAGTTCGAGACCAGGCTGGCCAACATGGTGAAACCCCATCTCTACTAAAATTACAAAAATTAGCCGGGCATGGTGGTGCACGCCTTTAATCCCAGCTACTCAGAAGGCTGAGGCAGCAGAATCACTTGAACCCAGCAGGCAGATGTTGCAGTGAGCCGAGGTCATGCTACTGTACTCCAGCCTGGGCAAAGAAGCAAGACTCTGTCTCTTAAAAAAAAAAATACACACACACACACACACACACACACACAATTTCCATGTTAAGATGAAAATTAGGAACGTTTATGAGCTGTTGCGCTAGAGCCTCCAGTTTAAAAATTAATACATACTACACCTTCACAGACCACAATTTGAGCCTCTAAAAACTCTTATAGTACATTATCTGTGCTCACATAAGGAGCCAGGACTCAAGTAAATCTAACCATAAACGCTGTCCACCTTTGCTTCAGCTAAAGGCAACCCTGTCCCGTTTTTGAGAAAAAGGAAGAGTCTGAATTCTACGTCATCTCTGTTCCTTCACTGCCCTCTGGTGGAACAATCCACAAACTGATCAAAAGAAAATCTAGTAAAATCTGGTAGTCTACTACAATCTAGTAAATTCTACCCTGTCAATCCCTATCACCTCTCCAGCACATTTCTGATCCACACCCCACACTACTGGTTGCTAGAGATTCTGGAGGTACAAATTTGTCTGAGTGTAAGACAAAACAAATGTGCTAGACAAGGTAGTTAAAACAAAGGCAAACAATGCATCTTAAAAGTCCAACAAATAATCTGGAGACTTTTCACACCCATGAACATAAACAGCTGAGTCTAATAATGCTGCAGCACATGTGCAAACACACATGAAAACACACAATTTGTCCCCAAACATCAGTTCCTTAAATAAGAGGCACTGGCCGGGCACGGTAGCTTACGCCTGTAATCCCAGCACTCTGAGATGCCAAGGCAGACGGATCACCTGAGGTCAGGAGTTTGAGATCAACCTGGTCAACATGGTGAAACCCCGTGTCTACTAAAAATACAAAGATTAGATGGGTGTGGTGGTGCGCGCTTTAATCCAAGCTACTCAGGAGGCTGAGACAAGAGAATCGCTTGAATCCGGGAGGAAGAGACTGCAGTGAGCCGAGATCACGCCACTGCACTCCAGCCTGGGCGACAGAGCAACACACCGTCTCAAAAAAAAAAGGGGGGGGGGCATACCTACAGCAAGTTCCAAAAGTACCTTGATGCTTGGAATCTCCAAACATTTATATTCTGCTTTTACAGTGATCCATCAAACCATAAACCAAGCATAGCTTTTTTTCTTGAGTTTTGCTCTTGTTGCCCAGGCCGGAGTGCAATGGCGCCATCTCAGCTCACTGCAACCTCCGCCTTCCAGGTTCAAGCGATTCTCCTGTCTCAGCCTCCCGAGTAGCTGGGATTACAGGCGCACACCACCCCCCCCAGCTTTTTTTTTTTTTTTTTTTAAGACAGTCTTGCTCTGTCGCCCAGGCTGGAGTGCAGTGGCACAAGCTCTGCTCACTGCAAGCTCCGCCTCTGGGTTCACGTCATTCTCCTGCCTCAGCTTCCCGAGTAGCTAGGACTACAGGTGCCTGCCACCATGCCCGGATACATTTTTTTGTATTTTTTTGGTAGACATAGGGTTTCACTGTGTTAGCCAGAATGGTCTCGATCTCCTAACCTCGTGATCCGTCCACTTTGGCCTCCCAAAGTGCTGGGATTACAGGCATTAGCCACCATGCCCGGCCATTTTTTTGTATTTTTAGTAGAGACAGGGTTTCACCATGTTGGCCAGGCTGGTCTCGAACTCCTGACCTCAGGTGATCCACCCGCCTCAGCCTCCCAAAGTGCTGGGATTACAGGCGTGAGCCACCGCGCCTGGCTCCAAGCATAGTTTTATAGTAGTGGAAGTAAACCAAGTGTCTAATTCTTTGTTTATAAAATTAAGCACTTTGTCAAGGCTTAGGCTTGACTATGAAAAAAAAGGAGGCCTTCTATTGCCATGTGGCACTGGGTATTCTTGTCCTTGCAAGTTTCAAAGACTGTCTTAGGAAGGAGAAGCGGGTGTGAGCACAGAAGGCCAGCTCATGCTGTCATTTCAGCCTCCCTGGGTAAGAGAGGGAAGATGGCAAAACTCTGCAGTGATCTGAAGCCAGAGCTCCTTTTTCACAGGATCTCTAGGACGTGGAGAGAAACAAATACAGCAGCAATATATATATAATCTTTCAAGACTGGCTGCCATTCTGGCCCCACCAGGCTATAACTTTACAGACAAATAAACACACAGGCTGACAGCATTCGAAGCAGTGGCAATCCCAACTGTAGCAAGAAAGCCTTGTAGCTTCTATGTAGTTTCTATGGAAAGAGAGCTGATGATGATGTATTTTAAGCAGCAACAAGCAACGCTTACTCAAGCACCAAAAACACCCTGGTAACAAGAAGTTTCCCTTTTCTTTTTTTTTTTTTGAGACGGAGTCTTGCTCTGTGGCCCATGCTGGTACAGTGGTGCGATCTCAGCTCATTGCAACCTAAGAAGGAGTTTCCTAGAATTTTGCTTTCCAAACAATGCCTTAAGAAAATCTGAATTCGGCCAGCGCCGTGGCTCACGCCTGTAATCCCAGAATTTTGGGAGGCTGAGGTGGGAGGATCACTTAAGCCCAGTAGTTACAGACCAGTCTGGGCGACATAGTGGGACCCTGCCTCTATTTAAAAAAAAAAAAAAAAAAAAAAAATCTTCAAGGAAAGAAGGAAAAACTGGAGGGTGGCAGAGCTCCTGGGAAGCATCTAGTGGTCAGGCAGGCATTTACCTTACAAGCAGACTGGAGGATCTCACTTTGAAACCTCAATCCCCTTTAAAAACATTTATTCCTGAAAATCAAAATCATCTCCAAATGCTGGGTCAGAGAAAGCTGCCTCTATAAAGCTTGTGTTGACTAGATAGTCTGAACGCTCAAAGAGTAAAATGTCTTTGTCACCTACATAGTAGCTTAAAAACATAACATCACCCCATTTAGTAAGAGACAAGAGTTGGCTCAGGAAACCAGGCATCTATGCAGAATGTTTAAGAATGGAACTGACAAATTAAGCTAGAGAAGGGGAGGAAAAAAAGCTGGAAGAAGAGCCACTTGAATTTTTGCCAGAGAGAAAATAAAATGGATATAAATCTCAGCCAGAAGTGATTCTTTAGACAGGCTGAGTAACAATGACACACTGGTTATAGAACAACGATTTCAAAATACACCCCCCACCCCCGCCAAAATACCAGTTGTGCAAGTAAGTGCAATCTCCCCTAAATGCTCCAAAAGCAAAGGAGAATGGATTAGACAATTCTCCATTTCAATTCTAATGCAAACAGATCCCAAATGCTAAATGATGTAAGGGGGCACTTGGAAAAGTCAGCAGAAATGACTGTAAGCTGACTACGTATTTTCAGTTTGCCCCCAATATCCCCAACCTACAGTAATGCTTTAAGGATCTGGACTGAGCTACAGGGATCTGCTTTTAACAGGAAGCTGTACAAATGTGACAAAATCTCCTAGAGAGGACCCCATCAATTAGGGGTCCCCATCAATGGGGGAGACCGCTGTCAATAAAAGAAATTGGGGGTGGGGAGAGGAAGATTACCTTGTCCTTTTTTTAGTTATGAAAACTCATACAGAACATGAATATGCCTTCTTTTGTAAAGCAAACGATTATCACTCTACCCTCAATTTAGCTACCGTACAAATCTAAACTTTCCCACATATTTTTGCAAATGACTATTTACCTATAAATGGCCCAATTATTCCGACTTAGTAAGTTTATAGTTTTTGTCAAACCACTGGAGAAAACCAATAAAGGCTGCCCTCAGTAGAGAGAGTGTAGAATGTACCTTTTAGGCTTGGGAGGGCCACCAAGATAACTTTTTAAAATCTTTCTTTTTTTTTGAGACGAAGTCTTGCTCTGTCACCCAGGCTAGAGGGCAGTGGTGCGATATCGCCTCACTGCAACCTCCGCCTCCCAGGTTCAAGCGATTCTCCTGCCTCAGCCTCCCAAGTAGCTGGGATTACAGGTGCTCACCACCACACCTGGCTAATTTTTATATTTTTAGTAGAGACAGGGTTTCACCATGTTGGCCAGGCTGGTCTCCAACTCCTGACCTCGTGATCTGCCCGCCTCGGCCTCCCAAAGTGCTGGGATTACACGAGTGAGCCACCACGCCTGGCCTTAAATCTATTTCTATAGTTTTTCCTTTACTAGATATTTCACATAAATGGAACCACACAGTATGTTGATTTCTATAGTTTTTCCTTTACCAGATATTTCATATAAATGCAATCATAAAATATGTTGACTTATGTCTCTGGCTTCTTTCACTTAGCATGTTTCTGAGGTTCATCCATTTTGTTTCACGTACCAATAGTTTTTTAAATTGCTAGACAGCATTCCACTATGAGGATACAGTTCTATCTTTTATATATTTATTCACTAGTTGATGGACAATTGATCAAAATCTGAATTGTTCCCAGTTTTGTTTTTTGTGTTTTCTGAAACAGAGTCTCACTCTATCACCCAGGCCAGAACGCAACGACACAATCTCAGCTCACTGCAACCTCCACCCACTGGGCTCAAGCAATCCTCCCACCTCAGCTTCCCAAGTTAACTGGGACCACAGACGCACACCACCACGCCCAGCTAAGTTTTAGTATTTTTTTGTAGAGATGGAATTTAACCATATTGCCCACGATGGTCTTGAACTCCTGAGTTCAAACAATCCACCCACCTTGGCCTCCTAAGGTGCTGGGATTACAGATGTGAGCCACCCTAGCCGGCTGTTTCCAGTTTTTGGCAGCAATCACACACAAGTCTTTGGGCATGTAAAAGTAAAAACATTTTACTTTTTAAAAGTAAAAAGTCTCTGTGTGTGGACATTTTTTTACTTTTGTTGGGTAGATAACTAAGAGTAGAATTTCTGGGTCATATGGTAAATGTTTAACTTTTATTTTTTTTTTATTTTTTTTATTTTTTTTTTGAGGCGGAGTCTCGCTCTGTCGCCCGGACTGGAGTGCAGTGGCCAGATCTCAGCTCACTGCAAGCTCCGCCTCCCGGGTTTACGCCATTCTCCTGCCTCAGCCTCCCGAGTAGCTGGGACTACAGGCGCCCGCCACCTCGCCCGGCTAGTTTTTTTTGTATTTTTAGTAGAGACGGGGTTTCACGGGGTTAGCCAGGATGGTCTCGATCTCCTGACCTCGTGATCCGCCCGTCTCAGCCTCCCAAAGTGCTGGGATTACAGGCTTGAGCCACCGCGCCCGGCCTATGTTTAACTTTTAAAGTAATTGTCTTCCTCAATTGAAGCTTCCTCAAAAACAAAACAAAAGGCGGGGGCTCATGCCTGTAATCCCAGCACTTTGGGAGGCTGAGGCAAGTGGATCACAAGGTCAGGAGATCGAGACCATCCTGGTTAACAAGGTGAAACCCCGTCTCTACTAAAAATGCAAAAAATCAGTCAGGTGTGGTGGCGGGCACCTGTAGTCCCAGCTACTGGGGAGGCTGAGGCAGGAGAATGGCGTGAACCCAGGAGGCAAGCGTGCAGTGAGCCGAGATCCCGCCACTGCACTCCAGCCTGGGGGACAGAGCTAGACTCTGTCTCAAAAAAAAAAAAAAAAAAAAAAAAGGCCGGGCGCGGTGGCTCAAGCCTGTAATCCCAGCACTTTGGGAGGCCGATACGGGTGGATCACGAGGTCAGGAGATCGAGACCATCCTGGCTAACACTGGTGAAACCCCGTCTCTACTAAAAAATACAAAAAACTAGCCGGGCGAGGTGGCGGGCGCCTGTAGTCCCAGCTACTCAGGAGGCTGAGGCAGGAGAATGGTGTAAACCCAGGAGGCGGAGCTTGCAGTGAGCTGAGATCTGGCTACTGCACTCCAGACTGGGCGACACAGCGAGACTCCGTCTCAAAAAAAAAAAAAAAAAAAACCATCAAATTGTTTTCTACAGTGATTGTAACATTTTACACTGTCACCAGTAATGTTTGATAGTTTTTTGATTTTTTTTTTTCTTTTTTTTTTGAGACGGAGTCTTGCTCTGTCACCCAGGCTGGAGTGCAGTGGCCAGATCTCCGCTCACTGGAAGCTCCGCCTCCCGGGTTCATGCCATTCTCCTGCCTCAGCCTCCCGAGTAGCTGGGACTACAGGCGCCCAGCACCTCGCCTGGCTAGTTTTTTCTATTTTTCAGTAGAGACGGGGTTTCACGGGGTTAGCCAGGATGGTCTCGAACTCCTAACCTCGTGATCTGCCCGTCTCGGCCTCCCAAAGTGCTAGGATTATAGGCTTGAGCCACTGCGCCCGGCAGTTTTTTGGGTTTTTTTTGACAGAGTCTCTGACTGTCACCCGGGCTGGAATGCAATGGTGAGATCTACAAGTCTCTCTCTCTTATTTATTTATTTATTTATTTTTGAGACAGAGTCTCACTCACTCTGTCACCCAGGCTGGAGTGCAGTGGCGCAATCTCGGCTCACTGCAACCTCTGCCACCCAGGTTCAAGCTATTCTCTGCCTCAGCCTCCCAAGTAGCTGGGATTATAGGCGCCTGCCACCACGCCCGGCTAATTTTTGTATTTTTAGTAGAGACGGGGTTTCACTATGTTGGCCAGGCTGGTCTCGAATTCCTCACCTCGTGATCCACCCGCCTCAACCTCCCAAAGTGCTGGGATTACAGGCATGAGCCACAGTGCCCAGCCCTAATGTTTGATAGTTCTGAATCTGCCACCTACTCACCAATACTGGGTACTGTTAGCCTTTCTGATCTTAGCCATTTTAGCAGAAGTGTAGCAGTTTCACACTGTGGTTTTCACTTGTACTTCCTTTATGTCTACTGATATCAAGCATCTTATGTGCTTACTTATATTTACTGCATCTTCTCTGATACAGTATTCAAAGCTTTTGCTCATTTTTAAATTGGACTGGCTTTTTTTTTGAGATGGAATCTCACTCTGTCGCCCAGACTGGAGTGCAGTGGCGCCATCTTGGCTCACCGCAACCTCTGCCTCCCGGGTTCAAGCAATTCTCCTGCCTCAGCCTCCCGAGTAGCTAGGGCTACAGGCCCCTGCCACCATGCCCAGCTAATTTTTGCATTTTTAGTAGAGAGGGGGTTTCACCATATTGGTCAGGCTGGTCTCCAACTCCTGACCTCAGGTGATTCACCTGCCTCGGCCTCCCAAAGTGCTAGGATTACAGGCATGAGTCACCATGCCCAGCCTGGACTGTCTTATTATCATTATTATTATTTTCTTTTTATTCTTTTTTTTTTTTTTTTTTGAGACGGAATCTCACTCTGTCGCCCAGGCTGGGGTGTGCAAGTGGCTGGACCTCAGCTCACTGCAAGCTCCGCCTCCTGGGTTCACGCCATTCTCCTGCCTCAGCCTCTGGAGCAGCTGGGACCACAGGCGCCCGCCACCGCGCCCGGCCAATCTTTTGTATTTTTAGTAGAGAGAGGGTTTCACCGTGGTCTCGATCTCCTGACCTTGTGATCCGCCCGCCTCGGCCTCCCAAAGTGCTGAGATTACAGGCGTGAGCCACCGCGCCCGGTCTCTTTTCATTTTCTTTATGCAGGAAAACACAGAAAATTTTTTTCCAGGTCAAGGACAGTGGCTCATGCCTGTAATCCCAGCACTTTGGGAGGCCAAGGAAGGCAGATCACTTGAGCCCAGGAATTAGAGACCAACCTGGGTCAACATGGTGAAACCCCATCTCTACAAAAATTACAAAAATCAGCCCGGCATGGTGACATACGCCTGTAGTCCCATCTACTCGGGAGGCTGAGGCAGAGGAATTGCTTGAACTCAGGAGGCAGAGGTTTCAGTTAGCCGAGCTTGCGCCACTACACTCTAGCCTGGGCGACAGAGAGAGACTGTCTCAAAAAAAAAAAAGTTTATCATAAAAATTCCATGACTATCACCCATACTACACTCATTTTCAATGCAAACACGATAGCTGCTGGCTTCACTATCAATTAGTTACAAGCACTAACTGGTCAGCATCTCAAAGAATAAAAAGTATCAAGTTTAAGAACACACTGGGTTCAGGCAAACCAAGAAGCATAAACTTACAAATATTTGTTATTAATGTGCATATGGCTTACTTGAAATCACTGCACGTGACAACCTGTGCTTACCTGGCTCTCCTTTCATTCTGCATGATTCCCAGTGAAAACACAGTCCTTGTATACTAACCAGTGCTTCCTCCTGTGCCCGTTTTATATATAGCACCTTGATGTGGGCAAAGGAGAAAAGTATATGCATTCGATACCAAAGCACATCAATATTAAAAGGCTTCTAGGCTGGGCGCGATGGCTCATGCCTATAATCCCAGCACTTTGGGAGGCCAAGGCAGGAAGATCACTTGAGTTCCGACCAGCCTGGCCAACACTGTGAAACCCTGCCTCTACCGAAAATACAAAAATAAGCGCCTGGCGTGCTAGTGCACATCTGTAGTCCCAGCTACTTGGGAGGCTGAAGCAGGAGAATCGTTTGAACCCAGGAGATGGAAGCTGCAGTGAGTTGAGCTTGTGCCACTGCATTCCAGCCTGTGTGACAGACACTCTGTCTTTAAAAAAAAAAAAAAAAAAAAAAAAAAAAAAAAAAGGGCTTCGAATCATGCCTGATGCTGGGTAACCCTTATTTTTGTTTGTTTGTTTGTTTTTTGAGACGGAGTCTCGCTCTGTCGCCCAGGCTGGAGTGCAGTGGCGCGATCATGGCTCACTGCAAGCTCCGCCTCCCGGGTTCACACCATTCTCCTGCCTCAGCCTCCCAAGTAGCTGGGACTACAGGCGCCCGCCACCGTGCCCGGCTAATTTTTTTGTATTTTTAGTAGAGACGGGGTTCCACCTTGTTAGCCAGGATGGTCTCGATCATTCTGACTTCATGATCCGCCCACCTCGGCCTCCCAAAGTGCTGGGATTACAGGCGTGAGCCACCGCGCCCGGTCTTGTTTCTTTGTTTTTTTTTTTTTTTTTTTTTTTTTTTGAGACGGAGTCTTGCTCTGTCGCCCAGGCTGGAGTGCAGTGGCCGGATCTCAGCTCACTGCAAGCTCCGCCTCCCGGATTCACGCCATTCTCCTGCCTCAGCCTCCTGAGTAGCTGGGACTACAGGCGCCCGCCACCACGCCCGGCTAGTTTTTTGTATTTTTTAGTAGAGACGGGGTTTCACCGCGTTAGCCAGGATGGTCTCGATCTCCTGACCTCATGATCCGCCCGTCTCGGCCTCCCAAAGTGCTGGGATTACAGGCTTGAGCCACCGCGCCTGGCCGTTTCTTTGTTTTTAAGAGACAAGGTCTCACTCTTCTGCTCAGGCTTGAGCGCAGTGGCATGATCCTAGCGCAATGCAGCCACATACTCCTGGGCTCAAGCGATCTTCCCACCTCAGTCTACTGAGTAGCTGAGACTATAGGCATGCGCCACCACACCCAGCTACTTTTTTTTTTATTTTTGTAGAGACAAGGTCTTGCTATATTGCCCAGGCTGGTCTTGAACTTCTGGCCTCTAGCAATCCCCCCGCCTCAGCCTCCCAAAGTGCTGGGATTAAAGGCATGAGCCACTGCATCCCGCAATTGAGTGATTTAATGAACACCAAGGACACACATCTCGTCTGCATGCAGTGACATGGAAGGAAAAGGGAGGAGCCAAAAGAACAAAATCCAAGCAACATGCACTTCATCTTGTTATTTAGTCACCAGCTGGGCCATCTTATTTCCACATGCCCAGACCAGGAAGGCACAGGTGCTGTGGGGAATCCAGAGGGATTCCTACTACAAGTATTTAACAGGCTGAGACAGCTGATACAACAAGGGAAGCAGAGAAGCCAGAGAAGCCTGCTGGGTGTGACCTACTGACTCCAATGAGCCACTCTCAGTTTGTGTTCTCTGTGTATTTGGGTCTTCCAACCAGCTGCCCTCACAGAGGGCTTAGGAAACACTGCAGCTGCTGCCCAGAACTGTCTGTGATGCCTGCAAGCCTGTCAAGGGATGGCAGACCAGAGTGGCTAAGAACAACTGTCATCATAAGGGCCCTTGCATGTTCCCTATGTTTCGAATATGGGGTAGGCTCTTGGAAAGTCTTTATTCTTTTTATTTTTTTGAGACGGAGTTTCTCTCTTATTACCCAGGCTGGAATGACGTGATCTCAGCTCACGGCAACCTCCACCTCCCAGGTTCAAGCAATTCTCCTGCCTCATCCTCCCAAGTAGCTGTCATTACAGACATGTGACACCATGCCCAGCTAATTTTGTATTTTTTTTTTTTTAGTACAGACGGGGTTCTGCCCCCAGACGGGGGTTTGCCAGGCTGGTCTCAAACTCTTGACCTCAGGTAATCCACCTGCCTCGGCCTCCCAAAGTGTTGGGGTTACAGGCGTGAGCCACCGCACCCCGCCAAAGCCTTCATTCTTAGCTAGCAACAAACAGCCTCTCAAAAATATATCTTCCAAATATCAGCATCCCCAGGTCAACTGTTCCTAGCTGAAAGTTTGTGCCTAAACATTTCTTTTTTCTATTTTTTTTGAGATAGAGTCTCGCTCTGTTGCTCAGGCTGGAGTTCAGAGGCGTGATCTAGGTTCACTGTAAACTCCACCTCCCGGGTTCAAGTGATTCTCCTGCCTCAGCCTCCAGAGTAGCTAGAATTACAGGCACGTGCCACAACACCCAGCTAATTTTTGTATTTTGAGAAGAGATGGGGTTTCACCCTGTTGGCCAAGCTGGTCTCGAACTCCTGACCTTAAGTGATCCGCCCACCTCAGCCTCCCAAAATGTTGGAATTACAGGCGTGAGCCACTGCACCCAGTGGCCTGAACATTTCTAATAAAATACTGTTTCTGGATAGGCGTGGTAGCTCACACCCGTAATTCTAGCACTTTGGGAGACAGGTGGGTGGATACTTTGAGCTCAGGGGTTTGAGACCAGCCTGGGAAACATGGCAAAACCCTGTCTGTACAAAAATTTTTTTAACAAATTAGCTGTGGGGCTGGGCATAGTGGCTCACACCTGAAATCCCAACATTTTGGGAGGCTGAGGTGGGCGGATCATGAGATCAAGAGATCGAGACCATCGTGACCAACACGGTGAAACCCCCTCTCTACTAAAAATACAAAAATTGGCTAGGAGCAGTGGCTCATGCCTGTAATCCCAGCACTTTGGGAGACAGAGGAGGGCAGATCACAAGGTCAGGAGTTCGAGACCAGCCTGGCCAATATGGTGAAACCCCATCTCTACTAAAAATACAAAAAGTGGCTGGGCGCAGTGGCTCAAACCTGTAATCCCAGCACTTTGGGAGGCCGAGACGGGGGGATCACGAGGTCAGGAGATTGAGACCATCCTGGCTAATACGGTGAAACCCCGTCTCTACTAAAAAACACAAAAAACTAGCCGGGCGAGGTGGTGGGCGCCTGTAGTCCCAACTACTTGGGAGGCTGAGGCAGGAGAATGGCGTAAATCCAGGAGGCGGAGCTTGCAGTGAGCTGAGATCCGGCCACTGCACTCCAGCCTGGGCGACAGAGCGAGACTCCGTCTCAAAAAAAAAAAAAAAAATTAGCCAGGCGTAGTGGCAGGCACCTATAGTCCCAGCTACTGCTAAGGCAGGAGAATTGCTTGAACGTAGGAGGTGGAGGGTGCAGTGGGCCAAGATCGTGCCACTGCGCTCCAGCCTGGCAACAGAGCAAGATTTCGTCTCAAAAAAAAAAAAAATTAGCCAGGTGTAGTGGCAGGCACCTATAGTCCCAGCTACTGCTAAGGCAGGAGAATTGCTTGAACGTAGGAGGTGGAGGGTGCAGTGGGCAAAGATCGTGCCACTGTGCTCCAGCCTGGCAACAGAGCGAGACTTCGACTCAAAAAAAAAAAAAAAAAAATTAGCTGGGTGTGGTGGCATGTTCCTCTGGTCCCAGCTACTCGGGAGCCTAGCTTGTGCCTAGGAGAAGGAGGTGGCAGTGAGGTGAGATTGTACCACTGCACTCCAATCTGAGTGACAGAGTAAGACCCTGTCTCGGGAAAAAACATAAACATATACTGTTCCCTACAAATTGGACAGTTAAGAACTAAAAAAATACAGTACTCTACTTGAAGTTATGTCCCAGAATACATATGAGTAAATAAATAACAGTGAATCAAAATACTGAATCAGGCCAGGATTGGTGGCTCATACCCGTAACTCTAACACTTTAGGAGGCCAAGACAGGAGGATGGCTTGAGTCCAGGGCTGCAAGACCAGACTGGGCAACATAGCAAGGCCCCTGACTCTACCAAAAAAAAAATTAGGACAGGCACAGTGGTTCACGCTTATAATCCCAGCACTTTGAGAGGCCGAGGCGGGTGGATCACTTGAGGTCAGGAGTTCAAGACCAGCCTGGCCAACAAAACCCCATCTCTACTAAAAATACAAAAATCAGCTGGATGTGGTGGCATGTGCCTGTAATCCCAGCTACCTGGGAGGCTGAAGCAAGAGAATTTTTGAACCAGGGAGGCAGAGGTAGCAATGAGCCAAGATGATGCTACTGCACTCCAGCCCGGGTGACAAAGAAAGACTCCATCTTAGAAAAAATTTTAAAAGTTTAAATTAGCCAGGCACAGTGGTGCACGTTGGAGCCGAGGAGGTCGAGGCTGCAGTAAGCTATGATCATGTCACTGCATCCCAGTCTGAGCAACAGAGCAGGTCCCTGTCTCTAAATTTAAAAAAAAAAAAAAAAAAAAAAAAAAAAAACTGAACCCAGTCTGGGCAACACAGTGAGACCCTGTCTCTGCAAAAAAATAAAATTTTAAAAAATCAGCCAGGTGTGGTGGCACACACCTGTAGTCTCAGCTACTTGAAAGGCTAAAGTGGGAGGATCACTTGAGCCCAGGATGTCAAGGCTGCTGCAAGCCGTGTTCGAACCACTACACACTAGCCTGGACAACAGAGCAAGGCCTTGTCTTTAAAAAAAACAAACAGGCCAGGTGTGGTGGCTCACACTTGTAATCCCAGCACTTTGGGAGGCTGAGGCGGGTGGATCATGTGAGGTCAGGAGTTTGAGACCAACCTGCCCAACATGATGAAACCCTGTCTTTACTAAAATTACAAAAATTAGCCGGGCATGGTGGTGGGTACCTATAATCCCAGCTACTTGGGGGGCTGAGGCAGGAGAATCGCTTGAAGCCAGGAGGTGGAGGTTGCAATGAGCTGAGACCGTGCCATTGAACTCCAGCCTGGGCGACAAGACCCAAACTCTATCTTAAAAATATATATATAAATAAATAAATCACCACTCCGGCCTGGGCCACAAGAGGGAAACTCTGTCTTAAAAATATAAATAAATAACGTGCTACACGCTGTCTGAAAAATAAATACTGTTCTTCAATAGTCTCTTCTTTTTTTTTTTTTTTTGAGACGGAGTCTCGCTGTGTCACCCAGGCTGGAGTGCAGTGGCCGGATCTCAGCTCACTGCAAGCTCCGCCTCCCAGGTTTATGCCATTCTCCTGCCTCAGCCTCCCCAGTAGCTGGGACTACAGGTGCCCACCACCTCGCCTGGCTAGTTTTTTGTATTTTTTAGTAGAGATGGGGTTTCACCAGGTTAGCCAGGATGGTCTTGATCTCGTGACCTCGTGATCCGCCCGCCTCAGCCTCCCAAAGTGCTGGGATTACAGGCTTGAGCCACCACGCCCGGCCTCTTCCCTCCTTTTTAAGAACAACCTCCAGTTCAGCTCAACAGAAAAGCATCAGGTTCTAAATTGCAGAGGTGGACAAACTGAGCATTCCAAATCAGCTTGATCCCCTTTCTTTTCCTTCCCTTTCTCTGAATAATTGCCATGTATTTTTCAAGCCCCTCCTCCATTGTCACATCTGAAGTGTCTTCCCTAAAATGCTCACTACTCTATACCAAGGGTTGGCAAACTGCCTGCTGTGTGCCAAATTCAGCCAACCACTTGTCTTAGGTAAGTTTTATTGGAACACAGCTATGCCCACTTGTTTACACGTTGTCTAGGGCTGCTTTGCTACAAAGGCAAGGTCGAGTAGATGTGACCAAGACCATATGGCCAATACAGCCTAAAAGATTTATTATCTGGCCCTTTATAGAAAAAGTTTGTTCTTCCCTGCTCTATGCTCTCATGTACCTTGCACATATGACCACTAATGCAGAGCGGGTCTCACCATATTGTTATCACTAAATTAGATGCTGCTGTCCCTCACTACACCTAACAAATGTGAGATTCTGGAGGGCAAGAGCAGTGTCTTAATCATCCTGGCATTTCCCAGCACCTTGAAGGGAGAGAGTACAAGAGGGAAGGCAGAAAAAAGGAGAAGAAACAATGACTATCAAAGATTCAGAGGACCGATCATAAAACAGTTCCCAGAGGTTAAGGGACTAATGAGAGGTCACACATTCATTAACAGCACAGTTGGAAAAACACAGCTGTTCTTCAAACTCCCTATATCTTACTCCACCATACTTTTAGCATAATGTGTAGACCCTTTAATTTTCCAGCTCAAGTAGAATTTGCTTCAGTCTCCAGGGTAGTTTCTGGTATTTACCTGAGCTAGTCTTAAAATTCTATTGCCAGAATTTGACTCTATCACTTGTTTGGTTCCCCTACCCCACCCCAAGCCTGTTCTCTGCCAGAAAAAGTTTTCGTTAGAATACCCTTCCCTTAGTACTGGAGCAAATACGACCACTGACCCACCCTAATGTCCTTATTTTGAACTGTCTCCACGTCAAGGGTAGGGTGCAGAGGTGGCTACAACAACACACCTATGGCACAACTCTGCCAGACTCACCTGGGCTCAGCAATTTATCTTTTCAGGAGGACAACAATTGTCCTACTCCCCACTTCCATGTCCTATGAGGCCAAGAAGGTCCCCTTGGGAACTAAACTCTTGACTTAACAAGAGCCCCACTATGTCAGCAGACTGTCATGCACTATAACCTGAACCGAGTCATGAGTTCTACCCTGCAGCACTGTACCCCCATCATGATTCTGTCAGGTTGACCCCAAAGATTGAATGCCACTGAATCTGACTTCAAAAAGCCAGTGGGTTTTGTTGTTCTTGTTTTTAGACAGGGTCTCACTCTGTCACCCAGGCTGGAGTGCAGTGACATGATTGCAGCTCACTGAAGCCTTGACTTCCCCAGGTTCAAGTGATCCTCCCACCTCAGTCTCCAAAGTAGCTGGGACTACAGGCACACCATTACGCCTGGCTAATTTTGTATTTTTTTGTACAGACAGGGTCTATGTTGCCCAAGCTGGTTTTGACCTCCTGGCCTCAAGCAATCTACCCACCTCAGCCTCCCATAGTGCTGGGACTACAGGTATGAGTCACCACACCCAGCAAGTCAGTGATGTTTTAAATGGCAATAAATTATTCCACCTTTCTGAGGCTCTTCCTCTCCATCTCCCACCTGTATCTTCATGACACTTCTATGATGAAACAGCTGCCTGCTCAAAGCCAGGTGCAAGTTTTACCCATGGACTCTCATCAGGGACTGTGGCCTTGGCAACATTTTCTTTTTCTTTTTCCTTCTTTAATTTTCAGACAGAGTCTCACTGTCGCCCAGGCTGGAGTGCAGTGGTGCAATCTCAGCTCGCTGCAACCTCTGCCTCCGGGTTCAAGTGATTCTCCTGCCTCAGCCTCTTGAGTAGCTGGGACTATAGGCGTGTGACACTACACCTGGCTAATTTTTCTATTTTTAGTAGAGTACTTTTCTATTTTTAGTATTTTCACCATATTGGCCAGACTGGTCTCGAACTCCTGACCTTGTGATGTGCCCGCCTCGGCCTCCCAAAGTGCTGGGATTACAGATGTGAGCCACTGCACTCAGCCAGAAACATTTTCTAATCCAGTTAATCATGAGGTTATAGCCTCTAGAAGCCAGAAAAACTATCTGTAGCAAAAATTTGCTTGCCTTAGACAAGTGGTTCTTCCTTCCCACATTCACATACCTTCTACTTCCTACTAAAATATACATAGCTAAACATAGGCTGGCCAGGCCATCTCTGACTTTACTGGACATGTTCACACCTCAACACATTAGGGTCAAGATGTTACCAAGGGCCAGGCGCAGTGGCTCATGCCTGTAATACAAGCACTTTCGGAGGCTGAAGAGGGTGGATCATCTGATCTGAGCTCAGGAGTTTAAGACCAGCCTAGGCAACATGGTGAAGCCCCGTCTCTACTAAAAATACAAAAAAACAAAAAAAAAATTAGCCAGGCATGGTGGTGTGTGCCTATAGTCCCAGCTACTCAGGAGGCTGAGGCAGAATTACTTTAGCACAGGAGGTGGAAGTTGCAGTGAGCAGAGATCATACCACTGCACTCTAGCCTGGGTGACAGAGTAAGACCCTGTCTCAAAAATATATATAAATAAATAGATAGGCCGGGCGCGGTGGCTCAAGCCTGTAATCCCAGCACTTTGGGAGGCCGAGACGGGCGGATCACGAGGTCAGGAGATCAAGACCATCCTGGCTAACATGGTGAAACCCCGTCTCTACTAAAAATACAAAAAAAAAAAAAACTAGCCGGGCGACCTGGCGGGTGCCTGTAGTCCCAGCTACTCGGGAGGCTGAGGCAGGAGAATGGCATGAGCCCGGGAGGCGGAGCTTGCAGTGAGCTGAGATCTGGCCACTGCACTCCAGCCCGGGCGACAGAGCAAGACTCCGTCTCAAAAAAAAAAAAAGAAAAAAATAAATAAACAAATAAATAGATAGATATAACCGAGAGCCCTGCTAATAGGCTATGTCCACAAACATAGGCCACAATGCAATAATTATCATATCAACCCCAGGAATTTACTCATACTTGGGTTTAACCCTCAAATCACCAGAAAGCCATAGGGTCATACTGAATTTTAGCTGTGAAACTGGTAGAATTCAAAATAAAAACAAATTCTTCCCTCAATGTGACATGATACCTAAAGGTACCCTGGGTAGGGCGTGGTGGCTCATGCCTGTAATCCCAGCACTTTGGGAGGCTGAGGTGGGCAGATCACCTGAGGTCAGGAGTTTGAGACCAGCCTGACCAACATGGAGAAACCCCACCTCTACTAAAAATACAAAAAAAAAAAATTAGCTGAGTGTGGTGGTGCATGCCTGTAATCCCAGCTACTCAGGAGGCTGAGGCAGCAGAATCACTTGAAATCGGGAGGCGGAGGTTCCCCAGTCTGGGCAAGAAGAGTAAAAAAACTCCGTCTAAAAAAAAAAAGTAAACTCTGGCTGGGCGCAGTAGCTTACTCCCATAATCCCACCACTTTGGGAGGCTGAGGTGGGAGGAACACTTGAGGCCAGGAGTTTGAGACCAGCATGAGCAATAGAGCGAGACCATGTCTCTACTCCCCTGAGACAAAAAAAAATTTTTTTTTAATTAGCTGGATGTGGTGGCACACACTTGTAGTCCCAGTTACTCAGGAGGGTAAAGAGAAGGACTGCTTGAGATTGGGAGGTTGAGGCTGCAGTGAACTATGATCACGTCACTGCACTCCAGCCTGAGCAACAGAGCAAGACTCTGTCTCAAAAAAAAAAAAAAAAAAAAGTGAATCTTGTGACTTTTCCACCTTCTCAGCTTTACCAGGCCCCTCTACTCCCAGATCTATCTCCAGATAATCATTTTAATTCAATGGCAGCAAACTAATTTATTACTGGGAGCCAAGGATAAGTCCTTTGAATCTCTTCTTCCTGGTTCCATTTGATCACTTTCTACTTGTTAATAATGAATCAATGGATAATAAACGGATAAAAGAAGCTAAGAGATCAGTCCGTGGTTTGGTAAGGGAGGTGACTGCCCAAACTCTGTATTACCTGTGTATTTCTATTTTCCATGCTCTGTCTCTTTTCCTGCTGACCATCCCTTTCCTCTAACAGCTACTCTAGAAAAGTATTCTCCAACTCATGAAAGTAATAAAACTTAACATATCACTGGGCACGGTGGCTCACACCTGTAATCCCACACTTTGGGAGGCCTAGGCAGGCGGATAACCTGAGGTCAGGAATTTGAGACCAGCCTGACCAACATGGAGAAACCCGGTCTCTACTAAAAATACAAAATTAGCCAGGCGTGGTGGTGCATGCCTGTAATCCCAGCTACTCGAGTGGCTGAGGCAGGAGAAAATCACTTGAATCCGGGAGGTGGAGGTTACGGTGAGCCAAGATCACGCCACTGTATTCCAGCCTGGGCAACAAGAGCGAAACCCCATCTCAAAAAAAAAAAAAAAAAAAGACTTTATCATCTAAACAAATGAATACATCCATTGGACTTGGCTATGTCAACAAGTCCCTTCCTAAGTGACTCAGTGGTGGAAAGACAGACACTTCAGTTCTGCGACTACTCAACCTAACCTCCAGGACTCAGGCAAGTGTTCAATTAACTATGCCACTTGATAACGCCGCCTTGGAAATAAATGTTAATTCTGGGCCGGGCGCGGTGGCTCAAGCCTGTAATCCCAGCACTTTGGGAGGCCGAGACGGGCGGATCACGAGGTCAGGAGATCGAGACCATCCTGGCTAACACGGTGAAACCCCGTCTCTACTAAAAAAATACAAAAAACTAGCCGGGCGAGGTGGCGGGCGCCTGTAGTCCCAGCTACTCGGGAGGCTGAGGCAGGAGAATGGCGTAAACCCGGGAGGCGGAGTTTGCAGTGAGCTGAGATCTGGCCACTGCACTCCAGCCTGGGTGACAGAGCGAGACTCCTTCTCAAAAAAAAATGTTAATTCTGGTGTCACCAGAGGTCTCTTAAAAATATCTTTTAATGATATTACATATTAATGGTATCCAGTATAATTCTGATTTTCTCCAGTCTTTGGCTGGCAAGTTCCAATCTCTGAATGTCAGATGCAAAGCTAGGGAACACTGACAAAATATACCACTTCCTCGAACAATGTCATTTCATTCAACATCATTTTTTTTGTTTCTTTCTTTTTTTTTTTTTTGAGATGGAGTCTTGCTGTCTCCCAGGCTGGAGTGCAGTGGCACAATATTGGCTCACTGCAAGCTCTGCCTCCCGGCTTTTACACCATTCTCCCGCCTCAGCCTCCCGAGTAGCTGGGACTACAGGCCATACGTACAACCTATGCCCAGATATTTTTTTTTTTTTTGTATTTTTAGTAGAGATGGGGTTTCACCATGTTAGCCAGGATGGCCTCAATCTCCCAACCTCATGATCTGCGGTCTCAGCCTCCCAAAGTGCTGGGATTACAGGCGTGAGTCACTGTGCCTGGCCATTCAACATCATTTTCTTACAACATTGATGAGGGGAAAAAAAATGTTGTGGGGGCCGGGCGCAATGGCTCATGCCTGTAATCTCAGCATTTTGGGAGACAGAGGTGGGTGGATCACTTGAGGTCAGAGTTCGAAGACAGCCTGGCCAACATGGTGAAACCCCATTTCTACTAAAAATACAAAAAATTGGCTGGGTGCGTTGGCTCACGCCTGTAATTTCAGCACTTTGGGAGGCCAAGGTGGGCAGATCACGAGGGCAAGAATTTGAGACCAGCCTGGCCAATATGGTGAAAGCCCGTCTCTACTGAAAATACAAAAATTAGCCGGGCATGGTGGCATGCACCTGTGGTCCCAGCTACTCAGGAGGCTGAGGCAGAACTGCTTGAACCCAGGAGGTGGAGGTTGCAGTGAGCTGAGATTGCACCACTGCACTCCAGCCTTGGTGACAAAGGAAAACTCTGTCTCCAAAAACAGAAAAAAAAAAAAAAAAAAAAAAAAAATCGCCCGGTGCAGTGGCTCACACCTGCAATCCTAGCATTTTGGGAGGCTGAGACGCGCGAATCACCTGAGATCGGGAGTTCAAGATCAGTCTGACCAACATGGAGAAACCCTGTCGTTACTAAAAATACAAAATTAGCCAGGTGTGGTGGTACATGCCTGTAATCCCAAGTACATCGGAGGCTGAGGCAGGAGAATCGCTTGAACCCGGGAGGCAGAGGTTGCGGTGAGCCGAAATCATGCCATTGTACTCCAGACTGGGCAGCAAGAGTGAAACTCTGTCTCAAAAAAATAAAAAAATAAGCCAGACGTGGTGGGGCGCACCTGTACTCCCAGCTACTCCGGAGGCTGAGACAGGAGAACTGCTTAAGCACAGGAGGCGGAGGTTGCAGTGAGCTGAGGTCGCCCCATGGTACTCCAGCCTGGGCAACACAGTGAGACTCTTTTTTTTTTTTTTTTTTTTTGTGAGACGGAGTCTCACTCTGTCCCCAGGCTGGAGTGCAGTGGCACTATCTTGGCTCACTGCAATCTCCACCTCCCGGATTCAAGCAATTCTCCCTCAGCCTCCTGAGTGGCTGGGACTACAGGTGCATGCTGCCATGGCCAGCTAATTTTTTTTTTTTTTTTGTATTTTAGTAGAGACAGGGTTTCCCCACGTTGCCCAGGCTGGTGTCAAACTCCTGAGCTCAGGCAATCCGCCCACCTTGGTCTCCCAAATTTCTTGGAATACAGGCACGAGCCACCACGCCCGGCTAGTAAGACTCTTTTTTTTTTCTGAGACGGAGTCTCGCTCTGTCGCCCAGGCTAGATTGCAGTGGCGCCAACTCGGCTCACTACAAGCTCCACCTCCCAAGTTCACACCATTCTCCTGCCTCAGCCTCCCAAGTAGCTTCGACTACAGGCGCCTGCCACCACACCCGGCTAATTTTTTGTATTTTTAGTAGAGACGGGGTTTCACCATGTTAGCCAGGATGGTCTCAATCTCCTGACCTCGTGATCCGCCCGCCTCAGCCTCCCAAAGTGTTGGGATTACAGGCGTGAGCCAACCGCATCCGGCCAAGACTCCATCTTAAAAAAAAAATTATAATGTGTTGGGCGCAGTGGCTCACACCTGTAATTCCAGCACTTTGGGAGGCCAAGGTGGGTGGATCACAAGGTCAGGAGTTAAAGACCACCCTGGTCAAGATGGTGAAACCCCGTCTCTACTAAAAATACAAAAATTAGCCAGGTGTGGTGGCAGATGCCTGGAATCCCAGCTACTCTGGAGGCTAAGGCAGAGAAATGCTTGAACCCGGGAGGAAGAGGTTGCAGTAAGCCGAGATAGTGCTACTGCACTGCAGCCTAGGAGACAGAGCGAAAACTCCGTCTCAAAAATAATAATAATAATAATAATACATAAAGTCGAAGTTTCCAAGAACCTACCAACGACGTCAAGTGAGAGCCTAATGTAATGGTATAAATATTCTATGGGCCCTTTGTCACACTGCCCTCCTTCCCCTGCCTTATCTCATCCCATAATTCAATGAGCATTAGTTAGTTACAATAAAAAAACCTGGGAGACATTAACTAACTTCTGCCAAGTCTAATGACTTTAAAGACTGATCTACTTGGTTCATTCCTAAGTCGTTTCTACTAGACTACCCTACCCCTGACCACAGAATATAGATGTTTTTCTTTACTTAGAAATGTTATCTAGGGGCTGGGCCAGTGGCTCACACCTGTAATTTCAATACTTTGGGAAGCCAAGGAAGGAGGATTGCTTGAGCCCAGGAGTTAGAGACCATCCTGGGCCACATAGTAAGACCCCGTCTCTACAAAAAAAATAAACAAAAAACATTAGGCCGGGCGCGGTGGCTCATGCCTGTAAACCCAGCACTTTGGGAGGCCGAGGCAGGCAGATCACAAGGTCAGGAGTTCGAGATCAGCCTGGTCAACAAGGTGAAACTCCATCTCTACTAAAGATATAAAAAATTAGCCAGGCATGGTGGCACACACCTGTAATCCCAGCTACTTGGGAGGCTGAGACAGGAGAATTGCTTGAACCTAGGAGGAAGAGGTTGCAGTGAGCTGAGACCACGGCACCATTGCACTCCGGCCTGGGCAACAGGGTGAGACTCCATCTCGAAAAAGAAAAAAAATTAGCCAGGTGTGGTGGTGTGTGCCTGTAGTCCCAGCTACTTGGGAGGAGAGGTGGAAGGATCAATTGGGTGAGCCCTGGAGGTTGAGGCTGCAGTGAGCTGTGATTGTATCATTGCACTCCAGCCTGGGCACAGTGCGAGACTAGCTAAAAAGAAACAAAACAGCTATCCAGGTGTGGTGATGGGAGCTTGTAGTCCCAGCTACTCAGGAAGCTGAGGTGGGTGGATCACTTGAGCCTATGAGCCCAGGAGTTCAAAGATGCAGTGAGTTATGATCATGCTACTGCACTCTAGCCTGGTCACCAGAACAAGACTGTATCTCTAAAAAACAGAACACATACACACAGACACACACACACACACACACACGAAATATAACTTAGCATTATACATTATTTAGGGTACTTCATGTCGCCAAATTATGAGTTCCTTGGGCCAAGCACAAAGGGGACTTGGCCAGGTGCAGGGGCTCACGCCTGTAATCCTAACACTTTAGAAGGCCCAGGCAGGTGGATTATCTGAGGTCAGGAGTTCAAGGCCAGCCTGGTCAACATGGCAAAACCCAGTCTCTACTAAAAATACAAAAAGTAACCAGGCGTGGGGGCAGCGGGCGCTTTTAATCCCAGCTACTCAGGAGGCTGAGGCAGGAGAAACCCATGAACCTCAGGGATCAGAGGTTGCAATGAGCCGAGATCACGCCACTTTACTCCAGCCTGGGCAATAGACTGAGACCCTGTCTCAAAAAAAAAGAATTCCCCCTACTGCAACCCTACTGTCCTCTCCCAAGCTTCCTCTTACATGCTACTGCTGGAGACAGAAATAAGACTTTGGCCAGGCGCGGTGGCTCAAGCCTGTAATCCCAGCACTTTGGGAGGCCGAGACGGGTGGATCACGAGGTCAGGAGATCAAGACCATCCTGGCTAACACAGTGAAACCCGGTACAAAAAACTAGCCGGGCGAGGTGGCGGGCACCTGTAGTGCCAGCTGCTCAGGAGGCTGAGGCAGGAGAATGGCGTAAACCCGGGAGGCGAAGCTTGCAGTGAGCCAAAATCCCGCCACTGCACACCCCAGCCTGGGCAACAGAGCGAGACTCCATTTCAAAAAAAAAAAAAAAAAAACAGAAATAAGACTTCTTAGCCTGAAATGAACTATCATTCGAAAGCAAAACAGGTCAATTTCCAAGAAGTTTCTAGTTTATACCTTTCCCAGTTGAGCTATTAAGTATTTCCTGTATAAGCCGTTCTCTTCCATTTCCTGATAGGTCAGAGTCAACAAATAACCGGTTCATATTAACAGGTTTAATTAAGCAGATCACTTACTATGAGCCAGCATAGTGAGCCAATATGTGATGATACCTTTGACTAAAGTTAGAATAGACAAGTAGTGCTTCTCCAGACTGCAAGCATCTGAAATTTCAACAGTTTTCTTCCAGACATCCCAGAGTATGTTAGTTCCCTTCCACATGCCTAAATGATCCTTCAGCTTAAGAAAAACTCAAATCCATGCTCTTAAAAATGAGATGAACTTTTCATGGCATTCATGTAACATATTAATAGCTGCCCAAAATAGCTGTTTTCTTCAGCAATAGCCCAACAGGTTCTCTCTAATTCTAAGTCAGTCTCCAAAGAGGAATCGCAAAGCATCCTAAAAGGTTGGTTTCAAAGGAAAGCCAATATAGCTTACTCATAAACATCTCTGAAAACGGAAGAATGAATAAACGAAATCCAAAGATAACCCTCCAACCTAATTTTAGTTTTCAGTTTCTGACTCCTCTTCCCAGCAAACCTTTTTCAAGATTTGGCAAGCAGGCCATAGAGTAAGAAAAGTAAAGATTTCTGGTGCTCCCCAAGCTAATACCTCCTGTTGCTTTCCTCAAAGAGTGGGTAATCAGCTAGTCTACCACAATGCTAGTAAACAAGGAAAACTGACCAGCAGAAAGCAAAACCCTAAAGGCAAAGATAATCCAAACTAACCAAGAGCTATTTCTATCTGAGGTCAAATATAAGAAGAGAACTGCTTCTTAACAGCTCCTACTTAACAGTCCCACCCACACTACCCCACCCCCTCTAAATGGTGGCACTTGTTTGGTCACAAGAGCCAACTTTCTAACTTCAGAAAATCATCTCTCTTTCACATCTTTACTACTCACTAAAGATCTAGTGACAGACTTCTCATACCCTATAAACACCAAAAAATAACTCAGAGCCTATTTGGTTCTTCAATATACTAGGAATAAGGCTAGGTGCAGTGGCTCACACCTGTAATCCCAGCACTTTGGGAGGCTGAGGCGGCAGATCACCTGAGGTCGGGAGTTTGAGACCAGCTTGACCAACATGAAGAAACCCTGTCTCTACTAAAAATACAAAATTAGCTGGGTGTGGTTGTGCATGCCTGTAATCTCAGCTACTTGGGAGGCTGAGGCAGGAGAATCACTTGTACCAGGAGGCGGAGGTTGCCGTGAGCCCAGATTGCGCCATCGCACTCCAGCCTGGGCAACAGGAGCAAAACTCCATCTCAAAAAAAAACTAGGAATAAATTATTTCTCAAGTCTTTTAAAATTTCATGACCTTACAGAAGACACCCAAAGAGCTCCTATACTCTGGTAGAAGGTATATTACTAAGCCAAGGTTTCAAAAACCTATAGGCTTCAAAGAATGGGATATCCATATAAGGCAACACCCATATGAAACTCAATAGCCTTCCAAATCTGTCCCTGGCCATCACTAAAAAATGTGTGGCATTTCCCTGGAATCTGACAAGACAGGAGCTCCAGATCTGAGGTAACGACATTCACTAGCCTCAGTTACCCTCTATTATTTTAGTTGCCTCAGTGTTTCCTTGCTTTGCTGTACTGTACAGAACACACCACATTCCCAAGAGAGGCAAAGTAATACACATTATTCCAAGACTCCTCTAGAAGGAAAAACTTCCACCACACTAATCTGAGAGACTTAATGAAAGGTACCTGCTACTAAAATCAGAAGCATAACTTATTCATCCAACCAATTTTTTTTTTTTTTTTTTTTTTGAGACGGAGTCTCGGTCTGTCGCCCGGGCTGGAGTGCAGTGGCCGGATCTCGACTCACTGCAAGCTCCGCCTCCTGGGTTTTAGCCATTCTCCTGCCTCAGCCTCCCAAGTAGCTGGGACTACAGGCGCCGCCACCTCGCCCGGCTAGTTTTTTGTATTTTTTTTTAGTAGAGACGGGGTTTCACCGTGTTAGCCAGGATGGTCTCGATCTCCTGACCTCGTGATCCACCCGTCTCGGCCTCCCAAAGTGCTGGGATTACAGGCTTGAGCCACCGCGCTCGGCCATCCAACAAATATTTACTAAATACTCTGTGCAAGCCTCTGTATATTCAATAGTAAATAAAAGAGGTATTGGTCCCCATCCCTGCAGAATAAAGTTCAGTGAGACAGACACTAGACAAGCAAACAAATATGTAATTACAAAAAAAGCTATGAGTAGGGTAACCTAATCTATACCTGTTGTCCCAGTATAAAATAAAAGCATTCCCCTTTACTCTCAAAAATGTCTCAGGTTGGACTACAAATGATACGGTCACCTTAACTGTGAAGGACAAGGTACTATGAGAGAGAATAATGCAGGCAAGTTACTTTAGCCTGGGTGATCAGAGAAGACTTCTTGGAAGACATGCCATTTAACTGAGTCCTGATGGGTGGTAAGGCTCCAGTCATTCTGGAAGGAAAAATGTTCCAAGGCCGGGCGCGGTGGCTCAAGCCTGTAATCCCAGCACTTTGGGAGGCCGAGACGGGCGGATCACGAGGTCAGGAGATCGAGACCATCCTGGCTAACACGTTGAAACCCCGTCTCTACTAAAAATACAAAAAATTAGCCACGCGAGGTGGCGGGCGCCTGTGGTCCCAGCTACTCGGGAGGCTGAGGCAGGAGAATGGCATGAACCTGGGAGGCGGAGCTTGCAGTGAGCTGAGATCCGGCCACTGCACTCCAGCCCAGGCGACAAAGCAAGACTCCGTTTCAAATAAAAAAAAATAAAAAAAAAAGAAAAATGTTCCAAGTACACGGGACAGCACAGGTTATGACAGGGCTTGGGGCATTATTATTGATCAACATCAATTTTGACTAAATAAACGGAATTGTCAAAAAAGTGACTTAGAGCCAGGCATGGTGGCCCACACCTGTAATCCCAGCACTTTGGGAAGCCAAGGCAGGCAGATAGATCACTTGAGGTTAGAAGTTCAAGACCAGCCTGGTTAGCATGGTGAAACCCCGTCTCTACTAATAATACAAAAATTGAGCTAGAAGTGGTGGCTCACACCTATAACCTTACCACTTTGGGAGGCCGAGGCAAGTGGATTGCCTGAGCTCAGGAGTTCAAGACCAGCCTGAGCAACACAGTGAAACCTCATCTCTACTAAAATACAAAAAATTAGCCGGGTGTGGCAGTGTGCGCCTGTCTCCAAAAAAAAAAAATTTGGCCAGGCGTGGTAGAGCACACCTGTAGTCCCAACTACTCCAGAGGCTGAGGCATGAGAATCACTTAACCCGGGAGGCAGAGATTACAGTGAGCTGAGATCGCGTCACTGCACTCCAGCCTGGGCGACAGAGAGAGACTCTGTCTCAAAAAAAAAAGGCTGGGCGCAATGGCTCAAAAAAAAAAAAAAAAAAAAAAAAAGACTTGGGCACATGCATGTAATCGCAGCTGCTCAGAAGGCTGAGGCAGGAGGGTCACTTGAGCCCAGGTGTTCAAGTTCAACCAAAGCAAGACCCTGTCTCACACATACACACACAAAAGTGACTTGGGGGTTCCCAGAGATCAACTTGTATGTGCAAGATTAAAATATGCTAGGCATGTAATTGTTAGAACTCAAAATTCAAACATAAAGACAAAAAAGAACCTTTAAGACAGTGGCTTTCAAACTTTTATAAGTCATGAAACCCTCCAAGAATCTGAAAAACACTTCAGATCTTCACGCAGAAAACGCATATATTCACGTATGCACACATCCACATATACACAATTTGAAGACGTTCATAGGCAATGCCACCACCCAAACCCCAGCACCACCAGAAGTTCATAATGAACTCCAAGATTTAAAAAGTCCTGTTTCATAAAGGCAGAAGCAAGCTCTCAACTTATTTGGGAGTTAAGCTATTTCTTAAGATTTACTGACAACATCCAGAAATAAAGAGAAAAACTAAATGTATATATTTTTAAAAAGATATCACAACAAACAATTTTAAGTCCCTTAAAAACAATGAAAAATAGACAACAACGTATCACCAAGACTCAATGAGACTCATTTTTCCCATCATTTTAGAAAGCTAAATCTGCCCTTTAATCCTTACCTTACTAACATTGAGTGAAGCTAGGGGAGGAGGGGTTTCTGTTCGGTCATTAATTATTTCCACTTCTGAAACATACTGTAAGTTTATGAGCAAGATGTCTGCATGGTTGGGCTTTCCACTGGAAGAGGGACATTCTGGTGAGAAAAAAAAAGTTAAGGAAAAATAGGACAAGCAGAGGCACTGACACATCCCAAAAGGGGCACAGAAAACACAATTCACACAACGCTTGTAAAAGGCAGGCCAGGAGCCATGAAGGCCTTGTAAGAATCATAGTTCTCCTCAGAAAATCTCTGCCTGTCACCTTCCTCCCGCCCAAATCCTTGGAAGCTTCCAAAGGAGTTCTGTCACCTTCTCTCTACTGGCTTTATGGGGAGGCATAACACAGATTTAATGCGTTTGTCTTAAACCTACGAGTCAGACAAAAGAACTAGACCTTTCTGTTCTTCGTATAATACTCTCTGTATCTGCACAATGTTCTTTTTACTCTTTCAGATGTGAGCTTTCCCATTTTGCAAAGGAGAAAACTACACACTGGAAAGGAAATTCACCCAAGGTGACCCAGCCAGTTAATCCATTCATTCATTCATTCACCTCTCATTCTCCAAACATTTAAGAGCCTACTGTATGTCAATTAAAAATTGAGTAATTCAGGCAGGCGCAATGGCTCACGCCTGTAATCCCAGCACTTTGGGAGGCTGAGGCAGGCGAATCACATGAGGTCAGGAGTTCGAGACCAGCCTGGCCAACATGGCGAAACCCCGTCACTACCAAAAAAAAGTTAGCCGGGTGTGGTGGCACATGCCTGTAATCCCAGCTACTCTGGAGCCTGAGGTAGGAGAATCACTTGAACACAGGAGGCGGAGGTTGCAGTGAGCTGAGATCGTGCCACTGCACTCCAGCCTAGGTGACAGAGAGAGACTCCGTCAAAAAAAAAAAAAAAGTATTTCCTAGTTCCAAGACCCTTCCAACTAAACCACTAATGTAAAAGGTCTTATTTCTTCCAGGTGTAACCTCTTATTTTTTGAAAAAGCAACTATTGTTAGCACAGTGGCTCACGCCTGTAATCCCAGCACTTTGGGAGGCCAAGGCGGGCAGATCACAAGGCCAGGAGATCGAGACCATCCAGGCTAACACAGTGAAACCCTGTCTCTACTAAAAATACAAAAAATTAGCTGGGCATCGTGGCGGGTGCCTGTAGTCCCAGCTACTCAGGAGGCTGGGGCAGGAGAATGGCGTGAACCTGGGAGGTGGAGTTTGCAGCGAGCCGAGATCGCACCACTCACCCCTGCACCACTCCAGCCTGGACAACAGAGCGAGACTCCATCTCAAAAAAAAAAGCAACTACTCTTACTGTAATTAGTTTCAAAGGACATCTTCCTAAACTAGAAATCTACAAGCAGTGGTTAAATGAATTAAAATACTTGCCACTCAAAGGCAGTAGACTCAGTAGGAAACTTCATTTTGAAAGATGCCATGGCCGGGCACGGTGGCTCACGTCTGTAATCCCAGCAATTTGGGAGGTCAAGGCAGGCAGATCACCTGAGGTCAGCAGTTTGAGACCAGCCTGACTAACATGGAGAAACCCCGTCTCTACTAAAAAAAAAATACAAAATCAGCCGGGTGTGGTGACGCATGCCTGTAATCCCAGCTACTAGGGAGGCTGAAGCAGGAGAATCGCTTGAACCTGGGAGGCGGAAGTTGCAGTGAGCCCAAATCAAACCATTGCACTCCAGCCTGGGCAACAGGAGTGAAACTCCGTCTCAAAAAAAAAAAAAAAAAAAAAAAAAAAAAAAAAAAGCCGGGCGGTGTCTCAGGCCTGTAATTCCAGCACTTTGGGAGGCCGAGGCGGGCAGATCACGAGGTCAGGAGTTCGAGACCATCCTGGCCAACATGGTGATACTCCATCTCTGTTAAAAAAAAAAAAGATACAAAAATTAGCTGGGCGTGGTGGCGCGTGCCTGTAATCCCAGCCACTCCGGAGGCTGAGGCAGGAGAATCGCTTGAACCAGGGAGTCGGAGGCTGCAGTGAGCCAAGATCGCGTCACCGCACTCCAGCCTAGGGACAGAGCGAGACTCCATCTTAAAAAAAAAAAAGATACCATAAAAAATTACTCCTTCAAGATTCCAATAAACCCACCTGTAGCTCCCATGAAAGGGGAAGCTGTGGCACATTTATCCCAACAAGGAAGCGTTTCGTTTCCAAGACTGAGTTTCCTGGAGTAATTCAGAAGTCATTCCCAACCCAAAGAAGCAGACCACTTTTTCCAATCAATTTAACATTGCTGCTTTCAAAAGGGAGGCTGCTACTACTACGTAAAAGGACTCCATGTGCTGGACTGATCAAGGCAGCATGAGAACTTCACTCTTTCACCTGTAACTCACACATCCCCAACCCACGTAAGCCCCGGCAAGCCCTCTCTGGAACAGGTTTCCAATGCAAACATCCCCCAAACAGCGATTTCCAAATGACCGAGAAGCCTAAAAGTCAGCAAGCCCCCCCACCACCACACAAACACACGCATCAGCGAAACAAGCCACTATCCCCAGTTCAGATACAAACTCTGCCCTGCACTTACTCTCCCCCAAAACAGGCAAGGACCAATTTGGTCACCATCCCACCGCCCTTCCTTGGACGAAATCCCATCAGTGCACATGCCCTCCTGAATTCCATACCTTTGCCCTACCAGCAGTTCCTTACCCTAAACACCCCTCCCCATAATATTTCACCGGCCCCTCCTTTCCATCCGGGCTCCAATCCACCAGCCCCCTCCCAACACCACTCCCTCTCCTAATCACTGTGTCCCCTCTCATAACGTTCCTCCCGAAAAGCCATCCCCGTGTCAAGCCCTCCTCCACCCACTGATCCTCGGTAAAGCCCCAGCTCCCGCAAGGGGAGACAGGATCCCCAAAGCTGACCGAAGGGCCCGCGGGAGGGGGAGGGGAACTCAGGGCCATGCGCATGCGCCCCGGGCGCCGCGGTAGCCGGTCGCCCCTAGGCCCGGAGAGAGCCCCAGCCGCCGCCGTCGTCCCCCACCCCCCGACCACTGCACCTACACGCCGGCCCGGACTCGGGCTTCACGCAGGGAAGGATACTTAAAGCCAGCATTTTGGATTGGTAGTCAAAGGCTACCACCTCGCCCTGCAGCCGCTGCTCCTGGCACGTCCGGCACGACACCTGGCTCCCAACGCTGAAGTACTCGCCCGGAGGAGCCGCCATCTTGGGAGTGCAGCCGCGGCCGGCGGCGGCGGCGGCAGCAGCGGGCGAAAGCCGGGCCCCTAGTGAGCGCCGCGACGCGCCGCGACGCACGGAGCGTGCTTGCGTCACACGCCGGGGCGTGGTCTGACTCTGGGTGGATAGGGAGCCTAGGTGGACTAGGAAAGAAGAGGAAATAAAGGGGAATCTGAAAAATATTTGTATAGCTGCGTCCGCTCGGTTAAATGCTTGTAGAGTCCATTTTAGAAGTTAAGGATAAATGACCTACGTGGAATGAAAGGGAGAAAGAGGAGAGAGCTGCAGTCTCCATTATATACACACCTTCCACACAAGAGTTTAATGAATGAATTTTATAAAATATATTAACCCCATTTTGCATATAAGGAATCAGAGCCTCAGAGGACTTAACGATACTTGGACAAGATGATTATAACGGCCGGGAGCGGTGGCTCACGCCTGTAATACCAGCACTTTGGGAGGTCGAGGCAGGTGGATCACCTGAGGTCAGGAGTTCGAGATCAGCCTGGCCAAGATGGTGAAACCCTGTCTCTACTAAAAACACAAAAATTAGCCGGGTATGGTGGCGCGTGCCTATAATCCCAGCTACTAGGAAGACTGAGGCTGGAGGATCGCTTGAACGTGGGAGGCAGAGGTTGCACTGGGCCAAGATCATGCCACTGCACTCCAGCCTGTGCAATAGAGCAAGACTCCGTCTCAAAAAAAAAAAAAAAAAAGATGATTGTAACTAGAGAGTGATAGTGGAAAGAACATTGGCTGTGGAGTGAGATAAGCCGGAACCAGAATCCCAGGTCAACCTCTTACTAAATCACCTGATCTTGAGTAAGCAAATTACCTGATCCTGTTTCTTCAAAGGCATTTGTATTGTCACTTCTTGAGCATCTAACAGCCCTTTGAGGTAGGTATCAATGTCCTCCTTTTACAGAAACTAAGTTTTAGACTAAACTTGTCCATGGTTCCACAACTAGCAAAAACAGTCTACCTATTTACAAAGACAGTGCTATTTACTGCTATACTGTGTTAGATAATAATACCTACCTCATAGTTGGGAGGTTTAAATGCGATAACGTGTATATGTGCATGGCATGTACTAGGTCTTTAATAAATGGTAGTTCCCCCTTAGTCACCCATTACTCTTAGAAGTCAAGACACTTCCCCTTCTTCCTTTTTGCCCTCTCCCCCAGAAAGCCAGGCAAAAGGCAGGAATGAGGAGCAGCGGATAGTGACAAAGAGGAGCTTGGAGGAGGGGTTTAGCACCTCTGCCCTTTAATGTCCACCTGATATACAAAACAGTCGTTTTCTTAATCATATGTAAAGGACTATGTGCATGTATTTTCAAGCCCTACCAATTGCTGTCGCTAATCCACCCACTCCTCACTATAGAAATTTTGGGTCCTTGCTTCATGTATGAGAAACAGATTGCCGGGCGCGGTGGCTCAAGCCTGTAATCCCAGCACTTTGGGAGGCCGAGACGGGCGGATCACGAGGTCAGGAGATCGAGACCATCCTGGCTAATACGGTGAAACCCCGTCTCTACTAAAAAATACAAAAAACCAGCCGGGCGACGAGGCGGGCGCCTGTAGTCCCAGCTACTCGGGAGGCTGAGACAGGAGAATGGCGTCAACCCGGGAGGCGGAGCTTGCAGTGAGCTGAGAGCCGGCCACTGCACTCCAGCCTGGGCGGCAGAGCAAGACTCCGTCTCAAAAAAAAAAAAAAAAAAAAAAAGAGAAACAGGTTGACCTTTCTGTAGTCCAGAGGGAGGCAAAGGACCAGTCCTGGCGCAGCTTAACCTGAACAAAGTTCAAAAGTACTTCCTTGCCCTCCAAGAAACATAAACTTCCTGGTGTTGGAGGTATTGATACAATCATTGTAATAGGAATAAAAATTCTGCTCCTTCATAGTATGCTTTTTCAGAGAACTTTTTTTGTTTTGTTGTGTTTTGTTTTTGAGACAGAACCTTGCTCTGTCACGCAGACTGGAGTGCAGTGACGCCATCTCGGCTCGCTGCAACCTGCACCTCCCAGGTTCAAGCGATTCTCCTGCCTCAGCTTCCTGAGTAGCTGGGATTACAGGCGCAAGCCACCATGCCCGGCTAATTTTTGTACTTTTAGTAGAGATGGGGTTTCACCATGTTGGCCGGGCTGGTCTCAAATTCCTGGGCTCAAGCAATCATCCTGTCTCGGCCGGCCTCTCAAAGTGCTGAGATTACAGGCATAAGCCATTGTGGCCGGCCTCAGAGAATTTTCATGCCTCTCATCCTTGTCCTGTCTTCCATAACAAATCATATATAATCGCCATTCCAGTTTTCCACTTTTTGTGTGTGTGTGTGTGTGTGTTTTTTGGTTTTTTTTTCTTTTTTTTTACTCTATTCTAGTTTTCCACTTTTTATATGGAATCATGATTATAGGTTTTCATAAAAGACTTCTAGGAGCCATTAGGAAAGGCCTTCTTGGAGGAAGTGAAAAATAACTACTGAGACCTGAAGGATTAGCAAGGAAAAAGAGTGGCCATGTTCCAGGCAGAGGGAACTGCATGGGCCAGGACCCCTACGAGGAGAGAACTTGGTGTTTTCAAGGAATGTATAGTTCAGAAATATTACAAAGCAGAGTGTGGGAATAGGCTGGTGAAGGTTGAGGCTAGATCCAGAGCAAACTTTCAAAGGCTCAGTAAACAATGTAGGCTTTCTCCTTGGTCAATTAAAAAACTTCCTGGTGGTGTCTGGGCGCGGTGGCTCACGCCTGTAATCCCAGCACTTTGGGAGGCCGAGGCAGGCAGATCACAAGGACCATCCTGGCTAACATGGTGAAACCCAGTCTCTACTAAAAATACTAAAGATTAGCCAGGTGTGGTGGCGGGCGCCTGTAGTCCCAGCTACTCAGGAGGCTGAGGCAAGGGAATGGCGTGAACCCGGGAGGCGGAGCTTGCAGTGAGCCGAGATCCACGCCACTGCACTCCAGCCTGGGGGGCAGAGCGATACTCCGTCTCAAAAAAAAACAAAAACTTCCTGGTGTTGGAGGTATTGGTACAATCATTGTAATAGGAATAAAAATTCTGTTCACTACGAAGGCAATAAACTAAGATTTATATCCAGCTTCCCTCCCTTACACCTTTTTTTTTTTTTTTTTGAGAGGGAGTTTTGCTCTTGTTGCCCAGGCTGGAATGCAATGGCACAATCTTGGCTCACCACAACCTCCACCTCCCGGGCTCAAGCGATTCACTTCTCTCAGCCTCCTGAGTAGCTGGGATTACAGGCATGTGCCACCACACCCAGCTAATTTTGTGTTTTTAGTGGCAACAGGGGTTCTCTATGTTGGTCAGGCTGGTCTCCAACTCCCCACCTCAGGTGATCCACCCGCCCTGGCCTCCCAAGGTGCTGGGATTACAGGTGTGAGCCACCTCACCCAGCATCTTTTTTTTTTTTTTTTTTTTTTTTTGAGACGGAGTCTTCCTCTGTCGCCCAGGGTGGAGTGCAGTAGTGCGGGCTCCGGTCACTGCAACCTCCACCTCCCAGGTTCAAGCGATTCTCATGCCTCAGCCTCCCGAGTAGCTGGGACTACAGGCACCTGCCATCATGCCCGGCTAATTTTTTGTTTTGTTTTTTGAGACGGAGTCTTGCTCTGTTGCCGAGGCTGATGTGCAATGGCTCAATCTCGGCTCACTGCAACATCTGCCTCCCGGGTTCAAGCGATTCTCCTGCCTCAGCCTCCCGAGTAGCTGGGATTACAGGCGCTCGCCACCATGCCCAGATAATTTTTTGTATCTTTAGTAGAGACGAGGTTTCACCATGTTGACCAGGCTGGTCTGGAACTCCTGACCTCGTGATCTGCCTGCCTTGGCCTCCCAAAGTGGTAGGATTATAGGCATGAGCCACTGTGCCTGGCTTAATTTTTGTATTTTTAGTAGAGGTGGGGTTTCACCACGTTGACCCACCTGGTCTGGAACGCCTGACCTCAAGTGATCTGCCTGCTTCTGCCTCCCAAAGTATTGGGATTACAGGCACGAGCCACCACACCTGGCCCCCTACGCTTTTCAAATTAGTAAAATTAATCTCTTTTGGAGAAGAACACAGATTTACATTCTCATTTTAATCTACCTATTAGAAAACTTTTTTTTTTTTTTTTTTGAGACGGAGTCTCGCTCTGCCGCCCAGGCTGGAGTGCAGTGGCCGGATCTCAGCTCACTGCAAGCTTCGCCTCCCGGGTTTATGCCATTCTCCTGCCTCAGCCTCCCAAGTAGCTAGGACTGCAGGCGCCCGCCACCTCGCCCGGCTAGTTTTTTTGTATTTTTTAGTAGAGACAGAGTTTCACTGGGTTAGCCAGGATGGTCTCGATCTCCTGACCTCGTGATCCGCCCGTCTCGGCCTCCCAAACTGCTGGGATTACAGGCTTGAGCCACCGGGCCCGGCCTAGAAAACTTTTAAAGAACTGGGCGCTGTGGCTCACGCCTGTAATTCCAACACTTTGGGAGGCTGAGGTGGTTGGATCACCTAAGGTTAGGAGTTTGAGGCCAGCCTGGCCAACATGATGAAACCCCATCTTTACTAAAAATACAAAAATTAGCCAGACGTGGTGGCGCGTGCCTGTAATCCCAGCTACTGTAGGGCAGAGGCAGGAGAATTGCTTGAATTCGGGAGGCAGAGGTTGCAGTGAGCCGAGATTTCGCCAATGCACTGCAGCCTGGGCAACAAAGTGAGACTCCGTCTCAAAAAAAAAAAAAAAAAAATTAGCCGGGCCTGGTAGCGCGGGCCTGTAATCCAGCATAGGAGACAAGAACGAAGATCCCTCTCAAAAAAAAAAAAAAAAAAAAAAAAAAAAAAAAAAAAACTTTCCTTTTTTTTTTTTTTTTTTGACATGGAGTCTCGCCCTGTCCCTGTCGCCCAGGCTGGAGTGCAGTGGTGCCACCTTGGCTCACCGAAACCGCCGCCTCCCGGGTTCAAGCGATTCTCCTGCTTCAGCCTCCCTAGTAGCTAGGACTACAGGCACATGCCACCATGCCCACCTAATTTTTGTATTTTTAGTAGAGATGCGGTTTCACTATGTTGGCCAGGCTGGTCTGGAACTCCTGACCTCGTGATCCGACCGCCTCGGCTTCCCAAAGTGCTGAGATTACAGTTGTGAGCCACCGCGCCTGGCAAAAAACAAAAAACAACAAAAAACAAACAAAAAAAAACTTTTAAAGAACGAAGTTGATCGAGGTAGGAAGAAAATAAGGAGACGCTGTTCAACAGTTTTCTAGGCAGGACCTTGCCTAGAATAGCTGAGATTTTTATTTTCTATGTGTGTTCTTCCAGATGACTGTTTCAAACTCTGTCGCGAGTGTGTGCCAATCCTCTTCCCATACCAACACTGTTACTATCTCTTGGTTTCATCTGCCTAAGCAGGGTTTTGGATGGCAGGAGGATGGGGGTGGGGGAAGCAAGGGAAGAACTGGGAGGAAGTGTGACTTTGCGCTATATGTGAGAATTCGCCTTTTTAGGGAAGACCCCTCAAAATCAAGAGACTTATCTGTCAGCCTCCAAATTAATAGCGGGCGAATTAGAAAGGAAGAGTCTTGAGGTGGGGGAGGAAGGGGTGAACTGATTAGGTGTGTATGCAAATTTAGGATCTCCCTTCAGCTCCGAGGAGGAGGGGCTGTCTGCAGCCTTTTCTCCAGAGGATCTCAGATTTTTTTTTTCTTTTTTCTTTTTTTTTTTCTTGGTGGGTGGTACTGGAGAAGAGAGGTCCGGTCGGGAAAGAATCCTGGCCCTGGAGATTACATATCTGCCTTCGCATCAGCAGAGCAGGGACGCTGGGAGCGCAGGCAGTCCGCCGGCTAGTCCGTCCGCTGACCCGGAACCGCACCGGTGCCGCCACTAGCCGGCTGCCCATGTGCCGGCAACAGCGGCCACGTGGGGCCCTGAGGAAACGCCTTTATAAAGGTTTGTCCCCTACGCTGCCCAGTAGGAAGGAAAACCGGAGGAGAGCGCAGGAGGAAACAGTACCGGCTGGAGGCCGGTCTTGCAGGAGCCGGGGACTGCCGGGGGCGGGTCCGGGGGCGGGGCTTGGTGATGACCGCTGGCGGGGCGAGGCCTGGTACTCAGAGGGGTGGGCTTTGGTGAGCAGCGGGCCGACGCTGCTTCGGTGTCTGGGCTTTTTGGCTTCCGCCCTGGAGCAAGCCCTGGCCTGGTCGGTAGCTGGGCCGCCATGGAGTCCACGCTGGGCGCGGGCATCGTGATAGCCGAGGCGCTACAGAACCAGCTAGCCTGGCTGGAGAACGTGTGGCTCTGGGTCACCTTTCTGGGCGATCCCAAGATCCTCTTTCTGTTCTACTTCCCCGCGGCCTACTACGCCTCCCGCCGTGTGGGCATCGCGGTGCTCTGGATCAGCCTCATCACCGAGTGGCTCAACCTCATCTTCAAGTGGTGAGACAGAGAAGCCCTCCGGCATCCTGGTCCCCACCCCCGAGGGCCCTGAGTCATGTGTAAGCCCTGGTCTCTCTCAGCAACTGTCTCAAGGGCCTTCCCACCCCCTACTCTGTAGTCTCTGATTTTTTTTCCGTTTGAGCATCTTTGTGCAGCTTGGACTGAAACCTCAGAGTGCACCCATCCTACTCATTAGACCAGTGTTCTTCAAACTGGTCTGATCGAAAAATCACCTAAGGGGCGTGTCTAAAATGTAAATATCCCGTCCTCATCTCACACTTACTGATTTAGAAACTCCGAAGGGTTGGGAATTTATTTTTTATTTTTGGTTTTTGGGAATTCATATTTTAACAGGTATCTATGGTGATTTAAGTAGTGGAGAGCCCTACCTCTCAACTCACTTTTTCATTCATCTATTCACTCATTTGCTATAATTTTTAAGAAGCATGCTTTGTGCTGGGCATCACAGGAGCTGCTACCGACAGAGACACCTTGCAGATTAAGGTGTGGTCCCTGGACCGTGCCCAACGGCATAGGCAGCACCTGAAAACTAACTAGAAATGCAGACTCTCAGTCCCAGGGCCAGAACTACAGAATCAAAATCTGCATTTTAACAAGGTTCCCAGTTGATTCCCTGTGCGCGTGCAGTAAAGTCTGGGCTAAAGCACTGCTTTCCAGGGAACACTTTCCCTTCTTTCTCTTTCATTCACTAGTAGACTCTTCACACTGAGACTTACAAGCCAGGGATCCCAGGAACATGGGTGGAGGCCCTGTGACCCTTGGGGCTGGACATGCAGCCACACCTCCCTTCACCTCAGCCTCTGTTGCCAGATCCTCAGCCTGGGGGAAGGAAGGGAGGCTCATAGGAGGTATTTCAATGGGCTGGAATGACTTGCTGAAAAACAACATAGAGTTCCCCTCCCTTCAAACTCTTTTCCACAAGGGCCTCATCCTTATGTAAAGGGAACCGCAGTGGTCTATTCACTTCTTTCTTGCCTAATTGTCCTTTGCTTTGTGCTCTCTCCTTCCCTCCAAGTCTGTATAAGCCTTCTCCTCTAGTTCTTGTCCCCCAAAGATCACAATCTCCCTCAGACACTATTAATGTCCCCCAAGTGGCAAAGTCCCTATTCATTTTCTTTTTCTTTTTTTTAAGACAGAGTTTCGCTCTTGTCACCCAGGCTGGAGTGCAATGGCGCGATCTTGTCTTACTGCAACCTCCACCTCCTGGGTTCAAGCCATTTTCCTACCTCAGCCTCCCAAGTAGCTGGGATTACAGGCATGTGCCACCACACTCAGCTAATTTTTGTATTTTTAGTAGAGAAGGGGTTTCGCCTTGTTGGTGAGGCTGGTCTCAAACTCCTGACCTCTGGTGATCCACCCGCTTCAGCCTCCCAAAGTGCTGGGATTATAGGTGTGAGCCACCCGGCATTCTTTTTTTTTTTTTTCTTTTTGAGATGGAGGCTTGCTCTTCTGTTGCCCAGGCTGAAGTGCGATGGCACCATCTCGGCTCACTGCAACCTCTGTCTCCCAGGTTCAAGAGATTCTTCTGCCTCAGTCTCCCATGTAGCTGGGATTATAGGCCCCCACCACCATACCCAGCTAATTTTTGTATTTTTAGTAGAGAAAGGGTTTCGCCATGTTGGCCAGGCTGGTCTGGAACTCCTGGCCTCAAGTGATCCGCCCTCCTCTGCCTCCCAAAGTGCTGGGATTACAGGCGTGAACCACCGCGCATGGCACCCCCGTTCATTTTCTGTGTGAGCACTTGATGTATACTAGGCTCAGTTTTCAGAGGGGAGAGGCAAGTGCCTTCTGTGTTTCCCTCCCCAGCACGTGGTTTCCTGCCAGCATCTCTTTTGCTATCCCATCTTTTGTCTTTCTGGCCACAGCAGCCTCTTTATTGTGTGGTTCCCAGGGCCCAGCCAAGCACTTACTAGACCAGGGGATTTTGACATGTTTTTGTCCTCCTTATTCTTTCTCAGCCTTCTCTGTCCATTTCCCACTCCCATTTTCAGACCTGAGAGGCTCACCTAAATAATTTAGGTGTGGATAATTCAGGCTGTAACTGGGGACATGGAGTCAGGGGTAGCAGGAGGGTTAGTGTGAGGGCCTGTGGGAGAGAGCCGGGTCCTGGGTTCCCTGTGGATGATAAGAGCTGGCCCTGCAGTGAGGGGGGTAGAGTGGGACGACTGAGTATCTCAGAGCACACACACGCTTACCACAATCTCTTGCCTCTGTATCAGTTTTATTTTTTATTTATTTTTTCTTTTTTTGAGACAGGATCTCACTCCATCACCAGGCTGGAGTACAATGGTACAATCACAGCTCACTGCAGCCTCAACCTCCTCGGCTCAAGTGATCCTTCCCACTTCAGCCTCTGGAGTAGCAGGGACTACAGGCGCACCCCAAGATGCCTGGCTAATTTTTGTATTTTTTGTAGAGATGGGGTTTTGTCATGTTGCCCAGGCTGTTCTCTTTTTTTTTTTTTTTTTTTTTTTGAGACAGAGTCTCTCGCTCTGTCACCCAGGCTGGAGTGCAGTGGCCAGATCTCAGCTCACTGCAAGCTCCGCCTCCCGGGTTCACGCCATTCTCCTGCCTCAGCCTCCCGAGTAGCTGGGACTACAGGCGCCGCCACCTCGCCCGGCTAGTTTTTTGTATTTTTAGTATAGACGGGGTTTCACCGTGTTAGCCAGGATGGTCTCGATCTCCTGACCTCGTGATCCGCCCGTCTCGGCCTCCCAAAGTGCTGGGATTACAGGCTTGAGCCACCGCGTCCGGCCCACCCAGGCTGTTCTCGAACTCCTGGGCTCAAGCGATCTGCCTACCCAGCCTCCCAAGTAGCTGGGATTATAGGTGTGCACCACCACTTCCAGCTAATTTTTTGTTTTTGTTGAATCTGGGTCTTGCTATGTTGCCCATGCTGGTCATGAACTCCTGGCTTCAAGTGATCCTCCAGCTAAGGCCTCCCAAAGTACTGGGATTACAGTCATGAGCCACTGCACCTGACCCCAGGCTAGTTTTTTTTTTTTTTTTTTTTTTTTTGAGACGGAGTCTGCTCTGTCACCCAGGCTGGAGTGCAGTGGCCGGATCTTAGCTCACTGCAAGCTCCGTCTCCCGGGTTTACGCCAGTCTCCTGCCTCAGCCTCCCGAGTAGCTGGGACTACAGGCGCCCGCCACCTCGCCCGGCTAGTGTTTTGTATTTTTTAGTAGAGACGGGGTTTCACCATATTAGCCAGGATGGTCTCGATCTCCTGACCTCGTGATCCGCCCGTCTTAGCCTCCCAAAGTGCTGGGATTACAGGCTTGAGCCACCGCGCCCGGCCCCAGGCTAGTTTTTAAAAATAGTGTTTCCACAAGCTCTGAGGGTTAGGAAAAAAAAGAAATAGTGTGCTTTCTTTCTCCCGTTCTAAGGTAGAAAACCATGGCAAGGTATCCACGGATACCTTAAGAGCAATGGACAGAATCGTAGTCCCTTTTTGACTTCACCCCTCAGGCCCTCCAGAGTACTCCGTGTCCTGCCCACCTTGTACCCCCCTGGCTGTGTGTGCATGTGGAAAGTCATCTTGCATCTGTTCTCTTCCAGGTTTCTTTTCGGAGACAGGCCCTTTTGGTGGGTCCATGAGTCTGGGTACTACAGCCAGGCTCCAGCCCAGGTTCACCAGTTCCCCTCTTCTTGTGAGACTGGTCCAGGTGGGAAACCTCAAACATTCTCCCTTTCCCAATGTGGTTAGGGTTCAGGTGAACATTCCAGAGTACTTTTCAGTCTGGGTGGCCCAACCAAAGGTCCAGCCTCTCAATTACTGGCCCAGAGAACAAAGGAACCCCAGGGAGACCAAGCTGAGTTATGGGAGGAGGGCACTCATGCTATGTACCAGCTGCCCACCTTGTGTAGAGTACAGCCAAGAGACACATACCAGGACAGAAACCTGAGTGCAGTGACCTCAGGTGGCAGTAAAAAGGCCTCAGAGCAGAGCCAGTTATGGATCAGTGCTGGGGAAAAGCTCTCTTCTCAGCCAGGAGAGGCAGCTGTATTATTGAGGCATCACCAGAGGCCCCTGGGTCCTGCCTCCATCTTCTCACCACAAGCTTCTGGATTCACTGGCAGGCAGCCCTTCTGGACACTGCATGATCACAGGAGCAGCCCTCTGGCCCATAATGACGGCCCTGTCTTCACAGGTGGCCACTCGGGCCCGCAGGTATGCCTTTGGCATTGCCCACCATTGGGAGCAGGGGTGATGGCACCCTGTACCTAAAGACCCAGCAGCATGCAGTCTGGGAGCTGGAGTTTTGGGGACCCTAGGTTGTGTGGTTCAGCCATGGGGTACCTGGGTACTGCAGGCCAAGCTGTGTATGGACGCGCTCTGAGCTCCTTGCCTCTCTTCTTTCTAGCCGCTGGGTAAGGGTGATGCCTAGCCTAGCTTATTGCACCTTCCTTTTGGCGGTTGGCTTGTCGCGAATCTTCATCTTAGCACATTTCCCTCACCAGGTGCTGGCTGGCCTAATAACTGGTGAGCAACTAGGGCAATGGGGTGGACTGAGAGGATGCCTTTGGCAGTGGGAGGTTCAGTCTAGGATCTTCCCATCGCTCCCAGCTTCTGTAGAGCCCAGCCCAGAGGCCCCTCGTTACATCTCAGTTTGTTCCCTTGCCAAGCTGCACTGCAGCTGGGGGTGGGTGTGGGGAGGGTCATATCCCCAAACTCCCTGAAGCTGCCGTCACTCCACTCTCCTAGGCGCTGTCCTGGGCTGGCTGATGACTCCCCGGGTGCCTGTGGAGCGGGAGCTAAGCTTCTATGGGTTGACCGCACTGGCCCTCATGCTAGGCAGCAGCCTCATCTATTGGACCCTCTTTACGCTGGGCCTGGATCTTTCTTGGTAAGTCTCGCTTTGAAGCCTGGGCAGGCTGGGCCCTGTCCTATCTCGCCTGCAGCTAGCCTGGTGTGTCTCTGGTTCATTACAGCTAAAAAAGGACACATTACCTATTCCCATAGACCCTCACAAGCACAAAGCAGAACATGGGAGTGGGCCCCAAGGGCAGATGGCGAAGAGCCAGTTGCCTTCTACGTTCCAGCCTCTCCTGGCAAGGACTGTTCTTCTCCACAGGTCCATCAGCCTAGCCTTCAAGTGGTGTGAGCGGCCTGAGTGGATACACATGGATAGCCGGCCCTTTGCCTCCCTGAGCCGTGACTCAGGGGCTGCCCTGGGCCTGGGCATTGCCTTGCACTCTCCCTGCTATGCCCAGGTGCGTCGGGCACAGCTGGGAAATGGCCAGAAGATAGCCTGCCTTGTGCTGGCCATGGGGCTGCTGGGCCCCCTGGACTGGCTGGGACACCCCCCTCAGATCAGCCTCTTCTACATCTTCAATTTCCTCAAGTATACCCTCTGGCCATGCCTAGTCCTGGCCCTCGTCCCCTGGGCAGTGCACATGTTCAGTGCCCAGGAAGCACCGCCCATCCACTCCTCCTGACTTCTTGTGTGCCTCCTTTCCTTTCCCTCCCACAAAGCCAACACTCTGTGACCACCACACTCCAGGAGGCAGCCCCATCACCTTCCAGCCCCTAAGGAGGCCCTCCCCTCCCTGAATCTGCTTCCCCACCACCTGGTCTTAGTCCCAAAGATGGGCCTTCTCTCTCCCAGAGAAGCTGGTCCTCCCTCTGCCTTTCCTCTTAAGCCCCCAAAGAGCAAAGGCAACAGCAAGACCAGTGGGTTCCTGCAACACTGTGAGGAGCGGCCAGGGCGGCCCCAATAAAGCCCTTGAATACTTTGAGATTCCTTTCTTGCCTATGCGCACATCTCCACGGGCCTTGCCTGTGTGTGCACAAGCGGAACCCTTGCCAGGCTGCTCCAGTGGTCTCTGTGCCACCTCCAGCCTTGTTTCCAGGGGCAGACAGGCAGGAAAGGAGAGGGCTGTAAACTCAGGTGAGACCTTTCAGCCCTAGGTCCATCCCCTGCCTCATCACTGCCTAGGCCACATGAGAGGTCCCATGAGATGCTGTGACTATATTCAGTGTAACCCTGTCTTTCATCTACAGGTCAGATCTTGTGCCCCAACTTCCAGTTTCCTAAATTGGCTTCTAGTCCAGGGACTGGAGAAAATAGTGTTTTTGGCTAGGAAGGAGGATGAGAACCTCTATTCCATTTGGGAGCCCAGAGAATAGAGACATTGGCCCCAGAAGGCACTGCCAGAAACAAGTTTATTTACACAAGGACACACAGTGTAATGGGTTACAAAATACTTAACTGAAATCCATATCCAGGGAGACAAAGCAAGGAATGGGTTTACATGAGAACCAGACCAGCCACAGGGAGAGAGTGTATAAGGAGCCGGGAGCCTGGGGCTCAGCACAGAGAGGCCTAGTACGCTGGGCCTAGCCCCATCCCCATCCCCCAGGAGGATCTAAAACAAACACACAAGCACACAATGAACTGATGGTGCTGGGGCTCCTGCCCCTCCCCTGGCTCCCTCAATCCTGCTCAGGCCCCCAATAGGATAATAAATATGTAAACAGATTGGTGGGGCCCTGGGGATAGAAGGAGAGAAAGTATATGTGGTACTGGGGAGAAGAAGGAAGGAAAAGTCAGCCCCCTAGGAGCCACTTCCCATCTTTGGTTTCCTACAGGCTGGATGGCATTCCCTGTAAGCCTTGTAGGCCCACAGCCCCTGGCAGGGCTCCTGGGAAAGAGAAGGGACAGCACCCAGCCCCCTCCTGGTCTTAGCTCCCTTGGGCTGGTGGTCAGCAAAGGGAGCCCAGGAGGTATGGAAGCTCCAGCTGAGAGCTGACTCCTAGATCCCTGGGTTCTGGCCTTACCCCTTTTCTAGAACCTCCATTCTCACCATCCCCAGGCTCCAAAGCAAAAGGCCCCAGGAGGGAGGTGAGCCCCTGCCCCTTCTCCCCGCAGCATGCTGGCTGGCTGGGGAAATCTGGTCCTGACAGCAGAGGGGCTCTTACCAGCCTGGAGCCCCCCTGCAGGGACCACCTTCTCCCCCTGCCCAGGCTGTGCCAGCAGAGGGGCAGGGAGGACATCCGAGTAAGGTGGGGAGCAGACCTGGTTCTGCGGCTCCTCCTGGCCCATGAGAACCCAGGAAACCAGTCCTCTCCTTCCCACACACTTTCACCCTCTCAGCCCCGGGGAGGGGGAAGCAGGCTGTGAGGAGTGTGAGGCAAGACAGCCATCATCACAGACCACAAGCCACGGCTTGGGCACCAGCCTCCCATCAGTGCTGAGACCAAGAGGAAGGAAGAAGAGAGGGGTCTGTGCAGAGATGGTGAGGACGAAAGGGGAAAGTGGAGAATCACAGGGTGGGTGCCCACCTCCCCTCCACTCTGCATCTTAGACAGCAGTGGATCCTCCAGATCCTCCCCTGAGGCTGGAGAAGGGAGGAGGGTGAAATTAAGGCATTTCCCCCCAAGTCAGATGAAACCAAGGCACCGACTTCCTATTCCCTACTCACTCAGGGGGGCCCCAGAACTGGAGAGTACTGTCTGGGCCCCCGTGCCCACCTTGAGCTGGCCCAGGCTCCAAGGGGGAAAAGGACAGAATGCGGGAAAATGGGTGGAGGGACACGTGAGACAGGGCTGGGAAGACACCCCCACCCCCTGCAGAGGGCCCAGGCTTCTAGAGCTGAGGTGGAGGCCACAGGGCTGGGGGCCTGAGGCAGCGTAGAGGAGCAGGAGGGGCAAGGCTGAGAGACCCACACGGCACACCTTGTTGAATGTGTGACTTTTTGTTTTTAATAGAAAAAATAAACAAAATCACAATGGTGAAGCCCAGAGAGATGGGGGCCGGGGTGTCACAGGGCAGGCTCCTGCTCCATGGGCTCCTCTGCCGGCCTGTGGGGCAAGCACAGGGGAGGGTATTGAGTGGGGCGCACCAGCAGGGGCAAGGGCAGAGAGGTGGTAGGGGTTGCTGCTTACCTGGGGCTGTGTTCCCGGGCTGCTGCAGCCTGGGCCTGCTCAGCCCCCACCGACAGCAAGGCCATGGCGCTCACAGTCTCGGCCTCCTCGGTCTCACCTGCCTGGGCCTCCCGCAGGGAACGGCCCAGACCAGCGGCAAACTTCTGCACACAGCTCCAGTGTTTGCCTGTGGACGAGAGACAGGCAAGGGGTCAGGGAGGGCAGAGGACACCCACGTGAACAGCCCCAGTCCTGGTGCTCTCAAAAGCTCCGTGCCCCCTTGGCAGCCTGAGCCCCTCTGCGTGTCCCCACGCACTCTGGATCTCGATGACTTTCTCTAGCGTGGCCACTGCGTTGACGTTGGGCTTTTGCTGCAAGACTGCCTCGTCCAAGGGCTGCAGCTGGCAGGTGAAAGAAGAGAAGGTTTAGGGTGGGGAGTAGGGTTGCCATGCATACCCCTCTAACTGCCCCACTTAGCCCCAGATATCCCTCACGACAGAGGCAAACATGGCCTTTTTGGACAAACCCATACTCAGAAAGCCTTCCCTGGCCATTAGCTATTCCTTAGGACCAAAGAAAAGCTTCCTAAGGGGCTACCAGTGCTGGCTGACCCCTTGCTGGCCCCGCAGCCCTCTGGCCTGCCACCTCCCAGCTCCTTCCCACCCCTTACCTCTACACTGAGCAGAGCTGAAACACAAGCCTCAGAGGCATCACAGATGGCGGTCAAGTCATGGCCTCCCTCCAGGGCCAGCACCACCCGGCCCCCTGCCAGGGTCATCAGCTGCCTGGTCAAGTGGCCAAAACCTTTGGGGATGGGTGAAGGGAGGAAGAAGAAATGGCGAAAGGTAATCAATTCAAGAGCCAGTAAGAGAAGGAGAGAAAAAAGGCCAGGCGCAGTGGCTGATGCCTGTAATCCTAGCACTTTGAGAGGCCAAGGCGGGCGAATCACAAGGTCAGGAGTTCGAGACCAGCCTGACCAACATGGTGAAACCCCGTTCTCTACTAAAAATACAATAATTAGCCGGGCATGGTGGCACGTGCCTGTAATCCCAGCTACTCGAGAGGCTGAGGCCGTGAACCCGGGAGGCAAAGGTTGCGGTGAGCTGCGATCACGCCATTGCACTCCAGCCTGGGCGACAGAGTGAGACTCCGCCTCAAAAAAAAAAAAAAAAAAAGAAAAAGAAAAAGAAATACAAGAGGTGGGACAAATAGCACAAAATATGATGGGAGATATAAACCCAAATATATCCATAATAAAATACAGCATCAATGGACTAAATGCCCTATCACAGTCAAAACATTAACAGATTGGCTAAAGGAGCATCACTGAAACACCAGGGACCAACAAGCCCATCTCTACAGCTCCAGCAGGATACATCCACTATCCTCTGCTACTCCACCTTCACCTCCTGTCCCCGTAAGGCCAGGGTTGGCAGAAGACAAGTTGATGGAGTTACCAAGATGATTCCAAGTCTAGGCTCTGCCCCCTGCTTTCCCTGTCCCCTGCAATATCAGTCTGTTTCCTGCCCCATGCCCCACTGGACTCCATATCCTCACTGTTTCACTTCCTCCCTCAATCCCCCAGCAGGCTTACATCTGGCGGTGACAGAGTAGCCACCCAGAGGAGACAGATGTCCTTCAACAGCATCAAACCCAGCAGAGACTAGGACCACGTCAGGTGAGAACTCGTGGGCAATGGGCATCACCACTGTCCTGCAAAGGGATGGCCCAAGCTGAGCCCAGCAGATGGCCAGGCCAGGCCTCGCCCCACTGTTGTCCTCCCAGAGACAACCCCCTCCACCCACACTGAACTGAGTGCCTTCTGCCCCTCTCACTGTAGGGCCCAGAGGGGCTCCCCTTGACTCCTATGGCCCTTTTCAGTCCCTACCTGAAGGCTGTAAGGTACTCCACGTCTCCAATGGGGGGGTCCACACCTCCTGTCCATGCCACGTTCACATTGTACCCCACGCCTGGTCCTCCACCAACCTGGAACCAGAGTCAGGGAGAGGGCTATTCTCACCGCCTGGGGATAACAAACATTGCCCCTGCCCTCACCCCTGCCTCCAGGTCTCACTCCACTGACCTCTGTTCTGCCTGGAGGGGCAGTCAGATCAGTGTGGTCCTCCCACTAGGAGCCCAGACTCCCCAGGTACCAACACCACCATGGGTCTCCGTGGCTCCCCGCCAGGTCCCATTGTGCCACCTCCCAGAGGGACCAGGAGGGTCTGCATTTACGCCCAGGAGCTGTACCTCTTCAGGAGCCCCAGAGCCTGGAAAAAAGTTCCCGTTGTCATAGCGATGCAGTGAGATGTAGAGCACAGAGGGGTCGTTGTAGAACGCCTGCTGGGTGCCATTGCCATGGTGAATGTCCTATGAGGGGAGGTAGAAGCATCAGGAAAATGGCCCACGCTCTGACCCAACGGTCAAATTCCACATGTCAGCCAGGCGCTGTAGCTCACGCCTATAATCCTAGCATTTTGGGAGGCCGAGGGCTGGGAGAATCGCTTGAGCCCAGGAGTCCACCTTTGGCCACAGGGCATCCATATTCTGTTCACAATGGTATTGCCCACCCCACACTTCTCTAACTAGGTCTGAGCCTCTGTGGTGTGGCACTGTGTAGGTAACATTCAAAGCCATGGGATAAATGTGGCATGTCTCCCTACAGAACCCATTCCACTTCACAGTTTGTGGGAAAACATTAAGGCCAGTAGGGAATTTAAAACAAGCAGATAAGAATCTTTTTTTTTTTTTTTTTTTTTTTTTTAGACGGAGTCTCGCTCAGTCGCCCAGGCTGGAGTGCAGTGGCCGGATCTCAGCTCACTGCAAGCCCTGCCTCCCGGGTTCATGCCATTCTCCTGCCTCAGCCTCCAATGTAGCTGGGACTACAGGCGCCCGCCACCTCGCCCGGCTAGTTTTTTTATTTTTTAGTAGAGATGGGGTTTCACCGTGTTAGCCAGGATGGTCTCGATCTCCTGACCTCGTGATCCACCCGTCTCAGCCTCCCAAAGTGCTGGGATTATAGGCTTGAGCCACCGTGCCCGGCTTTTTTTTTTTTTTTTTTTTTTTTTTGAGACCGAGTTTCGCTCTTGTTGCCCAGACTGGAGTGCAGTGGCACGATCTTGGCTCACTGCAATCTCTGCCTCCCAGGTTCAAGAGATTCTCCTGCCTCAGCCTCCCAAGTAGCTGGGATTACAGGCACCCACCACCATGCTCGGCTAATTTTTTTTTGTATTTTTAGTAGAGATGGGGTTCACCACGTTGGCCGGGCTGGTCTCAAACTCCTGACCTCAGATGATCCACCTGCCTCGGCCTCCCAAAATGCTGGGATTACAGGTGTGAGCCACTGTACCCGGCCTTTTTCTTTTTTTTTTTTTGAGACCGAGTTTCGCTCTTGTTGCCCACGCTGGAGTGCAATGGCATGATCTTGGCTCACTGCAACCTCTGCCTCCCAGGTTCAAGCGATTCTCCTGCCTCAGCCTCCCAAGTAGCTGGGATTACAGGCACCCACCACCATGCCTGGCTAATTTGTTTTGTATTTTTAGTAGAGATGGGGTTCACCATGTTGGCCAGGCTGGTCTCAAACTCCTGACCTCAGATGATTCACCTGCCTCGGCCTCCCAAAATGCTGCGATTACAGGTGTGAGCCACTGTACCCGGCCTTTTTTTTTTTTTTTTTGAGACAGAGTTTCACTCTGTAATCGAGGCTGGAGTGCAGTGGCATGATCTTGGCTCATTCCAACCTCCACCTCCCAGGTTCAAGCAGTTCTCCTGCCTCAGCCTCCCCAGTAGCTGGGATTACAGGCTCCTGCCACCACACCTGGCTAATTTTTTTGTATTTTCAGTGGAGATAGGGTTTCACCATGTTGGCCAGGCTGGTCTCAAACTGCTGACCTCAAGTGATTCACCCACCTTGGCCTCCCAAAGTGCTGGGATTACAGCCACTGTGCCCCACCACAAGCACAGAAGATTCTGAAGGAGGATCCAACATTTACAAGAATTTTTAAGCCAGAATTGGGCTTCCAAGAGATTTTGTCCTTCCTGAGGCTTGCTCCTGGCTACTTCCCCAGCTCACAGAGAGTGGCGTGTGCCTCTGCCTCCACCATTAGGAACAGGGTTTGAGAAGCACTCGTGGTATCAAGAGCAGAGTGCTGGGGCCAAGAGGCTTGGTCTGAAACCCAGTGCCGACATCCCCAGCTGAGTGGCCTTGGGTACGTCATGCAACACCACCTTCATTCACAGAAATGGACAACCTCGTTCTTACTACTCGAGGTGGCCATAAAGTACTCATTGGGTTCCTGGTATATAGTTTGCTCCCAATTGTAGGCGGTGGGAGGAAATATCAGCTACTAGCACCGGCAGCGGCGTCACTACCGTTCAAGGTAGGAAATCCCTTTCGTTGCTTGAAGCTGCAACGTGAGGGCCAAGATGGAACAGGAGCTAAATGTCTTTCATAGCTGAGGAGAGAGCCCTGTTGGAACGTGACGTTAGTCATCCGGCAGGAGCCCCAGCGCCCTTCCTTCCGCACCCGCACCGGGCACCCGGACGAGGACAACTGGGCTGCTTGGAGGTGGGGCTGGGGGAGGGGACTTCCTGAAGGCTGACCCTGGTCCCAGCTCTACCCGCCCCTGCCCAGCCCCACCAGCTCACTGCCTACCCAGTCCACGATGAGGACCTTGCCCACGTTCAACTTCTGCTGTAGGAGTTTTGCAGTGATGGCTACAGAGTTGAAGAAGCAGAATCCCCTGAGGAGGGGAGAAAAGGGCAGGAGGTTAGCCTCAGCATGACGTTTGCAAGAGACAGGAAGGGGCGAGGGCAGAGAATCTAGGGCACTCACATGGCTGTGGATTCCTCGGCATGGTGTCCTGGCGGCCGGATGATGGCAAATCCATTCTGAAGAGGTGAAGGCCAGGCAGAAGTGAGGGACAAGATCCAGGCAGGAAGGCCATGGAGGGGGTGGCACAGGACAGAAGCACAAGCCAGGCAAGGAAGTGAACACAAACCAGAAAAGCAGATCTATATGTTCAACGCACAGTTTTGTTGGGGTTTGTTTTTTTTTTTTTGGTTTTTTTTTTGGAGACAGGGTCTTGCTTTGTCACCCAGGCTGCAGTGCAGTGGCGCGATCACGGCTCACTACAACCTTGGCCTCCCAGGCTCAGAAAATCCTTCCACCTCAGTCTCCCAAGTAGCTAGGACTGCAAGCACACACCACCACTCCTGGTTAATTTTTTGTAGAGACAGTATTTCACTATGTTGCCTAGGCTGGTCTAGAACTCCTGGGCTCAAGCTATCTGCCCACCTCGGCCTCCCAAAGTGTTGAGATTACAGGCATGAGCCACTGAACCCAGCCTCAATGGACCATTCTTTTTTTTTTTTTTTGAGACGAAGTCTCGCTCTGTCGCCCAGGCTGGAGTGCAGTGGTGCAATCTCGGCTCACTGCAAGCTCCGCCTCCAGGGTTCACGCCATTCTCCTGCCTCAGCCTCCTGAGTAGTTGGGACTACAGGCGCCTGCCGCCACACCCGGCTAATTTTTTGCATTTTTAGTAGAGATGGGGTTTCACCGTGTTAGCCAGGATGGTCTCGATCTCCTGACCTTGTGATCCACCTGCCTCAGCCTCCCAAACTGCTGGGATTACAGGTGTGAGCCACCGCACCCGGCCCAATGGACCATTCTTAATGCCAACCATGAGGCTTGAGCAGGCAGACAGTATTTCTGCCTCGAGACACCCACGAAAGCAACTGGGCATTAGTGTCTTTTTGTTGGTCCTTCATAAACCTGAATCCCCAGCTGATAACTCCTTCCCACCCTGGTGCCTGAGAGTTGAGCTTGCAAAGGATAGTGCCTCACTGAGAGGATCCCAAGGCTGCCCCTGTCCTCTGCCTCTGAGGAGCAGGACCATGCCAAGGGGCACCAAGGTCACAAGCACATGCTCACCTTGAGCTCTCCTGCAGCTACCTTGAAGGCCAGCTCCAGCAGGCAGCCCACCGCCATGCGCACAGCACTGGAGGAGTGCATCTCATTCCAGACGGTGTCACTGTCCACCTGCAGGGCAGGAGAGCAGGTTTCAGTGTGCCCCCTGTAGGGGGAGGGCAACAACAGGGGAGGGCACCTGGACAGTGGGCCAGTGACTGTGGCAGTCAGGGAAGAGACAGAACTAGGAGAGCCAACCACCCACCCCCATTGCTGCAAGCCCTACTCACCCCGATTCCCCCACAAGGCAGCACAGCATACATCTTCTGGCTGATGGGGCCTGCAGGGAAGAGGGATAGAGCTACTCTAGAAGTGGCCTCGGGCAGATCACCTGAGGTCAGGAGTTCGAGACCAGCCTGGACAACATAGTGAAACCCCATCTCTACTAAAAATACAAAACTTAGCTGGGCGTGGTAGCACACACCTGTAAACCCAGCTACTCGGGAGGCTGAGGCAAGAGAGTCACTTGAGCCTGGGAGACGGAGATCGCAGTGAGCCGAGATGGCACCACTGCACTCCAGCCTGGCCAACACAGCAAGACTGTCTCAAAAAAAATAAAAATGAAAATAAAAAACGAAGTGGCCTCAACTGCCCCGGCTACAGGCTTAGCCACCAAAAATGAGGGCTCAGACCCAAGTACAAGACAGGCCTCTGCAGCCCACACCAGTTGGGAGCTGTCAATACCCTGTCCTTGGGGACATTCTACTTCTGGGGGCAGATGGCAGGGAGAAAGGGGCATGATAAGCCGGGGGATGGGGAGGAGCAAAGCACTCCCCCCAACCAAGCACTTCCATCCTCCTGCACCGCGCCCCACAGCATGCTCTATGTTAGTGGCGCCCTCTGGAGGTGTGTGATGTGATAATTGTGCCTCCTCTGCAGCACTAATGCCCTGCCTGTGCCCATGGGGACAACCCTCCTAGCCTGGCCAGGCGGTCCTCCTGAGAGCCCCCATCCCACCCTGACACTGGACATGCCCGCCCATGTGCCAGCTCACCAAGCAACTTCTTGTTGTCCAGCTTCTGCCGGTTGAGGGGGCTGGTCCCATACAGCAGGGTGTGGTATTCAGAGTGCACTGTCTGGATCTCATCTAGCGTGGCTTTGCGACCCCGGATTCGCTGCCAGGAGGATCAGTAAGAGGGATCACACAAAGGCGCAGCTCTCTCAGACCCTTCCTTTTTTTTTTTGAGACGGAGTCTCACTCTGTTGCCCAGGCTGGAGTGCAGTGGCACGATCCCAGCTCACTGCAACTTCCACCTCCCTGGTTCAAGCGATTCTCCTGTCTCAGCCTCCTGAGTAGCTGGGACTACAGGCGCGTCACCACGCCCGGCTAAGTTTTGTATTTTTAGTAGAGACGGGGTTTCATCATGTTGGTCAGGCTGATCTTGAACCCCTGACCTCGTGATATGCCCGCCTCAGCCTCCCAAAGTGCTGGGATTACAGGCGTGAGCCACCGCGCCCGGCTCTCAGACCCTTTCTACCCCATAGCCAGGGGCACACACAGTCACTTCCTGGCCTCAGGAGATCCAAATATTTTTCAGAAAGTAGATCCTGGCTCCGTCATGACCTTACTCCCAGATCCTCCCCGACTCAGCTGGGGACCATGGGGGAAAACAGTCTGCAAAGGATGGAACAGGGGGTGGTGGGAGAACTGGCCCCAAAGTCTGGGGCTGAAGAGAGGATGAGGAAGAAGCATGAAGAGAGGCTTCTCTAATAGGGAAACAAAGGCTGAATTTAAGTTGAGGGCCAGAGGAAGGAGGGGCTCCCTTACCTCGCACTTGCTAAGCAGGCCTGTCTCCTGCAGCCGGGACCAGATGCTCTGGATCCGGCCAGCATGCTCAGGGTGCACGTGTGTGTTCCCACACATGCACTGGTGCTTCAGCATGAACGTGTCGTAGACCACACCTGCGCCACAGACCTATGTGTCAGCCAGCACTGCTCTGGGCCCAGGGTCCCAGTCTGGCTACCATGATCCTCAGCAGGACTCATGGAGCTCTCTCCAACCCCCAGGTCCAAACACCTCCCCGTGGCCACCGCAGCTACCCTCCCACACACCTGCACCCTCTCCTCTCCAGCTTTTTTTTTTTCTTTGAAACAGGGTCTCACTCTGTCATCCAGGCTGGAGTGGAGTGTGCAGTGGCGCTATCATGGCTCACTGCAGCCTCAACCACTGCCCCCACCACCCTGGGCTCAAGCGATCCTCCCACCTCGGCGTTCTGAGTAGCTGGGACTATAGGCGCTACCACACCTAGCGTTTTTTTTTTTGTTTGTTTGTTTTTTGAGACAAGAGTCTTGCTCTGTCGCCCAGGCTAGCAGGCTAGGGTACAATGGCACGATCTTGGCTCACTGCAACCTCTGCCTCCCGGGCTCAAGCAATTCTCCTGCCTCAGCCTCCCAAGTAGCTAGGATTACAGACATGTGCCACCACGCCCGGATAACTTTTGTATTTTCAGTAGGGATGGGGTTTCACCATGTTGGCCAGGCTGGTCTTGAACTCCTGACCTCAGGTAATCCGCCCACCTCAGCCTCCCAAAGTGCTGGGATTACAGGCGTGAGCCACCGCGTCCAGCCTTTTTTTTTTTTTTTTAAATAGACGGGGTCTCACTATGTTGCTCACGTTGGTCTCAAACTCCTGGGCTCAAGTGATCCTCCCACTTTGGCCTCCCAAAATGCTGGGATTACAGGTGTGAGTCACTGCACCTGGCCTTTCCTCTCCAGCCTTTGCCCCCTCTCGACTCCTGAAATTCCTTTGCTCCATTATTGCCTGTCAGAAGCTTCCCTGCTACTCAAGCCCCAGTAAGGCTGCCCTGGACACCCCCATGGGTCTGATCTCTGCTGGCTGTGCCTCCTTGGCTGCACCCTTCTCACAGCACCTCCTGCTTTCCCCCTCCTGCCAAACCCCTATGTCTTACTCCCCACTGGTTATACAGGGCCACCCTCAGGCACATCTGTGTCCCCCCAGAGCCCAGCCTGTGGCAGCTTCATGGGGAAGAGGACCCTGGTCTCATCCCAGACCTCACAGGGAGAAGGAAGGGAAGGTAGAAGGTCAGGGCCCAATACAGACAGCAGGCTGTCTCCACCCGGCACTTCAGGCTGTGGGGCAGTCCTTCCTTCAGCGGGGTGAGAAAGATGCTACCCACTCTCCCAGCTGAGGCAGAAGGCCCTGCCACTACCACGAACAGCTCTGGGGAACAGGGAGAGAACGAAGGCCTGTGTCCCCTCCTTTCAGGGTGCCTAAGGGGCCCCAACAGCCTCTTCCCCCACCCATGGGCAGACACCACGCACAGGCCCTCTGGTGCCTGGTAGAAGGACGTAACAAGTGGTAGGGGCTCACCTGTGGTGAAGAGGTGTTTGACGGGCTGGTCTGGGGGGCTCTTCATGCCCCCAGGGGCAGCAGGGGAGGACTGGGTGCGGCCCAGGGCCTGGTGGGGCACAGTGGCCAGGCTGAGGGGTGCCTGGTACACCTGCAGCGGCTGCAGAGGCTGAGCATCTGAGAACAGCTGTAGGGGAGGAGAGTGGGAGGGGGCCTGGGTCAGACTCAGCTAGGACAGGGGTGAGGGCAAGCCCTGTCAGGGCCTCCAGAGGGGCCCCAATCCAGCCCTTTTCTTCCAAGTCTCCTCCTTCCCCCACCTCCTCCCACTTGCTCCCTCTAGGGACAGGAGACACATCTCCTGAGACAAGGAGGGATGGGGGAGATGTGATGAGTCACATCAAAGAGTAGCATTGAGGTAAGAGGCTGGGGGGGCGGGGGCGGGGTGGGGGCGGGATGAGTCAGGCCTGGAGGGCTTGGCTGTGTCCGCAATGAATGGAGTGCCAGCTAGGCGTGAGGCAGACAGTAGTAACAGCGGGGGCGTGTGTGTACACACACGCACAGGCACGCACAGGGACCGACGCACAGCCGGCCCTGCGCAGGCAGAAACGCAGATACACACAGGCCACGTGTGCACACGTGCACACCCGCACATGCACACACACACAGACACACAAGCAGAGAGGCAGGCCAGTATCACAGAGACAGGGAGGGAACTGGCAGCCTAGGAGACACAGCTCTGAGATCAACACAAACAGCTCCCCCTTCTCCCCACTGGCCTCCTTCCCACTCCCCTTTTGCTCTCTACAGAAAGCTGCTCCTGCATAGCCTGGAAACTGCAGATGGGGGAGAGGGAAAGACAAGGGCAAAGGCACGGGTGGGGAAGGACAGAGGGGTGGTGACTAAGGGCCGGGACCAGAGACGGGGCTCACTTTTTTGTAACCAGCACCAGGCTCCTCCGAGTCGGGCCCCTCCTCAGCACCACTCTCGCCCTCCTCGTCCTTGACCTGGATGCAATCCTCCTCCTCCTCCCCATCCTCCTCCTCGTCCTCCTCCTCCAGGTCTTCCTGTGTGCTCTCACTCTCTGTGGAGCCCTCCCGGGGCATGGTCAGGGCTCCCTCCCCCAGCAAGGCCTCCTGCTGCTCTGTCAGCTCCTCCTCTGTCTCCTCAGGGTGGGTGGTGGGCTGCCTGGGCAGCTCCCCTGTCTTGGTGAGGATCTGGTAACAGAATATGGGGGCACATCAGCTGGGAGTTGGGGAGCAGCTGTGCAGCCTGTAACCCAGAACAGTCCATCCTTCCCTCCCTCCCTTCTTCCAGGCAGAGCTTCTATGTGAGTTAGAAAAAGGCAAGGTGGCTCCTCTGAGAGGAGGACTTTTTTCTTTTTTTTCTTTTTATTTTTTGAGAAAGAACCTCCCTCTGTCGCCCAGCCTGGCATGCAGTGGCGCAATCTCGGCTCACTTTAACCTCTGCCTTCCCAATTCAAGAGATTCTCCTGCCTCAGCCTCCCCAGTGACTGGGATTACAGGCGCACGCCACCACGCCCAGCTAATTTTTGTTTTTTTTTGAGAGGGTCTCGCTCTTGTCACCCAGGCTGGAGTGTAACGGTGTGATCTGGGCTCAGTGTAACCTCCATCTCCCAGGTTCAAGCGATTCTCCTGCCTCAGCCTCCTGAGTAGCTGGGATTATAGGTGCCTGCCACCACGCCTGGCTAATTTTTGTATTTTTAGTAAAGACAGGGTTTCACCATGTTGGCCAGGCTGGTCTCGAACTCCTGACCTCAGGCAATCTGCCCGCCTCAGCCTCCCAATCAAGCGCAAGCAACCGTGTCTGGCCTGAAAGGAGGACACGTGCCAGCCTGGTGCTCTCCTATGTCCTGCCCCCAGCACAGCCCCAGGCCATTCGCCTTTCCAGGCTCACCTTGCCCAGCTGTAGCTGCTGCTGCTTCTGCTTCTCCAGGAACTGCTGGTGCTGTTGTTGCATGACCAGCTGCTGCAGGGCCTGGGGACTCTGCGGCAGCGGTGAGGACTGAGTGCGGCTCAGGGGCCGATGCCGCGGGAGCTTGCCCACCGTCCGCATGCTGGTGGCCACACGTTCACCCGTCACTAGTGGGGACTGCCCGTGCAGTGGCACTATGGAGTTAGGGGTGATGACTAAGCACCATTGTAAGGGCACCTGACTGCCCCCCGACCCTGCATCTTGCCCCCACAACCCCCTCTGGAATATCACCACCTACATACTCAGGAAAAAACCTGGGGGACCTGGAGCACCCTCCACCCAAACCTGAGCTCCATTCTTCCTCTTCCCCATGAATGAAGAGTTTCACAGCTCTAAGATACCGCCTCCAGCAAGCCTTCCTGGATTCACCATCTTTTCCCTTCAATTTGCTTAACTGAATAAACTGAGTACACATGTAGTCTTGAGCCCTCTGAGTGAACAATGAATGACTTGTTCTCCCTAAGTGCAACAAGGCCTCCCTGATCATGGACCCTGTGGATCCCGCCAGGCTAGGAAGCCCTGGGGCCAGGATCATGTATCTTTCAAGCAGAACCTCTTCTGGTGCCAACAGGTACTTAAGGGCTGTCTAAAGCTGTGCTGTCCAATCCCATAACTACTAGTTACATGTGACTACTGAGCCCTTGAACACAGCCTATCTAAATTGAAATGTGATAAAAGTGTGAAGTATACACTAGATTTCAAAGGCTTAATATGAAACAAAAAGCAAAATATCTCATCGGTAACTGCATATTGGCCAGGCACAGTGGCTCACACCTGGAATTCCAGCACTTTGAGAGGCCAAGGCGGGAGGATGGCTTGAGCCCAGGAGTTCAAGACCAACGCGGGCAGCTGAGTGCAGTGGCTCACACCTGTAATCTCAGCACTTTGGGAGGCTGAGGCAGGTGGATCACTTGAGGTCAGGAGTTCATGACCAAGTTGGCCAACATGGTGAAACCCCGTCTCTACTAAAAATACAAAAATTAGGCCAGGCGCAGTGGCTCATGCCTGTAATTCCAACACTTTAGGATGCCAAGGCAGGTAGACCACCTGAGGTCAGGAGTTCGAGACCAACCTGGCCAACATGGTGAAACCTCGTCTCTAATAAAAACACAAAAAATTAGCTAGGCATGGTGGCACACACCTGTAATCCCAGCTACTTGGGAGGCTGAGGCAGGAGAATCGCTTGAACTCGAGAGGCAGAGGTTGCAGTGAGCCAAGATCTTGTCACTGCACTCCAGTCTGGGCAATAAGAGTGAAACTTTATCTCAAAAAAAAAAAAAAAAAAATTAGCTGGGCATGGTGGCACACGCCTGTAGCCCCAGCTACTCAGGAGGCTGAAGCAAAAGAACCGCTTGAACCCAGGAGGTGGAGGTTGCAGTGAGCAGAGATCCCGCCACTGCACTCTAGCCTGGGCGACACAGTGAGACTCTGTCTCAAAAAAAAAAAAAAAAAAAAAAAAAGTGCAGTGGCTCACGCCTGTAATCCCAGAACTTTGGGAGGCTGAGGCGAGCAGATCGCCTGAGGTCAGGAGTTCGAGACCAGCCTGGCCAAGATGGTGAAACCCCAGGTCTACTAAAAATACAAAAATTAGCCAGGTATGGTGGCAGGCGCCTATAATCCCAGCTACTTAGGAGGTTGAGGCAGGAGAATTGCTTGAACCTGGGAGATGGAGATTGCAGTGAGCCAAGATCACACCACTGCACTCTAGCCTGGGCGACAGAGTGAGACTGTCTCAAAAAAAAGAAAAAAAGACCAGCCTGGGCAACACAGCAAGATCCTGTCTCTACAAAAATTTCAAAATAGGAAGAATAACTGCGTGTGTATTACAGAAATTATAATATTCTGGATATACTGAGTTAAATATATGTGGTGAAATCAATTCCACTTACTTCTTTTTTTTTTTTTTTTTGAGACGGAGTCTCACTCTGTTGCCCAGGCTCGAGAGCAATGGCGCGATCTCAGCTCACTGCAACCTCCTGGGTTCAAGCGATTCTCCTGCCTCAGCCTCCTGAGTAGCTGGGATTACAGGTGCCCACCACCATGCCCAGCTAATTTTTGTATTTTTAGTAGAGATGGGATTTCACCATGTTGGCCAGGTTGGTCTCAAGCTCCTTTCCTCAAGCGATCCACCTGCCTTGATCTCCAAAGTGCTGGGCTCACAGGCGTGAACCACCATGTATGGCTCCACTTGCTTCTTTTTACATTTTTTAATGTGGATGCTAGAAATTATGTACGTAGATTGTGTTGTTTCTACTGAACAGCACTGCTCTGGGATGTGAACTCCAAGATGGCAGCAGATTTTGTCAAAAACAGTGCCCGGCATCCTGTAGGTATCCCATGTTTCCAGAATGTGGAAGAAATCACTGATGCTGTTGATTCTGCTAAAGGGAAATAACTGTGACAGGGCTGGAGAGTATCCCTAACTGTTGGTCCTGAGCCCCCTCCCTTGCACAGCTGCCTGTCCACTCACCAGCAATAAGGGTGCTCTGCTGCCGGGCCTGCTCCAGCAACAGCACATGCTGCAGCAGGGAGGCATGCCCGTGGGGGCTCCCGTCGCCCTCCAGTGCCACGCCCAGCAGGCAGCCAGGGATAGAGGATGTGCTCATGAACTTGCCCGTCAGCGTGCCACCCTGCCGCAGGGACTGGAGGGCCTGCCTCTCGGCCTCCTGCTGTGTCGACAGCTTCGGGGAGGCCTGGGGGGTGAAGGGAGGGGCTTATACAGCCTCAGTCCTGCCAACTTTGGACGAGCATCCCCATCTACCCACTATCTACCCCCCAGCTCTGGGTAGGGCCAACCGATCTTCCTTAGGGCCTTGGTAGGGGAAAACCCCAGCTGGGGGCATGCAGGACCTGTGACCTCAACACCAGAGGAAAGATGGGGTATGTGCCCTGTACTTACAGTGAGGTGTGAGTTGGTGACAGTGACCGTGGCCTGCAGCCCTAAGGAGATGTTGGGCAGAGAAGGAGACGTGTAGAGGCTGAACTGGTTGGGGGAGCTGTCCAGAGGGAGGGCTCGGTGCTGGGGGAGCATCTGGGGAGCAGTGAGAAGAGACAGGAATGAGAGTGTGCAAAGGGAGGCAACAAGGGAGGGCAACCTGGGGCCAAGACCAAGTTCTCTGAATGGTGCCCATTTCCCTCTACCCTGAGCTCCCACTGAGGGAGACTGAGCCATCAGGGCTCTTCATAGTCCTGTGGAACAAATTCCCCTTTGATGCAATTAAGTCCAAGCAAGGACCCTCCAGCCTATTCATGTGGGCAGAGAGGTCTCTGCTGGGCACTCAGGCAGACAGACTGGAAGGAGCTGCACTCTTTCTTCCATGGGAAGGAGCAGCTCTGTCCCCGCCCCACCAGCCCTCAGCCAGGCCTGTACCTCAGTGGGGATGTTGGGGACTGAGCCAGTAAAGCCATTCTCAGCGATGGTGCTGTGGGAGCTGTTGGGAGAGCTGGGGCCGGAGCCGGGTGCGCTGTTACACACGGACGACGCTATAGGAGAAGTGGTTGTCACCTGGGCCTGCTCTGAACTACCCCCACCCCCGATTCCCAGACCCTCAGAACAGGTACATGAGAGCAGCCCTTACCCCCAGGCCCGGCACCTGTGATCTCAACAGCTCTTTTCTTAAAGGTGCTAATAACAGTCCCATCCTTGCGACGCAGGAGGGGACTGCTTCTCCGCTCGGCCACCTTCTGTTTTAGCCTTGAACGCACTTTCAAGTTGGGTTCAGAGGCTGGAGAGAAGGTAACTGAGGTTCAGATACGCGCACAGCAGCACACATCTGCAGTCGAGCCCACTGTGGTCAGGGCTGACACTGCCACAAGCCCACCTCTGCCTCCCGGGAGCCATATTCTGGGAGGCCAGGTGGGGGACTCACTTACCTGTTTTGCGGAGGGGGAAGTCATCTCGACTGTCGTAGGGCCCAGGCAAAGGCAGTTTGTAGGAGGGAGGCGTCCCAGGGGGGCCGCTCTGGGGAGGGGAACTCTGGTCCAAAGAAGCATGGTGGGCTCCCCTGGGGGTGGGGGTGGGGATGGAAGCAGATCTAGGTTATCACCCAGCCTGCTGGACCTGCCACCTGGCAATCTACATTGATGAAAAATCGTTTGTATATAGGAAGAGGACATGGATCTCGGGGAAAGAATGAGGAAATAAACCAGGGATGGAGGTCCTGTCTCTAAGGAGAGATTGCAGGGCCCATATATGGGCACGGGGCAGAAGCCCCTTGCCATCCTATAGCCAGGCAGCCCCTGAGCGGCTCACCTATGCCCACCCGTGCCTGCCCAGGGCCATTACCAGCATTTGGGGTGCTGTGGGAGGGAATGGTTGAGGCCGCCTGGTGTGGGCTCCTTTGACTTCGACAAGAGGAATTCCTGGAGCCTCAGCTTTACCTCGGTGCTGGCAATGGCACCTGCAGGACAGGGCACAACTGACCTGGCTGCTTAGGGCCAGACCCCCCATGGCAGGGGCAGGCGTCATGGGTGGGGCCCTAGGAGGTCCCAGGAGTCCCTGCCTTACTCTCTTTGCTCTTCTCCTTGTTCCGCAGGATGAGCAGCTGCTGCTCCAGCCGCTGCTTCTCCAGCTCTTCCTGCCGCTGCTGCTCCCGCTGCCGCTGCTGCTCCAACTCCTGCTGCCGCTTGGCTGCCAGCATCTCCTGCTGCTGCTTGGCTGCCAGCATCTCCTGCTGCTGCTGCAGGGGCATGGGGAGGGAGGCAGGAGTGAGCCAGGCCTGGGCGGGGGGCGGGGGGCGGAGGCCTGGGAGGCTCCCCGCACCCCTCTCGCTCACCTTGAGGTGCTTCTGTAGCTGGACCTCATGCTGCCTTGTCAGGTGGTCATGCTGTTTCTGGAACTCAGCGAACAGGAGCTGCTTCTGCAGCTGCTGCTGCTGCTTGAGCGCCAGGAGCTCCTGCTGCAGTTGCTGCTCCCGCAGTGTGGGATCCACAGAGCCCACCAGAGCACCCCGTAGCTCCACAGGGCTGGGGCTGCCTCCACCCCCACCCCCCATGGAACTGGGCATGGCTCTTGGCAGCACCGGCTTCACCTCCACTGTGGGCAGAAGAGACAGGAAGGAGTTAGTGGGCCCAGCCCCAGACTCCGGTCATGCCTGAGGCCCAAACACTACCAGGCAGGATTCTAGGAGACCCAAAGAGATCAGAGACAGAGGGGAAATCAAATCCCTCTGCTCCATAGATGCAACATTTTACCTTAATTAAATGAGGCTGAACCCATGAACTTCAATAGGAACATATAGGCCAAGCACGGTGGCTCACATCTGGAATCTCAGGTTACTTTGGGAGGCTGAGGCAGGCAGATCACCCGAGGCAAGGAGTTCAAGACCAGCCTGGCCAACATGGCGAAACCCCCTCTCTACTAAAAATACAAAAATTAGCTGGGCGTGATGGTGCACACCTGTAATCCTAGCTACTCAGGTGGCTGAGGCATGGGAATCTCTTGAACTCCGGGAGGCGGAGGTTGCAGTGAGCCAAGATCATGCAACTGTACTCTAGCCTGGGTGACAGAGCAAGACTGTCTCCAGGGAAAGGAGGTAAAAAAAAAAAAAAAAAAAGGGCCGGGCGCGGTGGCTCACGCCTGTAATCCCAGAACTTTGGGAGGCTGAAGCAGGCAGATCACGAGGTCAGGAGATCAAGACCACCCTGGCTAACACAGTGAAACCCTGTATCTATTAAAAACGAAAAAAAACTAGCTGGGCATGGTAGCACATGCCTGTAGTCCCAGCTACTCAGGAGACTGAGGCAGGATAATCGCTTTAACCCTGGAGGCGGAGGTTGCAGTGAGCCAAGATTGCGCCACTGCACTCCAGCCTGGGTGACAGAGCGAGACTCCACCTCAAGAAAAAAGAAAACATGCATAAACATGAAGCGGTACCTGACAGATTGTGAGTACTCAACACATTTTATGTGCGTGTGTGTGTATATATACATATATGTATCTCTCTACCTATATATATATATATATATATATATATATATATATATATATATCAGAGACAAGGTCTTGCTCTGTTGCCCAGGCTGGAATGCAATGGCATGATCATGGCTCCTAACAGCCTCAATCAACCTCAAGCAACTCTCCCACCTCAGCTTCCCAAGTAGCTGGGACTACAGGAGCATGCCAATGCACCAGGCTAATTTTTAAATCTTTAGTAGAGACAGGGTCTCACTATGTTGCCCCGGCTGGCCTTAAACTCCTAGGCTCAAGCGATCCTCCCACCTCAGCCTCCCAAAGTGCTGGGATTATAGGCATGAGCCACTGCCCAGCCTTCAACACATAGTATTATCATTGATAGTCAACATCTCTGGGCATTTTACAAGAATGACTCATTTAAATGTCATGGTTACCTATGACTTAGACGCTATTATTACCCCATTTTACTGATGAGGAAACTGAGATTTAGAGAAGTTTAAGTAGCAACCAGACACAGCTAGGTGATCGAAGAACCAGAATATGAGTCCAAATCCTAAGCTTTTAACCACTGTGCCCACTCCTATTTCTCAACACCGTGCCCCGTGCAAAGCCTCATACTAGAGGAGAAACTGAGGCACAGAGGTTGGTTCTAGGACTGACACTGCCCTCGGTAACCCCAGGAGAGGCTGGTGGAGACCTTCTGGATATCTCTACCCTCTGTCCCCTTCTGGGGCCTCATCCCTATCTGGGGCACACTGGGCAGGAGAGAGAGAGGCTGTGGGAATGTGAGTGGGGTGGGAATAGAAGACCTTGGAGAAAGCGGGTGCAGGGCTGCACCAAGCCAGGGACAGGAGGGGGCTGGGAGTCAGACTCGTTTCCTTTGCTGGATTATCTCCTTTCAACAGTTTTATTGTAATTACCCTGAAAATGCCGCTATATATAGAGTGAGCCAAACAGCAGCTGTGCCTGGGGGGAGGGGGAATGAGAGGATGGGCGGGCAGGCAGCAGGGAGGAGGTGGGAGGAGGAGACAGGAAAGGAAAGGGAATCAGACAGGAAGAAGGGTAACGGCAGGGGGAGGGCGGGAGCGGCGGGAGCTTCGGCAGATATCTCAGAACTCTGGTCCTAGGGAGAACTGGCTGGGGAGAGGAAGGCTGCTGGGGAGAGGAAGGCAGTGGAGGACCTGCTGGGTTCCAAGACCTTGGGTCCAGGCCCCACATGGACAATGGGCCGAGCAGCTTGAAGTTCCAATGGGCTTATGGGAATGCTAGGTCTCCACTTCTTTGTCCCTACACACGGTTCTCGGGTCACTGCATGTCACTCCCCACCACTGCCCTGTGGTTGCCAGGACAACTGGGCAAACACCACACCAGCAGGGAGCCCCAAGCACAGCCCACGCCCCACAAAGCCTCCAGCCAGGAAGGGGAAGGCAGGATACCACTGCCTGGGAAGGCGGAAGTGAGAGAGGCAGGGCCAACCCATTCCTGTTTCTCTTCTACTTCTTTCTCCAAAGAAAGCCCTCACTCTCCTCGCTACAGCCCAGAGAGGTCACGAGGGGCTGGGAATGCTCCTGTGGCAAAGTGGCCCACTCCAGCCCAGGCCTGGGAAGAAAGGACCCCCCAAATCCTTCTGGCTACCACTATCTCCTGCCCTCATGAGCTGGGCTCTCTCCAGATCACCCCCCAGCATTAAGAGGCGCTGGGGGCGGCGGGGGGGGAGTTTTTTGTTTTTTAATTTTTTGAGACAGAGTTTCGCTCTTGTCACCCAGGCTGGAGTGCAATGGCACGATCTCGGCTCACTGCAACCTCTGTCTCCTGGTTTCAAGCAATTTTCCTGCCTCGGCAGGCGCCCACCACCAGGCCAAGCTAATTTTTGTATTTTTAGTAGAAACGGGGTTTCACCATGTTGGTCAGGCTGGTCTCGAACTCCTGACCTCAGGTGATCCGCCTGCCTCGGCCTCCCAAAGTGCTGGGATTACAGGTGTGAGCCACCACACCCAGCCGAAAAATTTTTAAAGAGACAAGAGGGAGGTGGGAGGTAGGAGGTGGCAAAGGGTGGGCTAAGAGAGGCCCCCACACCTGTTTAGATGGGTCTGGATCTCTCCAGAGAACCTAGCACTGAATGGGTGACACCAAGGCAGGAGCAAGGCCTGCTGGAGGCCAAGGCCATGCCACCCGCATGCCTGCAGTATGGCCTCTGGAACCCCCTGCAGGCAGGGCGGGGTGGGAGAAGGTAAAGGGTGAGCACCACGATGTGGCAGTCCCCACCAGCCTCTTCTCCCCCAAGCATGGCTGGGAACATTCCTCTGTGGTTTTCCCGCCAGCCGTACTGACGACTCTGTGGCCAGAAGGCCAGAGTCACATGTGCAGAAGTGGCCAGATGTGGCCAGAGGGTGGGGTTACACATACTCATCCTTCTTCCCAACCCATATCCTGCCCCAGCACCAGGAGGAAGGGTCCTTGGAAACTGCAGAAGGCCTTCCTGGAGGTAGCCAGCCACGGTCCATGATGGTGGCAAGGAAATGGCAGCCAGCTCAGGTCTCCCCAGCCCGTGAAGTGCTCAGCAAGGCCCTGAGCTGGCCGGAGGGTTATCTGTTCTTAGTCAAGGCTGGCTTGGCCCGTGGCACTCTGATCACTCAGCCAAGCGATGGACGGACTTCAGCCTGCTGCTCCCGGCAATGCCAGCGTTGTAGGAGCCGGATGCCAGCCCGCCTGCCCAGAGAAGGGCAGGGGTCCAAGCACTCCTGGCTCCCAGCAGATAACCCTGCCTAGGGCTGGAACTGTCGCCAGCAGTACTGGCTTCCCTTGCAAGAGCCCTGCAGAAAGCACATGGGCTCAGGCAAGGGGAATCTCCCACCAGACTGTCACTGCCACTGCAGCAGCAGAGATGTTAGGCCCGGAGCTGCAGTGGGAGCCACAGTCCTACTGGTATGCAGGTGGCAGGGCAGGCAGAGGGCCCTGCCATGCAGCCTCGTTCCCATGCAAACAGGAAGCACAGGCGACTCCAGAATATTAATTTGCAGGGCCTGCAGGGCCTGGGTGGTATGCAGCACCCCAGGGGTTTGCCAGGTAGCAACCTGCTCCACCCAAAGTGGAAGGGGCCATGGCTGCTCTGCCTGAGTCAGGGAAAGGAGGGGCATGGAGCCCCATGAATAGAGTCTGCCCAGGCATAGACCCTGGAGCCGGGCTGGCCTTGAACTCTCAAGGATCTGTGCCCTCTGCCAGCCTGGCATGAGCAGAGCAGGTGGCAGCAGCTGCCATCAGCACCAAGCACCTGGGTGTGTCATGATAGGAAGAGGCTCTTGGCCGCCTCCTGGTGGACCTAGGAAGGCTGGGGAACCTCTGGGGAAAGAAGAGGATAGATGGGCCTGGGCGAGGTGGCTCACACCTGTAATCCCAGCACTTTGGGAGGCTGAGGTAGGCGGGATCACCTGAGGTCAGGAGTTCAAGACCAGCCTGGCCAACATGGCGAAACCCCATCTCTACTAAAAATACAAAAATTAGTTGGGTGTGGTAGTGGGTACCTGTAATCCCAGCTACTCAGGAGGCTGAGGCAGGAAGAATTGTTTGAACCCAGGAGGCAGATGTTGCAGTGAGTAGAGATCATGCCACTGTACTCTAGCCTGGGTGACAGAGTGAGACTCCATCTCAAAAAAAAAAAAAAAAAAAAAAGAGGGTAGACAAAGGCACACTGTTCCCTAAGAAGACAGGCCAAGAGCTCTGGCTAGCAAAGAGCCCCACTGAAAGGCCAGGCAGAGCCGGGCACAGTGGCTGTAATCTCAGCACTTTGGAAGTCCGAGGCAGGTGGATCACTTGAGGTCAGGAGTTCAAGACCAGCCTGGTCAACATGGAGAAACCCCATCTCTACTAAAATTACAAAATTAGCTGGGCGTGGTGATGCATGCCTATAATCCCAGCTACTCGGGAGGCTGAGGCAGGAAAATCATTTGAATCCGGGAGGCAGAGGTTGCAGTGAGCCAAGATCGCGCCATTGCACTCCAGCCTGGGCAACAAGAGTGAAACTCTGTCTCAAAAAGAAAAAAAAGAAAACAGAAAAAAGAAAGGAAAAGAAAGGCAGGGAAAGGGTCACAGGGGAGGACAAGGCCCTGGGTCCTTCCCTCACCTGCCAGGGTCTCACTCTGATAGGAATCAAGAGGCCAGGAAAGCCACCTCCTGCGGAGGTCAGAGGTAAGGCTCCGGGGGAAAGCCCTGGGCCCCCCACCTGGCTCTACTTTCCTCTTTCCCAGGGCTGGGAGTGGCGGCCTCAGGAACAAGCAGCAACACCATCCTGACCTCTGGTTTTCTGCAGGATTGACCACCCTGCCTCCATGGGAAGTCCCAGCCTGGGTTGCTGGGTGGGTGGGGCTGTGTGTTTCTTTTTTTTTTTTTTTTGAGACAGAGTCTCGCTCTGTTGCCCAGGCTGGAGTGCAGTGGCACAATCTTGGCTCACTGTAAGCTCCAATTCCTGGGTTCACGCCATTCTCCTGCCTCAGCCTACTGAGTAGCTGGGACTACAGGCGCCCATCATCACACCTGGCTAAGTTTTTGTATTTTTAGTAGAGACGGGGTTTCACCATGTTACCCAGGATAGTCTCGATCGCCTGACCTTATGATCTGCCCGCCTCAGCCTCCCAAAGTGCCAAGATTACAGGCATGAGCCTCCGCGCCCGGCCTTGGGGCTGCGTGTTTCTAGCCATGCGAGAGGCCAGAAAAATAGCAAGTTCCGGCTCAGGAGCTGCCCTGCCCAGCTCACGAGCACAAGTGGCCATGGGCAGTGCACCACCTGAGTGACACTTCTTTCCCATCCTGCTGGGCCTGCCTCCTCTTCAGGAACCCTATCAGCCCAGTGGGGGCCTCTGGGGCAGATTCAGGCAGCATGAGGGAGAGCCTGGTCCTCTGGGGGAGATGATGTAGGTGCTCGCGGGGCAACCCCTGAGACTACTGCCAGCACAGCCTTAGTCTAAAAAAACGGTGTCTAAGCAAAGAGACACTGCCTCCAAACAGACAAGTGGCTCTGGGCCATGAGGGACAGGTTTCAGCAGTGCCTTGGGAACAAGAGTTCACAGTAAAAAACACATCTAGCTTCCCAAGAGCAAGGCCAAGCCTTTCCCCTGCTCTGAACACACCATGAGCTGGACCCCAGGTCCAAGCCCCCTCTCAAGAGACAGCATCTCCAACTCAAGAATCCCTGTGACAAGAACCCTGGCCAGCAAGGAAATGGGACCTTTAGTTCCCCCTAGAGAAGCCCTCGGGGGAGGCAGCTGGCACAGTGTGGACCTGCCTGGCAGACCCAAGAGGCTTAGCACCTGGCTCTAAAAGACCCTGCTCCATAAAATAAAAATAAAAATAAAAATAAGACCAGGCGCAGTGGTCCATGCCTATAATCCCAGCACTTTGAGAGGCCAAGGCAGGCGGATCACGAGGTCAGGAGTTTCAGACCAGCCTGGCCAACATGGTGAAACCCCATCTCTACTAAAGATACAAAAAAAACCCCAAAAATTAGCCAGGCATGGTGGCCCACACCTGTAATCCCAGCTACTTGGGCAGCTGAGGCAGGAGAATCGCTTGAACCCAGGAGGTGGAGGTTGTAGTGAGCCGAGATCGTGCCATTGCACTCCAGCCTGGGCAACAACAGGGTGAGACTCCGTCTCAAAATAAATAAATAATTTTTTTTCCTTTTTTTTGAGACGGAGTCTTGCTCTGTCGCCAGGCTGGAGTGCAGTGGCACCATCTTGGCTCACTGCAACCTCCGCCTTCCGAGTTCAAGCGATTCTCCTGCCTCAGCCTCCTGAGTAGCTGGGACTACAGGTACGTGCCACCACACCCACCTAATTTTTTGTATTTTTAGGTAGAGACGGGGTTTCACCATGTTAGTCAAGACGGTCTCGATCTCCTGACCTCGTTGATCTGCCCACCTCGGCCTTCCAAAGTGCTGGGATTACAGGCGTGAGCCACTGCGCCTGGCCTAAAATAAAATTAAATTTTAAAAAGACTCTGCTCCGGCCGGGCGCGGTGGCTCACGCCTGTAATACCAGCACTTTGGGAGGCCGAAACAGGCGGATCACGAGGTCAGGAGATTGAGACCATCCTGGCTAACACAATGAAACCCCATCTCTGCTAAAAAATACAAAAAATTAGCCAAGCGTGGTGGCGGGCGCCTGTAGTCCCAGCTACTTGAGAGGCTGAGGCAAGAGACTGGCATAAACCCAGGAGGCGGAGCTTGCAGTGAGCCGAGATTACGCCACTGCACTGCACTCCAGCCTGGGCATCAGAGGAGTGAGACTCTGTCTCAAAAAAAAAAAAAAAAAGACCCTGCTCCAGGAGCCACCAGCCCCAGAAAGCTAGGAGGAGGGGAGGGGACCCAAGGGGCATAGGGTACAAGGCATGGGGCATTATTATGCCCTTTGGAATGTCTATACAGGACATAAATGAGGTCCGTGTAGACACTCCCTGGATCTGAGGAGCTGCCTTCACAAGAGAAGAGTGAGTGAAAGGGACCTTGGAGATCATCTGTTTCAATACCCTCAAGACACAGGTGAGGAAACCAAGCCTCTTAGAGAGGCTACTCTGCAGATGATCCTACCAGCTAAGCAGCAGCAAAACAGGAATCTGAACCCAGGTGTCCTGACTCCTGGCACAAGGAGGTTCCCTCTGAACACACACGTGTGCAGTCTGGTTCCCACGTGGGGGGTGTCTTACGTGCTCAGTGTAAGCCAGCCCTGGGACAGGTTAGGGTCTCAAAAATAATAGAGGAGATGAGGTAGGGGGAGGGGAGCAGGGGAGGTTGTACGAGGGCTGGTGTTCAACTTTGTTCCTGAGCCCCCTTCTCTCCTTGGGCTAAAATTCCCTCAGGGAGGAAGACCACAGACCAAGTGGTCCCCAGTATTTACAGAAAACAAAGCCTCCTCTCAGAACCCCAGGAAGCCCCCAAGGCCAGAATGGTTCCTGTGCTCTAGGAGCACAAACTGTGGATGCGCACTGACAGGCCCAGCACATAAGGCTGTGTAGGTTGCATATTGCACATGGGCTCTCATCTAAAGGGGTGAGTTGGGGCTGAAATCTAACCCAAGCTCCAATCGCCAGGCCATGCACACTGGCATGAGGACGTATCAATCCAGAAGAAGGGCCACCTTTTAAAAATCTGCACAAAGAGGCCGGGCGCGGTGGCTCAAGCCTGTAATCCCAGCACTTTGGGAGGCCGAGGCGGGCGGATCACGAGGTCAGGAGATCGAGACCATCCTGGCTAACATGGTGAAACCCCGTCTCTACTAAAAAAATACAAAAAACTAGCCGGGCGAGGTGGCGGGCGCCTGTAGTCCCAGCTACTCGGGAGGCTGAGGCAGGAGAATGGCGTGAACCCGGGAGGCGGAGCTTGCAGTGAGCTGAGATCCGGCCACTGCACTCCAGCCTGGGCGACAGAGCGAGACTCCGTCTCAAAAAAAAAAAAAAAAAAAAAAAAAAAAAAAAAATCTGCACAAAGAAGCTTTTATGTGGATTAGCAATGTTCCTACCCAGAGACCTGAGTTCAAATTCCAGCTCTCACTTACTCTGTGACCTTGGGCAGGTTCCCTTTTTCTTTTTTTTTTTTGACAGAGTCTCACTCTGTTGCTAGGCCGGAATAGTGCAGTGGTGCGATCTCGGCTCACTGCAACCTCCGCTTCCCGGGTTCAAGCGATTCTCCTGCCTCAGGCTCCTGAGTAGCTGGGACTACAGGTGCGCACCACCACACCCAGCTAATTTTTATATTTTTATAGTACAGACGGGGTTTCACCATGATGGGCAGGATGGTCTTGATCTCTTGACCTCGTGATCTGCCTGCCTCGGCCTCCCAAAGTGCTGGGATTACAGGCATAATCCACCATGCCCGAGCAGGTTCTCTCTCTCTTTTTTTTTTTTTTGTTTTGAGACGGAGTCTCTCTCTGTGGCCCAAGCTGGAGTGCGGTGGGGTGATCTCGGCTCACTGCAATGTCCACCTCCCAGGTTCATGCGATTCTCCTGCCTCAGCCTCCTGAGTAGCTGGGACTACAGGCACGTGCCACTATACATGGCTAATCGTTTGTATTTTTAGCAGAGACAGGGTTTCACCGTGTTAGCCAGGATGGTCTCTATCTCCCGACCTCAGGTGATCTGTCCACCTTGGCCTCCCAAAGTGCTGGGATTACAGGCGTGAGCCACTGCACCCGGCCCAGGTTCCCTTTTTTTAAGAGACAGCCCTGGGTAACTGGCCTACCCTGGAGGGCAGAATCTCCCACCAGCACCCAGGCCCTCAGGACTTCCCTCACCCGGCTGGGGAGTCAGCAGCTTCTAATTACCTTGTTCTGTCTCTTGGAGATTGGGGAAAGGCTCTTGTTCCTGTCTTGGCCTGAGGGAGTTTGGAAGGAGGTGGAGAACAGCATTTCACACCCTGAGCCCATGACGCTGTGACACCAATGACCCCTCCCCACCAAGGACAGTTTCCCATGATCTATTTCTGTGCTCTTGTGTGACTAGTGAGGCCAATTTAGGCTCAACAGGTTCTACCACAATTCAGATACTATTTCCACACAGGCAAGCTGTGTCTGACTCTCACCTAGCAATTTTCACAATTCCTTAAGTAACACAAGTGAACACACATCACATAGTGGTTAAGAGCAAGGGCTCTGGAGTGAGAGGACGCTGGGGTTCAATTCAGGCACCCCCCTTCCTAGGGCAAGGCACGGAGCACCACCTTGCGCTCCATGCAGGCATCTATAAACTGGGAGGCAGAAGTGCACCCACCTGCCAGGGTAGTTAGGCTCAGGAGAATGTACACGGAGCTTGGCACAGAGCCTGGGAAGATCAAGAGGTGCCAGGCAGGGCTATTATTAATGGCTCCTAATATTTCTTGTGTCCTGAACTCTTTCGGCAATCTACTGAAGGCTGTGGACCACTTCTCAGAATGGTTTTTTTTTTTTTTTTTTTGAGATGTAATTTCGCTCTTGTTGCCCAGGCTGGAGTGCAATGGCATGATCTCGGCTCACTGCAACCTCTGCCTCCCAAGTTCAAGTGATTCTCCTGCCTCAGCCTCCCAAGTAGCTGGGATTACAGGCATGCACCACCACGCCCAGCTAATTTTGTATTTTTAGTAGAGATGGGATTTCACCACATTGGCCAGGCTGGTTTCAAACCCCTGACCTCAGGTGATCCGCCTGCCTCAGCCTCCCAAAGTGCTGGGATTATAGGCATGAGCTACCACGCCTGGCCTTCTCAGGATGTTTCTAAAGTGCATAAAATCGGCCAGGTTCAGTGGCTCACACCTGTAATCCCAGCACTTTGGGACCCCGAGGTAGGAGGATCACTTGAGGTCAGGAGTTCAAGACTAGCCTGGCCAACGTAGTGAAACCCCGTCTCTACTAAAAATACAAAAATTAACCAGTTGTGGTCTCACAAACTCAGGAGACTGAGGCAGGAGAATTGCTTGAACCCAGAAGCGGAGGTTGCAGTGAGGTGAGACTGCACTACTGCACTCCGGCCTGGGCAACAGAGCGAGACTCTGTCTCAAAATAAATAAATAAATAAATAAATAATAAAGCACATAAAATGAAATACTTAGAATTCCCAAATCTTTTAAGTGGGGCCAACTTCACAGACCACCTGGATTCTACTAAAAAACAGAAGGGTGCCAGCCTCAAACTCCCACCAGAGGGAAGTCTTAGCACTCATTTCAGACTGTCTGAATGTCACTCTGTGGTCCTGTCACAAACAAAGCCCTTCTTGTGGGTCACACACAACACAAGCCAGTGCAGCCAGTGGCTAGGTGTCAATGCCAGAGGAGGAATCTCTGAGAGCTGCCTCCTTCCCACTCCCGCACTTCCAGGCCATCTCACCTGCCTCACTACCTCCAGGAAGGGCCACTCTGTGCTCTGTGGCTCAGGCCACAGCTATGGGATCCCTTTTGTCCCTCAAAAACATTACTTAGCACAGATGAGCACAAGTTTCGGGCCTTGCTCTCGGGGCCCCCAGCTGCAAGCAGTCCAAAATTCTTCCCTGGGCTCTAACCTCACTGAGCCCCACTGCAGGTGACACCTCTCTCCCCAGTTCTAGTCCACATCCTCCTGGGTTGAGGACATGGGAGGCCCTAAGCCCCTCTTCCCACAAAGCAGATACAATGTGAAACTGACCTCAGAGACCCTTAGAGTGTCAGGGAAGGAAGGGCCTGAAGATCAGCAACTCAATTCCCCCAGTTTTCAGAGGAGGAAAGTGAGGCCAGAGAAGGAAGAGACTTGTCCAAGGTCACCTGGAAAGGAGATGGAGGACCCAGGGCTTAATACCAGCTCTTCTGGCTTTCTGTCTGCTCCCCACTAAAAAACAGAAGGGGAAACACTAAGGCCCGATCTCAAACTGAACGAGAGATGCAACAAGGGGTCAAACTCTGTATTAAGGATCCAGAGATCTAGACAAGGACACCTGGTTGGTCCCCAGAATATCAGAGCCCAGGAGTACAGGGGAGAATGGGATCAAGTGCAGGGAACCCCCAGAAACCTTGAGGCAGACTGTGACTCTGAAGGACCTTAAGCTCGGGATGCAGAGCCCTGATGGAAGGCACAAAGCATCTCTCACTGGCACAAACAGAGTTGGTAGTTGATCCTGGGATGCTCTCTGGGGAAGTAGACTCACATTTCCCAGTCCAGCCATTTCTGGCATATACCTGGGTACAAAGCTACAGGCAAGTAAAAGGCACACTAACCATTCAAAGTCTGCAGCTGTTGCTAGGACTGTTTGCTCCACACTTGGGGTGGAATGGCAGGGGCTCCAAAGCAGATCCGCCTCCATTCCCCAAGCACAGCACAGCCCTGGGTGTCCAGCAGGGTGCCCTGCCTACCTGGCTGCTTGCCATAATCCCCCATTCCACTGGGGTTTAGACACCTGCTCCCTGGTGGCTGGAAACATCCTTTCTCCCGACTAACAGGCAGCTGGGAGTTCGATTCACCTCTCTCTGGGGCGACAGCCTCCCTCCTCCTGTATAGGCCCTTCTCCCAGGAGTCCCAAGACCCACCAAGGCCTTCCAGGGATGCTGAGGACATCCACTGGCTGACTGCTGGGCCCTGTGACCCATATCCACACAGCTCTTACTCCAAGGATGGGCTGAGTCTACTCGCATCAGAATCACCTGAGACATGAGTTTAAATCTTTGGTTCCTGGGCTGCCCTACGGAATCCAAACCTTTGTGGCGGGCGGGGGGGGGGGGGGGGGGGTGCAGGGTGTCAAGGTCTGAGAATCTGCATTTTAATACATTCCTTTGGTAATACTGATGCAACCAAAAGTTTGAGAACCACTGTCTCACAGTGTCCCCAGGCTGCCTGCTGCCAACCTAACAGCTGTTACAGCTGTGTGTGTGGACACAGTTAATCTGATTTCCTGTCTGGCAGCTGTGTGGCAGGGAAGGGACAGCTGAGGGTCTCAAAAACAAGAAGAGGGGATGAGGCGGGGGACGGGGCTACAGGAGGTTGTACGGGGGCTGGTGTTCAACTTTGTTCCTGAGCCCCCTTCTCTCCTTGGGCTAAAATTCCCTCAGGGAGGAAGACCACAGACCAAGTGGTCCTCAGTATTTACAGAAAACAAAGCCTTCTCTCAGAACCCCAGGAGGCCCCTGAGGCCAGAATTGTTCCTGTGCTCAGCGCAGTGACAGGCCCAGCACATAAGGCTGTGTAGGTTGCATATTGCACATGGGCTCTCATCTAAAGGGGTGAGTTGGGGCTGAAATCTAACCCAAGCTCCAATCGCCAGGCCATGCACACTGGTATGAGGACGTATCTAACCAGAAGAAGGGCCACCTTTTAAAAATCTGCACAAAAGAAGCTTTTTTTTCTTGAGACGGAGTCTCGCTGCGTCGCCCAGGCTGGAGTGCAGGGGCACAATCTCTGCTCACTGCAAGCTCCGCCTCCCGGGTTCACACCATTCTCCTGCCTCAGCCTCCTAAGTAGCTGGGACTACAGGCGCCTGCCACCACACCAGCTAATTTTTTGTATTTTTAGTAGAGATGGGGTTTCACCATGTTAGCCAGGATGGTCTCGATCTCCTGACCTTGTGATCCACCCACCTCAGCCTCCCAAAGTGCTGGGATTATAGGCGTGAGCCACTGCACCCGGCGCTTTTTTTTTTTTTTTTTTTTTTGAGGCAGAGTCTCGCTCTTGTTGCCCAGGCTAGAGTGCAATGGCGCGATCTCAGCTCACCGCAACCTCTGCCTCCCAGGTTCAAGCGATTCTCCTGCCTCAGCCTCCTGAGTAGCTAGGATTACAGGCATACACCACCACTCCGGCTAATTTTTTGTATTTTTAGTAGATATGGGGTTTCTCCATGTTGGTCAGGCTGGTCTTGAACTCCCGACCTTGGGTGATCCACCCACCTAGGCCTCCCAAAGTGCTGGGATTACAGGTATGAGCCACCCAGCCCAGCCAAAAGCAGCTTTTATGTAGATTAGCAATGGTCCTACCCAGAAACCTGAGTTCAAATTCCAGCTCTCACTTACTCTGTGATCTTGGGCAGATTCCCTTTTTTTTAAGAGATAGGGTCTTGTTATAGCACCCAGGCTGGAACACAGTGATCATGGCTCATTGCAGCCTCAAACTCCTGGGCTCAAGCAATCCTCCTGCCTCAGCCTCCTGAGTAGGTAGAACTACAGGTGCATGCCACTATGCCTGGATAACTTTTTAAAAACATTTTCTTGTAGAGACAGGGTCTGGTGATGCTGCACAGGCTGGTCTCAAACTCCTGGCCTGAAGTGATCCTCCTCCCTCAGTATTCCAAAGTGCTGGGATTACAGGTATGAGCCACCATGTCCAGTAAGTTCCTTAACCTCTCTGATCCTTATCAATTATACACCATAGCTATCAATACTTTCCTAAAAGAGATATGGCAAGGGCCAGGCGTGGTGGCTCATGTCTGTAATCCCAACACTGTGGGAGGCTGAGGCAGGCGGATCACGAGGACAGGAGTTTGAGACAAGCCTGGCCAACACAGTGAAACCCTGTCTCTACTAAAAATACAAAAATTAGCCGGGCATGGTGGCGTGCACCTGCAGTCCCAGCTACTCGGGAGGCTGAGGCAGGAGAATCGCTTGAACCCAGGAGGTGGAGGTTGTAGCAACCCAAGATCATACCACTGTACTCCAGCCTGGGCAAAACAGTGAGACTCCATCTCAAAAAAAAAAAAAAAAAAAAAGGCAGGGAAAGTACCTGATAGCCTTGTCACTTAGTGCATTATAATAGTTCCACTCTCACCCCCGAGTCTTGCATTTCTTCCCCTCCTGGCACTACATACCTACACACACAGTCAAACCCAGAAAGTCTGAAAAGCACAAACAAGAATACCCAGGGAAAGCCCTAAGACCAAACTTGGACCCCATGGCACTTCCCAGTGTCCACAGCATTCCTCCCTGGCACAAGCAGGATTCACACCCTCCCTCCATGGGAAAAGCAGACTCCTCCTCCATGCCGTCTCATAAAGTCCTGCACATTGTCTGAGCATCAGCTCCACCCAGTTCAGGACAAAAGGGAATCCAGGGACCACATAAGGGAGGCAGAAAATTCCCCACCTCTGTGTCCTTGAGAATCCCAGACTAGAGTTCAAACTCCCAGGCTCCCCAAGCCAGAACCAAGCTTGGATGATGGTGGTGCTCACTGTGTACTGGGGGGCTGTGGCAGGGTGGCCAGGCAGAGACTCCATCCATCAAGGGAGACCTCTGATCACTAAGAGCAGATGCTGAGATCTGCCCCACTCTTCAAGCAAGAACAGCAGAGTGTTGGCCGGGTGAGGTGGCTCAAGCCTATAATCCCAGCACTTTGGGAGGCCGAGACGGGCGGATCACGAGGTCAGGAGATCAAGACCATCCTGGCTAACACGGTGAAACCCTGTCTCTACTAAAAACTACAAAAAACTAGCCGGGCGAGGTGGCGGGCGCTTGTAGTCCCAGCTACTCGGGAGGCTGAGGCAGGAGAATGGCGTGAGCCCGGGAGGCGGAGCTTGCAGTGAGCTGAGATCTGGCCACTGCACTCCAGCCTGGGTGACAGAGCGAGACTCCGTCTCAAAAAAAAAAAAAAAAAAAAAAAAAGAACAGCAGAGTGCCCCTGTCCTTTGGTAGGCTAAGGCTCTGTCTCACCCGCTGGGGTGACTCACTAAAGCTGTCTCTATTCAACCAGAGGACCAAGACGCAGAATAGAGCCCAGGAATCCTGCCAGCAATTCTGGACTCCAGCCCTCCCCATGCGACATTCATTCATACATGTGCCAGGCACTGTGCTAGGTGCTGGACAATGGCAGCAACCAAGACAGCCCAGAGAGCAAAGGCTGTCCCTAAAATAGGGTTCCAAACATGCTGCTGGAGGTGGCAGGCAGGCACCACCCTCGAAAGACCGTTGCTCCAACGCCTTGGGCTTGGGAGACCTGCACAATTCAGACTGTCCAAAGAAGCTTCCCTGGACACCTGCTTTTTCAGCCATAGGCTCTTGCATCCTGTCTGGAGACCGATCAAGAGACAGGGAAAGGGGGTGGGGAGGGAAACACCAGGCTGCCTGGGCCCTCATGGCCGTGTTTATCCGGGGTGGATTTTTTTTAACCCAAAGGTTAAAGTGTTTCTATTTGAAACATCTATTTACATTCCAGAGTCCAAAAAAAAAAACAAGGCAGCAGAGCTCCAGGCCTATATCTGTCCCTAGCCGCGTCACAGACACAGCATCAGAGCTGCGCAGGGGGAACATTCTTAGCCCTCTCCCCGAGCCGAGCCACTGAGGTGACTCACGCCTCCCTCCTGCCAGCATGGACCAAGCCACCACTCTGAAGGCCAGCCAGTGTTGGGGGTGAAGTGGGGAGACAGGGATCTGGAGAGAGGGGCTGCGTGGGAGTCCATGCAGGGGCAGCCAGGCCTAGGGAGGAGATGAGAGAGCAGGGTTCCAGCCTGCGAGGATTCTGGGGTACAATCTGAAAGGAGGTGAGTGAACAAGCTGAGGAGGAAACTTCCAGCCAACCGCTGGCTCCTTCTGGTAGCAAGGAACAGAGGGGACAGGGCAGGATAGGTAGACCTGATAAGCCAGATAGGGTGGAGCTGTCCCAAGAAGATGCTCTGTGATTATTCTGTCTTCCAAGAGACCACCTTGAGTCCCAGAGGCTATGGGCTGGAGGCCAGCAGGCAGGGTCTTTAGTTGGACTCGTGGACTCCAGACCAGGATAAGAACCAGCCCTCCGGGTTTATTCCTCATCCCAGGGACCTGTGTAGGTGGCCCCCAGGCATATGCTCCTACCTCAGGGGACTACGTGGGTATCTTGTAGAGCTGGTTCCCAAGGTTATGCCCCCATCCCCACCCCAGCCTACAGGGCTGGCCCCAGGGTAATGCCCCTATCCCCAGGGCCTACATGGATACCCTGCAGGGCTAGTCTTCAGGGCCATGCCTCTACATGAGAACACTGCATGGGCATCCCTGCCTGGGCAGGTGACAGTCCATATTCCAAAGATCTTTTGAATCTTCCCAAAACATTCATGCTCTGACACATCCAAGTCCCACTGCAACCTTATCCCTGGGCAGCTCAGAGCCAAATCACAGGCACCTGCAGAGGCACACAGTTCCCACCTTCCAATTTGAAGCTTGGGATGCACACCCACATTTCCAGAAGCAAGGACTCCCCATTCACATGCACACACACAGACACCCACACTTCAGTGCCAAGCCACCGCCAGGAGGGGCTGAGCAGGCATGGGTCCAGCAGGCCCCTCCCTGGAGGAAGCATCTTGTGGTGCCGGCCTGGTGGGGAGGCTGTGCCAGGAAGGCTTGATGCTGCCAACAGGTTCCCGAGAGTGAGGGAGGGAGTGGCCCAGCTCTGGGGGACCCCACCCCTAGCCAAGAGCCAAAAAAGTTCCTGCTGAGACGGTGGCAGGATTAGGGGGTCCTGAAGCCCATCTGAGCCAGAGTAACACCTCTTCATCCTCATGAGATGGGAATCAACCCAGACCTGGGGAGAAAAGTGCTATCGGGAGCCAGCTAGGGGCTAAGGCAGCCAAGCCCCTCAATATCCGAGTTGGCAGCCTCTGCCTAACTCTATCACAACTGCACCAAGCCTCCCCAAGTGTCTGATTCTCAGGAGACTCCTGGCTGGGGACTTGCGGAAGTCACTGTACTGGATCCTCTAGCCCCAAGAACCAAGCCAGAGGAGCTGGGGTAACCTTTATTCTTGTGGACACCCAGCTACGCCTTCTTCCCTTGCCCAAACCTGGGGAGCGGGCAGCGTGGAGGCGGGTCACTGACCCACTTCCTCCCCTCTGACCACAGTGCCAACTAGGCCAGGATCCTCCAGTAACCCCCAGCCCCCAGCAGCGGATGCTGACCCTGCCAGAGACCGAAGGGACTGGAAGAGATGCAGCAGAGTACAGCTGCAGGGCACAGGGGAGCAGCAGGCTCTGGGCAGGGAGGACAGGGGCCACTCTGAGCAGGGATCCCCCAGCCCCGTGTATTCTCAACAAAACTCTCAAGACAGATCTATGCAGGACCCTATCTATGCAAGGCTCAGGGCCAGATGCTCAGCCCAGGGACAAGGATGCCTGATGACAGAGGGCAGGCAGGGACACCAAGGCACTTACCTGTCACAGGGATGCTGTGCAGAGAAGTCCGCGGCAGGATTTCCAAGGATGGTTCCCGGCCTGACATCCCATCTGCTGAGAAACAGGATTCTGTCTCATAGATGGTCTGTAGCATCTCCACGAGCCCCTGAGCCTTGGGCACCAGCAGCATGCCAGGGAGGGGGCCGCCAGAGGCGGGGAGCAGGCTGAAGGGAAGGTGGTCGGGCAGCCCGCACTGCAAAGGTTCCCTCAGGCCACTGCCGAAGGGACCCGCACTGTGGGGAAGTGCCTCATCCGGCCTGGGCACTCCTGGCGGCAGGAGGGGCAGGGAGTCCCTAGAGGTGCAGGCCCAGCTCTGCTCTAGAGGGGCATCTGACCACCAGCCTCTCCCTGATTCCTAGGAGCTGGGGTATGGCTGAGCACTTGGGACAGGAAGGGGAGCTCAGCGGGCAGGCGGGCTCTGTGTTCCCTCCCAACCCTGGGTGACAGCTCTGGGCCCGGCTCCCTGCTCCTCCTTCCCGAATGAGCCGCCGCCGGCAGCTGGCAGGAGACTGAAATAGCAGTTGGGGGAGGGCCCTGTCTATAAATAGGTGGAGCATGCTCAGGGAGCTGCGGGCCGACTGCCAGGAGGCCCCATGGGGGGGAGGCGGTTCTACCCCAGGAGGAAGCGCCAGGCGAGGGGGATGGGAACAGGGGAGGGCCTGCACTCAGGGCCAAGGCCACAGCGCTGGGTGGCCAGAGGCTGGGCTGGGGAAGGACACCAGCTGGGGTACCCATGCATCTGGGAGCAGCTCTGGCTGCTACTCTTGTCAAGCAAGCCAGGGGATAGAGACCAAGAAGCCAGACTCAAGCCTCCGTCTTCCTTCTTGCCTTCCAAAGCAGGTAAAGGAATCAGAAGGGCCTGGGAGAGGCTGGCAGACAGGCACCTTCCCTGGATTTCTAATAGCCCCATGGAGGTTTGCTTAACTTCTGCCCTCCCACAGAGCTGAGAGGTGCCTCCCCACCCCTTCAACCAGCAGAGAGTCCCCTAAACACTCCCGCTTATTCTGGAGTGTCGCCTCCAGAGGCTGCTCAGCCTCAGCTTCTTTCTAGGTTGTAGGGATACTCATCCTGGGCAGACAGGTGTCCCCTGGTCCCCTTTCCTCACCGGTCTAGGAAAGGGGACCAGGGAACATCTGCCAATTCTCACAGCACAGGTAGCTCCTCCCTGGCAATGTGCCAGGTGCAGTGCTAAGAACATCATATACATCATCTCATTTATTCTTTTTTTTTTTTTTGAGACGGAGTCTCGCACTGTCGCCGAGGCTGGAGTGCAGTGGCCGGATCTCGGCTCACTGCAAGCTCCGCCTCCCGGACTCCCGCCATTCTCCTGCCTCAGCCTCCCGAGTAGCTGGGACTACAGGCGCCGCCACCTCGCCCGGCTAGTGTTTTTGTATTATTTTTAGTAGAGACGGGGTTTCACCGTGTTAACCAGGGTGGTCTCGATCTCCTGACCTCGTGATCCGCCCGTCTCGGCCTCCCAAAGTGCTGGGATTACAGGCTTGAGCCACCGCGCCCGGCCCATCATCTCATTTATTCTGTGTGGTGACCTTGGGAGAGAGGTACAGATGAGAAAACTGAGGCACAGGGAGATGAAGTCACTCACCCTAGGTCATACAGCTGCTTACATGGCAGGGCTGGGATGTCTGAGGCTCAAGTCTGAGCTCTAACCACCACACTCCACTGCCTCCCATTTCCCAGGGTTTCTATTAACAGGTATAATGACCCCTGTGCTCAAGTAGGAAGAGACTTGAGGATGGAGCCTTGCTAAGGAGAGTCAAGAGTTTTTCAGCATCCAGCCATTCCCCATCAGTCAGCCTCAGGCCTGGCAGCACAGTCCCTGCTCCCTCGGTCCTGGGGCTGATGCGCCATGAGGACCAGTGCCACTCACCCACCCTCCCCACCACTGGCCTGCCCCTGCTCTTCAGGTTGTGCCTCCCACTGGTACAAAGATCCCACTTGGCCCCCTGACCTCACTACAGCCTTTTAATAGCCTGGTTATTCCTGTGTCTGCATCCCCCTCCCGCTTCCTGATGTCACAGTTGCTATTTTGGAGCCCCCTCCTTGACCCCCACTCCAGGCATGCAGCCAGGGACACCTGTCCTCTCTCTGGACTGGATGACCTCACCCTCTTGTTGGGAGCCCAGGAGGAGCTGGCCAACCAAGGACACAGTGGCTGTGGCTCCTGGAGCCAATTTCCCAGCCAGCTTCTGCCAGTCAGGGATGGCAAAGGGGTCTCCTGCCCTCAGGCTGGGAGTGGGAGGATTAGGAGGACCACACCTATAGACAGAGGCAGGCTTTCCCAGGTCCTAGACTAGGGAGATGTATATGTTGCTAGAGGGTACCCAGTGGTGGACCAGAAAAGAAACAGTGGTCTGGAGCTGCAGCTTCTAAGCCAGGGCAGATTCTAGAAAAAGGGCAAGGAACAGTACTCCCTCAGAGGCCTAGCGCTGGTGGACATCTCATGGTATGGCTGGGGATCTCATTCACCACCCCTTGCCCCAACCTCATCCTGGCCAACCAGGCTCTCTCAAGAGGAAGGGAAGGGAAGGTCTCCATCAATGGAGTGATGGGCAGCAGATTAAAGGGAGCCCAGAAAGCCGGGAGCAGCAACCCTTCCCAGCCCAGGACTCCACCCACCCACGCTAGGAGCAACCAGAAGGGCTGGCTAGCCCTGTCCCAGCTCTCTCTGCCTCCCCCAGGCATAGCAGAGTGTGGCAGGAGAGGCTTATTCTAAAGAGGAAGTCGTCAGTTACCAGGACTCAAAAGCAGGGCCCCCAGAACCTGGAGCACCCAGACATCGAAGAAAGAGGCCCGCCTGCTTAGGAAAGATAGGAGCACCCAGGACAGGGACACCCAGAGGTGGCTGGAGCCAGGAGCTGGGCAGCCAGCTCCCAGCACCATTACAGCCTCCGAGAAACAGGAAGCAAAGTGTCAGACAGAGCCAGAAAATCCTCAGTGCAATTCCCAGAATCCTCCAAGGGAATAAGAGAGGAGGTTTGGGATGGGGACAAATGTCTTTTTTTCTTCTGAGATTCAGGTGATACAAGGTCCTCCTAATGTCTAACTTCAATCCATCATGCTTTAGCCCCCCTCCTTGCAGTTCACTTCTCTTTTCCATTCTCTCCCATCCAGCATACCCATGTATCATCCCACAAACCTTATGGAGCACTCACCAAGCATGGGGTACATGAGCTTCACCCAGAGCCAGGACTGTCCTCCCCAGACTCACTCTGCCCCTCCCTCAAAGGCTGCACTCTGACCTCCTAGCCCTCTGAATCTGAAGGAGGAAAGCACCTAACCCTGGCTCCAGGTTCCATTTCCTGAGCCCAAAGGCTGTGGGGGATGGGGGACCCTGACCAAAAGAAAGCAAGGTCTGGCCGGGCGCGGTGGCTCAAGCCTGTAATCCCAGCACTTTGGGAGGCCGAGACGGGCGAATCACGAGGTCAGGAGATCGAAACCATCCTGGCTAACATGGTGAAACCCCGTCTCTACTAAAAATACAAAAAAAAAAATTAGCTGGGCGAGGTGGCGGGCGCCTGTAGTCCCAGCTACTCGGGAGGCTGAGGCAGGAGAATGGCGTGAACCTGGGAGGTGGAGCTTGCAGTGAGCTGAGATCCGGCCACTGCACTCCAGCCTGGGGGCAGAGCGAGACTCTGTCTCAAAAAAAAAAAAAAAAAAAAAAAGAAAGCAAGGTCTGCTTAGTGCACAGTGAAAAAGCCAAGGGCTGGCCCAGGAGCACCCTGGATGGAGTGTGAGATGCCAGCTTCCCTGAGCCCCAGACATCAGGCCTGCCTGCTCTCCTGTTCTTTCCTGCCCTTCGATCCCAGTCGTGCTGGAGCCCATCAGCATGGTCTGGGAGCTGCCATGTGCCAGGCCCCATGCTAAGTATTGGCTGAACCCTCTCATTTGAAACCAAGTTCAGAAAAAATGTGAACACCTACTTTGGCATCTTCTACTTCCCCTCAGGGTTGACCCTGCCTTCTCTGGCCATTCCATTCTAAGCCTTCAATCCCTTTGGAATGACAGAGCAGGGAAGAGGAGGGGAGAAACAGGTCCCACTCTGCAGTGAACACAGAGGTGTGCCAGGGGACACCTCCGTAGAGAAGGGAGGCCAGGAGTCCACTTCCTAGACCCCAGCCCCATGCTAGGACTGACCCACTTTCTCACTGCCTGCCTTCCCCGGGGGCTTAGAGGCAGAGCCCGAGGCTGGGAGGCAGGACACCAAGGTTCCTGGCTCCACCCTACACCCATGCCCCAGTTTCTTTGGTCACCCAGAGAGCAGGGGTTGGGGGGGGCTGCTGCCCTCCATCCCGGGAAAGGGAAAGAGAGAAAGTGTAAGGGTTCTGGGAGGTGCTAGGCAGGCAGGTGTTGTCATGAAGCTTGTCTTCCTCCCACAAGAAGGATCCTGGCCGCCTCCCCCATGGCCCCGCTGCCACCCAGACTGGCTTGCACAGTGGGCCTCACTCTTGCCTGCTCTTCTGGGCAATGGCACAGAGAAGAGGGTTCAAACAAAGCTGGCCTGGGTCCCAGGCCCCTGGGTGGCTCCTCCAACCTGGCTGGGCCGAGTCTGAGCTAAGGGAAACTTCTGTCAGCCTTTCAGCCCCACTGAAGAGAACGTGCAGAAGCAATCAGTTCCAGAAAAATAAAGAAAGCCTTAATCCTCAAGCCCCCGTTGGCCTGAAGAAAAAGCAGAGATCAGCGAATGGTCTCAGGGAAGCAGGCAACCCCATCAATAGCCTCCACCCGTGATTCCAAGACTGCAAAAGAGGTAAATAAAGTCAAAGGCTGGCAGGCAGCCCAAGCCAGAGGGAAGTCATCAGCTCCCACCTCCCTGGGCGGTGGGCCCCAGAAGGAAATCACTCACAGTCTCCACCTGCTGCCCCTCACCAGAAACAGTCTCTCTTGCTAACATGTTCACTGTGAGGGCCAGGGATGGCCCATCTCATGTTTTCTTCTGTCTTCCACAGGCTGAGCCTGTTGGTGATACTCAGTGAAGACTTGCCAAACAGAAAAGCTCCTACGCTGAGAGGACTTGAGAGAAACCAGAAGCTCTGCCCCTTACCCAGCCTGTTGTTCTGTTCTCTGGGGAAAGAGGAGCAAGTGTTCAGGGAAGTGAGGAGAAGGTGGGAGGCGCTCAGGGGCTGCAGCAGACCCTGGGGACTAACCATTTCCATCCTTCACCTCTTATCTCCTGCCCGTGGCCCATACCTTTCCTTCTTGGGGCTCGCTGCAGGGTGTCTACGGGAAGTGGACACCCGCGTGCTCTGGCTACAATCGGTGGTTTCATTTTGCTTCCGCCGAGTTCCAAGGCATGTGGTTTCCAGGCTTCTGCCAGGCGCTGGGCAACCCAGCCCTAGCCCAGATGCCAGCCCAAGCTCTGGGAATGGCAGACGCTAGGCCCCTCAGAAAGAAAGAGCTGCGGGCAGGCTGGCTACCTCCCTGGCCCAGGGCAGCTGGAACCCCACAATTGGGAAAGCCAGTCCCAGAACCCCAGGAATACTCTGCAGGAAGGGCCTCAAGCAAACATCCCCAAGCAGTTGCCCCCGCTCCAAAGCCTCTCAACAATCCTAAAATGAGGTTCCCAATCCCTGGCCCCCTCCTTTTCTCCCTCTTTCCCCAACACAGAGAAGACAGCATCTCTTGGCCGGGCGCGGTGGCTCAAGCCTGTAATCCCAGCACTTTGGGAGGCCGAGACGGGCGGATCACGAGGTCAGGAGATCGAGACCATCCTGGCTAACATGGTGAAACCCCGTCTCTACTAAAAATACAAAAAACTAGCCGGGCGACCTGGCGGGCGCCTGTAGTCCCAGCTACTCGGGAGGCTGAGGCAGGAGAATGGCGTGAACCCGGGAGGCGGAGCTTGCAGTGAGCTGAGATCCGGCCACTGCACTCCAGCCTGGGCGACAGAGTGAGACTCCGTCTCAAAAAAAAAAAAAAAAAAAAAAAAAAAAAAAAAAGACAGCATCTCCCCCTGCTGGGGGGAGCTGGAAAGCCAGCCAGGAGGCGGGGCCCACTCCACAGGCCCACTCAGGATGCCCTCCTGGCCAGGGCTCAGCAGTGGCTCTTAAGCCACTGGCCTCCTACACTGGTGGACACGTCCAGCAACTCCAGCACTCCTGTCAGCTCCCACAGAGATAGCTGCAAGGGAAACTCAGACCGCCACGTCTGGAAAGGTAACCCAATAACTTCATCTATCCTGGGTTGATTATCACATTTCCCTGCGAGGGAAAGAAACCCCAAACCTGGGAAAAATCCTCTCCCAGCCACCAACAGATGCCTCTCGGCAGCTTCAATTCCCATGGCCAAGAGTGAGACCCCAGACTCGCGGGAAGCACGGACTGGAGATGGCTCCTGGACAGGTCAGCGTCACAACTCAGAGGAAAGAAGCAGCTGGCCCTACTGCCTGACATGGCTGAGCTTGCTGGGGTAGTGTTCAACCAAGATGCACGAGGGACAGATGAGGACCCAGGCCTCTCCTTTCCCTTCACCATCCAGTCTCAGAGGGGGAAGCAAGAAAGCCGGGCAGCCCACCCAGCCCAGCCCCTATGGGCTGAATGAGGGCAAGGGCAGAGGCAGGAATATCTGAGGGGGAACCGCAAACCCTGCAGGAAGGATGACGGGGAAGAAAATGTGGGGTGGTCTGGATTCCTCCTTCATGCTGCTTCCGTACAATCCTGTGAATGGGTATTCATCCTAGGCCCTAATTGCCCTACCTCTAAAAGGAGAAATATCCACCCACCCCTACATAAAAAGATGGAGCGTATTATGGGCCATGGACGGCTAAAGTTGAGCAAGATGGACCTTTAACACCTTGCAGAAGGAGACAGCCAAAGAGGAGGAGACAGCCATGACTCTGACCACACCGGCCCATGACCCTCCTGGGAAACTGCTGAGGGTCCAGCTAAGGCCACTAGAACACAGCCTCACAGGCACACATCCAGAACCAGCTGCACATCAAGCTGCCTAGAGTCCCCCCAATAGACTATTTCTGGCAGCACTGGACAGGGTCCTAGAAGCAGAGAGGAACAGGAAATCTCAGAGTAAAAGACCCCAGATTAGCAATCTATCATATGAATGGCCCAAGAGGAAGAGAGGCAGTCTACCTGGACTCAGAGGAGAGCCGAGACTCCTCTACCCACGTCACCCCACTCCCACCCAACACCACGCACCCATACACGGAAGTTAAGGCCCAGTGCCCTTGTAAACCTCCACTAAGAAAAAAGTATGGAACACAAACATTCCACCAAGTAAAGAAGCCACCACCACAAAAAGGAAGCTGGGCATTCTGCTATAGTAAAGCAATTCCTCCAACTTCGTCCCAGACTGCCGAGAGATTCAGGGACACACACTCCCTCTTCAGGCCCGCCTGTCTTGGCTAGCAGGGGAAGGCGGAGGTGGAGCCGAATACCCCTAAGTTGAGAGGGCAAGCATGGGGGGGCAGAGTAGGACCCATTGCCTTCCCAGGACCAGGCCAGACCATCGATCCATCAAATCCCAGGTCTACCTTATGGGCCTTTTCTTGCAACACCTCTCCACTCCTGACCCCCTCATTCCCTTATAGATCAGACAGTAAAGGTCAGCTGGCCTGGAAGGGAAACCCACACAGCCCATTGCATCCAAAGCTACCCCAGGGTGCTCTTCTCCAACCGCCCAGCTCTTACCCGACTCGTTGGGAGAGTTCATGCCGGCTCTGGGCCTGCAGGAAGCTGGCGTTGGGGGCTGGGACAGGAGGGGGTGGAGCTGCGGTGATGTCAAGAGAGACAGACGATAACAGACAGACGGACGGGACGGGAGCCCGGGGCCGCCGTGCCTCTAATGCCCATCCGAGGCCATCCTTCGGGGCGAGGCAGTCAGGCACTCAGAACGGCATCCCTGGGGAGAGATGGAGCAGGGTTAGAAGCCCCTAACTCAGGAATCTGAGAGTCGAAGGAGACCTTGGAGCTTGTCAGTTTATACCTGGGGATGAGAGGGATGAGGGAGGGATACCTGCCCACAGCCACAGCAGAAATCAGCAGAACTGGATAGACCCTGGTTTCTTTCTTTCTTTTTTTTTTTTTTTTTTTTGAGACGGAGTCTCGCTCTGTCGCCCAGGCTGGAGTGCAGTGGCCGGATCTCCGCTCACTACAAGCTCCACCTCCCGGGTTCTCGCCATTCTCCTGCCTCAACCTCCCGAGTAGCTGGGACTACAGGCGCCCGCCACCTCGCCCACCTAGTTTTTTGTATTTTTTAGTAGAGACAGGGTTTCACCAGGTTAGCCAGAATGGTCTCAATCTCCTGACCTCGTGATCCGCCCGTCTCGGCCTCCCAAAGTGCTGGGATCACAGGCTTGAGCCACCGCACCCGGCCAGACCCTGGTTTCTTATCTTACTAACTGATGAGGCTCCCAGAGCCCAAGGGATAGGAAATGGCTATGGTGGTCAAACCCAACAGACCCCTTTTCAGGTGAGTGTCTACTGCCAGGTGGGGAGACCCTATAGACTCCCAACAGTGCCTGCCATGGTACTAGGTGTGCACCAAAGGAGAAAGTGCAGGGGGCTTCTGATCTCTATCCATAGCAGTGGGGAGATGCAGGGCTGATCTAGAGTCCCTGGCAGAAGTTAAGGGAGAAACTGGTATCCCAGCCTCCATAGCCTAAGCTGGGACTTCTAGGGGTCTTCTCTCGACTTTCTGATCCTTGTGCCACCCAACTCTGGAAATATGGATGTACTTCCGTTTTGGTCTCGCCCAGCTCAACAACAGACCAGGACAATAGCTTCTCTTTCCAGGAACTGAGAAAGTCAGAGACCTCTCCATTCCAAATCTAATACCCCTGGCCTGGCAGGTGCAGGGCCCAAGCCTAGTACAGGTTGTGCTCTGTGTAAGGAGGTCTGGCCTAGGGAGGTATAAAATCCAGCCTGTGCCCTGCCTGCCAAGCCATGGCCTGACATGCTGAGTCCACCCAAAACAAGGGACGATTTTTTCCCAGTTCGTACAAAAGCAACAAAAGGCCCAGCGGTAGCCCTGCTGAGGCCAGCATAGTAAAGGAGGAGGTATTACAGGCTTTGCCAACCCATGTCCACTCCTCCAGCTCTCCCCCACAGTTAGTCCTCAAGCCTCAGACACTATGCACACAGCCACCTGGCCCATCCCTTAACAGCCCACGATCCACCCCAGACATGATCTCATTCATTTGCTTCCAAATGAAGGCAGGCCTTCCAATACCCAATGAAAGCAAGGTAGCAGGAAGCCATCAGAGGAGGCTGTGAGCTGCTGAGAGTTTAAGCCCTAACTCTGCTCCCCAAGCCTCGAACCAGCAATCAGCTCTGCCCCACCTAGACAGCCCCACCTCCTGGCAGGATTAATTCTCAGTAAGCCTTGCATTCTCATCAGATTCCCAAGGGTGGGGTCCATTTGGAGCCCAGAAGCCAGCTATGGCAGAAACACAAGAACGTGAATACACATGCGCACGCGTGTGCGCATGCACACACAAGACCTTGAGGTCCCAGGCTTGCCACTGTCTGCTCTTGCCCACAGGGCTTGGACTCTATGGCTGGAGAAAGGTACACTCAGACTGGGGGGCAGAGTTGAAGGGGCTAAATTGCTCCTGACAGGCACAGGTATGGGATTAGGACAAAAAAGGCTACGCAGGCAGGGCTGAGGCCAAGCTCAGGAATGTGGCAGGTAGGGCTGCTGGTGCTCTGGCAGGGCCCACGTGGGCAGGCAGTTCAGCCTGCGCCCACACGAGGGCTGGCGCCCAGTCCCGCTCACACCCTTTCCCGTGGGCTGGGGAACACAGGTTCAGAAATTCCCACGATTCATAGAAGCCTGAGTAGCCTAGCCCATCTCCACATTCAGAGGCACCTCCACAACAAGGTGCTCAGAAGGGGCACAGCCCCAAGTGGCACAGAAACCAGATTAAGCTTAGCCCCCAGCCCCCATCATCCTAACCCACGCACTGTCTCTCTGGGTCTTAAAGGCACTGATCCTCACCCCTGAGGCAGAAGAGGAAGGGAGTAGCTCCTTGAATTCATGGTGGGCTCAGGACTCAGCTACATCTACTCCTCCCCATCCTATAAAATTCAGCAGGATCCCTGGGCCCCTGTCCACCTGTAAAGAGTGTCTGCCAACACCCCCATCAAGTCTCCCAAGTGAACCAGAGCCACAGGCTGGGCCTCCCTGAGAAAACAAAGCAATGTTCACGGTCTGATTGGGACAAGCACAGATTCTTGTCTGGGGTGGGGCATGAAGGGGAGAAGGGGAGTCTGATGTTTAAAACCTGAGCTGTTTGTTCCTACATCTGCCAGAGAAATCCGTTGGGTCTCAGCGGGCAGTCAGGGACCAGGAGCCGTGTCCCAGATGACCTAACACTTGGATGCCAAACCAGGGAGTGGCCCAACTTCCAGGACATCACAAGTAGGCAGACCCCTTGCCCACCCCAAGCGTCCTGCCCCACTACGTCACACCAACTCTTTCTTCCAGACAGACCCCTACCCTACTCCAGGATCCAAAACCACCTCCCACATCCAGCCAAGACAGCCGGGCTAGGATGAACGAAGGAAACAGGCTGCATCTCACCCTACAAGCTCAGGGCTGAGCCTGGGGAAGTAGGGTGGAAACCCCAAACTCTGGCAAAGGGTGGGAGGAGGAGGACAGACAAGTGAGGGGCACATGGTACAATGCAATGCTCCAAAGGCCATAGGTTCACAATGTTAGCCTGTAGCGATCTTGTCGCTCAAACAACTCCCTCAAAATTACTGGGGAGTCAGGTGTCCCTTGGAGACCCTCTCTGGAACCTGGACTCCAGTACCACCATGCAACCCCCTCCCAACACACCTGCTCTGGCCCCAGGCCAGGGCACCCCCTAGGTCATGGGTGACAGGGTCAAGCAGTGTGAACCAAGTCTTGGGAGTCTGAGATTGCTTCACTCTACCTCAACAACCTCATCAAAAAGTTACAAACCGGCCAGGCGCGGTGGCTCACGCCTGTAATCCCAGCACTTTGGGAGGCCAAGGCGGGCGGATCACCCGAGGTCAGGAGTTCCAGACCAGCCTGATCAAAATGGAGAAACCCTGTCTCTACTAAAAAAATACAAAATTGGCCGGGCATAGTGGTGCATGCCTGTAATCCCAGCTACTCAGGAGGCTGAGGCAGGAAAATTACTTGAACCCGGAGGCAGAGGTTGTGGTGAGCCAAGATTGCCCCACTGCACTCCAGCCTAGGCAGTAAGAGTGAAATTCCGTCTCAAAAAAAAAAAAAGTTACAAGCCAAGACATCCCACCCAAAGGTCAAAGGCACTAGGAACTTATCTTGACCCTTCCTGACCATGGCCACAGCCTACCACTTTCCTCAGCCTCCGAGAGCTCCTGTTGCCTAGTGCCTCCCCCAAGCTATGCCAACAGAAAACCAGAAGGATCAGAGCCATGAAGGGTGGCAGAGTCGGATGTCCAGGCCCCAAACCAGGGAAAGGGGGAGGGTGACAGGGAAGGAAAAAAGGCACCAGGCTGACAAATTCATTTTTGCAATCGGCCCATTTCTGTTTGTCTGCTCAGACGCAGCTCCAGGCATCTGCACAAGCCAGATGGAGGAGGCTGCTATTTCTAGAAAAAAAAAAAAAAAAAAAGAGGGGGGTGGTGAGAGGGGAGGAAGGGAGGAGGCGGAGGCAGAGGGCAGAAGACAGGGTCTGTTTGCCCTAAAATCTCAGGCAGAATGATACCCTCTTCCCGGCACTACCAGACAGGGTCCCCATTCAAGAAAGGGCTGGGGCTGGGCGTGGGGTGAGGTGGGATGGGGAAGAAGAAAGGCAGAGAAAGTTTAATTAGCTAAAGTCGGCTACAATAGGGCCCCTCACTGGCTGCATCAGGTTTTCATTCATGAGCAAGCTACAGTGCTCCAAAAATGCCAAGAACCACCCCCCCTTGCTGTCTCCCCCTCCCCCCACCACCACCACCAACAGGAGTGCGTCCTCTAGCAGGCTGGCTGAGCCTGATGCTGTGTTCCAGACATCCCTCCTCAAAGGGATGTGAGTAGGAAGAATTAATTATTAAAGAGCAGCTGGTACTTTAGCACCGACCGCGCTACCCCCAGCTCCTATAGCTGATCCCCCTCCCCCACTATGCGGGAACACAAATGACACCCCCCAACATTCCCAGGCCCCATTTCTAAACACACAGTTAAGATGCCACCCCTAGAGAAGGGAAAGCAAACCTTTGTCTCTGGAGCTACTTGGGGTGGGTGGGGCATGTGAAACTGCTGCCCCCCTCCAAATTATACGATCCAGCCAAAGTAGGAGGATATATTGGAGAAGAAGGGGAGGCTGGCACAGAACTAACATTTTCTCCATCCTTGCCCCCAAGTAACCCGCACCTGAGATCTGTCTCTCTGGTCTCCGGCATGCCCACATTCCCAGGACAGAGTGGAGATGCTGGGAGCCCATTTCTTTAACTCAGAGAGACCCCTACTGCCTTGTCAAGAAAGCCCAGATCCAAGTTCAAGTGAAGAGAGGGCAAAGAGAGGAGTCAAGAAAAGAGGAAGGAGACAAACCAAGATCTCCCCAAGCTTTGTGTTTAGGAAGGGAGAGGAAGGAGGGAAGACTGGAATGAAGAAGAGGCAATCCCCAACATGGCTCATCCACCAGCCAGCCCAGCCAGCCCAGCCCAGCCCAGCATCTCAACAGCCAGCATAGGCTCAGGGTGCCTAGGACTTGGGAGACTAAAGACCATCCCTGCCTGCCTACATCCTCTGAATCTAAGAGGAGGCCGAAGGCAGGACCCAGACCCAGGCTGCAATCCTGCAAGGCAATCTGGCCAGGGGTCCCTCTGACCAAGACTCCTGGATCTCACCCTCCCCCCAGCCTCCTTTTGTTCCCATAATCTGGCTCCATCCTCCCTTCCCAGTTGGACACTGAACCAAATCATCACCACCTCCCCAAGCTCCAAATCTAATTCCAGGTCCCAAAAGCATGGTAGTCACTGACAAGAGAGATGGGTCCCTTTTGCACCCTCCTAAAAGCAACTGCAGCTGTTACCTTTCCTCTTTAGGGACACACCTCATCTCAGAAGGGGTATCAGTCAGGGGTATCAGGTGGTCATCTCCTCTCCCAAAGGAAGCCCCCACCAGGCTCCCAGATTAATTAATTACACCTAGCCACTTCTCATCTTCCCCAGGGCCCCAGGGAAGGGTGGGGTGGAGAAGCTGACTCCCCCAAGTTAACAAGACACTGATAGTGCTCCCGCTTCCATGAGATACAGACCCGGGATGAAAAATGGGGGGCATCCACCCAAGAAGGGGTTGCGGGGGGAGCTCCATTTCATCTCCTCGCTCTCGCATCCTGGCTCCAGGGTGTCAGACAGGAGAAGAGGGTGGGAACAAACGCAGTAACGCCTCAGAGGAGACGAGGTGAGAATAATGGAGAGAGAAGTAAGGTGGACTCCGCAGTCCCCCTCCTCATGCACACAAGTCAAGGACATAAAATCAAAGATGCGTTCGTAGCTATGGGGAGAAGCGCTGTGGGTGGGCAGCACACCTCATCTCAGAGTACCAAGAAAAGGGTGTCCAGCGAAGAGGGGTCTGCACAGAATCCGGGTGCAGGGCTCAAATGGCTCTGCAACGCAACATGCGCCGCCAGGGAAGGGGCAAATCTGACAACCCCGGCCGGTCTCCGAGCCATTTGGGGACGCGGGAAGGCGGGCCCCTCCCTTACCTGCAGGGAAGGCGCCCCTGTCTGGGAGGGGCAGGGAGGGGCCCGCGCAGCAACCCCGATGCCCAGCTCCCGGGCTGGCGACGCTCCCGGGGAGCGTCGGCTGGCACCCGGGCCCGGGAGGAAGGAAGGGGGGCGCGGAGCTCGGCGCGCGCGCTGGGAGCCTACGGACAGAGACGGAAGGCGGAGGGGGCGCCGCCTCGCGTCCCAGGGGCCGGGAAGACGGGATCTGGGCCGGGACGGCACGCTCACCCGCTGCGGCTCGAGCTCCGGCTTCGCGGGCGGCGGCGGCAGCAGCGGCGGCGGCAGCGACGGCAGCGCCTCCTCGACGGCTCCTCCATCTTTGCGGCGGCTCCTCCGGCTCCGCTCGCCGCCGCCACCAACAACAACATTCGGAGACGTCACTCCCGTCACGTGACCCGACCCGAAGCTAAAAATAGACCCAGACCCCCCCCCCCCCCCGCCCCATCCCCGCAACCACCACCAACCCCTCCCCTGCCTCTCGGCCCTCCCCGCCGGGCGGGGCCAGCGACGCCATCGTGACAGCTCCTTAAAGGGCCACTGCCCAGCATATGGTTGGGCTGAGACGGGATGGAAGGGAAGGGATCGGAACCCGAGTAGGAGTGGAAGGGTCGTTGCAGGGGCCGAGTGTGGATGCTGGGACTCAACCTTTGGGTTGTACAAGTTTCCTCCTTGCGCTTCCCGGACTTCCTTTTCAAACCGTGGATGGTGCAATCGTTGCCTGCCTAAGCTGCTCCCCTAACACGCCCTCCTGCGGTCGGGGAGGGGACCTGGGGATGAATTCCCAGGGGCTGGGAGTGCCACCGCAGCGGCTGCAGCGGGGCCTGGCTGGGGGTTGATGGTTCGGACAGGTCTCGAACTCGCCATCTCTGACCGCACACACTGCATCCGTGCCAGGAAAAGAAAAGCCTGAGAAAGGCCAGGGTATGGCTGTAACAGTCCAAGGCCTTCAAAAAGGCAGACCAGCAGACCAGGAGCCGGAAAGACTTCCCTGACTTTGGTGCTATCCACGTTACATCTCCCCTTGGTACACAGTATGAACATGTTTAATTAGACCTAAACAATTTGTTAATGACCCAGCAATTCCACTAACAAAAATGTATTCCAAAAAAATAAACGTTGTTATGTTAAAAAATGAACATGAGATCATGTGTAATGATGTGAAAAGTTGAAAACAACCGAAATATCCATCAATAGGGAATTGGCAAACAAAGCAGGAGACATTGATTCAGTAAAATATGATCTAGATATTAAAAGTTTTATAGGTGACCGGGCTTGGCGGCTCACGCCTGTAATCCCAGCGCTTTGGGAGGCTGAAGCAGGCGGATCACCTGAGGTCAGGAGTTCAAGACCAGCCTGGCCAATATGGTAAAACCTCGTCTCTACTAAAAATACAAAAAATTAGCCGGACGTGGTGGCAGGCACCTGTAATCCCAGGTACTCATGAGGCTGAGACAGCAGAATCCTTTGAACCCAGGAGGCAGAGGTTGCAGTGAGCCAAGATTGTGCCATTGCACTCCAGCCTGGGCAACAAGAATGAAACTCTGCCTCAAAACAAACAAGCAAACAAAAAAGTTTTATAGGGGCCAGGCTCACTGGCTCGTGCCTATAATCAATCCCAGCATTTGGGAAGCTGAGGCGGGAGGATTGTTTGAGCCCAGGAGTTCAAGACCAGCCTGGGCAACATGCAAGATACTGTCTCTATTTTTAAAAAGAAGAGGCCAGCTGCAGTGGCTCACGCCTGTAATCCTAGCACTTTGGGAGGCCGAGGTGGGCTGATCACGAGGTCAGGAGATTGAGACCAACCTGGCTAACACGGTGAAACCCCGTCTCTACTAAAAATACAAAAAAAAAAAAAAAAATAGATGGGTGTGGTGGCGGGCGCCTGTAGTCCCAGCTACTTGGGAGGCTGCGGCAGGAGAATGGCGTGAACCCGGAAGGCAGAGGTTACAGTGAGGGGAGATCATGCCGCTGCACTCCAGCCTGGGTGACAGAGTGAGACTCTGTCTCAAAAACAAAAAATAAAAAATAAAAAAGAAGAATAAAAATTGTATAGGTCTACACCGACCTGAAAAGATGCCCGTGATATATTGTTTTCTTGGAAATCAGGACTCAAGCAAGCATTACTGAATTGTTCCATTATTATAAAAACAACAAACTAGATTAATATGCCTGAGTATATGTGTATATGTGTATATCAAAAAGCCAGACCTGTGTTCACGCTGGGGGGCTAAGGTGGGAGGATAGCTTGAGCCGGACAGGTGAGCTAAGAACACACCACTGCACTCCAGCCTGGTGAAAAAGTGAGATCCTGTCTCAAAAAAAAAAAAAAGAAAGAAAGCCTAACCAGGCATGGTGGAATGGTGGCACATGCCTACAGTCCTACCTACTTGGGAGGCTCAAAAGGGAGAATTCATTGACCCTAGGAGTGCAAGGCCAGCCCGGGCAACATAGAGAGACTCACACCTGTAATCCCAGCACTTTGGGAGGCCAAGGTGGGCAGATCACGAGGTCAGGAGATCGAGACCATCTTGGCTAATACGGTGAAACCCCATCTCTACTAAAAATATAAAAAATTAGTCGGGTGTGGTGGCACACGCCTGTGGTCCCAGCTACTCAGGAGGCTGAGGCAGGAGAATCGCTTGAACCCAGGAGGTGGAGGTTGCAACGAGCCGAGATCGCACCACTGCACTCCAGCCTGGTAACAGAGCGAGACTCAGTCTAAAAAAGAAAAAAAGAGGCCGGGCGCGGTGGCTCAAGCCTGTAATCCCAGCACTTTGGGAGGCCGAGGCGGGCGGATCACGAGGTCAGGAGATCGAGACCATCCTGGCTAACACGGTGAAACCCCGTCTCTACTAAAAAAATACAAAAAACTAGCCGGGCGAGGTGGCGGGCGCCTGTAGTCCCAGCTACTGCGGAGGCTGAGGCAGGAGAATGGCGTAAACCCGGGAGGCGGAGTTTGCAGTGAGCTGAGATCTGGCCACTGCACTCCAGCCTGGGTGACAGAGTGAGACTCCTTCTCAAAAAAAAAAAAAAAAAAAAAAAAAAAAAAAAAAAAAAAAAAGAAAAAAAGAAAGAAAACAAAAAGAAGTCTAGAAAAATAAATACCAGAATGTTCGTCTTTACTTTTTTGTCATTTTTTTTTTTTTTTTTTGAGACGGAGTCTCGCTGTGTCGCCCAGGCTGGAGTGCAGTGGCCGGATCTCAGCTCACTGCAAGCTCCGCCTTCCAGGTTCACGCCATTCTCCCGCCTCAGCCTCCGAGTAGCTGGGACTACAGGCGCCCGCCACCACGTCCGGCTAATTTTTTGTATTTTTAGTAGAGACGGGGTTTCACCATGTTAGCCAGGATGGTCTTGATCTCCTGACCTCGTGATCCACCCGCCTCGGCCTCCCAAAGTGCTGGGATTACAGGCTTGAGCCACCGCGCCCGGCCTACTTTTTTGTCTTATTTATTTATTTTGAGACAGAATCTCATTGTGTCTCCCAGGCTACAGTGCAGTGGCACAGTCATAGCTCACTAATAACCTTGAACTCCTGGGCTCAAGCGATCCTCCCACCTCAACCTCCCAGGTAGCTAGCACTACAGGTGCGCGCCATTACATCCATCTAATTTTTTTTTTCAGGGTCTCACCATGTCACCCAGGCTGGAGTGCAATGGCACCATCACAGCTCACTGAAGCCTCGATTTCCCGGGCTCCAGTGATCCTCCTGCCTCAGCCTCCGAGTAGCTGGGACCACAGCTGCACGCCACTACGCCCAGCTAATTTTTGTATTTTTTGTAGAGATGGGGTTTCCTTGTGTTGCCCAGGCTAGACCTTTTTTTTTTTTTTTGAGATGCAGTCTCGCTCTGTCACACAGGCTGGAGTGCAGTGGCGCGACCTTGGCTCATTGCAACCTCTGCCTCCAGGGTTCAAGCGATTCTCCTGCCTCAGCCTCCAGAGTAGCTGGGATTACAGGTGCAGGCCAACCCGCCAGGCTGATTTTTGTAGTTTTAGTAGAGATGGGGTTTCACCATGTTGATCAGGCTGGTCTCAAACTCCTGACCCTGTGATCCACCCATCTCAGCCTCCCAAAGCGCTGGGATTACAGGCATGAGCCACTGTGCCCGGTCTAGGCAAGTCTTATGCTCCTGGACTCAAATGATCCACACATTTCAGCCTCTCAAAATGCTGGGATTACAGGAGTGAGCCACTACATCTGGCCACGCCAGGGGATTTTTACTGCAGCTGGTCCTTTCCTCATATTTGGGGGGGAAAAAAAAGAGAAACATCCAAAATTTCTGCGTGATCTGATCCCTGCCCATGTCACCTCTCTTTGCTAGCTTTCTGTACTCCTGCCATGTGACTTTCTCTCAAACAATGTGCTCTCTGCTCTTCAGGGCCTTTGCACAGGCTGTTTTTAATCTTTCTAGAATGCCTCCCTCCCTTCTTCTCTTTACCTGGCTAACTCCTACTCATTCATCAGAGCGCTTTTTTTTTTTTCTTTTTTTTTTTTTTGAGCCAGGGTTTCGCTCTTGTTGCCCAGGCTGGAGTGCAATGGCACGATCTCAGCTCACCACAACATCCGTCTCCTGGGTTTAGTGATTCTCCTGCCTCAGCCTCCCAAGTAGCTGGGATTACAGGCATCTGCCACCATGCTCGGCTAATTTTGTATTTTTAGTAGAGATAGGGTTTTTCCATGTTGGTCAGGCTGGTCTCAAACTCCTGACCTCAGGTGATCCACCTGCCTCAGCCTCCCAAAGTGCTGGGATTACAGGCCTGAGCCACCACGCCAGGCCGTCAGAGCTCATTTAAATAACACTGAAAGAGGTCTTTCTTGGTTCTTTAATTAGAATAGATCCCCTTGTTATATATGCTTTCATCAACCCTGCTAACAATGTGTAAATACATATCTATTTATGGCATTATGCTTCATTGTCCATCTTGTCCTCTAAATTACAAATTTCTTTATTATTATTATTATTATTATTTGAGACAGTCTTGCTCTGTCACCCAGGCTGGAGTGCAGTGGCACAATCTGGGCTCATCCCAGGTTTAAGTGATTCTTGTGCCTCAGCCACCAGAATAGCTGGGATTACAGGTATGTGCCACCATGCCCAGCTAATTTTTGTATTTTTAGTAGAGACTGGGTTTCGCCATGTTGGCCAGGCTGGTCTCGAACTCCTGACCTCAGGTGATCCACCCACCCCAGCCTCCCAAAGTGCTGGGATTACAGGGGTGAGCCACCACACCCCACTTTAAACTATAATGAAATTGGCCTCAGCCTCTCAAAGTGCTGGGATTACAGGCATGAGCCACCACACCCAGACAACTATAAGCTTCTTGAACACAGGAACTATACATCTTCGGGCAGTACAGTGCCTGGAACAAAAAAATAATTAATGAGCATGTGTGGAATGAGATGAATGAGTGAATGTTAAAAGATTAAGAAATATATATGTGTATATATATATATATATATATATATATATTTTTTTTTTTTTTTTTTTTTTTTTTTTTTGAGATGGCGTCTCACTCTGTCGCCCAGGGTGGAGTGCAGTGGCGCGATCTCGGCTCACAGAAAGCTCCGCCTCCCGGGTTCAGGCCATTCTCCTGCCTCAGCCTCCCGAGTAGCTGGGACTACAGGCACCCACCACCACGCCCAGCTAATTTTTTGTATTTTAAGTAAAGATGGGGTTTCACCATGTTAGCCAGGATGTTCTCGATGTCCTGACCTCGTGATCCACCCGCCTCGGCCTCCCAAAGTGCTGCAATTTCAGGAAAAGATTAAAAGATCTAGCTGAGCACCTTCCACCTGGACAATGGACTCTGTGCAGAAATGGCACCCCATGGAGTCACCCCACATCACTCCAAGATAGGGGTCCTCCTGCCTCCTTCCTGTAATGATGGCATCATCTATGTGTTTGTTGTGTTTTGTTTTGTTTGAAACAGAGTCTTGCTCTGTTGTCCAGGCTGGAGTGCTGTGGTGCAATCTCGGGTCACTGCAACCTCTGCCTCCTAAATTGAAGCAATTCTCTGGCCTCAGTCTCCTGAGTAGCTAGGATTACAGGTGTGCACCACCATGTCCAGTTAATTTTTTTTTTTTTTTTTTTTTTGAGACGGAGTCTTGCTCTGCCACCCAGGCTGGAGTGCAGTGGCCGGATCTCAGCTCACTACAAGCTCCGCCTTCCGGGTTTACGCCATTCTCCTGCCTCAGCCTCCCGAGTAGCTGGGACTACAGGCGCCCGCCTCGTCGCCCAGCTAGTTTTTTGTATTTTTAAGTAGAGACAGGGTTTCACCGTATTAGCCAGGATGGTCTCGATCTCCTGACCTCGTGATCCGCCTGTCTCGGCCTCCCAAAGTGCTGGGATTACAGGCTTGAGCCACCGCGCCCGGTCCAATTTTTTTGTATTTTTTAAGTAAAGACAGGCTTTCACCATCTTGGCCAGGCTGGTCTTGAACTCCTGACCTCATGATCTGCCTGCTTCAGCCTCCCAAAGTGCTGGGATTACAGGCGTGAGCTACCACACATCACCTATTTGCTATTGCATTTGCACAGCCTTTCGCCATCTTCTGGCAGTTAGGATGAGTTGGGTTGGGATTTTGCTTTCTCAAGGCTTGTGCTTTGTCTCCCCAAACGGATTATGAGCCACTTGAGAAAAGAGACAAAATCATATATCTTTTTGCCTTTCTAGCACCTAGCACATCACCTCGCACATAGTAGGTGCTCAGTAAAGATATGGGGACACTGGGAGATTCCAGAATCTTCTCTCTTGGGATCTCAGAACATGGGAAAAGAATCTCCCCTGTAATATGACAAATGATGGTCAATAAGGGCCTCATGGAGCACATTGGCTTGGCACTTCCCACTTTACAGATGAGGAAACAAAAGCTCAGATGAGTTTAATAATTGCTTGCCCAAAGTCTGGATCACCTGAGGTCAGGAGTTAGAGACCAGCCTGGCCAACATGGCAAAAACCCATCTCTACTAAAAAAAAAAAAAAAAATTAGCCAGGCGTGGTGGCACACACCTGTAGTCCCAGCTATTTGGGGAGGCTGAGGCAGGAGAATCGCTTGAACCTGCGAGGCAGAGGTTGCAGTGAGCTGAGATGGCACCACTGCATCCAGCCTGGGCAACAGAGGGAGACTTCGTCTCAAAAAAAAATAAATAAATAAATAATTGTCCAAAGTTACAGAGTTTCTACAAGCAAGAACTGAGGTTCAAACCCAGGTTTCTCTGTTCCCTAACACAAGGAACAGGGGCTGATGGAGCTGGACTCCCAACCCCAGAGCTTTAGCCTTCTTCTCTGGAGGTCTCTGGGATTATCATGTCCATATCCCAGTGGCCGAATGTCCCAGAAGTTACAAAAATGTACCTTATGGGGCCCTGATAAGTCTTCAGATTTCCTCTTCTCAGGTAAGTGGGGGCTAAATAATTCAGCATGCATTTGTCATGTTTCTTGAGTACCTGTGAGAGATGCTGGGGATATAGAGATGATTCTGCCTTCACGCAGTCTCAAGTTCCTACAGAAAACATAACTGTCTTTTGTTGTGAGTCCCTAGGGTAAGCAAATATCCTTGCCAGGACCATTCATCATGGAAACTGGGGTCACGGGACTGTCTCCTTCACCCCTACCTCAGTTTCTTGATGTAGAGTGAGCCTGCAGATGGGATCTAGAAGCTGACTGGAGAACTTCTGATCCTGGGAACCAGTGGTGAATTTGGCCTCTTGGTAGAAGGAAATAAATCTCAGAGAAGAGCCAGGTATTTAACTGATAGCCTGCCAGATGGCAGCATGACTGGACTTTGGAAGGGGGCAAGGAGAGGAACGGGTGTGTTGAACAATGCTGCTAGGCTGTCCGGGAGTTGCTACTCCTATCTAGAATCACAAAAAAAGTCATAGGCCAAGTGCAGTGGCTCACGCCTGTAATCCCAACACTTTGGGAGTCCAAGGGGAGTGATCACTAGAGGCCAGGAGTTTGAGACCAGCCTGGCCAACATGGTGAAACCTCGTCTGTACTAAAAAACACACAAATTGACTGGGTGTGGTGGCTCACACCTGTAATCCCAGCACTTTGGGAGGCTGAGGCGGGCAGATCACCTGAGGTCGGGAGTTCAAGACCAGCCTGTCCAACGTGATGAAACCCCGTCTCTAATAAAATTACAAAAATTGGCTGAGCATGGCAGTGCACACCTGTAATCCCAGCTACTCGGGAGGCTGAGGCAGGAGAGTCGCTTGAACCTGGGAGGCAGAGGTTGCAGTGAGCCGAGATTGCACCATTCCACTCCAGCCTGGGCGACAAGAGCAAAATTCTGTCTCGAAAACACACACAAAACAAAAATTATGCCGGGTGCGATGGCTCATGCCTGTAATCCCAGTACTTTGGGAGGCCGAGGTGGGTGGATCACTTGAGGTCAGGAGTTCAAGGCCTGGCCAACAGGGTGAAACCCCATCTCTACTAAAAATACAAAAAATAGCCAGGTGTGATGATGGGTGCCTGTAATCCCAGCTACTTGGGAGGCTGAGGCAGGAGAATCGCTTGAACCCGGGAGGCAGAGGTTGTGGTGAGCCGAGATCCTGCCATTGCACTCCAGCCTGGGCAACAGAGCGAGACTCAGTCTCAAAATAATGGATAAATAAATAAATAAAATACAAAAATTAGCTGGGAGTGATGGTTCAGGCCTGTGGTCTCAGCTACTTGGGAAGCTGAGGTAGGAGGATTGCTTGAGCCTGAGAGGCAGAGGTTGCAGTGGGCCAAGATCAGTATACTGCACTCCAACTTGGGCAACAGAGTGAGACCCTGTTTCAGTAAAAAAAGAAAGAAAGAAAAGTTATGAAGCCAGCACAATGATAGGTACTGTGGGGAAGGCAAAAAATAAAAACAAAAGGACAGGAGGTAAGAAAATCTGGGTCTTGGCCCGGGCGCGGTGGCTCAAGCCTGTAATCCCAGCACTTTAGGAGGCCGAGACGGGCGGATCACGAGGTCAGGAGATCGAGACCATCCTGGCTAACACGGTGAAACCCCGTCTCTACTAAAAACTACAAAAAAAAACTAGCCGGGCGACGTGGCGGCACCTGTAGTCCCAGCTACCCGGGAGGCTGAGACAGGAGAATGGCGTGAACCCGGGAGGCGGAGCTTGCAGTGAGCTGAGATCCGGCCACAGCACTCCAGCCTGGGTGACAGAGCGAGACTCCGTCTCAAAAAAAAAAAAAAAAAAAAGAAAATCTGGGTCTTAGGGATGGAGACAACTCCGTGCTGGCCTGCTGGCCTGCTGTTGGATGAGTCGTCTGCCCATTTCCTTGGTCTTATCTGGAAAATAGGACTTGAACTTCTCTTCTTTGAGGTCCCTTTCAGTTCTGACACTTCATGAGTCCTAAATTAGATATGATGGCAGATATGACAATGTCCAGCATGGAGCTGGGTGGCAAAGTTTAAGCTGGACCTTCATTCCTCCAGGATATTCAAAGTCCAGTCCTGCCCTTGGGCTGTTTACAATGAGCTCTGGAGACAGAAGAGAGTTAATTTCCCGGCAAACAATCCATGTGCCCCAGGCACAAAGCAAAGGCGTTGTCATTGAGGATGACTTATGCAGAGTGCAATGAAAACTGAAAACTGCCCCTAGGATGCCTGGGTTTGGCCCAGGTTTCCCTGTGTGACCCTGGGCAAGTCCTTCTCTCTGAGCCCCTGTTTCTTTTTCTTTTTTGAGATGGAGTCTCACTCTTGTTGCCCAGGCTGGAGTGCAATGGTGCGATCTCGGCTCACTGCAACCTCTGCCTCCTGGGTTCAAGCAATTCTCCTGCCTCAGCACCCCCAGTAGCTGGGATTACAGGCACCTGCCACCACGCCCAACTATGGGGTTTCACGATGTTGGCCAGGATGATCTTGAACTCCTGACATCAGGTGATCCACCCACATCAGCCTCCCAAAGTGCTGGGATTACAGGCATGAGCCACCACGCCCGGCTTCTGGGCCCCTGTTTCTTTATGATCAGAGGGTTGGACTGAATTTCCTTCCTTCCAGCTGGAGACTTCTCTGGGTGGTTCAACAAGGTGAAGTTGAGAAGGAAGGGTGGAACAACAACTTCTTCCTCCTTTCCTTCCTTCCCCTGACTCCTCTGGGCTTGAGGAGAAGAAACCAGTTTCAGCCCAGCATCCACCATGTAGTCTTGCCTGACTGTTTGAGATGTTTAGGGGGAGAGCAACAGGCAGGGGCCTTGGGCAAGTCACCACCCATCTGAGCCTCAGTTTCCCTGTCTGTAAAAGGGCATGGTTGGATAGATGACATCTGAGGATTTTTCCAGCTCTGCCAGCTAACTCTAGAATTGGATCTCAAAACAAACAAACAAACAAGGAGGACCTGGCTAGAGGCAAGAGCCTCAGTCATTCCTCACCGGAGAGCCCTACCTAACCCTTGACACCTTCTGTCCATTTTCAGGCCTCCCACCTCCTGCCTTCCTGGTCTAGAGATCAGGAACAGGCCACTGTCTCTATACTTAGCAATGGCCAACCCTGAGGAAAGCCAGAATAAACATGGCTCCTAGAACAAGCTGTGAATTTGTTTAAAAATAAAGACTATTCTGGGTGCAGCTGCCACTGTTTGTCATGGCGCCTAAAAAAAATAAAAGATTTCTAATATATGTAGAAAGAGAGAGCAGAGCAAAGCTGTTAGTCTGCTGGTCTGTAGATCCTATATCCACCAAGAGCCGCCATCAGTAGCCAGTCACCTGCTAGAGGACAGCAGATGACCAGAAGGCGTGGCACACAGTTGGGACTCCAGGACAGGCTTCTCAGCCCAGCTCCCTCCAGGTTCCTGGAGTGCCCCAAAAGCCTTCTTACCCCTCCCAGCAGCAAAAATAGCAGAAGTCCAAGGGGATGGCTGAGAAGGAAGCCTACCCTCTCCCCTACCTCCCTGCTGGGACGTGGAGCTGAGGCCCAGGGTTTCCTGGACTTTACAGAGTTCATGCCTGCCTGCTCAAGAGTCAAGGCCACATGGCCACAACAGTGCAAGTGACAGTGGTGGTCGATCACGTCCCGCATGTCTGCAGGTCATTCCAGAGTGTCCTCTCTGGGCAGGGCGTGCCCAGAGAATGTTGGGAGGGGACAGTGGGAGCCCATGTACCTGCCCTCGGGGAGCTTCCCATCCTATGGAAGCAACATGGCCACATGAAGCAGGGTGGAGCAGAGTGAGAGAGAAGGGGCCTGGAAGTTCAGGCAAATCACTTGCCCTCTCTGAGCCTCAGTTTCCCTTAGAGAGGGAAAAAAAAAAAAAACTTAGAGAGGTGGACCTTGTGATTCCAGAAGACCTCCTGAGCCATAAGGTCATGAAATGATAGTGAACAATACACAGTGAGCTTACAGGCTATGTGGAGAGGTATGGACTACTGGCACCCCAAAACTCACCCACATGCCTTCCCTCCAGCCTGCAGTTTTGGGTTAACACACATTTTGTACATCTTTTATTGTAATCATTTATTGAATGACTTCCTTTTGAAAGACTGTCACATATATTATCATTGTCATAACAACTCTGCGAGGTAGATATTATGTACTCCATTGTACGGATAAGGAGACGGAGGCTCAGGGAGCTTAAGCAGTCAGTGAGTGACAGGGCCAAGGCAGGACCCAGACTCTCTGGGTGCGTAGCCACATGAGGTCTCCCCCAAACAGGCAGAGACAGCCTGAGGACCTAGAACACTCTGGCAGGAAGTCCTGAATTGATGGTGTATGGAAAGCACATTCCATCATCCTCCAGAAGCTGAATTTCTGGCCCATCCATGATGACGCACTTCTGCCCAGTAGACACAGAAGCAGATATGATCCTCCCAAAAACTCCTCAGGGTGGACATTATTATTATTGGTTTTGTTGTTGTTGTTAAGACAGGATTTCCTGTTGCCCAGGCTGGAGTGCAGAGGCGTGATCACAGTTCACTGTAGCCTTGAACTCCTGGGCTCAAGTGATCTCCCTGCCTCAGCCTCCCGAATAGCTGGAACTACAGGCACATGCTTCCCTGACTGGCTAATTTTTTTTTTTTTTTTTTCCGAGACCGAGTCTCACTCTGTTACCCAGGCTGGGGTGCAGTAGTGCGATCTCAGCTCACTGCAACTTCCGCCTCCCAGGTTCACGCCATTCACCTGCCTCAGCCTCCCGAGTAGCTGGGACTACAGGCGCCCGCCACCACACCTGACTAATTTTTTTGTATTTTTTATTAGAGACAGGGTTTCACCGTGTTAGCCAGGATGGTCTTGATCTCCTGACCTCGTGAATCTGCCCACCTCGGCCTCCCAAAGTACTGGGATTACAGGTGTGAGCCACTGCACCCGGCCATAGTTTCTTTACTTGACGCTCATTTGATGGATGCATCAGTTGTTTCCAATTTGTCCGTTTTAAATAATGCTGTGGGCTGGGCGCGGCGGCTCACACCTGTAATCCCAGCACTTTGGGAGGCTGAGACAGGTAGATCTCCTGAGGTCAGGAGTTTGAGACCAGCCTGACCAACATGGAGAAACCCCGTCTCTAGTAAAAAAAAAAAAACAAAAAACAAAAAACAAAATTAGCCGGGCGTGGTGGCACACACCTGTAATCCCAGTTACTCGGGAGGCTGAGGCAGGAGAATTGCTTGAACCCGGAGGCGGAAGTTGTGGTGAGCTGAGATTGTGCCATTGCACTCCAGCCTAGGCAACAAGAGCGAAACTCTGTCTCTAAATAAATAAAGCTGTGATGCACCTTCTTTCTCATTTTTTTTTTTTTTTTTTTTTTTTGAGGCAGAGTCTCGCTCTGTCGCCCAGACTGGAGTGCAGTGGCCGGATCTCAGCTCACTGCAAGCTCCGCCTCCCGGGTTTACGCCATTCTCCTGCCTCAGCCTCCCGAGGAGCTGGGACTACAGGCGCCCGCCACCTCGCCCGGCTAGTTTTTGTATTTTTTTAGTAGAGACGGGGTTTCACCGTGTTAGCCAGGATGGTCTCGATCTCCTGACCTCGTGATCCGCCCGTCTCGGCCTCCCAAAGTGCTGGGATTACAGGCTTGAGCCACCGCGCCCGGCCATTTTTTTTTTTTTTTTTTTTTTTGAGACAGAGTCTCGCTCTGTCGCACAGGCTGGAGTGCAGCGGCACAATCTCGGCTCACTGCAACCTGTGCCTCCCGGGTTCACGCCCTTCTTCTGCCTCAGCCTCCCGAGTAGCTGGGACTACAGGCACCCACCACCACGCCCAGCTAATTTTTTGTATTTTTAGTAGAGACAGCGTTTCACCGTGTTAGCTAGGATGGTCTCGATCTCCTGGCCTCGTGATCTGCCTGCCTCGGCCTCCCAAAGTGCTCACAGGTGTGAGCCACCGCGCCCAGCCCTCTCTTTGTTTTTTTTTTTTTTTTTTTTGAGACGGAGTCTCGCTCTGTCACCCAGGCTGGAGTGCTATGGCCGGATCTCAGCTCACTGCAAGCTCCGCCTCCCGGGTTCACGCCATTCTCCTGTCTCAGCCTCCCGGGTAGCTGGGACTACAGGCGCCGCCACGTCGCCCGGCTAGTTTTTTTGTATTATTTAGTAGAGACGGGGTTTCACCGTGTTAGCCAGGATGGTCTCGATCTCCTGACCTCGTGATCCGCCCGTCTCGGCCTCCCAAAGTGCTGGGATTACAGGCTTGAGCCACCGCGCCCGGCCCTCTTTGTTTTTTTTTGAGACAGAGTCTTGCTTTGTTGCCCAGGCTGGAGTGCAGTGACGCCATCTTGGATCACTGCAACCTCCGCCTCCTGGGTTCAAGCAATTCTCCTGCCTCAGCCTCCCAAGTAGCTGGGATTATAGGTATGTGCCACCACACCTGGCTAATTTTTGTATTTTTAGTAGAGACGAGGTTTTACCATGTTGGACAGGCTGGTCTTGAACTCCCAAAGTGCTGAGATTACAGGCATAAGCCACAGCACCTGGCCCATGTGATGCACATTCTTATAGGTAAATCTTGGCACATGTCAATGACTGTATTATGTTCTCAGGATGAATTCTCAGAAGTGGAGCTGCTTTGTCCAAGGGTCTACACAACTTCAAAGTTTTTGAGGGTATTTTCTGACCCCGTGAAGGACACCACTATGGGGCCCAGTTGTTCAAGTCAGAAGCATCAGGTAATGTTAAGTCCAAGAGAAGAAGGCTAATTGATGAAAGAATGGGTTGGGGTGAGTACCAGCGGGTACGCAGAGGAGAGAAGTTACCAGGCCCTGAAGATTGTCAGCCACTGGGGAGATACTATGAGGGTCTTTCCTGGAAACCAGAGGAATACTTTTGTCCCCTGCCTACCTGGTCCTCCCCAGAAGCCACAAGTGCTCCAGGTAGCAACCCTGGGTAACTCCTTTCCTGCTGTCCAAGCAAGCAAGATGCCAGTTCCCCAGGATCCAGCCACTGGGGAGATACTATGAGGGTCTTTCCTGGAAACCAGAGGAATACTTTTGTCCCCTGCCTACCTGGTCCTCCCCAGAAGCCACAAGTGCTCCAGGTAGCAACCCTGGGTAACTCCTTTCCTGCTGTCCAAGCAAGCAAGATGCCAGTTCCCCAGGATCCAGCCAGCTGCAAATGACCCTGAGCCAACTCCCACAGCCCTGAGTGGGTCAGCTTTGCTTATGAAGCAGGACTCTGGCACCTCACCAGGGGTCCAGCTTCCCTTCCCCCAGCCCGCAGCCTCGGGTGGGGGGGCGGGGGGAAGCAACTGGGATAGGCTTGGGGAGGTGGGTGTCGTATCGGGGGTGTAGAGGATAGAGGAGCTGAGTGTCTCTGTCCTCAGGGAAATCTTGAGATGACTCACATGCCACTGGAGGGGAGAGAGAAGCTGGGGGATGAATGGATTGCAAACCAGAGGGAGGGGCCGAGCTTCTGTGCCTTGATTCGCCCGCGTCAGTTGCTTCAACAACATCTGCAGTGCGTGGGGTTGAGACCGGGGGGGGGGGGGGGGGGCGCTGGGGCGGGTAGGGCTTCCAGGCTGGCTGACGTTTGCTTCCCGCCCGCTGGGCCAGCCCGGAGCAGTTCATGAATGACTCACCTCATTGTCAGGCTGATTCACTGCTCCGCTGGGGACTTGGGTAGGGGGGCGGCCCCCTCGGTATGGCTCACACCCGCACACAGGCGCATATACATGCGCACACGCCCAGGCGGGGCTCCACTGGGGTCGGACACGAGGGATGGGATTTCTGTGGTAAGAGGCAGGGGCATGCACACCACCTAGTGTGTGAATAACCTTGAAGTTTCAGTCTGTGGTATACCAGTGTTTATTCACATTTAAATTAATTAAAATTGGCCGGGCGCGGTGGCTCAAGCCTGTAATCCCAGCACTTTGGGAGGCCGAGACGGGCGGATCACGAGGTCAGGAGATCGAGACCATCCTGGCTAACACAGTGAAACCCCGACTCTACTAAAAATACAAAAACTAGCCGGGCGAAGTGGCGGGCGCCTGTAGTCCCAGCTACTCAGGAGGCTGAGGCAGGAGAATGGCGTAAACCCGGGAGGCGGAGCTTGCAGTGAGCTGAGATCCTGCCTCAAAAAAAAAAAAAAAAAAAAAAAAAAAAAAAAAAAAAAATAATAATAATAATAATAATAATAATAAAAATTAAATGCAATTAAAACTTCAGTTTCTTACTAGCCACATTTCAAGTGCTTAATAGCCACACATGGTTAGTGGCTACTCTGTAGGGCAGTGTGAAAAAACATTTCCATCAACACAGAAAGTTCTATTGGACAGCTCTGGTTTACATAGCTGCCTACACACCAACTCAGAATCCACAACCTTCACATACAAAGCCACACAAACAGATCAGTCCTCCCTGCCCCCATAGGAAGCAAACAACACACATTTAATTCCATACACGTATTCAATAGGTAATACGCAATCACCAACACAAGATTCTCAGTGTGTACACATACTTCCTATCCAAATATGCCACAGTCCATACCAAGGCAAATGTAAAGATAAACACATAAAAAAAGTATGTCATCACACTGACTCGAATACAACTGTTTGTTCGATAAAAATGCAAATTAGGGGCCAGCGGTGGTGGCTCACTCCTGTAATCCCAGCACTTTGGGAGACCAAGGCAGGCAGATCACCTGAGGTTGGGAGTTTGAGATCAGCCTGGCTAACATGCTGAAACCCCGTTTCTACTAAATACACAAAATTAGCTGGGTGTGGTGGCACACACCTGTAATCCCAGCTACTCAGGAGGCTGAGGCAGGAGAATCGCTTGAACCCAGGAGGTGGAGGTTGCAGTGAGCCGGGATCGCACCACTGCACTCTAGCCTGGGTGACAGAGTGAGACTTCGTCTACAAAACAACAACAACAACAACAACAACAAATTAGGGTGAAATGCATTTGCAAGTTTACTGAAATAGATACAAACCCAAGCCATGCGGTTCCCATAACAATTCCCAACACATGTTTGCAAATTCAAGTAAGGGGGAAGGGAACCCACGTTTGAGGTCCTGTTAATAGGCCAGGCATGGCGTTAGCCATTTCAATGCATTAATTCATTTAATCTCACAACAACCTTGTGAGGAAGATGTATTATTCTTTATTTTATTTATTTATTTATTTTGAGACAGAATCTTACTCTGTTGCCCAGGCTGGAATGCAGTAGCATGATTCCAGCTCACTGCAAGCTCCGCCTCCCAGGTTCAAGCGATTCTCCTGCCTCAGCCTCCCAAGTATCTGGGATTACAGGCACACGCCACCATGCCCGGCTAATTTTTTTTTTTTTTTTTTTTTTAGACGGAGTCTTGCTCTGTCACCCAGGCTGGAGTGCGGTGGCGTGATCTCGGCTCACTGCAAACTCCGCCTCCCAGGTTCCTGCCATTCTCCTGCCCCAGCTTCTCCAGTAGCTGGGACTACAGGCACCCACCAGTACACCCAGCTAATTTTTTTGTATTTTTAGTAGAGATGGGCTTTCACCATGTTAGCCAGGATGGTCTTGATCTCCTGACCTCGTGATCCGCCCCCCTCAGCCTCCCAAAGTGCTGGGATTACAGGCGTGAGCCACCATGCCTGGCTAAATTTTGTATTTTTAGTAGAGACAGGGTTTCACCATGTTGGCCAGGCTGGTCTCGAACTCCTGACCTCAGGTGATCTGCCCACCTCAGCTTCCTGAAGTGCTGCGATTACAGGTGTGAGCCACCGTGCCCAGCTGTATTATTGTTTTCTCATAGATGAGGCAGCTAAGATTCAGAGAGGTAAAGTAACTTACTCACGGTCACACAGCCAGTTAGCAACAGAGTCAAATATAAACCAAGATTTGTCTGACTCCATAGTTACTGCAGCACGCTCTCTCCAAACTTAAACACAGAAACACATACACAGACACATGCCAGATCTGTCCTCCTTTGCACCTAAGAAGGTGGGGCTCCTCACCTAGCAGTTGCAGGTATTTGTGGAAGTGAGCATTGAGTTACCCAGCCATTCACACTCCCTCCTGACAAATGGCATCAAGTCATTCAACAAACACTTGTCCAGCCTGGGCAACACAGGGAGCCTTCATCTCTACAAAAAATAAACATAAAAAAATTAGCTGGGTTTAGGCCGGGCGCGGTAGCTCACGACTGTAATCCCAGCACTTTGGGAGGCCAAGGTGGGTGGATCACGAGGTCAGGTGTTCAAGACCAGCCTGGGCAACATAGTGAAACCCTGTCTCTACTAAAAATACAAAAAACTAGCCGAGCGTGGCTGGGCATGGTAGCTCACGTCTGTAATCCCAGCACTTTGGGAGGCTGAGGCGGGTGGATCACCTGAGGTCAGGAGTTCGAGACCAGCCTGGCCGACATGGTGAAACCCTGTCTCTACCAAAAATACAAAAATTTTCTGGGCATGGTGGCACACGCCTGTAATCCCAGCTGTTTGAGAGGCTGAGGCAGGAGAATCGCTTGAACCTGAGAGGCGGAGGTTGCAGTGAGCCAAGATCGTGCCACTGCACTCCAGCCCAGGCGACAGTGTGAGACTCTGTCTCAAAAAAAAAAAAAAAGTTATCTTGGTGGTGTGTGCCTGTGTTCCCAGCTACTCAGGAGGCTGAGGTGGGAGGATTGCTTGAGCCCAAGAGGTGGAGGCTGCAGTGAGCCATGATTGTGCCACGGCACTCCAGCCTGGGTAAGGGAGTAAGTAAGACTCAGTCTCAAAACAAAAACAAAAACAAACTCATTTTCTGAGTGTCTTCAATGTGCCACATGCTGGTTCACAAAGGTGAAAAGTCACAGTCTTGCTCTGAAGGAGTGCTAAGTCCAGCAGGGAGGCCAGGCGCGGTGGCTCACACCTGTAATCCCAGCTACTTGGGAGGCTGAGGCAGGAGTCTCGTTTGTACCCGGGAGGCTGAGGTTGCGGTGAGCCGAGATCAAGCCATTGCGCTCCAGCCTGGGCAACAGCAAGACTCGGTCTCAGAAAAAAAAAAAAAAAAAAAAAAAGTGGTGTGGAAAGGGATTGGTGCTGACTGGGAGGCTGATTGGTTGGGAGACCAGATAAAGCAGGGAGGCAGAGGCCAGAGCGCTGCAGGTCCTGGGGATTTTCTATGTCATCCTCCAGTGACTGGGAAGGATTGAAGAACTTTTCAGTGGAAAAATAGGATCCCATTTGCATGTTAGAAAGAAACAAGGCCGGGTGCAATGGCTCACGCCTGTAATCCCAGCACTTTGGGATGCCGAGGTAGGTGGATCATTTGAGGTCAGGAGTTCGAGACCAGCCTGGCCAACATGGTAAAACCCCGTCTTTACTAAAAATACGAAAGTTAGCTGGACGTGGTGCCGGGCGCCTACAATACCAGCTACTCGGGAGGCTGAAGCAGGAGTATCAATTAAACCCAAGAGGCGGAGGTTGCACTGAGCCGAGATCGTGCCACTGCACTCCAGCCTGGGCGTCAGAGCGAGATTCGGTTTCCAAAAAAAAAAAAAGAACGTTAAAGAAAGGAGCGAGGTCAGGATTAGGCGTCGTGGGGCCCAGATTCTCCTGGCCTGATCTCACCTGAATCAGTGCTGAACCAGCCGACTGGGCCGAGGAGCCGCTTGGGGACGACCAAAAGCCCATCCGTTTCCCCTTTAAGACCAGAGCGGAAGACTAGAGCGAGAAGGACCTTTGTGTCGGCGGGAAATAAATATGCCCGCCCCTTTAAGAAGGCGGAGACGCCCGAGTGGCGGCGTCTTCGAATGCGGCCTGAGGCGCTGCCCCCAGTCTTCCGGCGACTTTCTCTACATCGCAGAGACGCATCCCTCTGACCCCATCCCGGGAGCACTGTCCCTCGGAGTCCTAGACTTCCACCTGGGTCGTATCCGAGGCCCCGGCGACTCCCCGGACTCGGGGTGCCGGGCCAACCTCCCCGCCGAGGCCCACCCGCCGTCGCTATGGTAATGCCTCGCCCAGCCTGGGGGTCGGCCGGCCGCAGGGCCCCCCCTGGCCTCTGGAACCGCTCGTGGGGTTCCAGCCCCTCGCCCGCGCAAGCTGCAGGACCGGGGTCTGGGTGGAGGTTCGGTGGAGTCGGGAGACCTGGGGTCTCGGCAGGGCTTGTCATGGACGCATCGGAGACCCTGAGAAAACATTCTTCTCCCCTGGGCCTCAGTTTCCCTCCTGTTGCCTTCCTACCCTCCTGGGAAACCTCCTTTTGTAGTGCGCTCAGACGTCACTACCGCTTGGGTCCATCCCTATCCCCTCTCCGCCCCACCCTTTCCACTTTTTTTTGGACGAAGTCTCGTCTGCCGCTCAGGCTGGAGTCCAGTGGTGCGATCTCGGCTCACTGCAACTGCCGCCTCCCCTCCACCCCTTTCTCTTTGACCCTTAGAGTCTTGGGAACTGTATCGCCAGCTGTAGTTCCTGCGGCTCTGGTATCTGGGGTTAGACACCACCTCTGCTCTGGGTTTGATACTGGTCTGGAGCTGGCTACAGCAGCCCTGCTGGCTAGAAAGAAGGAACCGTGGGCTGGGGTATCCTACTCTCCTGGGACCCTAGTTTTTGGGCCTTGGATTAGATAGGGAAACTACTGGCTTCATTTACAGAAACAATGCCACTGCGGATGTGTTTGGATTTATGGTAGTTTCTCTCATGTTTGACATTAGATTCGTCAGGGGAAACCTTTGGGATATTGCAAAATCCTTAGGCCCAAGCCAGGTGCCGCGACTGACACCTACTTTTGTTTGTTTGCTTGTTTGCTTTTTTGAGACAAAAGTCTCACTCTGTGGCCCAGGCTGGAGTGCGGTGGTGCGATCTCCGCTCACTGCAACCTCCACCTCCCAGGTTCAAGCAATTCTCCTACCTCAGACTCCCAACAAGATGGGATTACAGGTGGGCACCACCACCCCCGCTAATTTATTTCTATTTTTAGTAGAGATGGGGTTTGACTTTGTTGGCCACGCTGCTCTTGAACTCCTGGCCTCAGGTGCTCCACCCGCCTCGGCCTCTCAAAGTGCTGGGATTACAAGAGTGAGCCACAACGCACAACCTGTGGCTGACACCTATAATCCCAGCACTTTGGAGGCCACGGTGGGAGGATCACTTGAGCCCAGGAGTTCAAGACGAGCCTGGGCAACATAGTGAGGCCCTGTATCTACAAAAATTTAAAAATTAGGCAAGGCACAGTGGCTCACGCCTGTAATCTCAGCACTTTGGGAGGCCAAGGCGGGCAGATCACAAGGTCAGGAGTTCAAGACCAGCCTGGCCAACATGGTGAAACCCTGTCTCAACTAAAAATACAAAAAAATTAGCTGGGCATTGTGGCTTGGCCTGTAATCCCAGTTACTCGAGAGGCTGAGGCAGAAGAATTGCTTGAACCTGGGAGGTGGAGGTTGCAATGAGCTGAGATCGTGCTGCTGCATTCCAGCCTGGGTAACAGAGCAAGAAGAAGAAGGAAAAAAAAGAAAATTAGCTAAGCATGGTGGCGGACACCTGTAGTCCCAGTTACGAAGGAGGTTGAGGTGGGATGGTTACTTGAGCCTAGGAGATTGAGGCTGCAGTGAGCTATGATCTCGCCATTGCACTCCAGCCTGGGCAACAGGGCAAGACCCTGTCTAAAAAGACAAAAACAAAATGTTTACGCCCATGTGCATAGTCCTGGAGAACTGCCCTTGCTCCCCTAGGCAGCCTTCCCTTTGTCCCCTTTCTTTCCTTCCAGGATTAGTGCAGATGGTTCTGAGTGGATTATGTTACAAGAAAGTGTTTTAATCTTTTTTTTTTTTTTTTAAGAGAGTCTCTCTCTGTCACCCAGGATGCAGTGCAGTGGCACAATCTTGGCTCACTGCAACCTCTACCTCCCGGGTTCAAGCAATTACCTGCTTCAGCCTCCCAAGTAGCTGAGATTACAGGCATACTCCACCAGGCCCGGCTAATTTTTTAAATTTTTTTTTGAGACAGTCTCACCCTGTCGCCCATGCTGGAGTGCAGTGGCGTGATCTCGGCTCACTGCAACCTCTACCTTCCGGTTCAAGAGATTCTCCTGCCTCAGCCTCCTGAGTAGCTGGGATTAACAGGTGCCCACCACCACACTCAGCTAATTTTTTGTATTTTTAGTAGAGACAGGGTTTCAATATGTTGGCCAGGCTGGTTTTGAACTTCTGACCTTGTGACCTGCCCCCACCTCAGCCTCCCAAAGTTCTGGGATTACAGGCATGAGCCACCACGCCTGGCCTAATTTTATATTTTTAGTAGAGATGAGGTTTCACCATGTTGGTCAGGCTGGTCTCGAACTCCTGACCTCAGATGATTCACCAGCCTTGGCCTCCCAAAGTGTTGGGATTATAGGCATGAGCCACCTTGCCTGGCAGAAAGTGTTTTAATCTTTTTCTAAGAGGTGGGTTTCACTATGTTGCCTAGGCTAGCCTCAAACTCCTGGACTCTAGGGATCCAGCCACCTCAGCCTCCCAAGTAGCTGGGACTACGGGAATGAGCCACTATACACAGCTAAGTAAGTTTTTTAGAACACTTAGGTCTTTTTTTTTTTTTTTTTTTTTTTTTTTTTGAGGCGGAGTCTCGCTCTGTTGCCCGGGCTGGAGTGCAGTGGCCGGATCTCAGCTCACTGCAAGCTCCACCTCCCGGGTTTACGCCATTCTCCTGCCTCAGCCTCCGGAGTAGCTGGGACTACAGGCGCCCGCCACCTCGCCCGGCTAGTTTTTTTTTTTGTATTTTTAGTAGAGACGGGGTTTCACCGTGTTCGCCAGGATGGTCTCAATCTCCTGACCTTGTGATCCGCCCGTCTCGGCCTCCCAAAGTGCTGGGATTACAGGCTTGAGCCACCGCGCCTGGCCTTTTTTTTTTTTTTTTTTAATACAGACTCTCACTCTGTCGCCCAGGCTGGAGTGCAAGCTCCGCCTCCCGGGTTCAAGCAATTCTCCTGCCTCAGCCTCCCGAGTAGCTGGAATTACAGGCATGAGCCACCATGCCCAGTTAACTTTTGTATTTTTAGTAGAGACGAGGTTTCTTCATGTTGGCCAGGCCTGACCTCAGGAGATCCACCTGCCTCGGCCTCCCCAAGTGCTGGGATTACAGGCGTGAGCCACCACGCCCGGCCCTAGATCATTTAAGTCTTTAACAAAATCCTCTTTTCATTCCTTAGTCCTTTCCCAGCCGTTGCAAAAACAAACAAAAAACAATATACCTGATGGTATTGTTAGTGCTGGGAAGAAGCAGAGTGAGGACAGAATGTGCTTGCAAATTGTATTTCTCAACCCCAGTTGGTTTGTTTTCTTTTCAGGCGTGCAGTTTGCAGAAGCTGTTTGCTGTGGAAGAGGAGTTCGAAGATGAGGTAGGGAAGTGTTGGTGATCAGAGGTGGCAGATGAAGTCTTAAAATATAAACACTCAGGTTCAGAACATTTTGGAGTAGCCTGTACCAGCCTCCTTTTAGTTGATATGTGTATGTTTTTACCTGTGAGATGCTGAGAAGTGATGAGAAATGTAAACAACCTACTTAAGTGTCTTAGAAACAAAAAACCAGAGAGATGAGTTGCCTAATTGTCATACCTTTCATTTATAAGGGCCCTTTCCTGGCCGGGCGCGGTGGCTCAAGCCTGTAATCCCAGCACTTTGGGAGGCCGAGACGGGCGGATCACAAGGTCAGGAGATCGAGACCATCCTGGCAAACACAGTGAAACCCCGTCTCTACTAAAAAATACAAAAAACTAGCCGGGCGAGGTGGCGGGCGCTTGTAGTCCCAGCTACTTGGGAGGCTGAGGCAGGAGAATGGTGGGAACCCGGGAGGGGAAGCTTGCAGTGAGCTGAGATCCGGCCACTGCACTCCAGCCTGGGTGACAAAGCAAGACTCCGCCTCAAAAAAAAAAAAAAAAAAAAAAAAAATAAGGGCCCTTTCCTGGAAGCTGTGTCATCTAGCTGATTTAATTCACCTCAGTGATAACATATTTGTGGTGGGAAAGGCAGTGTACGTAGAGCCAGAACCGTGTAACAGACAGCATAGTTACTGGATAGCAGGAGGCCAGGGGTCAGCAATTGGCTATGTGAATCAGGGCAAGTTAGTTTATTCTCTAGTCTTCTGTTTTCTCTTCTGCAATATGAGGGATGCTCTTCTGTCTCAGATTTCTTTCTTTCCCTCTGTCTAATCACAAGATAAGGGGTGCGACTAGATCCAGAGCTCACACATTAGAATTACCCTTGTCTAGGCCCTACCATACACCAATTAAATCAGAATTTCTGGGAATGGCCCAGCCAGGGATATTTCTTTTTTTTCTTTTCTTTAACATTTATTTTAAGTTCAGGGGTACATGTGCAGGTTTGTTACATAGGTAAACATGTGCCATGGTGGTTTGCTGTACAGATCATCCCATCACCTAGGTAATAAGCCCAGCATGCATTAGCTATTCTTCCTGGTGCTCTCCACCTCCCTGCCTGTGGCAGCCCCTAGTATGTGAACTTCTTTCTTTTTTTGGAGACAAGATCTCTTTCTGTCACCCAGGCTGGAGTGCAGTGACACAATCACGGCTCACTGCAACCTCGACCTCCCAGACATAAGTGATCCTCCCACCTCAGCCTCCTCAGTAGCTGGGCCTACAGGTGTGTGCCACCATGCCCAGCTAATTTTTGTTTTTTTTTGTAGAGACAGGGTCTTACTAAGTTGCCCAGGCTGGTCTCGAATTCCTGGACTCAAGTGATCCTTCTGCTTCGGCCTCCCAAAGTACTAGGATTACAGGTGTGAGCCAGCAGGCCCGTCCTGATTTTTGTTTTTACAAATAATTCACAACTGCCGTTTTGTCAAGGAGATGTGTCCTTGTCTTTGTCTTTCAGCTTTGGAGGTATGTGATTACAGGCTGAAAAGGTGACTGTTAAAATGACCCTCTTGGGTCTTACCAGGTGATGATGGGACTGCTAGGGAAGTAATTTACTTTCCTCTAGTAAAGGACTCTGACAGCTGAAGTTTCTGTTCCCTGAAAATGGCAGATCAGTCCCTTCCCCCTTCCTAAAGCAGATGACATCATGTCTGAGAGTGAGCTCTTTGGGAGAAAAAAGATCATCAACCTCCAGAGTCATCAGGATTTTATTACTGCTATAGTTCTGGTCATTATTATTATTGTTGAGTTCTGTGGTGGTCCTGCCTGAGTATGAGACTCACTTAATAATGCACAAAGCAGGAAAAAGCCTTTCTCTAGCCCAGACAATCCAGTGCGGCAGCAGAGGGTGAGGGTGGTGGGGACCCTCCTGTCAGTTAAATCAGCAGTTCTGACTCAAAACCACCCTCAGAACAGGTCTGTTGCTCTTGAAGGTGTCAATCTCACCTTGCTTCCCAACTGGAATCCATACTTTATTTAACTTGCCTGAAAAGCTATATTTAACTTCTGCCTTTTTTGCTGGCTCCAAGGCCTCTCTGGCTTACTGAAGGGTAGCTATCTCTGTGGTGTGTGTGTGTAATGTGTGTGTGTGTGAGAGAGAAAGAGAGAGCACATGAGTGCGTGTTGGGGATGAAGAGTGAGCTAAGGACAGGCAGCATGACCAGCCGGATAGATCCCTGTTTAGATAACAGGCCAGACATCAGAAAGTGGTCTCGTTGAGATGGTGGTTGTGTGACCTAGGGTGGTTTGTCTGACTTCTTGGTGCCCTGGAACGTTTGCTTTTCCTGCTGTCCTCGTCTAACTGCCCGTCTCCCCACCCACGAAGACTGAAGAAAGAGAAGCTACCTGAAGACTTAGCCTTAGATTGGAGTGTTTTTGATAGAGCCTTGTGTAGGCCCATGGGTGAGGTCAGAGGTGGTAAGAGACAGAGAAACCACCATTGCCTTTCATGCTTTGGTTTATTTTTATTTTTCTTTCTTTCTTTCTTTTCTTTCTTTTTTTTTTTTTTTTTTTTGAGACAGTCTCACTCTGTCACCCAGGCTGGAGTGCAGTGGCATGATCTCGGCTCACTGCCAACCTCTGCCTCTCAAGTTTTTTTTTTTTTTTTTTTTTTTTTTGAGGCGGAGTCTCGCTCTGTCGCCCAGACTGGAGTGCAGTGGCCGGATCTCAGCTCACTGCAAGCTCCGCCTCCCGGGTTCACACCATTCTCCTGCCTCAGCCTCCCGAGTAGCTGGGACTACAGGCGCCCGCCACCTCGCCCGGCTAGTTTTTTGTATTTTTAGTGGAGACGGGGTTTCACTGTGTTAGCCAGGATGGTCTCGATCTCCTGACCTCGTGATCCGCCCGTCTCGGCCTCCCAAAGTGCTGGGATTACAGGCTTGAGCCACCGCGCCCGGCCTACTGCCTCTCAAGTTTAAGCGATTCTCCTACCTCAGCCTCCTGAGTAGCTGGAATTACAGGTGTGCACCCCCATGCCCAGCTCATTTTTTAATTTTTAGTAGAGACAAGGTTTTGCCATGCTGGCCAGGCTGGTCTCGAACTCCTGACCTCAAGTGATCCTCCTACTTTGGCCTCCCAAAGTGCTGGAATTATAGGCATAAGCCACCATGCCCGACCCTCATGCTTTGGTTTCTTTCAAGTGTCTACACACAAACATACATGCCATGCTCCTGAACAGTAAAAGCAGAGGGGTTCTTGATTTCCAGATGCCAAGACCTACCATCTCTGCTTCCTTGTAGGATTTCTTGTCTGCTGTGGAGGATGCAGAGAACCGGTTTGCTGGCTCACTGCCTGTGAATGCTGGGCGTCTGAGACCTGTCTCTTCTAGGCCACAGGAGACTGTGCAGGCACAGTCCTCCAGGCTGCTGCCGTTACACCCCACTGCTCCCTCAGAAGCTTTGGGCCTGTCAGACCTGGACCTCTGCCTCCCTACCTCCAGCATGCCCAGTGCTGACAGCCGTCCTTCATGCATAGGAACAGCTCCCCTAAGGCCTGTCTCTACTTCCAGCAGCTGGATTGGCAATCAGAGAAGAGTGACAGTGACAGAAGTGCTCAGAGAGCCAGCAAGACCTCAATCCTCAGCCCTACACCCCCTACTCACCTTTGAGAGCCAACAGCAGCAAGTTGGTGGCTTTGAGAGACCTGAACAAGACGACTTTGATAAAGTCCTGGCAAGCATGGAATTGGAGGAGCCTGGCATGGAGCTGGAATGTGGAGTCAGCAGTGAAGCCACACGAATCCTGCCTGCCCAGCAGCGGGAGGGTTCAGTATTGGTTAAAAAGGCCTGGCTAGTTGATCTGAGTGGATCTTGCCAGAAGGAGCCCATGCCTGCCACCCACACAGCGGGCATCATGTCAGCCCAGGATGAGTCTCTAGATCCTGTCGTCCAATGTAGGACTCCACGACCCCCCTTGAGACCTGGTGCTGCGGGTCACCTTCCTGTTCCAACTGCCTTAACAGTTCCCACTCAGCAACCCCACTGGAAAATCTGTCCACAAGGCCCCCCTGTTCAAGCCCTTCAGCCTCTCCAAGCTGCTAGACGGACCATTCAGAGCAGCCCTCAAAATCGTTTGCCTTGTCAGCCATTCCAGTCTCCAAGTTCCTGGTTAAGTGGCAAAGCTCATTTACACAGACCTCGAACTCCCAACTCAAGCTGTTCTATTCCCTCAAGGACTAGCTCTGGATTATTTCCTCGGATACCCTTACATCCCCAAGCTCCACTCTCTTCCATTGAGTCTCCTGTTGGTACCCCAAAAGGTCCCCAGGGAGCTCTGCAGACACCCATAGTCACCAACCACCTGGTGCAGCTTGTCACTGCTGCCAGCCGGGCACCCCAGCAGCCCACTCATCCTTCCACCCGAGCCAAAACTCGCCGTTTTCCCGGCCCAGCTGGAATCCTGCCTCACCAGGTGAGTGAGCTGACTTTCTAGGATTTGGGGGGCAAGGGAGAGAAGCAGGGTTCCAGCATTGTCCAGCCCTAGCATATCTTCCCTCCTGCAGGGAAGGAAGGAAGGAAGTGCAGAGAGGCTTTTCAAAGCTGTAGGAGAAATAAAAGGGAAGAACTGAATGCTAGAAAATCCACCGTGAAAGAAGTGCTTAAGGCTTTGAGAACATCATAATTTTCTTTTCCTTTTTTTTTTGTTTTTGAGATGGAGTCTCGCTGCGACGCCCAGGCTGGAGTGCAGTGGTGTGATCTCAGTTCACTAAAACCTCTGCCTCCTGGGTTTAAGCGATTCTCCTGCCTCAGCCTCTTGAGTAGCGGACTACAGGCCCCTGCCACCAAGCCTGGCTAATTTTTGTATTTTTTTTTTTTTTTTTTTTTGAGACGGAGTCTTGCTCTGTCACCCAGGCTGGAGTGCAGTGGCTGGATCTCAGCTCACTGCAAGCTCCTCCTCTTGGGTTCATGCCATTCTCCTGCCTCAGCCTCCCGAGTAGCTGGGACTACAGGCGCCCGCCACCTCGCCCGGCTAGTTTTTTGTATTTTTTAGTAGAGACAGGGTTTCACCGTGTTAGCCAGGATGGTCTCGATCTCCTGACCTCGTGATCCACCCGTCTCGGCCTCCCAAAGTGCTGGGATTACAGGCTTGAGCCACCGCGCCCGGCTAATTTTTGTATTTTTAGTAGAGACAGAGTTTCACCATATTGGCCAGGCTGGTCTTGAACTCCTGACCTCAAGTGATCCGCCCCCCTCGGCCTCCCAAAATGCTGGGATTGCAGGCGTAAGCCACCACGTCTGACCCTCTTTTCCTTTTTTTTAAGAATTGGAGACTGGCTATGTTGCTCAGGCTGGTCCTAAACTGGGCTTAAGCCATTCTCCTGCCTCAGCCTCCCATATAGCTGTATAGCTGGGACTACAGGTGTGTACTAGGGCAGGAAGTCATTCATGTGCATTTTTTTTTTATTATACTTTAAGTTCTAGGGTACATATGCACAACACGCAGGTTTGTTACATATGTATACTTGTGCCATGTTGGTGTGCTGCACCTATCAACTCGTCAGCACCCATCAACTCGTCATTTATTGTGTGCATTTAAGGACTTCTTATGTGTTGGACAATTTGCTTGGAACTGAGAATACAGAGATTAAAAGAAATAGTTCCTGTCCTAAAGAGCTTACAGTGAAATGCAAGAAACAGATGCAAACAAACAAACATGCACAAAGTGCACAGTGTGAATAGGGGTCATTCCCTGGGTGCTGGGGAGACACTGGCTCTGCCTTAGGCTTGCTGAGTGGGCTTTGGATGGATGAGTAGGAGGTTAACAGGTGTGTGGCGGAGCGGGAGCTGTGCTTTGTGGATGTTCTGGCAGTGGGAAGGCAGGGAAGAGCATGTGTAAAGGCACAGAGGCAGAAGAGCAAGGTGCGCTCAGATCCACAGAACAGTTCATTGTGGCAGGTGTGGGGAAGCTGGGGCTGAAAACGAGACAGCCCTGGTGAGACTTGGATTAAACTAGTCTTGGATCAGATCCCAGAAAATTGGACTCTGAGGATCTGGACTGGTTGTGATAGGTATGCCCTCTTCCTCCCATTTTAAGGGTGTTTGCAACAATTTCTGCCTGTTACTTGCTCTTCCCTAGCACGTTAGCAGACATCCAAAGAGGCCGTCTGTGTTCCTCCTGGGCTGGATCTTCCTGGAGGAAAGGGTTAGGACTTGGGGAAAGCTGCCCCTTTGCTCATCACAGGCCTCTCAATTTTTCTTTTTCTTCTTCTTTTTTTTTTTTTTTGAGACAGTCTTGCTCTGTCACCCAGGCTGGAGTGCAGTGGCATAATCTCGGCTCACTGCAACCTCTGCTTCCTGGCTTCAGGTGATTCTCCTGCCTCAGCCTCCCGAGTAGCTGGAATTACAGTCATGCGCCACCACGCCTGGCTAATTTTTGTATTTTTGGTAGAGACAGGGTTTCTCCATGTTGGCCAGTCTCGTCTCGAACTCCTGACCTCAGGTGATCCACCTGCCTCAGCCTCCCAAAGTGCTGGGATTACAGGCATGAGCCACCAGGCGCCCGGCCAGGCCTCTCTATTTGGGTCACTGCCCCCTTCAGGCAGCCCTGGTTTTCGCGCCTGGGCTAGCTCCAGCTTCCTCACATTTCCAAACCAATCCCCAAAGTATCTTTTTTGAGCTGCCAAAGAGGCTCCTGAGACTTTGTTAGGAGAGATGTAATATGTGTTAATTGTCCCTGATCATTTCCTGAACTCATTATGTAATCCAGACAAAAAGCTGTACTTGTAAATAACAGTTGCTGAGCTTGCTCTCACCTTCTCCTTCTCTCCCCTCTTAGCAGAGTGGGAGAAGTCTGGAGGACATCATGGTTTCCACACCCCAAACTCCGACCCATGGTGCTCTGGCTAAATTCCAGACAGAGGTAACTTATGCAAGTGTTAACTTTCTGGGTGTGTTTTGAGAGTGAGGGGCGTTCCCATGTGTTTCAGGAGTTAAACATCAAGAGCTGATGCTGCTAGGCCTGTTTGCTGGTGTCACACACTAAAAGGCATTTGAGGCAGGTAGTTGGGGGAGGCAGCAATTTTACTGGCATTAAGCGAAGCCTGTCCTGGTGCCAGGTAAGTATTATCTGGTGCCATGGGTCCAGCCTTCTTTCCCATCTAAGAAATAAAGGCCCAGCTAGCTCCAGCTTCCCCCAGGGGATGAGACTGATAAGTAGTATGAGATTGTGTCTCAGGAGCCCTTCCTCTCAGGTTTCTGACAACCGAGCTAGGAGGGATCTGCCTTCTCTTGCCTTTGCTGGGTTCCCTTTGTTGGGTGAGACCCAGCTTCCCTCCTCCTTGGGGTTCTGGTTGACGTGCTCTGCCCTCAAACCCAGTTTTGCTTTTAATTCTCCCCAGTATTTTTTCTCTGCTGTAGCTCCACAGATCCGCCAGTCCATTTCAGATCCAAAGCAGCAAATACTCTCTGGATTCGAAGCATGTATTAATGTAAGAAGGTTAATTGTTAAAGCTAGAAGCATCCGAAATAAAATATGACTGGTTTCAAAATGGCTAAACCACTCTGGAAGCCTATAAATATATGCGGTGGATCCCTACCCCTAAGACTTTTTGAGTCTGTTACAAAAAATAAGCTTGGATAGCCTTCTGCTTCAATGAAGTTAAAGTCAGGAAGTGATTTTATTTTATTTTATTTTATTATTTTATTTTATTTATTTATTTATTTATTTATTTATTTATTTATTTTTTTGAGACGGAGTCTTGCTCTGTCGCCCAGGCTAGAGTGCAGTGGCCAGATCTCAGCTCACTACAAGCTCCGCCTCCCGGGTTCACGCCATTCTCCTGCCTCAGCCTCCCGAGTAGCTGGGATCACAGGCGCCCGCCACCTCGCCCGGCTAATTTTTTGTATTTTTAGTAGAGACGGGGTTTCACCGTGTTAGCCAGGATGGTCTCGATCTCCTGACCTCGTGATCTGCCCGTCTCGGCCTCCCAAAGTGCTGGGATTACAGGCTTGAGCCACCGTGTCCGGCCTATTTTTTATTTTATGTTATTTTATGTTATTTTAATTTTTTTGAGACAGATTCTCGCTCTGTCGCCCAGGCTGGAGTGCAGTGGCGTGATCTCGGCTCACTGCAACCTCTGCCTCCTGGGTTCAAGCTATTCTCCTGCCTCAGCCTCCCGAGTAACTGGGACTACAGGCGCCTGCCACCATGCCCGGCTAACTTTTGTATTTTTAGTAGAGACGGGGTTTTACCGTGTTAGCTAGGATAGTCTCCATCTCCTGACCTCGTGATCTGCCCGCCTCAGCCTCCCAAAGTGCTGGGATTACAGGTGTTAGCCACTGCACGCAGCCAATTTTTGTATTTTTAGTAGAGAGGAGGTTTCACCATGTTGGCCAGGCTGGTCTCGAACTCTTGTCTTCAGGTGATCCACCCGCCTCAGCCTCCCAAAGTGCTAGGATAACAGGTGTGAGCCACTGCGCCTGGCCCAGGAGCTGATTTTATTAAAAATTTGTTTTTCGTACCTAGTCTTGCAGATAGGACCTGATTTTAAAAAGGAAAAAAAAAAAGAGTATCTGCTGAATGAAAGCTGTGATATGCAACAAGATTTTCACATGCTTCAAATGCCAAAGCAATCAGAAAAAAAAAGAAAAAGAAAAAATAAAGAGGCCAGGTGCGGTGACTCATGCCTGTAATCCCATCACTTTGGGAGGCCAAGGCAGGTGGATCACAAGGTCAGGAGATCGAGGCCATCCTGTGAATGGTGAAACCCCGTCTCTACTAAAAATACAAAAAATTAGCTAGGCATGGTGGCGGGCGCCTGTAGTCCGAGCTACTCGGGAGGCTGAGGAGGGAGAATGGCGTGAACCCGGGAGGCAAAGGTTGCAGTGAGCCGAGATCGTGCCACTGCACTCCAGCCTGGGTGACAGAGCGAGACTCCGTCTCAAAAAAAAAAAAAAAAAAAAGATTTCACATGCCATTTTCTGGCCTTGGAGATAAACGAGAGGAGAGACTGTGGCCATTGTACTACAGTTTTTCCGAGGGGATTTGCTTTTCCTCTCTCACCCTTCCACCCTGTTTCAATCAACAGTCTGTAGCAAGGTAGACCTATTCATATAGGCTCCCCCTCTGCTCTGTGGTACCAGATTGTTGCTAGTTCCCAGGCATCCGTCGAGGAGGATTTTGGGCGAGGGCCCTGGCTGACCATGAAATCTGCGCTAGGCCTGGATGAGAGAGACCCTAACTGCTTCCTCTGTACCTACAGCATTGTCATGGTGCTGCGCAAGGTAAGGATTCTGGGTGTTGAGACCCATAGGAAAGACCATTTTTATCCCTCTGTCTGACCTACTGCCCTACTCCCCCTTAGGAAGGGGCTGTTTGCTCCCTCGTACTCTATACGAGCAGCAGCACAAAGTCCCTTTTGTTTTATCTTCCACTTACCTACCTTTTCACTGTCATCCATAGGATTGGGCCCAAGTGGAAGGAGAGAGTGGGTTGTGGCATGCTTCTGCACTTCCAGGCCCTGGATGGGGTGGGGTGAGCACACTGCCACCCTCAAATCTCCCCAGTGGTTAAGGGTTGTGCAGAGACATGCCAGTACTTGTGCCAACATATCCCTGCCTGTGACTGCTATGATGGAACACTGTGTAAACATATATAAACGAAAGTGCTGGACACAGTGGCTCACACCTGTAATCCCAGCATTTTGGGAGGCCGAGGTGGAAGGATCACAAAGGTCAGGAGTTCGAAACCAGCCTAGGCAACAAAGCAAGACCCTGTCTCTATAAAAAAATACAAAAAAAAAAAAAATAGTAATTAGCTGGATGTGGTGGCACATGCCTTATAGTCCCAGCTACTAGGGAGGCTGAGGCCAGAGGATCACTTGATCTTAGGAGGTTTAGGCTATAGTGAACTATGATCATGCCACTGCCTCCAGCTGGCAAAGAGCGGACCTGTCTCCTTTAAAAAACCAGGCGGCCGGCACGGTGGCTCACTGTATCCAGCACTTTGGAGGCCGAGACGGGCGGATCACGAGGTAGGGACCTCCGCTTGAAAAAAATAAAAACTAGCGGGGCTGTGTGGGCTTAGCCTGTAATGGCGTAAACTCGGGAGGCGGAGCTTGCAGTGAGCTGAGATCTGGCCACTGCACTCCAGTCCGGGCGACAAAGCGAGACTCTGCCTCAAAAAAAAAAAAAAAAAAAAAAAAAAAAAAAAAAAAAAAAAAAAAAACCCAAGGCGGCCGGGTGTGGTGGCTCAAGCCTGTAATCCCAGCACTTTGGGAGGCCGAGACGGGCGGATCACAAGGTCAGGAGATCGAGACCATCCTGGCTAACATGGTGAAACCCCGTCTCTACTAAAAAATACAAAAAACTAGCCGGGCGAGGTGGCGGGCGCCTGTAATCCCAGCTACTCGGGAGGCTGAGGCAGGAGAATGGCATCAACTCGAAAGGCGGAGCTTGCAGTGAGCTGAGATCCGGCCACTGCACTCCAGTTTGGGCGACAGAGCGAGACTCCGTCTCAAAAAAAAAAAACAAAAAAACCCAAGGCTGGGCATGGTGGCTCACACCTATAATCTTAGGAGGTCAAGGCGGACGGATCACCTGAGGTCGGGAGTTCAAGACCAGCCTGACCAACCTGGAGAAACCCTGTCTCTACTAAAAATACAAAATTAGCCGAGCATGTTGGCACATGCCTGTAATCCCAGCTACTCGGGAGGCTGATGCAGGAGAATTGCTTGAACCTAGAAGGCAGAGGTTGCAGTAAGCCAAGATGCACCATTGCACTCCAGCCTGGGCAACAAGAGTGAAACTCCGTCTCAAAAAAAAAAAACCAAAACAAAAAACAGGCCAGGTGGGTTGGGTCACGCCTGTAATCCCAGCACTTTGGGAGGCTGAGGCGGGCGGATTACTTGAGGTCAGGAGTTCGAGACCAGCCTGGCCAATATGGTGAAAGCTCATCTCTACTGAAAATACAAAAATTAGCCAGGCGGCCGGGCGCAGTGGCTCAAGCCTGTAATCCCAGCACTTTGGGAGGCCGAGACGGGCGGATCACGAGGTCAGGAGATCGAGACCATCCTGGCTAACACGGTGAAACCCCATCTCTACAAAAAAATACAAAAAACTAGCCGGGCGAGGTGGCGGGCGCCTATAGTCCCAACTACTTGGGAGGCTGAGGCAGGAGAATGGCGTGAACCCGGGAGGCGGAGCTTGCAGTGAGCTGAGATCCGGCCACTGCACTCCAGCCTGGGCAACAGAGCGAGACTCCGTCTCAAAAAAAAAAAAAAAAAATTAGCCAGGCTTGGTGCACACGCCTGTAATTCCAGCTACTCAGGAGGCTGAGGCTGGAGAATAGCTTGAACCCAGAGGTGGAGGTTGCAGTGAGCCAGGGTTGCGCCATGGTACTCCAGCATGGGCGACAGAGCGAGATTCCATCTCAAAAATAAAAAAATAAGCCGGGCGTGGTGGCTCATGCCTGTAATCCCAGCACTTTGGGAGGCTGAGGCTGGCAGATCACTTGAGGTCAGGAGTTCGAGACCAGCCTGGCCAACATGGTGAAACCCCATCTCTACTGAAAATACAAAAATTAGCCAGGCTTGGTGGCACAAGCCTGTAATTCCAGCTATTCGGGAGGCTAAGGCTGGAGAATCACTTGAACCCGGAGGCGGAGGTTGCAGTGAGCCAAGGTCATATTACTGTACTCCAGCCTGGGCGACAGAGCAAGACTCCATCTCAAAAATAAAAAAATAGGCCGGGTGCAGTGGCTCATGCCTGTAATCTCAGCACTTTGGGAGGCCGAGGCGGGTGGATCACGAGGTCAGGAGTTCAAGACAAGCCTGGCTAACACAGTGAAAGCCCATCTCTACTAAAAATAAAATCAGCTGGACGTGGTGGCGGGCACCTGTAATCCCAGCTACTCGGGAGCCTGAGGCAGGAGAATCGTTTGAAACCAGAAGGCAGAGGTTGCAGTGAGCCGAGATTTCGCCACTGCACTCCACCCTGGGCAAAAGAGCGAAACTCCGTCTCAAAAGAAAAACAAAAATTTAAAAATAAATAAAATAAATAAAAAACCCAAACAAAAAAGAAAGGAGGCAGGGGAGAGAAATGAAGGACCTCCCAGCTCTAGGTCTGCCAGAGAGAGAGATGGAATACCTCTTTGTCCTCCACAAGAAGATCATCACTATAACTATACTCTGACCCCTCTTACCCCCGGTTGCCCTGGCACACTTGGAGACCTGGGAAGTCACAGGTGGGCCATGGAAGGCTCAGCATATGCCTCTCCTTGTAAACAGGCAGCCCTGAAGCAGCTTCCTAGGAACAAGGTTCCCAACATGGCGGTGATGATCAAGTCCCTGACTCGGTGCACAGTGGACGCCAGTGTGGTTTTCAAAGACCCCACGGGTAAGGAATTAGGTCCTAGATTGTCTGATGAGTGGGCTCCATTGAGGACAGGAAATGAGGAGGAATCACCCTTTCCCTTTGTAGACAGGAAAACTGAGGCAGCTAGCAGCCCACTTCCCAGCCAGGGCCCATACCAGTCACTGTGTTGCCCCTGACCCCGAAACTGATGAGCCATGTGGTATTTGCAGGAGAGATGCAGGGGACAGTGCACAGGTTGCTGCTGGAGACGCACCAGAATGAGCTGAAGCCTGGCTCAGTGCTGCTGCTGAAGCAGGTATGGGGAGCAGCTGTCTACACCACTGCCACCTGGATAGAGCCCCCAGTGTCTGTCTCCTTACCTGTCTGGCTGCCTTCCTCTACAATACCAGGCATGGAGTGGCTGAACCATTGCTAGGCCCTGGCTTGAGGAGCTGAGGGAAGGCCTGCAGCCCTTGAGCTGGCTCCCATTCTTCAAGGTGGATGGGGATGGAGGGTTGTGTTGAGGGGAGAGTGTGGCAAATGGTTCTCTGGCACCAAGGCTAGGCAGAGGACACCAAGTGAAAAGCAGGTGGGAGCCAGGTGGCCATCTGGCAGCTCCCAGTGCTCCATCAGGACACTGACCTTCCCTTTCCTTGACTCTAGATTGGAGTGTTTTCTCCTTCACTTCGAAATCACTACCTCAACGTGACACCCAACAACCTGGTCCATATTTACAGCCTGGATTCTGGGGATGGGAGCTTCCTCAAGCCATCTCAGCCCTTTCCCAAGGTAAGAGGAGCAGGATGGAACAGGGGACTGGTAGGGCCCTCCTTCTGCCTGGATCTTCTGATTTTTTCCTCTCTTCCACCCTGGGGAGCAGGTGCTCTGAGGTGAAAAGGTATCTTTGGGGACAGGACCATCTTCTCCTGTCCCTCATCCAGCCGCCTGGCAGATGGCTCAGTAACAGTACCTAGAGGAGCAGCTGGCTTCTTGGTGATCCCTGAGCATCTGATGGCAGGCTTGAACATCTGAGAGGATAGGAGTCACTTGAGAACTAACCAAGTGGAGGGCCCCCCAGGAGGTGGCGGCAGTAAATGACTGAGGGTCAGATCTGCTACAGGTGGCAAGTGTGGAGAACAGTGAGCTACAAGTGGCCTGTCAGGTGAGCCAGCACCTGCTGTGTCTTCCCTTTGACGTCTGCCTCTGCTAAGTTAGGGGAAAGCTGCACAGAACACTGGTATGGACATCCTCTTTAGGAACTGATATAAGCATTTGGCATTTATGGGAGGTGAGCATGGGCTTCCAGGCAGATGCACTCCAGGGTAAGAGTGCAGAGCCTGGGCTTGACATGCCCCGCCCCCACCACTTTCCTGGGATCTTGTGTACTGAAAACGTGTACTGTGACCTTGGGCAAGTCCTGTCGCCTCCCTTGCTGTTGCTTCATCTGTGGTACGTTTGACTTGATGACCTCTAGTCACCTTAGAGGTTTTCGTCTAAGCTCCAACTTTCCACTTCCATTTTCATCATCTTTCTCCTTAGCCCCTTCATTTTCTCTAAATCACCCCACTTCTAAACCCTTTTTCTTTTTTTTTTTTTTTTTTGAGACAGAGTTTTGCTCTGTCACCCAGGCCAGAGTGCAGCGGCATGACCTTGGCTCACTGCAACCTCTGCCTTCCAGATTCAAGCGATTCTCCCAACTTAGCCTCCCAAACAGCTGGGACTACAGGCACATGCCACCATGCCCAGCTAATTATTTTTGTATTTTTAGTAAAGACAGTTTCGCCATATTGGCCAGACTGGTCCTGAACTCCTGACCTCAGTTGATCAGCCTGCCTCGGCCTCCCAAAGTGCTGGGATTATAGGCATAAGCCACTGTATGCGGCCTGTTTTTCTTTTAAATTTCAAATTATCTATACTCATTGAGATAAATCAAAATAGGCTGGGCGTGGTAGCTCACGCCTGTAATCCCAACACTTTGGGAGACCGAGGTGGGTGGATCACAAGGTCAAGAGATCGAGACCATCCTGGCTAACATGGTGATACCCCGTCTCTACTAAAAATACAAAAAAATTAGCCGGGCATGGTGGTGTGCGCCTGTAGTCCCAGCTACTTGGGAGGCTGAGGTAGGAGAATGGCCTGAACTCAGGAGGCGGAGCTTGCAGTGAGCCGAGATCGTGCCACTGCACTCCAGTCTAGGTGACAGAGCGAGACCCTGTCTCAAAAAAAAAAAAAAAAAAAAAAGAAATGAATCAAAATAGCACAGAATAAGCAAAAAATGGATCCCAGCCTTCCCCACTCCTATTTCCTAGGGCTAAGCATGGTTAACCATTTAACTACCAGTATTTATTTATTTAGTTTTTTGAGATGGAGTCTAACTCTGTCACCCAGGCTGGAGTGCAGTGGTGTGTTCTCAGCTCACTGCAACTTCACCTCCTGGGTTCTAGTGATTCTCCTGCCTCAGCTTCCTGAGTAGCTGGCATTACAGGTGCACTCCACCACACCTGGCTAATTTTTGTGTTTTTAGTAGAGACGGATTTCATCATGTTGGTCAGGCTGGTCTCGAACTCCTGACCTTGTGATCCTCCTGCCTTGGCCTCCCAAAGTGTTGGGATTACAGGCGTGAGCCACCGCGCCTGGCCTAGTTTTTGTATTTTTAGTAGAGATGGGGTTTCACCATATTGGCCAGGCTACTCTCAAACTCCCAACCTCAAGTGATCCTCCTGCCTTGGCCTCCCAAAGTGCTGGGATTACAGGTATCAGCCACCGTGCCTGGCCTTAATTATCAGTTTTACTTACCTGCCCATATATTAGCTATATATTCCTTTGGGGATTGTTAACAGCTAATTTTAAATCTCAGGTTAACTCCTCAATATATTTCTGAATGGCCTCTTCACTGTCTGCTCTAGTTATATAGAATCCCTAAAACATTAGATACCAACAGAACTAGAAAAGAAAATCAGCCCAAAGAGGTTTGTTTTTTGTTTTGTTTTATTATCTGCTGCTTTAGGTGTTTGGTGTTTCAGCTCCCTTCCTTCAGCATGGGCCTGGGTGGCTGGCCCCTGCCATACTCTTCCATCATATACTCTTCCATCATGTTTCTTTTTTTCTTTTCTTTCCTTTCTAATCCCTTCCTTCCCTTCCTTCCCTTCCTTCCCTTCCTTCCCTTCCTTCCCTTCCTTCCCTTCCTTCCCTTCCTTCCCTTCCTTCCCTTCCTTCCCTTCCTTCCCTTCCTTCTCTTCCCTTCCCTTCCCTTCCCTTCCCTCCCTCCCTCCCTCCCTCCCTCCCTTCTCTTCTCTTCTCTTCTCTTCTCTTCTCTTCTCTTCTCTTCTCTTCTCTTCTTTTCTTTCTTTTCTTTCTTTCTTTTCTTTTTTTCTTTTTTTTTGGAGAAAGGGTCTCACTCTGTTACCCAGGTTGCAGTGCAGTGACGCGATATCGGTTCACTGCAACCTTTGCCTCCTGGGTTCAAGCGATTCTCATGCCTCAGCCTCCCGAGTAGCTAGGATTACAGGCGCGCACCACTATGCCCAGCTCTGTTTTTGTATTTTTAGTAGAGATGTGGTTTCACCATGTTGGCCAGGCTGATCTCGAACTCCTGACCTCAAATGATTCACCAGTCTCGGCCTCCCAAAGTGCTGGGATTACAGGTGTGAGCCACCATACCTGGCCCCATCATGTTTCTTTCCTGAGCCCCCTACTATTCCTTTGAGGTTGTCTGGGTAGAGATGGTGCCACCTGAAGGGATTTCAGGGACACAGGCATTGGCAACCAGATCCTCTGTCCCCAGGATTCAGGGAGCTTCCAGCATGATGTGGCTGCAAAGCCCGAGGAAGTCTTCAGAACAGCACAGAAACTAGAGGCAGAGGCGTCCCCTGAGGAAGAACTCCCAGAAGCAGGTAAGGCAGTCAGCCCATCTGGGAGCAAGAGAGGTTCAATTTCCTGTTGAATAGCTGAAACAGAATCTTCCTGGCTACATCTTGTTCCTCTTTCCATGAATCTTTGGATCTTATATAATCTTACAGAAATCAGATACAGTGTCTTGTTTGACAAGGCTGCAGGCCACGAACTCATTAATAGTGTGATGGGGCCGCATAAAACAAAGCGTTATCCACAGGTTTCCCCCATTTTCAGGTTATGTGCCATCAGCCACAAGGAGGAAACATCACCATCCCCTGTCCAGATGGACAGGTGCTATCTTTGTGCCACACTCTGAGTCCTCCGTGGGCTGACGACCGGACCACAGAGGCAAATTTCCCATCCTGACTAACCTTAGAGGAGTGCTGAGGAGTCAGACGTCCATGTGGTTTTTGGGAGAACCAGGCTACAAACCAGAGAGGCCTAAATGCAGACCCCTTGTGGTTGGGCCAGCTGCTTCCTCAGGAGGCGCATCACCCAGGTGAAACTAAACACCATTCACGGTCTAGTTTTAGCTTTTTTTATTTTAATTTTATTTTTTGAGACAGGTCTCATTCTGTTGCCCAGGCTGGAGTGCAGTGTTATGAACACGGCTCACTGTAGCATCGGCCTCCCAGGCTCAAGCAGCCCTCCCATCTTAGCCTCCCGAGTAGCTGGGACTACAGGCATGTGCCACTATGCCCAGCAATTTTTAAATTTTTTGTAGAGACAGTTTTGCCATGTTGCCGAGGCTGGTCTCGAACTCCTGGTGCTCAAGTGATCTTTCTGTCTCTGCCTGCCAAGGTACTGGGATTAGAGGCATGACCTACCACGCCCAGCCTGGTCTTTAGCTTTTTGATTCCAAAAATTCAATCCTGTCTGGCCCCAAAGTTTACAGGATTATTTGTGGGTGGAAACCTACCCAGGTGCCAAGGCAAGAGACTGAAGGCACAAACTGTTCCAGTATAATAAAGAAAATAGAATAAGAAAAGTTATACTAGGCCGGGCACCGTGGCTCAAGCCTGTAATCCCAGCACTTTGGGAGGCCGAGACCGGCGGATCACGAGGTCAGGAGATTGAGACCATCCTGGCTAACATGGTGAAACCCCGTCTCTACTAAAAAATACAAAAAAAACTAGCCGGGCGAGATGGCGGGCGCCTGTAGTCCCAGCTACTCGGGAGGCTGAGGCAGGAGAATGGCGTAAACCCGGGAGGCGGAGCTTGCAGTGAGCTGAGATCCGGCCACTGCACTCCAGCCTGGGCGACAGAGCGAGACTCCGTCTCAAAAAAAAAAAAAAAAAAAGAAAAGTTATACTAGAAATAGGATATAGAGATGATTATATATGGATATTAACAATCATTAGTTTTTAGTACTAATCTCTGCATTATCATTGTAACCAAGAAAAGGACCAGCCAATACAGAGTCAGGAGCTAAAGAGACATTGTGAGAAGTGACCAGAAGACAAGAGTTGGGTGCCAGATGTAGGGTCCAGCCCTACTGGGCTTTGTGGGTTTTTTCTTCGTGTGTGGAGACGAGAGACTGTAGAAAAATAAGACACAAGACTAAGAGAAAGTAGGAAAGACAGCCGGGCCTAGGGGGCCACTACCACCAATGCGTGGAGTCTGGTAGTGACCCCAAATGCCTGGACGCACTGCTATTTATTGTATACAGGGCAAGGGGGCAGGGTAAGGAGTGTGAGTCCTCTCAAAAGATTGATAAGGTCAAGCAAGTCATGTGTCCACGTGATAGGGGGCCTTTCGCTTTGTGGTAGCTGAAGCAGAGAAGGAAGACAGAATACGTCCGCGTTTTTTCTATGCACTTATCAGAGATCAAAGACTGTATTTTATTTTATTTTTTTGAGATGGAGTCTTGCTCTGTTGCCCAGGCTGGAGTGTAGTGGCACCATCTTGGCTCACTGCAAGCTCCGCCTCCTGGGTTCACGCCATTCTCCTGCCTCAGCCTCCCAAGTAGCTGGGACTACAGGCGCCCGCCACCACACTCGGCTAATTTTTGTGTTTTTAGTAGAGACGGGGTTTCACCTTGTTAGCCAAGATGGTCTCAATCTCCTGACCTCGTGATCTGTCTGCCTTGGCCTCCCAAAGTGCTGGGATTACAGGCGTGAGCCACCGCGCCTGGCCTAAAGACTTTAATACTTTCACTGATTCGCTACTGCTATCTTCCAAGAACTTAAAAGAAGAACCAGGTTTACAGGCGGAACATAAAGTGGACAAGGAGTGTGCCCACTGAAGCACAGCACCACAAGGAGAAGTTTAAGCCTCTGGATGACTGCGGGCAGGCCTGGCTAATGTCAGGCCTCCCACAAAAGCTGGTGGAGCAGAGTGTTCTCTAACTCCCCCAAGGAAAGGGAGATTCCCTTTCCCAGTCTGCTAAGTAACAGGTGCCTTCCCAGGCATTGGCGCTACCACAAGACCGAGGTCTACTAAGTAATGGGTGCCTTCCCAGGCACTGGAGCTACCGCAAGACCGAGGTCTACTAAGTAACGGGTGCCTTCCCAGGCACTGGTGCTACCGCAAGACCGAGGTCTACTAAGTAACGGGTGCCTTCCCAGGCACTGGAGCTACTGCAAGACCAAGGTCTACTAAGTAACGGGTGCCTTCCCAGGCACTGGTGCTACTACAAGACCGAGGTCTGCTAAGTAACGGGTGCCTTCCCAGGCACTGGAGCTATTGCTAGACCAAGGTGTCCTCAAGCGGCCCTTATCAGGGCATGACAGAGGACTTTCACTCTTGTCTTCTGCTCACTTCTCACAATGTCCCTTCAGCTCCTGACTCTGTACTGGCTGATTTTTTTCTCGGTTACAATGATAATGCAGAGATTAGTACTAAAAATTAATGATTGGTAATATCCATATACAGTCATCTCTATGTCCTATTTCTAGTAAAACTTTTCTTATTCTAACTATTTTCTTTATTATACTGGAACAGTTTGTGCCCTTCAGTGTCTTGCCCCGGCCCCTGGGTAGGTTTCCACCCACAATTATGGATAGGTATTCTCACACTACCTAATTCACAGTATACCAATGGATGAACCACAAAGGCCATTATATCTTGTGGAAAAGCATATGTCCCTTATCCTAGAATCTTGCATTGCCTGGGAGCCTGCACTCTTTCTTTGTGAGATAAGCCAAGGCATCACCAGAAGGTCGATGGTAGTCACAGAGAATTAACTATAGAATATTAGGGCTGGTGGGCTGGGCGCAGTGGCTCACACCTGTAATCCCAGCACTTTGGGAGGCCAAGGCAAGTGGATCATGAGGTCAGGAGATTGAGACCATCCTGGCTAACACAGTGAAACCCCGTCTCTACTAAAAATATAAAAAATTAGCCAGGCGTGGTGGTGGGCACCTGTAGTCCCAGCTACTCGGGAGGCTGAGGCCAGAGACTGGTGTGAACGTGGGAGGCGGAGCTTGCAGTCAGCCGAGATCACACCACTGCACTCCAGCCTGGGCGACAGAGTGCCACCCCGTCTCAAAATATATATATATAGGCTGGTGTCACATCTTCAGTGTAGGGACAGACCTTTGAGCAGGAAGCTACTAATGGTGGCCTGACAGTGCTGAAGACAAATACTGATTCTTTTTTTTTTTTTGAGACAGAGTCTTGCCCTGTCGTCCTGGCTAGAGTGCAGTGGTGCGATCTCAGATCACTGCAACCTCTGCCTCCCTGGTTCAAGCAATTCTTCTGCCTCAGCCTCCGAGTAGCTGGGATTACAGGCACGTGCCACCACACCTGGCTAATTTTTGTGTTTTCAGTAGGGATGGGGTTTCACCGTGTTGGCCAGGCTGGTCTCGATCTCCTGACCTTGTGATCTGCCTGCCTCAGCCTCCCAAACTGCTGCGATTATAGGCATGAGCCACTGCACACGGCCCAAATACTGATTCTTGATTCTTACCCTGATTCCTAGTTTCCTAGCCCAAGCCGATTGCCATTCTCCTTCATTTCATACTGTGTTACTCTAGACAGTCACGGTGTAGTTAATGCAGGGGAACTTTTTTTGTTATAAGCAAATTCCAGTCCTACCTCCCTGGGTACAGTGCCAGTCGCCATAATGAAATTGTGAATGCTCCCCAAACTAACTTTTGTCCTTCCTTCCAGCAGTGATATTTACTGAATGCTCTTGCCAGATGAAGAGCTAGGCTCTTGGGTGTAGCTTACAGACAGTCTAAGTTACTCCCAGGGTTTTCTGATCCCATTCAGTAGGCAGGAGTTTTCTAGTTGGCAGGAGTGGCTCTGGTGTCAGATGGAGCCTGAATATGCTCACCTTGGGCAAGTTGTTTTACCTCTTAAAAGCTTGTTTCAGGTAAAGTGGGGTTGATAACAAGAGCTACCTGGAGATGCCCTACCTATGAATGGTTATTGAGGCACACAGCAAGCAGTCAGTATTAGCTGCTGCTAGTAAACAGTATTGCTAGGGATTATTGAGGTCAGCTGTGTCCAAGTTCTTGGACATAAGTACCACATCTGAGAACTGTAATCTAACACAGGCACTTTGAGGAAGGGGTGATATTTTCCACTGTCAGAGAGAAGCCAATTAAGGAACTGTGTAAATCTGAACACATCTAATGGCTTTTCCCAGCACTCTTTCTCCCTCAGCCAATGAGGGTTGCACTAGGTGACCTCTGAAGCCTTCCTGTTTGGCACTATGACTGGATGGAAGGAGAGGAATCAGTGAGGCCCAGGGGAATTCTCTTCCTTATCAGAATGGCCCAGGGATTACGCCCCTGCCTTTTGTCATGTATGGGTACAGGGGGAGCAGAGGGAAGATTGAAGTCAGGCCAGGCTCAGGCCCATTGGCATGGGTACCACTGCCTGGAGGAGCTGCCTGTCCAGCTATACAACCAGGCCCAGGCCCTCCTGAAGGGCAGAAACTTTGGACCTGAGTCATACGGAACCCTGATGTTGTCACTAAGGCTACCCATCATTCCCCTCTCTGTAGATGACCTGGATGGACTCCTGAGTGAGCTTCCTGAGGAATTCTTCTGTGGGACCAGTAGTTGAGACTGCCCCAACACAGGACAGCAGCTCTGGGTGTGTCTGGTCACGTCCAAGGGGGAGAAGAAGGCCAGCATGATTGGAGAGTGGACACAGCAGGGGGCTTCTGTGGTTGCTCCCACCCTGGGTGTTTTCCCTGAGAGCCCCCTCATCTCTGCGCTGCCCCCACTTGGGGCCTTCCTTTGCTGTTGGCCCCAGAATCTGGCCCGAGACTGGCTCTCCAGCCAACAGGAAAGGCATGTCACCCTCACCTTGGGTGTCCCTCTCCTGCCTCAGCTTAACTTTAGAGGATATTGGGCCTGGTTTTCTTGTCCCTTCATACCCTAGTCCCTGGACAGCTGAGGAGCTGAAAGAAGCTACACCACAGCAATGGCGGCCTGCCCCTCCGCACAGGGGAGGAGCATGCTCAGGCTTCCTCTGCTTTGTCTCTTCAGATCTGTGCTTGCTCTGCTCATCTATGCCCAAGGTTCTCAGGTGCAGGACAGAGGTGTGGCCTACTGTAACTTGTTCTGAAATAAAGCAGCTCCTGCTTCTTCTGCCTCCCTTTCCTTTCCACCCCCTGCTGCTTCCTGCCTGCCCTGCCAGTGCTGTGTGGCCACAGAAGGGCTCAGGCAACTGTTTATCTCTTTTTTTTTCTTTTTTATATACTTTTAGACTTCTAAATTTACAGAATTATTGCAAAGAGAGTACAGAGAGTTCCCACATACCCCACACCCAGTTTCCCAGTTATTATTTTATTTATTTATTTTTGAGATGGAGTCCCACTCTGTTGCCCAGGCTGGAGTGCAGTGGCGCCATCTCCGCTCACTGCAACCTCCACCTCCCAGGTTCAAGAGATTTTCCTGCCAGCTGGGCGTGGTGGCTCACACCTGTAATCCCAGCACTTTGGGTGGCTGAGGCGGGCAGATCACGAGGTCAGGAGTTCGAGACCAGCCTGGCCAACATGGTGAAACCCCCGTCTCTACTAAAAATACAAAAATTAGCCGGGCATGATGGCACACACCTGTAATCCCAGGTACTAAGAGGCTGAGGCAGGATAATTGCTTGAACCCGGGAGGGGGAGGTTGCAGTGAGCCGAGATCACGCCACTGCACTCCAGCCTGGCCGCTGGGTGACAGGGCAAGACTCCGTCTCAAAAAAAAAAAAAAAAAAAAAAATTTCTCCTGCCTCAGTGTCCCAAAGCTAGGGTTACAGGCAACACGCCACCACGCTGGCTAAATTTTTTTTTTTTTTTTTGAGACAGAGTCTCGCTCTGTCGCCCAGGCTGGAGTGCAGTGGCGGGATCTCAGCTCACTGCAAGCTCCACCTCCCGGGTTCCCGCTATTCTCCTGCCTCAGCCTCCCAAGTAGCTGGGACTACAGGCACCCGCCACCTCGCCCGGCTAGTTTTTTTGTATTTTTAGTAGAGACGGGGTTTCACCATGTTAACCAGGATGGTCTCAATCTCCTGACCTCGTGATCCGCCGGTCTCGGCCTCCCAAAGTGCTGGGATTACAGGCTTGAGCCACCGCGCCCGGCCAAATTTTTTTTTTTTTTTGAGATGGAGTTTCACTCTTGTCACCCAGGCTGGAGTGCAATGGTGTGATCTTGGCTCACTGTGACCTCTGCTTCCTGGGTTCAAGCGATTCTCCTGCCTCAGCCTCCCAAGTAGCTGGAATTACAGGCGCCTGCCACCACGCCCAGCTAATTTTTGTATATTTAGTAGAGACAGGGTTTCACCATGTTGGCAAGGCTGGGCTTTAACTCCTGACCTCAGGTGATCTGCCTGCCTTGGCCTCCCAAAGTGCTGGGATTACAGACGTGAGCTACTGCGCCCAGTCTAATCTTTGTGTTTTTAGTAGAGATGAGGTTTTACCACTGTTGGCCAGGCTGGTCTGACACTCCTGACTTCAGGTGATTCAACCACCTCAGCCTCCCAAAGTGCTGGGATTACAAGCGTGAGCCACCGTGCCCGGCAATTTTTTCGAGACAGGGTTTCTCTCTGTCACCCAGGCTGGAGTGCAGTGGCACAGTCATAGCTCACTGCAGCCTTGACCTTAATGGGCTCAAGCAATCCTCCTGCCTCAACTTTCCAAGTAGCTGGGACTACAGGCAGCACCACTATGGCTGGCAAATTTTTAAATTTTTCGTAGAGACAAGGTCTCACTATTGTTGCCGAAGCTGGTCTCAAACTCCTGTGATCCTCCTGCCTTGGCCTCCCAAAGGGCTGGGATTACAGGTGTGGTCTCCCCTATTATTGACACCTTATGTTAGTATGGTACATTTGTCACAGTTGATGAACCATTAATGATTAGATGATTAGACTGGGGTTCTGGGTTTTGGAGAGGAAGACCAGAGGTCAGGTGCCATTCTTGCCACATCTTATCAAGGGTTCATGCTGACTTTGATCACCTGACTGAAGTAAGCTTTGCCAGGTTTCTCCACTGTAAAGTTACTCCTTTTTCTTCTTTCTGTACTGGACCCTTTGGAAGGAAGTCTCTGTGTGGAGCCCACATTTAAGAATTGGGGAATTGTGTTCTACCTCCTTAAGGGCAGAATATCTACACAGTTTATTTGGAATTCTTCTGCGTGGGAGATTTGCCTGTTCTCATTTATTGATTCATCCATTTATATCAGCATGGACTCACAGGTATTTTACACTTTGGGACATGATCTCAAACTACTTAATTTTGTTGCCAAGCAACTCTTCATTGCTGTGGCTTTTTTTTTTTTTGAGATGGAGTCTCGCTCTGCCGCCCAGGTTGGAGTGCAGTGGCACAGTCTCAGCTCACTGCAAGCTCCGCCTCCCGGGTTCACGCCATTCTCCTGCCTCAGCCTCCCGAGTAGCTGGGACTACAGGCGCCCGCCACCAAGCCCGGCTAATTGTTTTGTATTTTTAGTAGAGTTGGGGTTTCACTGTGTTAGCCAGGATGGTCTCGATCTCCTGACCTCGTGATCCGCCTGCCTTGGCCTCCCAAAGTGCTGGGATTACAGGCATGAGCCACCGCGCCCGGCCGTTGCTGTGGCTTCTCTGTACCACTTTTCAGACTAGAGGTGGACAAGGGGCATGGGTGGAGTGTAAAAGGTCTAATACCAAGTTGCCAACCTTGTTTTCCTTTCTGGAAGGAGAGTTGGGAAAACTCTCCCAACTCATGGGCAAGAGGAAGCAGGTTAAAGAGCCCAGTTTGGGCCAGGCGTGGAGACTCACGCCTATAATCCCAGCACTTTGGGAGGCCAAGGTGGGAGGATCACTTGAGCCCAGGAGTTCAAGCCCAGCCTGGGCAAGGTGGTGAGATACTGTTTCTTGAATAAGTAAATAAATAATAAATAGCAGGCTGGGCGTGGTGGCTCATGCCTGTAATCCCAGCACTTTGGGAGGCTGAGATGGGAGGATCACGAGATCAGGAGATAGAGACCATCCTGGTTAACATGGTGAAAATACAAAAATACTAAAAATACAAAAAAATTAGCCAGGCATGGTGGTGGGCACCTATAGTCCCAGCTACTCCCCAGGCTGAGGTGGGAGAATGGCGTGAACCCAGGAGGCGGAGGTTGCAGTGAGCCGAGATTGTGCCACTGCACTCCAGCCAGGGCGACAGAGTGAGACTGTCTCCAAAAAAAAAAAAAAAAAAAATAGCCCTGTGTGACTGCCAGCCCCTCCTGTCTTAGGCTCAGCCTGCACTAAGCAGCTAGGAGACAGAGGCCTTCCATGGGCATGGGCTTGGCACTCCTCTGCGGGGAAAGCGTTAATCTCCTTTTCCCAAAGAGACTGATCCCATGGATTCCAGTTTTTTTTTGTTGTTGTTTTTAGAGACATGGTCTCACTCTTTCACCAAACTGGAGTGCAGTGTAGTGGTGTGATCATGGCTCACTGCAGTCTCGATCTCCTAGGTTCAAGCAATCCTCCTATCTCAGCCTCCCAAGTAATGGACTACTGGTGGGTGCCACCACGCCCAGCTAATTAACAAAATTTTTCTATAGAGATGGGTCTTGCTGTGTTGTCCAGACTGGTCTTGAACTCCCAGGCTCAAGTGATCCTTCCCACCTCAGCTTCCCAAAGTGCTAGGATTACAGGTGTGAGCCACAGCGCCCCACTGGATCCCAGTCTTAAGGCTGAAGTGAGTAAGTGCTTTGAGAACTCCATGTTCACTTACCTGCTGATTACAGCAGGGCCCTGTTCTAGAAGGCTTCTGTGCCACAAGGTCAGGGCAAGAGGGGGCTAATTCCCCTGCACCCTGGTCCCTTCACATTCCAATTGGGTCTTTCTTTTTTTTTTTTTTTTTGAGGCGGAGTCTCACTCTGTCACCCAGGCTGGAGTGCAGTGGCGCGATCTCCGCTCACTGCAGCTCCGCCTCCCAGGTTCACGCCATTCTCCTGCCTCAGCCTCCCAAGTAGCTGGGACTACAGGTGCCCGCCACCTCGCCCGGCTAATTTTTTGTATTTTTAGTAGAGACAGGGTTTCACCGTGTTAGCCAGGATGGTCTCGATCTCCTGACCTCGTGATCCGCCCACCTCGGCCTCCCAAAGTGCTGGGATTACAGGCGTGAGCCACCGCGCCCGGCCCCATTGGGTCTTTCTACCTGAACCTACCATGCACTTCTTTCTCTCCCACCTTCCACTCCCTGCTAACTCCCCATCTACAATGGGATCTTCCTGCACCTAAACCCCCACAGCTGGGAGTGGCGGCATGCAACTGTAGTCCCAGCCACTTGGGAGGCTGAGGTGCGAGAATCGCTGGAGCCTAGAAGGTTGAGACCAGCCTGGACAACATAGGGAGATCTCATCTCTAAAAAAATAAAAGTCCCCCCTGTGCCTTGGGCCTGTTCCCCATTCTCGATACCCATGAGCCCCTGTCTCCCTGCTCAGTCCTGATCAATCCCACGCTCACCTCCTGGCTTCTCATGTGCTTCACCACCCCCCACAGGCTCTGAGCTCCCAGAAGGCAGGCTGGGCATCTGATCACCTGGCCCTTTTCCCTCCAGGTTGAAGTCAAGGCCTCCTTTCTCTGCCCTCAGGAAGCTAACGCTACAGACAAGGGGACTGAATACAGTGGTATCTCGGGACTGAGCTGTTAGGGTACCTAGCTCCTTCAGGCCTGTGTGGCAAGAAGGCAGGGGAGAGGCTAGGCTATGACTGTTGTGTGCCTCAGGGAGGAAGCGGACGCCCACCTGCCTTCATCCCTCTTGGTCCCACCCAGCCTTGCCAGATTCTCAACCCTGGGAACCCAGCTGTGGGTGCCCAGCCAGGTCGTTGGCGGGGCAATTAACACACCGAATGGGTGCCAACAGGGTTAATCTCGGCTGCATTTATAGAGGTGCCTTTCTCTGAGAACCTCGAAGCTTTGCTTTGTATGATCTCATTCCTCTTCTGGAATCCCCCACCCTGGAATGCCACCAATAGGCTGGGTCCAGGCAGAGAATGGGTGAACAGGGGGGTAAGGGCAGTGCCAGAAAAAGCCCAGGCTGCTGCCACCCACTTGGGCAGGCAGGTGGATGGACAAGTGTTTGCTCTGGCAGAGAATAGGGACCTTCATTCAATGCGCTACACATAAAAGGCCCGCGTGCCATAAGCCAAGTGCTCGGACTGTGCCAGGGCCTGCTCTGGAGCCCACATCCAGCATGGCAGACCCACATCAACAGCACGGATAGGTGTTTTACAGCATGCCCCTGATTCCTTCAGGAGTGCAAACTGGGCAGCGGCTGGAACTATAGGAGTCGGGCAACGAGTTGCCGCAGAGACCTCAGAGCAGGTGACCTTAGGGGTAGATCCTCGGGAAGGGGTTGAGGGAATTCTGAGCTAAGGGAATGGCCTGACAGGGAACAGTTGTGGGGAGCCGTGTGTGATGAGGATGCCTATCCTACGTGAGTGGCATGGGGTCAAACCAAGGAATTGGGGGCTTAATTGAAAAGGGCAGGCCGGGTGCAGTGGCTCACACCTATAATCCCAGCAATTCAGGAGGCCAACTTCGGAGGACTGCTTGAGGCCAGGATTTGGAGCCCTATTTAAAAAAATAAAAGGAAAGAATAGGTATTGGAAGTCAGCGGAAGTTTTAAAGCAAGGGAGTTAACCATTTTAGATCATTCCGGCAGCGGGGCAGAAGGGATATAGCCAGAGGAAGAAACACCGGGTGAGAGGCTGAGTTGATTCAGGTTTAAGGCATTGCACTGAGGGGCTGAACTTGAGGCGGCGCCTGAAAACATGAGGCTGGGAGCTAGAACTTGCTTGTGGGAAGGGCCTAGGGAGAGGAAGAAATAAAAGACCACTGGGCAAGGCGCTGCTGCAGGGCCAGGAGGCAGGACAGGCATCAGGAGGAGCCCCAGACGCAGAGGGGACAGACCAGCTCTGCCTGCAGGCTGCTGTGCACTGAGTGAGCTCAGGATTTGCAGAAGTTTTGAGGCAGTGCCCTCCCCTTCCCCAGCTTGTGTGGTTTCATGGCTTCATTCCTCCCCCTAGAGGCTCCTGGAAGCACAGCTGCTTTTTCTTAAGAGAGAACAGGTCTGTGGCTTGAACATCTCAGGTCCATTCCCAGAGTTTCCAGCTCAACCCCTTGGCTCTCCTCAGGCCAGCCATGTAGCCCCCTTAACAGCTGGGTTAAAAAAATAAATCAAGAACGATTGAAGGGGCTGGGAACTGTGGCTCACGCCTGTAATACCAACACTTTGGGAGGCCGAGGCGGGCAGATCGCCTGAGGTCAGGAGTTTCAGACCAGCCTGGCCAACATGGCAAAACCTACTACTAAAAATACAAAAATCAGCTGGGCGTGGTGGCGTGTGCCTATAATCCCAGCTACTCAGAAGGCAAAGGCAGGAGAATTGCTTGAACCCCAGGAAACGGAGGTTGCAGTGAGCTGAGATCACACCACTGCACTCCAGCCTGGGCGACACAGTGAGAGAGAGAGAGAAAAAAGGATGATTGAAGGCAGTTTCTAGAGACCAGTCTGTCCTGCTTAGAGAATGGGGGAGGCTGCCCAGTGGCTGCAGCAGCTGAAGCCAAAAAGTGCACCATCTTTTTTTTTTTTTTTTTTTTTTTAAAGAGATGGAGAGGCGGGTGCGGTGGCTCATGCCTATAATCCCAGTACTTTGGGAGGCCGAGGCAGGCAGATCACGAGGTCAGGAGTTCGAAACCAGCCTGGCCAACATGGTGAAACCCTGTCTCTACTAAAAATACAAAAAATAGGCCGGGCGCGGTGGCTCAAGCCTGTAATCCCAGCACTTTGGGAGGCCGAGACGGGCGGATCACAAGGTCAGGAGATCGAGACCATCCTGGCTAACACGGTGAAACCCCGTCTCTATTAAAAATACAAAAAGCTAGCCGGGCGAGGTGGCGGGCGCCTGTAGTCCCAGCTACTCCGGAGGCTGAGGCAGGAGAATGGCGTAAACCCGGGAGGCGGAGCTTGCAGTGAGCTGAGATCCGGCCACTGCACTCCAGCCTGGGAGACAGAGACAGACTCTGGCTCAAAAAAAAAAAAAAAAAAAAAAAATAGCTGGGCATGGTGGTGGGTGCCTGTAATCCCAGTTACTCAGGAGGCTGAGGCAAGAGAATCGTTTGAACCCAGGAGGCAGAGGCTGCAGTGAGCCAAGATTGCACCACTGCACTCTAGCCTGGGCAACAGAGTGAGACTGTCTCAAAAAAAAAAAAAAGATGTAGGTCTCAGGATGTTGCCCAGGATAGTCTCAAACTCCTAGGCTCAAGCGATCCTCCTGTCTCGGCCTCCCAAAGTGCTAGGCTTACAGGCATGAGCCACCATTCTTGGCCCAAAGCACAACATCTATGTGGGGTTCTGGCTCTGCCTCTCACAAACTGTGACCCTGAGCCAGTCGATTACTTTGCAGATGCTGGGAAGAGCTGCTCACCTACTCAGTAACTCTGTCTTGACCTCCCCTTATGTCCTGTACTGAGATCAGTCCTATCTCCTCCATGTGGGCCAGTGGTGACTTCTGCCCCCGAGCCAACATCAGAGAGGCTGGAGGCACCTTGTCTTCCTCCCAGCCTTGCCCATCTCCATGACCTTTTCGCGCACCCCGGACCTTGCCAACCCAAGATGCTCTAGCTAGAGATGAAGGTGGATGCAGATGCTGGGGTTCAGGGGTGGCCTCAGCTGAGGGCCTGCTGACCAACCAAAGGGTATCAGTAGGGGCAGGGGCTGGCCCTCACCCTGGGCTGGGGGTTGGGCCAGCAGCTTCTCAGCACCAGGATCATGACTCTGAGCAAACTGTGTTTACCAGAGCAGAGAAGGATCTATTTATAGCCTCAGCTGCTGCTTTCTCTGGCTCACGGTGGAGGGGGCAGGGTGGCTTCTCAGAGCAAGGGAGGTAGTCGGGTCGAGGGAACCTGGCTCTGCCCAGGTGCCACTGCTCCAAACCCTGGGCCCCATCCATGGCAAGGGAGACCTTCCCTTTCACCTCTTCCACGCTGCGCTCTCTCCGCCTACAGCGGGAGTGGCTGGAATGGGAGGACCGGCGGCGGGCAGCTGCCCAGCAATGCCGGAGCCGCAGGTGCCCGTCAAGTCCCCGGGCCCGACTCACTAGGCCTCACCGTTCCTGCCGAGACCCAGCTGTCCACCATGCCCTGTTCTCCGGCGACCTGCAGCAGGTCCAAGCCCTGTTCCAAGATGAAGAGGCCGCCAACATGATTGTGGAGACTGTGAGCAACCAGCTGGCCTGGTCAGCTGAACAGGGTAGGGAGCACCAGAAGAGGGCAGAAGAGGAGGGAGAAAGAAGGGGAGTGGGTGGGGAGGGGGGAGAGTCTAGGCTCCCCCTTCTCTGCAGACCACAGACTATAGCAGCCCTTTCCACCACCCATCCTAGCTCCCTCCTAAACAGAGATGAGGCAGAGTTAGCAGTCTGTATGTCTTTTAAGAATTAAAAGTTGGCCGGGCGCAGTGGCTCACGCCTGTAATCCCAGCACTTTGGGAGAACAAGGCGGGTGAATCACGAGGTCAGGAGTTCGAGACCAGCCTGGACAACATGGTGAAACCTTGTCTCTACTAAAAATATAAAACATTAGCATGGTGGCGCACACCTGTAATCCCAGCTACTTAGGAGGCTGAGGCAGGAGAATCGCTTGAACTCGGGAGGCGGAAGTTGCAGTGATCCAAGATTGTCCCACTGCACTCCAGCCCAAGCGACAGCATGAGATTCTGTCTCAAAAAAAAAAAAAGGTAAAAGTTATATTCTTGGCTTGAGCACGGTGGCTCATGGCTGTAATCCCAGCACTTTGAGAGGCCAAGGCGGGACTACTGCTTTAGACCAGCTTGAGCAACACAAAAGACCCCATCTCCACAGGGGAAGAAAAATACATGTGTATATATATGTGCATAAATTCTACTGTAGAGGCATCTGCCATGAATTTTATAACTAGCCCCCAAATCAATTGGGTAGATTTTTTAAAAACCATTTTAAATAGCAGTATGATGAACATCTCTATGTACTTGCCAGATGATATCCTTAGAATATATTCTGGCTAGGCTGGGCACAGTGGCTCACGCCTGTAATCCCAGCACTTTGGGAGGCCAAGGCGGACGGATCACGAGGTCAGGAGATTGAGACCATCCTAACATGGTGAAACCCCGACTCTCCTAAAAATACAAAAATTAGCTGGGCGTGGTGGTGCGAGGTTGTAGTCCCAGCTACTTGGGAAGCTGAGGCAGGAGAATCGTTTGAACCTGGGAGGTGGAGGTTGCAGTGAACCGAGATCACACCATTGCACTCCAGCCTGGCAACAGAGTAAGACTCTGTCTCAAAAACAAAAACAAAACAAAACAAAAGGGCCGGGCGTGGTGGCTCACACCTGTAATCCCAGCACTTTGGGAGGCCGAGACGGGCGGATCACGAGGTCAGGAGATCGAGACCATCCTGGTGAACACGGTGAAACCCCGTCTCTACTAAAAAATACAAAAAAACTAGCCAGGGGAGGTGGCGGGCACCTGTAATCCCAGCCACTCGGGAGGCTGAGGCAGGAGAATGGCGTGAACCCGGGAGGCGGAGCTTGCAGTGAGCTGAGATCCGGCCACTGCACTCCAGCCTGGGCGACAGAGCGAGACTCCGTCTAAAAAAAAAAAAAAAAAAAAAAAAAAATTAGCTGGCCATGCGGCACCTGTAGTCCCAGCTACTCAGGAGGCTGAGGCAGGAGAATCGTTTGAACCTGGGAGGCGGAGGTTGCAGTGAGCTGAGATTGTGCCATTACATTCCAGCCTGGGAACAGAACGAGACTCCGTCTTAAAAAAAAAATACGGCCGGGCGCGGTGGCTCACACCTGTAATCCCAGCACTTTGGGAGGCCGAGACGGGCGGATCACGAGGTCAGGAGATCGAGACCATCCTGGCTAACAGGGTGAAACCCCATCTCTACTAAAAATACAAAAAAAAAAAAAAAAAAAAAAAAAAAAAACTAGCTGGGTGAGGTGGTGGCGCCTGTAGTCCCAGCTACTCGGGAGGCTGAGGCAGGAGAATGGTGTGAACCCAGGAGGTGGAGCTTGCAGTGAGATGAGATCCAGCCACTGCACTCCAGCCTGGGTGACAGAGCGAGACTCCGTCTCAAAAAAAAAAATACATATATATATATATATATTCTGGCTAGCGGGTCTGTCCAGGTTAACTAAATACCTTAGCTGAGATCACCAAGATCTCAAGATTGACAGGAGATTGCTTAAACCCCACCCATGGATCTGGGGCTTGAATCCTTGGGAGAGCATGAGCTCTGGAACTACAGGTTCCAAATTCCTGCTTGGCTGTGACCCTACCAGGGCATCCTGGTCTTGTCCTGCAGCTTGTCCAGAATCCCCACGATGGAACTCAGCCTTAATTTCAAGTCTACTAAGAAACAAAACATCTTTACTCAAGATTTAGAAAAGCCAGGGACAGACTGTGCTGCCATGCAAACAATTTCTAGTTTGATATGAGGCATCTATGCCTTTTAAACAAGTCCCTGACCACTGCCACCATTCAAATCCAACACTAGTCCCACGATTACCCTCTCCTCATTCTTTTCCCATCCCCACCTCTTATTCTCCCCCTTCTCCTTTCCCCCTATTTCTGAAGGGGTGGCCTGCCCCTCCTCACCTGTGGGCGTTTCTTGTTAGGTGGAACGAGAGACTTGAGAAAAGAAATGAGACACAGAGACAAAGTATAGAGAAAGAAAAAGTGGGCCCAGGGGACCAGCGCTCAGCATACAGAGGACCCACGCCGGCACCGGTCTCTGAGTTCCCTTAGTATTTATTGATCATTATCTTTACCATCTTAGAAAAAGGGAAGTGGCAGGATAATAGAATCATCGTAAGGAGAAGGTCAGCAGTAAGACATATGAATAAAGATCTCTGTGACATAAGTTTAAGGAAAAGTGCTGTGCCTTGATATGCATATGTAAACATCTCCATAAACCTTTTTAGTGCATAAAGAGCAGCATTGCGCTAGCAAGTCCCACGTTCAGCCCTAAGGCAGTTTTCTCCTTTCTCGGTAAACAGAACATACAATCGGGTTTTACACTGAGATGTTCCATTGCCCAGGGACGGGCAGGAGACAGATGCTTTTCTCTATCTCAACTGCCAAGAGGCCTTCTTTCCTCTTACACTAGTCCTCCTCAGCACAGATCCTTCACGAATGTCAGGCTGGGGGACGATCAGGTCTTTCCCTTCCCACGAGGTCATATTTCAGACTATCACATGGGGAGAAACCTTGGACAATACCTAGCTTTCCTAGGCAGAGGTCCCTGCGACCTTTGGCAGTGTACGTGTCCCTGGGTACTTGAAATTAAGAGAATGGTGATGACTTTTCACAAGCATACTGCCTTCAGGCACTTGTTTAACAAAGCACACCCTGTACAGCCCAAAATCTGTTAAACCTTGAGTCACCACAGCACATGTCTCTTGCAAGGACAAGGTTGGGGGTAGGGTCACAGATTAACAGCATCTCAAATACAGAACAAAATGGAGTCTCTTATGTCTACTTCTCTCTACATAGACACAGTAACAGGCTGATCTTTCTTTTCCCCACAATTTCCATCCAACCCTCCTTGCCCCAGAAGTATCCCAGAACTCAGTTCTGCTCTTTGGCCACTCCCAAACTCAGCTCCACTCCCCTTTTTTGTTCACCCAAGACCAAGGTGAACATTTTTTCTTTTTCTTTTTTTTTTTTTTTTGAGACGGAGTCTCGCTCTGCCCAGGCTGGAGTGCAGTGGCCGGATCTCAGCTCACTGCAAGCTCTGCCTCCTGGGTTTACGCCATTCTCCTGCCTCAGCCTCCCGAGTACCTGGGACTACAGGCACCCACCACGTCGCCCAGCTAGTTTTTTATATTTTTTAGTAGAGACGGGGTTTCACCGTGTTAGCCAGGATGGTCTCGATCTCCTGACCTCGTGATCCGCCCGTCTCGGCCTCCCAAAGTGCTGGGATTACAGGGTTGAGCCACCGTGCCCGGCCGAACATTTTTTCTTTGAAAAAAAAATTTTTTTTTTTGAGATGGAGTCTCGCCCTGTTGCCCAGGCTGGAGTACAATGGTACGATCTTGGCTCACTGCAACCTCTGTCTCCCGGGTTCAAGCAATTCTCCTGCCTCAGCCTCCCAAGTAGCTGGGATTACAGGCACTCACCACTATGCCCAGCTAATTTTTTGTATCTTTAGTAGAGATGGGGTTTCACCATGTTAGCCAGGCTGGTCTAGAACTCCTGACCTTGTGATCCACCCACCTCGGCTTCCCAAAGTGCTGGGATTACAGGCATGAGCCACTGCACCCAGCCCTAAATATTTTTTTTCCTTTTTAAATTAAAAAAAAAAAATAGCCAGGCACGGTGGCTCACACCTATAATCCCAGCACTTTGGGAGGCCAAGGCGGGCAGATCACAAGGTCAGAAGTTCGAGACCAGCCTGACCAACATGGTGAAACCTCATCTCTACTAAAAATAGGCCGGGCGCGGTGGCTCAAGCCTGTAATCCCAGCACTTTGGGAGGCCGAGACGGGCGGATCACGAGGTCAGGAGATCGAGACCATCCTGGCTAACATGGTGAAACCCCGTCTCTACTAAAAATACAAAAAAAAAACTAGCCGGGCGACCTGGCGGGCGCCTGTAGTCCCAGCTACTCGGGAGGCTGAGGCAGGAGAATGGCGCGAACCCGGGAGGCGGAGCTTGCAGTGAGCTGAGATCCGGCCACTGCACTCCAGCCTGGGCGACAGAGCGAGACTCCGTCTCAAAAAAAAAAAAAAAAAAAAAAAAAAAAAAAAAAAAAAAAGGATGGTCTCGATCTCCTGACCTCGTGATCCGCCCGTCTCGGCCTCCCAAAGTGCTGGGATTACAGGCTTGAGCCACCGCGCCCGGCCTACCTGGCTATTTTTTAAAAAATTATTATTTTTAGTAGAGACATAGTCTTTCTACGTAGCCCAGGCTGGTCTCTGACTCCTGAGCTCAGGCAATCCTCCTGCCTCGGCCTCCCAAAGTATTGGAATTATAGACATGAACCAATATACCAACACTGCCACTTTTTTTTTTTTTTTTTTTTTGAGACGGAGTCTGGCTCTGTCGCCCAGGCTGGAGTGCAATGGCCAGATCTCAGCTCACTGCAAGCTCCGCCTCCCGGGTTTACGCCATTCTCCTGCCTCAGCCTCCCGAGTAGCTGGGATTACAGGCGCCCGCCACCTCGCCCGGCTAATTTTTTGTATTTTTAGTAGAGACGGGGTTTCACCATGTTAGCCAGGATGGTCTCGATCTCCTGACCTCGTGATCCGCCCGTCTCGGCCTCCCAAAGTGCTGGGATTACAGGCTTGAGCCACCGTGCCCAGCCTTGCCACTTTTTTTAAGGTTGGCAGTTTCTTGGAGTCCCTGCATGAGGGTATTTGCACTTTTACAATCAGGTCACCGGGCGCGGTGGCGGGCGCGGTGGCTCACGCCTGTAATCCCAGCACTTTGGGAGGCCGAGGCGGGCGGATCACGAGGTCAGGAGATCAAGACCATCCTGGCTAACACGGTGAAACCCCGTCTCTACTAAAAATACAAAAAATTAGCCGGTGCAGTGGCGGACGCCTGTAGTCCCAGCTACTCGGGAGGCTGAGGCAGGAGAATGGCGTGAACCCGGCAGGCGGAGCTTGTAGTGAGCTGAGATCACGCCACTGCACTCCAGCCTGGGTGACAGAGCGAGACTCCATCTCAAAAAAAAAAAAAAAAAAATACAATCAGGTCAACAGACAGGGTGGCAGGTAAGGATCCAAGGGCTCCTGGAAGACTCTCCACTGCCCACAAGCTGGGGACCTCTCTCCGCTACATCTAGATGAGGTCCAAGAAGTGGTCCACATTTGCCAGCCCTTTCTTGGGTTCTTACAGGCATTTGGTGTGCCTTCCAACAGACTTCATCTTTCTAAGTAACGTGAGAATGCCCACTTACTGGAACCCTACTGGGCGAGCTTTGGAGTGTTACTTAAATTTAGTATTTGAAGGCCGGGTGTGGTGACTAACACCTGTAATTCTAGCACTTTGGGAGGCCGAGGCAGGGGGATCACGAGGTCAGGAGATCAAGACCATCCTGGCCAACATGGTGAAACCCTGTTTCTACTAAAAACACAAAAATTAGCCAGGCATGGTAGTGCATGCCTGTAGTCCCAGCTACTTGGGAGGCCGAGGCAGAAGAATTGCTTGAACCCGGGAGGTGGAGACTGCAGTGAGCCAAGATGGTGCCACTGTACTCCAGCCTGGGCGACAGAGCAAGACTTGGCTCATGCTTGTAATCCCAGCACTTTGGGAGGCCAAGGCAGGTGGATCATGAGGTCAGGAGATCGCGACCATCCTGGCTAACACGCGGTGAAACCCCATCTCTACTAAAAAAAAAAATGAAAAAATTAGCTGGGTGTGGTGGTGGGTGCCTGTAGTCCCAGCTACCCAGGAGGCTGAGGCAGGAGAATGGTATGAACCCGGGAGGCAGAGCTTGCAGTGAGCCGAGATCACACCACTGCACTCCAGCCTGGGCGACAGAGCGAGACTCCGCCTCAAAAAAAAAATTTAGTATTTGGAAACAAAAATTAGCCTATGATTAGAATTTACCAAGGAGATAATTCAGTAGCTTATGGAAGACTGGCTGCTACTCACATCTTGGCTACAGAGCAAGACACCTATGTGGAATATGTGAGCAAGAATTTTGGCCATTTTGGGAAAGGGTATTTGGTTATCAGGGTTTCACTGAGGATGGTGGATCTGCTCCTGAGTTTCCAGAAGCTGCCGTTCTGGCTTTTTAGTTGTAAGTTACTGTTAGTTTGGTTTCATCATTATTAATTTAGTTTGTTGCATGTTTGGTTTACCCTGCAGTAGGTAAGGATGCATGTTTGCTGCCACAGTGTTCTGGTCTATAATTTTCCCTGGACCTGGGAAACATGTGCTCTCTAAAACCTGTTTTTGTTGCTGTTTTTCCTTTGGTTTTGTTTTCTCTAGGAGAAAGTGGAGGAGGGTGGCCCCAAGTGCCTGCCTTTGCTTGAATGATTGTGGCCTGGTTTAGAAGAGTGGTCTTTTAAGTGTGAGGGCAGAAATAAAATATTATAACTTGTATTTTTGTTTTGGTGCATACTTTTAAATTTTCTGTGTTTCATAACGTACACAGAAGTGGGTTTTCCAAATTTTGTGCTATCAAAATGTTAGGAAATAAGGCCTGGTGTGGTGGCTCACACCTGTAATCCCAGCACTTTGGGAGGCCAAGGCAGGAGGATTGCTTGAGCCCAGGAGTTTGAGACCAGCTGGGGCAAATGGTAAGACCCTGTCTCTACAAAAAATAATATAAAATCTATTAGCCAGGTGTGATGATGGTGCCCACCTGTGGTCCCAGCTACTTGGGAGGCAGAGGCAGGAGGACTGCTTGAGCTTGGGAGGTCCAGGCTACATGAGCTCTAATTGCACCACTGCACTTCAGCCTGGGCGACAGAGAGGGACCCTGTCTCCAAAAAAAAAAAAAAAAAAAAAAAAAAAAAAAGTTAGGAGACAACTGAGACAGAGTAGACTCTGGGAGGGACTGTCTGAGGCAGTGAGTACTATTTCTGGTGCAGCCACTAACTTGCTGTGTCCTTGGCTGCACAAATCACTTCTGGGCTTAAGTTTTTCATATGAAAACTGAAGATGCTTCTGGTAGCTCTCAGCACCTTCCAGTTCTGTTGTCTGTAGCGGGGCTTGTGTGACTCTCATGGAGGACACCAGGTAGGACCTCAAGGTGAAAGGGGTGGAAAGAGAAGGGAGGGTGACAGCAAGCTGAAGGGGTCCCAGGCCTTCAGGATTTTCCCCGGGACCTTGCTCTCTTGTCCCCAGGTGCGCCAAGTTGCTGCTGGAAGCGGGAGCGACGGTGAACCTGGCGGCAGGCGAGAGCCAGGAGACGCCCCTGCATGTGGCGGCGGCGCGCGGCCTGGAGCAGCATGTGGCTCTGTACCTGGAGCATGGCGCCGACGTGGGCCTGCGCACCAGCCAGGGCGAGACGGCACTGAACGCGGCGTGCGCTGGGGCCGAGGGCCCAGGCAGCTGCAGGCGGCACCAGGTTGCGGCGCGCCGGCTCCTGGAAGCTGGAGCTGATGCCCGGGCGGCCGGGCGCAAGCGCCACACGCCGCTGCACAACGCCTGTGCCAACGGCTGCGGGGGCCTGGCCGAGCTGCTGCTGCGCCACGGGGCCCGGGCTGAGGTCCCCAATGGGGCGGGCCACACACCAATGGACTGTGCGCTGCAGGCCGTCCAGGACGCCCCCAACTGGGAGCCCGAGGTCCTCTTCGCTGCACTGCTGGACTACGGGGCCCAGCCTGTGCGCCCTGAGGTGCGCTGGGAGACCCTGAGATAGGAGGCTCCTGTGTGGGGGAGCCCACGGCTGGAGCTACTCAGCCTCTGGGGAAGAGAGAGGGTCTAAGAGACTGAAAGCCCACCCTCAGTGGCCAGGGGGCTGTCCCCAGCTTGGGAGGGGGAAAGAGGATTCTGTGAGAGAGTCCAAAGGAGGGAAGAGCCCCAGAGGAAAACTGGGGCCAAAATGTTTGAGCACTTGAGGGTGGAGTAGACAGAAGCACAGAAAAGGGAAGAGAGACTCAGACCTTAGCCCCCCAGATTAGGCTAGGATTGGCCATGTGGGTTGAGACTTGGGTCTGCCCTCGGCTGCGGGAGGCATGTGCCCAATACGCTCTTTTGACCCCTAGATGCTGAAACACTGTGCCAACTTCCCTCGGGCCCTGGAAGTCCTGCTTAATGCCTATCCTTGTGTCCCATCCTGTGAGACCTGGGTGGCGGCGGTGCTCCCAGAACTGTGGAAGGTATGTCTGCCTCAGGGCCGAGATGGGGAGGAGGGATGAGCCACAGGTCTATTCCTTCAGGATCAGCGTCATGGAGGGAGCAGCAGGAGGGTCCCTGGGTAGAGAGGATGGGCTGAGTGGTACCTCCCCCTGGTACCCCAGGCTGACCCCCTAACACCACACACCTCTCCTGCCTCCCTCACTTGCATCAGCACAGACATTTATCTGGCATCTCTAACTTGGTGGGCACTGTGCTAGCCTCTCTGGGGTGGGAGTGGGTGCAGACATAGTGAAGACCCTTCCCTGAAGTGGAGCCCCAGCCCCCATTATCACTGCAGGGCCTCTATGGTTCTGAATCTGAGTCCTTTGAGACACACGAAACACCCAGGTGGGTGCATGCTGCAAAATCCCAGGACCCTCACCACTGGGTTGCCCCCAGATGGTAGGGCAAGGGTCATGTGACCCTCTTTTACTCTGGTCTAGGAGCACGAAGCCTTCTACAGCTCGGCCCTGTGCATGGTGAACCAGCCAAGGCGGCTGCAGCACTTGGCCCGACTAGCTGTGCGCGCTCGGTTGGGAAGCCGCTGCCGGCAGGGTGCCACCCGGCTGCCACTGCCCCCGCTCCTCAGGGACTACCTGCTGTTGCGTGTGGAGGGGCGCATCCAGTGAGCCCCATGTCAGGCTGTCCCATGGTGTGTTCTGCCCTTCCCACCTATCCCCGCCTCCAACCCGGGAGGACCAGTTCCTGGCCCTCTTTTCTTTCTTTCTTTCTTTTTTTTTTTTTTTTTTTTTTTTTTTTTTTGAGGCGGAGTCTTGCTCTGTCACCCAGACTGGAGTGCAGTGGCCGGATCTCAGCTCACTGTAAGCTCTGCCTCCCGGGTTTACACCATTTTCCTGCCTCAGCCTCCCGAGTAGCTGGGACTACAGGTGCCCGCCACCTCGCCCGGCTAGTTTTTGTATTTTTAGTAGAGACGGGGTTTCACTGTGTTAGCCAGGATGGTCTCGATCTCCTGACCTCGTGATCCGCCCGTCTTGGCCTCCCAAAGTGCTGGGATTACAGGCTTGAGCCACCGCGCCCGGCCATTCTTTCTTTTTTTTTTTTTGAGACCTAGTCTCACTCTGCTGCCCAGGCTGGAGTGCAGTGGGGCTATCTCGGCTCACTGCAACCTCCGCCACCTAGGTTCAAGCGATTCTTGTGCCCCAGCCTTCCGAGTAGCTGGGGCTACAGGCGTGAGTCACCACACCTGGCTTTTTTTTGAGACAAAGTCTCGATGTTGTCCAGGCTGGAGTGCAGTGACTCGATCTTCGCTCACTGTAAGCTCCGCCCCCCGGGTTCACGCCATTCTCCTGCCTCAGCCTCCCGAGTAGCTGGGACTACAGGCGATCACCACCACGCCTGGCTAATTATTTTGTATTTTTAGTAGAGATGGGGTTTCACAGTGTTCACCAGGATGGTCTCGATCTGACCTCGAGATCCGCCCACTTTGGCCTCCCAAAGTGCTGGGATTACAGTCGTGAGCCACTGTGCCTGGCCTAATTTTTGTATTTTCAGTAGAGACAGGGTCTCACCATGTTGGCCAGGCTGTTCTCACACTGACCTCAGGTGATCCACCTGCCCTGGCCTCCCACAGTGTTGGGATAACAGGCATGAGCCACTGCGGTCAGCTGCCTGCCCCTCTTTTCTGTACTCCATGTGCTGTTCTGGTCCACCTCATCCCTCCATGGGCTTCTTGAGACACCTGCTGACCTCTAACCGGACCTGAGCTTTCAGACCCTCTCTCCAGCAGGAAGGGCTGCAGACTCTGGCCTGTTCCCAGACTCGGCCTTTACCTCCCTCCTCCTCCTGTGTTGACCAGCCTGGCCAACATAGTGAAACCCTGTCTCTACTAAAAACACAAAAATTAGCTGGGCATGGTGGTGGACGCCTGTAATTCCAGCTACTCAGGAGGCTGAGGCAGGAGAATCACTTGAACCTGGGAGGCGGAGTTTGCAGTGAGCCAACATCGCATCACTGTACTCCAGCCTGGGCAACAGAGTGGGACTTGGTCTTAAAAAAAAAAAAAAAAAAAGTAGCCAGGCGTGGTGGCGCATGCCTGTAGTCCCAGCTACTTAGGAGGCTGAGGCAGGAGAATTGCTTGAACCCGGGAGGTGGAGGTTGCAGTGAGCCACGACCACGCTATTGCATTCCAGCCTGGGCAACAAGAGCGAAACTCCGTCTCAAAAAACAAAACAAAACAAAAACAACTCAGTAAAAGAGAGCCTCTAGCCTCTGCCAAATTATTTGGCCTTCTTTTTTTCTTTTTTTTTTTGAGACGGAGTCTTGCTCTGTCGCCCGGGCTGGAGTGCAGTGGCCGGATCTCAGCTCACTGCAAGCTCCGCCTTCCGGGTTTATGTCATTCTCCTGCCTCAGCCTCCGGAATAGCTGGGACTACAGGCGCCCGCCACCTCGCCCGGCTAGTTTTTTGTATTTTTAGTAGAGATGGGGTTTCACCATGTCAGCCAGGATGGTCTCGATCTCCTGACCTCGTGATCCGCCCGTCTCAGCCTCCCAAAGTGCTGGGATTACAGGCTTGAGCCACCGCGCCCGGCCTTATCTGGCCTTCTGACTTCCCTTCTTCCTTCCAAGGTTCATCTCCAGCCTTAGTAAGCAAGTCACCAGTTGCTGGATGTGACCTGCTCCTCTTTGTTTTCAGGTTTTGCATGCGTTATTCCCACCGCTTGAAATACTCTTCCATATTTTTTGGTCTGGTCAAGGCTGATTTGGCCCTCAGGACTCAGTTCCAATAGCACTGTCTCTGCAGAGCCCTCCTTGGTACTTATTTAAGTGCCTGTGTCTGTCTCAACTAGGCTGAGATTGGAACTGTATTTCTTGAACGGGTATTTTGGTAAATGATTGTGGAAGGAGGAACATCCATGAGCCTGGGGTCCATCTATGTGCTCCCTCCGTCCCCAAGTGATGAATGGTGTCTTAAACAGTGGTCACCACATATGTCTCTGGGGGCCCAGCCACCAACTGCCCGAATCCCCCAACTTCTTCCTCTTGTCCCAGAGTCAAAAGTACCACAATACAGCTTTTGGAAGAAGCTTTTCAAAGCAAGCCAGTTTTTATGAGTGCAAATAAATGATTAGTGCATGAAACGAAAGTACGGATGTTGTTTGGTTTAAATGTGACAGAGGTCCCCATCATTCCATGTTCATTCCCCACCCGCTGGTGTTCTTTCAAGTTTTCTGCATTGAGCAAATGTTACAATAAAAACACAAGGGCCAGGTGCTGTGTAGTCCCAGCTACAAGGGAGGCTGAGGCAGGAGGATCACTGGACCCCAGGAGTTTGAGACCAGTCTGGGCAACACATTGAGACACTGTCCCGAAAACAATTTTTTTTTTTTTTGAGACAGGGCCTCTCTCTGTTGCCCAGGTTGGAGTGTGGTGGCATGATCACGGCTCACTGCAGCCTCAACCTCCCACACTCAAGCAATACTCCCAACTCAGCCTCCCAAGTAGCTGGGACTACAGGCATGCACCATCACGGGTCTCACTATGTGAGCCTCAGTTGCTGAGGCTGGGGAAAAAAAAAAAAGGCCCAGCACGGTGGCTTATGCCTGTAATCCCAGCACTTTGGACTTTGGGAAGCCAAGGGGGGGCAGATCACTTGAGTCCAAGAGTTTGAGACCAGCCTGGGCAACATAACAAGATCCTGTCTCTAGAAATTAAAAAAAAAGAAAACACAAAATACTTAGCCAGGTATGGTGGTGCAGATGGTGGTCCCAGCTACTTAGCAGGCTGAGGTGGAAGGATCGCTTGAGCCCAGGAAGCAGAGGTCGCACAGAGCTGAGGTCACAGCAAGCTGAGATTGTGCCACTGCACTCCAGCCTGGGCGACAGAGTGAGACCCCATCTCAAAATAAATAAATAAATAAAAATAACAGAAACACAAATCCCCTCACAGACCCAGAACCTATAGTACCTATCACAGGAGGGAACTGGGGAGGGGCTCCCAGCAGTCTTCTCCTTAGTCAGCAGTCTTTTTGCTGAGGGATCCTGGGGTCTTCAGTCCCATTACCAGTTGGAATTACACAGTGGAGACAGGGATCCAAAGTCCTGGGGTCGGCCTCCTGCTGCAGCGGCCCAACCTTCCCTCCTCCAGGAGAATTGTTATCTGTGGGATTCCATTTCATCAACACAAAGACAGTTTTTTTTACCTTGCTATGCAGAATGCAACACCCCGTTTCTGGATGAAATTTGTGCTTTAGTTTTACAGAGCCAAAAGGCCTAACAGAAGAAAAAGAACTCCTCCCTAGAGAGGGAGGCTGGGAGCCTCACACTCTCTCAGAGGCAATGCTGAACTTTCTACCCCTTTACAGCAGACGGACCACAGCCAGCTCAGCCTTTTCTGATATATTTACAACTACAAAAGATACGGTTAAAAAAGAAAAATACTTGGGTGCGGTGGCTCATGCCTGTAATCCCAGCACTTGGGGAGGCCGAGGTGGGTGGATCGCCTGAGGTCAGGAGTTCAAGACCAGCCTGGCTGACATGGTGAAACCCCTTCTCTACTAAAAATACAAAAATTAGGCCAGGCGTGGTAGCTCACACCTATAATCCCAGCACTTTTGGAAGCCGAGGCAGGCGGATCACCTGAGGCCAGCCTGGCCAACATGGTGAAACTCTGTCCCTACAAAATTAGCCAGGTGTGGTGGTGCACACATGTAGTCCCAGCTATTCAGTAGGTTGAGGCAGGAGAATCACCTGAACCTGGGAGGCGGAGGTTGCAGTGAGCCGTGATCTCCTACTGCACTCCAGCCTGGGTGACAGAGTAAAACTCTGTCTCAAAAAAAAAAAAAAAAAAAATTCAGGGTACAAGGCCAGGTGTGTAAATCCTGTTGGTGAGCAAATCGCCTCTTTGGGGACAATTTGGCCACTTCCTTAAACACTGTTCCCAGTTACACAAAAGGCAGGCTACATACAGGAATATTCCTCTCAGCACTGCTTGCAACAACTCATGTTGGAGTGGTTAGACAAATCCATATTACCCATGGCAGGAAAGAACTAGGGAGGGATTCCAAGTGACCAGTATGTGTACTGCCTTGGGAAGATCTCCCAGAGTGGTTTTTATTGATTGATTGAAACGGGGTCTTTCTGTATGCCAGGTTGGAGTGCAGTGATGCAATCACAGCTCACTGTAGCCTTGACCTCCTGTGCTCCAATGATTCTTCCACCTCAGCCTCCCAAGTAGCTGGGGCTACAGGCACACACCACCAGGCCTGGCTAATTTTTAAATTTTTTGTAGAGACAGCGTCTCGCAACGTTGCCTATGCTGGTTTCAAACTCCTGGGCTCAAGTGATCCTCCCACCTCAGCCTCCCAAAGTGTTGGAATTACAGTCTTGAGCCACCATGCTCAGCTATTTTCCTTTCCTTTTTTTTTTTATTTTGAGATGGAGTCTCACTCCATCTCCCAGGCTGGAGCATAGTGCCATGATCACAGCTCTCTGCAATCTTGACCCTAGGGTCAAGCAATCCTCCCACCTCAGCCTCCTGAGTAGCTGGCTTATGGCTCACTGCAGCCTTAACGTCCTAGGGTCAATCATCCCACTTCAGCCTCCTGAGTAGCTGGGACTACAGGCACACGCCACCATGCCCAACTAATTACATTTTTTTTTTTTAGAGATGTGGGTCTCACCATATTGCCCAGTCTGGTCTTGAACTCCTGGCTCAAGGGATCCTCCTGCCTCGGCCTCCCAAGGTGCTGGGATTACAAGTATGAGCCACTGTGCCCGGCTTTGTGAATGCACTTAATGCCACTGAATTGTAAACTTAAAAATAGTTAAAATGGTACATTTTATATTATGTATATGTATATATTTATCTTTAGAGATAGAGGTCTCCCTGTGTTGCCCAGGCTGGCCTTTAACTCCTGGGCTCAAGTGACCCTGCTGAGTCAGCCTTCAGAGTAGCTGGGACTACAGGTGCATGCCACCGTGCCTAGCTATGTTTGTTTATTTATTTATTTATTTATTTATTTATTTATTGAGATGGAGTCACTCTGTCACCCAGGCTGGAATGCAGTGGCACCATCTCAGCTCACTGCAAGTTCTGTTTCCCGGGTTCACGCCATTCTCCTGCCTCAACCTCCCAAGTAGCTAGGACTACAGGCACCCGCCACCACGCCTGGCCTATTTTTTGTATTTTTAGTGGAGACGGGGTTTCACCGTGTTAGCCAGGATGGTCTCGATCTCCTGACCTCATGATCTGCCCATCTCGGCCTCCCAAATTGCTGGGATTATAGACGTGAGCCACCGGGCCCAGCAGCTATGTTTGTTTTACCACAATGAAAGGACTTACAAAAAAGAAGGTAGACACTGAAGAGAATACACAGCTGGAGTCCATTTATAGCAAGTACAAAAACAGGAAAAACTAATGTCTGGTGACAGACATCAGAACAGTGACTGCTCTTTGGAGGTTAATGGCTAGAATGTATGAAGGGGGAGGTTCTGGGGTAATTATCTATTTCTTTCTTTTTTTTTTTTTTTTTTCCCTGAAATGGAGTCTCGCTGTCACCCAGGCTGGAGTGTAGTGGCTCCATCTCAGCTCACTGCAACCTCTGCTCCCAGGTTCAAGCCATTCTCCTTCCTCAGCCTTCTGAGTAGCTAGGATTACAGGCGTGCGCCACCACGCCCGGCTAATTTTTATATTTTTGTACAGATTTCACCATGTTGCCTAGGCTGGTCTTGAACTCCTGACCTTGTGATCCGCCTGCCTTGGCCTCCTAAAGTGCTGGGATTACAGGCGTAAGCCACCGCGCCGGGCCTAATTATCTATTTCTTGATCTAAGTGCTACTTCTGCCAGTGTTCAGGTGGTACATGCCACCAAGCTTTTTGCTTATGTTTGCCCCTGTATGCATTATTTATCCTTTAATCATTAGTTCTCCAAAATCCTCAAACTCCAGCGCCTTTTTTTTTTTTTTTTTTTTTTGAGACAAGGCCTCGCTGTCGGGTGGAGTGCAGTGGCTCAGATCATAGCTCACTGCAGCCTCGAACTCCTGGGTTCAAGCGATCCTCCCATCTCTGTCTCCCAAAGCGATGGGAAAAAATGTTAATTGCCGTCGAGCGCGGTGGCTCACGCCTGTAATCCCAGCACTTTGGGAGGCCGAGACGGGGGCGGATCACCTGAGGAAAGGAGTTCGAGACCAGCCTGACCAACAGGAAGAAACCCCGTCTCTACTAAAAATACAAAATTAGCGGGGCGTGGTGGCGCATGCCTATAACCCCAGCTACTCCGCAGGCTGAGGCAGTACAATCGCTTGAACCCGGGGGGCGGTGGCTGCAGTGAGCCGAGATCGCGCCATTGCACTCCAGCCTGGGCAACAAGAGCGGAACTCCGTCTCAAAAAAGAAAAAATTTTAATTGCAAAAATCCGAATAAGTTCTTGAAAGCTGGACTTCTCCCGCTTTTTGTGCCCTAAGCCTACGCTGAATCTGTGCCTCCTTTGAAATGCTTTCCCGCCTTCTTTCTCCGGGTCCCACGCTACCTGGGGCCGCACTCTTCAAGCACTGGATGCTGACTAACTCGTCTCCTTATCTGTCTTCCCGACTGGCCCAGAGCTGAGTTTTTACTAATCCCGCTAACCTGTAGTTCGGTGCGCGTTGCAAAGCAGTAACGAATCCAATCAGCCCGGGAGGCAGACAGCAAGGCCGGAAGAACAAGGCTGGAAAGGGGAAACGTCGCACCGGCTCTGCCCAGCGGCGCCAGCCTGGGCATCCTTACGCAGACGCGAAGCCACGCCCCTTTCCCCAAGTACCTCCCCGCTAACTCCTCCCCCAGGCCCCGCCTCTCACACGGATTGTCTAAGTCCCCGCCCACCAGGCGTGGCCCCGCTCTGGGAGGACCGCAATCCCGCCAACAATGACTCCGCCCCTCCTTCCTCTGAGAAACCTGTCCCTTTTATTTAAAGAATACCTTTTACGTCAGCCCGCCTTACGTAGCTTTGCGTCATCAGTGCAAGGCGCGGAGGCGGGACTTCCTGTCCCTGGCATAACAGCTTCCGGGAGAAGCCGGAAGAGACCGGACCCTGAACAGAATCGCAGATTGCCAGCCCTTTTCCCGACCACTACGGAAAGACGAGTCCAGGGGCCGTCCTGGCGAGGTCAAAACATTTAGTCTGGCCTTTTCAGGTGAGGACTTCCCCATCCAGGCACAGTGCCGGTCAAATCCCCCTTTAATTTCCCATGACTCCCCGCGTCCTCAAGCCCCGCCCCCAGTTCCCCAGCCCCGCCCCGAAGTTTGAGGGGTGTGGACGGTTTGTGACCCCCTTAGCCGACCCTACCCCTCACGGGCCGGGAGAGCTGGGCTTATCACGGAGGCCAGGGCCAGGGAGCCCTTCGGTTCGGGTGGGCCCATGGACCCCAGTCCAACGCCGCGGGAATAGGACCATCCAAACGCGAAACCTTCGCCTCAGAAAAAGGGTGCGGGACCCCTCCTCACCGTGCGGTCACGGTACGGACAGGGTAGATCACAGGCTGAGGGACAGAGTAAAGACCTCTCAGGCCGGACACCTGGGGTCCTGCGGGGCCCCTCCCCACGAGAGTTCCCTGTGTCTTTGCCAGCCGTTTTCGTCTTTCTTCGTCGCAGTTACCTTTTCTGTAAATCATGGTTAATGACATTAATCTTCTTGCCATCAGGGGTTAGTTGTGGGTGTGATATATAATTGCTACCATTTATTGAGCAATTGCAATTTGCACTGTGCCAGGCACTGTGCTAAGTATTTTGCTTCGATGATTTCACGTCATCTTCAAAACAACCTCATGAGGTAGGTACTGTTTTTAACCCCATTTTACTGATGAGAAAGCTGAGGCTCTGAGAAAGTTGTCTGAGGTGATATAGCTAGTAAGACGCGAGACTGGGGTTATAATTAGTTGTTGTTTTTCTAACTCCAGGGCCGGTATATTAAATAAGGATGTTGATGTGTTCCACAGATATTCTTTGAGCAACTACTGGGGCATTATATTGGACGCTTAAGTACCAAGAGAAATACATACGATCCTTGTCTAAGAGAGAGATGGAGAGGTAGATAAGTATAATGAAGTTTTATAGGTGCTGTGAGAATAGTCTGATAATGATAATCACCAGACTGGATTTGCCCAGGGACAGCTGTGAAAGCAGCAGATTCTCCAAGGGACATAGTAGGTACTCCAGGGAGCAAGCAGGGACCCTTCCTGCCTTTCTAAGACACTGCAGCAGCAGAACCTTCACAGTGAAAGAAGTGAGACTGAGATATGGATTGTGAGAGTTGTTATGGAATCTTTTTCAAATCACTTCCACGTGGGAAGTGGTCATTGCAGGAGTGGGGCCATGGTGACCCAGGAGGGTGGTGCTTCTGGTGTCTGTCCCATGTTGCTCTCCAGGGCTTGCCAGAAGTTTCAGAGGTGGCACATAATGTCTGCTGCATAGTGTCTGCTTGCGACCCCTACAGAGTTGCCCGTTTGAGGTTGTCTGACTCTGCTTTTGATGGTAGGTCAGTTTTCTTTGACTCTTGACATCTGGCAGCCTGGATCTGTGACCAGGAATGAAATAGGCTGAAATGAGACAATCCGGCAGGGATGGCTAAACAGTGCCTCTAAGCGTGCCCCGCAGTAAAATATTACAGACTTTTGGGTCTCTCTCAAGCCACTTTGGAGGCTGCTTAGGAGACATATTTGCTTGACCAAGTGATAGAAATCCTAGAGAAACTCAGGCCTCAGCAAAGGTTTTTCCTCATTCGCCAAAAAAGCAACAACAGTAGCAGCAGCAGCAGCAGCAAGGCTGTGGGCTTTTCCTGCTGATCCACGCTCATTGGGAAGTTGGAGTGTGAGAGAGGAAGGTCACAGAACCTGAAAGCAAGAGTTTCACAATAGAGGCAAAGGGTACGACAGGTCTTCAGCTTTACGTTGGGGTGCCAGAATTAGGAAGGTTTGTGCCCCCTTTTACAGAACACTGAACTCCTTTTTTTTTTCCAGGGCTGGGTCAGTTAGAACCTAAACAAACTAGAGACCTGGTTGCAACCCCTCAGGCTCTGCTGATGCTGTCCCCCTTTGTTCCTGCAGCGTGGACCCTGCCGGCAGCCAGGCCATGGAGCTCTCTGATGTCACCCTCATTGAGGGTGTGGGTAATGAGGTGATGGTGGTGGCAGGTGTGGTGGTGCTGATTCTAGCCTTGGTCCTAGCTTGGCTCTCTACCTACGTAGCAGACAGCGGTAGCAACCAGCTCCTGGGCGCCATTGTGTCAGCAGGTGACACATCCGTCCTCCACCTGGGGCATATGGACCACCTGGTGGCAGGTCAAGGCAACCCCGAGCCAACTGAACTCCCCCATCCATCAGAGGGTAATGATGAGAAGGCTGAAGAGGCTGGTGAAGGTCGGGGAGACTCCACAGGGGAAGCTGGAGCTGGGGGTGGTATTGAACCCAGCCTTGAGCATCTCCTTGACATCCAAGGCCTGCCTAAAAGACAAGCAGGTGCAGACAGCGGCAGTCCAGAGGCCCCCCTGAGATCTGAGGATAGCACCTGCCTCCCTCCCAGCCCTGGCCTCATCACTGTACGACTCAAATTCCTCAATGATACCGAGGAGCTGGCTGTGGCTAGGCCAGAGGATACCGTGGGTGCCCTGAAGAGGTGAGTGGCCTGGGAAGTGGGAAGCTGCTTGTGCTCATCCCCCAGCCCTTGGTTGCCTCTAAGGAGGCTGGTGCAGACCTAGGAGCTGCAGGAAAGTATAAGATCCAGCCCCTACTAAGGGCAGGTAGATACTTTCTTAGAAATACACCCCTCAAGCCGGGCGCGGTGGCTCCCAGCACTTTGGGAGGCCGAAGTGGGTACATCACGAGGTCAGGAGTTTGAGACCAGCCTGACCAACATGGTGAAACCCCACCTCTACTAATAGTAAAAAAATGAGCTGGGCGTGGTGGCACACACCTGTAATCCCAGCTACTCAGGAGGCTAAGGCAGGAGAATCGCTTGAACCTGGGAGGCGGAGATTGTAGTGAGCTGAGATTGCACCATTGCACACCAGCCTGGGTGACAGAGTGAGACTCAGTCTCAAAAAACAAAACAAAACAAATACACCCTTCATTAGTTAAGGATAAAGATGAGGGAGGCCGGGCACGGTGGCTCATGCCTGTAATCCCAGCACTTTGGGCGGTCAAGGCGGGCAGATCACAAGGTCAAGACATCAAGACCATCCTGGCCAAAATGGTGAAACCCCGTCTCTACTAAAAAAAAAAAAAAAAAAAAAAAAAAATTAGCTGGGCGTGGTGGCGCATTCCTGTAGTCCCAGCTACTCGGGAGGCTGAGGCAAGAGAATTGCTTGAACCCAGGAGGCGGAGGTTGTAGTGAGCCAAGGTTACGCCACTGCACTCCAGCCTGGCAACAGAGCGAGACTCCGTCTCAAAAAAAAATAAAAATAAAAAAAATGAAAAAAAAAATCCATCCTCTAATTTTTCCCTACTCCCCTGCTTTGTTGGTCCAGGCCTGTTTGCTTTCTCATTCCTCACCCTCTGTCTTTCCTTCCATGTCTTTCATCCTTATAGCAAATACTTCCCTGGACAAGAAAGCCACATGAAACTGATCTACCAGGGCCGCCTGCTACAGGACCCAGCCCGCACACTGCGTTCTCTGAACATTACTGACAACTGTGTGATTCACTGCCACCGCTCACCCCCAGGGTCAGCTGTTCCAGGCCCCTCAGCCTCCTTGGCCCCCTCAGCCACTGAGCCACCCAGCCTTGGTGTCAATGTGGGCAGCCTCATGGTGCCTGTCTTTGTGGTGCTATTGGGTGTGGTCTGGTACTTCCGAATCAATTACCGCCAATTCTTCACAGCACCTGCCACTGTCTCCCTGGTGGGAGTCACCGTCTTCTTCAGCTTCCTAGTATTTGGGATGTATGGACGATAAGGACATAGGAAGAAAATGAAAGGCATGGTCTTCCTCCTTTATGGCCTCCCCCTTTTCCTGGCCAGAGCTGGGCCCAAGGGCCTGGGAGGGAGGGGTGGAAAGGATGTGATGGAAATCTCCTCCATAGGACACAGGAGGCAGGTACGGGGCCTCCCTTTCTCGTCCACAGAGTACAGACGTCCCTTCTGTGCAAGCACAACTCAGGTAGAAATGAGGATGTCATCTTCCTTCACTTTTAGGGTCCTCCTGAAGTTCAAAGCTGCTGGCTAAGCTCAGTGGGGAGCCTGGGCTCTGAGATTCCCTCCCACCTGTGGTCCTGGCTCTTCCCAGTGTCCTGCATGTCTGCCCCCAGCACCCAGGGCTGCCTGCCAGGGCAGCTCAGCATGGCCCCAGCACACCTCCATAGGAATCCTGGAGTATCCTTCCATTTCTCAGCCAAATACATTTTGAGACTGAAATCACACAGGCGGGAATGAAGATTGTGCCAGCCTTCTCTTATGGGCACCTAGCCGCCTTCACCCCCCTCTACCCCTTAGCAGGAATAGGGTGTCCTCCCTTCTTTCAAAGCACTTTGCTTGCATTTTATTTTTTTAAGAGTCCTTCATAGAGCTCAGTCAGGAAGGGGACAGGACACCAAGCCAAGCCCCCAGCATTGGGAGCGGCCAGGCCACAGCTGCTGCTCCCGTAGGCCTCAGGCTATAAGCAAGAGACAGCACTGGCCCTTGGCCAGCATCCTACCATTCCCAACTCCAAGGACTGGGTATGGATCGCTGGGCCCTAGGCTCCTGCTTCTGGGGCTATTGGAGGGTCAGTGACTGAATAAAGTTCCATTTTGTGGTCCTGGAGCCTCTTTCTGTGACAGAGAATGACTGCGCTGCCCCCAGCAACATGGTAATGAGGGTAGGTAGGCCGGGGCTACCAACGGGAGATGCAGTTTATTTACACCAGCAGCCATGGGGGCAGAGGGAATACACAGCGTTTACAAAGTTAGCTACCTGTACAGAATGGATTACATATGCAAAAATAAAAATCTCAAGACCACAGGACAGCGTGAGCCCCACCCCCCTCCCCCAATGACCCCAGCATGCGGTAATGCCAGGCGGGTGGCCCCTGGGCATGCGGGGGGGAGTGATGCATGGAAGGAAAAGCCACCGGCCATGGAAATTAGTACAGAACCCCCCCACACACACTCAGACACATGATAGGATACAGGGCGGACGACACCTAGCCGGGGTGGGAAGGATGGGAATTGAAACCCACACAGCCTGCTGTTAAAGGGAGGGGAGTGGGGAGCTCCTAGCCCCTGTTCAACTACATGGTAGGGGGGCACTCTCTCCCCAGAAGGAAAAGGGTTTGTTCCCTCAGGGTCCCTGCTGGACCAAGCCCATCTCTTACCCAGCCTGGGCAGGGGGCTCTGCCCTGAGGGCGGGCCAAGGAACAATGGGGAAGTTTATGTGGACAAACCAGTTCCCAAACTACTTCCCACTTCTCCCTCCTCCAACCAGAAGGGGGAAAAAGGGAGAAGCCACAGGGCAAAGAGTGTATTAGGGCCTGAGCTGCAGCTGCCTCTCAGAAGGGAGAGTGGCCCACAGCCTTCCTCCCTTCACCTTCAGCCCACTCCCCAGACTGCATCTGGAAGCGGCTGGAGGCCTGCTGAGATCCTCCTCCCTCCGGCCTCCCCTCGGAGGGAGAAGGCTACGGAGGGCCAAGAACGGAGGAGCCCAGGCCCCAGGATTTATTCTAACTCCTGCCAAAATCTGTTTGGCTTTTTAAAAAATAATCACAATTTGTGGGTTAAAAACCAATTTGCAACCAGGCATGAGCCACAATCAGAACCACCCCAGGGGGAGAGCGGAGTTCCAGACAGGGCATTGCAGCCCCATCTCTGTTGTTCCCTTAACCCTCTAGGGTCCCTAACCCGATCAGTCCAACCAGTCCTGGGTACTAGCTACCCAAATGTGGGATGGCTCCTCTTGGGAAGAGGGCAGGGGACATGTCCAGGAAGTGCCAGAGAACTTGGCTCAGGGTCACCTCCACCCGTGTCAGTCAGCTCTGCTCCCAGCCCAGGTCGCGGTCCTCCAGCTTGGCTCCTGGGAGTGGTGGTGCCCGCATGGAGGGGGGACGGTACATCTCTTCAGGATGTAGACCAGGCAGGTGGGCACACTGGCATGACAGTCCCAGAGAGGGGCAATGACACCCCTTCCCCTCCACTGACAACCCGGAGCACAGAGGCCACCCTCTCTTCCCACCCGACTCCTAGCAAAGGGGGAGAGGCATGAGATTAGGATTTTCCTCAGAGCCCCAAACCACAAGTACAGAATAAATAACTTAAAAGCGCTAAGGAAGGGAAACAGGGCAGGCTTTGGAGGCAGGAGCGCTGAGAGAAACTGAAGCCAGTCAAGGTGAAGGGGGTGGAAGCAGCAGTTGGGAACCTGGGCTGCCCTGGTAGGGCAGTGGGGCAGGATGGGCAGGAGGAACACGGGGCCACCCCAGGAGGGTGAGGCTGGGTCCCTTCCTGGGGCAGGGAATGAGGTAAGAAAACATTTCAAATAAAGCAGCACCGTTCCCTCTCACCTTGGGGCCCCACTCCTCACCAGCCCTGGGTCAGGGAGGAGAGACAGGGGGAGGAATTCTGACACTTCTCCCTCTTCCTACCCTCCCTTTCCCATTCCTTGAAGCTGTAGAGGCTGGAGGCCCTTTCCTGGCACCCAACAACAAAAGGACAGCTCCTGCTGCCAAGGAGGCCCATGGGGACTGAGGGGAAAGGGCTGCCCCTGTGAGGGCAGGGAAGGTGGCGGCAGTTCTGGACGCCCACCTCAGCAGACAGCACTCTGTGCCTGCCTACCCCTGGGACTGGGGGCATTTGATAGGATTCTGCACACAGACAGGACATGCCCAGCCTTGCCCCTCAGCTCCAAGCACCGGACCCATTCACATTGCTGAGGGCGGCCAAGGCAGGCCCCCTCCAGGCTCAGCTTCCAACCCACAGCCTCCCGGGTCGCCACACTGCCCTTCAGCAGGGCTTAGTCCAGTTCCTGGGGTGGGGGGGCAGGCAGTGCCCTGGCACAGCGCCCAGGTCAGGCCCCTGGCCTAGCTGGACATCCAGTAACTCACAGAATAAATAGGAAAACCGCCTCCCCACCAAACTTATGTCCAAGGCATAATATGTCCAGGTCTGAGTCCTGCACGCCGAGGAGTCGTGCTCCATTGCAGAGGACTTTGACACCCCCCAGGGGCGCATAATCGGATCCTCTGCCTGCCTGGCCCACCAAGCTTCCCAAGCCCCAACCCCCAGCAGCCGTCCATTTGCCAGGCTATGCCACCTGGGTGGGGGTCAGGAGAGAGGGCTCTGCTCAGCCAAAGGCTATCCCTTGCACCCAAGTCAGTTGATGTCATCATAGATGCTGGGCGTCGGGGGTGCCGGTGGCTTTGGCTTCTTCTTCTTGTTGGAACCTAGGCCGGAGGCAGTCCCTACCAGGCTCAGATGGGATTTCTTTTTCTTGGTTTTCCGTGACTCAGAGCTGTTGGTACCTGTAGAGAAAGAGACACAAGGGATGAGAGTAGGGTTGTGGCAGGAGAGGTGGCACTCCCATGGCTTCGGGCACAGCCCCTGGGGCCCAACTGTATCACGTACCTAGACCCCATCCCTGATTTTCACTCGTCTTGGAGGAGCCTGAATCAGAGGGTGAGAGGTCAGAGGAGCCATCCCACTGAAGCCGGCTGATCAGGGCCTGGCTGTCAGTCATGTCAAAGCTGTCATTATCCAGGGAGCTCTCGACCTCTGGAAGGACGCTGGAAAGGGGATGAGCCAAAGAAGGGCTTTAGAGATAGCGATCATCACCCTAACTGGTCATAAGCCCCCACCCCTCCTGTAGGGCCACTTACGCCGAGGGCCCGAGGAAATAAATCCGCACAGTTCGCCTCTGCTCATCTGTGTGCTGTGGGCAGCGTAGGGACCTGGTGGTGAGGCAAGGCAGGGAGGGGTCTGAGGAACTCAGGTAAAGCCTCTCCCCTCGGCAAGGCAGGAGCCACAGGCACAGACAGGGAAGGGATGAGTGCAGATTCGTCCCCAGACTGTGGCCGAAGGCCTGATCATTAGAGGAGGGAAGGGGAAGGGCAGGAGCCCCATTGCTCAAGTCCGACCCATGCCCATGGTGAGTGTGCAGGAGGCCCCTGGCCCCCTTTCTAGGTTCTGTGCTCACCTTGTGCACATCTTCTTGGTGTGTTCAGAAATCACCCCACATTGCTGGAAGAGGAATATAAGCTGAAAGGAGGGATGGAGGGAACCTACTCTAGATGCTAGATATTCCCTTCTGTATAAATGCTAGAAAGCACAAGCAGAGATGGCTCCAAGGTGTCCAGAGCAGACAGTTCCAGGACACTATGGGCCAGGAAACCTAATTCCAGAGAGAGAGAACAATATGGCCCTGACTGCTATGTCACCAGCTTCCTCCCGGGCCTTGACCACTGCCTACGGCTCCAGCCCACTCCCAAGGGCCTTCTCCCTTGCCGGTCCCCCTCACCGTGGTTAGCAGGCTGCGAAGCTCCTCTGGCCCCAGGGTCTCATAGCTGATCCCAGTTGAATTGTTATACTGCAGGAGAACCAGAGGTACAGGTTAGAGAAGGGGCAGAGAAAAGACAGGGGCAGGGGGGAAGCGAGAATCAGTCCCTCTGGTGCCTTTCTAAGCGAGAGGCTTTAGGACAACCCTGCCGTTTTCCAAGTGATTTCTCTCATCCCACCTGTCTATGGATAAGGGGTGGGACTCAGAAAGAACATAAATATATAAGATCCAAATAGCTCATCAGTGCCTCTGGCTGTCAGCATTCTGATCCCTACTTGTCCAAATCCCTACCACCTCATAACCAGGACAATGAGAGCAAGCGCGAGGGGTGGCCCACACTCACCTTAAAAGGATCCGAATTGCTAAGTTCCCCTGAAGAAGAAAAAAGAAGGGGAAGGGTGTTTGATGCAGAGGTACAGACAGAGAACCCTGAAAATAACCAGAGAGGAAGTGGGGGTGACAGAAGGATCACAGGCCCTCCCTCAATTCCCCTATCCCCGGGCCCCACCTCCACCCCCCGGCAATGAGTCCCAGAAGACGCAGCTAGAAGCATTCCCATTGCTCCGGCCCCACTTACCATTTTTGTGTTTTAAAGACTTGGATCTTCGAGGGGAATTGGGGTTCTGGAATGGGAGATACCATAGCTTTGGGGAAAGGGTAACGATAAGGGGGAGCCGAGAACCCAGGGAAGGAAAAAAGATTTGACAAAGCAGCATCCTCAAATTCCTACTCTTCCTCCCCAGTAGGAGGCCTGTCTACCCATGTGCCCTCCCCCACCCTCCATTCCCACCCCCCACCCACCCACCACAGACACTCTGAAGCCCCCAATGACCTCAGCCTTGAGTCAAGACACTTGAGGACTCCCTGCCCAAAGGGGAGGGTATCTGTCCTTTGCCCATCAATTCCCCAATGCTTGCCCCGGCTCTCACCTTGTCTGATTTCCTCTTCTTGGCTGAGGGGGAACAAAAGCATAAAGCGCAGGGTTTCGGTTAAATTCTCAATCTAAGAACATCTCAAGAAAACCGTACAACAGGCTGGGCGCGGTGGCTCACGCCTATAATCCCAGCACTTTGGGAGGCCCGGGCGGGTGGATCATGAGGTCAGGAGATTAAGACCATCTTGGCCAATATGGTGTAACCCCATCTCTACTAAAAACACAAAAATTAGGTGGCCGTGGTAGCGCATGCCTGTAATCCCAGCTACTCAGGAGGCTGAGACAGGAGAATCACTTGAACCTGGGAAACGGAGGTTGCAGTGAGCCGAGATTGCACCACTGCACCCCATCCTGGGCAACAGAGTGAGATTCCATCTCAAAAAAAAAAAAAAAAAGAAAAAGGAAACCGCACAACTATACTCTCTTCATCACTCAAGACAACAACTTGTGACCACTTTATACCCAATTGCTGCTTCCCACCTCATCCCAATGCTCCCCAAGTTTCCCCAGATCCCCAAGCACCTTTCTTTTCTGAGCCATAGGACCAGTCGTTGTCATTGATGTCATCATTATCCTCTTGGTCACTCTCAGACTTATTCATATTGTTGCTATTGGCAATCCTGCCAAAGGGAGGGAAGAGAAAGGGTCAAGGAGGTCCCCCCGCTCTGCCCCCAACTTCAGAGGCACGTGGGGTATCTGGGGCCAAGTAAAACCCACCCTCTGTACCCCCACCAATGCCCCCGGGGGGCTACACCATGGCACAGGCTGCAGAGAATGGGCAGCTCTGGTTCCCTCACCGGCGGTTGGCGATTCGGCTGCTGTTCCGACCCATTCCCAGGCACTTCTCCAGGTGGGGAGCAAAGCGGGAGGCGGCAATGCTGCGACTGCAATTGGGGCAAACACACTCCTTGCTCTTCCACTGGTTGAAAACCTGTCCAAAGATGTCCAACCCCGGCTGGTCCACGATCTCTGGGGACAGGAGAGGCTGGCGATCAGGGTGGGCAGGGGACCCTCTCCTCTTGTTCCCACCTGGGGTCCCACAGCCTCTTCAATCCCTCCCCTGGCTCACAGGAGCTCCAGATGCTACATCTAGCACAGTTTCCAGAGAAGGAAACTCCAAACAGTCCCAGGGAAGGGCTGGACTGCTGCTCCTTCACCCTGAAGCTCACCAAAATCCTTCATGCTATCAGGGTCCGTGTCGTCCAGGAAGAAGTAGCCACACTTGACAGCCCGGTGTACCTCAAAGCAGAATCCCAAACAAGAATCCTCGACCAGGTCCGCATATATCTCCTGAGCGATGGCCTGGGCCCCAGGGGAGAACATCTACGGTCACAAGAGTCACAGCCCCCTGGACTCTCACCAACCAAATCTGCTGCCAACTGGCCCCAGCCAAAAATCATGCTTTCTTTGCCATTTTCCCCATCTTGACTTCGTGTTCTTTCTTCTTCCTGGATCCTTGGCCTTTTCAGCTGGCTATTCCCTTTAAGGAACAAGGCTGACTACCCAAATTCCTCTTTGGTGTGGATGCCAGATATAGCGACGTAGAGACATCAAGAGAAAGAACTGGAGGCACACGTGGGGGAGCCCTCACCTCTAGTTTGCTGTTATCCAGGCCAGACAAAGACATTTCCTCCATTTTCATTTGTAAACTCTTGTGGAGACGGCGCTCTGACTGCTCATAGCACAGCGGGCGGCAACACGGCTGCACACACGGGGGTGGGGGTGTTGTTGTGAGTCCAAGGCACCTCTGAAGGCGGCCACCTGCCCTCCCACCTCGCTGCCCAGAACTCAGTCCTGGCATCAGGGTCTCTCCTTCCCCAAGGCCCAGGCTCACTAAGTCTAGATGGTCCTTCAGGGCCTGAAACCTAAAGGGGGCCTAGTCTTTCCCAGGCCTGAGCTCAGGCCCTGGACTCCACTGCCAATCAGAGTCTGGGTCTATAGGAGGCAGCAGCTCACCCTAGGTCCCCAAAACTCAAACCCCTCTTTGATACCCATGGTGCAATGCAGCAGGGGGAGGAGAAGGAACTCCAAGGCCTCAAAGCAAACCCACAGGGTGTGGCAAAGAACTGCACAGACTCCTAAATACACCCCCACCCCCCCCCCCCCCCCCCCCGCCTTCCCTAAAGACTCTCCTCAGAGTCACCTCTGCTTTCAGCCAGGATGTCCACTTGGGGGGGTACTGCTACCAGAAGTAGAAATGGCCCTAGGACCCTACAACCTTCACCCCACTCTGCCTTCACTTGAAATCAGCCTGCCACTCCACGAGGGAAGCAGAGCTCACAGGAGCCTAGAGCTAAGGAACATTTCTAGCCACCATGAGCAGGAGCGGCGGGGCGGGCGGCCGGGGGGAGACCGGTGGGGTGGCACGCCAGGAGCGGGCACTCCCCTTACCTGTTCTTCCTTTAAATAACCACCCGCCCTCCCTCAGGACCAGCCCGGAAGTCTCTCCAAGAGCCCCAAAGTCCAGGAACCCCCACCCAAGGATTCAGACACAGCACCCACAGCCCAGGGCCCCTCGGAACGGTGGGTACGAGTTTCAGGAGCCGCCGGCCTAGAGTGGGGTGGGGACTGACGAATGAGCCGGGGGCACTGGGAAGGGTAGGAGGCCGGGCCTCGGCTCTTCCCCCGTCCCTGCGGCACTGCTGCTGCATCATACCGACTGGGGGGAGGAGAGCCGAGCCGCCGGGGCCGGCGCCGGGCCGGGACAGACCGACCCCCAGAGAGTGGACAGAGTGGGACGCGTCCCGGCCCCTCTCCTTCCCCGCCCGCCAGCAGCCCCGGCCGGCCGGGGAGAGGAGTCCGGGAGGGTGTCTCTATTGTCCCGGGGGCTGGGGCCTGGCTCCCTAACAAAGGCCCCGCGCCCCCTCCCCGGCCGGCCCTGCCCCGCCCAAGGGGGACCCAGACGGGGGAGAGCTGGGGGCCCCGGTCCGGCCGGGAAGCTGGGGGAAGCCGGGCGTTTCCGCGTCGGCCCGGGGGGAGGGGAAGGGGCGCTGACCCAGACCTGGGGGGAGGGGGCCCAAGCCCCGCCTCGGGCCCCGCCCCCCGCCCCCCGCAGGCCCCTCCCCCGTCCCCGTCTCCGTCCCGTACTCACCCCGCCCGGGGGGCCGCGCCGGGGCCCGGCGGCCTCTCAGGGCCGCGTCCTCCGGCGGCGGCGGCGGCGGCGGCTGCTCCGGAGCCCCATGTCCGTCGGTCCGTCCTCGCCTCTCCCCGGGGCCCAGGGCCCGGGGCCGGGGGGTCGGGCCGCCCCCCCGCCTCGCCGCCTCACCGGGCGGCCATGGCCCCTTCCCCTCCCTTCTTGTCCCGTCGCCGCCTCCTCCTCCTCACCTCACCCCGCCCGCGCGCTGTCCGCGCGCCGTCCGCGCGCCCCTCCCCCCGCCCCCCACTCCAGCCCGCCTCTCCCGGGCGGGGGGTGCGGCGCGAGCCCGGAGCGCGCGCGCGTGTGCCGCGACCGGAGGATGGATGGATGGAGCGAGCGAGAACGCGAGCGTGCGCGCGCGCGCCCCTCTCCCCCTCCCTCTGCGCGGGCGCGAGGCCAAGCGCGAGCGCGCTCCAACCTCCTCCTCTTCCTCCTCCCGCCCCTCCCCAACACCCCGCCCTCCCCTTCCCTTCCTCTTCCTTCTTTCGCTTTCGCGCGCCCAGCGACTGCTCGCGCCTGCTAGAAGGGCCCGAGCGCGTGCATCTGCCCCGCGGCCGCAGCTCGGCAGCATTTGCTCCAGGGGGCGGGGACCGGGAGGGGAGGAGGGGCGCCACGCCGCCGTCCAAAGTACCGGCGGACGGGGACGGGGGCGGGGAGATGGGCGGGGCCTTCGCGGACCTCCCCGACCAATCGCCGGGAGGCCTCGACCCGGGAGGCCCAATAAGATGGGGGTGGGTGGGGCGGCGTTCAAGGTGAGGTGCGCGGTGCGCTGGGGGCGGAGACGTTGTGCCGTCCCGGCCGGCTTGGGGGCGGGGGCAGCGGGTGGCGTCGAAAGAGAGCGCCGGCTCCCAGCCGATCCTGGGACGCCTTCCGGCCCAGGCTTCCCCGCCCTTCCCTCGGGGCTCCCCGCTCTCTCCCCCCCACCCTCCGGTCCCCCCTTTACCCCGAGGCGTGCAGCCACTTCTGTGAAGAGGCCAGACTTGAAGTGGGGCGCAGTTAGGACCTCGGGGCGGAAAGCCCGTAGAACCGAAGGGGCTCGCCCGCGCCTCAATTCTCCCGGTTTCTGGGCGGGTCTCAGCCCACGCCAGGCCTGCGGACCAACAAGCGGCCGAGATGAGGGTCCGCTGCTGAGGTCGGAGGCCAAGCTGCGCCCTTCTGCGCGGAGCGCCCTCCCCGCCCCTCATCCTAATTTAGATCCCACACCTGCTCGCCTTTCCTGCTTCCGGAACCCACGCTGGACCCCCCACCCCTCAAGACAGCCTGCCTGGCACTAGCCAGATCCTTCCCCCGACCCAGTGCTTTTCCCTTGGGTGCAGAGTGTCCCTATGCTCACGCTCTCAGTCCCTCTTTAGGAAGGAGCGGACCTTTTCCCAGCCGCGGTGGATGGCTGGATTGGCGCTTTCATCTCGGTTACTCTGTGTCTGGTGTCCTGGAACGGTTGTGTGACAGCCCTCTCCCCTCAAGAGATAAGATTAAAAAGGAGGATAGTCTGAAATCACATACTTGGAGCCATCTTTGGTTTTTAGTTTTCAGCAAATATTTATTTTATTCTCACCGATTTTTCCTGAGAAACAGCAAACATTTATTAAGGCGATATTCCAGAGTAGTTAAGATCAGGCGTCTGATTTGAATTTAAATCGTTGGACCTAACAAATGAGTTTCCTGTGCCTCAGTTTCCTCTGTTGTCAGTGGGCATGATAGTCCTATCTCATTGCGTTGCTGTAGTGATTAACAAGTCAGTGCATGTGAAATTCTTAGCTCTGTGTAAGTGCTTGGTAAATCTTAGCTGTTATTCTTACCGTGCTCCAGGTGCTGGGATAAAAGATGATATAAGACAGTTGTGCTTCTTCAAGAAGTTCACTGTCTTGTGGGATGGACAGGTAGGATAATAATTGCAAAAGAGTGTGACGAAAACAGCAGAGAGAGAGAGAACAGAGGTAGCCAGAAGGAGACATCAAATAATGTAAGAAAGTTGGTCAAGAAAGGCTTCTTGGGTGGGACGGAGTGGCCCAGGCCTGTAATTCCACCACTTTGGGAGGCCAGGAGCTCAAAACCAGCCTGCAAAAATGCAAAAATTAGCTGAGTGTGGTGGCGTGCTCCTATAATCCCAGCTACTCGGGAGGCTGAGGCAGGAGAATCGCTTGAACCCGGGAGGCGGAGGTTGCAGTGAGCTGAGATTGCACCACTGCACTCCAGCCTGGGCGACAGAGCGAGACGCTGTCTCAAAACAAAACAAAACAAAACAAAAAAGAAGAAAAAGAAAAACTTCTTGTAGTAGGACATGAACCAGGTGAAGGTAGGCCAAGAAAGCATTGGATATCCCCAACCAGAAGCTTCAGAAACATGGATCAAGCTGGAACAGAGGATTGGGTGGCAGAGTAGCTGGAGGTGAGCAGGCTGGATCATACGGGACAAAGCAAGTAGGTGTTGAAAGTTTCGCCTGTAAGCCATGAGGAGTCCTCAAGGGGAATCATTCACCAGACTTATATTTTTAGTAGATCATGCTGGAGTGTGGTCTGGAGAATAACTTAGAAACAGTAGGTTTTTTTGTTTTGTTTTGTTTTTGGTTTTTTAGCGTTTTGCTCTGTCACTCAGGTTGGAGTGCAGTGGTGTGATCTCAGCACACTGCAACTTCTGCCTCCCAGGTTCAAGCGATTCTCATGCCTCAGCCTCATTAATAGCTGGGATTACGGGCACACACCACCTTGCTCAGCTAATTTTTGTTTTATATTTTTAGTAGAGACAGGGTTTCACCATGTTGACCAGGCTGGTCTCGAACTTCTGACCTTAGGAAACCCACCTGCCTCAGCCTCCCGAATGCTGGGATTACCGGCATGAGCCACTGGGCTTGGCCAAAAGCAGTAGGTTTTTGTTACTGATTGAGGTGTGTCGAGGAAAGGAGAGGGAGGTCTCGAAAACACCTTTAACTAGGATGGGGAACTCAGGGGAGGACATGGGAGGACAAAGGATGACTTCAGTCTGGGATGTATTGAGGTTTCTGTGGGATCAGCTGATGGAGACCCGAAAGGTGATTGAACTTAGATCTGGCACAGAGAAGTAAGCTAGGTTTTCAGGAACTTCAGCAACATAGCCTCAGCCTTCTCTTTCTCTTATCTCCCACCTCCTTTTCAGGAATTCTTCCCACCAGTGATGCTGATCTGTTTCTTACCTAAATATGCCCAGCACATTCTGCCCTAAGGAATTTGCGCCATGGCCAGAAAATCCTCCTGGCTTCTCCCTGTTTACCTAAATCTTTCTTCATATCCCCACCCATGGCCATCCTCATACCAATCTTCTGTACAACTAGACTGTACTATTCATTCGGTGCTTGGCGTGGGCTACTCTGTGATGGTGACCTCTTTGGGCATGTGACAGTCTTCACTGTTAGCACCAGTTCATAAACACTAAGGCCTGAGCTGGTCCTGACTCTGGGTGAGACCCTGGGGTTACAGCAGCAAGCAAGAGAGACACACAAACCTTGTCCTAGCATGGCTTACAGCCTAGCAAGCCCTGATGGGAAGGAAATAAGGCCTAAGTGTGAAGGCATTCAGGCTGCTGAAGAAACATATAGCGTGGAGACCCTTTTTCTCAGGAGCTCAGGGAAGGAAGTGGTCTTTTAAGTGGAGCCCTGAATTAACTAGGCAGAGAGAACACCATGTGTATAGACCCTGGGAGAGAGCATGTTATGTTCGAGACATGAATGGCCAGTGTGGCTAGAGCCAGGGCAGGGCTAACAGGGGCAGCAGATCCCCTAGGGCCTTGTGGGCCAGACTTATTCACCCACTCAACAAATCTTTCTTGGGTGTCAAATGTGTATCAGGCAGTTTCAGATGCTGAGATTACTGTAATGAACAAGCAGATAAGGTGTCTTCTACTTGGTGAGATAGATAATAAACAAATACATAAACAAGAAGATGGAGGAGGCCTCTCTAGAGCAGGTGGTTGGGAAAGGCTTCTTTGGGAGAGGACGTGTGAGTTGAGGCCTAAAGGATGAAAAAAACATCAGGTATGTGTAGAGTTGGAGGAATAGCCATTCTGGGCAGAGAGAACAGGTGCCAAGACCCCGCGGGTAGGCATGTTTGAGGAACAAAAGAGATCACTTGGCTGGATCACTGTGAGTGGTTAGGAAGAGCAGGGTGAGCGAAGATAAGAGAAGGAATGCAGGGGCCAAACCTTGTAAGGCCATGGTAAGACATGGTAAATTTTCAGTACAGAATCAGATTTATTTCTGAGATAACTTTGGCTGCCATGTGAAGAATGGGCTGTAGGGGGCGAGAGTGCAAGCAGGAAGATCAGCTTTAGGAGGTCTTTGCCGAAGTTGAGCAATGATGGTGGCCTTAAATAGGATGGGAGTGGCAGCTGTGGGAGTCACCCTGTGGGAGGGGTCGGCAGATTTGAGACAGCTTTAGGAAGTGGAATGGAGAGGTCTAGGTGATTGAACCTGGAGGTGAAAGGGAGAGAGAAGTCAAGGCCAATACTCTGCTTTCTAGGTTGAACAACTAAGCGTTTGGTAATCATTTCGGGTCTTGAGGTATGAGATGCCTGCAAGATATCCCAGAGGATGCAAGTGTGTCTACACAGGTCTGCAGCTTGGAAGAGCAATCTCTGTCGGCACCACCCTTCAGAATGGTTGCATATGGACGATAATGGGAAATTGAAGGGAGAGACATGAACACCTGGGATAAAATGAGGAAGAGCTGACACCAGCAGAGTAGATCAAGAAGACGAAAGACAGACCAAGTGTTCACCAGATGTAATGAACATGTTGGTGACCTTAGCAAGGAGCCTCAAGGGATGTTGTTAAGTGGGAGGCCAAGAGGTGCAACAAGCTTTTTAGAAGTTTGGCCAGTATAGGATAGGGGCGAGGGCTGGGAGAGAGTTCTTGGACGGGACCTGGGTCTGCAGCCCTTTGAGGTTCCAGGAACCCAGCCAAGGCCTGCACGGGGAAGGGTGTCTTCCTTAATCTCAGAGAGCAAGTTATCTCAGCCCAGCCCAGCCTGCTTCCCATCAGAGGTCTAGATGGTCTTAGGAAAGTCATCCTTAACCCTTAACCTTTAACCCGGGGCGGAGCTGAAGGCTCAGAGTGGGAGAGTGCTCCCTCAACTCCCCACGATAAGCCCTACACTAGGAAGGCTTGCATGCCCAGGGCAAACCCTTGACCCTAATAGCTCATCACCTCCAATTCCCCAAGACCATGTACTGTGGATGAAAATGCATTTGTTCTCCAATTTCTCAGAGTCTTTAGTGGTCTGACAACCCAAGGTGAACAAATGGAATTGAGAAAAGTAGCACAGAACAATGTGAATGTAGGTTGCCTATGGAATCTTCAGGGAAGAGGAAGATAGTTCTAGGAAAAAACGGCAAATTGGCTTCAAGCATTTTTATAGATCAAACCTGTTGGGTCACCCCTGTGAACTACATCACCTTCATTGATTCCAGTGACCAGACAGCAGTCAAACCTTTGTTTTTCACTTTATTATACAAAAAAGGGAAAACAAAACTTCCACAGTTGGCTTTAAGCATAGGCAGACACCTCTAAGCCACTCCCTCCCACCTCCCATGATACAAATTCAAGTTGTGGTTGTTGTTGAATCCTACAAAACACTCCTTAAATATTAGAAAAAAAGTTGGGGGCGGGGACGGGGGTCTTCCCACCCCAGCCATCCCATCCCAGTGCCAAAATGCACTCAAGAGTGACCTCTTACAGCACCAACACCCCCACCCTGACAGTCTTGTTTGTACTGTAAGAATTTTTCAATTTTTAAAACAGGAAAAAAAAAAAGGGCCCCATTGAAAGTTGTTTTTAAATGAAAATACATTCCACTGAAACACAACAGTGTAGGGCAGCCAAATAGGAGACTGGGGTTCTTTGCAGGGCTCTTGGGAAGAAATAGAACCTATAAACCCCTTTACTTAATTCCAGGATTAGGACAAAGGAAGGGGAATGGGAGTGGGGAGTAACCCCCCAGGCCTCCCCACCCCCAGCACCAAGGTCCAAGGCGAAGCAGAGACTGTCTGCCTGCCTTTGAGAGAGGGACCCACCAGCCTCTCTGGGGCCAGGGCCCTTCACCATTCCTGCCCCACTTCTGCGGCAGTTCCCGCTCTTCCCCCATTCCTTGGCTTTCATTCAGAGGGGGAAGGTGGAAAAGCACCAAGCCCCAATTTAATAGGTCATTGACATGATCATAAAAAAAGAACCCTCCAAATTTAGTCAACAAAAAAGTAAGAACTACAGATATAAGGTGACTTGGCTTATTAAGAGGAATAAGGTACCAAAAAATTTGGGAAATGGCTGGGAAGAGTTAGAGACAGCTGAGAAGCAGCTTTTGCAGACTTCTTGCCCAGCTGTGGGGTTGGGGGAGGAGGGAGCAGACCTGAGAAATTAAAGGAAATAGGGGGTGGTGGGAGGATTTAAGGAAAGCTGGAGGGATGTGTAAGATAGGAGCTCCCAGCGTATTTCTTGAAGCCCAGGTTCTGAGCCTAGGGTGGCCAGGCTTGGCCCCTCAGATGAGCAGGGGAGGCCTTTCCCACCAAATATAAGCTTTAAGCTTCACACCATCTTGCCTGTCTTTCCGGAAGCCTTCCTGCTGGACAATGGAGACCAGCAGCTCGGATGCATGTGACCCTGGCAGAGGGAAGCCTGGTCTGGGAAGCATCCTAGAGTGGCTTCGGCACACTCCCCCTAATGGAATCAGAGACTGGGCAAAACAGAGGATGTGGAGAATGGGGTAGCCACAGTCTGCTCCCACCAGGGTCAACATCTCCCGGCTCTCACCGACCCTTTTTCCAGATTCACAACAAACTGATGTGGGCTCTAGGACAGACCCCCTTACACACACACACACACACACACACACTCTTTTGCACACATCCACAGCTGCACCCATGCTATGTACAGGAACACACATACACATACTCTCTTCCACACACATCAAGACCATTTTTAAAAGGTTCCAAACCTACCCCTAAACCCTCCCTCTCCCAGAAATGACAACAGAGACGGCAGCCGAGATCGGTAGGAAACGTCTCGTTGACAGCTCAGAGCTTAAAAAAAAATATATACACATATATAAAAAACACTTCTGCCCCCTCCCCCATGAATGGGTCCAGGCAGCTCCTTCCTGCAGGGGGCAGGGGAGAGGGCCACCAGGGCAGCGCCTGTTTTCTCAAAGGCACCAGCCCTCCTCTCCCCACATTTCCTGCCTCCAGTTCCAATGCAGGGGTCCAGGTGGCAGGCCCCTCTGGGAAGGAATGGGTCTTCCCCAAGCTTCCACCCCACCTTGGATTGGGCTGCAGGTGTGGAGGGCCTCATCGAACTCTTTGGGACCCCCCCACCCCCACTCTCCGGTATACTGTCCATGCCGGAACTGCAAGTGCAGAAGTCGGTGGGGTGGGCCAGGCTGGTCCGGTGCTGGCTTAGTCTGATGGTTGCTGTCCCTGGAGGAGGACCCCCCAAGGCTGATGTCTCTGAGGCTGCAGAGTCCTGGCCTGGGCTCCTCCAGCCCCCTACCCCCACCGTATTTTTTTTTTTTTTTAAAGAAAGAAAGAAAGTGGGGGATGCCAGGGGGGCAGGGGACAGAACATGAGGGAGAAACAAAGGTGGTCAGTTGGGGAGGGGAGCTCCTGGGCTCTCCCTGGCTGCCCTGGGGTGGGGCTGAGCCTCAGTTGGAGTCAGAGTCTGAGGAGTCCCCTGAGGAGGAGGAGCTGGAGCTGCTGCCCTCGGACTCGTTGTCTTCATCCTCATCGTCATCCTCGTCATCATCTTCGTCCTCATCATCCTCTTCATTCTGGGGGGTAAGAAAGGATGTGGAGAGTCATCAGGTGACCGTCCTGGCAGGAATCCCCTCCCCTCCCACTGTGCCCTGTCTGCCCCACCTCGTCCCCATCCTCGCTCTCGTCCTCGCTGCTGGACTCGGAGGAGTCACCGCCATCTTCAGAGGAGTCCCCATTCTCATCATCTTCCTCCTCTTCATCCTCGTCCTCATCATCCTCATCCTCTTCATCATCCTCCTCGGACTCCTTGGAGGGACAGAGGCACATCAGTGGTCTCTGGTCTCTGCCCAGCCATGCCAGGCAGTCCCACCCACCCCACGCCCCTGCATCTGGCAGGGGCTCCTTACCGACTTGGACTGCAGAGTAGTCCGGCTGGATTTGGGGTTTGGGCCTCGCAGCTTGGTCATGCTCTTACGTTTCTGCAGGATGGGGACACGAAGGTGGCAGCCATGAGTTCCAGACACCCGTGAATCCCCCCACCCCTACCCCACTGCTGCTCTGCTCCCAGACTCACGTTGGAGATGTACTCTTTATATGCTGCACGGTCCTGGGGAGACAGGCTCTGGGGGAGACAGAGGTGGCAAGGGTTGGAATATAGCCAACTACTGCTGACTGAGCATGCTGGCCCAGTGCTAGGCAGTGGGCTGAGCATTTATATATCATCACCCCATCTTACTCCTCCCAGGCTCCCTAGATTTTAGGTCTCTGCAGAGAGCCCCTGTGATCTGAGAACACGGGTCCAATTTTTTTTTGAAACAGGGTCTTGCTCTGTGTCCTGTGTCACCCAGGCTGGAGTGCAGTGGCACAATCTCAGCTCACTGCAGACTTGACCTTCTTAGGCTCAAGTGATCCTTCCAACTCAGCCTCCAGAGTAGCTGGGATTACAGGTGTGTGCCACCATACCATGCTACCTTATAATTTTTTTTGTAGAGACAGCAGTCTCACTATGTTGCCCAGGATGGTCTTGAACTCCTGGCCTCAAGTGATCCTTCATACCTTGGGCTCCCAAAGTACTAGGATTACAGGCGTGAGCCACTGCACTGGCCCAAGCTCTAGTATTTCTGCTTCTGATGCCCAGAGTCCTTCTATAAACCACTAAGACTGTTGGTTTTCACATTCTCCCTGTTGCTCTACACAAATGGAAGCTCCTATCAGAGTCTTCCTCACTCTTCCTCACTCCAAAGAAGTACCCCTGTGATGAGTCAGCCTGGCATCACCAACCACACCCTAACACCAAACCCTTGAGCCACTGATGAGGCAGTGGGGCTCGCCGAGCTCCTGAAACAGCAAATCCCCACAATCTTCCTGGGTCCTTGGCCAACCTGCCTTGGTGAATGGGAAGGACACAGGTGATTCTCTCCACTTTTCAGATCTGACTACTCAACCAAAGCACAGAGGGGAAGCACAAAGGCCAGCAGTCTAGGAGAGGTCCCATGGTCCCAGATGGGGGAGGAAAACGCAGTCTGATTTGAATTCTTCAACTTACTGTGTGACCTTGGACAAGTTACTTAACCTCTCTGAGCCTTGGTTTCCTTATTTTTAAAAGGGTGATAGTGGCTGGGGACGGTGGCTCAAGCCTGTAATCCTAGTGCTTTGGGAGGCCAACGTGGGTGGATCACATGAGATCAGGAGTTCAAGACCAGCCTGCCCAGCATACGGTGAAACCCCATCTCTACTAAAAATACAAAAATCAGCCAGGTGTGGTGGTGTGGTGCACGTCTGTAGCTCCAGCTACTCTGGAGCTGTGGAAGGAGGATCGCTTGAACCTGGGAGGTGGAGGTTGCAGTGAACCAAGATCACACCACTGTACTCCAGCCTGGGCAAGACAGCAAGACTCTGTCTCAAAATATAAAAATAAAAGGGTGATAGTAACCGTTATCCGGCAGGATTGCGAGGGCATGGAATGAAATCATGAATAAGACCAGCCAGCACAAGTGGGTGGGTGGGCCAGGCTGGGCTGGTGCTGGCTTAGTCTGATGCCTCCCTGTTCCTTCCAAGGGTCCCTTGTCTTCTTACCTTGACCCAGAGGTCCAGGTGTACCTTGTACTGCTTTTGCTGCTCCTCGGCCAGCTTTTTGTAGTGCTCCTTCTGGCTCTGGGAGATGCGCTGCCAGCGGCTGCCTATCTCCACCATGCGCTCCTTCAGCGGCAGGTGGTTCAGCTCCCCATTGGACAGCAGCTCCTGGGAGAACTTCTGGTAACCGTTCCTGGAAGGTGGGGGTGGTACAAGGAGGGTCAGGACCCCAACAAAGCAGCCCTCCAGCCCTGACCCTCCCCCACCTCCAGGGTAGGCTCCAACCCCCAGGCTCACATGGGAGGCTTCTTGGGTTCTCCCTGGAATTTCATCTTCTTGGAAGAATTTGTAGCAGCTGGAGGTGCCCGCATCTCACTCAGCTCTCTCTGGAGGGAGAAAGGTCACACTCACCCCCCAGTCCCACCCCCAAAATACTGTTGCCTTCTGCCCCATGCCATCAGCACCTTAGCTGGCTGTCTTTTTCTGTGCTGGGGAGGAAGAGAAACAGGTAGAGCTAGTGAGCAACCTCCTAACAGCTCACGTCTGCAGCAGGCACCACAGTTTACAAGTGCTTTCACAACTGCTCGTGTCCCCGAGTCAGCCTGGAGGCTAGCAATGTCACCCCCACCTTACTGATGAGAGGCAGGGGTTCAGAGAAAGAAGCTGAGGCTTGCTGAGGGTCACAGACCAAGACTGGGCCTTCTTGCTCAGAGAGGCTCACCCAAAGGGGAGTGCCCGAGCTTTCAACAAATGGGGTGGCCCCAACCCCATTCCTACCTCGTATCGCTTTTGGTCTTCGGCTGCCTTCTTAATCCACATCAGTTTCTCCTTCTTTTCCATGTTATTCCAGGTCATTTCCATGGCTTTCAAAGCCTTCACCCGGTCATTCTGGGGACCAATAAGGGTATCAGCCGTGGGAGGGGTCACCCGGGGCTGGAGGCTGCAGTACTACCTTTTCCCACCCGTCACCTTGAAGCGGGCCAGGTAGTCGCCGATGACGCTCTGTTGCCAGATCTCCTCAGCTCTCTTGGGGGACTCAGGCAGCTTGCCCCGTTCCTCGCGCTCCCCGCCGGGCTTCCTCTCGGACTGAGCCTTGAGCGCCGCCTCCCGGGCCTTGTACTTGGCCTGCGGGGATGGCCCGGGCGTCAGCCTTCCACCCACCCCCAGGGGGCGCGCGCTCCCCGCGCAGCAGCTCAGGCGCACCCGCCAGCAGGCAGAGGCGTGGGCTGGTGCAGATGTCTCCCGCCTGGGGCTCGCCCCCGCCTGGCCCGCAGCGCTCAGCTGACAGCTTCCCGCCTTCCGGCTGCTGGGCGCGGGCCCCACGTCCCAGCCCAGGCACCGCGTGGCTCAGGCTGGCTGAGGCGGCCAGGGGCGAGGTGGCGCGGCCTGCCAAGGGGAGGAGGGGGCCCTGGCAGCCCCGCTGAGGGCACGGCGCTCCGCCAGGCAGCCTGACCTTCTTCTTCTCAGACAGGTCGTTCCACATTCGGGCCAGCAGGCGGGTCAGCTCACTCTCGGAGAGCTCAGGCCGCTCCTCCTGCAGCTGCCGCCGCTTCTCCTCCGAGAAGATGAACATGGCCGACACGGGCCGCTTGGGCTTCTCAGAGCCGCCCTGTCCAGGTGCAGAGGGTCGGGGTCCGTGGTGCTGCCAGGGAGCCCAGTCTTGCCCACCCCCCTGCGCGGCCGTACCCTCTGCCCACCTTGCCCCCTTCCTGGGCTGGTTTCTTGGAGGCGGGGCTGGTGGCCTGCTTCTTGTTGATGTTCAGCATCTTCTCCTCCCCCAAGACCCGCTGCTGCTCCTCCTCAGGCAGGCTCTGGAGAGGAAAGAGGGGCACGGGCTCACAAGGGCTCTGCCTGCCAAGCCCCAGTCCTCTCTGCCCACTGCCCTACCTGAGGAACACTTACCTCGAGGAAACGGAGCAGCTCCACCTCGTAATCTTTCTTTTTCTGGGAAAGTGAGTGGAGTCAGGATCATTCTGGTGACAGTGTCACCACAGACCCTGCAGTACTCGGAGGACAGTGACCTTCAGTGGGCCTCCAGAGCCTGGGTGTGGGCTGGACTCCCTGCCTGGATGGGCTCAGTTGCTAAGCCCAGCCCAGCCCCACACCAAATTGGAGGCAAGTACCCAAGGCATACGCCACCAGGGACTGACTAGCCCAAGATGGGATCAGACCTCATGCTTCAAAACCCCAAGGCAGGGTGGCCCCTGCCACAGCTCACCTGGTCACACTTCTTGTGATACGCGTCCTTCTCCTTCTGGGACAGCAGCTTCCACTGCTGGCTGCACAGCACCATGCGTTCCGTGCTGGGCACGTCCTTCATGTTGGCCATGAGCTCTGCGCAGTACAGCGAGTAGCTGTTCCTATCAGAGCGGCGGGGAGAGAGGCGCAGCCCGTGAGCGAGCAGGACAGCAGGCCTCCTCACCGGCAGAGCCCAGCCCAACTTCCCAGCTGCCCACTTGCCCACCCACCACAGGGCAGCACTCACGGAGGTGGCTTAGTGGGTCGCCCATCAAACTTGTCCTTGAGCTGGCGTTCAGCTTTGGTGAGGGTGGACTTGGTGATACCCTCCTCACTGATGTTCAGTTCTGGGTGCTTCTGGATATAGTCTCTCATGATCTCCTGCAGAGCCAGGTGAGGGGATGGAGGGCAATGGGGTGTGGGGTTAGCTGGGGCAGGGGCACGGGGAGAGCCGCTGGGGAGGGCAGGCAGGGAGCAAAGCTGGGGATGGCTGCACATCAATGGTGTCACATGAGACATGGTGCCCTGCCCTGCCCTAGCCTGAGATCTCATGGGGGTGGGGGGTGGGGAAGGTAGGGGCAGAGGTGAGGGGCCCAGAAGGCCCCTCCCTCAACAGAGGATGGGGAGTGACACCTCCCGCAGAGTGCGGTGGCCACGGAGTCGGAGGGCAGAGGCTCGTGAAGAGCCGGACAGGGAGGAGCGCAGCGGAAGCCTAACCTCGTACTCCTTCCGCTGCTCCAGGGCCTTATGAATCCATTTCAGCCTCTTTTTGTCCGAGAGCTGAGACCACTGCTTCCCCAGGGAGTCCTTCACCTCCTTCGTAGTGGCCTGCAAACCAAAAGCCGTCAGACACGCACAGGCAGCCAGGGGCAGGGGGAGGGGGGAAGGGGGCACAGAGGCCCCCGCCCCCTCAGGCCATGGGAGGTCACATCAGTGTCCCCCACAGGCCAGGAGGGGAAGGTGGAGAGGCGGAGATCCCGCCTGGGTGCAAGGGGACTGGCTCATACACGCACGCACGCACACGCTCGCACGCCAGCTGGCCCGGGCCCTGTCCATGCAGCCCACCCCTGGGGAGGGGCCTCCTCTCCTGCTCCCCTGCACCGTGCCCGGCCGACCTGGTGCGGCTCCCCCCGGCCACCGCCGTGCATCCTCCACCCCCAGCCCTTGGCCGGACACTCACATCTGGCCGCACTTTGAGATACACCTTCTTCTCGTGGGTGTACCACAGCTGCTGGGGGGTTTTGGGCTTCTCTGGGATGTCCGATTTCTTGGCATTCTGGATTAGGTCGGGGTGATCCTCCCTAGCCAGGACATGGGGAGCAAGGATCAGCAGGGGACGCTGCCAGGGCAGACCCAAGCTAGCTGTCCCACCCACCAAGCCTCCTGGGCCTTTCAGCTGGGGCTCAGTGGGACAGTGGCTGCCTGCCTGTCCCTGCCCCTGAGCATGATACACTAGGGTTCACATGTGACCCATCCTCTTCCATGCCTCAGAGATGGCAAACTCCAGGCTCTGGCCAGGGTTAGCCTATTCTGCTGCCCCCAGTTCCCCATAGCCCTCCTCTGGGCTCCACTGCCTTACCTGAATCGGGCCAGGTTTCGCTCGAACTCCTGTTTCTCTCTCTGGAAGTCCTGAATATATTTCATCTGGGGGGAGGAGGGGATAGGGTCACCCAGGACCCAACAGTATCTCGCCCTGAGCTATGAAGGCCACCCAGACCCCTCCTCGCTGGCTCTTCTGCCTCCCACGCTGTGATGCAGGGAGTGGAGGCTGGTGCCCTGCCCGCCTCCCGGCGGGACTCACCACAGAGCAGACCTGCCGGCTTCTACCACAGATGGTGGGAGCTGCAGGGGCTGCCCAGACACTGAATCCTATATCCTATTCTCTCCTTCTGAGCGACAGTCCCAGAAGGGGGCCATGGCATTACCCATGGTCACACAGTGCGCAGTGGCAGCGCTGAGGCTCCCCCACTCATTTCTCCAACACCACAGAACTCTCACAGTGGAGTCAGGTGCAGGCCTTGCTCCCTCTTCTCACTGTCTGAGGCAGCTGACATTAGTCTGGCCCCTTGGAGGTGGCCTCTACATGGGGCCAGGGCTGGGCTGAGTCCTATTTCCAAGGCATGAGGGCAGATTGTGGAGGGGAACCCAGAGTAAGTTCTTCCAGTACAAGTCACAGCCAGCTGCCCTGCATCTTCCTGCCCATTTCTGACACCATTACCTTCTTCCCTTTCTCTAGGATCCCAGCTGTCTGTCCCCTCCAGCTCTCCCTCCCTCAGCCCACTCATTCTCTCCCACCACTTGGCTTCCCTTCCCTTCATCACCCCCTTTTTGGCCTCTCCACTGCCTTCCCACCCTCACCTCACTCCCTCCCTGCATCTTTCCCCACTTCTGCATAGTCTCCCTCTTGTTCCTCTTGTTCCTTTCCAATGTGTCTCTTTCTCTTCATCAACCTCCTCTCTTGGCTCCCATGCAATGTCCATCTCTTCTTTTGTCCTCGCAGGCTCACAAGAGTGGCACTGGCAGGTGCCAGGAGCTCATGGCAATTGAGCCCAACCCGCCTCTTATAGAAGTACCAGACAGAGAAAGGCAGCGCTCCTTTCCCATAGTTCCCATAGAAAACCAGAAGCAGAGCTCAGCCTCCTCTTCCCCAATCTCAGTACTCCTCAGACAAAAGTTTTAGAGCTGGAAAACACCACACAGACCTGGCTCACCTCACATAAGGACCAGGCCCAGAGAAGTAAAATGACTTACCAAAGGCCCCATACACAGCAATTCAGTGCCAGAGCCAGGAGAGCAGGCCCAAGTCTTGTGCCCCCCAGGACAGCACCTCATCCACTCTACCAGTTTCTTCTGGCCTTCCCTGACTCTAACTCTAGAGCTTGGCCTCTCCCTCCCATCCCATGAGTGTTTGGGTGTGTGCAGCCAGCTGTCCAACATCCTCATCAAAAGAGTCAACAACAGTTCCAGCAATCCATACCCCTGCTCTGCTTGTGTAGTGGTTGCCGACAGCTGGCTTTTTTGGGTACAGCACCAAGGACATGTTACTCTGCAGCCAGGGTATGCCAACCAGGAAAAAGGCTACTAACAGCATGGCGGCGGCCGGTGCCACCTTTTGAGAACTGGCTGTGTATGGCTTTGTTTCCTCTCCAAGCAGATGTGCTTCTTGTCTTTCCCGCTGCCCTTCCCCATCTATCCCTGGCTCTGTCTCCTTGTCCAGTGTCTCTTCTTTGTGTCCCCTGTCCCCATCCCATCTTCCTCGTGTCCCATCTGCAGGGCTCCTCCAATGTTTTGCTGCCTTTCTCTGGGAGGGACCTCCTGAGCTCTGTGCGTGACTGCAGCCCTGCCTGGGAGGCTTGGGCAACCCTCCAACCAGAGTTAATGCTTTGATGGTCTGGGACAGTACCCAACCTCTGCAAGGAACAGTATGAGGCCAGGAGGGACAATGTGTGTCCTTGAGTGAACATGTGTGCGTGGAGAAGGAAGTGCACTTCACAGGTGGACATGGCAGTAACAGCACTGGACTGGGACTCTGGGGCACTAAATCCTGCTCTAGTATCAATAGTTGTGTCACCCGGGACACTTAACCCTCCTGCACCTCAGTTCCTTGCCCACAAAACTGGGATAACCTTTTCCTGGGGTTACCTTTATGAAGACATTGCAAATATCAGATGAGACCATGACGGGAAACGTCATAGAGAGTGAAGAAGTACTGCGCAGCCTAACAGTGAGGATGGGTGTATGGGGGAGAGAGCCTGATGAAACAGAATGCTGTGGGTTTTCTGTAGGGGGAAAGGTTGGTCTGAGCATCTGCTCTCTGGTTTACATCTGTGGTGGTGCCTGTGCCTGAACACGTGTGGGCCGAGGAAGGGACGATCAGGTGTGCCTGCCCAGGACCTACTCTGCTGTGCTGACTCACCCTTGTCCCTGATGCCAGGTCTCTCCAAGGCCTACCTCCAACCGACCCACACCACACCAGCTGCTCCCAGCCTCTCCCCTCCTCCCACCTTAACTCTCCTCCCCCCCACCTTCTTCTTCTCCGGAAGCTCCTTGTATTTCTTGGACAGAATCTTGGTTAGGTCCAGGTTGCTCATCTCAGGGTGGAGTTTCGCATACTTGGCCCGCTTCTCCATGAAGAAGCGGAAATAAGGGGTCAGGGGCTTCTTTGGGAAGTCTGGGTGTTTCTGGAAGAAGGGACAAGGAACAAGGACACGATGGAGGTCAAATACCATCCATTCTTTGGATCTTTCCTCCCCTACCCCTCATGCTCCTCCTCCTAGTAACTCACCTTCAGTTTTTTGCCTTTGTAAGGATTTTTAACATGTTCCTGAGCATCGAGGATCAATTCTGTCAATGTACGGAACTTCCTCACCTGGAGGAAGAGGGGCGGGAGGAAGGGGAAGTTGGGAAAAGGAAAATGCCACACAGTAGCATACCCCCATCTTATAACGGGTCTCTTCTACTCTTTACTAGACTAAATTTACCAAAGAAGAGCAGAGGCCAACAGCCAAATGAAGCAGGCAGCCTGACACCCAGGCACTGGCCCATGCCTACCACAGAGGCCCAGGCAGTCAGTACACACCAAAGGCCAGCAACAAGGGGACTACCTGACCTCAACCTGGTTGTCCATGCCAGCACCTCCTTCAATCTTAGCATGCTAGCACCTCTGTCAATCTCAGCACAGCTCAGGCTGTTTGGCTCAAGACCACCCAGATAGAAAGTGGCATAACTTTAAGCCAGTGCTGTCAACCGTGCCACCTCCCAAAATGCAAAGGGGCAGGTAGAGAGCTAACGGGCGACCACATGAACGCCTCTCCTGGTCTCTTTCCTTCCTGTTTACAGCCTGTTTCACTTCCCCTACCACGGCTGAGGAGGGGGTAATGTGTGTATGTGTGTGTGTCAGAAAGGGGGGATCAGTTACCTCGTTAGAAATCTCCACCCATTTGAGCTTGCACATGTCTCCAGAGAAGTCCTTAAATGCAACTTTTTCCCAGTCCATATGTGATTCGGTGGTTTTGAATTTGGAGCTGTCATTGGATGGAAGGTTGTTCTTCATGCATTCCAGTAAAGTCAGCATGTCTTCTTGGGACCAACGGTCTGGTGAAGGGTAACAGAGGCCATCATGCCTGGCTCACGCTATCCCCCCAATCTGTTCCCCAGTTCTTGAGTGCTCAACTCTTCCTCCCTAGGGCATCCCAGCCCCTGGTTGCTTCCCATCTGAAGGCAGAGACAAGATATGGCTCAGCCCTAAGGAAACTGTGGCCATATTGGATGAGGGCAGGGACTCCAGTCCAGACCCTGCTATACCTAGAAAGCCAGGCTCAAACTCAAGTCTGGCTTGCTTCAAAGCTATTATCATTTCTACTGTGCCAAGTTGCAACAGGCAGCTATTTGCTGTAAGGGGAAGAGGGGTGGAAATGAAGGTACAGTGATTCAGGACTTTGTGGGAGATGAGGTAGCTTGTCAGAGAAGGAGGGAAGCAAGGAGGCAATGTAACTAAATGTGCTGCCAAGTTCAAGTTCTGAGTAGATATTCTAAATGTGCGAGGACTGAGGATGGGATGTGGGCAGTAAGGAAAACTCATGCAGGTGTCTTTCCTGCACAGCTGGAAACCAATGTTAGAGATACCCACTATCCCCTAGCCCCTCAAGGCAGATCAAGGGAGAATTTCTGGCAAATAAGAAAAAGGAAACAGAAACAGAAGCAGGATACATGGCAACTCTGAGGCAAAGTAGGCAGGTGCATAAAAGCTCTCAGGGCCCTGATCCAGGGAGAACCCCCAGAATTACAAGCTGTCTTGTCAGCCCAACTCCCCAGGGAAGCAAGACCAGGTCTGGACCAGTTATTTTCAGCCACTGAAATGCAGCCCCAGAGAGCTCTAGGCCTCTGTGGATGGGCTGGGAGAATAGCCACCCAAGGCCAGAAGTCAAAAGGGCTCTCCATTTTCATTTGCATCTCGTAACCTAGGCCAGGGATACTGCAGAATGGCCACAAGGAGCCATAATGCCCTCTCCCCTCAATGTCCCACAAGCATGGCCAGCTGCCCAGCTCCATCCTACCCTCCACCCCCATCCAGACTGGATCACTGCTGAATGAGGCAGAGATCTAGTTGAGTACATATATCCCATGGCTTGGGGCCTCAAAACACCAAAACAGCCCTCTTCTCCACCTGCCTCTACAAAAGCCTCATGGTCCTCCTAAAAAGTCTGAGAAGCCTTCCCTAATTGCTTCCTGACCCTTCCTCTACAGTCATCATTCTTCCCATTCCAGGACACTGGGCTGGGGCACACTTAAGGCTGAATGCGAATCCCAGAAGGCAGGCCTCCTCTAACATAGGGTGTGAGGGACAGGGAGAGAGGGGAGGTAAGCCACTCCAGGCCAAAAAAATTGGATTCAGCCAAACCCCAAGTGTGGGAGATGCTTGATTCATAAATACTCAAGGCACTTTCTCCCCCAGTTCAGTGTATGCAGACTGGAAAAGCCCTTGAAGAAGGCAGTGTGCCCCACAGCCACGAGGCAAAGAGGGTTTAAGTTTCAGAGGGCTGGGAGTGGATGCCCCTACCTTGGCCTTTGGGGGCGGCCATTTCCAGGTCTGTGGGGCAGTCGGCTTCTCCGTTCATCCTCCAGCTGTCCAGCCACCTCCTCGGTCGTGCTGGCCGGGCAACCCGGGGTCAAAGCCACCTCACCCTTTGGAAGACATACAAGTTCCCACTCAGGAAGGCTGAGAAGTGAACGACTTTCTAACCCTCCCCGCCCAGAGTAAAGGGGGGCAGGTCCACGCTCTCAGAGACCCAGCCATGACCTTATTAGACTTAAGGGGTCTCTGGGAGGGGGAGTACGCCCCTCCTCTTCTTCCTGACCCCCCTCCCCCAGCCCCTGCGGCCCGGCTCCGCGGTGCGCGCCCTCCCCTGCCCACGCGAGGGCCTGCTCCCAGCTCCCGCGTGCAGCGGGCGCCCGCCCTCCGCCCCCCTTCCCCAACCCCAGCCAAAAAAAAAAAAAAAAAAAAAAAAAATCTCCTCCTCCTCTGAGCGCCCGCCCCGGGGAGGCCCCAGGCTGGAGGGCGGGGGAAGAGGAAGGGCGGGTAAAGGGCGCGCGCGGCCACGGAAGCGGGCACGCGCCCCAGTCTCCTCCTCCCGCCTCCCCCCAGCCGGTTCCCCCCGCCTCCGCAACCCGGCGGGGACCCGGACGCAGCGCAGCCGCCGCCAGCCCCGGAGCGCAGCGGCCGCACCGCCCCCGGGGACCGGATCCGGATTCCCGCCGCTCCCCCCTCCCGGGCTCCCTTCGCCGTCCCCGCCCGCACAGGCGGGCGAACAGCCGGAGAGAAGCGGCCTAGCCTGCCCCCCGCCCCCGAGCCACCCACCCCGGCCAGAGGCGCCGCCACCACCCAGCCACCCCGACGCGCACGGAGGAGCCCGGCACAGAGGCGCGACCGCGGCGGGAACCGCCGCCTCCTCCCCCGAGCCTGCGGCCCAGCCCCGCCGGCGCCCCCGCCCCGGCCTCCGGGGAGCCGAGCCAAGGAGAGGGCGGGAGGACGGCGGCCGGGAGGCGGGGGCGCAGCGCTCACCGGCCCCGCCGCCCCCTCCGGCGGCCGGGGAGAACTGCGCCTGCCGGATCCGAGAAGCGCGGGCTTCTCCGCCAGCGGCCGTGGCTCGGCTCAGGCCTCGCTTCCTGCCTTCCCCTCCCCCGGCTCTCGGCGTCCTCCCAAGTTCCCTGGTCTGCTCGCGCCCGGTCCCCTGCTCGGTGGTCGCTCCGGGTCCCTGCTGGGCGCCCACCGCACCCCGCGGTTCGCTCCCTGCTGTCCGGCCCCGAACCCAGCGCGCGTCCTCAGCCGCCTCGGTTACCCGGCGCAGCGCGGCCTCCGGGCTTCCCGCTCCGGCGGCTCCCTCCCCGGCTCTGAGTGGCGGCGCCCTCCCCCGCTCGGCCGGGCACAGCCGCAGCTCCCTCCCGCGGCGGCAGCGGCTCCTCCTCCGGGCGAGGCGGCGGCGCTGGGGCGGCGGCTGCTGCTGCTGTGGCGGCGGCGGCGGCTGTGGCTGCTGCCTGCTGCTCCTCGCGGCGAAAAGCACAAAGCACAGCGCCCTCCGCCTGCAGGCAGCCCGCCCGCCGCCGGCCCCGGCCTCAGCTCGCACACCCCCCGCCGCCGCCGCAGCCTCAGCCGCCGGAGCGGGGAGGAGGAGGGAGAAGGGAGGAGGAGGAGCGGGAGGGGGGGCGGGAGAAGCGGGGCAGCGAGCGCGTCCTTCCCCGTAGAGCGCACACCGACCCCCGGGGAGCGAGCGCCAGCCCGCCCGCCTCGCCGGCTCCGCTCCCTCCCACAGCCTGCCCGGGCGGGCTCCGCGGGGGGCAGCTGGGAGGAGGGGCGGGAGCTGGGGGGACCCGGGCGGCCGAGGCGGAGGGAAGGAAGGAGGGGAGGGGGGTGGTGGTGGTGCTGGTGCTGGTGGCGGCGGCGGCTGCTGCTGCTGCTGCTGCTGCCGCCGCCGCCGGGGAAGGGGGGGCGCCGGGGCAGGGAGACACGCAGCCGCCCGGATGGCGGCGGGGCTCGGAGCCGGGGCGGGCGGGCGCCGAGAGCGACCTCGCCAGACCCGCGGGGGAACTAGCAGGCTTTGCCGGCGCGGGAGGGAGGGCCGAGGCGCGGCCGCGGAGAGGGTGCCCGGAGGGGCCCCCGGCGGCCGGGAAGGCTTGGGGGACACCCACAGCCCTGCTCCGGAGCTCTCCCCCAAGTCCTCCCAGCTCAGACTAGGGCTTCCAGGCCAGCTCTCTCCCGCCTCCCGGAGCGAGCGGTCCGCGCCCACCCTCATCCCCCGGAGCGTGGCCACTGGTTTGGGGCGCACGCACGCCGATCGCGGCGTCCAGCTTCGGCGCCTACCTTGCGGTCCTCTCATTGCCGAACGGTACATAGGAAACTTTAAAAAAACCCAAAACCGAAAATCTCTGCATTAAAAAAAAAAAATCCCCGTTGCTCTCTTTACACCCCGGAAACGGCGAGGGGACGACGGGCTCCGGCGGAGGGGCCGCTGTGGGAGCCGGTTCAATCCAGCCCGGCATGGCTCCCCAGGCCTGCCCGGGCGCATGGAGATCGGTGCCGCCGCCACTCGTAGCAACCCCTCTCCCCCGAAATCCGCGGCGCCCGGGCTCACTTACCGAGCGTGTGGATGGGAGCGCAGGCCGGGGGCACCTGGGAGCACGGCGGGCGGAACAGCCGAGCCGCAGCTCCGCTGCAGCCGACGCCGGGGCAGCGAGTCGCCAGACAAAGCCCGAGATGGCGAAGCGGAGCGACGGCTAATGGCGAGCCCCACGCGCCGCGCTCCGCCCGCCCCGCTCCGCCCGCCCGCCCGCCCGCCTCGGCGCAGCGCAGCGCCGCTCCGAACGCTTGCCCGTCAGAGCCGCCTCGGCGCCGCCGCCTCCCGGGCCACCCCGGCCTCGCCTGGCCCCTCCGCCTCCTCCGGGCGGCTCAGCCTCACCCCTTCCCTCCCACTGCTTTAGGGGTTGCACAAAAAAAAAACTTTTTTTTTAAGTAAAATGATTTTCTTCCTTTTTTTTTTTCCTTTTCTCCTTTTTTCCCCCTTTTTTGCAGGGCGGGCGTGTTAAGACTTTTGGATCTTTCAGCCCGCAGCTCGCACTCACCTGCGGAGCCGCCGGGAGGGCTAGGGGTGGGGGCGCGCGGGGCTGGAGCCGGCGAGCGCGGGTTGAAAGCCAGCCAAGCTCTGCAGCGCCCGACCCGGGCGTGTACGCCGCCGCCAGTCCCCGCAGAGAAATCGTCCTCCTACCCCCGCCTCCATCGCTCTGCGTTTCTCTTCCAATCAGCCGGTCGCTTGGTGGCTCCTCCATTCTCCGGCCAAGCCCAGCTGCCTAGAGCGAGCTCCACTCCTCCATCTGTTCGCCGGGGTCCTCGCTCCCCTGCCGGGGCCGGCGAGGCGGCGTGAGGCCGGAGGGGGATTTGCAAGGAAACCTGCCTGCTTCCCGCTCCCATTGCTCCATCCCCGCTGCCTCCTGCCTCCTGCTTCTCTCCTGCGTCTTTCCAACTCTCCCCTGTCGCCACTGGTGTGTGTCTGAGTGTGTGCGCGGTTTTTTTTTTTTTTTTTTTTTTTTATTGCTCTTTGCTTTTGCAACCCTGAAGCAAAAGGGTGGGGGGGGGGGGTAGTTACAGAAAAAAAAAAAAAAGCGAGAAAGAAGCTCTTAGATTTGCAACACATCGGAAAACCGGGGGAGCACCCCGCCTTATCCGATCTCCATGCTCCGCGAGGGCCTTCCGGGTTTTAAAAGGACGAGCTTCTCAATGTCCCCCCTCTTCGCTGGGTTTAGGATCCGAGGAGTCCGAGCAAAAAGTTCTCCCCCTGGGTCGTAGTGAGGGGTGTCAGGGTGGGAGTTGCGGGGATTTTTCAAGAAGCAGCAGCTATCCTTCCTACCCCGGCGTCGGTCACTGGGCGGGGGTAGGGGAAAGAGCAAAATCTCAGTGGGTTTGCGCGAGGGATCTTCTGGGGTCGAGGCGGGTGGGGGGGAGTCGGAACCGGGAGACACCACTTGGCGCATCTCCCCCTCGGTCTATATCGCCTGTCTTCTGCCAGCTCCCCCTTTAATTTTTTTTCTCTCCTTTAATCTAATTTCTTCCAACTCCACCTTTGTTGTTACCGGCGTCACGCCCGGACCAGCCAATCCCCGCCGCGCAATCAGCTTGTCAAAAAGCCTCGGCCGGCCCTGGGAAAGCAGGCCGCAGGCGCTGCCCCCCGGCGGCGGCGGGCAGCCGCGAGGGGAGCCCAGCACCCGGTTCTCGCTGCTCCGGGCGGCAGCGGAGCAGCCTCCGACGAGACGTCTCCCGGTTCACTATCCTGCAGGCCGGGGATGAAAGGCCTGGACGGGGTCCACCACCCACCTTCCCACTACCATAGCTGTGGTTGTCTGTCTTTACCTCCCCTTTTCAGAGGAAAGGTTATCAGAACAGGACGCAGGGAGCCAGAAGACCATCTGAAGGAAGGCTGCTTCCAGCAGGCCCGGCCTCCAGCCACGGCTTCTGGGGCAGCGCCATTGCTCCTGGCTCTCAGGCTGCCAGTCTCCCACACCGAGGCTCTACTGCCCGCATCTCGGCCAGCTGGATCACCCAGCCCCTTTCGACTCTCCCCTGGCATGCAGCCTTCTCCTCCACTCGGCCTGCCTCTTTGCTGCTGTAATTCCTCTTGTCTCCTGGGAGAAATGAGATTGTTTTCCCAGGACTTCCAGATCCCACTTCTGTCACGTTTCACAAACAGGGAGGAAGCCCTGTCAAGATCTGATGTGTCCTGTTTTTGTTTGTTTGCTTTTGGGGGCACTGGCATGTAGGAGAGGCGGATTTACCACTGGTAGATTAATTTCAGCTTCTAGGCCCCTAACTTTCAGGGCCTGCCCAAGACCCTGAACTTAGTTTTGTTTTCATCCTTTTTTTTTTTTTTTTTTTTTTTTTGTCAAAAGAGCCACCGACCACCTACCCCTCACCCTGGAATTGCACATGTTTTTGACCTTACAAACCCAGATCGGCCTTTGGAATATACACAGGGCAATTTGTGTAGGATCACACTGCACTAAAAGTGAGGCATGGTGGGCTAGGCGCACTGACTCACATCTGTAATCCCAGCACTTTGGGAGACCGAGACAGGAGGTCTTAAGTGATTAAGCCCAGGAGTTCGAGATCAGCTTAGACAACATAGCAAGACCCTGCCTCTACAAACACACACACACCCTATTATAATATGTTAAAAAAAAAAAAAAAAAAAAAGGAAAAGTGAGGCATAGAACTGACTATTGTTTTGACTAGGAAAGAGCAAAGGGTTTGGAATCCAAAGTTCCAGCCTTCCCACCTTAATAGTGTGTGCATCTGAGTGTCTTATTAACTCCCTGGTCCCAGTTTCCACATCTGTAAAGTTAGAATAGCAATCCTATTTACTTGGCTTCTCTCACTAGGGATCGGAAGGTCAAATGAGATGATGTATGTAAAATTGTAAAGTCCTCCACAGATGGCACTTGCCACATTACAGCGAGAGAACCTGAGACCTCCCCCACCAACAACGTTCCAAATCTTCCACAAGCAGATCTGGAGTCCAGGTGTCCTGGCTCCTGGCCCTGAACTTTTTGGCTGGGCCAAGGGGCTTTTCGGTAAAATGCTTTGGAATAAAACAGGATGAACATGAATCATAAGAATGAGTATTTATTGATTCCTTGGGCAGCAAAAACTATGGCTGGCACCCTTCCCACTTGGAAACCAGTTGGCTTGTTTTACATCTATTTCGTCTGTGGTGAGGTCAGGAGTCCAAGACTTGGGCTAAGGGCCAGAGTATGAGGGAATCTGCCCTTGTCCCTTTTTCTTTGCCCCCTTTCCTAGCTCATCTCCCTCCCCACCCTCCAGCCTTCTGGCATGTGCCTTGAAGCAGAGCGCTGGCATTCAATAACCCCAGCCCAGGCTGGTGACAAAGCAGGATCCTAGCTACACAATTTCCACTTGGCCTCAGCATTACCCCAGGTTGCCAGCATCCAAGCACCAGCTTATATAAAACCCCCAGAGTGCCTGGAATGCGTTAACCAAAGTGTGGTACTTAAATTCCCGGTCTACAGGGAGTAATTTTAGATGGTATACCAATATTTTCAGATTTATATATTTTAATGTGTATTAGAAATGTTCTGTTTTTAAATATTTATTTAAGATGGTAGAAAGACACACGTGTTTGGGCCAAGAATGTTACTATCCCTTGTTACTTTTTTTTTTTTTTTTTGACAGAGTTTGACTTACTGCAACCCCCGCCTCCTGGGTTCAAGCGATTCTCCTGCCTCCGCCTCCTGAGTAGCTGGAATTACAGGCATGCGACACCACACCTGGCTAATTTTGTATTTTTAGTAGAGATGGGGTTTCTCCATGTTGGTCAGGCTGGTCTCGAACTTCCGACCTCAGGTGATCTGCCCACCTCAGCCTCCCAATGTCCTGGGATTACAGAAGACTGCACCCGGCCTGTCCCTTTTTTTTTTTTTTTTGAGTCTCACTCTGTTGCCCAGGCTGGAGTGCAGTGGCACAATCTCAGCTCACTACAAGCTCTGCCTCCTGGGTTCACGCCATTCTCCTGCCTCAGCCTCCCAAGTAGCTGGGACTACAGGTGCCTGCCACCACGCCCAGCTAATTTTTTGTATTTTTAGTAGAGACGGGGTTTCACTGTGTTAGCCAGGATGATCTTGATCTCCTGAACTTGTGATCCGCCCGCCTTGGCCTCCCAAAGTGCTGGGATTACAGGCGTGAGCCATCGCGCCCAGCCCCCTTGTTATTTTTTTATTGCTGCGTAAATTAGAGATAGTAAAGTACATACACTTTAAGTATACAACTTTTTTTTTTTTCTTTCTTGAGACTGAGCTTCGCTCTTGTCACCCAGACTGGAGTGCAATGGCACGATCTTGGCTCACTGCAACCTCTATCTCCCTGGTTCAAGCAATTCTGGCTCAGCCTCCTGAGTAGCTGGGAGTAGAGGCATGCATCACCACACCCAGCTAATTTTTTTTGTATTTTTATTTATTTTATTCTATTTTTATTTATTTTTTTTGAGATTGAGTCTCACTCTGTTACCCAGGCTGGAGTGCAGTGGTATGATCTCAGCTCACTGCAACCTCTGCCTCCCAGGTTCAGGCGATTCTCCTGTCTCAGCCTCCTGAGTAGCTGGGATTACAGGCGACCACCACAATGCCCAGCTAATTTTTGTATTTTTAGTAAAGATCGGATTTCATCATGTTGGCCAGACTGGTTTCGAACCCCTCACCTCAGGTGATCTGCCTGTATCAGCCTCCTAAAGTGCTGGGATTATAGGCAGGAGCCACCCAAACCAGCCTAAGTATACAGCTTGATGAACTTTTAGGTATGTGTATTTAGTATCATATTACATATGTGCATACCATGTAACCAGCACCCAGGTCAAAATATCAAATATTTCTAGTACTTAGCAAGTTTTTTTTTGAGATGGAGTCTCGCTCTGTCACCCAGGCAGGAGTGCAGTGGTGCCATCTCAGCTCACTGCAAGCTCCACCTCCCGAGTTCACGCCATTCTCCTACCTTAGCCTCCCGAGTAGCTGGGACTACAGGCGCCTGCCACCACGACCGGTTAATTTTTTCTTTTTTCTTTTTTTTTTTGTATTTTTAGTAGAGACGGGGTTTTACCGTGTTATAGCCAGGATGGTCTTGATCTCCTGACCTCGTGATCCGCCCACCTCGGCCTCCCGAAGTGCTGGGATTATAGGCGTGAGCCACCGCGCCTAGTGCATTTAGCAAGTTTACTCAGTCAGTATTCCCCTCCAAATATCATCACTGTTCTGAGCTCTATCACCATTATCACCATAGATAAGTTTTGCCTGTTTTTGTAGTATTTCCATTGTATAAATATACCACAATTTATCCATTCTACATTTACTTATTTATTTTAAAGATGAAGTCTTGCTATGTTGCCCTGGCTGGTCTTGAACTCTTGAACTCCTGTTTTTTTTTTTTTTTTTTTTTTTCTTGAGACAGTTTTGCTCTTGTTGTCCAGGCTAGAGTTCAATGGCACGATCTTGGGTCACTGCAACCTCTGCCTCCCGGGTTCAAGCGATTCTCCTGCCTCAGCCTCCCAAGTAGCTGGGATTACAGGCATGAGCCACCACATTTGGCTAATTTTGTATTTTCAGTAGAGACGGGGTTTCTCCATGTTGGTCAGGCTGGTCTTGAACTCCCGACCTCAGGTGATCTGCCCGCCTCAGCCTCCCAAAGTGCTGGGATTATAGGCGTGAGCCACTGTGCCTGGACTTGTTTTATTCTTGAGACAGAGTCTCGCTGTGTCACCCAGGCTGTAGTACAGTGGTGTGATCTCGGCTCACTGCAACCTTCACCTCCCAGGCTCAAGCCAATCTCATGCCTCAGCTTCCCAAGTAGCTGGGACTACAGGCCTGCACCACCATGCCTGGCCAATTTTTTGTATTTTTAGTAGAGACTAGGTTTCACCATGTTACCCAGGCTGGTCTTGAACTCCTGAGCTCAGGCAATCCGCCTGCCTCCACCTCCCAAACTGCTAGGATTACAGGCGTGAGCCACCGTACCCGACCATAAGTTCAAATTAATTAAAATTAAATAAAATGGAAAATTCAGTTCCTCAGTCACATTTGCCATATATCAAGTGCTCCGTGGCTGTATGTGTCTAGTGCTACCTTACTGGATAGTAGAGATATAGAACATTTTCTAGGCCGGGTGCAGTGGTTCACGCCTGTAATCCCAGCACTTTGGGAGGCTGAGGCGGGTGGATCACCAGAGGTCAAGAGTTCGAGATCAGCCTGGCCAACAGGGTGAAACCCTATCTGTACTAAAAATACAAAAATTAGCCTGGCATGGTGGCAAGCACCTGTAATCCTAGCTACTCAGCAGGCTGAGGCAAGAGAATCACTTGAACCCGGGAGGCGGAGGTTGCAGTGAGTTGAGATCCCACCACTGTACTCTATCTAGCCTGGGCGACAGAGCAAGACTCTGTCTCAAAAAAAAAAAAAAAAAAGAAAGAAAGAATAGAGGGTGGTGATTTGGGGTACATGGTGTGAGGGGATGGCAGGATATGAAGGAAAGGGCAGCTGAGTAGAGCTCTTGGAGGTAAAACTCACAAAAATGTAGGGCCCCCTCTGACCTAGTCCATCTGCAATTTTTATTTTTTATTTTTTAATTTTTTATTTTTAGAAGAAATACGGACTTCAGTGAAGAGTTTTCCCTTTGGTACAAGTGAGACCCATGGAAACATCCCAACAACAATAAGAGGAGGCTTTATCCACAAGGCCTAAAGAGAAAGCCCGGCTTGCTGTTGTGTGGCCACTCCAGGCCTAGGCAGGGCTGGACCTGTAGAAGGTACTCAGGAACTGCAGGTTTTGCATTTCCCCTTTGTGAAACAAACATGCATTCCCGCAAACTTCTGCTTCCCAGCCTCGTTGTAAGAGGCCCAAGTTTTTCTAGTCCTAGCTGGAAATCAATTTCATCTGCCTCAGGTCTCTGATGTAAATAATAATGCTGCTGATCCCTGTTACCCCACAGGCCTGGGCAACGAAAATGCCAAGAGCTGTAAAAGGTCTTGGAAAATTCAAAAAGGTGATGTATAAATGTAATAATTGATTATCATTTTGTGCTCAAGAATAAGCCATGGAAAACAAAATTAGGAAAGTAAGTCCATATTCCTAAAATATATGCATATAAAATATTAAAAGAATGCAGTTCTTGCAGATGGTATTCAGGTTTGGTCTACTGCTTTAGGGTCTCAATGCCCCTTTTCCCACCTCCACAAAACCCACCTGGGAGACTTTACTGCACAGGAAGCCCAAATTCAGTCACCCCACCCCTCCTTTCCCGGAAAGGGAGGCAGGGCAGAGGCTCCAGGAGGAAGGGCTACATTTTGGCTGTAGAGTACAATAGGCATGCATCATGGGAGGGTGGGGTTTATGAAATGTATATACAGACTCCTTGGATTGAGGGGCCCCGGCCAGGAGGCACTGAGCAAGGGAGGGATCCATCTTCCCCCTGGCTGGGAGCGGGGCTCTGGGGCAATCTCTAAGGGCTGCATACCCCCAGGGAGAGGGGATAGCTGCCACTCCTGCCTCTGTTCTCCCAACCCAAACCAGAGAGGGTGCTGAGCAAGGAGAAAACAGGGTCCCAGAAGCCAAGAAGGTGTCAGCATCCCTGTCATTGAACTCAGGGACCCATGAATTTTTTTTTTTTTTTTTTTTTTTTTTTTTTTTTTTGAGATGGAATCTTGCTCTGTCGCCCAGGCGGGAGTGCAGTGGTACAATATTGGCTCACTGCACCCTCCACCTCTCGGGTTCAAGGGATTCTCCTGCCTCAGCCTCCTTAGTAACTAGGATTATAGGTGCACACCACCACACCCAGCTAATTTTGTATTTTTAGTAGAGGCGGGATTTCGCCATGTTGGCCAGACTGGTCTTAAACTCCTGACCTGAAGTGATCCATCCGCCTTGGCCTCCCAAAGTGCTGAGATTACAGCGTGAGCCACCACATCTGGCATGAACTGTTTGCATAAAATATCTTCAGACCTAGGAGATGATCAAAGGCACAAAGTTTAAACATGGGGTGGGGGTTGTGGAGGGGGTACAACACAGAGCTGAGGGGTGTGATTTGTTCCCCCTTGCCCAGAAGGGTGACTGCTCCACTGGGCCTATCACCACAGGACATTTTCCATGACAAGCACTCACCTTCTTGGGGAAGGGGCATCTGGTTGGCACGGGGAAGGGGCATCAGGTTGGCACAGGAAAGGCCTAGGTAAGGGGCCACTCTGTCCATTAATACTTCGGGGATTAATGTTTGGGGAGAAGCAGGATTCTCCCCAGGCTTCTGACTCAAAGTATCTCACTTAGCTGGATACTAAACCCAGTGTCCACACTACTCTTAGCTCTGACACAAGGCCAAACCCACAAAACACTCCCAAATGGGGTCCCGAGAGTTAGGGAATAGGGTGGAATCTTCTGGAAGAGAGTACTGGGGCAGATCACAGTTTTGGCTCCACAGGTTGCTATAGATACAGTTCACTGCCTGCAGAGATGATGGGCCAGTGATTGTCCATGTGGTAGCTGATGAGGTGACTGACACTCTCTCTTTTTATTTATTTTTATTTTTATTTTTTTGAGATGGAGTCTCGCTCTGTTGCCCAGGCTGGAGTGCAGTGGCACTATCTCGGTTCACTGCAAGCTCCGCCTCCCGGGTTTACACCATTCTCCTGCCTCAACCTCCCGAGTAGCTGGGACTACAGGTGCCTGCCACCATGCCCAGCTAATTTTTTTGTATTTTTAGTAGAGACGGGGTTTCACCATGTTAGCCAGGATGGTCTCGATCTCCTGACCTCGTCATCCGCCCGCCTTGGCCTCCCAAAGTGCTGGGACTGACACTCTCAAAGCAGTGATCCTTTGTCCAAACCAGTCCTTCAGGGTCCACCCGTAGCAGGTGCTTGGGCTGCCCACTCTGCAAGCCAGTAAGCACATACTGGCCTTGGTCGTGCTCTCCTGCCCCAAGAAGTCCCCTTGGAGCTGTGGCAATGCCTCAGCCTCTTGCTGACTCACCTTCCCATGGAACCAGGGCTCCCCTTGGAGCTGCTCAGCCACGGACACCTCTGGGGAGGGGGAGGCACCCAAAGAGCATCTTTAAAGGGCTTCATGTCAAAGAGGTCCCAGGGTGCGCTGCCACTGATGGCAGGATGGGGGGCCCAGCACCACCTTCTGCTTGCTGGGCTTTGTCTAGGTTCTGGACGTTGACACAGGAGGGATCACTGGAGAGCTCTCTGCCTGCTGGACAGGGTGGTGGAGGTAGCATCTGTTTGTGGACTTCTGGATCTCCCCCAGCAGGCTGTCCCACAGGCAGTGTAGCTCCCAAGTGGCTGGGGGACCAGACACTGGGTGGAGTGGGTCAAGCAGCCTCTGAAGCGGCTCCTTCCCGAAGCCTCATGTCTACGAACTCCCCAAGAGGAGGTTCCTTCCCTGGGACGTCATTATAGTGCTAATGGTCAGGTGGCTCTTCCTCCTCCTCCTTATTCCAAGCTGATCCATCAAAGCCAGCCATCCTGTCATGGGGGTGACCAGTTGGGGTGGGTTCCTGAGGTATTGTTTGAAGCACAACTCGAAGGCCTGGTCAATGGTGCTGATGACATCCTGGGAAGGCCTTTGGGACACTCCAGAATGTGGCAGGCTTTCTGATTCACAGGGTCTTTGGCAACATAGGCAACATCCTCAGCTGTGTCCTGTTGGCAGTCTGCGGCCATGAAGTTGAGGCTACTAGTGGAAACTGTAAGAGTGATCGGCATTCCAGCAAATTTCAGGTTACTCTTTCCCATGATAGAGCTGAACAGGCAGCTACAGGGCTTTCTCGTCCTTGTCACCCTCTTAGCACCAGGCACAGCATCACACACCAGACTGATGGCCTGCCTCCCTGAGTGACCTGAGTTGGGTGTTGAAGTTGAGGGCACGCATTGATTGCAAGACTCCATATAGCCCATGGAAGTGAGCCTGGGCCATTAGCATCCTCTGCAACAACAGCTGTGGATTGGAGCTAGCAAAATGAGGACGGGAAGGAAGTGGTCTCAGTGGATGCAGAGCAGGGCCAAGAGGAAGAGCAAAGCAGGGCCTCATGGAATCTCCGCATCGTACTGCGGGCCGATTTGGTTCCAGATCACACCACTGCCTGCTTAGGTCACCACTCCAACTTTCTCCTCTGGCCCTGCCTCCCTATAGACACTTTATTATACTCACTTCCGGCCTCACTAACCCCTGACCCTTGCCCCCTGGGGTTTTTAACTTTCAGAGTTGCTCACATTGAGCCTACAGCAATTTGTCAATTACACTTCAGGTTTTCCTACAGTGGCACTGGTTCCTGTGGAGGTTGCTGCTTGTGAATTTCTGCTCCCATAAACTGTGATTCTCAGGCTGGGCATCGTGGCTCATGCCTGTAATCCCGACACTTTGGGAGGCTGAGGCAGGAGTATTGCTTGAGCCCAGGAGTTTGAGACCAGCCTGGACAACACAGGGAGACCTCATCTCTACCAAAAATTGAAAAATTAGCTGGGTGTGGTGGCTCGTGTTTGTAGCCCCAACTATTAGAGAGGCTGAGACAGAAGAATTGCTTGAGCCCGGGTATTTGAGGCTGCAGTGAGCTATCATTGTGCCACTGTACTGCAGACAGAGCAAGAGCCTGTCTAAGAAAAAAATTGTGATTTTATCTGACTGGCTCACCAATTTAGGGCACAACAATTTGCTGTGTGACCCCACTTCTCTGATGGACCTAACAAGAGTTGATTTTTCAGTTTTTTCAGCTTTTTACTTGTTTGAGTGTAGAGGTGATTTCCAAGCTCTTTACGTGTTAGACTGGAAACTTTCCTTCTTGGTTTTTTTTGTTTTTTTTTTTTGAGACGGAGTCTCGCTCTGTCGCCTGGGCTGGAGTGCAGTGACCGGATCTCAGCTCACTGCAAGCTCTGCCTCCCGGGTTTACGCCATTCTCCTGCCTCAGCCTCCCGAGTAGCTGGGACTACAGGCACCAGCCACCTTGCCCGGCTAGCTTTTTGTATTTTTTAGTAGAGACGGGGTTTCACCGTGTTAGCCACGATGGTCTCGAACTCCTGACCTCGTGATCCGCCCATCTCGGCCTCCCAAAGTGCTGGGATTACAGGCTTGAGCCACCGCGCCCGGCCTTTTTTTTTTTTTTTAAGAGGAAGTCTTGCTATGTTGCCCAAGCTAATCTTGAACCCCTGGGCTCATAATCCCAACTCCAAAGTGTTGGGATTACAGGCGTGAGCCACCTTGCCCAGTCGAAATCCTTTATTTCATTTTGAGTGAATTTGGCTGTTTGTGTCTTTCACTCGTTTAAAAAATTATATAGGGGCTGGGTGTGGTAGCGCATGCCTATAATCCCAGCACTTTGGGAGGCCAAGGCAGCAGGATTGCTTGAGCCCGGGAGTTTGAGACCAGTCTGGGCAACATAGCAAGACCCTGTCTCTACAGAAAATACAAAAATTAGCCGAGGATAGTGCCCTCATGCCTGTGATCCCAGCTACTTAGGAGGCTGAGGCAGGAGGATCACTGGAACCCAGGAAGTTGAGGATGCAATGAGCCATGATTGTTCCACTGCACTCCAGCGTGGATGACAGAGTAAGACCCTGTCTCAAAAGAAAAGGAAAAAGAAAAAAAAAATTCCCACACAGCACAGATGATAGGAATTTTTTTATCCTGATGTATAGGAATTTTATTTTACTTTTTAATTTAATTAATTAATTAATTATTATTATTATTATTTTGAGACAGAGTTTCTCTCTTGTTGCCAAGGCTGGAGTGTAGTGGCCCGATCTCAGCTTACTGCAACCTCTGCCTCCCAGGCTCATGCGATTCTCCTGCCTCAGCCTCCCAAGTAGCTGGGATTACAGGGGCGCACCACTACGGCCGGCTAAGTTTTGTATTTTTAGTAGAAACAGGGTCTCATCATGTTGGCCAGGCTGGTCTCAAATGCCTGGCCTCAAGCGATCCGCCTGCCTCAGTCTCCCAAAGTGCTGGGATTCCAGGAGTGAGCCACCATGCCCGGCCAACAGAAATTTTACCATTTCATTTAAGTTGTCAAATGTATGGGTATTTATGTTTGTAGTACTCCTTTGTTATTCTTTTAATGTTTTAGGGTCTGTAGTGATGTCTTCCTTTTCTGTTGTTTACAGTTTGTGTCTCTTCTCTGTTTTTCTTGGTCAGTCTGACCAAAGGTTTATCAATTTTACTGATTTTTTTTCCAAAGAACTAGCTTTTGGTTTCACCGACTTCCTCTACAGTTTGTTCTCAATTTCATTGATTTTTTTTTTTTTTTTTTTTTTTTGCGACTCACTCAGTTACACAGGCTGGAGTGTAGTGGTGCTATCTCGGCTCACTGCAAAGTCTGCCTCTCGGGTTCAAGCGGTTCCGCCATCTTAGCCTCCCAAGTAGCCAGGACTACAGGTGCACACCACCATGCCGGGCTAATTTTTGTATTTTTATTAGAGATGGGGTTTCACCATGCTGGCCGGGCTGGTCTTGAACTCCCAACCTCAAGTGACCCATCTGCCTTGGCCTCCCAAAGTGCTAGGATTACAGACCTGAGCCACTGAGCCTGGCCAATTTCATTGTTTTCTATTCTATCTTTATTATTTCCTTCCTTTTGTCTGCTTTGGGTTTAATTTGCTCATTTTTTTCTAGTTTCTTATAGCAGGAGTTTAGGTTACTGAATTGAGATCTTTCTTATTTTCTTTTTCTTTCTTTCTTTTTTTTTTTTTTTTGAGATGGAGTCTCACTCTGTTGACCTCAAATGATCCACCTGCCTTAGCCACCCAGAGTGCTGAGATTACAGGTGTGAGCCACCTCACATGGCCTCTTATTTTCCAATCTAGGTATTTAAGGCTCCGTTTCCCTCTAAGCACTACTTCATTGCATCTCACAAATTTTGATATGTTTTCATCTTCCTTTAGTTCAAAATATTTGCCAATTTCACTTATGACTTTAGCTTTGGTCTATGGGTTATTTAGAAGTGCATTGTTTTACTTTCCAAATACTTAGGGATTTGTGGCCTGGTGCTGTGGCTCATGCCTGTAATCCTAGCACTTTGCTAGGTGGGCAGATCATTTGAGGTCAGGAGTTTGAGAGCAGCCTGGCCAACATGGTAAAACCCCATCATCTCTATTAAAAATACAAAAATTAGCTGGTCATAGTGACACACACCTGTAATCCCAGTTACTCGGAAGACTGAGGCAGGAGAATTGCTAAACCCGGGAGGTGGAGCTTGCAGTGAGCTGAGATTGCACCACTGCACTCCAGCCTGGGCAACAGAGAGAGACTCCATCTCAAAACAAACAAACAAAAACAAATATTTAGGGATTTGCTAGATGGCTTTCTGTTATTGATTTATAATTTAATAATGTTATGAACATAGGCTATGTTTTCTGTGATTTCCATTCTTTTAATTTGTTAAGGTTTATGTTTGTGGCCCAGAATGTTGTCTATTTTAAGGTGAATGATCCATGGGCATTTGAAAATAATATGTATTCTGCTGTAGTTGGGTGGAGTGTCCCCCAAAGATAAATTAGGTCAAGTTGGTTTCTAGTGCTATTTAGGTGTTCTATATCCTTCGTGCTTTTCTGTGTACTAGTTCTATCGATTACTGAGAGAGTAGTGGTAGCTTCCTGCCATAATGGTAGAGTTATCTATTTCTCCTTTCAGTTCCATCAGTTTCAACTTCATGTATTTTGAAGTTGTGTTTAAAAAAATTATATAAGGGCCAGGTAGAATGACTCGCGCCTATAATCCCAGCACTTTGGGAGGTCGAGGGGATCGCTTGGGCCCAGGAGTTTTAGACCACCCTACGCAACATAGGAAGACCTTGTATCTACCAAATTTTATTTTATTTTATTTTATTTTTTTATTTTTATTTTTTTCCGAGACGGAGTCTTGCTCTGTCACCCAGGCTGGAGTGCAGTGGCACAATCTCCGCTCACTGCAAGCTCTGCCGCCTCCCGGGTTTACGCCATTCTCCTGCCTCAGCCTCCCGAGTAGCTGGGACTACAGACGCCCACCACCACGCCCGGCTAATTTTTTTGTATTTTCAGTAGAGACGGGGTTTCACCGTGTTCGCCAGGATGGTCTCAATCTCCTGACCTCATGATTCGCCCGCCTTGGCCTCCCAAAGTGCTGGGATTACAGGCGTGAGCCACTGCGCCCGGCCTATTTTATTTTATTTTATTTTATTTTATTTTATTTTATTTTATTTTATTTTATTTTATTTTTTTGAGACGGAGTCCCGCTCTGCCGCCCAGGCTGCAGTGCAGTGGCTGGATCTCAGCTCACTGCAAGCTCCGCCTCCCGGGTTTACACCATTCTCCTGCCTCAGCCTCCCGAGTAGCTGGGACTACAGGCGCCCGCCACCTCGCCTGGCTAGTTTTTTGTGTTTTTTAGTAGAGACAGGGTTTCACCGTGTTAGCCAGGATGGTCTCGATCTCCTGACCTCGTGATCCGCCCGTCTCGGCCTCCCAAAGTGCTGGGATTACAGGCTTGAGCCACCGCACCCGACCTCAAATTTTATTTTTTAATTGACTGGGTGTGGTGATTGGTGCCTGTTGTCCTAGCTACTCCAGAGACTGAGGTAGGAGGATTACTTCAGCCTGGGAAGTTGAGGCTGCAGTGAGCCGTGATTGAGCCACTGTACTCCATCCTAGGTGACAGAGTGGGACACTCTAAAATTAAAGAAAAAAAAAAAAAAATACACACATGCATGCAGACATGCTCTATTTTAAAATATATGTAAGGTAGGCTGGGCGCAGTGGCTCACACCTGTTAATCCCAGCACTTTGGGAGCCTGAGGCGGGTGAAATCACTTGAGTCCAAGAGTTCAAGACCAGCTTGGGCAACATGATAAAACCCCACCTCTACCAAAAATTAAAAAAATTAGCTGGGCGTGGTAGAACACACCTGTAGTCCCAGCTACTAGGGAGGCTGAGGTGGGAAAATCACTTGAGCCCAGGAGGTGGAGGTTGCAGTGAGCCAAGATCGTGCCACTGCACTCCAGCCTGGGAGACAGAGCAAGACCCTGTCTTGAAAAAAAAAAAAAAGAAGAAGAAAGAAAGAAAAATATGTATGTAAATTAGTGTTCACATATAATAAATCTGGAGGAATATACTCTAAATTATTAACAGTGATTACTGGAGATTTTTTTGTTTGTTTGTTTTTTTAGAGACAGCCTCCCACTCTGCCTTACTCTGCTGGAGAGCAGTGGTGACATCATAGCTCACTGCAGCCTCAAAGTCCTGGGCTCAAGTGATCCTCCCACCTTAGCCTCTTGAGTAGTAGCTGGGACTACAGGTGAGCACCACTACACCTGGCTAGTTTTTAAATTTTTAGCAGACACAAAGTCTCACCATGTTGCCCAGGCTGGTCTTGAACTCCTGACCTCAAGTGATCCTCCTGCCTTGGCCTCCCAAAGTACTGGCATTACAGGCATGAGCCACCACACTTGGCCAAATTATTAGAGATTTTTATTCTCTATGTTAGATCATTCTGTAGGTATTTTATACATGTATTATTTTTGAAATCGGAAAATAAAAAGATATGTTTTAAGGGAAAGAGAGAGACGATTTGATGTGTGTGAGTGTGAATGTGCCCCCCAGCCTGCAAAGCATTTTCTGGTCCATCTTGGGAAAAAGTCAGCTGAGCACTCCTGCTGGACCCTCAGACCACAACCCACACCTCCTGCTTCTGCTTCCTCACCCGGCCCTTCCTTCCTCACCTCCTGTCAGCTGGCTTTGGGCCCAGGTACATGGGGAAGAAACAACCTTCTGAGGTCACCATGTGGTCTGCCAACCCAGTAGGCTTTCCATGATGTCACTTCACTCTGCTGAGCAAATTTCACCCATTTCTCTTCAGGCTACTTCTCACATATATTCTATTTCCTAGACTCTATTCCTTCAAGATATTCCACCTCTCTCATCACTGGGACAGTTACTGCTTGTCCTTCGGGAGTCAGATCAAATGTCTCTGCCTCTAAGAAGCCCTGCCTAACTCCAGCTCCCTCTGCTGCTGCCACTCCCTGCACAATACCAGTGTTTTCTTTTGTTTTGTTTTTGAGACAAAGTCTCACTCCGTCACCCAGGCTGGGGTGCAGTGGTGCGATCACGGCTCACTGTAGCCTTGACCTCCTGGACTCAAGTGATCCTCCCACCGCAGCCTCTCGAATACTGACTATAGGTGCGTGCCACCAAGCCCGGCTATTTTTTTTTTGGAGACAGGGTTTTGCCACGTTGCCCAGGTTAGTCTCAAACTCCTGGGCTCAAGGCATCTGCCCACCTCAGCCCCTCCCAAGGTGCTGGGTTTACAGGCATGAACACCATGGCCAGCCAGTGCTCACTCTTGATGAATGTCAGGCTCCCATACTGACCGCAGACCCTATGACAGCATGGGCTATGTCCACCTGCCTCTGCTACTGACTCACTGACATGCACAGATTCCTAATTTGCCTCCTTACAGCAAATTCCTCCTGTATGAATTCACTTCCAGGTGAATCACTTTAATCATGTCACTTCCCAGCCCGAGAACCTGCAAGACTCCCTAGTGCCTCCTGAATCAAGTCCAAACCCTTCTTGGCAGTTAGGATTCTTCAAACCTGACCTTGCTTTCCCCATCTTATATGAACCTGTTCTAGAAGGACCTACCTCTGCAGTCAAGCCTTCCCTGTGCTGTCCATACACCATTCCTACCTCCCTGCCCTTGGCCAAACCACTCCCCTACCTACCTGGGAGTTGCCCCACCCTCCATTATCCCTGACCTTAGAGACCAACTTGAATTCCCTTTTGTTTTTTTTTTGAGACGGAGTTTTGCTCTTGTCACCCAGGCTGGAGTGCAGTGGCACGATCTCATCTCCACTCACTGCAACCTCCACCTCCCAGGTTCAAGCAATTGTCCTGCCTCAGCCTCCCAAGTAGCTGGGATCACAGGTGCATGCCCCCACACCCAACTATTTTTGTATTTTTAGTAGAGACAGGGTTTTGCCCTGTTGGTCAGGCTGGTCTCGAACTCCTGACCTCAGGTGATCCGCCCACCTCGGCCTCCCAAAGTGCTGGGATTACAGGAGTGAGCCACTGTGCACGTCCCCATCTTGAATTCTATCCAGTGTCCAAAGTCTAGTTCCTCTTCTCCAGAAGCCTTCTGTCTCTGGACTATATGAGCTTGATGGCATAGAGGTGTAGAAGGACACCAGGCTCTTGGTCAAACAGCCGTGTGCCTGAATCCCACCCTGCCTCTTAGAAGCCATATGACCTATGGTGAGTTCCTTATCTTCTCTGTGCTTCAGTTTCTTTATCACTAAAATGGGGCTAGAACTGACCTCACAGGGTTATTGTGAGAAGGAAAAGAGTAAGAACACGGAAAGCACCTGGAACTGTGCCTAGCACATAGTATGTGCTCAATAAATACTAAAAGCTACTTATTCAGCTTATTCTGCTCTCTGCCCTCTCAATTTCCACAGCTCATATCCCTGTAGCCTGCCAACCCTGGGTCACATCCTGTCACACAGCCCTAGAACTGTTCCATATGATCAGCAAAACTGAGAACCCAGACCCCCCATTTACAAAGAGACAGAAACAAACCTCCCAAATATGACACACCTTGTTAGCAGTGATCAGAAGAGAAAAGGGTTTATTACCCAGCCTGGGAGTGACACCATCCCCCACCCAACAACTCTCAACAACTTGATAGGGCCCAAAGAGGGAAGGGGCCTAGAAGACTGAGAGCAGAAGAGAAAGGTGAGGCTGGCCAGGCGTGGTGGCTCATGCCTGTAATCCCAGCACTTTGGGAGGTCCAGGCGGGCAGATCACCTGAGGTCAGGAGTTTGCCAGCCTGGTCAACATGGTGAAACCCTATCTCTACTAAAAATACAAGACTTAGTACAGCATGGTGGGGGGTGCCTGTATTCTCAGTTTCTTGGGAGGCTGAGGCAAGAGAATCGCTTGAACCCGGGAAGCGGAGGTTGTAGTGAGCCGAGACCATGCCACCATGCTCTTGCACTCCAGCCTGGGCGACAAGAGCCAAACTCCGTCAAAAAAACAAAAAACAAAAAACAAACAAAAAAAAAAAAATGAGAAAGGTGAGACCTTTAGATGATGGGAGCCGGGTGCGTTGGCTCACGCCTGTAATCCCAGCACTTTGGCAGGCCAAGGTGGGCGGATCACAAGGTCAGGAGTTCAAGACCAGCCTGGTCAATATGGTGAAACCCCATCTCTACTAAAAATACAAAAATTAGCTAGGCGTGGTGGCGGGCACCTGTAGTCCCAGCTACTCAGGAGGCTGAGGCAGGAGAATTGCTTGAACCTGGGAGGCGGAGGTTGCAGTGAGCCGAGATAGCACCACTGCACTCCAGCCTGGGTGACAGAGCGAGAGATGATAGGGATCTTGAGGGCGGCCCTCATGAATGAACTAATTCATTCATAATTAATGGTTAGAGGGGGACTGGTAGCTTTATAAGAAGAAGAGAAACCTGAATTAGCATTTCAGCAAGCTCAGCCCCCTGACCATGTGATGTGATGCCCTGCATGGCCACAGGGGACCAGAAAGAGTTTCCAAGTTCCAGGCTCTGCCTCTCTCCAATAAAGAGGAGTGGGGTTCCTATCCCTGGTTCTTAGCCTTCAAGACCTCTCCCAAGTTTCCAACCCCACCCTGGCCTCAACACTGAACTTAGGGTGCGGTCTTCCCATAAACTGTGCTAGGAACAGGGGTTGGGGTGTAGGTGGGAGGAGAAAAGAAATGCTCAACCTAAAGTCCCTGCTTCTGGGATCTTCCACTCAATTGGGAGAGATTAGACATGAATAAGCAACAAAAATCAAAATGGAGAGTGCCGCACAACTGTAAGAATAAATATAGGCCTGCATGGTGCCTCACTCCTGTAGTTCCAGAACTTTGGGAGGCTGAGGTGGGAGGACCGCTTGAGCTCAGGAATTTGAGATCAGCCTGGGCAACATGGCGAGACTCCATCTCTATAAAAAATACAAAACTTAGGCCGGGTGCGGTGGCCTGTAACCCCAGCACTTTGGGAGGCCAAGACAGGCGGATCACGAGGTCAGGAGATCGAGACCATCCTGTCTAACACGGTGAAACCCCGTCTCTACTAAAAAAAATACAAAAAACTAGCCGGGCATGGTGGTGGGCACCTGTAGTCCCAGCTACTCAGGAAGCTGAGGCAGGAGAATGGCATGAATTCAGGAGGTGGAGCTTGCAGTGAGCTGAGATCCGGCCACTGCACTCCAGCCTGGGCAGCAGAGCTAGACTCCGTCTCAAAACAAACAAACAAACAAACAAAACTTAGCCAGGTGTGGTGGTGTGTGCCTATAGTCCCAGTTACTCGGGAGGCTGAAGTGGGAGGATCCCTGTAGCCTGGGAGGTGGAGGTTGCAGTGAGCCGAGATCACACCATTGCATTCTGGCCTGGGCAAAAGAGCGACAGAGTGAGATCCTTTCCAAAAAAAAAAAAAAAAAAAAGAATAAATATAAACCTAGGGCTTGGAAGCCCAGGAGTGGGAGCCTTTGGGGACATAAAGGATAAAGGAAGAGGTAGCATTCCAGCCTCAGCCTTTGGACTTGTTAGGGTAGATGATCTTTCTCATTAAAATAAGACCAGGCAGGGTGGCTCATGCCTGTAATCCCAGCACTTTGGGAGGCCAAGGTGGGTGGATCACTTGAGGTCAGGCGTTCATGGCCAGCCTGGCCAACATGGTGAAAACCTGTCTCTCCTAAAAAAATACAAAAATTAGCCAGGTTCGCAGCTACTTGGGAGGCTGAGGCATGAGAATTGCTTGAACCCGGGAGGCGGAGGTTGCAGTGAGCTAAGATAGCACCACTGCACTTCAGCCTGGGCGACAGAGCGAAACTCCGTTTCAAATTAAAAAAAAAAAAAAGGTAAAAAAAGATATGGCAACAACATTAGAAACATTTAAGCGATCTCAGTCAGATTTCCAATTGAATGTTTTGGAAGACTACAGTAAGAGTAAGAATAAAGGCCCTCATTATAGCTAAATTATCTTTATGAAAAAGAATGAAGAGGCGTTTGGCTGGAAACATTTTAGTCTGCTTTGAATATCGCTGGCTTCTTCCCATTTTGGGGCCTCTTTGAAGTTAGGCAGGGCCACATGACTGGTTCTGGTCAAAGGGCTATAAGCACAGTGACTTCGTCATTGCCCAGCTCAGGCATTTAAGAGCTTGTGTGCATCCTCCAGCCCTTTCTTCTTCTGCCAAAGTGACCTGGAAGTCATATATTTCAGTTTCACCACAGATATAATCATCTTGGATCCATGGGCCCCATATGAAGGAAGCTGCCATGGACAAATGCAGTGGATCTTGTGTAAGTGGGAGATAAGTATTCATGGATTAAGCCACTGAGATTTGGGGTTATCACCACAAGATGATCTACCCTATCTTAATACAAGGAGGACTTGGTCTAGCAGATATTAAGGCCTTCTCTAAAACTTTGGTAATAAAAAGGAGCCGTGACATAGTCTGAAGAAACGCAATGGAGAAGACAGAGACAGGACCCCATATATGAGATGATTTTTTTTTTAGACGGAGTTTTGCTCTTGTAGCCCAGGCTGGAGTGCAGTGGTGTGATCTTGGCTCACTGCAACCTCTGCCTCCCGAGTTCAAGCGATTCTCCTGCTTCAGCCTCCTGAATAGATTCTCCGTACTCAGCCTCCTGAGTAGCTGGGATTACAGGCGCCCGCCACCACACCCAGCTAATTTTTGTATTTTTAGTAGAGATGGGGTTTCACCATATTGGCCAGGCTGGTCTCGAGTTCCTGACCTTGTGATCCGCCCATCTTGGCCTCCCAAAGTGCTGGGATTACAGGCGTGAGCCACCGCACCCAGAGAGAGGTAGGGCTTTTTTTTTTTTTTTTTTGGTGTGGGAGGGAGTTTTGCTCTTGTTGCCCAGGCTGGAGTGCAATGGTGCAATCTCGGCTCACTGCAACCTCCGCCTCCCTGGTTCAAGCGATTCTCCTGCCTCAGCCTCCCGAATAACTGGGATTATAGGCATGCCCAGCTAATTTTGTATTTTTAGTAGAGATGGGGTTTCTCCATGTTGGTCAGCCTGGTCTTGAACTCCCGACCTCAGGTGATCTGCCCACCTCGGCCTCCCAAAGTGCTGGATTACAGGTGTAAGCCACTGCGCCAGCCAAGAGGTAAGACTCTAAGAGATGATTGGGTCATGAAGGCTCTGCCTTCATGAATGGACTAATCCATTCATGGATTAATGAATTAATGGGTTAATGGATTAGCGAGTTATCATGGGAGGGGAACTGGTGGCTTTGTAAGAAAAGAAAGACCAGGCGTGGTGGCTCAAGCCTGTAATCCCAACACTTTGGGAGGCCGAGGTGGGAGGATCGCTTGAGCCAGGGAGTTGGAGACCAGCCTGGGCAATGTGCCAAGACCCTGTCTCTACAAAAAAAATTTAGTTGGGCATGGTGGCAAGTGCCTGTGGTCCCAGCTTCCCGGGAGGCTGAGGCGGGAGGATCCCTTGAGCCTGGGAGGTGGGGGCTGTAATGAGCTGTGATTGTGCCACTGTACTCCAGCCAGGGTGAGAGTGAGATCCCGTCTCAAAAGAAAAAAAAAAAAAAAGAAATGAAGAAAAAATAAAAGAGGAAACAACAGATCAAGATATAGAATCTAATGCTGATTACATATAGAAATACACATAAGACAAACCAAGTGTAAAGGTACATTTTGAGACAATTTAAAAATGTTGGTTACGGATTAGATATGAGATGATATGAAGGTATTACTGCTAATTTAGTTGGGTGTGATAGCATTGTGGTTAGGTTCAATGAGGGGGGCATGCATAGCTAAATAATATAGGGGTGAAATGGCATGAAGTCTGGGATTTAAAGTATTTTGGCAAAGGGAAAAAAGAGGAAGATAAAGCAAATGTATGTTAGGCAAATATTTAAGCAAGATTTCAACGCACAATTTTGATAATTTTTGTTTTTATTTTATTATTATTATTATTATTTTGACAGAATCTTGCTCTGTCACCCAGGATGGAGTGCAGTGATGCCATCTAGGCTCACTGCAACCTCTGCCTCCTGGGTTCAAGTGATTCTCCTGTCTCAGCCTCCTGAGTAGCTGGGATTACAGGCACATGCAACCATGCCCAACTAATTTTTTTTTTTTTTTTTTGAGACGATGTCTTGCTCTGTCTCCAGGCTGGAGTGCAGTGGCACAATCTCAGCTCACTGCAACCTCTGCCTTCTGGGTTCAAGTGATTCTCCTGCCTCAGCACCCTGAGTAGCTGGGAATATAGGCATGCGCCACCACGCCGAGCTAATTTTTGTATTTTTAGTAGAGACAGGGTTTCACTGTGCTGGCCAGATGGTCTCGATCTCTTGATCTCGTGATCCGCCTGCCTTGGCCTCCCAAAGTGCTGGGATTACAGGTGTGAGCCACCTTGCCCAGACTAATTTTTGTATTTTTTAGTAGAGATGGGGTTTCGCCATTTTGGCCAGGCTGGTCTTGAATTCCTGACCTCAAGTGATCCTCCTGCCTCAGCCTCCCAAAGTGCTGGGATTACAGTGTGAGCCACTGCGCCCGACCTATTTTATTATTTTTTTAAGAGAATAAGTTTGACTCTGTTGTCCAGGCTGGCATGCAGTGGCATGATCTTAGTTCACTGCAGGCTTGAACTCCTGGGCTCAAGCAATCCTCCCTCCTCAGCCTCCCATGGTGCTGGGATTACAGACATTAGCCACCACACCCAGATGATAATTTCTGAATTTGACAGATGAGTATATTGGGATTCTTTCTCTACTTTTGTGTATAAAAATTTTCGTAATAAAATTTTAAAAAACAACAATGACGCATGTTTTCAAGAACCCATTCACATAAAAAGAAACAAATTAAGCAAGTTAAAATGGTTGCTGTGGCGGGGGAATAAAATAGGAGTAAGGAATGAGGACAAAAGAGGAGCAGGCCGGGTGTGGTGGCTCATGCCTGTAATCCAGGCACTTTGGGAGACCAAGGCAGGAGGATCACTTGAGGTCAGTCAGGAGTTCGAGGCCAGCCTAGGCAACATGGTGAAAACCCATCTGTACTAAAAAATACAAACATTAGCTAGGCATGGTGGTGGGCCCCTGTAATCCCAGCTTCTCAGGAGGCTGAGGCAGGAGAATTGCTTAAACCCAGGGAGCAGAGATTGCAGTGAGCCAAGATCGTGCCACTGAACTCCAGCCTGGGTGACAGAGCAAGACTCTGTCTCAAAAAAAAAAAAAAAAAAAAAAAAAAAAAAAAAAAAAAAAAGAGGTCTGGGCGTGGTGGCTCACACCTGTAATCCCAGCACTTTGGGAGGCCGAGGCGGGGAGATCACGAGGTCAGGAGATTGAGACCATCCTGGCTAACACGGTGAAACCCCCATCTCTACTAAAAATACAAAAAATTAGCTGGGCATGGTGGCGGGCACCTGTAGTCCCAGCTACTCAGGAGGCTGAGGCAGGAGAATGGCGTGAACCCAGGAGGTGGAGCTTGCAGTGAGCCAAGATTGCGCCACTGCACTCCAGCCTGGGCGGCAGAGCGAGACTCCATCTCAAAAAAAAAAAAAAAAAAAAAAAAAAAAAAAAAAAAAAAGACAGACGAAGAAAAGAAGAAATGGAATGAGAAAAGGAAGAAAGAAAGGAAACAAGAACAGTTGATGATAACCTGCCCTGACCTCAGGAGGATGACTAATTTAACCCTCTGCACCTAAAGTCCACAAGGAGAAAAAGAAAATGATATCTCCTATAACTCTGTCATGGTGGCATTTTAACTTTTTCTGTCTAAGCCTCGAACCCTCACTCCTGTGCACCCTACTATATATTTCTGTGTGGCTGTCACCATGAGGAACACATCACTGAATTTTTGCCTATGAAAATGCCAGCACTGGGCCAGAACTTCTGGATATATGATATCATTTTATCCGCTTAACAACTTTGTAAGGTGAGTATCATTATCTCTATTTTACAGATACATTTAACCTCAGAGATCAGGTTATTCATCCAACTTCTACTATTAATAAATTACAAAGCTGGCACTTTGGGAGGCCAAGGTAGGATGATTGCTTGAGGCCAGGAATTCAAAACCAGCCTAGGCAACATAATGAGACCCCATCTATACAAAACAAAATGAAAAAATAAATCACAAAGCTGGTGTTCCAAACACCTTGGCCTCAAAGGCCCACAGTCATGTGATGCCATTAAGTTGATCCAATAGCTTCCTCATAATTATTCTTATTAAGGTCTGCCTACTGGTCCATTGTATCGATGGAGGGTAATTTACTGTAATTTACTAACTGCTGTCCTATTTCTGAGTATTTGGGCTCTTTCTAGCTTTCTGCTCACATAGATAGTCCTATAAATTATCTTCAGGTCCAGAGCTTTCTGAGCCTGTTGAATTACTTCCTTATCAGGGTGGGGTTCCGTTGTGTTCACACACAAATGTTGACCTCATTACAGTAGTTCATTCTCGTTGACATGGTTTTCACAAAAGAGTTGAATGGGCAAGCAGGAGTTAAAACCCAGAGACGGGCAAGATGCAGTGGCTCACACATGTAATCCCAGCATTTTGGGAAGCCGAGGTAGGTGGATCACGTGAGGACATTAGGATCACGTTAGTTCAGGGCCAGCCTGGCTAACATGGTGAAACCCCATCTCTACTAAAAATACAAAAATTAGCCGGGGTGGTGGCTCATGCCTGTAATCCCAGCTACTCGGGAGGCTGAGGCAGGAGAATTGCTTGAACCTGGGAGGTGGAAGTTGCAGTGAGCTGAGATCTTGCCGCTGCACTCCAGCCTGGGCCACAAGAGCGAAACTCCATCTCAAAACAAAACAAAACAAAAACAAACAAACAAACAAAAAAACTCCCCAAAAAACCCAGAGACTGTGTGTGTGCGCGCGCATGTCTGTGTGTGTGTGCGTGCGTGTCTGTGTGTGTGTGTGTGCGCGTGTCTGTGTGTGTGTGCGCGCGCGTGTGTCTGTGTGTGTGTGTGCGTGCATGTCTGTGTGTGTGTGCGTGCGTGTCTGTGTGTGTGTGTGTGCGCGTGTCTGTGTGTGTGTGTTGGGGGATGGGAGATCATGTGAGGTACAGGAAATTGGGGTAGTGTGAGGCCTCCAGCCAGGCAGGAAGTCAGTCTGGGGGGATTCCTGTGTCCCCCACATTTCCCTAACGCCTTCCTGGCCCAAGCTATTTGGGGTCTGAGGTGCAGTACAAGGGGAATTAGGCAGACTGTGATCCAGCCGCTCTCTCTTTGCCCTGATACCCCGCCCCCACCCCAGGCCCCCTCTACTCCCTCAAGAAGGCCTCCGAATCTTCTCTAAGGGTGGGAGGAGTGGGATGGACAAGCAGAAGCATGAGGTCTGCACACCCTCGCCCTGCTCCCTGGCTATCTGTTCTTAAGGCCCAGCTTCCCGTGCTGGACATCACCTGGGGATCTGGTTAAAATGCAGATTCTTATTTCTCAATTCTGGGGCAGGGCCTGAGCTCCTGGATTACTGGCAAGCTCCCTAGAAATGGCACTGCTGCTGGTCCCAGAGCCCCACTGAGTAGCAATGCCCTATGGATTCTGGCCAGGGTCCCAGCCTCCCCTGCTGCCCGAGCTCCAGGTACTGTTTCAGAATTACAATTAAAAACATGCTTAACCCTTGGCAGGAGCAGGAAGTGGTCTTCCAAATTGAGGCAGCATTTATTTCCCAAAGTCCAGATATGATGAGCTGGAGAAGGATGGAAAGGATCCTTCTCCAGGTGATGGAAAGGATCTGCCAGAAAGAATTAGCCCAGCAGAAAACGGAGTCCCAGAGAGGGGACTGGCTTGTCCCAGGCTGCACAGCCAGCCTGTGGAAGAGGCCTGGGGATGCCTGAGGCCTGAGCTCTCTGCAAGCTTGTCTCATAGCCTGACTTCTGGGTACATGCAGGTGGGGAATGGGGGGTCTGGCGAGCCCTGGGGACAGGGCCAGTGCTGTGGGGATCTGCAGCTGCTATGTGTGGGAGGTGGATGCTGGGACAGCTCTCCACTGGCAGTTAGCTCTCTGGCCCTTTGGCAGCTGCCCTGGCCAGCCTGGGAGGGGTCAGCTGGGGATAGGCAGTAAATATAGATCCAGGGCAGGAAGCCAAGTGGCCCAGCCCTGCACTGCCCTCTCATTGGAAGTCTGGGGAGGGCAGATGTCCAGTCCCGGCACCCTCCTCTCCCGGAGTGGGGGACATCTAGCCCAACAGCACCCTAGAATTGCTGGAAGTGGTTGGGGGTAGGGGACCAGGGTGAGGGTAAGCAGAAAGCTGGTCAGGAGACTCTGTGCCTGTGTGGCCATGCGCCCTCTCGGGGCCTCTGTTTCCTTCTCTGATCGTCTCTGTCAAAGGGGTTGTCCAGCTTCCTGGTAAGGGGCCCACTGTTCTAAAGGGAATTGGGGGCTCACAAGTACAAGGGGCAGAGGGCAAGGTCCCCTTACAGCCCCTCCTCCCACCACCACAGGTCTTGCTTATTAGAGAGAGGAAGGAGTCTCAGAGCATAGTCTCATCTCTTGATCCCTAGCCACTCTCTGGGGGCTGACCTCCCACCCTAGGGCTCAGGGTCACACTTCAGCCTGGCTCCCCTTGCCACACAGATGCAGCCCTGTGCCAGGCCTGTGCCACACACACCATGCCCACCTAGTTCAGCCAAGACCCCCGGAATCCCCGCCTCTGGGAAGGGGAATGCAGGCAAGGCAGCCACTCCAACGCAGATACATTTATTGGCAAAACCTACTCCCAGGCATCAAGGGGAAGGGTGCAGCCGAGTGAATAATTTTTGTTTTTCACTTTCCTTGGTCATGTTCAAGGAGCAAGGGGAGGGGGAGACAGGGACATCCCAATCAAGATAAAGATTCCAGCAGCTCCCCTCCGAGGTTGGCTCTTCACCAACCAAAGCCTTTTTCTTGCACTGTCTCCTTTAATCCTTATAACAACCCTGCAAGGTAGGTACCATTATCATCCCCACTTTACAGATGAGAAAACTGAGCTGTAGCATGGTGAAGTGGTGAAAGGTGGGTGTCAGCTTTCAGGGACACCTGGAGAGCCCCCATGGATTCAGCTAGCCTGGGAGGCATAAATAATGATCCCCTATGTCGGGCTAGAACCCCACCACACACACATGTTGAGTCTGTGGCCCCAAGGCTGAAGGCTGATGCTTCCTTCTGTTTTTTTGTTTGTTTGTTTGTTTGTTTGTTTTTCTGAGACAAGGTCTTGCTCTATTGCCCAGGCTGGAGTGCAGTGGTGCAATCTTGGCTCACTGCAACCTCTGCCTCCTGGGTTCAGGTGATTCTCTTGCCTCAGCCTCCCGAGTAGCTGGGATTACAGGTGCCTGTCATGACACCCGGCTAATTTTTGTATTTTTAGTAGAAACGGGGTTTCACCATGTTGGCCAGGCTGGTCTGGAACTCCTGCCTTTAAACGATCCACCCACCTTGGCCTCCCAAAGTGCTGGGATTATAAACATTAGCCACTGCGCCAGTCTACCTCCTCTCTTTTCTACCACTCCCTGATTCTGTTTCCCCCTCTCTCACCACTTCCACGTCTTTCAACTCTTTTTATCTTTTTGTTTTATAAAAAAATAAATTTGCCCATGTTCTGGAGAGCCTGCTGTCTCCTACCCCAATTGGTCAGATCTGGGTTCTCCCCAAGATTCAGTCTAGATGGGGTTGAGGATAGTGGGTCTCAAATGAGGGGCCTGGAGCAGTGTGTGAAGCCAAAGTACGATGAAAACTCTTAGAAAATACACAATTAATAAATTACAAACCCCCTCCCTGTCCTGCCTCTACCTTCCCACCCTCCCCAACTCCCTATCCAAATCTAGTATTGACTGTACCTTGCCCCCCACCCCCACCCCAGGGCAGGGCTTGTCTCAGTCCCCTTGGAGTCCACTGACTCCGGGGCCTTCAGTAAATGTTGTGGAATGAATGAATGAGTAAACTCATGAGTGTTTGGAGGGAGGAACGAAACACAGGGGACCTGAGTCCCAGGCCCGATCCCTGGATCATCCTCACCTGTACCTTGCCTTCGCCAGGATGCCTCTCTCTGGGCCCAGAGAAGAGGGTCTCAAGGTAGGGGCTGGGAGCAGAGTGGGGAAGGGAGGAGTCACAGGGGAACGGAAGGTGGACGCATGACTGACAGAGGACAGAGCTCAGACCTCGAAGTCAGAAGGCCTGGTTCAAATTCCAGCTGCACAGCCCAGTTCAAATCCCAGCTATGGGACCTTGGGTATGTTCAAAGACAAATGATGACTGCTGTAGAACAGTCCTTGTGGAGTTTACAAAGCCCTATTTTACATGTATCTTTGGTCCTCGGTAACCATCCTGTAATGTGGGTATTATCATCTATATACCCATTTTACAGAAAAGGAAGTATAGGCCGGAAAGGTCAAGGGACTTGCCCAAGGTCACACAGCAAGCACCCCACTTGCCCACCCACCTCCTGCCTTTGCTTCTACCCCTGCCTAAGGTGGGAAGAGGGAGGGCTCAGATCTAAGTCTTCCAGCACAGGGTCCCCAGTGAAAGTGTGGCAACAGGAGGGACTGTGGAGCAAACCCCCTAATGTGGGCCCTGTCGGCCGTCTCCAGCCAGAAAAGCCAGGCTACCCTTTGTGGAAGGTCTCCTGGACACCCCTTCCTTCCCCACCCACAGCCCTGCGACCTCAGCTGCTGCTCCAGGAGGAGCCTGGAGTCCATGAGGTGCCCATGAACTTCTGCTTTTCCTGGGAAAGTGGGGACGTGGAATGGTAGGGGAGGGTCTAGGGCCTGGGCCTGCCCCTCACACAGGCATCGCCACTTCATCGTATTCATCTCGACCTTCCTCCTCATCAAAGGTTGCCTTGGCATCATCAGCATCCAGCTGGAGGGGAGGGACAGGAGAGAGACAGGGTGAGAGACTCTGGGTCCAGAAGAGCCCTCCCTAGGCACGAGAGGCATCTCTGGAGTTAGGAGAGTGTCTGGCTGTCTTGAACCTTGGGCCACTCCTGTTTTATCACCCCAGCCACTAGGACTGGCCTAAATAAGTAGTTGTCAAAGTGGGAGGCAACGCTGGGGATGTGGACCCTGGCAGGGGAGGGCCTGCAGAGGGTGAGCAGGGGACCTCTTCACCAGGGCAGCCCCACAGTGACCTGAGTCACACTGTGGAAAAATCCTATTAGAGGAGTGACTGTCCCAAATGACTCGGAAGACGGCAGGACTTGCTGCTCAGGGGTCCAGCTCACACCCAGCACACCCTGTCTGCCTCTTGACACTCTCCCCAGCTGTGCCATCATTCCCCTCCTTTACAGGTGAGCAAAATGAAGGCACAGAGAAACGAGGCCCTGTACTCCAGATCATATACTAGGACACGGCAGGCCAGAACCTGGACACCAGCCCTAGCCCCAGACTTTACCCATGATGCTGTCCTGCCTGCCCTAGTTCTGAGATGCACCCCTTACATGCTCCCAGCTCTTGTGCCCCAGGCCCAGGCAGCCACTCACACACTGAAGCTCCAGGTTCCTGAAGATGAGTGGCAGCAGGACGCGCCGCAGAGGCACAGTGAGGATGAGGGCGAAGGGCAGGGCCAGGGAGGCCGGCGTGGACTTCACCACCCACAGCACTGCCAGGCAGATGATCTGGATGCCAGTGAACAAGTGCATGCGCCAGGTCTTCACCTGCAGGGGGAGACTGGGGTCAGTGCCTATCACGCCCCGGCACCCTCCACCACCCCAGGCTGGGCAGTCAGAAAAGGGTCCTATACCCGCTTGACGTAGGGCACATCTGGGTGGTACTTGGATGGCTTGAGCAGAAGCAAGATGCGGTCAAAGAGCTGGATGCCGCTGAGCGATGTGACCCCCATGTAGAGGAAGATGCCAAACAGTACAGCCAGGGGGATGCGGGACAGGATGGGCTCCATGAGGATGGACAGGCCTGTGGGGGAGCCGTATACTCTCAGCCCAGGTTGCCTGAGGCCTGGCACCGGTGGGGGTCAGGCCCCTATCTGGGGCTGGGAATAAAACACAGGCACCATATGGAGCCGTTTTTTTTTTCTTTTCTTTTCTTTTCTTTTTTTTTTTTGAGACACGGTCTTGCTCTGTCATCCAGGCCGGAGTGCAGTGGTGTGATCTCGGCTCACAACAGACTCGACCTCACTTGGTCTCAAGTGATCCTCCCACCTCAGTCTCCCTAGTTGCTGGGACTACAGGCACATACTACCACACCTGGCTCTTTTTTTTTTTTTTTTTAATTTTTAGTAGAGACAAGGTCTCACTATGTTGCCCAGGCTAGTCTTGAACTCCTGGGCTCAAGTGATTCTCCTGCCTTGGCCTCCCAAAGTGTTGGGATCCCACGCCTGGCCTGGAACCATTCCTATGAGTCTTTTTTGTTTAGACGGAGTCTCGCTCTGTCGCCCAGGCTGGAGTGCAGTGGTGCTATCTCAGCTCACTCCAACCCCCGCCTCGCTGGTTCAAGCAATTCTCCTGCCTCAGCCTCCCAAGTAGCTGGGATTACAAGCGTGCACCACCACGCCTGGCTAATTTTGTAATTTTAGAAGAGACATAGTTTCACCATGTTGGACAGGGTGGTCTCCAACTCCTGACCTCAGGTGACCCACCTGCTTCAGCCTCCGAAAGTGCTGGGATTACAGGCGTGAGCCACCATCCCCAGCCTCCATCGGTCCTTTTTATAGGTATTACCCCAATTTTACAGATGAGGAAACAGGCTCAGAGAGGTAAACAACCTGCCTAAGGCCACACAGCTGGCAGGCAGTCAAAGTCCTGCCTACCTGACGTAAGCCCACTCCCTTAACCTAATGAGGGTCACAGAGGTCAAAGACACACACCTTTCTCCTCACCCCAGTCCAAAATACCATCAACTTTGCCTCCTTTAAGAATTTTCTGGCCGGGCGCGGTGGCTCAAGCCTGTAATCCCAGCACTTTGGGAGGCCGAGACGGGCGGATCACGAGGTCAGGAGATCGTAGACCATCCTGGCTAACACGGTGAAACCCCGTCTCTACTAAAAATACAAAAAACTAGCCGGGCGAGGTGGCGGGCGCCTGTAGTCCCAGCTACTTGGGAGGCTGAGGCAGGAGAATGGCGTAAACCCGGGAGGCGGAGCTTGCAGTGAGCTGAGATCTGGCCACTGCACTCCAGTCCGGGCGATAGAGCGAGACTCCGCCTCAAAAAAAAAAAAAAAAAAAAAAATTTTCCCTGACCTCTCCATCTGCAACCATGGCACTGCCCACACTGAAGCCAGCTCGACTCTTGGCTGCTCCAGAACTGAAATCAACCCCAGTGACCCTTCTTTCTTCCCCCCCACATCCCTAGACTATGCCTAGAACACCGCCCCTTGTATCAGTCATGGAGCAGCTGAGCTGGAAGAGAACTTGGGGACATCTGATGAACCCTCCAACTGGGCAGACAGGGAAACTGAGACCCAGAGACAAGGAGGAACACTGGGTTAGCAGCAGGGCAGGGCTAGAACCCACAGTTCACTGGACTTCTGTTGGATAAGTCAGAAGGTGGGATCTGGTCTGGAGAAGGCCTCGGGAGTGGAGCCCCCTTCTTCCCTGCTCAGACGCCCAGCCCAGCGCCCTGGCCTTTCCTCCAGGATCCCCTCGTTTGAGTAGGGGATGCTGGGGAGATGTGGGAAAGTGGTGCAGGATGGGAGAGGCTGGAGGAGGTGCTGGGTCTGAAGGGGTAGGGGAAGGGGCCAGGGGTGGGGGACAGGAGGATGGTGGAGACCCGACCCAGCTTTCACTCACCCACAAGCACAGAGACCAGGAGTCCACTGATCCGCTGCTCTTTGACCTCCTGGATCTGGGCTGCAGCCCCTGGGGTGCTGGCTTTGCCCATGACAGTGAGGGCGTTGGCATGGGTGACGGAACGCACAGTGGTGGCGCTGAGCCAGGGCATCCCAAAGAGGGCAGCCACCCCGCCCATGCCCACTACCAGCAGCAGGTCCAGGTGGAAGCCGGAGCCCTTGACCATCTTGCGCTCGGGTTTGCTGACAATCAGCCTGCGGTAGGGGAAGGCGAGGTGTAAGCAGGGTTCTCCCCTGCCTCCTCCACCTACCCTTCCTTCTCCATATTTGGTGTCCTTGTAGCTCAGTTTTGTCTTCTGTGCCCCTCCCTCTTTGAGTTCCTTGCTCCCCTCCCTCCCGCCCCATCTTGAGAATCCAGACTCTTAAGAGCAGAAATGTCTTCACAACATTCAAGGCTGATTCGCAGGCAATGAACCTTCAGCTTCAGGGAGCTTTGCTTGTACGCGCCTCTCCAAGATCCAGCACCTAACTTTATAGTTGTCATTTTGCATTTTTTTTTTCTTTTTCTTTCTTTTTCTAGAGTCTTGCTCTGTCACCCAGGCTGGAGTGCAGTGGTGTGATCTTGGCTCACTGTAACCTCCGCCTCCTGTTCAAATGATTCTCCTGTTTCAGCCTCCCGAGGTGCTGGGACTACAGGCGCGTACCACCACACCCAGCTAATTTTTGTATTTTTAGTAGAAATGGGGTTTCACCACATTAGCCAGGCTGGTCTCAAACTACTGACTTCGTGATCCCCCTGTCTTGGCCTCCCAAAGTGCTACAATTACAGATGTGAGCCACCTCGCCTGGGTTTTTTTTTTTTTGAGATGAAGTTTCGCTCTCGTTGCCCAAGTTGGAGTGCAATGGTGAGATCTTGGCTCACTGCAACCTCCGCCTCCTGGGTTCAAGCGATTCTCCTGCCTCAGCCTCCCGAGTAGCTGGGATTACAGGCTCATGCCTGGCTAATTTTTTGTATTTTTAGTAGAAACAGGGTTTCACCATGTTAGCCAAGCTGGTCTCAAACTCTTGACCTCAGGTCATCCGCCCGTCTTGACCTGCCAAAGTGCTGGGATTACAGGTGTGAGCCACTGTGCCTGGCCACATTTTTTTTTTTTTTTTCTTAAAAAGAGCTCTCCAAATTATACAACCTCAGGTCCCACAAAACCTGGAACTGCCCCTGGCTTTTCACTATTCCTGCTAGTTGGGAGGGCCACACACCCACAGGGACTAGCTTGCAGTCCTGGGTCTCTTGCCTGCCTGGGAGAATGCCAGGGAAAGGTCCCTGCCTCCCACCCTCCCAGGCCCAGCCCCCACCCTGTCTCTCACGTGGTGATCTGAGACTCCAGGAATATGAGGATGAAGACCAGCAGAGCAGGCAGGGCAGAGGCAAACATCATCCAGATGGGAAAGTGGGAACGCAAGCCCAGTGGGTGGATGACCCAGCCCCGGGCTGAGGAGTTGGACACCTTGAAGCCATCAGGCACTGAGAGTTTCTGTGGGAGGGGGTAGCAGGTAAGAATGCCAAGGGCAGGAGGATGGGGAAGGGTGGGAGCAGGAGGAGCCAGGGTCGGGTCCTGGGGGTCGGGCAGTTAGGTTGGCAGCACTCGGGAACTTACTTATATTGAGCACTTGCTCTGTACCTAATCATTACACTAATCCCTTTACATCCATCTGCTTGTTCCCCACTTTACAGATGAGGAAAGAGAATCAGAGAGGTTATGTAGCTTGCCCCACATCACACAGCTATTTGATGGCAGAGATGGGATTCATGCCTAGATCTGCTTGACTCCAAAGAATACCTATTCCTACTGCTCTGGGTTAAGGAATGAAGGTAGAAACTTGGCCCAGCCCCTTGCTTTGGCCACAGGGGTCCTCTGGGGCTGTGAGAAGCACAAGGGACTCCCAGAGGAGGCATGGATGGGATAGAGGTAGTCCCAGCTGGCTTCAGGTTGGGGAAAGCTATTCTAGGGAAGGGGCATGTTAGGGGGTGGAAATGAGGACCTGGGGGGTATCATGGTCCGAGGGCTGGGAGGAGGGGTCACCTGGGTGTAGGTATCCTCAATGAAGAAATCCACCAGGACCATGATCAGGATGGAGATGGGGACCCCAAAGTCCCCGATGACCCGGCGCAGCTGGGGACAGGTGAAAGGACCAGTGGTCAGTGCCCAGTCACTCCCCACCTCCTGCCACCTTCCTGTCCTATATTCACCCAGGGGGCCCTACTCTTCCAGGGGATACATCAGCATCTAATGCCCTGTCCTGCACCTCAGCTATGTCTGCCTCCTTTCTTTTTCCCCCAGCAGTTCTCAGGCTGGGCATGCCACAAAAGTGGGAGGGGCTTGCCCTCAGTGAAACCCTAGGTAAGGATAGGGCCAGGGGAGGTTGGAATTGGGAGTGGGAATCTGAAAAAGAAGGGAAACTAAGGGTACTGGGGAATTTGGAGTGGGGGGCTTTGGGCTGGGATAGGGCAGTATTGGTAAGGACAGGTGAGGAGGGTGTGCTGACCTTGCCAGGGAAGTAGGAGCTGTTCTTGAACTTGCGCAGCATCATGGCAAAGAAGAAAGTACCAGCCATGAGCACAAGGGAGAGGAGGGCTGTGTTGGGCAGGGGGCCCTGAGGTTTGGGCACCATCAACACATTGTAGTCATAAGTCTTCTGTAGTGGGTGGTCCTGGAAGATCTGCAGCAGAAAACCAAGGCATTCTGTTCCCTCCCAGCCTTGGCTTGGGCTGGAAAGTACCACCAGCTAACTCTACCCAGCACTACCATCCATGCATCCAGTCATCTATTAATTCATCATCCATCCATTTATCCACCCATTCATCATTCAACCATCCATTATTCATTGATCTTCATTGATTATTCATCCATCCATTCATTATCCATCTACCCATCCATCCACCTACCTATCGTCTATCCATCCACCCATTTATCCATCCATTCATCCATCCATCATCCATCCACTCATTATCCATCAATCATTCATGCATCCATCCATTATCCATATATTCATCCATCCATCCATCTATCTTCTTCCTCAATTGACATGGAAACAGAGGATAAATGGGATTCTACAGCTTGGTTTTCAGGAATGAAGACGCCCAGGTTTGGGCAGGGAGGGCCATGGAAGGCAATGCATGTGTGTGTGAGCACATGCACACCCAGGACCTGGGAGACATGAGAAGGCTGGAGGTCAGGAAACAAGGGTCAGGGAAGTTTCCAACAAGGGGTTAAAAGACCTGGACACAGAAAGACCCTCCATCTGACAGAATCAGGGGACAACACATAGGGCCCACCCTTCTTCCATGTAAAATGCAGGTACAGATGCAAGCAGACCTTAAGATGACAGGAGGCAAGCCGAAGTGGGTGGGCACTCTATCCACAAGCCCTGCAGCTCTTGAGGACAAGTGCAGGGGAGGGAGTGGGGGACTTCAGAGGCTCCAGAGTCCCTCTTGCTCTCACTGTGCATGTATTTTCACATGCTGTGTCACGCCCATACTTACCCATTGCTCACATCATGTGTGGTCATGAACTGGACATGTGCACGCAGAGGCACCCTCTCATGCCTCAGCAAGAATGCTTTCCACAGGCAACAGCAGGTGCCAACACATATGTGGTCACAGTCAACACAGCTGCACAGTCCTGTGTGCAGATGTGTGACTACACAGACACAGGCACACATGTTGCCACAGTCATATGCACAGTCACATGGTTATGTACACAGGTGAAAGCAAAGCCACACAAATGCTGCACAGATACATGTGTGAGGACACAATGGCTCAGTCTTTTTTTTTTTTTTTGAGACAGAGTTTTGCTCTGTTGCCCAGGCTGGAGTGCAGTGGCACAATCTCGGCTCACTGCAACATCCACCTCCTGGGTTCAAGCGATTCTTCGGCCTCAGCCTCCCGAGTAGCTGGGATTACAGGTGTCCGCTACCACACCTGGCTGATTTTTTTTTTTTTTTTTTTTTTTTTTTTTTTTTTGAGGTGGAGTCTCGCTCTGTCGCCCGGGCTGGAGTGCAGTGGCCGGATCTCAGCTCACTGCAAGTTCCGCCTCCCGGGTTTACGCCATTCTCCTCCCTCAGCCTCCCGAGTAGCTGGGACTACAGGCGCCCACCACCTCGCCCGGCTAGTTTTTGTATTTTTAGTAGAGACGGGGTTTCACCGTGTTAGCCAGGATGGTCTCGATCTCCTGACCTCGTGATCCGCCCGTCTCGGCCTCCCAAAGTGCTGGGATTACAGGCTTGAGCCACCGCGCCCGGCCGATTTTTGTATTTTTAATAGAGATGGGGTTTCACTATGTTGGCCAGGCTGGTCTTGAACTCCTGCCCTCGGGTGATCCACCCGCCTCAGCCTCCCAAAGTTCTAGGATTATAGGCGTGAACCCTCATGCCCAGTCAGGGTCTCGGTCTTATACACAACCTCCCGTGTGCATTAACATCCCCATAGGCCCCCACCTTGATCAGCTTGGAGAAGGTCTCATAGATGAAGATGAGGGAGATGAGGAAGGAGAAGATCTCCTGGGTATAGCGGGAGATGAAGCGGACCAGAAAGCTACCCTCGAAGGCCACCACCAGCACCACCAGCAGGATGAGCCAGAAGCCGATCCACACACGGCCCACGATGTACTCTAGACCGTTGCTCTCACAGAACTGCAGGGTGGTCAGAAGAATTCGGTCGGACAAAGAGGGCCTTGGGGCAAGGCACCGTGCATCAGGCAGGTGGGGCGGGGGACATGACAGGGTCAGGTCAGTGGGGCAAGGACAGAGCTACCGAGAAGAAGGCTTCTTCAAACACCAGCAGGGGTCCTGAGAAGCCAACCACAAGCAGGGGCTGAGCCCCCAGCAGGGCGAAGAGAATGCCCTGCACTGCCGTGGAGATCAGCAGCTCCGACACTCCTATCTGGTTCCCAGTCTTTTCTCCTGTGGGTAGAGGTCACAGTGGGCTCAAGGTCAGAAGATCATTTCCAGGGGCCCATAGAGCAAGTCATGGGCAGGCTGATGCAGGGGTCTGGAGGGTCAGAAAGAGTCAGAAGTTGGGGCTGAGACAGAGGCCAGAGGATCAGAGGCGAGAGTTAGGGAGACAGGTATTGGCACTGACCCAGGAGGCCACCAAATGTGATGGCAGGTGACAGGGCAGCAAAGTAGATGAAGATGATGGCAGCCAGGACCTGGGGGCTGAATGCATCTGTGATGTCACTCAGGTAATAGGGGTAGCGGCGCCGGATGTCACGCACCAGGCCCCCGAAGAGCTGGCCTGTCTGCTGCAGAGGATCGTCTGGGCCCCCGGGGCCCCGTAGGCCCCCATTTAAGTCTGTGGTGGAGGATAAGAGCATGGTCAGAGGGAGCAGCTGGAGGACATGAGGGGAAAGGGGACTGGAGGGTGTAGGGGAGATTGTCTGATTGGAATGGGGTGGCCAAGAAGGCTGGGAAATGTGGGCATAGGGAGCGGTGAGAGAGGGACATGTGATGGGAGACAGGCTACGCTGAGGTGTCTGGGAGTTGGTGGGGGCTCAAAAAGCCTCGGCTGGGAAGGGCAGGTACCTAGGCCCTTGTAGAAGCTGGAGTCTGGCTTGGCAGGGCTGGGCTGGTAGCGTCTTCGAAGCAGCTCCCTCTGCACAGGCACCAGACTGAGCAGTGCCTGCTCGGAGGGGGCATCAGTAGGAGGCAGCACTAGGCTGCAGTCCAGGAAGCCCTCCAGGGAGCACAGCAGCTCCCCTCGGCTCTGAGCCATGTAGGCATCCATGCGGAACACCTAGGGGCAGGAGACAGGGTCAGGGCTGTCTGGACCTGCGGAGGGAAAGGACCCAGGAGTCCGAAGTCAGGGCCTCCAGGGACCAGAACCCCCTTAGGCAGCAGCTCCCATTGCCAGGAACTGCTTTTCCTGCCCACTCCCACCTCTTCTCTCCACTAAGAAAGGGCTCTGGGGAGACAGACAGGGGCCCCGGGTGGGGAAAGAAGGAACTAAGCTAACCTGGTGGGTTAAGCAGACTAGACGAAACTAGAGCTAACTAAGCCCGACCAAGCCAGACCTGACCAGGTGGAACCAGATCAGAGTGGGCTGGACTAGACTAAGCCAGGCCAAAGCCAACCAGATGAGACCAGGCCGGAGCAGGCAGAGCTGGGCCAGACTGCACACACCCGACTTCCCCCGTCAGGTAGCACAGCAGCAGCTGGATTAGGCTGAATGGGTCAAACCAGTGAACCTAAAGTAACCCAGGTCAGGTTGGAGAGCAGGCCTCAGCCACCACCCAGCTCCCAAGCTCCCCCAGCCCAGCCCTCTCCGGCCCTTCCTCACTCTCTCTGACATGAGGGTGGCAGTAGCCCGGCCGAGCTGAGTGTAATCAATGTGGGGGTCCTCGGGTCCCAGCAACACAAAGAGAAAGCGCACAGGCATGGGCTGCTCCACTGCCTCCAGCTCCGCTGCCTCCTGCAGCCTCACGAAGCCCAGCACTGGCCGCTGCAGGAAGGTGGCTCGGCCTGTTAGGGGACCAGAAGATCAGGCCAGGCCGAGGAGCCCAGGGTGGGTGTGCTGAAGAGGTGGGGCTGCGGGGGTCCAGGCTGAGGGAAAGACAGGCTGAGCCAGGACACAAGGGGTGTGGAGGGCTGAGGGTAGAGATGCCTGTTCTTACCCACTAGCACCAGTGTGGCCTCTGAATCTGGGGGAATCTTTTCCAGAATTCCAGATGGTGAGTGTCCTTCTGTGCCCCCATCTCCCTGTGGGAAGGAGGGTGGTGACAGGAGTCCTCGGGCCACTCTGACCTGAGAGACCTGAGCATCCTCCCCTTCCTCCCCTTCCCTTTCTCACTTCCCACCATGTTCAGGTTGGGGGCTTCCCAACTCTCCTGGCACACCCCAGTTGCAGGAGTACTTCTGGTCCCCTGCTTGTGGTGGGTTTTTTAGGACCTCTGCTGGCGTTTGAGGAAGCTCTCTCCGTGCCCCACCCTGGCCCTGACCGTGTGACTGACGCACCTGCTCACAGAAGAGCTGTGTCTCCAGTGAGGAGTGTTGAGGGAGCAGAGGCTGTGAAGGATCCCCAGAGCGCGTCAGGACCGCAGGCTTCACACCCCCCAGGGCCTCCAGCTCTCCGGCATGGCTGCAGGACGTACAGGGGACATGGGCTGAGTAAGCTGTTCAGGCCGAGCTATCAGTGGTGGGAGGGATCAAGGGCCAACATCAAGGGACGGGGGTAGACATCAAGGGTAGACATCTGGGACTTCCCAGACCAGACCAGAGAGACCCTGGGATGGAAGGAGAATCAGAGCCTCCTCTTCAAGTACCTTGTAGATGTAAGTGGGTGGCCTCTGGAATGACGAGGCAGGATCAAAAGAATGGCTAGAGAAAAGGGCCTTGCAGGTCTGCCCTCCTGGGGACCAGCAGCCCCCAACTCTGAGCATAGGACATGGCCACCCCTTTCAAGGTGTCAGAGATGGGAGCCACAGTGGAGGAAAGTGAGCCCTTGCTTGGTGAGGATAGGGCCACCTGGATTCCTGGGGAGAACTTGGGGCAAGTGGGCTGGGGAATTGGGCCCGCTGAATACGGAATCCAAGCCCTGGCAGGCAGGGGCACCTGTGTTTGAGCAGCAGGACCCGGAGCAGCTCCTCTCGGTCCTGAGGCCGGATCTGGTCCTCAAAGATAAACCTGTCTAGCAGTTGGTTGGCCACTCCAGCCAGGGAGGTCTCTTGCAGGTCCAGGAGGACGGTACCTGCAGGCAGTGGAAGAGTGAGCTGGGAGGCTGGGCCATAGCCCCACACAACAAGTCTCACCTGCAGGGGGCCCACAAGGACCCAGGAGGCTCACCCTTGGTGAAGACTTTGTGCAACTCTAGAAGGCTCCAGAAGGTGAGGTGAGAGAGGTGCGGGCGGCCCCAGGCCCCGTTCTCCCCCAGGTTCTCCTCCAGTCGCACCCAGCGTGCCACCTCCATCCATCTCAGTTCCTGGTTCTTTTCATCCATCACCAGCTCCTGTAGCTCCACATAGACCTGTGGCCCCATGCGCCTGAGTTAGTCCGTCAGGTATAGTCCAGGGCATAGTGGGTGCTCAGCCGCTCTCGAGAGAGGCTTGTGCTTGTGAGGCTTGGATCCCTGTGCTCAAGGGTCCATAGATATGGGTAGATATGGCTCACACCATTCCCCTATCTCCCAACTTCCTGGCCAGGCCCTCACCCCATTTTGAGAAGGCATTTGGAGAACCCTGACCCAAAGGGATGCTGGAGAGGCCACTGAGGGAAAGGAGTAGGAAGCGGAGGCCTGGCAGGCTGAGGCTAAAGGGGACTTTGGAGTCATTGGGTCAGTCTCCAGCCTCTAAGATTGTTCGTGGTTGTGCCTCAGCATGTCCCTGGGCCAGGTGGTTGCTCCAAGGGCCATAGCTGAGGGCCGGCCCAAATTCCTAACCAGCTAGACAGTTCGGTGCTCAGTGGAGACCTGAGGGGCCTGGGCAGAGGAAAGCAAGTCTTCAGTTCTGTGCTTCCCCAGTGAAGCCCGACAGCCCAGTCAGGGCCTGAGGGCCTGAGGACTCAGCCCTTGTCAATCAGGTTATCCCTGCCCAGGGTGCTTCTGGAAGGGGGCCCAGGCCTCCCCGTCAGTGGGGCATCCCTCCCACCTATTTCCTGGGACCGTCACTCCTCTATCGGCTGCAGGGTCTCCCCCAGTCTGAAGCTGCCTCTATCCCCTTGCTCCTCTCTTCCCAGGTCAAATGGTGGACCCCAAAGGCAGCATGGGAGAGAATGGGGGAGGCTGGGATCCTCACCTCGTGGGTACCCAGGTGCGATGTGGTGTGGTAGTCTGTGGCTGTTGCCTCGGTGTCGTGAGCTGAAAACCGGAGGTCGGTTAGTATTGACCTGCCCGTCCCCCACCTGAGGCTCTTCACGATCCACCGTGAGCCTCAGAGACCTAGGCATGGGCGGATGCCCCCTCCTTCCCAATGGCCCTGGGCTGGGCCTCTGGTGCCCCATCCCACACTGGCCACTCAGCTGATGGGGCTCCCCACACCTGTGCTGGGCCTAGCCTTGGGCTCCCCATCTGAGCCTTGTCGAGGACCCCTGGAACTCAGCCAGGGAGGCCTAGCCCCTCCGCAGTGATGAAGTGAAGGGACCTCTCCAAGGTGACTGCAGAGCCCTGAGTGGCAATTTTCAGGATCCTCCTAGGACCTCCTCCCTCCCCTTCCACCTCTGAGGCCAGTCTCTTTTCCCACTTGCCTCAGTGAGCCCATCAGCATCTGTGCAGTGTCTCACTGAGCTCAGGCACCAGGGTGGGTCAGCCCCTTATATTCCCGCCCCTCCCACCCCCAGCCCTCATTTCCGAGAGGGGCCTCTTAACTTTAATCCCAATCTCCAGCACTTAAGTCCTGTTGACAGTAAACAGGCCCTGCTTGGGGCTCCCCACCTAAAACCTTGGACAGACCAGGGAAGGCAGGGTGGTTCCTGGTGTCTTTCCACCCAGGAGGGTCCCCACAAGCCCCTCATTTCTTAGGACCTCTTTCCCCAAGAACAAGCCCAGTTTCTTGCCTGGAAGCTGGCATTGGATGGGCACAGATGGCATGTGGACTCACACCCTTGTCCTAAACGGGCTGCCCACCCCTCTCACATTGCAGGAGCACTGGATGGGTGACTGCCCCTGCTCTCCCAGTCACCTCCTGTGATCATTTCAAACAAAACTCTGTTTATCCTTCAATCAGCCAGAATTGAGGGGAGAACGGCTCATGGGGCTTGGAAGGAGGACTGTGGAGAAGGGGAGAGGACAAGTGCCCCTCCTGTCCCTGTCTAGGGCTCCCAGCAGAGGGAGGGAGAGGGGCTTACCTGCCGGCTCCTCCACCTGGGGCTTGAGGACGCCTGGGTCTTCATATTCCTCCAGCTCCAGATTCTCCTCCAACACATCTTCATAATCATCCTGTGGGAAGCGGCCATTGAGGCTGGGCTGTGAGGGGCTCTTCCACCCCCAACGAAAATAGGAGTCTAGGGCCGGGGTCCCCAGAGCCTCCAGGTGGGAGCGCTGCTGATGCCAGGGAACACCCACCTGCAGCTCCTCCATGGCGTGGTCCTGAGTGTCCAGTTGTCCACGGTGATCCGAGCCCCCAGCATAACCCGCACCGCGGGTCCCTGCAGCAGAGGGCACAGGCTGAGTGGGGCACAGGGCATCCCAGGATCTCCTGGTCCTCCTCCAGAGGAGGCCACATGTCGGTGTAGGGGATCCACGTGTTGGAGGTGGTAGGGTCAGAGGAAGGAAGTGTGGAGGGAACGGGAGAACAAGCTGGATTTACAGGTGTGAGGGTAGGTGAGCAGGGGCCAGGAGAGAGGGGCAGTGCAGGGAAGAGGTAAGTCTGGCTGGCACCAGTGAAAGATGTTTGGGGAAGATAGGCAGGTGACCCTCAGGTCTATCTCCCTCCTTCATTCTCTAGTCTTCACCTGGCTTCTTTTCTTACCCATCCCTGGGACTCAGCCAATGCCAGGGGACATGCCGGTCCCTTCTTGAGAGGGCTTAGCTCCCCTGAGGGGCTCTAAACACATGCTCTTCTCTCAGAAATAGCTGCTGCTTACTGGGCATGGGCTGCAGCATCCTTGGGAGTGGTCCGCAGGTCTGGACGATGTGGTCCTGCTTCTTTCCCTGACCCCATCTTGCACTCTGTCTCTCTTGCTCTCTCCCCGCTAGCCTATTGGCCTCCTGTGGTTCCTAGAACTCACTAAGCCCTTTCATGTCCCAGGGCCTTTGCACATCCAGCTGTCCGTATCCCGGACACCCTCCCCATAACACCTCAGCCCTTCTCACATCTCAGCTCAAATGTCTTCTCTTCAGAGGCCCTCCCTGACCACCACCTTGACCCAATCTGTCACTCTGTCACCTTGTTTTTTTGTTTTTTGTTTTTTTTTTTTTGAGACAGAGTCTCGCTCTGTTGCTCAGGCTGGAATGCACTGGCGTGATCTTGGCTCACTGTAAGCTCTGCCTCCCGGGTTCACGCCTTTCTCCTGCCTCAGCCTCCCAAGTAGCTGGGGCTATAGGCACCCGCCACCGTGCCCGGTTAATTTTTTTGTATTTTTAGTAGAGACGGGGTGTCACCATGTTAGCCAGGATGGTCTAGATCTCCTGACCTTGTGATCAGCCCGCCTCGGCCTCCCAAAGCGCTGGGATTACAGGTGTGAGCCACCATGTCTGGCCCCCAATCTGTCATCTTCTGGTTTCTTTTCCTTCCTGCCTGCCTGCCTGCCTGCCTGCCTGCCTGCCTGCCTGCCTCCCTCCCTCCCTTCCTCCCTCCCTCCCTCCCTCCTTCCTTTCTCTCTCTCTCTCTCTTTTCTTTTTTGAGACAGAGTCTCACTGTCACCCAGGCTTAGAGTGCAGTGGTATGATCATAATTCACTGCAACCTTGAACTCCTAGGCCCAGGGGATCCTCCTGACTCAGCCTCCCGAGTAACTGGAATTATAGGCATGCCACAGTGCCCAGCTAATTAAACAAAAAATTGTGTGTAAAACAGGGTCTCACTATCTCAGCCTGGGCTGCTGCTTTCTTCCTCTTTTTTCTTTTTTTGAGAGAGGGTCTCCCCCTGTTACCCAGGCTGGAATTCAGTGGCATGATTACAGTTCACAGCAGCCTCAAACTCCTGGACTTAAGTGATCCTCCCACCTCAGTCACCAGAGTAGCTGGGACCACAGGCACACACCACCATGCCTGACTAATTTTTAAATGGTTTCTTGGTTGGGCGTGGTGGCTCACACCTGTAATCCTAACATTTTGGGAGGCTGAGGTGGGCAGATTGCTTGAGCTCAGGAGTCCGAGACCAATTGGGCAACATAGTGAAACCACGTGTCTACAAAAATACAAAAATTAGCTGAGTGTGGTGACGCATACCTGTAGTCCCAGCTACTTGAAAGGCTGAGGTGGGAGGATTGCCTAAGCCTGGGAGGCAGAGGTTGCAGTGAGCCAAGACGGCACTACTGCACTCCAGCCTAGATGACAGAGTGAGACTCTCTCAGAAGAAAAACAAAACAAAACAAAACAAAAAAAACCAATACATGGTTTCTTGATTGATTTGTGTTCATATTGTCTGACAATGCTTCTGGAAGGGAAGCCACCTGAGTGCAAAGAACCTGTACGTCTCAATCCCTACAAAATTCCCTGCTCCTAGCAGAGTGGGTGTCACATAGTAGGTGCTCAATAAACATTTATCGAATGACTGTAAGAATGGCTCCCTATTGCAGGGTTGGGGCTCTGGGACTGGGGAGCCAGGATGACTAGGTCCCAGGCAAGAGGCCTCTGAGCTCGGGGTCTCAGTTTTCTCAGTTGTGTCCCTAGCAGAGAGAAAGGTGTGCCCTCCCCAGGAATGTGAGGGCAGGTCCAAGGGGAAGACAGGGGTCACCTAAGGTGGCCCCAGACTGGGTGTGGAGGGGACTCCTTTCCCCCCTCACCCACTATAGCACAGGGCATGGTGGTGACAGGGAATTGGGTCGGTTCAACAAAGGTTCCCAGTCCGTCCCTGGCATTGTGTTGAGCACTGGGGGCTGTGGGAGGGGGTGCTGAGCACTGGGGGCTGTGGGAGGGGGTGCTGAGCACTGGGGGCTGGTGGGAGGGAATGCTGAGCACTGGGGGCTGTGGGAGGGGGTGCTGAGCACTGGGGACTGTGGGAGGGGGTGCTGAGCACTGGGGGCTGTGGGAGGGGGTGCTGAGCACTGGAGGCTGGTGGGAGGGAATGCTGAGCACTGGGGGCTGTGGGAGGGAGTGCTGAGCACTGGGGGCTGTGGGAGGGGGTGCTGAGCATGGGGGGCTGTGGGAGGGGGTGCTGAGCACTGGGGGCTGGTGGGAGGGGGTGCTGAGCACTGGGGCTGTGGGAGGAGGTGCTGAGCACTGGGGGCTGGTGGGAGGGAATGCTGAGCACTGGGGGCTGTGGGAGGGAGTGCTGAGCACTGGGGGCTGTGGGATGGGGTACTGAGCACGGGGGGCTGTGGGAGGGGGTGCTGAGCACTGGGGCTGTGGGAGGAGGTGCTGAGCACTGGGGGCTGTGGGAGGGGGTGCTGAGCACTGGGGCTGTGGGAGGAGGTGCTGAGCACTGGGGCTGTGGGAGGGGGTGCTGAGCACTGGGGGCTGTGGGAGGGGGTGCTGAGCACTGGGGGCTGGTGGGAGGGGGTGCTGAGCACTGGGGCTGTGGGAGGAGGTGCTGAGCACTGGGGGCTGGTGGGAGGGAATGCTGAGCACTGGGGCCTGTGGGAGGGAGTGCTGAGCACTGGGGGCTGGTGGGAGGGGGTGCTGAGCACTGGGGCTGTGGGAGGAGGTGCTGAGCACTGGAGGCTGGTGGGAGGGAATGCTGAGCACTGGGGGCTGTGGGAGGGAGTGCTGAGCACTGGGGGCTGTGGGAGGGGGTGCTGAGCACTGGGGGCTGTGGGATGGGGTACTGAGCACGGGGGGCTGTGGGAGGGGGTGCTGAGCACGGGGGGCTGTGGGAGGGGGTGCTGAGCACGGGGGGCTGTGGGAGGGGGTGCTGAGCACTGGGGGCTGTGGGAGGGGGTGCTGAGCATGGGGGGGCTGGTGGGAGGGGGTGCTGAGCACTGGGGCTGTGGGAGGAGGTGCTGAGCACTGGGGGCTGTGGGATGGGGTACTGAGCACGGGGGGCTGTGGGAGGGTGTGCTGAGCACGGGGGGCTGGTGGGAGGGGGTGCTGAGCACTGGGGCTGGTGGGAGGGGGTGCTGAGCACTGGGGGCTGTGGGAGGGGGTGCTGAGCATGGGGGGCTGGTGGGAGGGGGTGCTGAGCACTGGGGCTGTGGGAGGAGGTGCTGAGCACTGGGGGCTGGTGGGAGGGGGTGCTGAGCACTGGGGGCTGTGGGAGGGGGTACTGAGCACGGGGGGCTGGTGGGAGGGGGTGCTGAGCTGAACAAGGCCTATCCCTACACTGGGGAAGCTCCTAGCCCTGATAAGGAGGCAAAAAGGAACACAGGGCAGCCTCAGTGCTTCCGAGGTGACGTGGACCCCAGGGGCCGAATGTGCTGAGTGCCAAGGATCTGTATGGCAGGAGGAAGAGCAGGATGTCTTTGCAGCACCCGGTGGGTGGAGTCACTGGAGGAGGGGTCACTGGTGTAGCCTAAAAGCACAAGTGAGATTTGAAGGTCTGGGAGCCCAGGTGTGAGGCATGGCTGGATGGAGCTGCACAGGTGGGCTGAGCAAGGTGGGAAAATGCCACGTGAGGGCATGGGGCAGGGAGCCTGGCCAACATGGTGAGCCCCGTCTCTACTGAAAACACAAAAATTAGCCAGGCGTGGTGGCACATGCCTGTAATACCAGCTACTTGGGAGGCTGAGGCAGGAGAATCCCTCGAACCAGGGAGGCAGAGGTTGCAGTGAGCTGAGATTGTGACTCCATCTCAAAAAAAAAAAAAGGGAAAAGAAGGAAAGGGATGTGCAGAGACCCTTTTTTCTGAGGAATGGGTGACCCTGCAGTCCTGGGGCTAGGGAGGGGATTACTGGGTCTCACCAGACTGGAGAATGCGAGAGGCCCCTGCCTTGGCAGGTGGGGCAAGTGACGGGGTGCGGGGGAGGGGTCCTGGACCTGAGGCTGAGGTAGTCCCTACTGCAGGGCTTGGCTTTGCTCCTGAGGACCTGATCACCCACCTCTTCTCTCTCTCTCTTTTTCCTCCTCCCTCTCTGCTTCTCCCAAAAGTTCCTCTCTCTTTCTCTTCCATCTTTATTCACTTTCTTCCTTCTCTGGACTTGCCCATGTACCTTCTTAGACCTCAGATCCTGAGTGGTCTCCAGGATGTCTAATCCTTAAGTACTAAAAGTCCCGCCCATGGGGCTGGGACTGTGGCCTTGGTTGCCCATCTGAGGACTGGAACGGTCAGAGGGGCCCTCAGAGCTGGAGAATCCAGAGGTCCAGGCTGCCTCTCTTCCACTGACTGGCTGAAGGGGCTTGGGCAGCTTCTAGCCTCTAGGCCTCAGTCACCCCATCTGTACAATGGGAGTGCCTTCCCGCCAGGGTTCTGAGACATCAGTGAGAAAGAAGAGGGGAAAACGGGGATGCCTTGAGCTCAGCTGGAGACTTACAGGGCACGCCCATGACCCGGATTGCCACCCGCCAGCCCGGCCAACCCCCAGCTGCAGGCCTTGTGCTGCCTAGCACTGATAAGGGCCTGGACTCAGACCGCTGCCCCAAGTTTGGAAGTGTACCAAACACCTGGCCAGCTAGCTAGCTGGCCAGGGCCAGGCCAGATAAGGGTGAGCAGGACAGCTGAACCTAGAAGGTATAGCACAGCTGGGAAGACACAGTGGGGAAGGGGGTTGACCAGATGACAGGGACAGCTTCCTAATGGTGTGGCACCACGTTTGTGTAATCAGCCTGAACTGCACAAAGAACCTTAATGCCTTAACTCTTAGAATTCCCAAAGCACTCTGTGAAGTGGTTTGGAGATTCTAAGAGGAAGAAGAGTAATGTCATTAGTCCATTCTACAGATGTGAAAGCTGAGGTTCAGAGACATTTACCTGCTTCAGCCACCCAGCAGGTAGGTATCAGAGGCAGGTTACAACCTGGACTACCTGACTCCAGCCACATCCCTAAGCACTACGCTGAGTTACCTCCAACAAAACAACTGATAGCTAGTTTAGAGTTAGTGGTTAAGGTCACGGACTCTGCAGTCAGACTGCCTGGGTTCAAAGCCCAGCCCTGCCGTTTACTAACTGCAAGTGACTTCAACTCTCTGTGCCTCAGTTTTCTCATGAGTAAAATGGGAGTGATAATAATGATGCCCACCTCATAAACCTGTTGTAAGCATTAAGGAAGTTTACATCTGTAAGGGGCTTAGAACAGTGCCTAGCATATAAAGAGCTCTATGAAAATGTTTGCTGTCATTATCCCTGCTGCTGGGGTTATAGTCAGACTTGCCATCTTCATTTCCCCTCTGATTTGCCCTCAGTTCCCATGGAATTAGCCTGAGCTAGGCGTTTTAAGATTCTCACGTGGTAGGAGGCTCTGTAGTTCCCTCCAATACTGACCACGCTGGGCATGGAGCCGGGTGCCCCAGGTGGACCCCGGAAGTGTCCCAAAGGGAAGACTGTGTCATCTGACATCCTGCCTCCTAGGTGGGAGACGGGGTGGCCTGAGGACCCCTGTTAGGAAGGAAGGAGTCTGAGGTGAACGAGACCTGAGCCTGTGGGATCCAACAAGCTGACAAGGGCCCATACCTGGAGGGGATCAGATACCCCCAGCAACACACACGCCAGAGCCACAACACCACTGCTGCCGTTGGCCACCTGCCACCCTCCTCTTTTCAGGTGCCAATGGGCCTGTTCCCTTAGGGGCAACATGCGCCTGGTAACATTCTCACCTTACCCACCTGCATCCCCTTGGAGGTCAGGAGCCTTGCCCACCTGGGCATAGATTCAGGCTGGGCACCTGCAGAAACCCTCAGGGCAGGCACCAAAGGACCATCCCCAGCCCCTCCCTGCCCTGCCCACCTGCTCACGAGCCTCAGGGTCCCTCGGTGAAGTCCTGCAGCCGCTGGTGCCCTCTGCGACCAGCTACGTTCCCACTCGTTCTGACAGCACCAGCGCCCCAGGGGCAGCTCGCAAACCCCTGACTCATGCCCCCGCCTCCTAATCTGCCCGCCCCACTGGCCCTGGGAGCCCCTTCCCAACCCCCGCCCTGCTCCCACTGGGTGCCCAGTAAACAGAGTTATCTCTTACCCACATCTGGACAGCTGTGAGTCTGGCCCACCCCACCCGTCTGGCCAGTCCCCAAGTCCTCCTGGGGCCCTCCTGGTCCCCAGGGTTCTCTTGGTTCTTCCTTTGTGGACGAAGGTTTAATCGCTGTGTCCTCAGGGCTCCCAGTGCCCTGGCAGGAAGGCACCAGCCTCCAGAGGTCCCTGTCCTGCCTCTGTCCATCCTTCACTCTGGCCAGGCCCTTCTACTTTGGCCCCAAGATGCAAGGGCGCCTGTTCCTCTCGCCTCTCTTGGTATCCACGCTAGGACTCACTCCTCCTCTGCAGTCTTCTCCTCAAGGACCTGCTCAGCGCTCATGGGGCACGGGCAGCCCCCTCCCTTCCTTGATCCAGACTAGGATGCCCCAGCCACATTCTCCCCAAGACCCTGGCTGGCTCTAAAGAGCTGGCTCCTGGACACCAAGACACTGACATTCAGTCAACCTGAAACAATGTCAGCTCAACAAAACAACCATCCCCACACCGAACTCTTCAACTCACAAAGCCCTAATGTCTGGGCATACTGGCTCCTCTGTAGGCAGCCTGGCTCAGGCCCCCGGGCCAGAGCAGCCACATTCTCGGCCCCTGCCATGCCCCTCCCCTTCAGTTCCCACCCCTACACCTCCAGTTTCTCTGCTCCGGGGAGTGACCGGGGCCTGGTCACCTCTTCATAGGCTCTGGTTGCTAAAGAGGCAGAGACTGAAAGATGAGTACAGATCGGCAAGAATGAAGGAGTTTTCAAGCAGACAGAAGGGGGTGTTGTGGCCATTGCTCTGGGCACAGAGAGGAGGGTGTCCTAGCGCAGCTCCGGCATGGACTGGCTGTGGGAACCTGGGCAAGTCCCTGGCCCTCTCCAGGCTTCCGTTTTCTCATCTGTAAAGTGAGAGTGTTGGCTTCTGTGGCCACCAGCCTGAAGTTCAGACTCAAGCAGAAGAGACTCAAACACAGGGACACAGAGGTGGGCAAATCCCGCCACTACAAGACCATTCACTGTCTCCAGCACAAGCCTGCCAGGGGCTGAGTCCTGTGGAGAGAGAAAAGGGCAGGGACTCAGACCCTGAGACAGAATCCTGTTTATGGGGGACCTCGGTTCTAGGAACTATGCTGAGGCCTTCACCTTGTGGTCATGCTGGATTCCTACAAACCTCCCACTTCACAGAGGAGGAAACCACAGAGAGGCTTTCCCAGGAAAAGGAATGCCCAACGGACCAGCACCTGCCCCGTGCAGCGCACCATGCGGGGGGCTTCACGTGTGCTATCTTGCCAAGCTCTCTAAGCCCATCTGAGGACAACACTGTTTACGATGTTTTTTCATCTCTCACAGAGAAAGGGCAGCAAGAGGAGAGAAGTGACTTGCCCAAGGCCTCTGGGCTGGTGAAGCCGGAGTGGGCACTCCGACCTGGTAATCTGCCTGGACAGCTGGTGTTCCACCGGATCTGAGCCCCTCCCGCCACCCAGGCCTTCGTGCCGGTCAGGAACAGAGATTGGCCCTGGCCAAAGGAGGCTGGAGGTGCCTTCTCCTGCTCCAGCTGGTGGGATCTGTCCCAAACCCTGGGCCCACACTGGATTAGCTTCCTATGGCCTGTGGCAGTGAGTACCAAGTGAAGGCCTTGACTCCCTGACCCAGCCAGTGTGCCCAGTCCCCTTGCCCCTCTGTCTGCCCTAGGAGTCAGAGGCAGCTGAGTGCAGGGGGCTACAATGGCGCACCTCTCCTGGGGTCCGGGACCGCAGGGCTGGCAGCTGGCTGGGGATGGAACAACAAATGGCATCATCTGGCTTAGGAGGAGAATCTGGCCAGCTGTTTGGCTGTTCTGCAGGCACCACCCCCTGGCAGCCCCACTAGACACCCAGGCAGAGGCACAGCAGCTTGGACGCTGGTTCTTTCCACTCACACCACATGTTCTAGATCATTCCTGTTGCCCTGGCTGAATGTAGATGTTTCTTTTCTAACTCTGCCCAATGTTACATTTATTCTTTTTTTTTTTTTTTTTTTTTTTTTTTTTTTTTTTTTGAGGCGGTGCTTCGCTCTTGTTGCCCAGGCTGGAGTGCAATGGCGCAATCTCGGCTCACTTCAACCTCTGCCTCCCAGGTTTAAGTGATTCTCCTGCTTCAGTCTCCGAAGTAGCTGGGATTATAGGCGCCCACCACCATGCCCAGCTACTTTTTGTATTTTTAGTAGAGATGGGGTTTCATCATGTTGGCCAGGCTAGTCTCGAATTCCTGACCTCAGATGATTCGTCTGCCTCCCATAGTGCTGGGATTACAGGCGTGAGCCACCGCGCCCGACGTCTGGAATGCAGTGGCTCAATCTCAGCTCACTGCAACCTCCACCTCCCAGGTTCAAGTGATTCTCCTGCCTCGGCCTCTTGAGTAGCTGGGATTACAGATGCCCACCATCACGCCCAGCTAAATTTTATATTTTTAGTAGAGTTTCACCATGTTGGCCAGGCTGATCTTGAACTCCCAACCTCAAGTGATCTGCGTATCTCGGCCTCCCAAGTGCTGGGATTACAGGTGTGAGCCACCTTGCCTGGCCCACATTTACTCTTGTTTATGCTTTTCCAGGAAGAGGTGAGGGCAACCAACCCTCACTCATTTTATTCCAATTTGGACTTGGGTCAGTATGATTCATCTGAAGGCCTCCATGTGCCTGATACTAGGCTGGCCTCTGGGGAAGCAAGGCAGGAGGGAGTCTTACCTCCCTTTGGCTATGCGCTGGGCTGGACAGAGATGGTCAGAAAGATTGGCACCTGTAGGGCTTGAACAGAGTCCCAAGATGCCTTAAGCTGTGCCCTGAGTGGCCCTTCACATACTCACAGCCCATCCTCCTCTTTCCTTGGAGTCCCTCTTGTCACTACTGCTCTACCACTTCCTAGAGCACTAAGGGAGGAGCAATCAGATTCCCCTCCCCAAGGTCCATATGTGTCCTCCTTCAAATTTATGCTCACTTGGGAGAAAGTTGGGAGCCCAGGCAGATGTCAGCAGGAACGAAGTGAGCTGAGGGCGAACCCTGTAGTGTTATTTCAGACCACACAGCTGAGGTATCACAGGTTGGGATGGGTTGTCCCAGAGGGAGACTCTGTGGGCAGAGGGTGGAGTTCTTCTGAAAGGACAAGACTTTCTCATTTTCTTTTTTCCCTCCCTCCCCCCCTCCCCCCTCCCTCCCTCCCTCCCTCCCTCCCTCCCCCTCCCTCCCTCCCTCCCTCCCTCCCCCCTCCCTCCCTCCCCCCTCCCTCCCTCCCCTCCCTCCCTCCCTCCCTCCCTCCCCCCTCCCTCCCTCCCTCCCCCCTCCCTCCCTCCCTCCCTCCCTCCCTCCCTCCCTCCCTCCTTCCTCTTCCTTCCTTCCTTCTTTCCTTCCTTCCTTCTTTCCTTTCTTTTTTTTTTTTTTTTTTTTATTTTTATTTATTTTTATTTTTTTTTTGAGACGGAGTCTCGCTCTGTCACCCAGGCTGGAGTGCAGTGGCCAGATCTCAGCTCACTGCAAGCTCCACCTCCCGGGTTCACGCCATTCTCCTGTCTCAGCCTCCCGGGTAGCTGGGACTACAGGCGCCGCCACCTCGCCCGGCTAGTTTTTTGCAGTTTTTTAGTAGAGACGGGGTTTCACCGTGTCAGCCAGGATGGTCTCGATCTCCTGACCTCGTGATCCGCCCGTCTCGGCCTCCCAAAGTGCTGGGATTACAGGCTTGAGCCACCGTGCCCGGCCTTTCCTTTCTTTTGAGACAGAATCTCGCTCTGTTGCCCAGGCTGGAGTGCAGTGGTGCGATCTCAGCTCACTGCAGCCTCCGCCTCCCCGGCTCAAGTAATCCTCCTACCTCAGCCTCCTGAGTTCCTGAGTAGCGGGGACTATAGGTGCACACCACTATACCTGGCAAGTTTTGTAATTTTTGTAGAGATGGGGACTTGTTATGTTGCCCAGGCTGGTCTCAAACTCCTGGCCTCAAGTGATCCACCTTGGCCTCCCAAAGTGCTGGGATATCAGGTGTGAGCCACTGCACCTGGCATTACTTTCTCATTTTCAATCATCCTGGATGCAGTCAGCCCTCAAGTGAGAAGTGAGGACTTGGTAGTGGCCTTAGAAGGGCCAGTTGCTTTCTCTATCTTACTCTCAGGAGTAGAAGCTGAGACTAGGTAGAATGGGGGCTCGATAGTGGTTAAGGGAGCTGTCTCTTGCAACGGGCTTGGCAATGAGGTGTCAGCTTGGCCTGTGAACTGCTGAGGGCAGACCCATTCCATGTGAGCAGACTCTCACATCTGCAATTCCACGCCCAGCCGGTAATTCTCAACTGCTATCCTGAAGTCCTCAGCAAAGCTTGCTGGACTGGATCACCTGCCTCTGCTACCTCATGCAGATGGAGGGGACGGTCTGAGACCATGTTTGGGGTAGAGCAGGCCATGGTTTGTGGTGGTAGCTAAGGTGAGTAGACATCCAGATGGCACAGGGGAGCCCCTGAAGGGAGGTGTGGTGGCTGAAGCCAGGAGGCTGGAAGGGATGTGGTCTAGCCAAGGTGGCCTAGAGGGACCTATGTACATGACTCGGTGAAGATACTTTCTGTGCCCTCATAGACTAGGGACTCAGACCTCTGGAATTTTGCATTAAAGGCAAGTGTCCCATGGCCGGGACATGTGGGCTGTAGAGGACCTACTCGGGTTGGAAGCCCTGTGTGATCTTGAGCTGACTACACCCCCACATCCTCTCTCTGGACTTCCTTTTCCTCTCTGGACTGTTGTGACCACATGGGATGACAGGTGGGAAACAGCTTGAAAACAGTCTTCTCTAGACCCAGGCAAGGGGCTAAGTAGTGAACGGGAGAAGGAGTCATGGGGCTTGTGTATCAGGCATCCTGTGCCAAGCCTGTGCAGGGCAGAGGCCACACAGCAATAGGAGTTCATGTCCAGCGGGGAGCGTATACAAACCTCAGAGGGAGGATAAGGGATGTAAACAAAGGATGGGCCCAGAGGGACAAGTAATGTGGGAAGTATGAGATGTCCCCAGGGAGACCATGCTGGTGGAGGGCCTAGAGGTGTGAGGTGCAGCCCTGAGCATTCTGAGGGTGGATGAAGTGGGGCAGGGTGCACACACATTAGGAATAGACCAGTCACCTTTATCACCTGGTGAGGGAGTGGGGAGGTGCAGGGAATCGGGTGGGAGAGCGGGGGGATGGGGCTGGAACTGGAAAGGACCTCAGAGCTGAGCCAATCCAGTCCCCCTACCCTCAGAACCCTGTGCCCCGTGACCCTCATCACCAGCACCCTCGGCTGGGCCCTGGGGAGTCCTGGGAAGAAGGTTTCTACTGTCTGGGGGCAGCCAGGCCAGATTTGTGCAAAAATAACTCACCCTGAGCATCCTTCCAGAGATACACGCTGGGAGTTCTGCAGGGTCCGCTGAGAGCTGGGGAGGAGAAAGAGGGGAAGCGGGAGTTCCAGCAGGACTTTGAAGGATGGGGGCAGTTTCTCCAAATGAGAGGAGGAAGGAGGTCAAAGGGCAGGTTTGGGCCAGTGTGGCGGCTCAGGCCCGTAATTGGCACTTTGGGAGGCCAAGGTGGGAGAATTCCTTGAGGCCAGGAATTCAAGACCAGCCTGAGCAACATAGCAAGACACCATCTCTACAAAAAGTAAAAAAAAAAAAAAAAGTGTTACTTTTTTAGCCAAGTGTGGTGACACAGGCCTGTAGCCTTAGCTACCTGGGAGGCTGAGATGGGAAGATCGCTTGAGTCCAGGAGTTCAAGACGGCAGTGAGCCATGATGGCACCACTGCACTCCTGCCTGAGTGACTGAGACTCTGTCTCTAATAAAGAAAATAAATAACTATCTTGGTGGCTCACACCTGTAATCCCAGAGCTTTGGGAGGCTGAGGCAAGCAGATCACTTGAGGTCAGGAGTTCGAGACCAACCTGGCCAACAAGGTGAAAGCCTGTCTCTACTAAAAATACAAAAATTAGCTGGGTGTGGTGGCGCATGCCTATAATCCCAGCTCCTCAGAGGGCTGAGGCACGACAGTCACTTGAGGCCAGGAGGCAGAGCCCAGGTTGCAGTGAGCTGAGATCATACCACTGCACTCCAGTCTATAGAACAGAGGAAGACCGTATCTCAAAAAATAATAATATATAAATAAAATAATTTAAAAAACAAAAACAAAGGGCAGGTTTGGAGAGCTGTGGGATCAGTTTGGCTCTGCAGAGAGGTCAGTGTGTGGGGGTGTCCTGGGAGGAGGATCTGCTTGAGGGGCTCAAGGCAGGCTGTGAGCTCTCTGAGTCTTGACACTCGCCCCTTCTCTGAATGTTCTCTGTTCTCTTGGCTTCTGGGTCTTTCCATGCACTGTTCCCTTGTCCTGAGATGCCTCTCCTTTCCAAACTTGCTGGACCAAAGCTTTGACCTTCAAGGTTCATTGTTTGCATTCCCAACTCTGTGAATTCCTTCTCTCCCACCCACTTTCCATCCCCTGGAGATTGACAGGTCCCAGCCCAGCGCCCACCTGTGTCATTGCCTCTCTGTTCCCTACTGGGATGGTCCATGGTCCTGTGTGTCTCCTCCACAGATCATGTTCCCAAGGACAAGGACCCTCACTCAGGCCCTTAAACCTGACCAGGGCTCTGACGGTAGTTAATAGTTTATATGGGTTTGTTGACTTGAATGAAATCAATACAAAAATCCGTCCCTTGGCCGAGTGCAGTGGCACATGCCTGTAATTCCAGCACTTTGGGAGGCCGAGGCAGGAGGATCACTTGAGACTGGGAGTTTGAGACCAACCTGGGCAATACAGTGAAACCTTGTCTCTATTCAAAAAAAAATTATGTCCCTTACCCCACTGCCAAAACTATAGGTGAGAAAACTAATATTTGGGTTGGACGCAGTGGCTTATGCCTATAATCCCAGCACCTTGAGAGGCCAAGGCAGGCAGATCACTTGAGGTCAGGAGTTTGAGACCAGCCTGGTCAATATGGTGAAACCCCATCTCCGCTAAAAATACAAAAATTAACCAGGCGTGGTGGCACACATCTGTAATCCCAGCTACTCAGGAGGCTGAGGCACGAGAATTGCTTGAACCTGAGAGGTGGAGGTTGCAGTGAACTGACATAGTGCCACTGTACTCCAGCCTGGGTGACAGGGCGAGACCATGTCTCAAAAAGAAAAGAAAACTAGTATTTGAGAAAGGTCAAACAAGTGATACATTAACAGTCTTATTTGGAGGCGGAGCTTGCAGTGAGCTGAGATCCGGCCACTGCACTCCAGTCCGGGCGACAGAGCGAGACTCCGCCTCAAAAAAAAAAAAAAAAAAAAAACAGTCTTATTTAATTCGAATCTTTTCCCTAAACACAAGCAAGCAAAGAAACAAACCCTGAGCCTCCCCCAGTCCTCTCCATCCACTTGCTTCCTCAAATCCCCAAACCCAGTTGCTTCCTTGATTCTTATTTTTCCCTCACTCCCAATCCCCACATCCAATAACAGCTCATTCTACTGGGTCCAGGTTCATGCTTCCATCCTCTTCGCCCCATCTCCACTGCCCACCCCCGGACCTCTCATCATGCTCCTCCATCACCCCAGGAGTCTCCCACTTGGCCTCCTGGCTTCACTTAGGCCCCCTAAAATGCAGCTGCCACACAGCAGCCAGAGTGACCTTTTAGAAACATAAATCAGATGATATCATCCTGTGTGTAAAATCCTTTGTGACTTTTCCACACCTATTCCTTAGTCCGGGCAACTCCTGCCCTCTGTTCACCTCCTCTGTTCCTCGAAAGCATGAGTGCCATCCTGTCAGGATGCTGCTCCCTGATCTCCCCATGGCTGGCTCCTTCTCACCAGGCAAGTCTCAGGTCAAATATTATACCCCTGCGAAAGGCCTTCTAAGGCCTTCTTTCATCACCCAATTGGACATAAACCCCAGCCACTCTCGCTGTGGCAAAGAAAATCAAGACAGGCTGTGTGCGAGAGAAGACTCAAAATTTTAGTGGCTTGAGCAAGATAGAAGTTTATTTCTTGACTGGGCGCAGTGGCTCACACCTGCAATTCCAGCACTTTGGGAGGCCAAGGCAGGCGGATCACTTGAGGTCAGGAGTTTGAGACCAGCTTGGGCAACATAGTAAGACCCTGTCTGTATTTTTTTTTTGAGACAGAGTCTTGCTCTGCAGGTAGCAGGAAGGGGTAAAGAGGAATGTGTCCCCTTACTTTATTTTATTATTTTTTGAGATGGAGTTCGCTGTTGTTGCCTAGGCTGGAGTGCAATGGCACGATCTTGGCTCATTGCAACCTCGGCCTCCCGATTCAAGCGATTCTCCTGCCTCAGCTTCCTTAGTAGCTGAAACCACAGGCTACACGCCACCACACCTGGCTAATTTTTGTATTTTTAGTAGAGATGGAGTTTCTCCATGTTGGTCAGGCTGGTCTTGAACTCCTGACCTCAGGTGTTCCGCCAGCCTTGACCTCCCAAAGTGCTGGGATTACAGGCGTGAGTCACTGCATCCAGCCTGTGTTCCCTTTCTTTAAGGGTATTTCCCAGAGGTTGCTTCTGCTTACATCCCATTGGCCCAGACTCAGTTCCATGGCTACATTTAGCTTCAAGGGAGCCTAGGAAATGTAGCCTTTATTCTGGGAAATCCTGTGTTCTATTCCACCAGAAGAAGAGGAGAATGGAAATTAGAAGGCCCCTAGTAATCTCAGCCAGAACGATATCATATATCACCTACTAAATTATCTTTTCCCTATCAGCTGACAGTTTCCTTTCTTTTCTTTTCTTTTCTTTTCTTTTCTTTTCTTTTCTTTTCTTTTCTTTTCTTTTCTTTTCTTTTTTTTGCGATTCTCCTGCCTCAGCCTCTTGAGTAGCTGGGACTACAGGAACCCCCCATCACGCCTGGCTAATTTTTGTATTTTTAGTAGAGACGGGGTTTCACCATATTGGTCAGGCTGGTCTCGAACTCCTGACCTTGTGATCCACCCGCCTCGGCCTCCCAAAGTGCTGGGATTACAGGCATGAGCCACTGTGCCCGGTCGACAGTTTCTTATTTAATTATTTGTTTATTATGATCTACTGCTGTCTCTAGAACGTAAACTTAATGGGGGCAGGTCCTTTGCCATCCTTGTCTGTCATCATGTTGCCAGTGCCTAGGCACAGAGCCTGGCAAAAGCGGGCTCTACATTTTTACTGAATGAATGATTGAATGACTCCCCACAATAATGATGTGAGAATGCATTCTCGTTCCCATCTTACACGTGGGGAAAATGAGACTCAAAGAAATTAAGTAACTTGCCTAAGGACAGTTGGCAGTAGGGCCAAGATTTGAACCTTGCTCTCTGTGGCTCCAGCACTCTTCAACACTTTCCACTTCACATGCTGGCTCCCCTGATGTCTCAGCTCCACCCTGGATCAAGTTAGATGCCAGGAAACTTGGCTGGGTGCGGTTGCTCATGCCTGTAATCCCAGCACTTTGGGAGGCTGAGGCAGCAGGATTCCTTGAGCTCAGGAGTGCAAGACCAACCTGGACAATAGAGGGAGACCCCGTCTCTATTTAAAAAAAAAAAAAAAAAAAAAAAAAGGCAATCACCCGGAATCTCTTAGTGCGATTTCCCTGGGAAATTCCACCCCAAGTTCTCACTAATATCATGCCTATAGCCTCTAATGGGATCAACATAATACCTTGTTGTTTGGGAAGAGTTTCTGTAACCTTCCTGCCAATCAACGGGTGAGGATGTCACATAGAATCCATAAAATCAATCCTGCTAGAAATAAGTACCGGATACAGTCTGAAACTCCAGATGAACTGATAGGTTTCTTTGTTTCAGACAAGGCAGGGCCATCTAAGTCATCAGGTTTCCCTTTTTACTTTGGCTGCTACGAAACTTAGAATTTTAAGTAAGCATGCAGAACCCAGAGGCAGCCCCAACCTCAGGTAAAGTGCTGTAATGAACAGAATGTATGTGATTTGGAACCAGGGAGCCTAAACTTGAGTCCAAGCCAATGCTCCTGTGAGCGAGATATTCAAACTTCCCTGGACCTTAGAACTGAGGTGATAAACACATAACTCCTCCGTCCCAGGGCTGTTAAGAGGGTTAAGTGAGCTAATGTATTGGCAAGCTCTTTAGAAATGATTTGATGCTGCAGAGATGGTCAACTCATGTCACATGTGGTCACAGGGTACACTCAGCTCACAGGGGCTGAACTGTAGCTTCTCATGCCCCAGGAATTATTGAACAAGAGAATGAAGTGGTCAGGGAAGGCTTCTAGGAAGAGACACCTCGAAGGATGGGTAGAACCCTCTGATGGAGAAAATTTGACAGTCATTCCTGTACCCTGTAGTGCTGACCTCCCAGGTCACCTCTAATTCCCATTCTGGCCTGCATCTTCCCATCCTTTTAGGTACCCTCTAACCATTACTAATCCCACTGTCTAGCTTCTGTCCCCAGGGGTGAAAATCAGCCCATGGGTGGATAGAGCTCCCCTCAGATGGCTCACAAGTTTCCAGAGACCCAGAGGTTCAAAATGACCAAGTCAACCAGCAATTACTATTCCTTTATTCATTCAACACCTGCTCACATGGTCAGGGGTGGTGGCTCATGCCTGTAATCCCAGCCCAGCACTTTGGGAGGCCCAGGCAGGTGGATTGCTTGAGCCCAGGAGTTTAAGACCAGCTTGGTCAACATGGTGAAACCCCATTTCTACAAAAAAGTATAAAAATTAGCCAGGTGTGGTGGTGCACACCTGTAGTCCCAGCTACTAAGGAGGCTGAGGCAGGAGGATCAGCTGGGCCCAGGAGGTCGAGGCTGCAGTGAGCCATGATCACACCACTGCACTCTGGCCTGGGTGACAGAGCAAGACCTTGTCTCAAAACAAAAACAAAAACTCTAGCTCACACAAGGGTCACCAAAGAGCATTTAGATGCTTGAGGGGATGGATATCCCATTCTCCATGATGTGCTTATTTCACATTGCATGCCTGTACCCAAGCATCTCATGTACCCCATATATGTACCCCATAAATATATATACCTACTATGTGCCCACAAAAATTAAAATTAAAAATAATTGAGCCTGGGCGCGGTGGCTCACGCCTGTAATCTCAGCACTTTGAGAGGCTGAGGCAAGTGGATCACCTGAGGTCAGGAGTTTGAGACCAGCCTGGCTAACATGACAAAATCCCGTCTCTACTAAAATACAAAAATTAGCTAGGTCAGTGGCAGGCACCTGCAATCCTAGCTACTCGGGAGACTGAGGCAGGAGAATCACTTAAACCTGGGAGGCAGAGGTTGCGGTGAGCCAAGTTTGTGCCTTTGCACTCCAGCCTGGATGACGAGAGCGAAACTCCATCTCAAAAAAAAAAAAAAAAAAAAAAAGGATAGTTTAGTCTTGGAAAAAGCCCCAGCCCAGGATGAGAGGCTCATCACAAAGACCATCCTCAATAAGAGGTGCTGTCTTTACTGTCAGCCTGTACTCAATCTTCCTAAAACTTGAAGGAAGTAGGGTACAGAGAGGTGAAGTAAATTCCCTGAGGTCACACAGCTCATAAGCAGCAGAGCTGGATTGGGACTGGGGATTTGCACACTGAAGCTTGGGATGGGGGTAGGGAGGGGAAACTCTCCAGGAAATGGCTCTTCTCAGTCGGTGAAATTTCGAGGTCAAACCGGCCAGAGGGAGCCAGGCTCTGGCGGGGCTGCAGCAGACCGGAAACCACAGCCGACTAAGACTGACCTTGGCCTGTAGGGCTGGCTGGGTAGGGCGGGGACAGCCTTGGTTCCCAGCCCTGATTCACTACGTCATTGGAGTCAGTGGTTGAAGCCCTCAGCTCTGTCTACTCAGGCTTAGGTGATGGGAATGCAGGCCTGACATAGGGGGGCGCCTGGAAGGGCGTGCATGCAGGTGCAGAGAACCTGCAGGGCGTGGGACCCATGTAGGGAGAGTACCTATCCTATGTCTCAGGGGGAATCTATGCTGGGGAGCCCTGTGGAGGAGGACCTATGGCTGGCAGCCCCCTCTTCCTCCCCTGACCCTGCACTCCTAGCTCCCTCCCACTTTTGACCCTTCCAGCTGTTCCCTGTGGCCTCAGGGTAAAGTCCAAATTCCTCCATCTGACGTGGCCTCTGCTGTGAACTTGCTCTCCATCCCCAGCCTGCCCTACTGGTCCTGTCTCTGCACACTCCCTTAGCTTCCTTCACTTTAAAATTGAGCTCAGGCCTCTCTACAGTCCAGCTTCCACTCCTTCTTCGACTTGGACCTGGTGTGGAGGACTGGCTTTCCTCTCCTCTCTCCTGAAACCCATCGGACCTCTGCCATGAATGCCTCCCCTTCCTCTAAGTCCTGAGGACCCACCCGTGACTCAGTCACCCTCTGCTTTCAGGGCAGCAGGCACACAGTGGCTCAGAACAAGGTGTGATGGGGGCTGACTGCCTGAGGCCGCTGCTGGGGAAGCTGCCGCTCCACTGCCCCAGCCCCCAGCAAGACATGACCCTTTGAAATACCCAGAACCACAGAGCAACCTCCTCTGCTGTGGGGTAAAGGTAGAGGTCAGGGGTCAGCCACAGGCAGCATCCCAGGGGCCATCAGAGGGCCCCTGATGCCTGGAGCCAGAGTAGGGAGATGCTGTGTCTAGAAGGGTACACTTGGGCTCCCATGGGCAACATGGGCTGTGTGAAAGGAACCCGAGCATTAAGGAGGGGTTCCCCCACCCCTGCTGTGCACTTGATTTAAAGCCAACCAAACACTGTTAAAATATGAATCCCTGGCCAGGTGCAGTGGCTCACGCCTGTAGTCCTGGAACTTTGCGAGGCCGAGGTGGGCAGGTCACTTGAGGTCAGGAGTTCGAAACCAGGCTGGCCAACAAGATGAAACCCTGTCTCTACTAAAAATACAAAAAAATTAGCCGGGCATGGTGGCACACACCTGTCATCCTAGCTACTCTGGAGGCGGAGGCAGGAGAATTGCTTGAACCCAGGAGGTGAAAATTACAGTGAGCCGAGATGGCGCCACTGCACTCCAGCCTGGGCGACAGAGCAAGACTCCGTCTGAAAATAAACAAACAAACAAACAAACAAATAAATAAAATAAGAATCACTGCAGCTGTGAATCCACATCAACCCAAAACAGCAGCAAGTGACTGGACCACCCACACTCCTGGCTAGGCCTGGGCTGGGCCAGGAAGGGGGAGCAGCGGGGTGGGTGGAGGTAAAGGGAAGGAGAGTCTCTCTCGTGCCAACGTGCCTGCGTGTCCTAGGGCATGTCTGTATGACAAGGCAGTGGCTGGTGCACCCAAGGGGGTGAGGATGACATTGTTGGTGATCAACTCCCATTTTCCCTCTGGCTTGCTCCTGTCTTGTCTCCACTACAAATACCCTGGTTCCTGGGTCGTCTCGGTAGCTGATCCAACCTTCCTCAGGGCAGGTAGCTCCTCTTGTCAGTCCTGGCCTCCCATCCGAGCCCATGAGGGCACCTTCCTTGTTGGAAAAACTCTATCTATGTCTGTGCTGGAGGAGGGAACAGATGGTTCCCCCAGAAAAGGGCCAAGCCTCCCTTGGGGAGCAGCTCAAACCCTTCTTGGTCTCTCCTATCTGCTAAGCCAGATGTTTGGGGCCTCCACCTGACAGCTGATGGCAGGGTCTGTCACAGGGCCAGGGCTATGGGTGTGTCCCCCACTGTGTGTGTGTTTGGCAGGGCAGGTAGGGGAGCAGTTAAGCCAATGGCTTTGAGAAGGTCTGGTGTCTTACTAGTTGTGCGACCTTGAATAAGTTCCCAGAGGTCTCTAAAGTCAAGTTCTTCATCCTTATGGCCAGGCACGGTGGCTCACACCTGTAATCCCGGCACTTTGGGAGACCAAGGTGGGTGGATCACCTGAGGTCAGGAGTTCAAGACCAGCCTGGCCAACATGGTGAAACCCCATCTCTACTAAAAATACAAAAAATTAGCTGGGTGTGGTGGCGGGTGCCTGTAAACCCAGCTACTTGAGAAACTGAGGTAGGAGAATTGCTTGAACCTGGGAGGTAGAGGTTGCAGTGAGCTGAGATTGCACAACTGCACTCCAGCCTGGGCGACAGACTCCATCTCAAAAAAAAAAAAAAAAAAAAAAAATTCTTCATCCTTAACACCCAGCCTCCTAGAGAGGATATGCTGGTAGGTGACATTGCACAGGCAGCCCTTAGCACAGCTCCATGCACACAGTTAAGCTTGATAAATAGCAGCTATTGTCACTTTTAGGAGAAAACCCCAGTGAGCATGGGGGCTGCTGTGGGAGCCTTCCCTGTTCTGGGCCCTGAGACCAGGGACCTCTGCCACCTTCAGGATGCTCTGGGCAGGGAGTTAGATACCCAAAGGCCTGGCTGATGGAGTAAAAACCCCTTTGGGCCCCAAACCCCTGGCCCTGGCTTCTCCTTCTTTGTGGACTTTCCCAAGTAGGGGACTTGAGAAGCCCACCCCCAATCCCAGCAGGAAGGTTGAGCTCCGGGGAAACCTCATAGGGAAAACCCCAGAAATGTCTATTCCTCCTCTATGCCTCAGTCTCCCTTTGTGGTGGGAGGTCAAGCAGACCCCAGCTGACTCCACTCAGACTCAGCTGTCCCTCCGAGAGCCTGTAGAAGGACAAGGAGCCCCCAAGTCCAAGCTCCCCCATACTTCTGGCTCCTTGTTTCTTTCTTTCTTTCTTTCTTTCTGTTTTTAGTGACTTGGTCTGGCTCTGTCATCCAGGCTGGAGTGCAGTGGTGCAATCACAGCTCACTGCGGCCTCGAACTCCTGGGCTCAAGCGATCCTCCCACCTCAGGCTCCCAAGTAGCTGGGACCACAGCCACACACCACCATGCTGGTCTAATTGTTGTTGTTGTTGAGACCAGGTCTCCCAATATAGCATAGGCTGGTCTGGAACTCATGGACTCAAGTGATCCTCTCACTTTGGCCTACCAAAGTGCTGGGATTAGGAGAGTGAGCCACCTTTCCCAAGCTCCTCTTGTTTTTTTTTTTTTTTTTTTGGTTTTTGGGTTTTTTTTTTTGAGACAGAGTCTCACTCTGTCATCCAGGCTGGAGTGCAGTGGTACAATCTTACTCACTGCAACCTCTGCCTCCTAGGTTCAAGTGATTCTCCTGCCTCAACCTCCCAAGTAGCTTGGATTACAGGCATGTGCCATGATGCCTGGCTATTTTTTTTAATTTTTGGTAGAGAAGGGTTTTTGCTGGTCTTGAACTCCTGACCTCAAGTGATCCACCTACCTAGGCTTCACAGAGTGCTGGGATTACAGGTGTGAGCCCCCATGTCCTGCCACCTCTTGTTTCTTTCTGAATAGACCTTGGAGCAGCCAATCAGGACCCAGAGCCGCAGGCCTGCCTCTGCACTGGTTAATTTCAACTGGCTCTGGGTCCGTGGTGTTGAAGGAGCCCTGGGTGGGGTTGGGTGGGGAGTAGAGACTGGTGTCTATGGGGCCCAGGCTCCTGTCTCAGAACCCGGTGCTGTCAGCTGAGAGACTTGGGAGGGGCCAATATTAACCCATCTTGCTTTGGAGGAAACATACTGGTTCTGATGTCAGCCTTGGGGTGGGGCTCAGTTTCCAGTCTGTGCCTCAGTTTATCCTTTGGAAATAGGAAGAATGGAGTTTCCTAGCCTCCACTTTGAGAAGATGGGGGAAGTTGGTTCATTTATTCATTCAGGTAGTCAATCTACAAACATTTATTTTGAACCCACTCTGCACCACCCATGTGTCAGGCACTGCGCTAGGCACCTGGGGATACAGAAATTTGAAACCCAAACTGAGGGACCTGGAAGCCTCCAAGCCTAGGGGAGAGTAAACGCACCCAACCCTGGGTCTGTGCAGAGAGAAGCAGCATCCCAGGGCCTATAGGAGCCACTCATGCACCAAGTTACACATCATTTTGGCCAGCAAATCCCAGGAATTAGTAGGGATTTCTTCCTGTGATTTAGCAGAGAGGTAAACGTGCTGGAAGCCTGGTAGCAGGTGTGTCAATGATGAAATGAGCCAGCAGTTTGGTGGCTCCTGCCATTCCTTCCTCATCTCAGACAGGAAGGCCTGGAGGGTAGATGCCACGAAGGAGTGCCAGTCGCTGTGATGTATAAACACCTGTCTTCTGCCTCATCTGCCCAGCAGACCCTGGATTTGCAGGACCCCACCGTGGGGGTGTTTGCTCACACCAGGACTCTTTGCCACTGGAGGCCACTGACCACACTAAATGTGGCCCCACATCCAGATGTTAATCTCTAATACATTTCCACTCACAGGAAATAAGATTCTTAGGATGATAATGGATTCTCTGTCTTGGGGTGTGAAAAAGAAAGTCAGGTCCTGGTACAGTGGCTCTCATGCCTGTAATCCCAGCACTTTGGGAGGCTGAGGTGGGAGGATTGCTTGAGCCTAAGAGGTTGAGACCAGCTGGAGCAACATAGTCAGCCACTGTCTCTACAAAAAATTTAAAAATCAGCTGGGCGTGGCTAGGCGCAGTGGCTCAAGCCTGTAATCCCAGCACTCTGGGAGGCCAAGGTGGGGGGAATCATGAGGTCAAGAGATCGAGACCATCTTGGCCAATGTGGTGAAACCCCATCTCTACTAAAAATACAAAAATTAACTGGGCGTGATGGTGCACGCCTATAGTCCCAGCTGTTCGGGAGGCTGAGGCAGAAGAATCACTTGAACCCGGGAGGTGGAGGTTGCAGTGAGCCGAGATCACGCCACTGCACTCCAGCCTGGGGACAGAGCAAGACTTAGTCTCAAAAAAAAAAAAAAAAAAAAAAAACTAGCTAGGCATGATGGTGTGTGGCTATAGTCTCAGCTACTTGGAAGGCAGAGAGCGGAGGCTCTATTGAGCCTGGGAGGTTGAGGCTGCAGTGAGCCATGATTGCGCCAGTGCACTCCAGCCTGGGCAACAGAGTGAGACCCTGTCTTAAGACAAAAAAAAAAAAAAAAAAAAAAAAAAAACCCAGAAAATCAGGATGTGACTTGAAAATCTGGTTGATCCCAGGAAGCAAGAAAACTTTCAAGGATGTCAGAGGCAGTGTTGATAAGTCCATTGCTGGGCAGAGATCGTTTGAGCATCAGCAAGACAAAGAAAATTAGGCTAACCTGAAATAAACCAGGAAACCATCAGGGCCAGACAGACAGAAGGGCTCGAGGGTCAAAACATGCTTGTAATCATGGACAGGCCTCTGCGGGATCAGCGGGGTAGGGGGATGGGGCATGAGATGAAGGCAAAAAGCAAGCAAGGACAGAAGAGACACCTCTACTTTAAAGAGAGTTTAGGGCCAGGTACAGTGGCTCACGCCTGTAATTCCAGCACTTTGAGAGGCCAAGGTGGGCAAATCACTTGAGGCCAGGAGTTCAAGAACAGCCTGGTCAACACGGCGAAAACCCATCTCTATGAAAAATATAAAAATAAGCTGGTGTGGCCAGGCGTGGTGGCTCTCGCCTATAATCCCAGCACTTTGGGAGGCTGAGGCGGTGGATCATGAGGTCAAGAGATTGAGACCACCCTGGCCAACATGTGAAACCCTGTATCTACTAGAAATACAAAAATTAGCTGGACGTGGTGGCTTGCACCTGTAGTCCCAGCTATTCGGGAGGCTGAGGCAGAAGAATTGCTTGAACCCAGGAGGCGGAGGTTGCAGTGAGTCGAGATCGCACCACTGCACTCCAGCCTGGTGACAGAGGGAGATCCTGTCTCAAGATAAAATTAAATTAAATTAAATTAAATTAAATTAAATTAAATTAAATTAAATTAAAAGTAAAGAGAGTTTGGAAGTTTACCATCATAAAGAAGCCCTCAGTTTGTGAGATAACCAGATTTAGTATATTTCAAATAATTTTATTGGTGTGTGCTTTGTCAGTTGTTTAGGGTGGCCAGGCACTGTGGCTCATGCCTGTAATCACAACACTTTGGGAGGCCGAGACGGGAGGATCACTTGAGCCCAGGAATTTGAGACCAGCCTGGCCAACATGGCGAAACCCTATCTCTACAAAAAATACAATATATTAGCTGGGCACGGTGGCATGCACCTGTGGTCCCAGCTACCAGGGAAGCTGAGGTGGGAGAATTGCTTGAGCCTGGGGAGGTCGAGGCTGCAGTGAGCTGTGATTGTGCCACTGCACTCCCACCTCGGTGACAGAGTGAGGCCCTGTCTCAAAAAAAAAAAAAAATTGTTGGGCGGGTGCAGTGGCTCATACCTGTAATCCCAGCACTCTGGGAGGCCGAGGTGGGTGAATCGCCTGAGGTCAGGAGTTCGAGACCAACCTGGCCAACATGGTGAAACCCCATCTGTATTAAAAATACAAAAATTAGCTAAATGTGGTGGCGGGTGCCTGTAATCCCAGCTACTCGTGCCTCAACCTCCTGAGTAGCTGAGATTACAAGATTACAGGCAGAAGAATTGCTTGAACCCTGGAGGCAGAGGTTGCAGTGAGCCGAGATAGCGCCACTGCACTCCAGCCTGGGTGATAGAGTGAGACTCCATCTCAAACAAACAAACAAAAAACCGGGCACAATGGCTCATGCCTGTAATCCCAGCACTTTGGGAAGCTGAGGTGGGCACGTTACAAGATCAAGAGTTTGAGACCAGCCTGGCCAACATGGTGAAACCCCGTCTCTACTAAGAATACAAAAATTAGCCGGACATGGTAGCACATGCTGGTAATCCCAGCTACTCGGGAGGCTGAGGCAAGAGAATCGCTTGAACCTGGGAGGCATAGGTTGCAGTGAGCTAAGATTACACTGCTGCACTCCAGCCTGGGCAACAGATCGAGACTCCGTTTCAGAAAAAAAAAAAAATTGTTTAAGGTGTTTAAAGTGTTCAGATAAATCACCCGTAATTTCATTACGGTGTGTAATTGAAGCAGCATCTCCAGGGTCCATGGGACCGAGTTAAAAATCCCAAAGCTAACATTCAGCAGCTGTGTGACCTTGGGCACGTCACTTCACCTCTCAGGGCTTCAGTTTCCTCAGCTGCAAAGTGGGAACCAGATGATAATAATCGTATGTCCTTCATGGGGTTGTTGTGAGAATTAAATGAAGAATACATTCAAAGCACTTCAAACAGTCCTTGGTGCATAGTAAATGCACGACAGTATTTTAATTTTCATTGTTTAGGTAAGTCATGATTTTTTTTTAAAATATAAACATGAGTTCTTTTATTTATTATTATTTTTTGAGACAAAGTCTCAGTCTGTCACCCAAGCTGGAGTACAGTGGCACAATCTCAGCTCACTGCAACGTCTACCTCCCGGGTTCAAGTGATTCTCATGCCTCAGCCTCCTGAGTAGCTGAATTACAGGTGTGCACCGCCACACCTGGCTAATTTTTGTATTCCTTTTTTTTTTTTTTTTTTTGAGACGGAGTCTCGCTCTGTCGCCCAGGCTGGAGTGCAGTGGCCGGATCTCAGCTCACTGCAAGCTCCGCCTCCTGGGCTCACGCCATTCTCCTGCCTCAGCCTCCCGAGTAACTGGGACTACAGGCGCCCGCCACATCGCCTGGCTAGTTTTTTTTGTATTTTTTTAGTAAAGATGGGGTTTCACGGTGTTAGCCAGGATGCTCTCGATCTCCTGACCTCGTGATCCACCCGTCTTGGCCTCCCAAAGTGCTGGGATTACAGGCTTGAGCCACCGCGCCCAGCCTAATTTTTGTATTCTTAGTAGAGACAGGGTTTCACCATGTTGGCCAGGCTGGTCTCGAACTCCTGACCTCAAGTGATCTGCCCACCTCAGCCTCCCAAAGTGCGGGGATTACAGGCGCGAAGCACCGTAGCTGTTCTAGGTAATTCAAATTTAATATGTTAGGAAAAATTTAATTTGTCCAACTCCTAAGTGTTAATTTTTGCTTAGGTGAATATTAAAGATATGTTGATTGTTTAAAGAGATATCAATTATTCGATAAACCCTTTAGCTGAATAAACTGTACATGAAACCAAACTGGCAATAGTGAGGTTTTCTCTCTGTTCAGTAAACGCCCTTGGATCTTGAAAAATTTAACAAATCACCTTCCCTCCCCCAGCTCCACCCTTCTGCCGGGGGGCTCAGGCTGTTCAATACCACTCCCTGCCACCCTGAGTCCTCCGTCAGGTGCCAACACAGACCCAGGCCTCAGGTCTCCCTCCCTCAGTCGACCCCCTCTCCTAGAAGCCCATTCTCCCTCTACTCATGCCTTCCCCAAAGCCTGAGTCTGTCCTGTTAAAACCACCAGACAATCCTTTACCTAGAGCCATGGCCCTATGGCTCTCCTCCCCTTCACAGCTCAACTCAGAGTGACGCTCTCCTCTTCCTCCACCAAGCTTCTCCCCCATCTCGCCTTTCCATGAATAACCTGTAAATGGCCACATCTAATGGGTGACTCCAGATCCCTGGCTGGATTTTTTTTTTTTTTTTTTTTGAGACAAGGTCTCACTCTGTCATCCAGGTGGGAGTGCAGTGGCACAATCAGCGGCTCATTGCAGCCTCGACCTCCTAGGCTCAAGCAATCCTCCTGTCTCATTTTTTTTTTTTTTTTTAATTTTTGGTAGAGATGAGGTCTCATTATGTTGCTGGTCTTGAACTTCTGGGCTCAAATGATCCTCCCATTTCTGCCTCCCAAAGTGCTGGGAGTACAGGCACGAGCCACTGGGCCCAGCTCCCAGCTAGGTTTCTCTGCAGCATTTGACACCTGCAGCCTGTCCCTTCTTGGAAATGTCTGCACCCCAGGTCCTCTCCTATCTCTTTGGTGGTTTCTTCTTTATCTTCCTGGCTAGCTAGTCTTCCTCCTATCTCCTCCCCCCATGTCGGTGCTCCCCCAAATCCATTCCTCCTGAGCTATCTTCTCCGTCCACTCTGCCCTTCCATAGTGCACTCTCACAACCTGGCCCTCCTCCAGGGTGGCCTATCTCAGCCAGTTACACCCCTTCCAGCCATCACTCACACCAGAAACCAAGGAGTGACTGCAAAACTTCCACCTTATCTGGCCAGTCACCAAAGAGCCAACCACTGGCTTCCCCATAACTGGATGACCTTCTCAAGCCCAAGCAGGAGCTTGCCACTTCCTACTAATGTTCATATGCTGATGTTCAAATTCTTCTGTCTCGCTTCCCATTTCATTCCTCTTCTTTATTCTCTCCCACTACATGTCCATCTTGTATGATTAACCCAGGGCACAGCATACAGTAGGTTCTCAAATTTTTTTTTTTTGAGATGGAGTTTCACTCTTGTCACCCAGGCTGGAGTGCAGTGGTACAATTTCAACTCACTGCAACCTCCGCCTCCTGGGTTCAAGCAATTTTCCTGCCTCAGACCCCTGAGATTACAGGCATATGCCACCACGCCTGGCTAATTTTGGTATTTTTAGAAGAGTCGGGGTTTCACATGTTGGCCACGTCTAGAACTCCTGACCTCAGGTGATCCACCTGTCTCGGCCTCCCAAAGTGCTGGGATTATAGGCATGAACCACCGTGCCCCGCCTCAAATTGTTGTTGAACGTGTATGCTAAAAGGTAGTGGTAAGTAGATGAGAAAATAGATACCATGCAGTTCCCAATGGCTAAAGGTAGAACAATTATAGAATTTAAAGTAAAATAACACTACAGTAGTCCCCCCTTATCTTCAGAGAATATATTCCAAGACCCCCAATAGTTGCCTGAAACGTGGATAGTATGGAACCCTGTAGGTGGAGAGTAAGGAACCCTATATATATTATGTTTTTTCTTTTTTTTTTTTTTTTGAGACAGAGTCTCACTTTGTTATCCAGGCTGGAGTGCAGTGGCATGATCTCAGCTCACTGCAACCTCCGCCTCCCAGGTTCAAGCGATCCTCCTGCCTCAGTCCCCTCCCCAGTAGCTGGGATTACAGGCACGTGACACCACTCCTGGCTAAGACGGGTATCATCATGTTGGCCAGGCTGGTCTTGAACTCCTGACCTCAGGTGAACTCCACCTCAGCCTCCAAAGTGCTGGGATTACAGACATGAGCCACTGCGCCCGGCCTATACTATGTTTTTTCATACGTACACATACCTATGATAAAGTTTAATTTATAAATTAGGCACAGTAAGAGATTACAACAACTAATAATAAGATGGAACAACTATACTGTATTAAAAGCTATATGAATGTGATCTCTCTCTCTCAAAATATCTTATTGGGCTGGGCATGGTGGCTTATGCCTGTAATTCCTGCTACTCAGGAGGCTGATGTGGGAAGACAGTTTGAGCCCAAAACTTGAAGACCGGCCTGGGCAATAGAATGAGACTCTATCACTGAAAGAAAGAAAGAAAAGAAAAAAGAAAAGGAAAGGAAAGAAAGAAAGAGGAAAAAAGAGAGAAAGAAAGAGAACTAAAGTGGTGGTAAGCCATAGAATGGTAGAAGATACTTATAACACATATAAGTGACAAAAAATTAATATCTGGACCAGTGTGGCGGCTCACACCCATAATCCCAACAACTTTGGAAGGCCAAGGCAGGAGGATCCCTTGAGACCAGCCTGGGCAGCATAGCAAGACTCCGTCTCTACAAAAAAATTTAAAAATTAGTAGGATGTGGTGGTGCTTGCCTGTGGTCCCAGCTATTTGGGAGGGTTAGGTGGGAGAATTGCTTGAGCCTAGGACATCAAGGCTGCGATGAGCTGTGATGATGCCACTGCACTCCAGCCTGGGTGACATAAGGCAATCGTCTCAAAAAAAATTAATATCCGGAATATACAAAGAACATATAAAGAACTACTGCAAAGCAATTAAAGAACAAAACAAAACAAAAACAGTCCAATAGAAAATAATGACGAAAATACTTTGAAGAGGAAATTCACAGTAGAGAAAATCCAAGTAACCAATAAGAATTTGATTAATTTTATTAATTTTTTTTTAGACCTAGGGTCTTTCCTTCTTCTTCTTCTTTTTTTTTTTTTTTTTTTTTTTTTTTTTGAGATGGAGTCTCGCACTGTTGCCTAGGCTGGAGTGCAGTGGCACGATCTTGGCTCAATGCAATCTCTGCCTCCCGGGTTCACACCATCCTCCTGCCTCAGCCTCCCAAGTAGCTGGGACTACAGGCGCCCGCCACCACCACCACACCCAGCTAATTTTTGTATTTTTAGTAGAGACAGGGTTTCACGGTGTTAGCCAGGATGGTCTCGATCTCCTGACCTCGTGATCTGCCTGCCTTGGCCTCCCAAAGTGCTGGGATTACAGGTGTAAGCCACTGCGCCTGGCCGAGACGGGGTCTTTCTATGTTGCCCAGGCGGGAGTGCAGTGGCTATTCACAGGCGTGATTCCACTACTGATCAGCATGGGAGTTTTGACCTCCTCCATTTCCACCCTGGGCTGGTTCACCCCACCTTAGGCAACCTGGTGGTCCCCCACTCTTGGGAGGTCACTATATTGATGCTGAACTTAGTGTGGACACCCGATCTGCATAGCGCACTACAGCCCAGGACGGGCCTCAAGCAATCCTCCTGCTTCAGCCTCCCAAGTAGCTGGGACTACAGGCTCACATCATCTCACCTGGCTCAATAAGCATCTGAAAAAACAGCCAACATCATTAATATGCATGAACATGCCAACTACAGTAAAATGTCTAACAACAATATTCAAAGTCAGGGACAGAAGAAATGGAAGTATACTGTTACAAGTTTCCTTTATAACATCTTTATTGAAGTATAATTCACATGCCATAAAATTCACCCATTTAAAGTGCACAATTCAGTGGCGTTTAGTACTCCTAGAGTTCTACAACCACTACAATCTAAGTTTAGAGTGTTTCCATCACTCCAAAAAGAAATTCCATGCCCATCAGCCATCACTCCTGATTCCTCCCTCCAGCCCTAGGCAACCATTAATATTGTTTCTGTCTCTATAGATATGCCTATTCTAGACATTTCATGTAAATAAAATCATGCAATATAGGCTGGGCGCGGTGGCTCATGCCTGTAATCCCAGCACTTTGGGAGGCTGAGGTGAGCAGATCACCTGAGGTCAGGAGTTCAAGACCAGGCTGGCCAACATGGTGAAACCTGTCTCTACTAAAATACAAAAATTAGCCAGGCATGGTGACGGGAGCCTGTAGTCCCAGCTACCTGGGAGGCTGAGACAGGAGAATCGCTTGAATCTGGGAGATGGAAGTTATAGTGAGCAAAGGCTATGCCACTGCACTCCAGCCTGGGCAACAAGAGCAAAACTCCATCTCAAAAAAAAAAAAAAAAAAAATTCATACAATATAGGTTTTTTGGCAGCTGCCTTCTTTCACTTACCATGATATTTTCAAGGTCATCCATGTTGTAGCATGTATCATTATTTCATTCCTTTTTATTGCTGAATAATATTCCATTGTATATATATGATACACTTTATTTGTCTATTCAGTTGATGGACTTTTGGGTTGTCTCCACTTTTTGGCTATGGTGAATGATGCTGCTTCAGGGGTATTCCTGAAGGGTCTGAGCCCCTGGTTTCCGTACCCATTCAGATCATGGTTTTGCTGCAGTTGCCCATTCAGTTATCATCACTCATGGAGTCAACACGAGGTGACCAGTCAATCCCGAGGTCTGGATTTATTCTTCCTGCGCCCATTATATAGCAGCAACTCTATCTCCTCACGATAATCAGGGTTGATTACCCTGCCAGGAGAGTAGCTTCTTTTTATTTTGTCTGTTGATCTACTGGCTTGGGGAGCTCAAAATGATCATAAGGCAGCCATAGCTTCAGTTTTAGTGGAATCCTTACTGAGTGGCCTGGGAGAAGCATTCCCTTCACCTACCCTTGGGAATCAGGATCACCAATCATCATCACTAGTTTACCAAAGTATAAAGCTGCAGGAGGTGAAGCTGGACACCGTGGTGCACATCTGTAGTCCCAGCTACTCTGGAGGCTGAGACAGGAGGATCACTTGAGCCCAGGAGTTCAAGACTGTTTTGTGTGATGATCCTGCCAGTAAATAGCCACTGCAGTTCAGCCTGGGCAACACAGCAAAGCAGCTGTCTCTTTTTTTTTTTAAAGGCAGGGCTCAGTGGCTCATGCCTATGATCCCAGCACTTTGGGAGGCCAAGGCAGGAGGATTGCTTGATACCAGGAGTGTAAAACCAGCCTGTGCACCATAGTGAGATCTTGTCTCTGCGAAAAAATAAAAATAAAAATAAAATAAATAAAAAGTAGTGTGGGTGAGAAACACATATTTCCCAGTGGGTCCCTGGGAATTATGGTAAGGGGGATCACTCCAACTTCTACGCCTGGGTTTTTTTTTTTTTTTTTTTTTTTTTTTTAGACGGAGTCTCGCTCTGCCGCCCAGGCTGGAGTGCAGTGGCACGATCTCGGTTCACTGCAAGTTCCGTCTCCCAGGTGCGGTGGCTTATACCTGTAATCCCAGCAGTTTGGGAGGCCAAGGCAGGAGGATCGCTTGAGCCCAGGAGTTCGAAACCAGCCTGGGCAACATAGCAAAATCCTGTCTCTACACACACACACACACACAATTAGCCAGACACGGTGGCATGTGCCCAGCTACTTGGGAGGCTGAGGTGGGAGGATCATCTGAGCCCAGGGAGGTCAAGGCTGCAGTGAACCATGATCACTCCACTGCACTTCTTGGCAACAGAGTGAAGTCCTGTCTCAAAAATAAATAAATAAATAAATAAATAAATAAATAAATAAATAAAAATAAAAAGAAGCTGAAGGACATCTACTGGCCAGGCTATCTTGTCTGCCTGGTTGCTTAGTACCCTTCTGCAGAGGATGCTCACCGTGGAGCACTGATAGAGACATAGTGCAAACTTTGTGCACACTCCAGCAAATCCATCCATTTGCCCTCCCCTCACAAAAACCTGTCTCAGGTCTTCCAGCCTTGCTCCTTCTAGATCTCTGACCTATCAGACAAGACACTGGCCTGTACCTAGTAGTCTATGTATATCCTCAGCTCAGAGCCCTTTTCCTTCCACCTTATGTCGCTGACTAGGTGCAAATGCCAACAGCTCTGTCATCAAGGGGGTTTCCCCTCACCACTGCCTTTCGGGGCCACCCTTGATTGTGGCTGTAATGTGGCTTCAGTTCATTCTCAGTCCACACCAACCTAGGAAGCCATTTTATCTGTGAATCTGATCTGGGGCTTTTTTTTCCTCCTCTATCAACTGGTGATAGAGAACTCCCCATCAGGCCAAAGGTGTGAGTTGAGGGAGAGGCGTAGGTGCCACAGGGGTAGGTGCTCCGGGGGTCTGGCTGCCTGTTCATGTAACTTACTTGTGCCCTTTAGGCTGAGTAGTCCTCATCTGGAATGTACCATTTCATGGCAGGATGGATTATTGCTGCACCTGCTCAACTGTGTGACTTGGTGTATCTGACAGTTTCTTCTTTGCAATGGACAGCTCTGATCACATCACCATACCTGTCCAATGGTCAGGACTCTGCAGCACAACAAGACTTTTTGTTTTTTGAGACAGAGTCTTCCTCTGTCACCCAGGCTGGAGTGCAGTGGCACAATCTCGGCTCACTGCAACCTCCACTTCCCCGGTTCAAGCCATTCTCCTGCCTCAGCCTCCCGAGTAGCTGGGACTACAGGCGTGCACCACCACACCTGACTAATTTTTGTATTTTTAGTAGAGGCAGGGTTTCACCATGTTGGCCAGGCTGGTCTCGAACTCCCGACCTCAGGTGATCCACCACCCCCTTGATCTCCCAAAGTGCTGGGATTATAGGTGTGAGCCAATGCACCCGGCCAGAAGATTATTTTTTAAAACTGGAATAGTTCTCTGCTGTAGATGGCATGACCTTGCTCCAGAACCTTCTGGGCTTGCCAGAGACTCCCCAAAGCATCCTATGAATCACAGATAGATGGCATCTGCTAGGCTATATGAGCCCAAGTGGCAGGGAACTTTGCATTTTGGCCTAGACTGAAAAAAACCTCTCTTGTTGTGGGCCCCACTCAAAACCAGCAGCCTTCTGAGTTCCCAGAAAATTAGTTGGAGCAGTATTTCCAAGTGTGGTGTGTGCCATCTCCCATGTCTGAAGGGACGTGCCAGGCTTCGCGCATCTTTCCTAGGGATAGGAGACACATGGTGGTGCCAGCCCATTGGACCCTGACAAATTTTGCAAAGATCCTTGAGTCTTTGTAGGTTTTATCCTCCAACCTCTGGCAAGCACTTTCTGTTCACCAGGTTCCATTAGCTCAATGTCGTCAGTACAAGGATCGTGTGATGTTGTGTGGAATGCCAAGATGATCAAGGTCCCCGCACTATTGTGACAGAAAGCAGGACAGTTAACATAGCCCTGGGGAAAGGGGAAAGACTGTGGACATGCACTTTTGTCTGTCCCCAGGGAAAGGAATCTGCTTTTTTTTTTTTTTTGAGACTGAGTCTTGCTCTGTTGCCCCTGCTGGAATGCAGTGCCTCGATCTCTGCTCACTGCAACTTCCCTCTCCCGGGTTCTAGTGATTCTTGTGCCTCAGCCTCCCAAGTAGCTGGGATTACAGGTGCCAACCACCACGTCTGACTAATTTCTATATTTTTAGTAGAGACAGGGTTTCACCATCTTGGTCAGGCTGGTCTCAAACTCCTGACCTCAAGTGATCTGCCTGCCTTGGCCTCCCAAAGTGCTGGTATTACAGGCATGAGCCACTGAGCCTGGAAGAAATCTGCTTCTAATCTTACTTCCTTCATCAAATTAACAGTTATGGACTAAATGACAGGGACTCTGTTGATCTGTTCTAAGAAAGCTAGCACATCTGGCACAGCACTCAATCAGGGCGCCACTTGGTTATGTGCATCCTCATCTACAGTGATCCGTCTGGTTTTTGCAAGAGCCAGATTGATGAATTAAATGGGGATATCCTGGGAACCACCACTTTTATATCCTTTGTGAGTGACTCCAACCACTGCCATTCTGCCTGGGCTGGGGAATTGCTTCTGATTTACTCTCTTAGGAGGGGGATGAGGAAGCAGTTTCTGATTGGCCTTTCCTACCCTAATGACTCTTATTCCATTCTTTTTTTTTTTTTTTTTTTTTTGGTGACAGTTTCATTATGTCACGTATGCTCAAGTGCAATGGTGCAATCTCAGCTCACTGAAATCTTGACCTGCCGGGCTCAATCAATCCTCCCACCTCAGTGCCCTGAGTAGCTGGGACTAAAGAAGTGTGCCATGATACCCAGCGAATTAAAATTTTTTTTTTTGTAGAGATGAGGTTTCACTATGTTGCCCAGGCTGGTCTCAAACTCCTGGGCTTAAGTGATCCTCCCACCTTGGCCTCCACACTTGGGATTACAGGTGTGGTAATGGCTCTTACTTCAGGAAACCAACGTGAGAGATCTGCTATCTGCTAAGTACCTCTGTGCCACTATGCCTTCAGGGGCCAGGGAAATAACCATCAGGCAGACTGATGGGCCAGATCTTCTTTCATCACCTGGCCTCCGTATGTCCCACCCTAATACATGCCCATGATGGCATTTTGGTTCCTTAATATTAGTGTCAGTTTCAACTCTGTATCCAAAAGTCTTGAAAGATCTGAGTATTTCTCTTTCCCCAGGATGCAGTTGCTCTGATAAGCAGCTGTACGTATCTTTGGGGGAAGAATAGGATAATTACCATGTTATAAACTTGCCATGGCATTGTAGGATTCTTCCTGAAGGGAACTGGCCCCCACTTCACTTAAAGGGCTCTATATCTGGCCATGTTTGGTGACTCACGCCTGTAATCTCAGCACTTTGGGAGGCCGAGGTGGGCACATCACTTGAGGTGAGGAGTTCGAGACCAGCCTGGACAATATGGTGAAACCCCGTCTCTACTAAAAATACAAAAAATTATCTAGGTGTGATGGTGGGCACCTGTAATCCCAGCTACTTGGGAGGCTGAGGCAGGAGAATCGTTTGAACCCGGGATGTGGAGGTTGCAGTGAGCCGAGATTACACCACAGCACTCCAGCCTGGGCAACAGAGCAAGACTCAATCTCAAAAAAAAAAAAAAAAAAAAAAAAAAAAAAAAGACAAAGGGCTCTATATCTGAAAACTGATTTGGGCCTGGAAACTGGGTATGAGATGGGGATTTTCCTTTGCAGAGGCTAACTTCAGCCTTCTGCTCTCTCATTCTTGCTTATTTTTATAAGCAAGAGATACCCTCCTTCACCGTTCTCCTATCTAGGAACACCATGGTCTTTTGGTCATCACAATAGATCCCTGCTTACATTTCTGGTCTTTCTGCCTATTATAGTAATTACGTCCACTTAGCCTCTCATGACCACATGCTGTCGCCTGACCTCTGTTCTGGACTCCTGTCATACCCACTGACTCTAGAAAGGCTAGTTCCATAGCAGCTCCCGCTACCATTGCTCTGGCCTGCTGAGGACAGCCACCACTGACCGGCAAATGCCAGTGGCCCTGCTCCAACTAGCACCTTCTGTATCATTTTATTTATTGAGTATTTCTGGGCCCTCATGAAGAACACGGTAGGCTGGAGGGTTCTATAGTTTTATATAATAGTCATTTTATTCTGGCATACCCACTTTTCTGAGCCTTTATTCTTCCAAGTATTCTGTCAAGGAAGTTCCAACATCTCTACCTCATTTGCTGGAACTCATAGTTTTTCCACACTTTGAAGATCTATCCCAGGGGGCATATTGCAACAGGCTTCAGATGTCCTTGCCAAGCTTTAAAATGTTAAATCCCAGGCCAGGTGTGGTGGCTCACTCCTGTAATCCCAGCACTTTGGGAGGCCAAGGCGGATGGATCACTTGAGGTCATGAGTTGAGACCAGGCTGGCCAACATGGTGAAACCCCATCTCTACTAAAAATACAAAAATTAGCCCAGCATGGTGGTGCATGCCTGTAATCCCAGCTACTCAGGAGGGGCTGAGGCAGGAGAATCGCTTGAATTCAGGAGGCAGAGGTTGTAGTGAGCCGAGATCGCACCATTGCACTCCAACCTGGGTTACAGAGCAAGACTCCGTCTCAAAATAAATAAATAAATAAATAAATAAATAAATAAATAAATTTTTTTTAAAAAAGTTAAATCCTTACCAGGTAGGGCATCCCATATCAATAAACGTACCCTTATTTCGCTTTTTTTTTTTTTTTTTGTTTGAGACGGAGTCTTGCTCTATCACCCAGGCTGGAGTGCAGTGGCGCGATCTTGACTCACTGCAACCTACGCTGCCTGGGTTCAAGTGATTCTTGTGCCTCAGCCTCCCGAGTAGCTGGGAGTACAGGCACGCACCACCACGCCCAGCTAATTTTTTTGTAGTTTTAGTAGAGATGAGGTTTCACTATGTTGGCCACGCTGTTCTCAAATTCCTGACCTCAGGTGATCCGCCCACCTAGGTCTCCCAAAGTGCTGGGATTGCAGGAATGAACCACTCCTCCCGGTCTTATTCAGCCTTATATTCCACCCGCTGATCCCAGTCTAACACCCTCAAGATATGTTCCCAAACATGTTCTGCCAAATTCTGCTGGTAAATGTTCACCAGCTCCTGCAGGTCTTTTGGTGAATCATCCCTTTCTTTCCATAGATGGGACAATACTTCCCCACTTGGTCCCTGATGAGACGACCAACGTTATTGGTCTAGAGTCATGGAGGGGAGTCACCATCAGGCCTTGAAGAGGGCAAGTATCATCTTGTGAGACATCTGCCTCAGGTGAGGAATCTGCATGTTATCTAGGCAAGGGGAGGCTGCTGTCTTCTACCCAGGGGGAGAGGCCAATTCTGCCAGCCCAAATAACTCAGCATAATAAGGGGGTTTTAGAACAGATGCTCCCATACCAGGCCTCAGGATCCCACTCCGTCCCTCCCAGGGCCCTGACTTGCTGGGGCTTTAAATATAAAACCCTGCTACTCTCGCAATCAGATTATGGGACTGATTTTCATCACAGTCTGCCCTGCACAGGAGGTGAGGGTTTCCTTACATGCTGCCATAGAGGTCTTCTGGTTTTTGTTTTGTTTTGTTTTGTTTTGTTTTGAGATAGGGTCTTGCTGTGTTGCCCAGGCTGGAGTGCAATGGCACAGTCATGGCTTACTGCAGCCTCAACCTCCTGGGCTCAAGTGATCCTCCCACCTCAGCCTTCTGAATAGCTGGGAACACAGGTGCTCATCACCACACCTGGCTAATTTATTTTTTGTAGAGACAGGGTATCCCTATGTTGCCGGGGCTGGTCTCGAACTCCTGGGTTCAAGTGATCCTCCCAAAGTACTGGGATTACAGGTGTGAGCCCGGCTTCTTCTGGCTTTTAACTGTACCCTAAATTGATAGCTAGCTGATGTGAGTCTGTCTTTTCTTCTTTTAACACTTTGATGGCATTAACAGCAACCAAACAACTCCTTTTTTTTTTTTTTATTTCGACAGAGTCTGACTCTGTCATCCAGGCAGGAGTGCAGTGGCATGATCTCAGCTCACTACAGCCTCTGCCTTGTGGGTTCAAGTGATTCTCATGCCTCAGCTTCCCTAGTAACTCGGATTACAGGCGCCTGCCACCACACCCAGCTAATTTTTGTATTTTTAGTAGAGATAGGGTTTCACCATGTTGGCCAGGTGGTCACGAACTCCTGACCTCAAGTCATCTACTCGCCTTGGCCTCCCAAAGCGCTGGGATTACACGCGTGAACCACTGAGCCCAGCCTCCACAGTCCTTATAATTACCATTTTCCTCTTACATCTCAAATACTAGAGCTATTGCATAGGCAGTGCATCCCTGTCTGCATCCCATTGCACCAGGGTGACAGTCTGACAATCAGTCCTGTTCTCCAGTGGGTATTAGCACCCCACTTACCTCAGCAATGGAATCTTTGGGCCATCTGGATGATGAGTGATCCAAAACCAGAATACTATCCTGCGGGTCTACTTCCTAGGACAGCTTTGGATACCAAATGTGTTGGTTCGGGTTCCCCCCAGAAGTAGAACCTGAGTCAAGGATTCAAAGGAAAGTGTTTATTTGAGAAACACAAGTGTTTATTTGAAAAGTGATGCTAGGAAAACGGAGCAAGCTGGTGGGAGACTGACATTGGAAGGAATGCAGGCTCACAAAGGGTGTGTTATCAAGCAAGTTAAAAATGTGGACAACTGGCCGGGCGCAATGGCTCACACCTGTAATCCCAGTACTTTGGGAGGCCAAGGCAGGCGGATCACCTGAGATTGGGAGTTCGAGACCAGCCTAACCAACATGGAGAAACCCCGTTTCTACTAAAAATACAAAAATAGCCAGGCTTGGTGGCACATGGCTATAATCCCAGCTACTTGGAAGGCTGAGGCAGGGGAATTGCTTGAACCCAGGAGGCAGAGATTGCAGTGAGCCAAGATTGCGCCATTGCACTCCAGCCTGGGCAACAAGAGTGAAACTCTGCCTCAAAAAACAAACAAACAAACAAACAAAACAACAACAACAACAACAAAACACCTGGACAACCAGAGCTTAATCCTAAGAGGGAACTCAGGGAGCCAGTCATAATGTGAGCTGCAGGACCTAAGGGATGAGGAAGCTGGGTATTTATGCACCAATCCCCATCAGGATTGTCTGAAGGTTGCTGCCGCTGGGAGTATAATTCCCCAGAACTTTCAGCCTGCCCATCAGGCTCCAGTGGCCAGGGAGAGTCCTCAGGTAAAGAGCTGCAGGTTCTGGCAGGTGGAAGTTCATCCAGTGAACCCAAGAGCTTCGGGAACATGGGAGGGCACTGACAGCATCTGCCACACTAAGGGAGGAATCCCTTCATGAGGAGATACCGCAATGGTTCCACTACCTGGAAGAAGGCTCTCACCTGGGCTCAGAGCAAAAAAGGGGTTACCTTCTGGGATGACTGATCCCAAATGCCAAGGGTAAGCTGGGTTCTAACTCCAAAAGAAAGGCAGGGAGGACTATGTCTGGAATCCAGGGGACACCCTGGTGTGCCATGTCCTACTTCCGTGTCCAATGGTAAAAGTTAAAAAAAAAGAGCAATACAGTTTCTGAGGATTCCAATTTGTAGAATGCTAATTTCAAGAATAAAGGTTTATTCTTGAAACCTTTATTTTAAGAATAAAGGTTTGGAGGCTGGGCATGGTGGCTCATGCCTGTAATCCCAGCACTTTGGGAGGCCGAGGTGGGTGGATCACCAGGTCAGGGGTTCTAGACCAGCCTGGCCAAGAGACCATCCTGGCCAATATGGTGGAACCTTGTCTCTACTAAAAACACAAAAATTAGCCGGGCATGGTGGTGGGTGCCTGTAATCCCAGCTACTCAGGAGGCTGAGGCAGGAGAATTTCTTGAACCCAGGAGGCGGAGGTTGCAGTGAGCTGAGATTGTGCTATTGCCCTCCAGCCTGGGCGACAGAGCTAGACTTTGACTCAAAAAAAAATTAATAATAATAATGATAATAAAGAATAAAGATTTGGGGCTAGGCACGGTGGCTCACGCTTGTAATCCCAACACTTTGGGAGGCCAAGGTGGGTGGATTACTTGAGGTCAGGAGTTCGAGACCAGCCTGGCCAAAATGGTGAAACCCTGCCTCTACTAAAAAGAATACAAAAATTAGCCAGGTGTGGTCGTGGGCACCTGTATTTCCAGCTACTCAGGAGGCTGAGGCACGAGAAACCCTTCAACCCTTCAAGGGTAATGGAAGAGGCAAGTTATAATATCAGCTTCTGACCAGATATAGAAGCAAGGATTGTAGAAGGTGCAGATTGCAGTGAGCCAAGATTGTGCCACTGCACTCCAGCCTAGGCAACACAGCAAGACCCAGTAAAAAAAAAAAAAAAAAAAAAAGAATAAAGATTTGGGCTAGGGCGTGATGGCTCACGTCTGTAATCCCAGCACTTTGGGAGGCTGAGATGGGCAGATGGCTTGAGTCTAAGAGTTCAAGACCAGCCTGGGCAACATAGGAAGACCCCCATTTCTACAAACATAAAAATAAATTAGCCAGGCATGGTGGTGGATGCCTGTAGTCCCAGCTACTTGGGAGGCTGAAGTAGGAAGGATTGCTTCAGCTTGGGAAGTTGAGGCCGCAGTGAGCCGTGATTGCACAACTGTACTCCAGCCTGAGCAACAAAGGGAGACCCTGTTGCCAAAATAAATAAATAAATAAAGGTTTGTTGAGAAATTGATACTCTTTTGGTATAAATAAATAAATAAGAATAAAGGTTTGGTCACCCAACCTGGTCAAAAACAAACAAACCAATGAATTGAGGCACTGGCTCAGAGCAAAGTAAAAATGGAACAAGTAATGGAAGAGGAAAGTTATAAATATCAGCTTCTGACCAGATATAGAAGCAAGGACTGTAGAAGCTATGGGTATGTTTTCTCTTGCTTGTTTTATTGTATACACTCTCTAAATATTGTATACACTCTCTAAATCTCCTTCTTTTCTCTTATTATTTTTTATGAGGATTGTTGTCAGTAACGACCTTCATAATTTAGGTTGCAGAATACTCTAGAGGACATGTGATTGAACTAGGAGAACTCACGTCACATGGAAACGGATCCCATTGCTGTAGAGACTTTGCATCTCTGCTTTTGGGGGAGGGCCCCAGAGCATCTTCATTTGAGCAAAGGACAGTTGCATCTATTAGGCAAAGTGATGCAGCTGTTATTATTCAAATATGATGGACAGATGTGTAATAGCTGAGTAGAAAAAAGGGGTAGATTAGGCCAGTTATTTGCTTATTGACTTTCAGCTTCAAATTCATTCTTATTTTCTGTGCTCTCTGATGTTGGAAGGGGGCTGGGATTCTGCAAACCAGTTCCCTAGACTCCATTAGTGTCCTTCTGTTAGGTTCTGCTCATAGGCAGTGCACACATGGGTGATAAAAATATAAAGAAAAGCAAGGAAATGATTATCACAAAAGTTGAAATATGAACAAGGAACAAAGCTGGAGGACTTATACTTCCTGATTTTAAAACTTACTGCAAAGCTACAGTCATCAAAATAGAGTGGTATTGGCATAAAGACAGACATATAGACCAATGAAATAGAACAGAGGCTCAGATGTAAACTCTCACACACACGAGCAAGTGATTTCTTTCCTTTTCTTTCTTTCTTTCTTTTTTTTTTTTGAGATGGCGTCTCGCTCTATCACCCAGGCTGGAGTAAAGTGATACAATTTCAGCTCACTGCAATCTCTGCCTCCTGGACTCAAGCGATCCTCCTACCTCAGCCTCCTGAATAGCTGGGACCACAGGTGTAAGCCACCATGCCTGCCTAATTTTTTGTATTTTGGGTAGAGATGGGGTTTCACCATGTTGCCCAGGCTGGTCTCGGACTCCTGAGTTCAAGAGATCTGCCCTCTTTAGCCTCTCAAAGTGCTGGGATTACAGGCATTAGCCACTGTGCCTGGTCTGCAAGTGATTTCTTAAATTTTTTATTTAGTTTTTTTTTTTTAGAGATGTGGTCTTGCTATGTTACCCAGGATGGACTGAAATTCCTGGGCTCAAGTGATCTTGCCACCTCACCCTCCTGAGTAGCTGGGATTACAAGTACGTATCATCGCACCTGGCCTATGATCAAATGATTTTTTTTTTTTTTTGACCTAGGGTCTTGCTCTGTTGTCTAGGTTGCTGTGCTGTGGTGCAATGCAGTCTTAAACTTGATCAGGCCAGGTGCGGTGGCTCACGCCTGTAATCCTAGCACGTTGGGAGGCTGAGGCAGGTGGATCACCTGAGGTCAGGAGTTCAAGACCGGCCTGGCCAACATGGTGAAACCCCGTCTCTACTAAAAATAAAACAAATTAGCCGGATGTGGTGGTGCACACCTGTAATCTCAGCTACTTGGGAGGCTGAGGCAAGAGAATCGCTTGAACCTGGGAGGCAGAGGTTGCAATGAGCCAAGATCATGACACTGCACTCCAGCCTGATTTTTGACAAGAATGCCAAGACCATTTAATGGGGGAAAGGACAGGTTTTTGTTTGTTTGATGTTTGTTTTTTAAACAAATAGTGCTGGGAAAACCGGATATCCATATGTGAGAGAATAAAGTTGAACCCTTACCTAACACTATATCCAAAAATTAACTCAAAATGGATCAAAGACCTAAATGTAGGACCTAAACTTTTAAAACTCGTAGAAGAAAACATATGGCAAAAGCTTCCCAACATTGGATTTGGCAATAATTTTTTTGGATCTGACACCAAAGGCGGGGGCAACAATAACAACAAAATAGACAAATTAGCCTTGATGAAAACTTAAGAACTTTGTGCATCAAGAAGCAATATCGGCCAGGCGCGGTGGCTCAAGCCTGTAATCCCAGCACTTTGGGAGGCCGAGACGGGCGGATCATGAGGTCAGGAGATCGAGACCATCCTGGCTAATACGGTGAAACCCCGTCTCTACTAAAAAAATACAAAAAACTAGCCGGGCGACGAGGCAGGCGCCTGTAGTCCCAGCTACTCGGGAGGCTGAGACAGGAGAATGGCGTGAACCCGGGAGGCGGAGCTTGCAGTGAGCCGAGATCCGGCCACTGCACTCCAGCCTGGGCGGCAGAGCAAGACTCCGTCTCAAAAAAAAAAAAAAAAAAAAAAAGAAGCAATATCAACAAATTCAAAAGGAAATTGACAGAATGGGAGAAAATATTTGCAAGTTATATATCTGATAAGGAATTGATATCCAGGATATAGAGAAAGCTCCTAAAACTCAACACCTGGCCGGGCGCGGTGGCTCAAGCCTGTAATCCCAGCACTTTGGGAGGCCGAGACGGGCGGATCACGAGGTCAGGAGATCGAGACCATCCTGGCTAACATGGTGAAACCCCATCTCTACTAAAAAATACAAAAAAAAAAACTAGCCGGGCGAGGTGGCAGGCGCCTGTAGTCCCAGCTACTCGGGAGGCTGAGGCAGGAGAATGGCGTAAACCCGGGAGGCGGAGCTTGCAGTGAGCTGAGATCCGGCCACCGCACTCCAGCCTGGGCAACAGAGCGAGACTCCGTCTCAAAAAAAAAAAAAAAAAAAAAAAAAAAAAAAAAAAAAAAAAAAACTCAACACCAACAGCAAAAACGGAGCAACCCAAAAACGAACAAAGGACTTGAATAGGTATTTCTCCAAAAAAAAAAAGAAAGACAGAAACAAAAGCCAATAAGCACATGAAAAGGTGCTCAACATCACTAATCATTAGTAAAATGCAAATAAAAACTACAATGAAAGAGTATACTTTCAGGGATCATTTCCCTTTTTCTGTTTTTTGAGATGGAGCCTCACTCTGTTGCCCAGATTGGAGTGCAGTGGTGCGATCTCGGCTCACTGCAACCTCTGTCTCCTGGGATTCAAGTGATTCTCCCACCTCAGCCTCCTGAGTAGCTGGGATTATAGGCATCCACTACCAGCCTTCCAAGTAGCTGGGGACTACAGGTGCACACCACTACACCTGGCTAATTTTTGTATTTGTTGTAGAGATGGGGTCTCGCCATGTTGCCCAGTCTCATTGTTTCTATTGAGATCGAGACCATCCTGGCTAACATGGTGAAACCCTGTCTCCACTAAAAATTAAAAAACTTAGCCGAGCGTGGTGGTGAGCGCCTGTAGACCCAGCTACTCAGGAGGCTGAGGCAGGAGAATGGAGTGAACCCGGGAGGCGGAGCTTGCAGTGAGCCAAGATTGTGCCACTGCACTCCAGCCTGGGAGACAGCGAGACTCTGTCTCAAAAAAAAAAAAAAAAAAAAAAGAGAAATTGGACCCTTGTGCATTGTTGGCAGGAATGAAAAACGGTGCAGCCATATGGAAAACAGGATGGCAGCTTCTCAAAAAATTAAAAACAGAATTGCCATGTAATCCAGCAATTCCACTTCTGGGTATATACCCCAAAGAATTGAAAACAAGGTCTCAAAGAGTTATTTGTACACCCATGTACACAGCAGCATTACTCACAATTGCTAACACGTGGAAACAATGCAAGTGTCCATGGATGGATGAATGGGTAAGTGGATAAGTGTCTTAGTTGCTTTGTGCTGCTCTAACAGAATACGTGAGACTGGGTAATTTATAAAGAACAAAGATTTGTCTCTTACAGTTCTGGAGGCTAGCTGGGAAGTCCAAGATTGAGCGGCCCACATCTGGCAAGGGCCTTCTTGCTGCATCATCTGATGATGGTAGGCAGAAGGGCAAGAGAGCATGAGGGAGAGAGAAGGGGGCTTGATCCTCATCCTCTTATCAGGAACCCGCTATCAAAACAACAGCATTAATCCGTTCATGAGGGCAGACCTTTTGTGATCTAATCATTTCTTGAAGGTCCCACCTGTCAACACCAGTGAATTGGGAATTAAGTTTCTTATATATGCCCATGTGTGTTAGCTCATATCTGTAATCCCAACACTTTGGGAGGCTAAGGAGGGAGGATCGCTTGTACCCAGGAGTTCAAGGCCAGCCTGGGCAACATAGTGAGAATACATCTCTACAAAATAAATGAATAAATAATAAGCTAATAAAAATAAAAATTAGCCAGACATGGTAGCAGGTACCTGTAGTTCCAGCTGCTGGGGAGATTGAGGCAGGAGGATCACTGAGCCTAGGAGGTTGAAGCTGCAGTGAGCTATTGCACCACTGCTCTCCAGTCTGGACAACAGAATGAGATCTTGTCTCAAAAAGAAAGAAGACTGGGCATGAAGACTTATGCTCGTAATCACAGCATTTTGGGAGGCCAAGGCAGGTGAATTGCTTGAGGCCAGGAGTTCAAGACCAGCCTGGCTAACACAGCAAAACTCCATCTCTACTAAAAATACAAAATTTAGCCATGCGTGGTGGTGTGCGCCTCTAATCCCAGTTACTCGGGATGCTGAGGCACAAGAATCACTTCAACCTATGAGGCAGAAGCTGCAGTGAGCCAAGATCATGCCACTGCACTCCAGCCTGGGCAACAGAGTAAGACTTTGTCTCAAAAAAAAAAAAAAAAAAAAAAAAAGGCCGGGCACGGTGGCTCACGCCTGTAATCCCAGCACTTTGGGAGGCCGAGGCGGGCAGATCATGAGGCCAGGAGACCAAGACCATCCTGGCTAACATGGTGAAACCCTGTCTGTACTAAAAAATAAAAAAAAAAATTATCCGGGAGTGGTGGCGGGTGCCTGTAGTCCCAGCTACTTGGGAGGCTGAGGCAGGAGAATGGTGTGAACCTGGAAGGCAGAGCATGCAGTGAGCCAAGACCAAGCCACTGCACTCCAGCCTGGGTGACAGAGCAAGACTCCATTTCAAAAAAAAAAAAAGAAAAGAAAAGAAAAAAAAAGTTTCCAACACATGAACTTTGGGGTACACATTCAAGCCATAGCAATAAGCAAAATGTTGCATATTCCTACAAAATAATATTAGTCTGCTTTTAAAAGCAGAGAAATTCTGCAATGTGTTACATACAATATGGATGAATTTTTTTTTTCTTTTTCTGTTTTTTTTTTTTTTTTTTTTCCTGAGACAGAGTTTCCCTCTTGCCCAGGCTGCAGTGCAGTGGTGCAATCTCAGCTTACTGCAACCTCCGCCTCCTGGGTTCAAGCAATTCTCCTGCCTCAGCCTCCCAAGTAGCTGAGATTACAAGCGTGTGCCACCATGCCTGGCGAATTTTTGTATTTTTAGTAGAGATGGGGTTTCACCACTTTGGCCAGGCTGGTCTTGAACTCCTGACCTCGGGTGATCTGCCCACCTTGGCCTCCCAAAGTGCTGGGATTACAGGTGTGAGCCACCACGCCCAGCAACATGGATGAACTTTAAGGACTTTATGCTAAGTGAAATAAGCCAGTCACATAAAAAATAAACACTATATGATTCCACTTATATGAAGTACTTAGTCAAAATCATAGAACCAGAAAGTAGAATAGTAGTTGCCAAGGGTAAGGGGAGTGGGGAATGGGGAATTATTGTTTAATGGATAGTTTCAGTTTTTCAAAATGAAGAGTTAAGAAGTTGGAGGGTGGTGATGACTGCACAAAATTATGAATGTACTTAGTACTACTCCATTGTACACTTAAGAATGGTTAAGATAGCCAGGCGCGGTGGCTCAAGCCTGTAATCCCAGCACTTTGGGAGGCTGAGACGGGCGGATCACGAGGTCAGGAGATCGAGACCATCCTGGCTAACACGGTGAAACCCCGTCTCTACTAAAAATACAAAAAACTAGCCAGGCAAGGTGGCGGGCGCCTGTAGTCCCAGCTACTCCGGAGGCTGAGGCAGGAGAATGGCATAAACCCGGGAGGCGGAGCTTGCAGTGAGCTGAGATCCGGCCACTGCACTCCAGCCTGGGAGACAGAGCCAGACTCCGTCTCAAAAAAAAAAAAAAAAAAAAAAAAAAAAGAATGGTTAAGATAGGCCGGGCGTGGGGGCTCATGCCTGTAATCCCAGCACTTTGGGAGGCCAAGGCAGGTGGATCACTGAGGTCAGGAGTTTGAGACCAGCCTGATCAACATGGCAAAACCCTGTCTTCACTAAAAACACAAAAATTAACTGGGCATGGTGGTGGTGATCCCAGCTACATGGTGGTGCCTGTAATCCCAGCTACTTGGGAGGCTGAGGCAGGAGAATCACTTGAATCTGGGAGGCAGATGTTGCAGTGAGCCAAGATCGCGCCACTGCACTCTGGCCAGGATGACAGAGCGAGACTCCGTCTCAAAAACAACAACAACAACAACAACAACAACAACAAAATAAACCCCAAAAGAACATCACGTGCCCTCATTTGGAGAAAGAACAAAAAAAAACCCATCATGATTGCCCCTGGCAATCTGGAGGCAGGAGAATGGTAAGAGGGATTTCTACATGTGAGGCAAGAGCAAGATGACGGAAGAGGGACTGAAAAGACCAAGGTTATACTAAAATTGGAATGTGCTAATATGCTAAAAAATTGGAATGATGCAGAGTAGATTAGCATGGCCACTGTGCAAGGATGACACGCAAAAAATAATTGAAAAAAAAAAGTAAAAAAAAAAAGACCAAGGTAGAGGTCCCAGAAGCCAAGAATTGAGGCTGAGGCTGCATAAACGTGAGATTCTATGCTAGGAATCAGGAGCTAGGAGTCAGTCTCCAGGTGTCAGACCAGGCTCTTTCATCTCCTCCTCCTCCACTTGTGGTGACAGAGAGTCCCTTCCTGCTGATTATTTTCAGATGTGGGTGCAAATCTGAATCAATGTAAAGACATCAGCAATCCACTGGCAGAGCATCAGGTGAATTGAGCAGGTAGGCAGAGTTGGAGAATAGGTGCGAGTGAGTCCTGGGAGGAATGTTCCTAGGGGCAGATGGAGAAATCGGGTAGAGGCCCTTTAATAAACAAAGAAAGGTTTTATGTGGGAGTTGAGGATTCCAGCAGGTGAAGGGATTCCAGCAGGTGAAGGGGAACCCCCCCCCCCCCCCCGCTGAAAATCCTGGAACAGGTTGAATAGAGGAACGGGGCAGGTGGGAGCAGGGATGTGAGAGAGGAATAGGAGGCCAAGGGCGGGGGGAGAACTAGACTATGCCTGCATTTTCCCCCACCCCCGGGGAGAAACTGCAACCAGTTTTACAGGACACTCCTGGCCTTGCCCGAGATCAATGACCCCATTCAGAGAGGGTTGATGGCACCATGTGGCAATGCCGGCAGCCAAGGGGTTAACCTTAGGCCAGCTGGCTCTGGGGTGGTGCGAGGGGGTGGGCCACCACCCCCTCCGGTTGCCTTGGCACCACTGTAGGCGCCTGCTCTGCTGCTGGGAACCTCCGCAGAGCCCAGGGCCCTTCGCTGCCAGTCTGCTCCCCACTCTCTGTCCCAAGTGGTTCCAGGCGCTGGACCCTTAGGCTTCGTCTGGAGTCCCATCCTCCACCCCAGGAGAGGTTGGCTCGGCCTGGCTGGTGCAGGCGGGTCCAGCCCAGGCACAGACACGCAGATGCACAGTCTCTAGGGCTGCTCCTTAGCCTCCTGGGTTAGCAGCCGGGAGCCACCTGCGCTCCCTGCACGCAGCCCCCACCTCGCAGAGAAAGCCGAGGCTGAACGGGTAGGGGGCGGGGAGGGGACGAGGGTCACGGAGGTGAGGACCTCCTTTCCCCCGGCGGCAGGGGGAGATCAGAGACAACAGGGAGCACAGGTCAGAAACAAGGGAGTAGAGAGGTCGGAGCCAGAGACTCGAGGCGAGGAGGAACAAGGAGTCTCGGGCCCAGAGTGTGGGGGTGGAGGGCAGGCCCCCTGCTTCTCTTTCCAATCTCTGCTTCTCCCAGGAACCCCCTCCGCCCTCCCTGGGGCCCCGGCTCTTCCCCTCCCCCCAGACCCTGCATCTTCTGCGGATTGGTCCTCGGCCTGCTGGGGGGCGGGGCCCGAGGGCCCTGACGTCACTGGCCGAGGGGGGCGGGCGACTGGAGGAGGGGGTGACGGGGCCCGGCTCAGCACCTCGGAGAGCTCCCTCCCCGGCCTTGTTTTGCTCTGGCATCGCTGCCGGGGGAGGGAGCAAGGGGGCCGGGCACCGGGCGCAGAGGTAGGGGGATGGCCATGGAAGGGTTGAGGGGCCGCGGCGGACAGAGGGCCCAGCCGTGATCCAGCGACGGGTTTGGGGCTCCGGGAGGGGTGGGGGGCAGCGGGCGGCGGCAGCAGTGGCCGTACATCTGGATGGAAGCGAGCTTTGTCCAGACCACCATGGCTCTGGGGCTATCCTCCAAGAAAGCATCCTCTCGCAACGTGGCTGTGGAGCGTAAGAACCTGATCACCGTATGCAGGTGGGCACTGCTGGCGGGCGGGGGCTGGGGTGGTCAGAGAGAGGGGTTGGGGTGGACTGCGGAAACCCGGACTGAGCGCTGCCGCGGAGAAAAGGGAGGGGAGCAAAGAGTCGAGAATAATGCGTCCACTGTCCTTCCCAGGCCTAGAACCCAGAGGGGGAGCTGCAGTCTGGTCTCTACCCTTCTAGGCCAAGTGGCCTATGCCAGGGCCTGGGCCTGGGGGGTGAGGGGTGTTTAATTGGTACTGCAGCTTCCTGTGAGAACCAGGAAGTGACATTGTGTGAGGGGGAAGGAGGTGGGGATGGCTGGCTCCCTTGCTGGGAATCAGGCGGGATGGGCAGAGGGGACTCCATGGGGGGATGAATGCCCTTCAAGCATACCCTCATTGGCACCCATGTCAAACTGACCCTCTGGGGTGGGGTTCTCCAATGCTCAGATTCTGGAGCAGGGATGGGCAGGGTCAACTGGGCATGGGGGCAGAGCCCATGAATCCCTCCAGGGAAGGGAGAGGGGCACCGCCCAAGACGTGGGAAGGACCAAGAGCCTGGGTTCCAGGTTCAAGGGGAGAAGACTGGGAGGGCACGGCCACTGGTCTCTGAGGGTGAATGGTTGCTGGGTTGGGAAGATTCTCCACTATTGTGGGGCCCAGGAAGTGATCCTGTCCACTTCAAACCTGCAGTGACTCACCCTCCCTGCCCTGTCCCAAAACCAGGGCATGGCCAGCTGCTCAGCCACTCCCCCTGCAGCCCACACCTGCACTCTCCTCCGGTGCTGGGATACCCTGTCAGCTGCAACCTCCCCTGGCCCCCATGCCTATCAGGTGTTGCCCCCTCAGGGCAGGGTGCTCCTGGGGACAGGGCTCACTCTTCCCTCACCAGCCCCACCTGCCTGCCATGTAGGCCTCAGCTCTGCTGAAGCCCACCTGATACCCTGAGGTCCACTAGTGCCCACCTGATGCCCTGGCTCCTGGCTCCCATAGCTCCTTCCAGGTTCCTGGGCACACACCCAACCACACTGCATCTGTCTCCCAGCATCATATCCCTAGTGCCCAGCACAGTGCTGTGCACATCAGACCTCTGCAGAAATGCCTGGAACATTAAGGAAGAAGAGAGTGTAGCAATGGCCCAGCCCACAGTGCAGGGCACTGCCTCTACCCTCATTCCCCCCAACCCCTACCAGTGTGTTGTAAAACAAAGATTTCTGTCTTTGGGGCCAGATGGTCCTAGGTTCAAGCTCTTACTCATCAGCTTTAGCTGCGCAACCTTGGGGAGGTCTCTTAACCACTCTGGGTCTTGGGTGCCCCATCATCCTCATTTTAGATGTCACAGTCATACCAAAGAATGATAATGGCATCATCCATGAAGGAGCCTAGGTCAGTGTCTGGCACACAGAAAGAACCCTTTCCTAATGACGCTCTTCCTGTCCCTCTCTGCTCTCTACCTGCTAGGTTCCTCTTTTTTCTCTTGCCTGCCAAGGTAGCTGAGCCTCTTGAGTATGTAGGGGGAATGAGGGAACTCTCCTTGACATAGGCCAGAGAAGAAGAAGTTGAAGGGCTGAAGGTGGCTTAGAACTGGGAGGGAAGGATAGAGTTTTGGGGGGTCAGTGATGTGACAAAGGCTCAGTAACCCCCAGGCCCCTGCTGCCTCATCACTGTCATATGGTTTGCCTCCAGCTCCCAGAACAGCTCCCTTTAGCAGGCCGTGGGCTCCCCTGGGCCCTGGCCTCGTTGTCTCCATGGTAACCTGCAGCAGCCACTGCATCTCCTATCAGGGAGCACACCACGGGGCTCCCGGGGGCAATGACCACCTCTGCAGCACCCCTGAGGACAGATACCAGATGGCTGCCATGCTGAACCCAGTCCAGGCCCCATCATTGTCTGACCCAGATGACCAGGAGAAATCAAGCTGGCAGGAGGGTGGGCATAGTGAAGCTGGGATAACGCCCCAACCACAGGCTTGCTTTCAGCAGGGCCAGCCTTCCCAGCCACGGCCCCGCTCCTTACCATCCCTGCCCAGCAGCCCTAGGCACCTACCATCTCCCAACCCTTTCTGGGCTCTCAACCAAAATGTAATGAGGCAGGTACCATTGTTCCCATTTGCATTTGGCAAGAGGGGACTCAGAGAGGGGCCCAAGGCCACATGAGTGTCACAGGGAAACAGGATTTGAATCCAGCAGGCTGCCTCCCTCTAGTGCAACCCCAAGACTGAGCTGGCTCTGATCTCAGGCCAGATCAGCTCCGAGTTCAAAAGGAAGGGGGACAAGGGCTCAGCTGTGCAATTGGCCTGAGAGCCACAGAGGTCAGTGCTCCAGGGCTGGAGACTTGTGGAGTAGAGAACAAAGGGCGGTGGAGCAGGGGCTGCTCCAGGCCTTGGTCTTCACTACAGCTGCCAGGAGGCCACAGATGTAGCAGAAAGAGCAGAGGCTTCAGAATCAGAATCAGACATACCTGCTTGACTCCTCATAAGCCATGTAGCTGTGAACAGATCAGTCAACCTCTTGGACCATCAATTTCTTTTTCTGTAAAATGGGGATGAGAGTGATAAGACCTATCTTTCAGGGCTGAGCATGGGTAAGGTAATGCAGGCAAAGTACTGTGCTTGGCACATTATAGAGCTTGATAAATATAAGAAGAAAAGGACACTTCCAAGCAGCTCCCATATCCCTGGACACCCCGCCCCTGCTCTGCCACCCACAACAGGGAAATCATGGGATGTTAGGATCTGTGTCCTCATCCCTGCCCCACTCCACTGCAGGGATGGCAGGGGGAGATTGCAGGGGTAGTGACTGCAGAGGGAGCCTGAGGCTTAGACAGGATTGGAGAGGGGGCACTGCATGGCCTCAGTCTCTCAGCTCCACAGGCTTCCCTTGGTCCCTTCCTCCCTAAGAACCTAGGCCCCCAAGCCCCTTCCAGGAATCTGCTGCCAATGCCCCCTCCTGCCCAGTGTCTGTGTCAGGCCCATACCCCGCACCTCCCCACCCCACCCCCGCCCAGCTCTGCACTGCCTGGTTCTGGGCAGCTGGTGTGTGGGAGGCCAAGCCGGGAAGGAAAGGGGGAAGGGGATATCTGTGTGCTGGGAGCCCACCTGGCCACCTGCACATGCCCACACTCCATGTGCACAGTGCCAACTCACATGCCCTGGTACAGGTGACCCCATCCCCAAAAGGGACTGAAGGTTGTTCCAGCAATCACAGAAGACAGCTCAGGGTGGGGCACACACCGGCTTCTAACACCTAGTTGACCCAGGCCTTGCACACACAGACCCTGAAGGGTGGTCTAGGGGGAATGGGCTCTGGGACCGCCCCCGGCTTGTGGCGCCTCATCTTCCTATTTTTTCAGTCCCTCTCACCCCTTGCTCCCGAAGCTTTCTTTCTCTGGGTGTCACCTCTCCTGTCACTCACTTTGTCAATCAGTCTCCCACCTGTCACCCTCCCTCCCCACCTGCCACCCTCTCACTCCACATGACATGGTACCTCTATGGTCACTGTAGTCTTGCCTGTCTTCCTGCTCCCTCTGCCCCCCGCCACATCCATGCCCTTCCTGACCTCTTCTCCGCCAGTTGCTCCCTGTCTCTGCCTGTTTCCTCACCTGACACCCCACTGCCCTGTCTCCCTACCTCGCCACCCAGGTTCTCTGTGAAAACGCTGCTGGAGAAGTACACAGCGGAGCCCATCGATGACTCATCAGAGGAGTTTGTCAATTTTGCAGCCATTTTAGAGCAGATCCTCAGCCACCGCTTCAAAGGTGGGCCCAGGGTCCCTCCCCCAGTGGTCCCTCCCCAACTCCCAGCCTTTAGCTCCCAGCCACCTCATTCTGATATACTCCATGGACTCTGAATCCCCTCATTGACCCTGGCCCCCATCCTGGACCATGCACAGAAGCTCGTGTACAGATCTGGGAAGCGGGAGAGGCCTTTGGCCTACAATCCCCACCAGTGGGCAAGCTATATGCTGGGGTGCCCACTGCATACATGCATGTGTATGCACAGATCTTTGTGGGAGGAGGCTGCTTATACTTATGCATGTGAGTGCTTCACTACATGGACCCTCTCCAAACTCCCTGGTCTTGCTGAGTCCGCTCCCTGCCCTGGCTCAGCCTGTGCCCCAGCAGGTCCAGTGAGCTGGTTCAGCTCAGACGGGCAGCGGGGCTTCTGGGACTATATCCGGCTGGCCTGCAGCAAAGTGCCCAACAACTGTGTGAGCAGCATCGAGAATATGGAGAACATCAGCACAGCCCGGGCCAAGGTGAGGGGCCTGGAGCAAGCAACTGCTCTCTGCTCTGGACACAGGGGGCCTGCCTGTTTCTTGGTCCTCACCCCCTGTCCACAGCCCAGGGGAGAAGGGCCCACACCTGATGCTGGACACGTGAGTCCCTCTGGGACAGCAAGTAAAAGTGAACGTGATTTCCAGGGTCGGGCATGGATCCGGGTGGCACTGATGGAGAAGCGCATGTCAGAATACATCACCACGGCTCTGCGCGACACCCGGACCACCAGGTCAGACTTCCCAGGCGACTCAGACCACAGGCCTCAGGGTGCACCTGCATTGCCCAAACACAGCTGATCCTTAAGTTCCTGCAGCATCCTTCAGTTCCTGGACTACAAGTCCCAGCACCAGCATGCACGGCTGATTTCCCTCTTCCAGGCTGGCCTGCAGTCCCAGGACAAACTCTTTTTTTTTTTTTTTTTTTTTTTTGAGGAGGAGTTTCACTCTTGTTGCCCAGGCTGGAGTGCGATGGTGCGATCTCAGCTCACTGCAACCTCTGCCTCCCGGGTTCAAGCCATTCTCCTGCCTCAGCCTCCTGAGTAGCTGGGATTACAGGCATACGCCACCACACCCTGCTAATTTTGTATTTTTAGTTACTCCATGTTGGTCAGGCTGGTCTCAAACTCCCAACCTCAGGTGATCCTCCTGCCTCGGCCTCCCGAAGTGCTGGGATTACAGGCATGAGCCACCGCACCCGGCCCCAGGACAAACTTTTACCACCGCCACCATCACTTGCAAGTCAAATCTAATGCCCATTGTTCGACATCATTGCCCAGCACACCACCCTGGCACACATCTGGATGAGCCTTAGCTACGCACCATCTCATGTGTTGGCTTGTTCCATGACCTACAACACAGCCCTTCTGGCTCTCCAAACTACGGCAGCAGTTCTGTACTTGCTATTCATGGACACAGAGTCCTTATGTGGGGAGTTCAACCCCTGCACTGTGGGTTCACAGGGAGGTTGGGTGCCTGAGGCAAGGGGTTACAAGGACAAGTGTGCCTGTGTGGGCAGGTGCATCTGAAGCTGTCTGGGTGTGGCAGGGGGCGTGTACCTCTGCATCCCAATTGGCCACACCCGGCCTGATATTTTTGCTGAATTCGATTCCTCAGTCTACACATTTCCAGGTTCAAGTCAACACGTTTTTTGCACACCTACTGTATACCAAGCACTAATGGTTAAGACTCGCTTCCTGATACGAAGGATCTGGGTAACCCAGTACTTGATGAGGAAGGGGTAGCTCAGAGGGAGGAGTCGGCTCAGGGAGCACTCATTCTAGGCGATGGGGCCACAGGTGCCAGCCCCAGGCTGAGGGGGGAGAGAGGCTTCAGGCCTGCGTGCATATCAGGAAGGAGAATTGGCCTTCCTTCAGGATGGGGTGGCAGTAAGCCAACAACAGCAGCTCTGGGGAGGGGCTCCAGGGGCCTGCTGCACTGTCAGGCCCTCTGCCTCCCCACAGACGGTTCTACGACTCTGGAGCCATCATGCTGCGGGACGAAGCCACCATCCTCACCGGAATGCTGATCGGACTGAGCGCCATCGACTTCAGGTGGGGTCTGCCTGAGGGCAGTGGTGGAGGGGGCTGTTTCCCCGACAAATGTCCTACCCCAACCCCTCACACCTTCCCCCAACCCTGTGGCTCCTCTGCCTCAGCTTCTGTCTAAAGGGGGAAGTCCTGGACGGGAAGACCCCCGTGGTCATCGATTACACGCCCTACTTAAAGTTTACACAGAGGTGAGCGGCTCCATGACTGCGGCGGGGCGGGGGACGGGGCCTCAGGACATCCTGGGGACATCCTGGTCCCACCGCCCTCGGCGGCCAGCGCAGATGCGCGGGGGGAGGGGTGGGACCGGCCGTGCCCACTACTCCCTCTCCCAAGCTACGACTACCTGACCGACGAGGAGGAGCGGCACAGCGCCGAGAGCAGCACGAGCGAGGACAACTCGCCCGAGCACCCGTACCTGCCGCTCGTCACCGACGAAGACAGCTGGTACAGCAAATGGCACAAGATGGAGCAGAAGTTCCGCATCGTCTACGCGCAGAAGGTGCGCGACGACAGCGGGCCTGGGGGGCGGGCCGGCCGGCGCGGGGGATTCGGGCATCCCGGGGCGCGGCGGGGCGGGGCGGGGCCGCGGGCCGCAGCCGGGAAGTCCTCCCCACCGCCCGGGCTGAGCCGGCGCCCCGCAGGGCTACCTGGAGGAGCTGGTGCGTCTGCGCGAGTCGCAGTTGAAGGACCTGGAGGCGGAGAACCGGCGGCTGCAGCTGCAGCTGGAGGAGGCGGCGGCGCAGAACCAGCGCGAGAAGCGGGAGCTGGAAGGCGTGATCCTGGAGCTGCAGGAGCAGCTGTGAGCGCATGGCCTGCCCTAACCCCTGACCCCGGCCGCCCCGACCACATCACCGGGCGAACCCCATCTTCACTTCCATCGACTCTAACATCACCCGACACGAGCACCCACCTCTCCAGCATCAACCCTCTGATCCAGCCAGCCCACCCCGAGATGCCCACAATGATCTTCTAACATTGCCCCAGCATAAGATCCAGTGACCTCCAACAGCCAGAGCCCCACTTCACCCTCAGTTACCCTTCAGCTAGAGTGGCCATCCAACCTTACTACAGGGACCCCACGTCACTCACAAGGACCTGCGGTGTTGCTCTTCAACCTTCAACACGATTGCACACTTCCCAGCGTTCATCACCTCACTCACCTGCACCACAGGCTCACTGACCGTCATCACCCGCTGTGACCCCCGACCTCACCCCTGCTGATCCCTGTAACACTTCTTCTCTAAGCCTTTCCATCACCCTTATCTTGCGGCAGGATCCCCAAGACGACCTTACCCTTCAGGGATTCCCACACTATTCTCCACTGAAGCCCCCATCACCCCAACTGACCCCTATAACACTGTGCCACTCCCTCCAACTCCCAGTATTTGTGCACGAATCCGTGTCACCCCTCCACCCCAGTACCACCTCCACTTCCTCCCGGGATCTGGTCCACTGACCCCAACACCGTATCCCCATTTTTGCCGCTCAGATTTCATTTCTGACCCCTCCCTCATCCCCTTGCTGAATCTCCCTTCCCCACTTATCCTACTTCCAGCCAGGCCTGACTCCTCCTCCCCCTCCCAGGACAGGTCTGATCCCCAGTGACCACGCCCCTCTGGCCCAGGGTTCCAAGGAGCTCACTACACCCCTGGTCAACCAATGGCCCTCACTGGGAACGCTTAATGGGGCCGAGGGCGCCAGGAACTCCAAGCTCTACCGGAGGTAAGCCCCAGCCGGGTGCGGCTTGGGCCTGAGAGCGGGTCGTCCTGGGGAAGAAGGGCTTCCTCTACCGGTGCACCAGCTTACTCGCTCTGCCGCAGACACAGCTTCATGAGCACGGAGCCCCTGTCAGCTGAAGCCAGTCTGAGCTCGGACTCCCAGCGCCTGGGAGAGGGCACACGGGACGAGGAGCCCTGGGGTCCCATCGGTGAGCTCCCCCAACCCAACACCCAGCACCCCTCCAGGAAGGGCTGAAGCAAGGCCCTGAGGCCTCGAGGCAGGTCCTAGCCCATAGCCTTTTTCATTCTCTCAGCCTTTCTTTTCTTTTCTTTTCTTTTTTTTTTTTTTTTTTTGAGACAGTGTTACTCTGTCATCCAGGCTGGAGTGCAGTGGTGCAATCTCAGCTCATTGCAACCTCCGCCTCCTGGATTCAAGGGATTCCCTTGCCTCAGCCTCCTGAGTAGCTGCGATTAAAGGCTCCCGCCACCACACGCGGCTAATTTGTGCATTTTTAGTAAAGACGGAGTTTTGCCAGGCTGGTCTCGAACTCCTGACCTCAAGTGATTCACCCGGCTCAGCCTCCCAAAGTGCTGGGATTACAGGCGTGAGCCACTGTGCCCGGCCTTTCTCGGCCTTTTTTGAGGGCTTAGCACAGCAATTGAGAGCTTACTTGGGGTGTCAGAACCCAGCATACGCAGAACCCAACATAAATCCTGGCTGTGCTTCCTCTGATCATGTGAGCTTGGTCAATCACTTTACCTCCATGAGTCCATTCTTTGTAAAATGGGGATGTTGATATTCACCAGTGTTGTCATGTGGTGAGGGCTTAGTGGCTTTTTAGTGTCATGACATCCTCAGGGGGCTCACAAACTCTAGAGCAACTCCTCAGACTAATTTGCTCTTATCTCATGCACTGTGAACTACTTGCCTGACCATTGTTTTCCCCTTCTCTTTGGCTGCCAGGAAGCTCAGAGCCAAATTAGTGGCTCCCTTCGAGCGAATGCCCAGGACTTCAACGCATGCACTTTGTGTTGACCTCATCCCTGGCTTCACCTTGGTTTTTCCCATCCTAGTTCTCCCTATGCCTGGATAACCCGTCTTTTCTTTTTTATAAGCAACCACACTGTATTGGATGACCCTAGACCTTCTTTGACACAAGGCAGGCTGTGGCCATGTAGCCCCATCACACTGTTTGTGATTGTCTGTGTGTCTGTCTCCCCCACCAGACTGTGAGCTCCATGAGGGCAGGGACCGTGTCTTGTCCGTTCTCTGTATCCCCAGTGCTTGGAACAGAGCGAGTGCTCACTGTGTATTTAATAAATGGACAAAGAGAGAGGATGACCCTCAGGGGGAGACAGAGACATCAACTGACGATTACAATACAGTGTCCCCAGCGCCGTGCCTGGCACAGGCAGGTGCTTAACCAAAGTTTAACTGAAAATGGCAAATGCTCTGGAATATATCAAGGTCCCCTGGGGGGTGACTTGAGGGCTGTCCCTTCACTGCCCACCCCTCTACCAACTCCCACACATGCAGACTGGTTGCCCGGCCTCACCTGCCCTCTCTCCCCAGGGAAGGACCCCACGCCCTCCATGCTGGGCCTCTGCGGCTCCCTGGCCTCCATTCCCAGCTGCAAGTCCCTGGCGAGCTTCAAATCCAACGAGTGCCTGGTGAGCGACAGTCCCGAGGGCAGCCCGGCACTGAGCCCCAGCTGAGGAACGGCATGGGCAGTGCTAGCCCCACCTGCCAGGGGCCATGGACACCTGCCACCTTTCTTCAACAAGAGTCCCCCAGTCCAGGCTACCCTTGCAGAGAACGCTGCCCACCGAGCCAGGGTTCTCTCGGGGAAGATCCCCTCTGCTCACCTTAGCTTCCTTGCCTGTGGCAGCACGGGCTGCGGAGGAAAGCAGGCTGGGCCAGGAGGCAGGGGTGCCCAAGCCACAGGAAGCCCCTGGGGAAGCCTGCTCCATTCTTCTGGTGACCCTGGCACTCCCTCACTCATCTCCCCTTCCCTGTCAGGAGCTGGCGGCCCAGCTTCCACACCCCCACCTCCGAGTCTCTAGCCTCTCCATCTGTCCCTGTGTATGCCCTGGAGTCACTCCTTCCTCAGCCCCCAGGACAGGAGCTCTGCAGGGGATCAGGCAAATAAAAACCAGAGGACTGAGGGCAGCCTTGTATGTGGGGGGCTGGGGAAGGGCCCCGTCCTGAGGTCTGAAGTAGAGTCAGTGCCTGGCCCGTGATCAAGGTCAGGCAGCACTAGCATGTGCCCTGTGGGGACAGGCAGGCCAGCCCTCAGGGAGTGGGTAGCTTCTGTGTTAAGTGCCCAAAATATTAGGTCTGCCCACGGCAGGCCCAAGACATGCAAGTGCCCTCCAACCCAACAGCCTTTAAGAATTTGCTCAATCCCAGGCTGAGGAAGCCAAGCACACCGGGGGGGGGGGGGGGGGGCAGGATGGAGGCACACCCTGGTGGGGCCAGTGCCCTGTGCTGGCCTCAGCAATGGTGCTTTAGCCCAAAGTTGCAGACCCCTCTTGCGCCAGAGCCTGGCAGTTAAGCAGGCCTCACTCCTCTGCTGTCACTTATGTGTGCCCTTAAGGAAAGGTGTTACCATCCCCCATTTTTTTTTTTTTTTTTTGAGATGGAGCCTCACTCTGTTGCCAGGCTGGAATGCGGTGGCGCTATTTCGGCTCACTGCAAACTCCGCTTCCTGGGTTCAAGGGATTCTCCTGCCCCAGCCTCCCAAGTAGCTAAGACTTGACAGGCGCCTGCCACCATGCCCAGCTAACTTTTGTATTTTTAGTAGAGACGACGGTTCACCGTGTTAGCCAGGATGGTCTTGATCTCTTGCCCTTGTGATCCGCCCGCCTTAGCCTCCCAAAGTGCTGGGATTACAGGCATGAACCACCATGCCCGGCCCCTACCATCCCCTATTCTAACCCTAACATGGGGGTGGTCCCCAAAGGGACCTCACCACCAGGATGTCTACTTGTGGTCCCTCACACTCTAGATCCTCACCCCAACTGACTCTCACCAAGCTGGAGAGGTCCTCTTTATGGGTGCCACCCGGGCACCCAAACCAGCACCAGGGTCCCTCCCAATCCTCCCTCCCAGGCACCCCAGGCCCCAAAGGGACAGGCATCAGGCAGAAGTTCATTATCTTTACACTTAAGGAATTAACAGGGGTCAGGGAGACTATGCCAGGCTGAGGGTTTCTCGGTTTCTGGAGACAGGCCCAGCTACAGCAAACACAGGGAAACACAAAGGGGCAGCTGGAAGATTTGGTCTTGAACTTGGGGGGTGGGAAAGTGATGATCCCCACGATTGGAGCAGCAGGAAGAAGTTGCATCTGAGGAAGGGCTGGGCCGCCCAGAGGCACAGCCCTGCCCTGGAGCTTGTCGCCGGCAGGGAAGGGAAACAAGCCCCCTCCCTCAGTGCTGATAAAAAGGCACTTGGCTGGGTATCCTCCTGCCCTCTCCCCATCCATGGGAGAGACGGGGTCCTTGCCTCCATGCCCCTTTCAGCTGCCCAGAAGCCGGTCCTGGTTCAGCCTCTGGAAGAAGCTTTTGCCTGAACTCGTAGGTGCTGATCATGATGGCGCAGGAGGGGGCAGCCTTGATGATCCGAGGAAGGAAGCCTGCAATGGAAAGGAGGCCCGGGTCAGGGGTCAGGATCGCAGGCCCCGCCCTGCCCCCAACCCCGACACCCACACACTGACCTGCAAAGAGTCCCTTGGTGCCAGACTCGGCGCGGATCCTTCGCAGCAGCAGCCAGGTGGAGCCCACATGCAGGGGATTCACTGCAAACGCGACGCTGGCTCAGTGAGGCCCCATTCGGGACCCCGCCTGTCCCCTGCCACACCTGTCTGGGCCCTCACCTCTCACAGCCTCCATCGCTCCCAGCGCGACCTGGCGTTGGGTCTTCACCACATCAAACGGTAGAGTCAGCACTGCAGCCACCTGGTGGGGAGGGCAGGGAGAGGGCTCAGCTCCAATTCCAGGACCCCCAGCCCTACCTCCCAGATGGCTCTTGCGGCTGGGACAAAGGCCTCATGGGGTCTGCTTCTGGGCATCTCCAAAAACCCTCAGGCCCCCCCCCAGGAAGCCCTCCACTGGCCTCACCTCCAGCCCAGTCCACTCACCGTCCCTGAGATGCCACCAGCCACAAAGCTCATGCCCACAGAAGTCTGGTCCTTCGGCCTGAGTCCATTCAGCCAGCTCTTCACCAGCTCATAGTTGAACCAGTACAGGGCTTGGGGTGGAGAATGTACTGATTAGAGATGGGGAGGGCAAGAAGGTAGTCCCAGACCTTCCATCTTTCACTGCCACCACTCCCTCCCAGCTGTGAGTCTTGTCTGCTACATTGCAGGCTCGGAAGCAGGCTCTCTGTAGGAATTAATCTCCTGACAGCCTGGGCAAATACTCTACCTGCTAGGCCCATTTCACAGATGAGAAACCCATGGCTCAGAAAAGCTAAGTAACTTCATGGTTACTAGTCACAAAGCTGGGACTTGGCCGTAGACCCTTTGTGTATCACCTCAAGGTTCCCTCATCCACCCCCTACAGCCCGGGTGCCTACCTGAGAAGGGCACATCTCGAAGGGCAGTGGGGCCCCAGCCCAGCCACAGTGAGCGCCAGCCACCCTGAGCCACCGCAGCTCGAACACAGGCACCCAGCTCCCGGTACGACACATGCCGAGCCTGCAGCTTTGTCCGCATAAGCTCCAGGGGGCTGACCACAGTCACGGTGCCCACTGTGCGGGGATTGGGGGTGACAGTGTGGAGAAGTCAGGTCACAGGTCTTACATGGCATCACGTAACTGCTGCCCCAGGTCTGGGGACCTAGAAAATCCCCCGCACCCCCAAGCTGGCAGAGGTTGGGGCTGGGAGCTGGGATTGACTGGGCTTGGGCAGAGGTGGGGACAGAGGGAGGTCAACTGCCCAAGACTATGCTCACAGCGGGCCAGAGCGCCAGCCACCATGGGTGCGTAGAGGTCAGAGGTCAGGGCTCGACCACATAGGAAGGCCTTGAGTTGGTCGTAGGCAGTGAAGTAGATGGCGGTAGCTGGCACAGTCATCACCCTGGAGATACGGAGAGAGGTTAGCTGGGACTCCCAAAAGGACCCAAACTTTTAAAGCATCACCTGCCCCACCTAGCCATTCAACAGGGCGCAAGGGGTCAGGAGGTACCAGAGAAGAGGGGTGCAGGATCTGGCTACTCACAGGGTGGCGGGGAGGCCGCTCCAGAGGGTCCTGGTGCCCTCATGCCTCACGATCTTCACGAAGGCGTCCTGGCCAAGCAGGCACCAGCCCAGGGGAAGAGGAGGGACACAAGTGAGGTCTATGATGGGGCTGGCCTAGGCTGGGCCTTTGCCTGACACCCTCAGCCTCTGCCCACAGCCCTCAAGCTTCCCTGCCTCTACACGTGCAATACCCCAGTTGGGTCCAGGTGGACACCTGGTCACCCTTCAAAAACCTCATGGAGGCCAGGCACGGTGGCTCACACCTGTAATCCCAGCCAGCACTTTGGGAGGCCAAGTCGGATAAATCACTTGAGGCAGGAGTTCAAGACCAGCCTGGCCAACATGGCAAAACCCCGTCTCTACTAAAAATACAAAAATTAGTGGCAGGTGGTGGTGCATGCCTGTAATCCCAGCTATTTGGGAGGCTGAGGCAGAAGAATCACTTGAACCCAGGAGGCGGAGATTGCAGTGAACTGAGATCACGCCACCGCACTCCAGCCTGGGTGACAGAGCGAGATCTCCATCTAAAAAGAAAACAAACACCTCATGGAGGTACTGCCTTCTCCGGAAGCACCTTCTGACTGAACTGGCTACCTCTGTGTGCCTTGCCCAACCCCTTCTTTCCTGGGTCTGCTGCCCAGCCAGACCCAACTCCTCACCGACACCGGCAAATCCCTATGGACCCAGCTGCTCCTCACCATGGTGCCAGTGAAGCGGGTAGGGTCTTGAAACCAGGTGGCACAGCGGGCACCATTTGGGCACAGGTACAGGGGCTCCAGGACACCATTGCAGTACAGGAGGCACTTCCCTGTGGATTGGAGAGAGGAGGGCACTGGGGAAAGGCAAGGGACGTTATAATGACAGGACCCTAGAACCTTGCAGGGAGGCAGTGGGCCCCTATCCCTGGAAGACCAGTAAAGGCCAGGTCCCTGTGTGGATGTTCTGGTGCAGGTCATGGGACTGGCTGGCGGGACCTGGGATTATACACTAGTCCATGGCTGTGGAGTCCACTGGTGCCCTGGGGACAGGGACAAGGACTCTCTCCCCCTTGCACCCTCCCAGGCTCCCTGTGGCTTGGGGCACTCACATTTGGTATAGGAGAGGCTCCACAATCTGGAGGAAGGCGTCAGCTCTAAAATACAAGGCAGCCCCTCAAGTCAGGAGAGCCCCCACCCGCCCCAGGGACCCCATCTCTGGAAGGTCTTTTTATTTTATTTTTTGAGATACAGTCTTGCTCTGTCGCCCACCCTGGAGCATAGTGGCACGATCTCAGCTCACTGCAATTTCCACCTCCCGGGTTCAAGCGATTCTCCTGCCTTAGCCTCCCGAGTGGCTGGGACTACAGGCGCCTGCCACCAAGCCCGGCTAATTTTTGTAGTTTTAGTAGTGAGGGGGTTTCACCATGTTGGCCAGGCTGGTCTTGAACTCCTGACCTCAGGTGATCCACCTGCCTCAGCCTCCCAAAGCGCTGGGATTACAGGTGTGAGAAACCACGGCTGGCCTCTGGGAGATCTTTCTTTTGCCCAGGCACCACCCCTCACTAGCTCCAGGTCCGGTACTCACCGCTGGCCATGGAGGGCCGCTGAGACTGCAGGCGAACCTTCACCACGTCCAGGGGTGTCACTGGGGGAGGAAGTGGGTCTGAGGGCTCCTTTCAGGACCCCACCCCTAGGACTCCTCCCCCAGGACCACATAGCCTCCAATCTCTGTTTTGCCCCATCCCCACCTGCCCCTACCCCACCTCCCAAGGTCTTACTGAAGAGGGAGGTGACCACAGCCCCAGCGCCTGAGGCCACCATCTGCTGGAGGGGGCTGATAGCCCCAGGGTCTTGGTCAGCCATCTTGAAGCTTCAGTCCTGAAAACCAAACCTCAAATGGAACAAAACTCCAGGGATGGCAGGAAAGGAGGCAGGGCCACTGTGAGACTTTTTCTTTGAGACGGAGTCTCGCTCTGCACACTGTCGCCAGGCTGGAGTGCAGTGGCACCACCGCGGCTCACTGCAACCTCCACACCCACCTCCCACCAACCCCCGTTCATGCTATTCTCTCGCCTCAGCCTCCGAAGTAGCTGGAACTACAAGCTCGCACCACCTGGCCTAGCTAATTTTTGTATTTTTAGTGGAGACGGGGTTTCACCATGTTGGCCAAGATGGTCTCAATCTTCTGACCTCGTGATCCGCCCGCCTAGGCCTCCCAAAGCACTGGAATTAGAGGCGTGAGCCACCGCGCCCGGCCCACTATGAGACTTTAACCTGACCCTCACCCACCGCCCTCCAAACATCGGTTGCCTCAACAACCCTGGCAATGACCTCTAAAGCAGGAACTGTCCACCCCCCTCCGCCGGGGAAAACTAAGGCTTGGGGAGACGAGGTGGCCTGCCCAAGTCACTCAGGAGTGGCTCCGAAGGAAGCTGGGGTGCCAGATCTATCTCTCGGTTGCAATAGGGGCCAGGGCCGTTCCCTCGTCTACCTAGCACGTGTCCACTGCGCACCTCCTACGTGCAGGCGCGGATTTGGCCCTCGTAGCCCCAAAATCAGAATACTTGTGTTGCCCGCGCAGCCCCCACTCCAGCACCAAGGCCCCGGGCGGGCACCTGCGAGCCCAAATTACCGGGCGTCGAGGAACGGCCGGGCACCGAGGGTGACGCGTAAGCAGATCTAGTGACTACGAAGGGCCCGTCGCCTCCTCGGGACTGCGGGCTGGGATGCCCGGCCCTCCCCGCACGGCCGGACGGGCCCGACCAGAGGCCCGTAGAGAAAAAGCAGTCTCTGGCCTCCCGCCCCAAAATACAGGCCCGGGGCGCAGCCGAGAGAGCGGGAAGTAGGGACGTAGAGCCAGGACCTCTCCCCGACGCTAGGCGACACTCCCGGCACCGGAGCGCGCAGAGCCGCCAGGTGAGGAGAACCACGCCAGCCCGACGGCCCCAGCACCGGCCCTGGCTCGCACGGCCGCCCGGAGACCCCCGCTTCCATCTCCGTCCCCAGCCCTGGCCCAGCACCGCCTACCTGGATCTAGGCTGGTGCTCGTGCGGCTCGGAGCCCAGGGCCGGGCGGGCCCATACCGGCTCCGCCGCCAGTGTGGGGTCCGCGCGCCCTCGCGTAACACCCAGCCCAACGCCGAAAGAAGCCAAGTGGACCCCGCCCCCACACCGCCGCGCGAGGCCCCGCCCGCCGCGGGCCGACCATCCGCAAGCCCGGAGTGTCTCCGGCTCCGCCCACTCGCGTTTCCGCTGTGACCTGCGGCGGTCCCGCCTCCTTGCCGTGGCCGCGCGGGCAGGTTCCAAGCCTGTCTAGCGCTGAGACCTGCAGGCCAACGTCGCGGTCTCCACGTCGCGCTAAAACCTGGCAGCAGCAGGCACTTCCAGCATCTTTTTCAGCCTCGCTCTGTCGCCCAAGCTGGAGGGCAGTGGTGCAATCTAGGCTCACTGCAGCCTTGACCTCCCGAGCTCAAGCGATCCTCCCGCCTCAGCCTCCCGAGTAGCTGGGACCACAAGAGCGCGCCGCCACGCCTGGGTTATTTGTTATTTTTATTTTTGTCTCCCTAGGTTGCCCAGGCTAGTCTGGAGCTCCTGGGCTCAAGCGATCCGCCCACCTCGGTCTCCGAAAGTGCTGGGATTCCAGGCGTGAGCCGCCGCGCCGTCCTTAAGAGCGTATTTGCACCAGCCCCGCCCCGGCCGCGGGCGGCACTGGGAGCCCCAGCGCCTTCCGGACGGCGAGGGTGATGCACTGGCCCCCTGCCTCGGGGTCCTCAGGTGCGTGGCGGCGGCAGTGAGAATGAGTTATTCGAGATCGCCGAGAGACCGCACAATAACGACGAAGCTGCTTGCTGGGCTCCCCGCCGAGACTTGAAAACTTCGCGGCGACTTCTCTCGCGGGCCTTAGCATCGCCCCCATTTTGCAGGTTACGGAACAGACCTGCAACTGCAAAACGCTTTGTAAACCACAGGGCCCCGCGCGGGTGTGCGCCAGTGGGTGAGCCGAGCTACAGCCCGGGCCGGGCGGGCTGGGACGAGAGCAGGCCGGGGGAGCCGGGAAAGCCATGGGGAGCCACATCCCACTTCCGCGTGACCTTGGGCAAATCACGACCCCGCCTAAGGCCCGGAATGACTTCTGCGCGGGAAGGGAATGCGCACTGAGGGCGGGAGGACACCGACGTTTTGCTGTTGGTTGCTCTCGTATCGTGATTTCTTTTGAGTCTCAAAGCTCTTTGCAGTAGGTTATTGTTGAAATAGATCACCCTAGGCCGGGCGCGGTGGCTCACGCCTGTAATCCAGCGCTTTAGGAGGCCGAGGCGGGCGGATCACTTGAAGTCAGGAGTTCCAGACCAGTCTGGCCAACATGGTGAAACCCCGTCTCTACTAAAAATACAAAATTAGCCAGGCATGGTGACGGGCCCCTGTAGTCCCAGCTACTCGGGAAGCTGAGGCAGGAGAATCGCTTGAACCCGGGAGGCGGAGGTTGCAGTGAGCCCAGATCGCACCACTGCATTCCATACTGGGCAACAGAGTGAGACTACGTCTCAGAAAAAAAGGCCGGGCGCGGTGGCTCATGCCTGTAATTCCAGCCTTTTGGGAGGTCGAGGCGGGCGGATCACCAGAGGTCAGGAGTTCGAGAGCAGCCTGACCAACATGGTGAAACCTCGTCTCTACTGAAAATACAAAAAATTAGCTGGGCGTGGTGGCTTATGCCGGTAATCCCAGCTACTCGGGAGACTGAGGCAGGAGAATCGCTTAAACCCGGGAGGCGGAGGTTGCGGTGAGCCGAGACTGCGCCATTGCACTGCAGCCTGGGCAACAAGAGCGAAACTCCGTCTCAAAAAGAAAAATAAATAGATTACCCCATTTTACAGAGAGTGAAACTGAGGCTCGACGTGAAGAGCCCAAGATTCGAACCGGCCGGTGCTTTTTCCAAGACGCCCACGCTGCCTCCTCAGGAGACAGGCGGGCTTAAGTCCAGCACTGCCTTCTCCAATCCCGCTTGTCAGGGAGACACTTTATTTCCCGGGGCAACCCCCTACCCCAGGCCCCACCACCCACATCGTGTTTAGAACGTTTGCGCCATCGTGCTTATTTGTCCTAACAGAGAAACCAGCACGCGGGGGCGGGGGGAGGAGGCGGTGGGCTAGCCTGCGCCTTTAAGAAGGGTAGGCCTTGGCTTTGACGTCATCGCCTTCCCCGCCCCTCATTCCCCTACTGGTGGTGTTCGGCGGTGTAGCAGCGCAGTCAGCAGGCGCCTGCCGGGTTAGCACGTGGACGCCGAGGGGCCAACTATCAGCTTTCCCTGAGAAAATGCCTTTGGGCTCCGCCACAGCTCGGAAACTCCAGCTTGGGAGCAAGGAGAGTGCAATCTGTGGCCTGTAAAGGGGCCGCTGGTCAAAGGACCCAAGAGGTGTCCTTTCCATTCCCTTCCCACTCAAGCTGAGTTCAGAAATGACACGAAATAATTTTATCAACTATCAGTCAAGGTCGGGCTCACGTCTGTAATCCCAACACTTTGGGAGGCCGAGGTGGGCGGATCCCCTGAGGACAGGAGTTCGAGACCAGCCTGACCAACATGATGAAACCCCGTCTCTACTAAAAATACAAAAATTAGCCGGCCGTGGTGGTGCGCACCTGTAGTCTCAGCTAATTGGGAGGCTGAGGCTGCAGAATCGCTTGAGCCGGCGAGGTCGAGTCTGCAGTGAGCCGAGATTGCACCACTGCACTCCAGCCTGAGTGATACAGGGAGACTCTGTCTCAAAAAATAATAGGTAGATAGATAGATAGATAAACAAACTATCGGTCAAGGTGAGAACCTGCTCTCCACCAACGTTCTTGACAACTTCGACGTTTTGGTTTACAGAACAGGGGAGGAAACTGACGGCTCTTGTGTGTAGTGATTTTACTCGTGTGGAGGAGAACCCAGACTTTCCCTGCACACACTCTTCCATTTTACGGATGAGAAAAGGGAGGCCCTCAAGGTCACTTAAATGAAAGAGTCAGCATTAGATCCCCCAAAGTGCCTGAGCCAGATGGGCTCCCACCCTGTCCAGTTCTCAGCCCAGATGCTCTGCTCCAGCAGCGCCCTGACCTGGCTTTCCATCTCGCCTGCCTCTTACAAGCAAGTGTCTTAAGACCTCTAAGCTTTAGTTTCCCCATTTACAAAATGAGCTGATGGTGATGATAATGCACCTTCCTCTAGGGATGATGTAAGGATTGAATGCATTAATAGCTGTGACGTGCTTAGAACTCCGGCCCATGGCAAGCATTCTATGACAACTGTTGCTGTTACTGTATTGTTATTAATTGCTCTCTAGAACCTGTGGCATGGAAAGTTCCCCAGATTCTGGCCCCACCTCTGCCTCTAATATGCAGTCATGGATAATAATATCTCCTTACACCCAGAACGAAGGTCACCAGCGCAAAGTCGTACAGCCAGGAATCAAACCTGGGGACCTCTGAGCCTGTTTCCCCAACAGTACTTTGAGGGCCTTGCACTCCATTTCCGGTTTTCTTTTTGTGATGATCTTAGATAGGATCTTTGGAGATTTGTCAATATACCTGTTTCCTCATCTGAAAATGAAGACCATATCACCTGCCCCGCCTAACGTACAGATTCTTAATGTCATGTCTCTGAAAGCCACATGAAGAGTCAATAAACAGTTCTGTGAGCCCTGCCAGGGGCCCAGAGCCGTGTGGATCACAGTCCTTGCCTTCTGCAGAATGTAAATGCTTTGAAGCTTAGAGAACCATGTGGCCTCATGGGTGTGACCAAAGCAGTGGCCTTTGGAGAGGTTATCCATGGGTGATGGGACACCTCTGGACCTCGTGAAGTCTCTCCCAAGAATGACTGTGGCAGGTCAGGGTGGAGGAGGAGCCTTGACATCCTCCAGAAGTTCTGGAGGCCTGACTCGACACGCCCACCCATGAGGAGCAAGCCTGGAAGGCTGCAGAGGTGGTCACTGACCTGGCTGACTCAGGCAAGGTTTACATTGGTTATGCACCCAGTGGTCTTTCCAGAGGCAACCTGTGGCCCCATGTGGCCATCTGCAGCTTCCTCGCACAGATGGAAAAGCAGAAACTCTCCCTTTTTAATTGTAAAAGAGGAGAAGAAAGTACCAGCTGCAGGGGTGGTTGTGGAGACTGAGGGACCAGTCCTCACCTGATACCCAAAGGGCCAGTTTATTACAAGGCTGAATTTGTCCAGGGCAAGCCCTGAGACAGGGGCAGTGTCCCATCCAGCTCGCACCTCCAGGGCCTAGGAAGACATCTCTGGGACTAAAGTGGGACTCAAAGGTTTCACCCATGGATGGGACCACACCAGCACCTCTGAGTCCAGGGCCAGCACTGTCTGTATCTAGAGTAGCCTCCCAAAGCAGGGCCCAGGGCTGCGGAACCTCTGAGGCCCCCGCCCCCTACTGCCCAGTGGAAAAGTGCAAATCCCAGGTCCATAGCTAAATGTAGTCTGATCTTGAATGGATTCTGAGGATGGAAAGGAGTAGGGGAATGATGGAGGACTTCATTGGAACAAATGGAGAAAATGGAATAAGGTCTGTATGATAGATATTACTTTTTTTTTTTTTGAGATGAAGTCTTGCTCTGCACCACCACGCCTGGCTAATTTTTTTTTTTTTTTTTCAGTAGAGACCAGGTTTCCCATGTTGGCCAGGCTGGTCTCAAACTCCTGACCTCAGGTGATCCACCCACCTTGGCCTCCCAACGTGCTGAGATTTCAGGCATGAGCCACCATGCCTGGCCTCCCGGGTTCAAGCAATTCTCCTGTCTCAGCTTCCTGAGTAGCTGGGATTACGGGTATCACCATCATGCCCGGCTAATTTTTGTATTTTCAGTAGAGACGGGATTTTGCAATGTAGGCCAGGCTGATCTCGAACTACTGACTTCAGGTGATCCACCCAATTTGGCCTCCCAAAGTGCTGAAATTATAGGCGTGAACCACAGCACCTGTCCAATATTACTTTATCAGTGTTAAAATTTCTGGAGTGTGATAACAATACTGTAATTTTGTAGGAGAATGCCCTGTTCTTAGGAAACACATACTGTAGTGTTTAGGGATGAACAAAGTGTTATGATGTCTGTAACTTAGTCTTAAATGGCTCAGCAAAAAAAGAAGCCAGGTCTGGTAGCTCACGCCTGTGAGGGAGGCTGAGGCAGGAGGATCGCTTGAGTCCAGGAGTTTGAGACCAGCCTGGGCAACATAGGGAGACCCTGTCTCTTACAAAAAAAAAAAAAAAAGCTGGGTGTGGTGTTGTGCACCTGTAGTCTCAGCTACTTGGGAGGCTGAGGTGGGAGGATTGCTTTAGCCCATGAGGTGGAGGCTACAGTGAGCAGTGATCCTGCCACTGCACTCCAACCTGGGTGACAGAGCGAGATCTTATCTCAAAAAACAAACAACAAAAAAAGCCAGTGTAGAAAAATGTTAGCCCTGTCTCTACTAAAAATACAAAAATTAGCCAGGCGTGGTTGCGGGTGCCTATAATCCCAGCTACTCCGGAGGCTGAGGCAGGAGAATCGCTTGAACCCAGGAGGTGGAGGTCGCAGTGAGCTGAGATCATACCACTGCACTCCAGCCTGGGTGACAGAGTGAGACTCCATCTCAAAAAAAAAAAAAAAAAAAGAATATATATATATGCGTATGTGTGTATGTGTGCGTGTATATATTTGTGTGTATATATGTGTGTCTGTGTGTGTGTGTGTGTGTGTGTGTATATATAAATAACAGCTGGGATCAGACCAATTTGGGAAAGTCCTCTGTCTCCCCCTGCCTCTGTGGCCTGAGAAGGTGGCCTGAAAGTGTCTGGACACCCAAGGCTTTACTGGGGGGCTCTGGGTGTGGTCTGAGGAGGTGGGCCCCTAGAGGGAGAGGGTCCTGGCTAAGACTTTCCAGAATGTCCCACAGCCTGGGTCCCAGGGCTCTGCTCTGTTGGGGGAGCGTGGATTAATATGGAAGGTAGTTTTAGCCATAGCTAGGAAAATTCTAAACGCCCAAACCCTTGACCCAGCCAGGTCACTTCTAAGTGTTTTCTAGTCATCTACTCGTACAAGTGCGAAATGATGGTACCAGCTTGGACTTCTTCACTGCAGTCTTCTTTGTAACAGCAGAACATCCCGTGAAAGGGAACTGTTAATTGCATGACCGTATCTCCATGTGACAAATCCACACAGCCTTGAAAGGGCGGCATTCCCTGACCTATCCAGGTGGGGTGGGGGCTGAGGGCTGCAGATCTCTATATCATTATGTAAAACAATCTCAAAGACAGAGTTCAATTAAATAGCAGGTGCTGAGAGCGTGCCGGACGGTCGTTCCAAACAGCAGTGTCACTGCTCCCTAGAGGACATTTTTTTTTTTGAAATTTATGAGGCCACTGCCATTTCTGGTTGTCACAAGACTGGGGCTTCTGGCATTTGATAGATGGCAGGTCAGGGGTGCTAAATGCCCTCTAAGGTGTAGGACAGTTTGACACAATAGGGATTTTCCAACAACAAGAACACATCTCTCAATTTCCCTCTGTCTTTCTGGACAATTACATACAATTACACACATGAGGAATGTTTGCAATTCTCAGACCTGGAAGATGGTTCTGTTTTACCCGCATACCCACGCCTTTTTTTTTTTTTTTTTTTTTTTTTTTTTTTTGAGACAAGGTCTCTCACTCTGTAACTAGTTGGAGTGCAGTAGCACGATCATGGCTCATTACAGCCTCGACCTCCCCAGCTCAAGCGATCCTCCCACCTCAGCCTGCCGAGTAGCAAACTCCCATGCCTGACTAATTCGTTTGTATTTGTTGTAGAGACAGGGTTTCGCTATGCTGCCCAGGTTGTAACCATACTTCTTTTGAATACTTACATTCTGCTGTGCATTGAGTTTTCCAGGAATAAAACCACCCTGCAATTGTAGGGAAAATTGGGTTTTGTCTTCAAGGACTTTACCCAAGGTCATTTGCCATTTCATTTTTTTCTTTGTTTTGTTTTTTTGAGATGGGGTTTTGCTTTTGTCGCCCAGGCTGGAGTGCAGTGGTACAATCTTGGCTCACTGTAACCTCCACCTCCTGGATTCAAGCAATTCTCCTGCCTCAGCCTGCTGAGTAGCTGGGATTACAGGCACCCACCACCACCACACCTGTCTAATTTTTGTATTTTTAGTAGAGACGGGGTTTCGTCATGTTGACCAGGCTGGTCTCAAACTCCCGACCTCAGGTGATCCACCCACCTGGGCCTCTCGAAGTGCTGGGATTACAGGCATGAGCCACCGCGCCCAGCCTCATTTACCATTTCAAAATATCAGGTCCTGTCCCTGGTTGGTTGTCTAGTGGTTAGGAAAAAGAAAGACAATCTCATCCCAGTGGCTACTTGGCCCATGGGGCTTAGTCACCAACCCAACACACCAGCACCGAGTCTGCATTTTATGTTCTCCATATCCAGTGATGATGTGTGCATTCATGTTTTTTGTTTTTTTGTTTTTTGTTTTTTTATTGAGACAGAGTCTTATTCTTTCGCTCAGGCTGGAGTGCAGGGGCGCGATCTTGGCTCACAGCAACTCCTTGTTCTGCGTTCAAACACTTCTCCTGCCCAGACTCCCGAGTAGCTGGGTCTACAGGCATGCGCCACCATGCCTGGCTAATTTTTGTGTTTTTAGTAGACAGGGTGTCGCCATGTTTGCTGGGCTGGTCTCGAATTCCTGACCTCAGGCGATCTGCCCGCCTCGGCCTCCCAAAGTGCTGGGATTACAGGCGTGAGCCACTGCGCCCAGCCTAAGTGTATGTTCTTTTGTGTGGTCAAGCCTGAGCTTTTGTATACATCTATTATAAATTACTTTCCTTTTATTCTTCCTCTATATGACAGCCTGAACTTTATGCAGATTTCTAAAACTGTGTGTAGGACAATTATATTACCTATGAATTTCATTTCTGAATCTTAGAGGAGAGCTACAAAACAGGTGTTACCCAAAGCACACCTTGAAGCTGATCTTGTTAAGAACCTTGGCCGGGCGCGATGGCTTACACCTGTAATCCCAGCACTTTGGGAGGCTGAGGCGGGCGGATCACAAGGTCAGGAGATCGAGACCATCCTGGCTAACATGGTGAAACCCGTTTCTACTAAAAATACAAAAAAATTGCCGGGCGAGGTGGCGGGTGCCTGTAGTCCCAGCTACTCAGAAGGCTGAGGCAGGAGAATGGCGTGAACCCAGGAGGTGGAGCTTGCAGTGAGCCGAGATCGTGCCACTGCACTCCAGCCTGGGCAACAGAGCGAGACTCCGTCTCAAAAAAAAAAAAAAAAAAAAAAAGAAACTTGCAGAGGCCAGGTGCAGTGGCTCACACCAGCAATCCCAGCACTTTGGGAGGCCAAGGGAGAAGGATCACTTGAGGTCAGGCGTTCGAGACCAGACTGGCCCATATGGTGAAACCCAGTATCTACTAAAAATTAAAAAATTAGCCAGGTGTGGTGGTGCACACCTGTGATCCCAGCTAGGGAGGCCAAGGCACAAGAATCGCTTGAACCTGGGAGGCGGAGATTGCAGTGAGCTGAGATCCCTCCACTACACTCCAACCTGGGTGACAGAGTGAGACACCGTCTCAAAAAAAAAAAAGAAAAAAGAAAAGAAAAAGAAACTTGCAGAGGATCATAAACTCAGCGGGCACCCTCCAGTCCCGTCAGCATCATCACTTTCTCAGGGGCTGCAAGTTCTGGCTTCTCAGTGCGACCCAGGCTGTCTGAAGTAAGTTGACCACCAGACCAGCGAGGCCCTGCCATGGCTGAGCCTGGGCCACAGTATCCCAGAAGGAGGAGGATTTGTCACAGCTACACACAGTTGGCATGTGGGCCAGACCTGTATACATCTCTTTCTTTCTTCCTTTTTTTTTTTTTTTTGGTTTATTGAGCATTTCTCTTTTTTATTTTTATTTTTAAAATTTTTGCGTGTTTGGGCTGGGCGTGGTGGCTCATACCTGTAACCCCAGCACTTTGGGAGGCCGAAGCAGATGGATCATTTGAGGTCAGGAGTTCGACACCAGCCTAACCAACATGGTGAAACCCCATCTCTACTAAAAATACAAAAAAAATTAGCTGGGCATGGTGGCATACGCCCGTGATCCCAGTTACTCAGGAGGCTGAGGCAGGAGAATCGCTAGGACCCGGGAGGCAGAGTTTGCAGTGAGTCAAGATCGTGCCACTGCACTCCAGCCTGGGTGACAGAGTGAGACTCCATCTCAAAAAAAAAAAAAAAAAAAAAAAATTTGTTTTTTGAGTGTTTGTCGTGAGCCAAATACTGTTGTAGGCCCTGGGACACAGCAGGGAGAAAGCCAAATAAGCCACATAAAGTCCACGCTCACACTATCTAGTGCAGGGGACCCAAACAAATGAGTAAGTAAATTAGACATTTCAGACAGCAAGACATATGTGAGGACAATAAAACAGGGTCACATGATAGAATGTCTGGGATGGGTTAGAAAAGGGGGCAACTAGGGAGTCCAGGAACACAATAGAGATTAACCCATTGTGAGGGTCAAGGGAGGGTGGAGCAGGCTGGGAGGAGGGGAGGGATTCACGTTAGAGGCTGAGGATGTCATGCGAGCTTACATTGGAAAAATATTGTGGGGCCGGGTGAGGCAGCTCACACCTAGGGAGCCCAACACTTAGGGAGGCCAAGGCAGGAGGATCGCTTGAGCCCAGGAGTTCAAGACCAGCCTGGGCAACAAGTGAGAGCCCCATCTCTACAAAAAATTTAAAATTTAGCCTGGTGTGGTGGCACGTGCCTGTAGTCCCAGCTACTCAGGAGGCTGAGGCAAGAGGATCACCTTGAGCCCAGGAGTTTGAGGTTACAGTAAGCTAATTTCGTACCACTGCAGTCCAGCCAGTGACAGAGCAAGACCTTGTCAAAAAAGAAAAAGAAGAAATAAAAGAAAAGAAAAAAGGAAGGAGAAAGAAGAAAGAAAGAAAGAGAAAAGAAAGAAAAATGAGCGACAAAAGAAAGGAAAGAAAGAAAAGAAAAGAAAGATAAGGAAAGAAAAAAATGGAAGGAAGAAAGAGAAAGAAGGAAATGAAATAAAAGGAGAAATATCGTGGTATGTGGTGGTTACAAACACAGGATCAGGGCCAGACCTGAATTCATTTCAGCTGTGTGACCTCAGGTCACACAGATTGCCTAACTTCCCTTAGGGGCTTTTTATTTTTATTTTTATTTTTTTTGGTGACAGGCTGAAGTGTAGTGGCCCGATCTCGGCTCACTGCAACCTCCGCCCTGGGTTTAAGCGATTCCCCTGCCTCAGCCTTCCGAGTAGCTGGGACTACAGGCACCTGCCACCACGCCCGGCTAATTTTTGTGTTTTTAGTAGAGACAGGGTTTCTTCATGGTGGTCAGGCTGGTCTCCAACTCCTGACCTCAGATGATCTGCCTGCCTCGGCCTCCCAAAGTGCTAGGATTACAGGCATGAGCCAATGTGCCTGGCCTTTTTTTTTTTTTTAAACGGTGCCTCACTGTTACTCAGGCTGGAGTGCAGTGGTGTGATCATAGCTCACTGCAGCCTGAATCCCTGAGCTCAAGTGATCCTAGAGTTTCAGCTTCTCAAGTAGCTGGGACTACAGGAGAGTGCCACCTCGCCTGGCTAATATATATATGTGTGTGTATATATATATATGTATATGTGTATATATGTATATGTATATATGTATATATATGTGTATATGTATATACGTATATATATACGTATATATGTTTTTTTTTTTTTTTTGAGATGGAGTCTTGCTCTGTCGCCCAGGCTGGAGTGCAGTGGCACAATCTCTGCTCACTGCAAGCTCCACCTCCCGGGTTTACTTACACTATCCTCCTGCCTCAGCCTCCCGAGTAGCTAGGACTACAGGCGCCCGCCATCACGCCCGGCTAATTTTTGTTATTTTTAGTAGAAATGGGGTTTCACCGTGTTAGCCAGGATGGTCTCGACCTCGTGATCTGCCCGCCTCGGCCTCACAAAGTGCTGGGATTACAGGCGTGAGCCACCGCGCCCGGCCCATATATATATATATATATATATATATACACACATATATATATATATATATTTTTTTTTTTGAGTCAGGTTCTCTCACCCTGTTGCCCAGGCTGGAGTGCCGTGGCATAATCACAGCTCACTGCAGCCTCGATGTCCTGGACTAAAGCGATCCTCCCACCTCAGCCCCCTCCCCCACTCCCCGCCCCAAGTAGTTGGGACCACAGTCATGCACCACCTCGCCCAGCTAATTTTGTTTATTTGTGATAGAGAGGGAGTGTCAGGGTGTTGCCCACGCTGGTCTCAAACTCCTGGGCTCATGTGATCCTCCTGCGTCCACCTCCCAAAGTGCCAGGATTATACCACAGTGCCCAGCCTTAGTTATTTCACTGTAAGACGGGAATAATAATTGTACCTACCTCAAAGGATTGTGTTAAAGATGAAAGAGCATAATACAGAACCTGGCACAATATAAATCTCAATAAACAGGAACAGGACCTACCTTTTAAAAACACGGAAATCAAGTATGCCAGCTATCATCCTAGCAGAAGAGATTGAATTCAAGTCCCCTGATATGTATTTGAGTACAGGTTTCTCTGCTAATTCAGAGAATTAGGGGACCTTGTCTCCATCCTGGGTCTCAGTTTCTTCATCTTTAAAATAGAAGGCTGGGTGGCATGGCTCACGTCTGTAATCCCAGCACTTTGGGAGGCCGAGGTGGGCAGATCACCGGAGGCCAGGAGTTCGAAACCAGCCTGATCAACATGGTGAAACCCCGTCTCTACTAAAAATGCAAAAATTAGCCAGGTGTAGTGGCAGGCACCTGTAATCCCAGCTACTTGGGAGGTTGAGGCACGAGAATCGCTTGAACCTGAGAGGCAGAGGTTGCAGTGAGCTGAGATCACACCACTGCACTCAAACCTGGGCGACAGAGCGAGACGCTGTCTCAAAAATAAATAAATAACCAAATAAAAATAAAAAATAAAATGGAAAGGATAGTACTCCTGGCCCCACTTCCTTCCTAGGGCTGCCGAGGTTTAAGCTGAGAGATGAGGTGTGGTGACAGTGCATGATGGGGAAAGTGGGCCTGGGGTGGGCCGCTCCTCCCTTCCTGTCCTCCGTGCAGCTGACTTCTCTCTGGCTTCTGTGGGTTCTGGAGATTATTCTGAGCCAACCTCTCTGAGCTCTCTGGGTGGGGCAGCTTCCTCACCTAGGCCCTGGCCTGTTGCTTCAGAGACAGGTCCCCACTGGGTTAACAAGAGGAACCCCTTTGATGTCCTAAAAATAATTCCTACTGTTTTTAATGTACCAGTTTACAAGATTTCTTCACATCCATCATCCCATTTGAACCTCACATGACTGTGTGGAGGGCGTGCAGTGGTTATTGTGTACACATTTTACAGATGAGGAAACCGAGTATTGGAGGAGTTGAGTAATCCATCCAAGTCAATTGGAGCAGATATATCCTGACTCGCAGGGGGCCCACCTGGAGAAAGGCCAGGGGCACTCAGGTGGGCTGGGAGGACTGGGAGGGAGGATCAGGGCCGTGAGCTGAGCTGGCATCGGCATCCAGTGGAGCTGGTGAGGTGGGCAAAACTCTGGGCTCTGATTGATTTGCACTCAGACACCAACACCACTGCATCCTAGCTAATGACTGGATAAGACTTTAGCATCTCCTATGCCTGTGAATGGAGATCACTCTCCGGAGTGTTATAGGAACCCTGCATTTGAAACACAGGCCTGATTCTTGCCGTCTCTACTCCTGCTCCCAGCTCTCACAACCAGAGTCAACAGTACCCGCCTGTCCTTCCACTGCCACCACCCAAACTGTCTACCTGCTGCCCTTGACAACAGCTGGGCTCCAACTCCTACAGTCCCCAAGCAGTTCAGGGACCACTCAGAAGTGAAACAACTCCAACCATCTCAACCTCAGCAAAAGGAACAGGGTAGTGAAGGGTACTCCACATACCCATAGGGACACAGGACACTGGCCAGACCACCAAGGCGGGGGCCTGGCTCCCCGTGGGCCTTCCTGACCCAGTAGCCATCCCTCCCAGGGGAAGGACACAGTGTTCTCAGATGTGGGCCCAGGGGCTGTGTCATGGAGGAGCTGGGAAGGGTTTAGAGGACCTGGGTTTCTGTCTTTGGTTTGGTTGGGTTTTTTTTCTTTCCACTCTAGTAAGATCAAATTTTGTATCATTGATTTTGTAAAGTTTAATTGGAAAATGAATTTCTCTGTGTTGAATAAGTGCAATTTGCTGGTCAAAATTCATTCAGACATAGGAGTGAGAGAGGAGGAAGTGGCTGTACTGAGGAGCTGTGGTGCGCCAGGCGCTCCGCAAGATGTTTTGCTCATTCAGGCTTCCCGAGCGCCCTGGGAGACAGGCACTCCAACGAGCCCATTTTACAGATGAAGGCATTTAGGGTCAGAAAAATAAGCCAAAGTCACCCAGCTGGCAGGAGGCCACGCTGGAATCCAAGCTCAGCGGGCAGTGAAGAGGCCTGTCTGCTCTGCTCCCAGCCCGTCTGCTAGGCTTGCAGAAAAGCCCTGACTCTTGTCCTCTGGCACCTGCCACCTGCCTGTCTGGGATGGGAAAGGTGAGAGGGCAAGGGTGCTGCTTTTTGTTATAATTTGATTAAAATGCATTGTGGCCGGGCACAGTGGTTCATGCCTGTGATCCCAGCACTTTGGGAGGCCGAGGCAGGTGGATTGGTTGAGCTCAAGAGTTTAAGACCTGCTTGGGCAACATAGTGAAACCCTGTCTCTACCAAAAATACAAAAAATTAGCCAGGCGTGGTGGTGTGCACCTGTGGTCCCAGGTACTCAGGAAGCTGAGGCAGGGGGATCACTTGAACCTGGAAGGTGGAGGTTGCAATGAGCTGAGATTGCGCCACTGCACTCCTGCCTGGGTGAGCAAGACCATGTCTCAAAAAAAAAAAAAAAAAAAAAAATATTTGCATATGACACTTTGTTAAAACAGTTATTGAGGCTGGGTGCCATGGCTCATGCTTGTAATCCCAGCATTTTAGGAGGATCACTTGAGCCCAGAAGTTCAAGACCAGCTTAGGCAATACAGCCAGACCCCGTCTCTACCAAAAAATAAAATAAAATTAGTCAGACACGGTGGTGTGCACCTGTAGTCCCAGCTACTCCGGGAACTTAAGTGGGAGGGTCAATTGAGCTCAGGAGTTCAAGGCTACAGTGAGCCACGATCATACCACTGTACTCCAGCCTAGGTGACAGAGTAAGACCCTGTCTCTAAAAAGCAAGCAAACAAACAAAAAAACAAACAGTTATTGAGTGAAAAACAAAACAGGGAAGTGGTGTATCCACTGTCACTGGGCAAGTTCATGGCTTATGTTGGGACAGGAACATGGGTCTCCTGACTGTGGCCAGTACTTCTGTTCCCAAATACCCTGCCACAGCCTCTAGCCTGGGCACTGGCCTGTTCCTGCTTCTCCTCCCTCATTACCCACCCATAGCCCAGCAACCTCTGACCCCTAGCTCTGGTTTCCCTTTCTGCCGAAAGGGAGACGCTCTGTCCTGATATGGAGCACTCCCCGCAGGACCCCCAGCCCTACCGCCCATGAGTTGGAATAGTTCGGAAAGGACATAGCCTGTCTGCTCCTGCTATCTGTGTCTGCCATGTGGGGAGCTGGCCCAGAATGATGGAATCCCTGGGGAGCAAGGGGTTGTTGTGTCCGGCTTGGGAGGGCTTCTGGAGACCTGGCCCAAGTCCCAGATCCTTCTTGAACTAGAAAAATGCCTGCTGTTTTTAGTGCATTCTCAGTTGACAAAGCATTTTCTTATCTCTAATCCCATTGGATCTTTATAATGAAGAAGGAATTCCTTGTCAATCTGTGTTGTATTTTATTTAATTAATTAATTTATTTGTTTTGAGACAGAGTCTCGCTCTGTTGCCCAGGCCGGAGTGCAGTGGCATGATCTCTCCTCACTACAATCTCTGCCTCCCGGTTCAAGCAATTCTCGTGCCTCAGCCTCTCAAGTAGCTGGGATTATAGGGATGTGCCACCACACCTGGCTAATTTTTTTTTTAATTTACTTATGTATTTTGAGATGGAGTCTTTCTCTGTCGCCCAGGCTGGAGTGCAGTGGCGTGATCTCGGCTCCCTGTAACCTCTGTCTCCCGGGTTCAAGTGATTCTCTCACCTCAGCCTCCTGAGTAGCTGGGATTACAGGCACCTGCCACCATGCCCGACTAATTTTTGTATTTTTAGTAGAGATGGGGTTTCACCAAGTTGGCCAGGCTGGTATCGATCTCCTGACCTCAAGTGATATGGCTGCCTCAGCCTCCCTACATTGCATTTTAAATCTGAGAGACAGAGGCTGAGAGTGACCTGTATCTAGGACCAGGACAGGCTACACAGTTTGGAGGTCCAATGCAAATGAAAATGTGGGACTCCTTGTTCAAAAGTATTAAGACTCTGGTCGGATGCGTTGGCTCATGCCTGTAATCCCAGCACTTTGGGAGGCCAAGATGGGCGCATCACCTGAGGTCAGGAGTTTGAGATCAGCCGGGTCAACATGGCGAAACCCTGTCTCTACTAAAAATACAAAAATTAGCTGGGCGTGTAATTCCAGCTACTCAGGAATTACAAGCACCTGTAATTCCAGCTACTCAGGAGGCTGAGACAGGAGAATCGCTTGAACCCGGGAGGCAGAGCTTGCAGTGAGCCAAGATCGCGCCACTGCACTCCAGCCTGGGTGACAGAGCAAGACTCTGCCTCAAAAATAAAAAAGATAAAACAAAACAAAACAAAACAAAAAAATTAGCCAGGTGTGGTGGCGCACGCCTGTAATCCCAGCTGTTTGGGAGGCTGAGGCAGGAGAATCACTTGAACCTGGGAGGCGGAGGTTTCAGTGACCTGAGATCGTGCCATTGCACTCCAGCCTGGGCAACAAGAGCAAAACTCCGTCTCAAAAAAAAAAAAAAAAAGACTTTGTCCAGGCACAGTGGCTCACACCTGTAATCCCAGCACTTTGGGAGGCTGAGGCAGGCGGATCACCTGAGGTCAGGAGTTTGAGACCAGCCTGGCCAATGTGGTGAAACTCCATCTCTAGTAAAAATACAAAAATTAGCTGGGCATGATGGCAGGCACCTGTAATCCCAGCTACTCAGAAGGCTGAGGCAGGAGAAGCACTTGAACCCAGGAGGCGGAGGTTGCAGAGCCAAGATCATGCCATTGCACTCCAGCCTGGGTGACATGTAAGGTCCAGCCCTACGGGTCTTAGCGGGTGTTCTCCCCGTGTGTGGAGATGAGATCATAAGAAATAAAGACACAAGACAAAGAGATAAAGAGAAAACAGTTGGACCTTAGGGACCACTACCACCAAGACGTGGAAACTGGTAGTGACCTTGAATGGCTGGGTGCACTGATATTTATTACATACAAGACAAGAGGGGCAGGTTAAGGAGGGTGAGTTGTCCAAGTGATTGATAAGGTCAAGCAAGTCACGTGATCATGGGACAGGGGGCCCTTCCCTTTTAGGTAGCCAAAGGAGAGAGGGATGGCCGGGCGCGGTGGCTCAAGCCTGTAATCCCAGCACTTTGGGAGGCCGAGACGGGCGGATCACGAGGTCAGGAGATCAAGACCATCCTGGCTAACATGGTGAAACCCCGTCTCTACTAAAAATACAAAAAAAAACTAGCCGGGCGACCTGGCGGGCACCTGTAGTCCCAGCTACTCGGGAGGCTGAGGCAGGAGAATGGCGTGAACCCGGGAGGCGGAGCTTGCAGTGAGCTGAGATCCGGCCACTGCACTCCAGCCTGGGCAACAGAGCGAGACTCCGTCTCAAAAAAAAAAAAAAAAAAAAAAAAAAAAAAAAAAGGAGAGAGGGAAGGCAGCATATGTCAGCGTTTTCTTCTATGCATTTATCAAAAAGATCAAAGACTTTAAGACTTTCACTATTTCTTCTACCGCTATCTTCTAAGAACTTCAAAGAGGAATCAGGAGTACGGGAGGAACATGAAAGTGGACAAGGATCATGACCACTGAAGCACAGCACCACAGGGAGGGGTTTAGGCCTCCAGATGACTGCGGGCAGGCCTGGATAATATCCAGCTTTCCACAAGAAGCTGGTGGAGCAGAGTGTTCCCTGACTCCTCCAAAGAAAGGGAGACTCCCTTTCGCAGTCTGCTAAGTAACAGGTGCCTTCCCAGGCACTGGCATTACTGCTGACCAAGTAGCCCTCAAGTGCCCCTTATGCGGGCGTGACAGAGGGCTCACCTCTTGCCTTCTTGGTCACTTCTCACAACGTCCCTTCAGCACCTGACCCTATACCCACTGGTTATTCCTTGGTTATATTAGTAATACAACAAAGAGTAATATTAAAAGCTAATGATTAATAATGTCTATACTAATGATCGATAATGCCCGTGATCATCTCTATATCTAATTTGTATTATAACTATTGTTATTCTAACTATTTTCTTTATTATACTGAAACAGTCTGTGCCTTCAATCTCTTGCCTCAGCACCTGGGTAATCCTCCGGCCACAGTGACAAGAGCAAAACTGTGTCTTAAAAAAAAAAATAAATAAAATAAATAAATAAATAAGAATTTCAAGACAGTGGCAGTAGAGCTTTAATTTTTTTTTTTTTTTTTTCCCTAGAGGCAGAGTCTTGCTCTCTTGCCCAGGCTGGAGTGCATTGTTGCAATCATAGATCACTGCAGCCTTGAGCTCCTGGGCTCAAGTGGTCATCCTGCCTTGGCCTCCCAAAGTCCTGGGATTACAGGCATGAGCCACTGCACCCGGCCTGTAGAGCTTTAAACAAAGCACAGGCTGCTTCTGAGCACAGGGCCCTTGTCACATGGCTATGAAGACAGCCCTGCCTGGACCCAGAACCCTGGTGTAGGCACTTTATAGCTTATAAGCCCTCCAGTCAGGAGGCCTCAGCCTGAGCCTCCTGAGCCTCAGTTTCATCTCCTGTAATCTGTGAAAGCACTGAACACCCATCTCCCTTCCAGGCTAGCTTTCTGCAACAGCTTAAAGCGCCCATCCCAAGATCTCTTCAAGAATCCTCTTTCCAAGTCCCTGCTCCCAGCCTGGCTTCCTGGTCCCCATCCCTCTCCCCTCTCCCACCCTTTCAAAGCCCAGAAAGGACAGGTGACCCAGTGACTGTCTCTGGGCTTATACAGTGGGGTGGTCTCCTGTGACAGGCTAGGCTTCAGGGTATGGCTTAGCCTATCCCTCATACCTCCTTGGGGCCTCTTGGGGCAGAGAGCCCAGGCGAGGCCCAACAGGCACACCAGTCAGGTGCCTGATGATGAGGGCAGGCGCCTGGAACTGGGTCAACAATTGCTCACACGGAGGTGACTCAGGCAGTAAGGGGAAAAATAGGTGGGGGTGGGGAGGTGGCTGTTTCTGTGCCCTCACTTGAGCCTCAGCCTTCAGGGTTGCCAGATTTATTTTTATTTTTATTTTTGAGAGTCTCACTCTGTCTCCCAGGCTGGAGTGCAGTGGCGCAATCTTGGCTCACTACAACCTCTGCCTCCCGGGTTCAAGCAATTCTCGTGCCTCAGCCTCCCAGGTAGCTGGGATTACAGATGTGCACCACCACCCCTGGCTAATTTTTGTATTTTTAGTAGAGATGGGGTTTCACCATGTTGGCCAGGCTGGTCTTGAACGCCTAACCTCAAGTGATCTGCCTCCCAAAGTGCTGGATTACAGGCCACCAGACCTGGCCCCCTGTAACTTCTTCTTCTTTTTATTTTTTTTGAGACAGTGTCTTGCTCTGTCACCCAGGCTGGAGTGCAGTGGCACAATCTTGGATCACTGCAAGCTCCGCCTCCTGAGTTCTCCTGCCTCAGCCTCCTGAGTAGCCCGGACTACGGGCGCCCGCCACCACTCCCAGCTAATTTTTTTTATTTTTAGTAGAGAGGGAGTTTCACCGTGTTAGCTAGGATGGTCTCCATTTCCTGACCTCGTGATCCACCTGCCTTAGCCTCCCAAAGTGCTGGGATTACAGGCTTGAGCCACCGTGTCCGGCTCCTGTAATTTCTTTTTTTTTTTTTGAGACGGAGTCTTACTCTGTGGTCCAGGCTGGACTGCAGTGGCTGGATCTCAGCTCACTGCAAGCTCCACCTCCCGGTTTTACGCCATTCTCCTGCCTCAGCCTCCCGAGTAGCTGGGACTACAGGCGCCCGCCACCTCACCCGGCTAGTGTTTTGTATTTTTTTTTTTTTTTTTTTGAGACGGAGTCTCGCTCTGTCGCCCAGGCTGGAGTACAGTGGCCGGATCTCAGCTCACTGCAAGCTCCGCCTCCCGGGTTTTACGCCATTCTCCTGCCTCAGCCTCCCGAGTAGCTGGGACTACAGGCGCCTGCCACCTCGCCCGGCTAGTTTTGTGTATTTTTTAGTAGAGATGGGGTTTCACCGTGTTAGCCAGGATGGTCTCGATCTCCTGACCTCGTGATCCGCCCGTCTCAGCCTCCCAAAGTGCTGGGATTACAGGCTTGAGCCACCGCGCCCAGCCTCCTGTAATTTCTTAAGCAAAGGAAAAGAAAAAAAAAAAAAAAAAAAGCAGAAGCCACAAAGGAAAAGATTGGCCAATATATTTCAGATGACATAAAAACAACACAAAAGACACATGACAGATTGGGAGGAAGCATCTGCAACATACACAATACCCAGAATATATAAACAGCTCCTACAGTTCAACAAGAAAGAAAATACTGCAAAAACAATCAGCAAATAATACTGTGATGGTAGAACGATGTGTTCTACTTGGATGGTGCTCCTGGATTAGATTAACATTTAAATCAGTGAACTTTGGGTAAAGCAAATTGCCCTCCATTGTAGGGAGACCCCCTGAGACTACTGCTATGGAATAAAAGATGAAATGCTCCTGATTATTGTAAATACAAAATTGCATGCAGGATTATGTAAAGACAATTGGACTTGCCAGTATGAGCCAACAGCGCATGATGTGCTTCCCCCTGCAGAGAGCCTATGAGTGGATGTTCAGTCATGGAGGTTTCACATCACCAAGATTCCTATCCCAGAAAAACAGATGTTCATAGCTCTGGAAATGGAATGCGACCCTTGTGGAGAGCCTATAAACAGATGCATGAGGGGAGCCTGTTCATATGGATAAGACAGGGCTATAAATGCCCTCATCTTGCCATGGCTCTTCTAGGCCTCTTTAAGGTTAAGGCATACTCCCTTCTAAGAATTTCTGGTCTAACTGGTTGTCTAGCTTCACATCCTGTTTCTTTATTTTTTTTTTTTTTTGAGACGGAGTCTGGCTCTGTGGCCCAGGCTGGAGTGCAGTGGCGTGATCTTGGCTCACTGCAAGTTCCGCCTCCCGGGTTCACGCCATTCTCCTGCCTCAGCCTCCCGTGTAGCTGGGACTACAGGTGCCCGCCACCATACCCGGCTAATTTTTTGTATTTTTAGTAGAGACAGGGTTTCACCGTGTTAGCCAGGATGGCCTCGATCTCCTGACCTTGTGATCCTCCCGTCTGGCCTCCCAAAGTGCTGGGATTACAGGCATGAGCCACCACGCCCAGCCAACGTCCTGTTTCTATTGATTATTTGTAACCAGCTTTTGCTGCAACTGTTACTGCTGATTAATATCTTGCTAATCATAGGTTATGGAAAGAGACTATGTTTCTGTTTTAAGGCTCTGTTAGAAATTACTCATGTAGGCAGGGCGCGGTGGCTCAAGCCTGTAATCCCAGCACTTTGGGAGGCCGAGACGGGCGGATCACAAGGTCAGGAGATCGAGACCATCCTGGCTAACATGGTGAAACCCTGTCTCTACCAAATACAAAAAACTAGCCAGGCGAGGTGGCGGGCGCCTGTAGTCCCAGCTACTCGGGAGGCTGAGGCAGGAGAATGGCGTGAACCCGGGAGGCGGAGCTTGCAGTGAGCCAGGATCCGGCCACTACACTCCAGCCTGGGTGACAGAGCGAGACTCCGTCTCAAAAAAAAAAAAAAAAGAAAGAAATTACTCATGTACACACTATATTGTAAATTCTTATCTCTGTATACTGTACTTCTGCATACAGATGTTATGTTAAAGAATTACTTCATCCCCATGTGACCATCTCACCTCATAATCAAATGACCTTAAATCCCTCACTAACCTACTCCCGCACTCACTAAACTTAATAATAAATGCTGGTATATCCAGTGCATTGGCAGCATCTCAGGACCAGAAGACAGTGAACCCCTGGACCCAGCTTTCACTATCTTGTGTGTGTCTATTATTTCTCGACCTGGCGATCCGCCTGGGAACAAAGAGAGAACCCCGTTGCATTGCAGGCTGCTGGCCAGATCCCGCAATACTCCATAATGCGGATGGGCCTGAATAAAACAGAAAGATGGGCCTCCCCAAACTAGAGGGAATTCTCCAGCAGGCTACCCTTAGACTTAACCATCAACTCTCCTGGGTCTTCAGCCTGCCAGCCCACACTAAAGGCTTAGGATGGTTACAATAAGAAAGACAGATGATAACAGAAGATAACCTGGATGAGGCTAAAGAGAAATTGAAACCCTCATACATTGCTGGTGGGAATGTAAAATAGTGCAGCTGCTTTGGAAAACAGGCTGGTAGTTACACAAAAGGCTAAATAGAATTACTATATAATCCACTAATTCCACTCCTAGGTATATACCCAAGAGAAATGAAAACATGTACACACAAAAACTTGTCTAGGCCAGGCGCGGTGGCTCACTCCTGTAATCCCAGCCTTTGGGAGGATGAGGCAGGAGGATCCCTTGAGTTCAGGAGTTTGAGACTAGCTGACCAACATGGAAAGACCCTGTCTCTACAAGAACCATACAAAAATTAGCAGGCCATGGTGATAAGCACCTGTAGTCCCAGCTGCTTGGGAGGCAGAGGTGGGAGGATTGCTTGAGCCCAGGAGACAGAGGTTGCAGTGAGCGGAGATGACACCACTGCACTCCAACCTGGGTGACAGAGCAAGACTCTGTCTCAAAAAAAAAAAAAAAAAATGTTGAAGATAGGCACAGTGGCTCAAGCCTGTAATCTGTAATCTCAGCATTTTGGGAGACTGAGGCAGCAGGATCACTTAAGGCCGGGAGCTTGAGACCAGAATACGCAACATATTAAGAAAAAAAATTAGAAAATATAGCTGGGAGTGTGGTGGCATGTGCCTGTAGTCCCAGCTACTCAGGAGGCTGAGGTGGGAGGGTCAGAGGCTGCAGTACAAGGTGGCACCACTGTAATCCAGCTTGGGTGACAGAGGAAGGCTCTGTCTCAAAAACAAAGAAACAAACAAAAATGGGCCAGGCGCGGTGGTTCACGCCTGTAATCCCAGCAGTTTGGGAGATTGAGGTGGGTGGATCACTTGCGGTCAGGAGTTCAAGACCAGCCTGGTCAACATGGCAGAACCCTGTCTCTACTAAAAATCCAAAAATTAGCTGGGCATTGTAGCACATGCCTGTAATCCAGCTATCCGGGAGGCAGAGACAGGAGAATTGCTTGAACCCAGGAGGCAGAGGTTGCAGTGAGCCAAGATCATCCCACTGCACTCCAGCTTGAGTGTTGGAGTGAGACTCTGTCTCAAACAAATGAAAAGAAACAAAAAAGAAAAGAGATACTGATACATGCTATGTGATAAGCTTTGAAGACATTATGCTAAGTGAAAGAAGCCAGCTGCAGATCACTTATTGTAAAATTTCATTTATATGGAATGTCCAAATCTATAGAGGTAGAAAGTACATCAGCGGTTGCCTAGGGTTAGGGAGGGTGACTGCTAAAGGACACAAGGCTGCCTTCTGCGGTGATAAAAATGGTCTTAAACTGACTGTAGTGATGCTGCATAACTCTGTTAAGACACTAAAAACCACTGAGTTGTACACTTTAATTTTTTGGGGGGTGGGGATGGAGTCTTGTTCTGTCACCCAGGCTGGAGTGCAATGGCATGATCTCAGCTTACTGCAACCTCCGCCTCCCAGGTTCAAGCAATTCTCCTGCCTCGGCCTCCCGAGTAGGGAATTACAGACCTTGTTATCACAGCACCTTACCCCTCTGAAGTTTAAAAAAAAAAAAAAAAAAAAAAAAAAAAAAAAGGCCCGGCGCGGTGGCTCACGCTTGTAATCCCAGCACTTTGGGAAGCCGAGGCGGACGGATCACAAGATCAGGAGATCGAGACCACAGTGAAACCCCGTCTCTACTAAAAAATACAAAACATTAGCCGGGCGCAGTGGCGGGCGCAGTGGCAGGCGCCTGTAGTCCCAGCTACTCAGGAGGCTGAGGCAGGAGAATGGCGTGAACCTGGGAGGTGGGGCTTGCCGAGAGCCCAGATCGCGCCACTGCACTCCAGCCTGGGGGACAGAGTCGGACTCTGGTCTCAAAAAAAAAAAAAAAAGAGAGAGAGAAACATTTGTAAAGTAGGTTTTTGAGTCTCAGCACTATTGACCTTTTGGGCAGGATACTTCTTTGTTGTGTGGTCTTGTTCTGTGTGTTGGGTGATGTTTAGCGGGATTGCTGGCCCCTACACACCAGATGCTAGTGTCCCTCCACCCTGAGTTGTGAAAACCCAGATTGTCTCCAGACACTCCCAAATGTCCCTGGCTGGCAAAATTGCCGCTGCTCAAGAATCATGGCTTTGACGATTAGACTTTGTGATATTTGTTTCAGTCTGTTTAGGTTTTTTTGTTTTTTCTACCTGTATTTTTTTCTGGTTCTGGGTGGTTGTAATTAATAGGTTCATTGATGGATTCACCTAACATTTCATGAAAGTTTCATGTGTGTGTGTGTTTCAATAGAAGCATAAACTATAATCCCTAGTCTCAAGATACACAGGAAGGAAAATAAGCACAAATGTGTCACCAGGGCACAGACTAGTCCTAGGTCCTCAGCAGGCCAGGTGTCTTATCCACTGTCTGGGTCTGCTCTAAATCCAGGCTTAGAAACCCTGCCACACGACTCCACAGCTCAGCTGGCACCCTTTCCCTGCTCCGACTTCTGCTGCCTCGAGCTTGGCTAGCTGTCCCCCTGCCCCTGCCTCACCCTCAGCTCCAGTTCCTTGTTCAGGCTGCAGCAGTCTCCATCCCCTGTGCGGACACTGCCCTTCCTCCACGGCCCAGTACCAGGTTTTCCCTGGGCCTCTCCTCTCTCCTGGCCCATCTCCCATCACCCATCTCTGCCTGGCCCAGGCCCTTTGGCACCGAGCAGCCTGACTCTTGTCACTGGCTAATGTGTTCTGTGGTACATTTTCTCTCCTCACCCTCCCGTATCAATTCCTCGAAGGCAGGGTCAGTGGAGACTAGGAAGCCACTTCCCTTTCGACAGCCCCCGCCACAGCCCTGCCTGTGCCAGGCACCTAGCAGCTCCTGAAGCCCACTGGCATTGAATATGGCATTCAATCCCTGCCAAGCCTGCCCTTCCCATCTGGTTTCCCAGGGCTCTTCCCAACACCTCCTCCTCCACCTGCCAGTTAAAATCTTCCCAGACTCAGCTCAAGGAGATGCTTCTAAGGGGGAATGGAATCTCTTCTTCCCCACCTGTAGACAATCTACTTCCTCTCCCCACACCTGGCAACTGGCGCACGCCCTTGTATCTTAAATTAGATTCAGCCTGAGACTGTCTCCCACCAATCCCTGCCCCCTGTCCTGCTGAGCACCTTGAGGAAAGGGCGTTTGGGTTGTTTATCTTTGTCCTGGAAACCATCCTTCAACTCACGCTGGGCCCTGCCTAGCATGTCATCCGAGTTTGCAGAATAGGGCAGGACAGAACAGGGCAGGATAGGATAGGATAGGAGCGAGTGAGGCCAGTAGCTCACACCTATAATCCCAGTGCCTCGGGGGGCCGGCGGTAGGAGAATCGCTTTGGGAGCAGGAATTGCAGGCCGCAGTGAGCTATGATCAGCTTGGGCGACTGAGCGAGACCCTTTCTCTCTTTTTTTTTTTTTTTTTTTTTTTTTTGAGACGGAGTCTTGCTTTGTCGCCTGGGCTGGAGTGCAGTGGCCGGATCTCAGCTCACTGCAAGCTCCGCCTCCCAGGTTCACGCCATTCTCCTGCCTCAGCCTCCCGAGTAGCTGGGACCACAGGCGCCCGCCACCTCGCCCGGCTAATTTTTTGTATTTTTAGTAGAGATGGGGTTTCAACGTGTTAGCCAGGATGGTCTTGATCTCCTGACCTCGTGATCCGCCCGTCTCGGCCTCCCAAAGTGCTGGGATTACAGGCTTGAGCCACCGCGCCCGGCCGCGAGACCCTTTCTCTAAAACAAACACATAAGGTCGGGTGTGGTGGCTTATGTCTGTAATCCCAGCGCTTTGAGAGGCCGAGGCGGGCGGATCACCAGGTCAAGAGATCAAGACCATCCTGGCCTACATGGTGAAACCCCGTCTCTACTAAAAATACAAAAATTAGCTGGACGTGGTGGCGCGCGCCTGTAGTCCCAACTACTTGGGAGACTGAGGCAGGAGAATCGCTTGAACCCGGGAGGCAGAGGTTGCAGTGAGCCGAGATCGTGCCACTGCACTCCAGCCTGGCGACAGAGTGAGACTCCATCTCAAAACAAACAAAAGAATAGAAAGAGGAGCACAAATATTCCCAATTCATAACAGTCCCTCGCACTGTCAATGCCCCAGACACGCGCTATCATCTCTAGCAAACTCCCCCAGGCACCTGCAGGATGGGTGAAGGAAGGCGACGAGCACCAGCTGCCCTGCTGAGGCTGGCCCGGCGTCACATGATTCTCCAATCACATGATCCCTAGAAATGGGGTGTCGGGCGAGAGGAAGCGGGGAGGAGAGTGATTTGAGTAGAAAAGAAACACAGCATTCCAGGCTGGCCCCACCTCCACCCTGATAAGTAGCCAATGGGAGCGCGGCAGCCCTGATCCCTGGCCAATGGAAACTGAGGTAGGCGGGTCACCGCGCTGGGATCTGTAGTCTGAGCGCTGCCCGGCTGCTGCTGCCCAGGGACCGCGGACCCGGACGCAGGTAGGAGGGCGGCCGCGCAGATCTCTCGCCTGCTCCTGCTCAGGGGCCCGGCCAGGGCCATGTGAGCTTGAGGTTCCCCTGGAGTCTCAGCCGGAGACAAGAGAAGAACCGCTTATTGAAACTCCTTGGGGGTTCTGATACACTAGAGGGAGTTTTATGGGAAAGAGGAAGCAGTAATTGCAGTGACCTCTGTTAGAAGGGGGCTTTCTACCTCCCCAGCATTCCCCCAAAGCAGGGACCATACCATTCTTGACTCAGCTCCACCCCTGTCGGTAGGTGCCGGCTTCTTTCCCTCTCGTGGTGGTGGTGGGTGGTTCCCGCGGCGGCCTGGAGCCGGAGGGGCGCGCGACCCTGGGCTGGGAGCTTCGAGGGCCTGGGAACGGGACCTGAGACCTTGGCTTCTCGAAGGTAGTAGGGACTTGGGAGTGGTGATTGAACCTGGTCTGGCTCCTCCTTACTTCCTCTTTTTGGGGGTGGGACGAGCTAACTTCCGCCTCTCCCAGCCACTTTTTCCTGCTCAGTTGCAGCTAGGCTGGCTCCCCTTTCGGGAATTTCCTCTCCCCTTGGCACTCGGAGTTGGGGGCTGCCACCTAGTGGAAGATAACGGAGCTAGGGTCTTGAAGAGGCTGCTGTCCCCTCTGGCTGTTTTGGCGGTGTAGGGTGGCGTGAGAGACTGCGACTCGCCTCCTCATCCCTGTTTCTGTATGCGTGTGCGTGTATTCAGTAGAAGCATACACTATACTCCCTCAACTCAGGGTAAACAGGAGGGGCCATGCACAGGTAACTCACCAGAGAGCCGAATACTCATGTGCAGACAGACTCCCCTTCCCAGCAAGCCAGGGCAGCGGACAGCCTGCTGAGAACACCCAGGAAGTAGGCAGTGCCAGCTGCAGGTGCTTTGCCTGGGAGCTGTGGGGCTGAGGAGAGGGTCCACTGTTCAGGACCAGTCAACTTCATCCTTATCTGTCCAGGAGGTGGCCTCTTGGGGATGCTGAGTTAGGGGAGGGGCACTTGAGGAAAGCCAGTTGGAGCAGAGAGGATGTGAGTGACTGGGTGGGTGACATTTCCTGCCCCTCCCCCCTCCAATGGTATCCACACATAGACTCGTGGGGGAACTGAGGCACAGACAGGGAGCAACTTCTCAGGCCCTCACAGTTGGCAATTCCAGGATTAGGACCCAAGTGCGATTTCCAGGCAGTCCCTCCTTGTACCCTGTTTCTGTCGTACCTGTTGCACCTATCACCCTGGGGCTTAGGGGTCCATTCTCAGGCACTGCCCATTGTGCCACTAGTGATATTAACCCAGGTCCAATACGCTCTGGGGCCATCAAAGCCTGTCGTCACCATGACCTGATGTGTGACATGTTATCGGTGTCCCTTGGTATCCTCATGGAACTGGTTCCAGGACCCCAAAGTCTGTGGGTGCTCAAGTCCCTGATACAAAATGGTGTGATATTTGCATATAACCTATACATACTTTAAATCATTTCTAGATTACTTATGCCTAATACAATGGAAATGCCATGTTGGCTGGGCACGGTGGCTCATGCCTGTAATCCCAGCACTTTGGGAGACTGTGGTGGGTGGATCACCTGAGGTCAGGAGTTCGAGACTGGCAACCTGACCAACATGGTGAAACCCCTATCTCTACTAAAAATACAAAAATTAGCCAGGTGTGGTAGCAGACTCAGGAGGCTGCTCAGGAAGCTGAGGCAGGAGAATTGCTTGAACCCGGGATGCAGAGGTTGCAGTGAGCTGAGATTGCGCCACTGTACTACAGCCTGGGCGTCAGAGCAAGACTCCGTCTCAAAAAAAAAAAAAAAAAGAAAAAAGAAAAGAAAAAAAAAGAAATGCCATGTAAATAGTTGTGATCCTGAATTGTTTAGGGATTAATAAGAAAGAACAATCTGTAAGTGTTCAGTATAGATGCACCCATCCTAAGCCTAACCACGTGGTATACCTCAGCAACAATGTAACATTTTCTGGGGTTTTTGTTGTTTTGTGAGATGGAATCTCAGTCTCGCTCTATCACCCAGGCTGGAGTATGGTGGCACGATCTCCTCTGCTCACTGCAACCCCCACCTCCTGGGCTCAAGCGATTCTCCTGCCTCAGCCTCTTGAGTAGCTGGGATTACAGGTGTGTGCTACCATGCATGGCTAATTTTTGTATTTTTAGTAGAGATGGGGGTTTCACCATGTTGGTCAGGCTGGTCTCGAACTCCTGACCTCGTGATCCGCCCACTTAGGCCTCCCAAAGTGCTGGGATTACAGGTGTGAGCCACCACACCCAATATTTTTTTATTTCTGGTTGGATACGGAGGGCTGACTGTACTTAACATCTCTGAGCTTCAGTTTCTTCCTTTAAAGGTAAAGGTGGCGCCGGGCGCGGTGGCTCAAGCCTGTAATCCCAGCACTTTGGGAGGCCCAGACGGGCGGATCACGAGGTCAGGAGATCGAGACTATCCTGGCTAACATGGTGAAACCCCGTCTCTACTAAAAAATACAAAAAACTAGCCGGGCGAGGTGGCGGGCGCCTGTAGTCCCAGCTACTCAGGAGGCTGAGACAGGAGAATGGCATGAACCTGGGAGGCGGAGCTTGCAATGAGCTGAGATCCAGCCACTGCACTCCAGCCCGGGCGACAGAGCGAGACTCCGTCTCAAAAAAAAAGGCCGGGCGCGGTGGCTCAAGCCTGTAATCCCAGCACTTTGGGAGGCCGAGACGGGCGGATCACGAGGTCAGGAGCTCGAGACCATCCTGGCGAACACGGTGAAACCCCGTCTCTACTAAAAAATACAAAAAAACTAGCCGGGCGAGGTGGCGGGCGCCTGTAATCCCAGCCACTTGGGAGTCTGAGGCAGGAGAATGGCGTGAACCCGGGAGGCGGAGCTTGCAGTGAGCTGAGATCCGGCCACTGCACTCCAGCCTGGGTGACAGAGCGAGACTCCGTCTCAAAAAAAAATAAAAATAAAAATAAAAATAAAAATAAAGGTGGCTGGGCGCGGTGGCTCATGCCTGTAATCCCAGCACTTTGGGAGGCCGAGGTGGGTGGATCACGAGGTCAGGAGATCGAGACCATCCTGGCTAACACAGTGAAACCCCGTCTCTACTAAAATACAAAAAAATTAGCCGGGCGTGCTGGCAGGCGCCTGTAGTCCCAGCTACTCAGGAGGCTGAGGCAGGAGAATGGCGTGAACCCAGGAGGTGGAGCTTGCAGTGAGCTGAGATAGCACCACTGCACTCCAGCCTGGGAGACAGCGAGAGTCCGTCTCAAAAACAAAAAACAAAAAACAAATAAAAAAGTAAAGGTGAGGCCAGGTGTGGTGACTCAAGCCTGTAATCCCAGCACTTAGGGAGGCTGAGGCGGGTGGATCACCTGAGGTCAGGAGTTCAAGACAGCCTGACCAATATGGTGAAACCCCCTCTCTACTAAAAATACAAAAATTAGCCGAGCATGGTGGCGGGTGCCTGTAGTCCCAGCTACTCAGGAGGCTGAGACAGGAGAATCGCTTGAACCTGGGAGGTGGAGGTTGCAGTAAGCCGAGATCATGCCACTGAACTCTAGCATGGGCAACAGAGCAAAACTCCATCTCAAAAAAAAAAAAAAAAAAAAAAAGGTGAGCAGGCTTGGTGCCACACTCCCAGAGTCCCAGCTAATTGGGAGGCCAAGGTTGGAGGATTGCTTGATCCCAGGAGTTTGAGTCCAGCCTGGGCAACAGAGCAATATCTCATCTCTAAAAATAAAAGTAAAGGTATTAATTGCTACTTTGGATGGTTGTTGCAAAGAAAATAATGGAGAGTCTTGTAACTGGCTCCCAAGAGGCTCAACAGACATTACTGTTTTCGCTTCTTCAGGACGAGTTACCTCTCTGGCCACCCCACTGAGCTAGCTGGGCTAGATGAGCCTGGGAGAAGAGTTGTTTAGGAAGTGAGAGGCTGCTCTCCGCAGAAACTCAAGGCTCAGTTCCTCCTGGTGACTCAGATGGGCAGCCCAGTGGGCACACGTGGTCTCTCCCCACATGTGGCTGGGTTTTACTTCCAGAATAGATGGAGAGGCAGAGGTAGGGGTTAGCATGCTTGGGGAATCTCAGAGAGCCCTGGTGGTGTGGGGTACCCTCAGAACACAGGTATCTCAAAGGCTGACCCAGCTTCTGTGTCCCCTTCCCTGGGTGAGGAGGGGACATTCATGGGCAGGTGGTGACTGGCCTCTGGGGAAGGCAGCCCAGATTCCACTGGCCACCATACTTCCTTTTTCACAACTTTCTCACCCCTGTGGTTTCCCATGTCATCATGTGGCTGCTTCCTGCAAGTCCTTAGGGGGTGCAGGTATGAACACAGTGTCAGGCAAGGAGGCATCTGGAGGGGAACCCTGGCTTTTCCTGGGGGGCCTCCCTCCCTGCACCCCAGCCCTGTCCTCTCCCATGGCTACTGATGCCTTCCCCCCCCTACCCCAGAGGTGGCCCACATCTGCACAGATCAGACCGAAAAAAAATCACGTCTTCCTGACTCTCATAAGCCTGCCCAGTGAGGCCCAGGCATTAGACCATGTGCTGGGGACTCAGGCCCACACATATACGCATGTCAGCATTCATGCTCACAGGTCTGCACGTGCTGGGGCATGTGTCACACACAGGGCTCTGTAGGAAGCTGACTCTCAGCCCCTGCAGCTTTCTGCCTGCCTGGGCAGGGAGGCATTGAGAAGGCTCAGGGAGTCCTGGGCCAGGACCTTGGCCTGGGGCTGGGGGACTGAGTGGCCCTAGAATCAAGGGTGGCGCGGGCTTAAGCAGTTGCCAGATGTTCCTTGGTACTTTGCAGGCAGACCATGTGGACTCTGGTGAGCTGGGTGGCCTTAACAGTAGGGCTGGTGGCTGGAACGTGGTGCCCAGATGGTCAGTTCTGCCCTGTGGCCTGCTGCCTGGACCCTGGGGGAGCCAGCTACAGCTGCTGCAGTCCCCTTCTGGTGAGTGCCCCTCAGCCTAGGCAAAAGCTGGCAGCCTGGGTTTTCCCAAAGGGTCATCTTGGATTGGCCAGAGGAGGATGCCAGGCACAAGTCTGTGGTTTATCATTTCCCCTGTCTTTCCAGGACAAATGGCCCACAACACTGAGCAGGCATCTGGGCGGCCCCTGCCAGGCTGGTGCCCACTGCTCTGCCGGCCACTCCTGCATCCTCACCGTCTCAGGGACTTCCCATTGCTGCCCCTTCCCAGAGGTGAGCGTGCCATCAGCCCGATGGAGGGGCTTAGGTCTGCATTGATGCTTTTCCTGCAGTCTCCCACTTACAGATAAAAGGGCCTTGCCAATGCCGGTTTCTCTGTGTCCCACAGGCCGTGGCATGCGGGGATGGCCATCACTGCTGCCCACGGGGCTTCCACTGCAGTGCAGATGGGCAATTCTGCTTCCAAAGATCAGGTGCAGCCGGGATGTGGGTGCAGGGCAGACAGACGGGCAGCATGTAGAGCCTGGAACCCAGGAGCCCAGCTGGCGGGGCAGCCCCCATTTCTGCCCTCGTGCCCTCATTCATGTGGCATCTATACTAAGCAACACCCCTGCTGTAGACAGGTGCAGCACTGGGGATAGGAGGGGGAGGAGAAAGTGCAAGACTCCAGGTTCAGGCATTGTGGGGGTGGGGAAAGGTCAAGCTGGGCCGATCTAATGCCAACCCATGGTCAGTGGGTGCCCCTTCCCCATGCCATCTTGCTGAGGGAGGGACTGGATTGTGAGGAGGGTGAGTTAGGCATGCCTAGGAGATCACTGAGCCCTAGTGTCACCCCCAAACCCCAGTAGCTGGGCTTGCAGGCCCTGGTGCCACCAGCTCCGTGTGTGATGGGGCAGTCATCTTCCCTGAGTGGGCTGGTAGAATCCCGGGTCATCTTTCCACAGGTAACAACTCCGTGGGTGCTGTCCAGTGCCCTGATAGTCAGTTCGAATGCCCGGACTTCTCCACGTGCTGTGTTATGGTCGATGGCTCCTGGGGGTGCTGCCCCATGCCCCAGGTACAAATCTGGGGAGACGGGTATGTGGAGGGAGGTGGGGGCAGAGGGTGGGGGCAAGGGGTGAAGACGGAGTCAGGACCATTTTTTCTCAGGCTTCCTGCTGTGAAGACAGGGTGCACTGCTGTCCGCATGGTGCCTTCTGCGACCTGGTTCACACCCGCTGCATCACACCCACAGGCACCCACCCCCTGGCAAAGAAGATCCCTGCCCAGAGGACTAACAGGGCAGGTGAGGAGGTGGGAGAGCATCAGGCCGGGGGCTGGGGTGGGGCATCATTGACTCTAAGTGTGGGAAAAAGTTCCCTCCACCCTGGCTGCCCCTCACACTTGCTTCTCTTCCAGTGGCTTTGTCCAGCTCAGTCATGTGTCCGGATGCACGGTCCCAGTGCCCTGATGGTTCTACCTGCTGTGAGCTGCCCAGTGGGAAGTATGGCTGCTGCCCAATGCCCAATGTGAGTGAGGGGCTGGAGCCAGCTTGGCTGTGCGCCCCCAGCCACTTGGCCCTGACATGCACCGTACAGGGGCTCTGGGGCATAGGGCTGGCTGGCTGCTTGCTGGGAGCCTGGCTGATGCAGGGTTCATGCCACCCCCTAGTGGAGGATTGGGGCAGTGCCAGCCATCAGCCTGGCTGCTCCCTGTGCTCTGCTGAGCCTGGAAGTGACAAAGACTCACACCTGTCCCCACCCAGGCCATCTGCTGCTCCGACCACCTGCACTGCTGCCCCCAAGACACTGTGTGTGACCTGATCCAGAGTAAGTGCCTCTCCAAGGAGAACGCTACCGTGGACCTCCTCACTAAGCTGCCTGCACAAACAGGTACCAGAGGCAGGGCACAGATACAGGGGTGGGGCCCTCTTTCCCTCCTTTTAGGCCTGGCCTTAGGATCACTGCAAGGTGGTGTAAGTGGTGCCCTCCATCTTCAACACCTGGTGCCAGCTGTGGAGCCGGCAAAGGGTAGATACCCCTGAGGGTCCCCAGTGCCACTTCTGACCTGTCCTCTCTACCTCCCTCACAGTGGGAGACGTGAAATGTGACATGGAGGTGAGCTGCCCGGATGGCTATACCTGCTGCCGTCTACAGTCGGGGGCCTGGGGCTGCTGCCCTTTTACCCAGGTACCCAGGGATGGTTGGTGGGTGGGTGGCCTGAGCAGTGTGGCAGCCAACTGGGCGCCAGTGCCCACTGGCCCTTCTCCATCTGCCCTAGGCTGTGTGCTGTGAGGACCATATACACTGCTGTCCCGCGGGGTTTACGTGTGACACACAGAAGGGTACCTGTGAACAGGGAACTCACCAGGTGTCCTGGATGGAGAAGGCCCCAGCTCACCTCAGCCTGCCAGACCCACAAGCCTTGAAGAGAGATGTCCCCTGTGATAATGTCACTAGCTGTCCCCCCTCCAATACCTGCTGCCAACTCATGTCTGGAGAGTGGGGCTGCTGTCCAATCCCAGAGGTACATGGGAGGGGACAGCATCTTGGCCTGGGCAGGTGGGTGGCCAAACTCCTATTGCTTTCCGCCCTCCACATGGCCAGTAGGTGACACCCAGCTCTGTCAGATTCGTTTCCAGCTGGAGGTGCTGTAAGCAGGAGAGGCGGGCTGGAGTAGGTAGGGGCTCGGCACTGCGCCCCACATAGTGGCTACCTAGGACGCCCTTTCCTGCCCACCCCCCAGGCTGTCTGCTGCTCGGACCACCAGCACTGCTGCCCCCAGGGCTACACATGTGTAGCCGAGGGGCGATGTCAGCGGGGAAGCGAGATCGTGGCTGGACTGGAGAAGATGCCTGCCCGCCAGGCTTCCTTATCCCACCCCAGAGACATGGGCTGCGACCAGCACACCAGCTGCCCGGTGGGGCAGACCTGCTGCCCGAGCCTGGGTGGGGGCTGGGCCTGCTGCCAGTTGCCCCATGTGAGTACCTCCCTGCCTGCCCCTGGATAGGGGAGCTAAGCCCGGCGAGGGGACAGGAATGTAATGCCATTCTGTGCTCCCTTCCCTGCCAGGCTGTGTGCTGCGAGGATCGCCAGCACTGCTGCCCGGCTGGCTACACCTGCAACGTGAAGGCCCGATCCTGCGAGAAGGAAGTGGTCTCTGCCCAGCCTGCCACCTTCCTGGCCCGTAGCCCTCACGTGGGTGTGAAGGACGTGGAGTGTGGGGGAGGGCACTTCTGCCATGATAACCAGACCTGCTGCCGAGACAACCGAGGGGGCTGGGCCTGCTGTCCCTACCGCCAGGTCAGTGCCATCCCCCACCCTGGGGCTGGGTATGGCCAGGGACCATGTCCCACCTCATCCAACCCTCTCACTCCCCTCTGACCACCCAGGGCGTCTGTTGTGCTGATCGGCGCCACTGCTGTCCTGCTGGCTTCCGCTGCGCAGCCAGGGGCGCCAAGTGTTTGCGCAGGGAGGCCCTGCGCTGGGACGCCCCTTTGAGGGACCCAGCCTTGAGACAGCTGCTGTGAGGGACAGTACTGAAGACTGCAGCCCTCGGTACCCCACTGGATGGGTGCCCTCTGCTCAGGCTTCCCTAGCACCTCTGCCCAACCAAATTCTCCCTGGCCCCCATTCTGAGCTCCCTATCACCATGGGAGTTGGGGCCTCAATCTAAGGCCTTCCCTGTCAGAAAGGGGTTGTGGCAAAAGCCACATTACAAGCTGCCATCCCCTCCCCATTTCTGTGGACCCTGTGGCCAGGTGCTTTTCCCTATCCACAGGGGTGTTTGTGTGTGTGCGTGTGTGAGTTCCAATAAAGTTTGTACACTTTCTTAACAGTGTCTGATTTGCCGCCCTGCCTGCCCTCCCAAGGGCCCCAGAGCAAGGGTTCATGTCCACTGCCAACACTCCCCTCCGCTACCCCACAGAAAGACACACACAGCCTTAACCTCACCAGTTTTGTATTTGCTGCTGCCCACATCGGCTGTATCACATTACCCCCTAGTCCCCAGAGCTGTCCCAGCCACCAGCCCTGTGACATCATAGCCCAGAGATGGGCTAGTCAGCAAGCAGCACCCCCTCCCCTCCCAGGGGTCCAGAGAGAACGCCCCCTCCCTTCCCAGCCCTCACACTAGCAGCTGAGGCTGGGTCACCCCTCCTGCTTTCCCACAATAGAGCTTTCTATGTACAGCCACGTCTACACAGGCACTGCTTCCCCCCAGCCCTCCTCCCCGGCACCTCCCCTTGGGGGCTGGACCCCCCCTCCTCCCCGGCTTGGAGGCAGACACAGGGTCCCTTGCAAGACACAACCCAGCACCTACCACGGAACGGCTCCAAGGCCCCTGGGCCCCTCTCCAGCCTGGGGCTGGGGGCTATGCGCGAGGGCCCCCGCAGGCCCCGGGGGCGCGCACCCTGGGTGCGGGCCCGCGCGGGAGGGGCGGTGCCAGGCCCGGCGCCGGCGCTACTTGACGTTGAACACCATCAGCGGCCGCTCCTCCCGCCTCTGCCACGGGCTCTTCTTGTCTCCCGCCTCGTCGCCCACCTCCGCCCCCAGCTCGTCCTCCGGGCTGGTGAGCGAGTCGCGCCGCAGCTCGCTGGCGCTGCTGCGGGAGCTGTCCCCGCGGCTGCGGCCCCGCCCCCGGGGTACCGTGGCCGCCCGGCCCTCGGGCGCCGCCACCTCGTCCAGCAGCGGCGTCAGCGAGTTGTCCTCTGGAGAGCAGAGGCCCGTGCGGCTCTCGCTGCTGCTGGGCTCCGTGTCCTCGCTGAGCGCCAGGCGCGGGGGCGCGGGCGGCGGCGGCGGCGCGGCAGGCGGGGCGCGCTCCCGCTCCTCCCTCGCAGGCCGGCGGCGCGCGGGCCGCGCCTCGTGCACATCGACGCCGGAGTCCAGGCTGGCGTCGGTGCTGCGGGCCCCGCCGCCCGCCTGCAGGTCGATGTAAGAGTGGCGCACTTGCGAGTTGGAGCGCCCGTCGAGGGACACGAACCAGGCGCGGGGGTGCGGCTTCACGCCCAGTTCCAGTAGCTTCTTCTCGGTCAGGGCCTGCAGCTCCCCGTTGAGCTGCGCCATGGTGGACTCGTTGAACAGCACAGGGATGGTGACCGAGCCACTGACGGGCGCCGCGCGCCCGGCCCCCCAGCCCTCGCCGCCGCCCCCGCCGCCCTCGCCCCCCGGGCCTGAGTGGCCCTGCATCTGCGGGCGCTGGGGGTCGGGCTGGGGAAAAGCGCGCGCTGGGCCGGGTGCTGTGCCCTCGGGCGGGGCCGGCTCGTCGCCCACGCCCGCGGCGCCAGCCTCGCCGCCGAGGCGCACGTAGTGCGCGGGGATCACCAGGGTGGGCATGACGTTGCGGTAGACGTTGTCCTTGAGGTGGTCGATGGAGCCGCAGAAGATGAGCTGCCCCGCCTGGCCCAGCGACGGCGGCCGCGCCAGCTGGTCCACCGACTGCGACAGCAGGAAGTCGGGGGTCTTGCTCTCGGCTGCCCCCTTGTGGCCCAGGTAGTGGTCGAAGGGCGGCGGCGGCGGCGAGGGCGGCTCGTGCAGGAAAGCCGCAGCCCCCGAGGGCCCGCGCCGGTACTCCTCTAGGCCGGGCTCCAGCCCGCCGGGGCCCTCGGCCGAACGCGCGCCCTTGAGCCCGGCGCTTTCGCCCCCGCGGGCACCCGAAGGCTCGGCGGCCGGGCGGCTGGCAGACCGCGGCTTGGTGCGGAAGAAGTCGTCCCGGGAGGAGGCCAAGTCCCGGGAGCTGGAGAAGGCCGAGTGGAGGGGGCCTGGAGGCGGAGCCTCGGGGTCCCCCGACGGGGCGGGTTCCAGGGGTCCCCCACAGATGAGGTGGAGCTGGGACATCGAGGTGGCCTGGTCTCGTTTGTTACCGTCAGAGGGCCCCGAGAGCTGCAGCTTGCGGTGCTGTTGCCTCGGCTTCAGGCAGCGCCTCCTGGAAGGGAGGGTGCAGAGGGGGCCTCTCAGGAAAGGGTGAGGGCCAGAGTTGGCCCCGAACCCCCTTAGATGCAAGACAAGAGATGAATATAGTGGAAGAGGTGAGGAGAATGCCTGGGGCGCCCAGGAGAGATGGCGGGGAGCCGTGTCCGTTTGGCGGTCCCCTCAGGGTAAACTCTGCACTCCTCTGCATGTAGGATGTGCTGCGAGAACCAGGGATGAGCATCTAAACCGTGTAGGGGTGTGTTCGGCCTGGAGTCCTCTGGGGTAGAGAGCTGGGCTGCTAGGGGCAGTGGCAGATCTCTCTGGAGGGGCCGGGCTGCAAGTCCTGAAGCCCTGCCTCCCCTCCCACCTCCTGGCTGTCTTCAGCCACTAGCCCCAGCCCTTCAGGTCTTAGCATGTTTACAGGAAGTCTTTTCCTGTCTGCCCCTTGAGGACCAGAAGTGGATTTTATGCATCTTTGGGGCCCCAGGGCCCGGTGCAAGTGCAGGCCTCAGTCAGAGGAGAGGAGGGGAGGGAGGGGGAAGCCCGGTGCTCACCGACAGTAGTAGATGAGCAGACACAGCAGGATGAGCACCAGCAGGGCAAGGGCTGCCAGGATGGTGAGCAAGAAGATGGTGTGGTAGGTGCCGATGTCCTGGATGCCCGACGTGATGGTGACCAGCCCTGTGCCAGGCGAGGGCTTAGCGTTCAGGTGTGGACGCCCTTCCTGCCTTTCAGAAATCTGCTCTCCCAGCTCCCCTCCTCCACGGCCCCTATGCCCACTGCCCCACTACTCTTACCAGCTGTGGGGGAGGCCATGGCGGCGACCCAGTACCCCAGCTGAGGGGAGACGAAGGTCCAGTAGAGCTGCCGGCCTTCCTTCCGGATTATACCAGTGCCATTGCGCACCCACAGCCCTGGGAGAGGCAGGGGTTTTGTCACACTTGAGTCCCTCCCACTCAAGTCCCACTTTCCTCCCTCAACTCAAGCACCTGCAACCCCCTGAGGCGCTTACCACTCTTGGGGTCGAATCTCCAGGCTGGAATGCTGGTGCCCACGGTGAGGGCACGAGTCTCGGAGGGCACGGGCAGGGACAGGTGAATGGGGCCTGAGAGTGGCACCTCTGTCCCATTACCTGTCAGCAGGTGCACGCTCACAGCAGCCAGGGGCATCAGCTCCAGCCAGGAGCCATTGCCTGAGGGAAGAGGGTACAGGGCTGAGGGCTGATCCTGAGCCTGGGGAGACCCCGTCCACGCTGGGCACCCAGCCTACCTGAGCTGGAGGCCTCAGTGCCCAGGAAGGCAGGGAAAGCCCGCATTTCCTGCTGGGTGCTGGCAGGCGTGAGTGACGCCCAGAGCTGGCTGTAGGTGGAGCTGACAGGCAGGCGGGCAGCCCGGCGCTGGAACTGCACCAAGGGCTGGGAGCGGGCACCTGGAGGGAGAGAGGGGCTGCAGTGGCCTGACCATGGACAGGATCCCCAGGGACCAGAGCAGAAACCCATTATCTAAGGAAAAGGGGGACATTAGGTCAGGCCACTTCGGAAGGCCGGGGAGGGTGGTGCCTTGGGGAGAAAGCTGGGCAGTCATGGAATGTTAACCTGGAAGGGACATGGACTTGAAATCTCTGTGTGAGCCTCAGGAATGTACTTGCTTTCTTAGAAGTTTCCTTATAGAACCTATAAAATATTGCGATCCAGATCCTCAAACAGTATTGTCTACTAAGTGGCAGGCACCACGTTAGACACTGGGGGCTCAAAGATGAATGTCTGCTGTGATGGGAATGTTTTCTAGCTGTGCTGCCCATTATGGTACCCACTGGATACACGTGGCTGTTAAGCATTTGAAATGTGGCTAGTGTGACTGAGGAACTGGATTTTTAATTTTTAAAAATGTAATGAATTTTTTCTAGGCGGGTGCAGTGGCTCATGCCTGTAATCCCAGCACTTTGGGAGGCCAAGGCGGGTGGATCCCCTGAGGTTGGGAGTCAGAGACCAGGCTGACCAACATGGAGAAACCCCAATTCTACTAAAAATACAAAATCAGCCGGGCGTGGTGGCACATGCCTGTAATCCCAGCTGCTTGTGAGGCTGAGGCATGAGAATCGCTTGAACCTGGGAGGTGGAGGTTGTGGTGAGCTGAGATTGTGCCGTTGCACTCCAGCCTGGGCAACAAAAGCGAAATTCTGTCTCAAAAAAAAAAAAAAAAAAAAAAAAAAAAAAAAAAAAGGCCGGACGTGGTGGCTCACGCCTGTAATACCAGCACTTTGGGAGGCCGAGGCAGGTGGATCACGAGGTCAGGAGTTCAAGACCAGCCTGGCCAAGATGGTGAAACCCCGTGTCTACTAAAACTGCAAAAATTCACCAGGTGTGGTGGCAGGCACCTATAATCCCAGCTACTCGGGAGGCTGAGGCAGGAGAATCACTTGAACCCGGGCAGCAGTGGTTGCAGTGAGCTGAGATCATGCCATTGTACTCCAGCCTGGGCAACAGAGTGAGAATCCATCTCTGGATGGATTAATTTTAAAAAATTAATTAAAAAAATTTTTTTTAATTTTTGAGACTGTCGCCCAGGCTGGAGTGCAGTGGCTCAATCTCGGCTCACTGCAAGCTCCACCTCCCAGGTTCACGCCATTCTCCTGCCTCAGCCTCCCGAGTAGCTGGGACTACAGGCACCCACCACCATGCCTGGCTATTTTTTTTGTGTGTGTGCATTTTTAGTTGAGATGGGGTTTCACTGTGTTAGCCAGGATGGTCTCGATCTCCTGACCTCGTGATCCACCCGTCTTGACCTCCCAAAGTGCTGGGATTACAGGCATGAGCCACCACGACCAGCCAAATTAATTAATTTTTAATTTAATTTACTTCAATTTAATATGTAGCTAGTGGCTACTGCATCAGTTTAGGTCGTGTGTGTGTGTGTGTTAGGGTGGAGGGGACAGACATATAAACAATTCCAATACAGTATGGTCACAGCTAACATTTATTAAGCTTTAAGCTATGCTGTGCACTGTTCTAAGCAGATTACCTGTATTAACCCCTGCAATTAGGAAAATAGCCCTTTAGCTAGTTGTCTTTATTATCAACCTCATTTTAGAGGTGCAAAAATGGAGGCAGGCAGGGGTTCAGTAACTTGCCCGAGGTCACAATCCTCAAGCCTGGATAGAAGCCCGGACCACTGGGCTCCAGGCCCATCCTCTCCCATTCCATTCCTCCTGCACCTTGCTATCCAAATAGAGGGACGCAGGGGACTAGGGGAGCTGGTCTCACACAGCTCAGGGGAGGCCCTACGGAGTCTTGCAGGATGTGGAAGACTCAGCCAGGAAAGAAAGAGGGAAAGGACATCCAGGAGGCCTGGCATGAGAAAGGCCCAGAGGTGTGGGGCAGCGGGCGGCCCGGGCTCTGGAAGGCGCTGTCAGCTCTGAGATGGCACCTGGGCTTGGTACTGAAAGCAGTAGGTGCCATGCAGGGGCTTCAAGCTAGGGGGCTACAAAGGGTCCACTGGCATTTTAGAAACCTGCAGGGGCACTTAGAAGCCTCTGGTTTGGGATCAAAGTGATGAAGGTGAGCAAACAAGAGCAGATTGGTGAGGCTGGGTGAAGTGGCTCACGCCTGTAATCCCCGCACTTTGAGAGGCTGAGGCGGGTGGATCACCTGAGGTCAGGAGTTCGAGACCAGCCTGGCCAACATGGCAAAACTGTCTCTACTGAAAATACAAAAATTAGTCTGGCATGGTGATAGGTGCCTGTAATCCCAGCTACTCAGGAGACTAAGGCAGAAGAATCCTGAGGTTATGCCACTTCAGTCTGGGCAACAGAGCAACACTGTGTCTCACAAAAAAAAAAAAAAAAAAAAAAAAAAAAAAGAAAAATCTAGCTCCGTGACAAGGGCTCAGGCTGAGACTACAAACCGGGAAGGGGCTCCTCCAACTCTGAAACCCACCATGGCCCTCTAAGCGGAATGAAGCCCCCAAACCCTCACTGTCCTCTACTACCCTCCACCTGATATCTCCCCCGGCCTTCCTCTCCAGTGGAGGTGCCTCTGCTTCCCCTTAACTCCTGAGTCGAGGGCTGACCGCTCCGTTCGACAAGCTCTCACCCAGCCGGGTCCCCTCGCAGGTTAGGGCCGTCTCAGCACTGAAAGCAGCTGCCCTCCACTCCACTGCCCTGCCTGCTCTGGAACTATTTCAGGGCTTGCAATGATCTGTCTTCCTACTTGTCTGTGAACGTCCAAAGGCAAGGAGCGGGTCTTCTTCCTCACCGTGGTTCCCAGCACCAGCCACAATGCCTGGCACGGCCTAGGAGTTGAAGTAAGTACTAGCTGAGCGAGACCAAAAGCCGGGAGTAGATCAGGACAGCTGCAGGCTTTCTCTGGGCCTTGCACTTCCTGTGCACCTGTGCATCCAGCAGGTGCACAACAAATCCGTGTAGGCCCATTGAAGATAAAGGTGGCAGGGAAGGTAGGAATAGATGGAGAATAGAAACCACGAGAATCCCCGATAACTATAAACATTTATTGAACACCTTCTGTACTGTGTTTTTTCACTTTTTATGGGATTTAATTCTTACTCCAATTTGATGATGTAGGCACTAACCTTCCACATCTTACAAATGAGCAAATTATGGCTCAGAGAGGTGAAGTGACTTGCCCAAGGACACCCAGCCAATATAGGACAGTGGAGGTCTCTACGCCCAGGTTAGGGGAAGGAAGAAGAGTTGGCCTGGGTGAGGGGGAGCCTTACCGGGAGAGCCTAGGAGAATGTGCACCAGGTCCTCATAGAGGATGAGCGTGGCCGGCCGCTCAGGGAGCAGGTAGAGACTGACAGATGCATACACTGTGGGAGGGATGGCCAGTCAGCTCCAGGAAAGCCTGCCCCCCACCCCCCAGCCAGGCATCCCCTCCATCTGAGTCCCAGAGGCTTCACCCTCCCTCAGCCCCCTCTGTGTACCCCAGCCCAGGCAGCAGCTGCTGGAAAGCCTCCCCCTCCACCCCCAAGGAGCCTATTTTGGGAAGGGGCCGATGGAGGGTCAGCTGCTGTCCCCCCCCTCCACCTGCCCCTGCACTCACAGGGCAGCTTGTCAACACGCCAGGGCACAGAGTTGGTGAGGAAGCCAGGGCGGGCAGCAGTGACCAGCACCCAGGTGCCCAAGCGATAACTGAGGGGCAGGGTGGCCACACCCTCTGAGTCTGTGGTACCAGCTGCCAGCAGAGTCCGGTTCCCAAACACATCCACTGAGGCCCGGGCCAGGGGCACCAGCTCTCCGCTCACATACACCTGCACCTTGATCAGGATCTCTGTGGGCAAGATGGGGTGAAGGGAGTGAGGACGAGGGAGGGGGAAAGAGAACTGGGGGGAGCCCCAAGATCAGCGGAAGGAGCTGTGTTTCGGAGAGTCTTTGGGGCTGAGGCTAGAGAAGGCATGATTTAAGACCCAGCATTCAGTGAGAAACTCCTATCAGCCCATGAAGGAGGTGGGACTATTCCCGTATTTCATCGTCTGACATATGCGCTGTGTCACATGTTCACAATTCTAAACTCAGGCTATGTCTTTGATTGATGATGCCATCGTTATAACTGGCAGCATTTCTTCCTTTCTTACTGGTACCTGAAATCCTGGTGCATCTTACAGTCAGTGGTGTATTGGATTTGATAATATATGCTCTTAGTCCATTTTACAGATAAGGAAACTGAGGCTGAGAGAGTTTAGATACTTGGACTACAGCTAAGTGGAGATCTGGGATCCAGACCTAGCAGTCTGCCTCTAGAAGCAACATTCTTAACCCCAGGCCTGGGGAGAGGAGAAGGATAGGAGGGCTGAGAAAGGCTAAGTAAAGCTGGGTATGCAGGTGGAGAGAAGGGTCAAGATTCAGCAGTTTGAAAGGGAGAATGGAGGCTAGGGCAGAGTTTGGGGTCTTGGGAAAAAATTGACAGGGTACACTAGGAAACTGGTCATTCCCATCATTCATCCTTTTCCCAGAATCCTTTGCACAAGCCTGTTTCCCTTCAGATTTAGGGACTCACCCCAACCCTATGCCCAAACAAATTACTTCTGCCCCCTCCCCCTCACATGAACCGCCTGCCCCCTCCCAGCTGGTCAGCTACAGTCAGTCACCATGGCAACGCCCTCATTCCTCCCAGGAGATCAGGCAGGGAGCTGGGGCCCTGGCAAGGGGAAGGAGATCTGGGGGGGTGCAACCCAGGCCCAAGAGAACTATTGTGGAGGGGGCTGGGGAGGGAAGCCCAAGTGTTTTGCTTTCCAGGGATGCCTCTGCCCCCAGTCTGAGGAGAGTCTGGCCAGGCCATCAGGCAGGTGTCCTGCCCTCAGATGGCGTGATGGGGAGGAACCAAGCCTTGAGTTGTTTCCATGGATTCTCCAGGCAGTCTCTCCGATCCAGGGCACCCCTTCCCATCAGCACAGCCCCTCCCTCAAGAACACACCTCACCCCTACCTTCCTGCTAACAAGGTGTGTCATGCATGTATGGACACCTCAGTGGGGGGCCCAGGAGGCAGGTGGGGAGTGGGCTGAGTGCTGGATGCAAATCTAGTGGGGGTTGGGTGCGGAAGGAAGAGTCTGGAGCTGAGAGCAGCAGGGCCTGGGGAGGTCAGGGTGCTGCGGAGACTTCGAGGAGAGGGAAGGCCTTAGAGTGGAGCCTGACACTCAGCAGTGACAGGTGTCTTAGCTCAGGCTCCCAAGCCGGAGCCAGTGCCACGCCTGCCCTAGGCATCCCATCCAGCTGTTCCCCTGAGCCCACCTCCCCTCCCAGACCAGAGCCCAACCCTGCAGGGTGGGTGCACACTCTACCCACTCTCGCTCTCTGCTGCTACAGGAAGCTGGCACCCCTGTACTGTTTTTTTGCACATTTGATGAGATTTCTTACTTCAATTTGATGATGTAGGCACTATCCTTCCATGTCTTACAAATGAACAAATTATGGCTCAGAGAGGTTAAGTGACATACCCAAGGGCACCCAGCTAATACGGGAGAGTGGAGGCCTGTACACCCAGATTGGGAGAAAGAAGAATTGGCTTGGGGTGGGGGGAGGGGAGAGCCTAGGAGGATGTGCACAAGGTCCTCACCATCCCCCCACCAACACCCATTAGGAATTCTGAGAAGCCAGAAGGGCCTGGCTACTCCCACCCCCATCCCGGGCTTAGGAACAGCTGGATAGAGCAGCTGGGGAGAGGGACCCCGAGTCTGAGATACTTGGGGTCATTTGAGGGAATAGCTTGGGTTCAAGAGTCAGAGCTTCAGAAGAGGGAGGGAGCTGGGGAAACAAAACTGGGGTGGGCTGGTAAGGCTCTGTGCCAACCTTGGGGGTGGGGGAGAAGGGGGCAGGTGCCTAGCAGATTCCCTTCCCCCTTCCCCTCAACCTGGGCTCCCTGCCAGCTGCCCCAGAGAACCCCCCTGTCCTGGCTCTATTCCAGCCAATTCCCTGGGCCCCTTCCCCTGAGGTGCAGGGACTTGAGGGGAGGGACGTCCTAAGAAACTAGGGCTTCTTCCTACTAAGCAAAGCCTCATCTTCTCCCCCAGAGAGCTGGGGAGACTGAGGCAGAGGGCGAACCCTCCCCAATCCTCAAGGCCTGACATACCATATAGTATCCACCTGTCCCGGCTCCAGGACTGCCTCAATCCAGGAGGAAATCCGACCCTCTCCCTTCATCCGGACCCCACTTCCCTCATCCAGATCCCCCCACCCTGCTTTTCCTGCCAGCTCCTTAGTGTGGGGAGTGAGGAGTGAACACTGCTTCAGGCAGGGATGGGGCCCACAGGCCGGGGGGAGAGAGCAGGAACACGGGAGATGGGCTCAGGGCTGGAGTGGGGGGAGGCCCCTAAGCATCCAGGCCTGCCTGTGGAGTGTGGAGTCAGGGTCTTGCTCCCCCACCCTTTCCTGCTGCAGAAGCCGGCCCCACCCCCACCTCACACACCCACCTGCGCCCGGTGAGTCGCTGGGGAGGGTCTCCTCCACTGCGAAGGAGATGTGAGGTGAGGAGGGGGTGATCTGGGGGCGGGCAGGGGACAGGAGTGCCATGAGGCCTGCTGAACGGGGACCCAGGCACCTGCCCTCCCAGCCGGCACTGCCCACAGCCAGCCAGCTCAGCATGGCTCCGCGACCGCAAGCCTGCCATGCGCCTTCAGTTGGAATCACAATGTACCCTCTTTTCTCAGAGCCCCACAACTGCCGCTCGTCCTCCGTCATAGGCTCACAAGCATTTATTTGGTGCACCCCAAATTCTAAACCAGGGGAGCTGGCTGGGAGCTGTCAGGCTCCAGGGCGAAGAACCCCATTAGAGCAGTCAATCCCGCCCACAGCCTCACCCACTCCCCCTTCTCCCCTCCCCCCTTCAAACCCAGCTCCAGGCGCCCAGCCTCCTGTCCGGGCCTAGGGTGGCAGCCGATGCCGGCGCCCCCACCCAGCCGGGGTCGGGAGCGAGGAACCCGCAGGGGGCTGCGGAGCGGGCGCCCGCCCCAGCCCGCCCCTGGGCGGGTGTCTTCGGTAGACAATGGCTGAGGCAGCAGCGCCTCGCGGACCAGGAGGGAGAAAAACAAATAGGGAGGGGGCGGCGGCGCCGAGCCTGGGGACCCTCGCCCTACCCATTGTGTCTCCCCAAGACCCCCGCCCCGGACGGCCTCCCTCTCCCCGCCTCCGCTTTCTCCAAGAAGCGCCGACCCCAGATCGCTTAGCTCCCCCCACCCGAATCCAGGGAACAGAATATCCCTCAATTCACGAACGCCGCGAAGAGGGGGCTGACGGGCGGGAGCCTGATCAGGGGGCGCAGGCCCGCGATCGCGGCCCCTCCCGGCGAAGACTCACCCTGCGGGCTGGGGGGCTCCGGCGGCGACTTGCCGGGAGCCCGGGAGGCGCTGCCGAGCAGCAGCCCCAGCAGCGGCAACAGCCGCGCGAGGACGCTGGGGCCACTCGCCGGCGGCATCGCGGGACTAGGCCGGGCCCTAGCGGTCCATGGCTCCCGCCTGGTCCCGCTCGCCCGGCCCGGCGCAGCCCCAGCTCTGCGCCGCGCCTCGCAGCTCCGGCTCCCGCTCCGGCTGCGGCGCCCGCTCAGCGCGATTGTCTCCGCCCGGAGCCGCCGCAAGCGCCCCCTGCAGGCGGCGCGCCACACGGCTGGCCCCCCCCCCCACCTCCCCCCCGGCACCGCCCCTCCCAGCCCCGCTCCGCCCGCCTCCCCCCAGTACTGCCCACCTTCAGCCCATCCCGCAGCCCCTGCTCTGCGCTCCCAGACTCTGGGCTGCAAAGGAGTGTCGGGATTAGGGTCCCATCACCCGGGTTCTTGGGTTTGGAGAGTACCCAAAATTGGTGCAGAATTTTTTTGTGTGTAGGTTGGGAGTGGCTATTGCTTACAACACTCTCAAGGGGTACGGTCATGAAAGTCTCAGAAAAGTTTAAGAACTCCCTGCTCGATGGCCCCCTTCTCTCGGCAAAACACCTAGGCAGTGCTGGGGCGGGGAAGGCCCCCTAGACACTCCTAAGTCTCTTTTTTGTTTTTGAGACAGAATTTTTTTTTTGTTTGTTTTCAGGGACAAGTGAACATTTATTTTTATTTTTATTTTTTATTTCAAGTCTTTTTTCAAAACAAGGCCCCAGGAATCTCTAGATTCAATTATGTCCCTGGGCTTGGTCGACTGGTGCAGGAGTCTTGGGGAGCCCTGTACAAATGCTAGAGTTACTCATTTATCAACACTAAACTCGAAGATAGAAGATGCCCATGGAATGTGCTACTTTTAGATAAGCTGGCAGCCAATGTAGAAAATGCTGGAATTTTTCCTTGGAACTGGACTGTGATGAGAGGTGCTTGCCATGAACATAGGCTAGTGTTTTCTTCTTCTTCTTCTTCTTTTATTTATTTATATTTATTTATTTATTTATTTATTTATTTATTTATTTATTTATTTTTACAAGAGTCTTGCTCTGTTGCCCAGGCTGGAGTGCAGTGGTGAGGTCTTGGCTCACTGCACCCTCTGCCTCCCAGGTTCAAGTGATTCTCCTGCCTCACCCTCCCAAGTAGCTGGGACTATAGGTGTGTGCCACCGTGCCCAGCTAATTTTTGTATTTTTAGTAGAGACAGTGTTTCACTATGTTGGCCAGGCTGGTCTCGAACTCCTGACCTCAGATGATCTACCCACCTTGGCCTCCCAAAGTGCTGGGATTACAGGTGTGAGCTACTGTCTTTTCTTTGACCTTTCCTTTCCAGTTTTTGAAGATAAAGCTGGAAATAATCTTCTCTGAAGATACTTGATAAAAATTCCCGTAAAAACAAAAACACATGCTTCTACTACACATGCTTCCACTTCATTGATAAAAATTTACTGCAGTTTGGCACCTGGGTCTAGTTCAGCTAGCAGATGAGTTGACTGATGCATTCACCCCGATAGCCAGGTATGCCCATCTCATTGAGGAAGCCCAGTCTATTTTTGGTAGCATGACGGGCCACCGAGAGGTGGAAAGGGCGCAAGAACCATGAGATCTCCTGAAAATGCTTCCCTGGGAAGGCAATTTCATGAATGAGGTCTTCCAAGCAAATGACACCAAACTTCCCCAGGTGCTCTTCAATCACTGTGTTGTCTGTCAGAGGGATGATCTTATTCTTGACCTTGGCTTGTCTGTGTTTCAAAATGAGTTCCTGGACAGACTTCTGATTTGGAAATCCCCAGGTCACATAAGGTTCCACTATATGCAGCATTTTTAGGTTCTGGGGGGTGACATTTACAAAGACAACACTAAAAATTTTATTTAGGCAAAGTCTTACAAATGGTTCTCTGCACCAATGAACTCACGCCATCAATTCTTTCGATGCATACAACAAAGGTCAAGGAATGTTTATCTGGCAATTCCAAGGCGTGACGTTTGACTTCTAGTCATCTGAGATGCATTTTGTCACATTTCTGCCGCCAGGAATCATGTAGGAATGATTCCAGTTGCTTAAACTTGAGCCCTTTTCCTTCCCTCTGCTCCTTCTTTGACAAAAGTGCCTGCTTTGCCTGGGTGGCTTTGAGGGCTTCATAAGCCTTCCTCTTTTTCAGGAGATTTTCTAGAACCAAAGGGATTTTTCTTTGCAAGAGCAAAGAAAAATCTTTCTAGTGTTGCAGCTACTGATCATTAAGAGTCTTTTGTTGTCGCCCAGGCTGGAGTGCAATGATGCAATCTCGGCTCACTGCAACCTCCGCTTCCTGAGTTCAAGAGATTCTTGTGCCTCAGCCTCCTGAGTAGCTGGAATTACAGATGCCTGCCACCATGCCCGGCTAATTTTTGTATTTTTAGTAGAGACGGGGTTTCACTGTGTTGGCCAGGCTAGTCTTGAACTTGTGACCTCAGGTGATCCTCCCGCTCAGCCTCCCAAAGTGCTGGGATTACAGGTGTGAGCCACCATGCCTAGCCCTAAGTCTCTTATTAAGCCACTGGCAAGTTACTCAGCCTTCTGGTCCTGTCTTCATTTAAAATAGGAGTTGTCATAATCTCTACCTCATAGGGTTGCTGTAACGACTAAATGAGATGTAATGACCAAATAATGATGTAAAGACTCTAGCACAAGCCTCACAGGAGCAGGGGCGTAATAAATGCTGCTATTGCTGGCCCAGGGTGAGGTGGGGACTCACCTGTGCCCAGGTAATATGATGCATTGCTGGGCAGTGCTAATGGCTAAGGAGTGTTTCCAGAGCTGGCAGCAGCCTTTCTCTTCCATCAGTTGGTGATTCTCAGTGGTCTTGGTTCTGGCTTTGTGAATGATAAACTGGGTCTCTCCCTTGTCCTCAGCCATTGAATCCTGTATTTGAGGACAGCTATTGGCTTGCTCTAGTCCCAGCCAAGCTCTCTTTCCTTCCAGTTCAATATTTCTGGTTGTCATCCTCAATCAGTTTCCAGCTGGCCAAATCCTTATCTGGTATCTCTTCCCTGGTTCTCTCTGGTTTGTCACCTTCCCTTTCTCACCATGTGGTGGCCAAGAGGGGACTGGATACCTAAGGCAAGGACCCCATTTCCCAGAGAACAGCAGGCTTCCCTCCTGGTTGGGTCTTCTGATTTAAGGGGACATCATTATAAGCTTGTAGACAGAATGAAAACTGCCAGTGTATCTGTCTCTCTTCTTTCTTGCTCCCTTCCTTCTTCTTTACATCTCTCTCTCTCTCTTTTCTTTTCTTTCTTTTTTCTTTTTTTTTTTTTTTTTTTTTTTTTGAGACGGCGTCTTGTTCTGTTGCCCAGGCTGGAGTGCAGTGGCTGCGATCTCAGCTCACTGCAACCTCCACCTCCTGGGTTCACGCCATTCTCCTGCCTCAGCCTCCCGAGTAGCTGGGACTACAGGCTCCGGCCACCACGCCCAGCTAATTTTTTTGTATTTTTAGTAGAGACAGGGTTTCACCGTGTTAGTCAGGATGGTCTTGATCTCCTGATCTTGTAATCCACCTGCCTCAGCCTCCCAAAGGGCTGGGATTACAGGCATGGGCTATTGCGCCCAGCCTCTCTCTCTCTTTTCAATAGAAATTTCCATCTCACCAGATTTCCCAGTACTATTCTTATGTAACTAGTTTTTTGGAACCTCAGCACAAGACTTAGCACTCATCCCTGGTAAATTTCATCCTGTTGGTTTCTACCCAACTTTGCAATCTGTCAAGGCTGCCTTGAATCTGCTTCAGTCACCCATTGTATTGGAGCTCCCTCCCAGCCAGCAGCCATCTGCAGGGTGAAGAGTGGCTTCCTCTGCCTCCAGTCAAGCGACTCATGACAATGCCAGGCAGCCCAGGGCCAGGATGAAGCTTCATAGAGATCTCCTTCAGCTTTATCAGAATTGTTCAGGTCTAAATCCTAGTCTCTGTGATCCAGCTCACATTTATGTCTTGTCTATAAGGACAAATGCCAAATGCTTTGCTGGATCAAGATAAGTTGACTGGAGCCATCCAATTGCAATGACGGAAGGAGGAGGCAATTTGGCTGGGGTTCAAGGATCACTGCTTAATCTTTTCTTAAATGCGTTCAGTCACCCAAATAGAAACCTGTTCCGAAACTTGCCATGCATGTATGTCAAAATATTCTTTTCAGAATTTACTATTTACACCTTTGGGTAAAATCAAATACCAACAGCTCTTGCTGTTATATTGTTCATCAATGGCTTCCCCCAACACTTGGCGTCAAGTCCAAAGTCCTCCCCATGGCCACGGGGTGTTCCTGCCCCCATCCCCCATCTCCTGGACCCTCACCCACCTGCCTCCAGCCACATGGGCCTCCTTGCTTTTTTTGAACACACTAAGCCAGCTCCTACCTCAGGGTCTTTTCACTGGCTGCTCTTTCTTTCCAGAACATTTTATCTTCATGTAGCTGCATGGCTCAGTCATTCATCTCCCTGCTTATCGCATCAAAGAGGCCTTCCCTGACCACCCTACCTAAAATGTTAGCAACACCCCTCCAAACATCCACCATATATATATATATATATATATATGTTTTTCTTTTTTTTTTTTTTTTTTTTTTTTTTTTTTTTTGAGATGGAGTGTCTCTCTGTTGCCAGGCTGGAGTATGCCTCCTGGGTTCAAGCAATTCTCCTGCCTCAGCCTCCTGAGTAGCTGGGATTACAGGTGCCCACCACCTTGCCTGGCTAATTTTTGTATTTTTAGTAGAGACAGGGTTTCTCCATGTTGGCCAGGCTGTTCTCCAACTCCTGACCTGAGGTGATCTGCCCGCCTCAACCTCCCAAATGCTGGGATTACAGGTGTGAGCCACCATACCTGGTTCACCCACATACAATCTATCACTCTCTCATCACCTTTATTTTCACTCACAGCACTGACTGCCACTGACCATACATTTATTTATTTGTTTACTTTACTTTTTACCTCTGCAACGTAAGTTCCAGGAGGGCAGGGATGTTGCTTTGTTCACTGCTGCATCCCAGCACTGGAATAGTGCCAGGCATGCAGTAGGTGCTCCATGATTATTTATTTTTATTTTTAATTAAAAAAAATTTTTTTAGCCAGGGTCTCAGTCTGTCACCCAGGCTGGAGTATAGTGGTGAGATCAAGGCTCACTGCAGCCTTGACCTCCCGGGCTCAAGCAATCCTCCTGCCTCAGTCTCCTAAGTACCTGGGTCTATAGGCACACACCACCACACCTAGCTAGTAATTTTTATTTTTATTTTTGAGATGGAGTTTGGCTCTTGTTGCCCAGGCTGGAGTGCAATGGCACAATCTCGGCTCACTGCAACCTCTGCCTCCCCGATTCAAGTGATTCTCCAGCCTCAGCCTCCCGAGTAGCTGGGATTACAGGCGCCTGCTACCATGGCCAGCTAATTTTTTGCATTTTTAGTACAGACGAGGTTTCACCATGTTGGCCAGGCTGGTCTTGAACTCCTGACCTCACATAATCTGCCCACCTCGGCCTCCCAAAATGCTGGGATTACAGGTGTGAGCCACCTCACCCGGTCAATTTTTATATTTTCAGAGACAGAGTCTTTCTCTGTTGCTCAGGCTGGAGTGCAGTGGCACGATCATAGCTCACTGCAGCCCAAAACTCCTGGGCTCAAGTGATCCTCCTGCCTCAGCCTCCCAAAGTGCTAGGATTATAGGCATGAGCCACCATGCCTGATCAATAAATATTTATTGAACCCAGGAATGAACAAATCCCTCAGGACTTCAGGGAGACCTCCCTACCTCTGCCTCTCAGCTGTACTCACCACAGCTGGAGAGCTGTCTTCCATCCTCATCCTCTTTCCTGGCTAAAGGCTCTTCTTGGTGGGTAGCCAGGGAGCAATGCTTGCTCTCTCTTCCCTGGCATGATGCTGCCTTCCTCAGGCAACAGCTGAGCCAGCCTCCCTCTGCCCCTTCTCACTCCAAACAGCTTTAAAGACCTTTTTTGATAGAAAGGCAGGGAGAGCATGTTATTTTTCCACACCTCAGGTCATTGTGAAGTTTACCCTTCCAAAATTGTAACAAATGTGCTATTTAAAGCTGCCCTGGCTGGGCACTGTGGCTCACACCTGTAATCCCAGCATTTTGGGAGGCCGAGGTGGTGGATCACCTGAGGCCAGGAGTAGGAGTTCAAGACCAGCCTGACCAACATGATGAAATCCCTTCTTTACTAAAAATACGAAAATGCCTGTAATCCCAACACTTTGGGAGGCCGAGATAGGTGGATCACGAGGTCAGGAGATTGAGACCATCCTGGCGAACACGGTGAAACCCCGTCTCTACTAAAAAAATACAAAAAAAAAACTAGCCGGGCGAGGTGGCGGGCGCCTGTAGTCCCAGCTACTCGGGAGGCTGAGGCAGGAGAATGGCGTAAACCCGGGAGGCGGAGCTTGCAGTGAGCTGAGATCGCACCACTGCACTCCAGCCTGGGCGACAGAGCGAGACTCCGTCTCAAAAAAAAAAAAAAAAAAAAAAAAAAAGAAGCGAAATGTGGTAGTGTGCTGCTGTAGTCCCAGCTACTCAGGAGGCAGAGGCAGGAGAATTGCTTGAACCTCTGAGGCGGAGGTTGCAGTGAGCCAAGATTATGCCACTGCACTCCAGCTTGGGCAAGAGTGAGATTCTGTCTCAAAAATAAAAAGTAAAATAAATAAATAAATAAATAAAGCTGCCCACCAAGGACACAGCCTGCCTTCTCTGATGCTCCCACCCCATCACCTGCCCTCCCATCCCATCCTGCCCTTAGACATGTTCATCCCACTCCAGTCTTCCTTGAGGCCCTGCCACCCTTTCTCCCTTTTTTTTTTTTCCTTTGAGACTGGAGTTTCACTCTTGTTGCCCAGGCTGGAGTGCAATGGCGCAATCTTGGCTCACTGCAAACTCTGCCTCCCATATTCAAGTGATTCTCCTGCCTCAGCCTCCCGACTAGCTGGGATTACAGGCATGCGCCACCAGGCCCAGCTTATTTCATATTTTTCGTAGAGATGGGGTTTCTCCATGTTGGTAAGGCTGGTCTCGAACTCTCAACCTCAGGTGATCCGCCCACCTCAGCCTCCCAAACTAGTGGGATTACAGGCATGAGCCACCGCGCCCGGCTCTCCCTCTTTTCTTATACCTGCCACCCCAACTCTGCACTCCCTGACACTCCCCAAAGACAGTGATTTGCACACTTTGCCCTGGCAGAGACCTTCTCTGTTCACACTTCCACCAGCCCTAGGTCCCTGTCCAAAACATTTCTTCGGTCCTCTCTCCTCTGGCCCCAAAAGGAGGCAGCATGCTCGGCATCAGGGCTCAGTCTCTTTATTAGGCAGCAGGAGGCGGTGACCCAGCTCTGTTGGGAGGGAAATGACACCAAGAGGACCCCAACCAAAGCTTGGAGGCAACTCATTGGAGAAGGGGTGTTGCAGGTAGCACGCCCAACCCTCCTGCTAGAACAGTGTAGGCTGCACCATCACTCCCCCTCTTCATCATCTTCTTCCAGGGGTGGCCGGTTCCGCTTGAAGAAGCCCACCTGGGGGTACACGGGGGCCAAGGTCAGGGTATAGAGATGATCTGTCAGCCTCAGAGCACGTGTGAGGAAGTATGCTAGCTACGAGCACCTCCCTGGACCAGCACAGAACACGAACCCCTCACAAATGGATGCCTTTTGACATTTACAGATAATGCATGGAACAAATTGTTGGGTTTTTGTTTTTTCTCCCGAGTTTTTTTTTTTTTTTTTTTTTTTTCCTTTTTTTTAGATGGAGTCTCACTCTGTCACCCAGGCTGTAGTGTAGTGGCTCGATCTCGGCTCAATGCAGCTTCCACCTCCCGGGTTCAAAAAAATGCCTCATGCCTCAGCCTCCCGAGTAGCTGGGTTTACAGGTGTGTGCCACCATGCCCAGCTAATTTTTAGTAGAGATGGGGTTTCACCCTATTGGCCACGCTGGTCTCAAACTCCTGACCTCAGGTGATCTGCCTGCCTCAGCCTCCCAGTGTGCTGGAATTACAGGCATAAGCCACTGTGCCTGGCCTCTGAATTTTTCTTTTTTATTTTATTTTTAAGAGACAGGGTCTTTCTCTGTTGCCCAGGCAATCCTCTCACCTCTTAGCCTCCCAAGCAGCTGGGACTACAGGTGTGGACTACCACACCTGACTAATTTTTTTAAAAAAACTTTTTTGTAGAGATGGAGTCTCACTATGTTGTCCCAAACTCCTGGCCTCAAGTGCTCCACCGCACCTGGCCCCCACCTGGAATTTTTATTTTATTTTATTTTATTTTTGAGACGAAATCTCGCTCTGTTGCCCAGGCTGGAGTGCAGTGGCGCAATCTTGGCTCACTGCAACCTCTGCCTCCCTGGTTCAAGTGATTCTCCTGCCTCAGCCTCCTGAGTTGCTGGGACTATAGGCACGCGCCACCATGCCTGGCTAATTTTTGTATTTTTAGTAGGGACGGGGTTTCACCATGTTGGTCAGGCTGGTCTCCAACTCCTGACCTTGTGATTCGCCTGCCTCGGCCTCCTAAAGTGCTGGGATTACAGGAGTGAGCCACCGTGCCCAGCCTGGAATTCTTCTCATACTGAAGTTTGTGTCTACGTGACTCGAGCATATGATGGTATGTGTTTGATTATTGTGGGTCTAGTGTGTGGTTTCCCTGAAAGCACCATGTCTTCCCTTCAGTGTGCTTGAGGCTTCTCCAGGTGCAGAGGAGCGAGTGACCCTCCAGGGCCACATAGGAAGCAAGGAATAGGGTCTAAACCAGTCCTTGGGCCTCTCGCCTCACTCAAGGAGAAGGGCAGAGCTAGGAGGAAGTGCGTCTTGTCCTCGAGACCAGCCAGGAACTCCTGAAGGCAGAACTTACACCCTGTATACCCTCTATATCCTGTGATTCTTTCTGGTGGCAGGGGTGTCTAAAGGCCCCAGAATTCCAGGCGCTATCCTTTCCAATAGTATGTACCTGGAAGTGTTCCCAAGAGAATGACATTTTTTGTGTTTGTGTGTTTGTTTTACCTTTTTTGCTCTACTAGAGAAAGACATTCTATTTCCTTCCTTCCTTCCTTCCTTCCTTCCTTCCTTCCTTCCTTCCTTCCTTCCTTCCTTCCTTCCTTCCTTCCTTCCTTCCTTCCTTCCTTCCTTCCTTCCTTCCTTCCTTCCTTCCTTCCGTCCTTCCTTCTTTTTTCTTTCTTTCTTTCTTTCTTTCGAGATGGAGGCTCACTCTGTTGCCCAAGCTGAAGTGCAGTGGCGTGATCTTGGCTTACCGCAACCTCCACCTCTACTGCCTTAGCCTCCCGAGTAGCTGAGATTACAGGCATGTGTCACCACGCCTGGCTAATTTTGTTTTGTTTTTTTGTTTTTTTTTTTTTTTTGAGACGGAGTCTCGCTCTGTCGCCCGGGCTGGAGTACAGTGGCCAGATCTTGGCTCACTGCAAGCTCCGCCTCCTGGGTTAACGCCATTCTCCTGCCTCAGCCTCCCCAGTAGCTGGGACTACAGGCGCCCGCTACCTCACCCGGCTAGTTTTTTTTGTATTTTTTAGTAGAGACGGGGTTTCACCGGGTTAGCCAGGATGATTTTGGTATTTTTAGTAGAGACGGGGGTTTCACCATTTTGGCCAGGCTGGTCTCGAACTCTTAACCTCAGGTGATCTACCCGCCTTGGCCTCCCAAAGTGCTGGTATTACAGGTGTGAGCCACCCCACTGGGCCGAGAATGACATTCTAATAATGGAGACATAGATCCCTGGTCCCTGGATTACCCACTTGGGTGGGCCACCATCTCTCCTTGACTCCCTGTGAGGCAAGGCGGGGCCAAGCCTGTGCCCCACTGGAGATTCCACCGTCCTTCACACCTCACCTTCCACATGGCCAGGACCAGGATGGTGAGCAGCAGCAGGCCGCCCAGCACACCCACCAGCACCCACCAGATTGGAATGGCCCTCTCCTCCAAGGCCCGAAGCAGCTGTGTCCGCACCTGGGGGCAAACCCACGTGTCTTCTCAGTCACCTTGACACCTGCCTTTCTTTCTTTCTTTTTCTTTTTTTGAGATGGAGTCTCGCTCTGTCACCAGGCTAGAGTGCAGTGGCGTGATCTCCACTCACTGCAACCTCCACCTCCTGGGTTCAAGAGATTCTCCTGCCTCAGCTTCCCGAGTAGCTGAGACTACAGGCGCGTGCCACCATGCCCAGCTAATTTTTGTATTTTTAGTAGAGACAGGGTTTCACCATGTTGGCCAGGATGGTCTCGATCTCTTGACTTCAATGATCCACCTGCCTCAGCTTCCCAAAGTGCTGGGATTACAGGCATAAGCCACCACACCCAGCAGACACCTGCCTTTCATAAAGACTCAAACCTCAGGCTGGTGACCTCCAGCCATACCACCCACCCATACCACCCCTCAGACCTTCCTGACTGGTCACTGACTGGGGACAATGGGTCCTGCAGGACTGGTCTCTGCTCCACCCCCCCACACTCACCTGAGCTTCCCCTCGTGGCAGGCTGAGCGGGGGCACAGCGTAGGGGAGGGAGGACACGTTGAACCATGCCTGTGACTGCAGCACAAACTGATCCAGTGGCCTCTGGACAGGTTGGGGTTGAAAGCCGTAAACACCCACACGAGGCCTATTGGTTGCAGGAGTCCAGGTCCCACACACCCGGCGGGGAAGCCCTGCCTCTGGCCTAATCCCACTGCAATCCCCCAAAGTAAACCTTGCCTTCCCTCTCTTCCTGCCTTCCCACACCAAACCCCGCCCCTCCCAGAGCAAAGTGGTCCCCGCCTAGAAGGCCTGGCCCTGCCACTCTACGGCCTCCCCCACCTGGTGGAGACTGGGCAGCCACAGGAAAGCCAGCACCGTGACCATGGCCCGCTGCCCGCGCGCCATCTCCTGCAGGTCACACTGCACCACAGTACAGGGCGCCGAGTCGCAGCTCTGAGGGGAGGCGTCGTCAGTCCCCAGCCCATCCTGGCCCATCACCCCATCACCCCCCACCCCCTTACCCCCAGGACCCAATGCAGAGGGGGCCGGGGGTTCAGGGAGCGGTGGCCTTCCCATCAGGAAGGGCCTTGGATCCGAGCTTCGGATGCTGTCTCCACTGGCTTGCTCACATAGTCCCAGAGATGCAGGGAGGGTCATCCCCCAGCGTGCAATGCCCAGAGCTATGACAACCTTGCTTTGGCATTATTTTATGTTCCTTAACGTACTGGGAAGCTTTAAAAAAGTGCAGGTGTCTTTCAGCTCACCCCAGACACAAGCCAGCGTGCTCCTCCATGTTGAAGTGCTCCCTGGGACCAAGCGTGGCCCACAGAGGCCCACAGCACACCCGGACCCCTCTCCCTGCTCCCATCCCCTCTGCCCCTTGGGCCCCGGGGAGGCCCCACTGGAGACCAGAGAGCCTGCTCACTACGAGAACTGGATCCTGAAGCCTCGAGGGCTGCTCGGGCTCTGGCAGGAAGATCTGTCTGCGATCCCGCTTGTGATGGGCTGGGTGAATGGGGGAGGGGCTGGGGGTGGGCAGCCCCCAGTCCACCTGGTGGGGCAAAGGAGTGGTCAGGCCTAGGTCTCCGCCGAGCCCCAGCCCACAGAGGTGCCCCGGTGGTTGGTCTGGGGCCCCCTTCACAGCTCTTTCTTCCACCCAGCTCTCACCTTGCGGGGGTTGACAGGAGGCTGTGGGAAGCACTGAAGGCCCCCCTGGGGCTGTATATTCACGATATAGAGCAGGTCGGAGTGCTGGGACTGCCCCGGGAGGTGGATGCTGAGGTGAAGGCCATTCACAGTCCCAGGGCCATTGTTGTGGAGCTGGAGGGGTGGTGGTGGCAGGGTGCGGGGAGCTCAGCCCCTCACCCGTGGTTCTGAGGACCCACTCACCCCAGCCCGGGACGCGAGGCTCCTCCCTACCTCATAGGTGTGCTCCACTTTGGGTCCCCGGCTGTCCAAGCTGTTCTGCTCCCTGTCACCTTCTTCTGCAGCCACCACCAGGGAGGCTGGAAAGGAGTTCCTGCAAGTGCCCAAGACCCCCAGAGACAGGGTGATGCCCTGACTGGCCTGTGGGGTTCCCCAGCGCCCCCTGGAGTTGAGAGCCCTGAATACCACCTCCATTCTCCACCCCTGGCGTCTCACCCTCGCAGCTCCACTTGGGCCTCTGCCCGGACTGGCACATCCAGCAGCACAATCTTGCTGTTTGGATTCTGGCTGTTCTTGCTAGAGGGGAGGGAATGAGGAGAAACAGGGCCAGGGACACCAGCCCAGTGACTCTCTGAGGGTGAGGCCAGAATTTTAGAGAGTTCAGAGAAAGCTAATTATACAAACAGCATGCCACACTGAAGTTAGGCCTGGGAAAGAACTTCCTCTACGGCTCCAAGACTCAGACATAAGTCTCTGAGGAAGAAAGGGAACTAGGCTTCTTCAAAGACCTTTTTTTTTTTCCTTTTTCTTTTTTTTTTTTTTTTTTTGAGATGGAGTCTCGCTCTGTCACCCAGGCTGGAAGGCTGGAGTTCAGGGGCCCAATCTCAGCTCACTGCAACCTCCACCTCCCAGGTTCAGTTCCAGCTATTCTCCTGCCTCAGCCTCCTGAGTAGCTAGGATTGTAGGTGCACACCACCACGCCCAGCTAATTTTTATATTTTTAGTAGAGATGGGGTTTCACCATGTTGGCCAGGCTGGTCTCCAACTCCTGACCTCATGATCCGCCTGCCTTGGCCTTGCAAAGTGCCGGGATTACAGGTGTGAACCACCGCGCCTGGCCTCAAAAGACCCTTTTGTATGGAAGGGAGCTGAGGGGCTCTGCACGGGGGTCAGACAGGGGAAGGGTGGTGGGTAGGCACGCTTGCTGGGTCAGTACCTCCGGATCTGCAGCTGGAAGGACACAGACTCCCCAGCCTCTTCCAGATTCCCCACGCTCACCAACATCGCGATTCCTATCTGGGAGATCACAAAAAGGTCACTGCCCAAATGCTCCACTTCGGACAGCCCTGCCCTGAATGTGGCTTCCAGTCTTCACCCTTCAAGATCACCATTATTCTTTCTTTTCTTTCTTTCTTTTTTTTTTCTGAGATGGAGTCTCACTCTGTCACCCAGGCTGGAGTGCAGTGGCATGATCTCGGCTCACTGCAACCTCCACCTCTCAGGTTCAAGTGATTTTCCTGCCTCAGCCTCCTGAGTAGCTGGGACTATAGGCGTGTGCCACCATGCCCGGGTAATTTTTGTATTTTTAATAGAGATGGGGTTTCGCTGTGTTGTCCTGGCTGGTCTTGAACTCCCAACCTCGTGATCCACCCATCTCGGCCTCCCAGTGTGCTGGGATTACAGGCGTGAGCCACCATGCCAGGCTACCATTATTATTTCTATTTTACCTGGAAGCCCACTGGGTAAAGGGGCTCAGAGAGGGAAAGTCACTCACCCAAGGACATGGGGCGAGGGAGTGTGAGGTCCAAGATTCTGGCCCAGAACTATGCAGTTCTAAAAACCTCACCCCTAAAATCTGGTTGTTCATGAGCCACTGGTGGAGACCCAGCACCACGACCCAGCAGCCTCACCTGGGTGTTCTTCTTCATGGGATTGCCCAGCTCACACAGCACCACCCTGGTCTCATTCTCCTTCTTCTGGTTACAGATGAGTCTCTCAAAGCCCTTCAGGAAAGCAGTTTCAAGAAAGAAATTACAGGCATCAGCATCATATATATATTTAAGCTCCCTTGGAAAGTCTGGAAAGATTTGTGTGCCAAGGTAGGGAGGTGGGTTTCTTGGGGTGGGATCTCAAGGGACTGTCACATGCTAGTGTGTGTATTGCTGTAGCACTATTACTTTTTATGCATTTTCATTTTGGAAATAGAAAACACAAAACATTAGAGTATGACCCCATTATTATAAACTACATTAACAACATAAAAATAAATATATACTTATGTGAGTGCCAGTCAATATTGAAAAAAAGACTGGAAGGAAATCCTCCAAATGTTAACAGAGGTTCCTGTTAACATTTGGTTCCTAAGCCTTTTTTGTTTTTCTGGTTTTTGTAATAGAGTTCTGGAATTCTGTGCCATTAGCAAGTATTCCTCTTTCAAATAAAAAATTAAAAATTACATCTTTGACAGCAAAGCAGAAGAGAAGAGAGACTCTCAGGGAGGGAGATGAGAGAGCCAAGGCTCTAGCACCTCCCAGATCCTGGGTACTGTTCCCAGGGTGGGGGCCATACCTCGACGTTGCTTAGGGCCCGCATGTAGTGGGCCCCCTGGGGCAGATGCACGGCCAGCTCTGCTTCATAGGCCCCCTCGCCCTCGTTGGCTGTGTCCATCTGCAGCTTCAGGACATTATCTGCCCCAACTAGGAGCGGGGAGCCTGTCCTGTGGGGAAAGAGGAGTGAAGCCAGATAGCCTGGGTCTGGGCCCAGGATGTGGGAAGAGAGGGGACTCAGGTGGGGAGCAGGTATGACGGGCAGAAAGAGCCAGGATCGGGCGGAGTGGGAGGCCTCCTCACACGCTGGCAGTGAGCTGAAGCTGGGGCACACACACGTCATCTTCCCCGCAGTCCAGGACGATTCGTGTCTAGGGGGACACATTGGGGTGTGTGGGTAAGCTGGGGACGTGTGAGGTTTGGGGATTACATCAGGGTTAGGAAAACAGTGGGCTTTGGGTTCACATAGGGGCTTAGGGAGTAAGAAGATCTGAGGATGAAAAGGAGTTTGGAGATGGGGTTCTGGGGTTTATTTGGAGGTTTGAGACAATGTCAGGGTTTATCAATTTACATTAGAGCTTAGAGGATACTGGGATTGTTAGGTGATTATTTTATTTTATTTTTTTTGGAGACAGAGTCTTGCTCTGTCACCCAGGCTGGAGTGCAGTGGCACAATCTTGGTTCACTGCAAGCTCCGCCTCCCTGGTTCACGTCATTCTCCTGCTTCAGCCTCCCGAGTAGCTGGGACTACGGGCTAAAAAATTAGCCCACACCCGGCTAATTTTTTTTCTGTGTATTTTTAGTAGAGATGGGGTTTCACCGTGTTAGCCAGGATGGTCTTGATCTCCTGACCTCGTGATCCGCCCACCTCGGCCTCCCAAACTGCTGGCATTACAGACATGAGCCACTGCTCCCGGCCTTTTTTTTTTTTTTTTGAGACAGAGTCTCGCTCTGTCACCCAGGCTGGAGTGCTGTGGCACAATCACTGCAACCTCTGCCTCTCGGGTTCAAGTGATTCTCCTGCCTCAGCCTCCCAAGTAGCTGGAATTACAGGTGTGCATCATCATGCCTAGCTAATTTTTTTGTATTTTTAGTAGAGATGGGGTTTCACCATGTTGGCCAGGTTGGTCTCCAACTCCTGACCTCAGGCAATCTGCCCACCTCGGTCTCCCAAAGTGCTGGGATTACATGTGTGAGCCACCGCAACTGGCCGGATTTGAGGTTTTCATTAGGGTTTGGAATTACATCAAGGTTTTGGGGTTCACATTGCATCTTGGCACTAACTCTAATCTTGACTTGTTGTCAGGGGTCCTGCACCTCCCTTGCCTGTCCCCACCTGTCCCTACCTGCTCCTGCACATGGGTGTCTCCATGCAGCACGACAGCAGGGGCCATTCCAGCCTCCGTGGGCGGCAGGGACACATTGAGGCTGAGCACAATGGGGCTCAGCTTGTCCCGGAATTCGGCCTCATCCTAGGATGGGGGCAAAAGTTAGGCCATCTTGCTACCATACACATCCCACCTCCTCCTGGCCAGTCGGCACCGTGTCCTGACTACCCCCGGACTCACAGCACCCAGCTCAGTGCCCCAGGGCTGGAAGAACAAGCGCAGTGGGTGTGTTCTACTCGCCCAGCCCTGCCAATCCCCTGCCTGGGCGTACTCGAAGGAAGGCCATGGTGGTGTGGCAGATGGGGCTGTGCTTTCCGCCCAGATCCAGGTTCAGGGTGGTGCCTGCCTGTTGAGAGCCCAGCAGCAGCACCCGCCGGCCCTGGCGGGGCTTCTGCCGGTCCAACTGCAGCTCGGCATTTAGGGCTGGCAGGGCAAGCAGAAGAGTCAGGACCTCCCTGGCCAGCCTCCGGGGGAGTCCAAGCCCACCTCCCTCCTATCCCCTTCATGCCACTCACACAGCTTCTGAGGAATGTTGTGCCCAGTGGCTCCAACACACATCTGGATTTTGAAGCTGCAAAGACATAAGTGGGGCTCAGGGGTTGGGGCCTTTCTGAGGTCCCAGATCCTTCAAGGCTCATGCCCTCTGCCTCCTCACCAGCTCACGGGTGTCTTGGTCTGGGGTAGGACACAGCTCTTCACAGCAGGATTCAGTGAATCTTGTACCAGTAGCTGGACAGAGGCCTTCACCACTGGCTGAGCTCTGATGGGATGGGGTGATGGGGTAGGCTCGCCACTGTGGCTCCTCCTGGCCTGGCCTCCTCTGATGGCATGGGACCTTCCCCATCCTGCCCCTGGAGCCAGCGCTCACCTGTACACAGCCACCTGGTTGGCCCCGTAAGCTCCCACAATCAGGTCTACAGACATGGAGGAAGGGGTCAGAATTGGCCATTAGAGAGGGCGTGCGATCCTCATCTCATCTTCCCAGGGGTTTCCCCACACCACCTCCCCCACTGGAGGTTTCACCCAGCCCCTCTGGCAGTCCACAGTGGGACACCAGGCCAGCCATGAGCCCCTGGCCATGTCTCTCGGCACTTCCAGCAAATGTCCAAGGGCCTTTCTTGGGCATTTCTAACTGGAGGCAGTCCAGGGCACCTGGGTATCCGTTGTCATCGATGTCTACGGCACCTCGAAGGGAGAAGCCAAAGGCAGAGCCTGTGGGGAAGGGGCTTTCCAGGACCTGGGAGGGACGTGAACTCAGCCCCTCACTCTGACCCAGGAACACCAGCACTTGGCCCCGGCCACTGGGACCCCCGTAGGGGGCAGCCACTGCAATGTCTGGAAGGAGTAACAGAAAGGGAGTGGCCAATTGTTATTCAGCCTCCCTAGATGACTGTAAAGCTTTCCTGAGCTTCTCTGGGCACATCCCAGGAGACCAGGAAAGGGGTACAAAGTGTGGGTGAAGGAGGCACTGCCCTACCCTCCAGGAGTTGACAATCAGGTGGGAGAGGGACCTGCCAAGTAGGATTGTTATAAAAAACAGTGACAACTCTGTCTATTGAGGAAAATATATCCTGAAAATTAAGCATCATTATTCCTTTTTCTAAATTTATTATTATTATTATTTGAGATGGAGTCTTGCTCTGTTGTCAGGCTGGAGTGCAGTGGTGCGATCTTGGCTCACTGCAACCTGTGCCTCCCCCGTTAAAATGATTCTTGTGCCTCAGCCTCTCTAGTAGCTGGGATTACAGACGCCTACCACCATGCTCGGCTAATTTTTGTATTTTTAGTAGAGACGGAGTTTCACCACACTGGCCAGGCTGGTCTCGAACTTCTGACCTCAAGTGATCTGCTTACCTTGGGCTCCCAAAGTGCTGGGATTACAGGTGTGAGCCACCTTTTACATTTTTTTTTATTTTTAAGACCGAGTCTTGCTCTGTCATTCAGGCTGGAGTGCAGTGGTGCGACTATGGCTCACTGCAGTCTTAACCTTCTGGGCTGAAGCAGTCCTCCCACCTCAGCTTCCCAAGCAGTTGAGACTGCAGCCACCATGCCCAGCTAATTTTAAAAAATTTTTATAGAGATGAGATATCCCTGTGTTGCCCAGGCTGGTCTCAAACTCTTAGGCTCAAGTGATCCTCCTGCCTCGGCCTCCCAAAGGGCTGGGATTCCGGGTGTGAGCCACTGTGCCTGGCCATCTAGCATCTATTTCTTTTTTTTTTTTTTTTTTTTTTTTTTTTTTTTTTTTTTTTGAGACGGAGTCTCGCTCTGTCGCCCGGGCTGGAGTGCAGTGGCCGGATCTCAGCTCACTGCAAGCTCCGCCTCCCGGGTTTACGCCATTCTCCTGCCTCAGCCTCCCAAGTAGCTGGGACTACAGGCGCCCGCCACCTCGCCCGGCTAGTTTTTTGTATTTTTTAGTAGAGACGGGGTTTCACCATGTTAGCCAGGATGGTCTCGATCTCCTGACCTCGTGATCCGCCCGTCTCGGCCTCCCAAAGTGCTGGGATTACAGGCTTGAGCCACCGCGCCCGGCCTAGCATCTATTTCTAACCTCTCCATTCCATCAAGCTCCCAGCCCCGCCACTTCCTTCAGCAGGTGACATAATCTCTTACTTCAGGAAGAGAAGCAGCCCACTGTTATGCTATAATCCCATACTGACTTTCTTCCCGCTTTCCCATTTGAGCCTGGAAGAGGTTTCCCTCCTTTACCCTGACACTGGGCCAGTCACCCTCCCACCCCCTGAGGCATCACAGGGACTCTCTGCTGGCTCATCCCCCCATTTCCCCACAACATCATTTTCAACCTACTCCATGTTCTTCCACATTGAAATAATCTTGCCTTGACCCTCATCTCTTTTCCATAATCACCTTTTCTCTTTTTCCTCTCATAGTCAAACATGTCCTTTTTTTTTTCTTTCTATTCCTCAAATTCCTTTTTACCACAAACCTGTTGAAAGAGCTGTTTACATTAGCTGCCTCCAATTTTTCACCTCCATTCATACCTTACCCAGTTGCATTCTGGCTTTTGACCCTACCTTGACCTGAATCAATTTATGTCACTGTCACTAATAATCTCCTCCCCCCTTTTTCTCTTTCTTCTCTCTCTCTCTCTCTCTCTCTTTCTCTCTTCCTTCCTTCCTTCCTTCCTTCCTTTCCTTCCTTCCTTTCTTCCCTTCCCTTCCTTCCCTCCCTCCCTCCCTCCCTCCCTCCCTCCTTCCCTCCCTCCCTCCCTCCCTCCCTCCCTCCCTCCCTCCCTCCCTCCCTCCTCCTTCCTTCCTTCCTTCCTTCCTTCCTTCCTTCCTTCCTTCCTTCCTTCCTTCCTTCCTTCCTTCCTTCCTTCCTTCCGTCGCTCTCTCTCTCTCTCTCTTTCTTTCTTTCTTTCTCTGACATGGAGTCTTGCTCTGTCGCCCATGCTGGAGTGCAGTAGTGGCGTGATCTCAGCTCAGTGCAACCTCCACTTCCTGGGTTCCAGAGATTCTCCTGCCTCAATTTCCCAAGCAGCTGGGATTACAGGCATGAGCCACTGTGCCCGGCACCCTCTTCTTGCTAAAGCCCATGGATATTTCTCCAGCCCCATCGAATTGTACCTTGCAGCAGCAGCAGGAGCTGCAGCACGCACTTCCTCCTGCACATGCTTTTTAACACATGCTCTTCCTTGAGTCCCTGGCCATCAGACCCCCAGGTTCCCTCCTCCCTCTCTGGACACTTCTCTGTCTCCTTCTCAGACTCACCTCCTGTATGAGTCACCTAAATGCTTTTGCTCCCCAGGGCTCTATCCTGGGCCTCTTCTAATTTCACAGGTTCCAGGACCTCATCCACTTTCCCCAAACCCCTGTCTCCCATTCAGATCGATCTTGTGGAAGCGGGGAAAGCCGCTCCCACTGTTCTTTAGATATTTCCGCCTAAAGCACCCAAGCCCTTCAAGCTCAACAGGTCCAGAGCTGAACTGCTGATCTCCCACCTCTCCCCAGCACCTGCTGCACGGCCTGAGTTCCAGGCAGTGGAGGGCATCACAGGCACCCAACTCCAACCTCTCCCCTGGCCCCACATCCAGTCTCCCACCAAGTCCTAATAATCCAAGTCCTAAATATCTGTGAAGTCACTCCCATCTCTAACTGCACCGCCAAAATCCACATCCAGGTGGTCATTGTCTCTTGCCTGGATTAAGGCAAACACATCCTAATTAGTCTCCTTCAACTCTCCCATCTGCTCTCCACTTAGCACCCCAGGTGCCTAAGCTACATACTTATATGCTTAAAACCCATCCTGGTTCTGGCTGCCCTCAGGCCAACTCCATGCTTTTTGTGTGTCTGTTAACCCCTCTGCACCTAGTAGGGCTCCTCTCTTCCCTCACCATTGTAGCCATCCTGGTCGAGGTCGCCCAGGGGTGCGATGGCAGAGCCGAATCGCCCATAGAGCTGTGTGCCAGTCAGCAGGAGGCTGGGGGCACCCAGCGTGTGGGGGCCTCGCGGCTGCAGGAACAAATACACACGCCCCACTTCGGCCAGTTTTCGGTCTGCCCGGCTTTCCATATACAGTGGAGCGCCCACCAGCAGGTCATGCCTCCTGTGGGCCAGATGAGTGGTTATATGGGACTGGACAAGGGGGATGTCGGGGCTAGGGCCAAATTTCCCCCACCCTTGCTCTCCTATTCCTCCGGTGAACACGTAACGTGAGAGGAGGGGCTAGGAAATAGAGACAGAGGGCAGCTCTGGTAATTTGGGACCCAACTGGGTAGGGGTGGGCCATGTCCCTCCTCACCCATCCCCGTTGACGTCAGTGACAGCCACTGAATGCCCAAAATACGAAGCCATCTGCAAGATGAGGAGCACCATCATTCAGGTCGCTGGACCAGCATCCTCTCTAAGAAATGGGCCCTCACCTCCCGTAAAATATTCTGAAGTCTCAGTTACCCCTCCACCCAGCCACTCCCACTGGGACCTGGCCCCCACCTGCTCTCCGTGTAGCCGGTGCAGCCTCTGGTAGTAGGAGCCCAAAATTTCCACCTGCATGGACAGCGAAGGCGAGAGCATCACTCTTTTACCCAAAGCAGCCTCCCACTCCAGGTGAGAAAGGGCTGTTTGGTGGCGGGGGTGGGGGGCGCTCAGGGGTTGTCAGCCTGAGGACTGGGATAAGGGGCTTCGGGATGCCCAGTTGGTGGGGGCACTTACCGCTCCCAGCGTCCAGCTCCAAGTGGGGGCACCGACGACATACTCTGACGACAGGGAGAGCCAGGCTCAGGGAATGAGAGCCTTAGACCCTACCCACTGCCCGCTCCCCGTTCTGCACCCAGGGAAGATTTATGTGCAGGAAGATTTCCCTACACAGGGAAGATTTCAGGAAGGCGCTCCTCCCCGGGCTGGGCTCCCCAACTCCCGCCCTAAGTGGATTTCTTGCCTGTAGTGTTGAGATCCCCGTCGAACTCGCCCACAGCCACCGAGTACCCTGAGGACACGGGCGCAAATTAGTCTTTCCCGGGGAAGGAAGCAGGGAGGGGACGGAGGGCAAGGAAGGAGGAGATTAAGGCCACTCAGCCCCAGCTCTGCCTTGTGCAGATGGAAAAACGGAGGCCTTCGAGGGGCCAAGCCCTGCCCCAGACTGCACTACGAGTACGCGATGGAAGGGAGCGGTGGGCGCATGGGAGGTGGGCGGTCTGCGGGGAAGCCGCAGGAGCTGAGGGCGGGAGCGACTTAGGCGGTGGGCCGGCCGGCAGGGGTGGGCATGGAGGCTCCCGCAGGGGCAGGACCTGACCGTCTGCGGTGAGCGGTGACCCTTGGGGTGTTGGAAGTCTGGAAGGGAGGTGTTACCCCAGTAGCCGTCGAAATACTCTGGGTTGCTGGAGTCGAAGGAGAGGCTCTGGGAGGACACGTGCCACAAAAGGATGCCTGGGCGGTAACTCGAGAAAATATCCGCAATTGGAGCCTGGGCCAGGAGACCTAGGGCGGAAGGGACAGCGGGCGTGGGGCCCAAACCCCAGCGGTCTCCCCGGGCCGCAAGAAGGGAGGGAGGTATAGAGATGGGCACGTACCTAAGAAATAATAGCCTCCAGGAGCCCCAAGCACCAGCTCCCCCGCCTGGAAGGGAATCCCTGAGGGTGAGAGGGGGCCCTGTTTGGGAGCCTCCCCCGTCCGCTTTTGCTCCCTGCTTGCCTGAGTGACCACGGAGCTGAAGCCCGCTTCACAGTAACGCTTGTCCCAGCCTGCGGGAGACAAGGAGGAGGGGTCAGCGCAGGGCTGGAGGGAGGCGCGCGCGAGCCCGGAGGAGGGCTGGTGGGATCCTACAGGGGCGGGGCCTGGAGTCGGCTGTGCCCTGGGGCTAGGCCGGATCCAAAGCAACGGCTGCGGCGCTGGGGGCGGGATCCGGTGGGGGCGGGGCTAAGCCGTCGCGAGTGGGCGGGGCCAGGTCTTCGAGGGCGCTTACTAAAATTATTTTCCACGTAAATGCGGCTCAGGGTGTTCCCGCGACAGGGGGAGTACTCGGCGCGGCGGCCGCTCTCTGGCTGAGCCAAAAAGCAGCTGCCTACGGGCGTCTTCTCAGCCTCCTCGGTCTTTTCTAGGACGTTCCAGTGCTGCCAGGGGGCGCAGGCCTGGAGAAAGGCCACAGGAGAGTGGGGAAGGGCGCGAGACTTGGGCTCCTGCCGGCCCCGCGTGTCCCTGCCCCCGACTGTTCCCGGTGCCCTGTACCGCGGGGCCCACCACAATGACGTCGCTCCAGCTGACGACCGACGCCCCTAGTCCTTGGCGGGCCTTGAAGGTTTGTAAAGTCTGGGAGCCTACATTTCGGGTCTCATCACCTGGAAGGCAGAAGAAGGGGTGGAGCGCTGAAGCCCGGCAGTCCACGTCCCTCTGGCCCCACCCTTGTTCTCCTTGCCTGGGACTCACGGAGGTCAAAGAGTAGCGAGGGGCACTGGCCGCCCTCGGCTCTCCAGGGGCACAGGAACACGCCGCCCGTCTCCTCCTGGCTGGGACCCAGGGTCCGTGGGGCGCCCACCACGATGGCCACTCTGCATAGGAAAGCTGGGTGAGCGCTGCGCAGATTCCAGCGTATCCCAGACCCTGGCGACGGCGCTGGGAGCCCTGCCCGGAAGGCGATGTGGCGTGGGGGCACCGGACCATCTTTCCTCAATGACACCTCACAGACCACCGAGGTGTACTTCTTCATCTTATGGACAGTGAAACCGACTCTCAGCGAGGGCAATCACGTGCGTAAAGTAACCCAGTGAGTTGAGAGTAAAGCTGGGACTATAAGGGGTTTGAGATCTTTGCTGAAAAAGACCTAAACTCTGTGCAACATCTCCATCCTTCCACCCACAACAAGAACCAGAGGTTCACATGCTCCCTAGAACGCCTGTCTAGACTGTTACCAGATCCCTCCCCGCTTTTTTTTTTGAGACGGAGTCTCGCTCTGTCGCCCAGGCTGGAGTGCAGTGGCTCACTGCAAGCTCCGCCTCCCGGGTTCATGCCATTCTCCTGCCTCAGCCTCCCGAGTAGCTGGGACTACAGGCGCCCGCCACCACACCCGGCTAGTTTTTTGTGTTTTTAGTAGAGACGGGGTTTCACCATGTTAGCCAGGATGGTCTCAATCTTCTGACCTCGTGATCTGCCCGCCTTAGCCCCCGAAAGTGCTGGGATTACAGGCGTGAGCCACCGCGCCCGGCCCAGATCCCCTCTTGAGAGCTGGTTTTAATGAGGAAAGGTAGAAGGTACCTCTGAAGTGGGGCTGGAGTGTGTGTGCTGATAGAGATGAGGGCCCTAGCAGATCTAGGTTTAAATCACAATTCTGCCATTTGTGAAATAGGAATACCAATTTCACAACCAATGACTTTTTCACAACCAATCAAAACTGTCAGGAGTAAATGTAATAAATACGAGTAACGGTTAGCAGGGTCCCAGCCAAATACATAACAAATGCTCTTGAAACAATGCTATAATTTTAAAAAATAATTTTGTTGTTTTGTTTTGAGACCGGGTCTCATTCTGTTGTCCAGCTGGAGTGCAGTAGCACGATCACAGCTCACTGTAGCCTTGATCTTCAGGGCTCAAGTAATCCTCTCCCCTCAGCCACCCGAGTAGCTGGGACTGTGGGTGTGCAACACCATGCCTAGCTAATTAAAAAACATTTTTTTATAGGCCAGTCATGGTGGCTTACACCTGTAATCCCAGCACTTTGGGAGGCTAAGGTATTACAGGTGTGAGCCTCTGTGTCTGGTCTATAATTTTTTTTTAGCCGCAGAATGTTTAAATAGTGCCAATGGGATCACTACTTATAGGAGGGGAGATAAGCAGGAGTGGGCACAGGAAGGAGTTGAACTGATTCAGGCCCAATGACAGCATTCGCCAACACCCACAAGCTCTGGAGCTAGAATGACCCTTCAAAATTGTCAGAGTTGGCCGGGCACGGTGGCTCACACCTGTAATCCCAGCACTTTGGGAGGCTGAGGTGGGCGAATCACCTGAGGTCAGGAGTTCGAGACCAGCCTGGCCAACATAGTGAAACCCCGTCTCTACTAAAAATACAAAAATTAGCCAGGTGTGGTGGCATGCACCTGTAATCCCAGCTACTCGGGAGGCTGAGACAGGAAAATCGTTTGAACCCGGGAGGCGGAGGTTGCAGTGAGCTGAGATGGTGCCACTGCACTCCAACCTGGGCAACAAGAGCAAAATTCTGTCTCAAAAGAAAACAAGAAAAAAAAGGCCCGGCGTGGTGGCTCATGCCTGTAATCCCAGCACTTTGGGAGGCCAAGGCAGGCGGATCACCTGAGGTTGGGAGTTTGAGACTACCCTGACAGAAACCCCGTCTCTACTAAAAATACAAAATTAACTAGATGTGGTGGCACATGCCTGTAATCCCAGCTACTTGGGAGGCTGAGGCAGGAGAATCGCTTGAACCCGGAAGGTGGAGGTTGTGGTGAGCCGGAGATTGCACCATCGTACTCCAGCCTGGGCAACAAGAGCCAAACCCCATCTCAAAAAAAAAAAAAAAAAAAAAGAAAAGAAAAGAATTGTCAGAGTTGATGAAAGAGGGAAAGAGGGCTGGACCCTTATCAAATGCCTCCCCACCCCCCGCCTCCACTCTCCCCACTCGCCCACTTCTCATTGTTCAGTCACTGGATGTGGGCCACCTTGGGAGGGGACTTTAAGTGAACTGGCTGTCTTCAGCAGAGGAAATCTCCTAAGTGGCTGACACTTGAAGGCTATGTGCCATTGCCACCCATTACCACCCCCTGAAGCTGGTGGGCACTGTGTCTCTCACAGTAAGTAGCTCAGGGTACACACTGTGAAGAGAAGGAGCCAAGACTCTAATCTTGGGCACTCTTGATTCTGAAGCCTGATCAATACTAACCATTAATGACCTATTGCTTCTTTTCAAAAATTTATAATGTTGGTGGAGATGAGGGAAATGGAATAGAAATGCAAGATTGGGGAGGGTAAACAACTTTAGTTCTGCAAATCAATTTTTTTTTTTTTTTTTTTGAGACGGAGTCCCTCTCTGCCGCCCAGGCTGGAGTGCAGTGGCCGGATCTCAGCTCACTGCAAGCTCCACCTCCTGGGTTTATGCCATTCCCCTGCCTCAGCCTCCCAGGTAGCTGGGACTACAGTCGCCTGCCACGTCGCCCGGCTAGTTTTTTGTATTTTTTAGTAGAGACGGGGTTTCACCGTGTTAGCCAGGATGGTCTCGATCTCCTGACCTCGTGATCCGCCCGTCTCGGCCTCCCAAAGTGCTGGGATTACTGGCTTGAGCCACCATGCCCGGCCCTGCAAATCAATTTAGGACATGTGCTCCTCTCCGCATTTCTTTCTTTCTTTTTATTCATTTATTTTTTGAGACAGAGTTTCACCCAGGCTGGAGTGCAATGGCGCGATCTCGGCTCACCACAACCTCTGCCTCTCAGGTTCAGACGATTCTCCTGCCTCAGCCTCCCGAGCAACTGGGATTACAGGCATGCGCCACCATGCCCAGCTAATTTTTTTTTTTTCTTTTTTTAGTAGAGACGAGGTCTCTCCATGTTGGTCAGGCTGGTCTTGAACTCTCGACCTCAGGTGATCCACCCGCCTTGGCCTCCCAAAGTGCTGGGATTACAGGCGTGAGTCACCACACCCGGCCTCCTCTCCACATTTCAAGGTGTTGAGGGTGGAGTGGTTCATACAACTGACCCTTGGGGAAAAAATAAAGCATCAACTCTTGTTTTCCCTTGGTTCTTGCTATAGTTTCAGTGCCCATCACCACACCTGTGCCCTGCCCTTACACCTTCACCTGAACCAGTCCCCCAGACCTCAGCATTCTTGACAAGAAATCAACCTGAATAGGCCCCACAAGTCACCTTGCTCAACTGCCATAACAAATGGAAAACTTGAAGCCCCCAGAAGCAGTGATGGGGAGGGGTCCTGCTGTCTCCCAATACCCAAACTTCCCTCACAGCTCACCTCCCATGGCTGTCCTTGTGGAAGTCCAGTGAAAACCCAAAGTGGCTGCCATTGGGGCCTGCATAGAAGGTGAGATGCACTGGGTCCAGATTCAAGGCCCAGGCTGGAGGGGCAGCACAAGGTCCCAAGAGCAGCAGCACCCACTCCAGAAGCCAGAGGGCTTGCAGTGGACACAAAGCTCTGGCCATCTTCCTTCTTCCACAACCTCCCAGGCAGGAATGGGCCAGCTCCTCCTTCTTCCCTTCAGATTCCTCCACAGGAAGTCTTTTCTTATCAAACTGGAACCCCAAGTAACTTGCTGAGCAATGGGCAGAGCAAAGGGCTATAGCCCATGGACTCATGGTGGCTAGAATTGTCAGGAAGTGGGTGAGGCCACTTCCTGACATGGCTGAAAGCCATGAGTCCTCCCTTTTCCTGAGAATAGTTTATTACCGAGTCCTATTGGTTCTGCCTGTCAATGATGTCTCTTGAATCTTTACCCCATCTCTACTACCACCATGCTAGTCCAAGCCACCATCACTTTCTGCTTGGGATACCGTGATTGCGAACTAGTCCATACCGGTCTACTCTAGCCTACAGTTCTAATCTCCTCCCTTCCCCCATCTGGCTGTACAGCTGTGGTGTTTTGTGACTTAGCCAGAGGTTGGGGAAGGAGAAGGAAGCTGCTGCCCCCTGATAAAACCTGAGGCTGCTGTATCTTTTTGGATACGGCATTTACCCGCTTCCTCCTAGGACCTTGGGCGGCCTCAACCAGCCATACTGGCGCAGCAGCTTCCTCACTTGTCTGTCTTGAGCCAAGTTTTAGTGTGGCCACAGCAGTGCAGTCAGTGCTGGGGACAGGGTGGTGAATGGACCTTGGTCTAGGTGGCAAGGATATTGGGGATAAAGTGGAGTTATTCCAGGGAATTTTGACTCACAGGTTCTGAGGTTATGCATTAGCTGTTCAGTTGAAGGTAGGCCCTCAATCTTTTTTGGGTGATGGAGCTCTTGTCTAACCATTAAGACTTGATTCTGGTTGGGGTCTTTGCCTAGGGGAGCCTTCCCTGACTCCTCAGGCTGGCCGCATGGGCTCATACACATAGGCACAGTATTGAGCACACTGTTTACTCATGGTCTGTTCACAGGATTATGTAAATGAGTCCCTTGGGAGCAAGGCTCCTTGCTACAGCCCTAGAGACTACCCAAGAGTCCAACATGTAGTACGTGTATTGCCGAAAGACTGGACGGAAACACACACTAAGGATGTAAGATGCAAATATAGGGTGACAAAGTGAAGGGATGAGTTTTGAGCAGAAAGACAAAGTCATTTTCTCTGGTTAAGCGAAAGAGGAGGAGTGCCAAGTCTTACTGGCACTCATGCCTTCCCAAAAAAGCAGGTTCTCAGGAAGGAGATTCAAGAGGTCTGCTAGGGGTAACCATAGCCACATTTTCCTTTTGATTTCTATTTTCTGACCAAACTTAACCATTGTATCCTGCTCAACCACCCTGTGCCATTTTGAAGTCCCCTCATAATTTACTACCTCAGCATAGAGCTAAGAATCTTATCCTTTATAGGACAGGAAGCTAAAAGCCCAGACTTTGGCCTGAGCCTTCTTCATTGCTGAATTCCCAGTGTCAAGTACATGGGAGGCATGTGATTAATGTATTTGCTAGAATGAATACTTAACCCAATCCTCTACTTACCTTCTATCCTCCCACTGTCCTCAGGTGAGTGAGTGCTGTATTACTGGTGTATTCTGTGAGGCCAAATATTAAGTCACATTTCACTCAAGTTTTCAATAAGTATTTACTCTGTTCAAAGCACTGTGTTGATAAAGGATACAAAGATAACCATCAGGCCAGATACAGTGGCTCACGCCTGTAATCCCAGCACTTTGGGAGGCTGAGGCAGGAGGATGGCTTGAGCTCAGGTATTTGAGACCAGCCTAGGCAATACAGTGAGACCTTGTCTCTATTTTAAAACTATAAAAAATAAAATATTTTTAAAACTCCAAAGATAGCCATCAATGAGCCTTAACAGCCCAGAAAGAGTTAAGACATGAACACACATAACTGCAGCAGAGACAGTAAAGCATACCTTGAAAAATACACAGATTATCAAAGTCATCTATCATTGTTCCTCGTAACAACCCTAGGAAATAAGTACTATTATGCCCATTTTATAAACACAAAACTGTGGCACAAGAGTTTTAGGTGAATTGCCCACGTTTACACAGCCAACAAATGGCAAAACTAAGATTCAAACATAGGTTGCACTTGAACTCATGTTCAAGTTGCCTTTTATCAGAGAATGAAAGGGTTTTTAGGCATCGAGAATACATGAGAGCAGCAAAGGAACACAGAGGTGGGGAAGGACAAGTAGTTGACTCAGCATAGCAGAGTGCTTAAAGGGGTGGACTGAGGCACAAGGTGGGAAAGGAAAGCTTGGGGGTTCTAATTACTGAAGGTCCTTGAATGCTGTATTAAGGAATCTGAACTTTAATCCATGGGAGATGGAAAATCATAAAGATTTTAGCCAGGCACGGTGGCTCACGCCTGTAATCCCAGCACTTTGGGAGGCCAAGGTGGGCGGATCAGGAGTTCGAGACCAGCCTGGCCAATATAGTGAAACCCTGTCTCTACTAAAAATACAAAACTTAGCTGGGCATGGTGGTGCATGCCTGTAATCCCAGCTACTTGGGAGGCTGAGGCAAGAGGATTGCTTGAGCCTGTGAGGCGGAGGTGGCAGTGAGTCGAGATCATGCCACTGCACTCCAGCCTGGGCGACAGAGTGAGACTCTGTCAAAAAAAAAAAAAAAAAAAAAAAAAAAAAGAAAAGAAAAGAAGAGGAAAAGAAAATTATAAAGATTTTTAGCAGGCCGGGCTCGGTGGCTCAAGCCTGTAATCCCAGCACTTGGGGAGGCCGAGACGGGCAGATCACGAGGTCAGGAGATCGAGACCATCCTGGCTAACCTGGTGAAACCCCATCTCTACTAAAAAATACAAAAAACTAGCCGGGCGACGTGGCAGGCACCTGTAGTCCCAGCTACTTGGGAGGCTGAGGCAGGAGAATGGCGTAAACCCGGGAGGCGGAGCTTGCAGTGAGCTGCCACTGCACTCTAGCCTGGGTGACAGAGCGAGACTCCGTCTCAAAAAAAAAAAAAACAAAAAAAAGATTTTTAGGCCAGGTGTGGTGTGGTGGCTCACGCCTGTAATCCCAGCACTTTGGGAGGCCAAGGTGAGGATTGCTTGAAGCCAGGTGTTTGGGACCAGCCTGGGCAACATAGTGAGACCCTGTGTCTACAGAAAAATTAAAATTAGCCAAGCATGGTAGTGCACACCTGTAGTTCCAGCTACTGAGGAGGCTGAGGCAGGAGAATCACTTGAGCCTAGGAGTTTTAGGTTACAGTGAGCTATGATTTTGCCACTCCACTCCAGCCTGGGCAAGAGAAAGACTATGCCTTAAAAACAATTTTTATTTTTATTTTTATTTTTTGCTGGGCATGGTGGCTCACAGCTGTAATCCCAACACTTTGGGAGGCCAAGGTGGGCAGATTGCTTGAGGCCAGGAGTTCCAGACCAGCCTGGCCAACATGGCGAAATCCTGTCTCTACTAAAAATACAAAAATTAGCTGGGCGTGGTGGTACACACCTATAATCTCAGCTGCTTGGGAGGCTGAGAAGGAGAATTGCTTGAACCCGGGAGACGGAGGTTGAGGTCAGCCAAGATTGTGCCATTGCACTCCAGCCTGGGCAACATGAGTGAAACTCCATCTCAAAAAAAACACACAAACCACAAACCAAAAAACACATTTTTGACCTTTTTTTTTTGGCTCAATTCTGATGCACAATCCTCAGTTAATGGTATTTTACTTGGCTCATATTCTTTTTATTTTTGAGACAGGGTCTCGCTCTGTCACCCAGGCTGCAGTGCAGTGACCTGATCATGGCTCACTACAGACTTGACCCCTGGGCTCAAGCAATCCTCCCACATCAGCCTCATGAATAGCTGAGATCACAGGCTTGTGCCACCATGCCCAGCTAATTTTTAATTTTTTTTGTAGAGATGGGGTCTTGCTATGTTACCCAGGTTGATCTCGAATTCCTGAGCTCAAGAGATCCTCCTGCCTTGGCCTCCCAAAGTGCTGGGATTATAGGCATAAGCCACTGCGCCTGGCCACTTCGCTCATATTCTTCAATCAAAATGTTTACTATGTATTCAGCGTGAGATACGCTGAGGGCTGTGGGGGGGGGGGGGGGTTTATAAAAATCACTCCCTGTTCTCTCAGAGATCACAGTTTTACTGGGAAGCAGTGAATACAAAATGAGTTGCATTCAGATTCTGAAACGCCAGTAAGCTTACACAGAACAGGGAATTAGGTCCTAGTCAGGAAGGCCACCGAGGAAAATGCTGCAATAATTGAGATATGAGTTGGTAGAAGTGAGTGAAGCTGTCTTTGGCAAATAAGAATGGAAATGGCTGACGAGGCCTGAATTAGTCATCAAGGGTGAAGAGGGAGTATTTTCATGTTTCAGGCCAAGGCGGTCATTTCTTTCTGGGTAAAGATCTTTGCTATTTTAGGAATATAGGCAGATCTGAGCACTCAACCCCAGGTTCAAGTTGAATAGCTTCTCTTTAATCAAAGGGAGAACATAGATATATCAAACAGAGTAGGAAAGAAATGTATCAAAAGAGAGTAGGAAAGAAAGCCGTTTCTTCTTGAAAGGCTGAGGTTGAGAGGGAAAACTAATTTATCACTACAACTCTATGGTAGCTTTCGATGCTAAATTTTCCCTGCCTCTTTTGTGATTTTTTAATATGGAAGAGTAGGGGTTTTATCTTCTCAGTAACAATTAGGCCATATTTCCTTATACCAAGTAGAGGTGCTCAAACATTGTAGTGGTATTAAAGGGCTGAGGAGAGTAACTGAAGACTGGCACACAGAACTCCACCTGGAGGACGAAAGTCCGGCAGATGATTCTTGTCATCTTAGTGCCCTTATAGTAGTCCAAAATCCTAAAATTCAAAGCCGGAAATTCCACACCCATTTAGTAGGCACCTATATATACACCATATATTCTACTACACACAGATTATATATCTAAAATGGAAGGAAATCTTTCCTCTTGTAGGAAAGAGGAAGCGGAAAGGAGGTATACATTCCAATACATCTACCTACAACTGAGAGAAATTAACTACTATGACCTCCTCCCACACCATCATCTTTCCTCTCTTTGCATAGCCTGAGCTTTCAGAAGCACAACTGCAAACATCTCATACTGGTTCACAGGAATCTATTCCTTGGTCACTTCAAACAAGATATTATTTATAACCCACACCTGCAACCCTACCCAACTTTGAGTGGATAGGGCAAAAATTACGACAGACTCTGCTAAGTTTCCACAAATCATTGGTTTATTAGAAAGTTCCTTTCCCTCATTTTACAGCATATATATCTCTATCATATGTGATAAAGTTAAATACAATCTGTTATGCTTGTAAGTAAGGATAGGTTATTTTGTTTTGTTTTTGAGTTTTAAAATCACTATTCTGGAAGTTAAAGAAAATGCCCCGAGGAAGGCAAAGAGGCAGCCAGAGTATGGCTCAATCTACAAGCTAATGGGAAGCAGCACAAAAATGTTAATACTGTATTATTTATTTACATGGGCTGAAAGCAAAGAAAAATGAGTCCCTTCACTTACACAGATGATTTCGTTTTTCCAGTGCTAGTTATACAAGAAGTGATGCTTCTGAATCAGACAAGGAGTACTGAACAGGTAGGAGGGTGGGTGGGCAGTCAAGAGTGTGCTTGCCTGCCACTTTCTTTTCATAAATTTAACACTTTACTGAGAATTTGAGAAGGCAGGAACACAGAGCCCTGGTCCAGGTAAGTATGGTTTTTCTTGTCAAGTGACCAACCAACCAATTCTAGCCACAGGAAGTAGTTAGGAAAATGCCAAAGAGGGAATTGTTAACCTCATCAAAGGAGATGGGACCTGCAATACAATCCCCTTTGGGTCAGTGTGTTAATTGGGGCTGAGAGCCTGGGTGAAAGGCAAGAAGAGGGGCAAAAGAGGCTGAGGTGGTAATTCCTCTAGTCAGTGTCATAGGAGAAAAGAAACAAGGAACGTTTACTGTTTAAACTGAGCTGGGCAGAGGGCATGGAAACTATGAAGCAAAATAATCTGAAATATCTGTAAGTGTGCTCACCTCCCAACAAAAGGAAGAAGACTGTCCCAACTCATCCTCCAGCCTACTTCTACTTCAGTTTCTACCAACCCAAAAGGCACATTAAAAAAAAAAAAAAAAAAAAAAAATTGTCAGAGGGGGCTAAGTACTAGGAAGGCAAATGGACTGACTGCCTTGAACAAGGTACCCAGGGAAACCCAGGAATCCCCCCCAGACAATCACCAAATCTCACTGCTTCCAGACAATAAAGCTGCTGAGTCCCCTCCTTCTCCTCTGTGGGGTCCACCTGTTTCTCCGTGAAAAACAGCAAAAGTACATGAGGGAGACTGTTAAAGATGAGTATCCCTCAGAAGCCCCCGGCTGACTGCTGCCCATTAGCTCAAAAATCCCAGTACTGGGGGCACTACTTACTGCAAATTACTTAACAATTTGTCCCAGCAAAAAATGTTTTAACATTTTATAGTTCATAACTTCAAAAAATACATAAGCTTGGTAAAATATACATGCTTAGTCAGTTTTGCATCTAGCAGAAAACAAATATTTTATTTTTTGTTTTATAACCTTTAAAGTTTCTTAATTCAACTAGGGCAAACATATTTACACAAAGCCACCAGAACGAGGATCACTTAAAGAGCTGGATGTAAAAAATATTATTGCAGTATACTACAAATATGGAACCTTTTTTATATGAGCTACAAAAAGCAGCATTTACGTTTATAGAGTTCAGTGCAATTTTTTACATTAAAAAAATCCTATAAATTAAGAAGGAAACATCAACACAACAGAAGAAAGTATACCCTTCACTTCAGACACATGAGCTCCTCTCTGGGAAAGCACATGAGCAACTCTTATGTTCCACACAGCTTTTATTCATGATAGGATCTTCTTTTCTGGGATATGGAGATGCCTCTTCTGGGATGAGCGACACCAGGATAACAGTGCCAAATGTGGGCTCCGTTGATGTGGGAACTGGATGGAATTGCAGCCTGAGTTATATCAGGTTCCAGGTGAGACTCTTTCCACCTCACCTGGGATAACATAATGTCACCAAGGATGGTCAAAGACACTACCCCAAAGTGGTGGCACTTCCACCACTAGAACAGCTTGGCCCTTCCTGTGGCGCTGAGAAGGCAAGACCAGATGGGCCCACAGCAAGCGCTTTGGTGACAATCCACTGGCCAGAGAGGAGGAAAATATTTTAAAATTTATAGAAAGGAAGAGCAGAGGAAAAAGCAGAGGGAGGAGGGGATTATCTAAACTTGACAGTTTGGAGATGTTGCTGCAGATGGGGTGGGTAGCACTTACTGGTGTTCCCTAGCTTAGAAACACAGGAGAGGGAGGAACAAATTGAGAGGAGGACAGGAAAAAGAAATCCCTGATAGTAAACTGAAAGCAAACTTCAAATCTAAACCCACCCGTGAGCCAAAACTCAATTCTTTGGCTGTCAGACACTGCCCATCCCAGCTTCTACTTGCTGGTATTAATAGCTCAACCAGCCCCAAGGGAACATTTATGGGTCTCCTCCCCTGGTCCTACCTAGGATCCCATCCCCCAACTCATGTGCCATGGCTGGGAGGATGTTGCAGGTCCTGACCTGAGAAGATGGGGTGAAGTAGTGGGTGAAGGTGGAGGGCAGTGGCAGCTGCTGCAGCAGGCCGTGGGGCAAGCAGGGTGGGGTAGAGGGCAGCATGTGGGACAGGATGAAAGGTGAAAGGCCCAGGATGGATGGCTGAGGCGGGAATGATGTGGATGGGATGGCTAGCAAGAAAGGTGGCAGGGTGGCCAGGGATGATTGAGTGAGTGAGGTGGGACAAGGAAATGGGGGTCAGATGGGGCTGGGGAATATGATGCACTTGGGCAAGTGGTTGGGGATGGGGGTGGGGGTGAATGCCAATGGCGGCGGCAGCTGCGGCAGCATGATGTTGTAGGATGGCATGCTGAACAGTTGTGATGGAGGTGGCAGAGGCTGTAGCTGGCTGCTGAATGTGGATGGGTTGCAGGGCTGGTGTAGCTGGGGCCAGGGCAGCTGAGGCTGGAAAGGCCTTTACTTGCTTGGCCAGAAGCTGCTGCTGGATGTGTTGCTGAGCAGCCTGTTGGAGCTTGCTGTACTTCTCCATCTCCTCAGGGGTGAAGGTGATGGGCTGGCTCTCTAGGGGGGCCAATGAAGCATCCTCAGCCCCATCTGTTGACTCAATACTAGGATCCCCACTGGGAGGCGCATAACTGGGGAAATGCTCAAGGTCTGGTGCTATAGGCAGCAAGCTGGATTCCACAGGGCCTGGTTGACTGCTGCTATCCAGGGACTCCAGGGTGTCCCCATCACTGGGGTCGGGGAGGTAGTTATGGGAGATGGTTGGGTCCCCAGGGTAGCAGTCAGAGTGTGCTGGGGTGCCTAGTGGAGCCACAGGGTGATCAGCAGTAGCTTCTTCAGACTTTGGCTCTTCTGGGGGTGGGTCTAATAAGGGGCCAGTTGTTTCCTCTGAAGGGAACTGATGCCCAAATAGGGCATCACTACTCCCTGAGGGCCCCTCTTCTGTCTCTGACTGTTCTTGCTCTTCCCCCCTTTCCAAGCCAGACTCTTCACATTTCTTATTGGGCTTTCGGGTAGCTGGGAGCTTCCCTATCAGTGGAAGGACAGGCTTATTGCCAAGAGATGGGGGGAGCTTGGGCCCAAAGTAACCTTGTGGGGGGTCCTTGAGCTTGGGCCCAGCTTTATTAGGGGTGGCCTGCACCTCCTCACTCACACTAGGTTTCCTCTCCACTTTCCTTGACTGGATCTTCTCCAGTAGCAGTTTAGCAGTAACAGAGTTCTTGTCTTCAGGACTGCAGTCACTTTCTGACCCTCTTCCTGTGCCAATGTTGCTGTTCTGGGAAAGTGGACCTGTTGCTTTACTGTCATCTCCTCTGCCATCATCTTTCTTCCCAGGACCTTCTCCCCGGCCTGATCGGAAATAGTGGGGGGACTGGGAGCGGTAGATCTTAGAACGAATGAAGTCCCGACGCCCAGAATGCCTCTCCTCAGGGCTCTCATGACCCCATGATCCCTTCCTGGAGCCTGATCTCTGGGAAGGGCTCCTGGTGCTGCGACTGCGGTCCCGGCTATAGCTCCGGCTCCGTTGCCAGCTGTGGGCTGTGGTGCTACGGCTTCTCCGCTTGCTCCGACTACGACTACAACTGCTGCTTCGGCTGCGGCCCCGGGATCTTGAGCGCTCTCTGGTATGACTCCGAGATCGGCTTCGGGACTGGCTGCAACTGAGGCTATAGTCATCATCAGAAGATGAGTATTTGTGCCGTTTTGATCGGTGTTTGGAGCTGGCATAGTCTGAGTCATCCGAGTCGTGGGAGCGCTTGGAGTGCCTTCGTGATCTGTCGCTGTAGTCACTGTAGCTGTCATCAGAGTAACTGTGCTGTCTACTATAGCAGCTCTGGTCTGAAGAGGCATCTGAGCTACTTGAGTAAGAACGCCGGGAAGAACGATGTGAGGAATGGCGCCGGCCAGACCTTGAGCGGCTGCGGGAATGCTCACTGCCTGAATCTTCCTCTTCTTCTTCCTCACTGTACTGGGATGGAGACTTCTGGTGCAGTCGGTGTGAGGAAGCATCATCACTATCCTCATCTCCACTACTGGGTTGGCTCCGATGGCTAGACCGGCTGCTCCGTTTGGTGCCTGCTCTTCGCTGGCAGGATGAAGGTGGAAGTTCACCTTTGTGTTTCCTCCCACTATGGTCTTGGGAGCTGCTACCACCCCCACCTTCCTCCTTTTTGCCACTGCTCCCCTCTTCAGCTGGGAGGGATCTCCGCTGGGAATCATCTTGAGCTCGCCGCCGCCTTCTTGGAGGTGCAGGACTGCCACTCCCAGGGGGTTCTGGTTTGGGTCCTCGTTCAGAATCTGCTGGGGCTGATGACTTATTCTTCTTTCGTTTTCGTTTCTTGCGCTTCTTAGACTTCTCCCCCAACTCTGCCTTAGAGCTTTTCTCTTCTGTGTCACCCTTGTGTTTACGTTTGTGTTTGCTGGATTTTTTGTGCTTCTTTTTCTTTTTGTGCCGGTGGGACTTCCCAGATCGTTCTTTCTTGCTGGGAAGGCTTCTCCCTGTGTCTTCCGTCTCAGACCCATGGCTACCCCCAGGCTCCTGCTTGTTCAGGCTACTACAGGCAGACCCTGAAGCAGGTGCGTCCATTCTGCCTCCTGAGGAACGTACTATTTTCTCTCCGCCCACTTCCTTGTTTTTATTTGGCTCACCAGGATCTAGGCCTTGGAGATGGTCCTTTGAGGAGCTTCCTATATCCTTTGGTTTTTCTGTCCCTTTAGTTCTGGCATCTTTGTTCCTTGAAAGTTTAAAGTCAAAATATAAAGGGTTACAACTGTATGAAATGGAGGGTTCTGCCTTGGTGAAAATTAATAGTTCTGATGGCCACTGGAGGGCAGTGCTTTCATCTTTGCTCAAAACTGGGAAGAAGGGACCAGTAGGATGTTTGGGTCCTTCTTGGCTTTCTTTCTCTGCTGGGGTGGCCAGAGAAGTTTCTTTAGAAGAGTTGGACTCACACATTTGGGTCTCTGAAACCTGCTGACTATGACTCTCTAAACTCTCATCACTTACATCCCCTCCTAAGGCCTTCTTTGCCTCAGCTTTGCTTCCTGGTTCTGAGGGCTCGGTCATGCTGGTTTCCTCGGGCTGCTCAGAGACTTCACTAAGTGTCTTTTCTGCTCCTTGGCTTGCTGCCGCCTTGATGCAGCTTCTAGGCTTGGGAGAACTGCCTTTTTTACTCTCTGGGGCATTCTTTGGGTGTGTACTATTATCACCTTCCATTTGTTCACTGGCTCTCATAAAAAGTAGGAAGGGAAAATTAGGTTTTACTTTGCAGTGTGCTGGGGGGATGTAGTGGTAATATTCCGGCTCTGTAGCCCCAGCTCCTTCTTCTCGCTTCATCCTTTTTAATTTGGATAATGTTGAGGCAAGGGACCCTCCATCCTGAGGGTCTTCATCTTCTTTTTTACCATCAAGATTACTGCTCCCATCAGAGTCTCCTACCTTCTGCAGTCCTTGGTCAGAACTCTTCTCATCAGGTTTTGTTCCATCTTCAGAGGTCCCTTCCTCCGCGTGGTCCTTGAAAACTGATGCTATTGATTCGAGTTTGACAGGAGCCTTCTTGGCAAAAGAAAATGACACTCCCAATTTTTGCAATGGGGTCCCCAGATTATTCTTAATGCCAAAGCTGATGCCTTGGGAGGCTAACCCAGGAGCCTGGGCCAGTCCAGTGGTATTAGTGATTTGTACTGCAGTGAAAGGGCCTCCTTTATCTGTGGAAAATTCAGATCCCAGGCCACAAGAAGCAGTGGCACTTGTGCCACTATTTGTAGCTGATTCATCTTTATCATCTTCTCCACCTTCTTCATCTACAGCCACTGTGGTTGGTTTGAACATGGGACCACTTCCAGGTGCACTACATGACGTTTTAGAAAAATAAAAAGCAAAGAAAAAGCAGGTTTAGGAGTACATTCCATAAACCTTATAAAATACTAATCTCATATCCTATCATTCATTATAGGTAGGTCTCAAAGACGGTAAGTGGTGGTCATAAAACGTGACTTTCTCAGAGGTTAGGCAAAGACTCATTCTGTTAACCTGCCAAATTCCCAGGGCCAGCCAGTTATTACTGTTTTTTCTTAAGCTGTCTAAAGTATAAAAAGCTGGGTGTGGTGGCTCACGCCTGTAATCCCAGCACTTTGGGAGGCCAAGGCGGACAGATTGCTTGAGGTCAGGAGCTCATAACCAGCCTGGCCAACATGGTGAAACCCTGTCTCTACTAAAAATACAAAAATTAGCTGGGCATGGTAGCACCTGTAATTCCAGCTACTTTGGGAGGCTGAGGCAGGAGAATCACTCTAACCTGGGAGATGAAGGTTGCAGTGAGCCGAGGTCACGCCACTGCACTCCGGCCTGGGTGACAGAGCAAGACTCCCTCTCAAAAAAAATGAAATAAAAAATAAAGTACAGGCCGGGTGCGGTGGCTCATGTCTGTAATTCTAGCACTTAGGGGGGCCAAGGCGGACAGATTGAGGTCAGGAGTTCGCAACCAGCCTGACCAACATGGTGAAACCCCGTCTCTACTAAAAATACAAAAATTAGCTGGGCTTGGTGGCGCACGCCTGTAATCCCAGCTACTCAGGAGGCTGAGGCAGGAGAATCTCTTGCACCTGGGAGGCAGAGGTTGCAGTGAGCTGAGATCATGCCACTGCACTCCAGCCTGGGTGACAGAGTGAGACTTTTTTTTTTAAAAAAAAAAGTACAAAAAGTAAGACTTATGTCACGACTGAAGTAGCGCATTGTTACTATATTTCAGATCTCATTTCTTATTTTATTCTATCCATTAGTATGTTACCTAATGTATGGCTGTACATGTATTCACATCGGTTTTATTTCATTCTATTAAAGAAAAACTCTTGCTGGGCAAGGGTGGCTCACATCTGTAATCTCAGTGATTCAAAAGGCTGAGGTGGCAGGATTGCTTGAGGCCAGGATATCAAGACCAGTCTGGGCAACATAGCGAGACCCCACCTCTAAAAAAAGAAAAAAAATTAAAATTTCCCCATGCCTTCAAATTTCATTTTTTTTTTTTTTTTTTTTTTTTTTTTTTTTGAGACGGAGTCTGGCTCTGTCTCCCAGGCTGGAGTGCAGTGGCCGGATCTCAGCTCACTGCAAGCTCCGCCTCCCGGGTTCACGCCATTCTCCTGCCTCAGCCTCCAGAGTAGCTGGGACTACAGGCGCCCGCCACCTCGCCCGGCTAGTTTTTTGTATCTTTTAGTAGAGACGGGGTTTCACCGTATTAGCCAGGGTGGTCTCGATCTCCTGAACTTGTGATCCGCCCGTCTCGGCCTCCCAAAGTGCTGGGATTACAGGCTTGAGCCACCGTGCCCGGCCTCAAATTTCATTTTTTAAAAATGTGCGTATTCTGAGTTAAACACAGAAACTTCCACTGTGCTACTTATGGCAATCTGTGGTATGTCTGTCATATAAACTAAAAAGTCCATGCCTATCTCCTGGGTACTATAACAAGCATTTGCTTTGGTTTTGTGGCAGTTTCTGGGCACTCAGTACTACGGTCATAATGTTACCTGAGCACTTTCATCTTTGACAAAAGGAATATCAAGGAGCCTCAATAGTTTTAAACTGATGATCTTGCCTGAAAGTTTTATTTTTTTGAGGTGGGGTCTGTGTTGCCCAGGCTGGAGTGAAGTGGCATGATCATAGCTCACTGCAGTCTCAAACTTCTGGCTCAATCCTCCCACCTCAGCCTCCTGAGTAGCTATGACTACAGGTGCACATCACTATGCTGGCTAATTTTATTTATTTATTTGAGACAGTGTCACTCTGTTGCCCAGGCTGGAGTGCAGTGGTGCGAACTCGGCTCACTGCAACCTCCACCTCCCGGGTTCAAGTGATTCTCCTCCCTCAGCCTCCCAAGTAGCTGCGACTACAGGCAAGCACCACCACAGCCAGCTAATTTTTATATTTTTAGTAGAGACGGGCTTCATCACGTTGGCCAGGATGGTCTTGATCTCTTGGCCTCATGATCTACCCACCTCGACCTCCAAAGTGCTGGGATTACAGGCGTAAGCCACTGCGCTCAGCCCATGCTGGCAGATTTAAAAAAACAATTTGTAGAGACAGAGTCTTGCTATGTTGACCACATTGGACTTGAGCACCTGGCTTCAAGTGATCCTCCGGCCTCTGCCTCACAAAGTACTGGGATTACAGATGTGAGCCACCGTGCATCTGGCCTGCAATTTTTATAGTGTGTACACTATACAGTGTACACTATATCCTTAAATTCCAAATCAAGAACTAAACAGAATCAGATACCTATTTGTACGATGTCCTTGTTATCCAAACCCTAGCTAATAGCTATCCTCAACTCAGGGACAAGTATATTCAGACAATGTGTAATCTCTTTTTTTTTTTTCTCTCTCCCAAGCCGGAGTTTCACTCTTGTTGCGCAGGCTGGAGTGCAATGGTGCAATCTTGGCTCACTGCAACCTCTGCCTCCCGGGTTCAGGCGATTCTCCTGCCTCAGCCTCCTTAGTAGCTGGGATTACAGGCATGCGCCACCATGCCCAGCTAATTTTTGTATTTTTAGTAGAGACAGAGTTTCACCATGTAGGTCAGGCTGGTCTCAAGCTCCTGACCTCAGGTGATCCACCTACCCCAGCCTCCCAAAGTGCTGGGATTACAGGTGTGAGACACCGTGCCCTGCCAATGTGTAATCTCTTGCTATCTAAACTGTTGCTACTGGGAAATGAGAACTCAACAGATTTGGAGAGCAAGAAATACTTACACTGTGTTATGAAACCTACTCCACAGCAAACAAATAAAAAACGACCCCCTGGGCCAAACTGAATAAAAAGGGGATTCTGTTTTTTTGAGACAGGGTCTTGCTCTATCACCCAGGCTGGAGTGCAGTGGTGCGATCACAGCTCACTGCAGCCTTGATCTCCCAGGCTCAAGCGATTCTTCCACCTCAGGCTTCTGAGTAGCTGGGACTACAGGCATGTGCCACCATGCCCAGCTAATTTTTAAGATTTTTTTTTTTTTTTTTTTTTTTTTAGAGACAGGGTCTTCCTATGTTGCCCTGGCTGGTCTCGAGCTCCTGGGTTCAAGTGATCCTCTTGCTTTGGCCTCCCAAAGTGCTGGGATTACAGGTGTGAATCACTATGCCCAGCATGTGCTTTTTAATATAAATGTTGGAAAATGGGAATAATTGTAATAGCGTCATCATTTATTGATTTCTTGAGCATCTTTGATGTGCCTAGGCATCCCTTCAAGCATTTCCAAGGTAATAACTCAATCATTTCTCATAACAACTCTAAGTTGTTCTTATCTCTATCTTACAGATAAGGAAACTGAGGCATAGAGTTTAGATATAATTTCATTACATCACATAAATAGTAAGAAAAATATGGCCTCAAAAATACACATACTTAATCAGTATATTATACTACAAGTATATAGATATGCTTTTAGTTTGAAAGAAGGATGTATTAAACATTTTAAGGAAATGGAGGACATTATATTAAGTAAAATAACCCAGACACAGAAAATTATACACTGCAGGTTGTCACTCATATGTGGAAGCTAAAAAAAAAAGGTGATCTCATAGAAGTAAAAAGTAGAACAGAGATGGATATGGTAATTACCCTGATCTGATCACTATACATTATATGTGTTGAAACATTACATATATGTTGAAACATTACTAGGCAACCCATGAATATGTACAATTATTATTTGTCAATTAATAAAAACTAAAGGTTTAGAATTTTTTTTTTGAGATGGAGTTTCACTCGTGTTGCCCAGGCTGGAGTGCAATGGCACGATCTTGGCTCGGCGCAACCTCTGCCTCCCAGGTTCAAGCCATTCTCCTGCCTCAGCCTCCCTAGTAGCGAGGATTACAGGCATGTGCCACCATGCCTGGCTAATTTTGTATTTTTAGTAGAGACAGGGTTTCTCCACGTTGGTCAGGCTGGTCTTGAACTCCCAACCTCAGGTGATCCGCCCGCCTCAGTCTCCGAAAGTGCTGGGATTATAGGTGTGAGCCACCGCGCCTGGCCACTTTTTTTTTTATTTTTTTTTTGAGATGGAGTCTCGCTCTGTCACCCAGGCTGGAGTCCAGTGGTGCAATCTTGGCTCACTGCAAGCTCCGCCTCCCGGGTTCATGCCATTCTCCTGCCTCAGCCTCCAGAGTAGCTGGGACTACAGGCGCCCGCCACCATGCCCGGCTAATTTTTTGTATTTTTAGTAGAGATGGGGTTTCACTGTGTTAGCCAGGATGGTCTCAATCTCCTGACCTTGTGATCTGCCTGCCTCAGTCTCCCAAAGTGCTGAGATTACAGGGGTGAGCCACTGCGCCTGGCCCAAGGTTTATAATTCTTAAATCTTAATTTAAATTTTAAATTATAATCTGAAATCTATAATTTAAAACTTTAAGGATTATAATTATCTGTAGAACCCTCTGATAAAAAATATCCTCACCATTCAGCTTGTTTTCTTTGCTCTGCCAACTCATGGAGACGCCGAAGGGCTTTTTCCTGTTTTTTCTCATCCTTGCGGGATCTTGAAGAGACATTTCGAGCAAACTCTCTCTGCTTGAGATCTTTTAATCTCTGGGTTAAAAGAAAGAAAGATACAGAGGGTGGATGATTTACAGTAACTTGAGAATCAGAAAGCAAAGCCTTTAGGACATGACCCTCAACCAACAGTCATAGTATTAGTGTAGAACACATTATCATATTCTCTTATGGTAATTGAAAACACAATGGCTGATTACTTTGGGTATAGCACTTGCAGTATCTGCATTTCTAATTAGGACAGCATATCATTTGCTTTATTAGGCAAAATAAAATGATCTCAAATGCAACAAGCAAATTTTAGAACACTGGGAGGAAAGAAAGGGACCTGCTCCTCCAGGATGCAAAACTAGACAAACAGAACATGAGATAAATTGTAATAACACAGGCCAAAGAGAACAGAACGGGGTTAGGCTAGTACAGAAAGTTACCCAGGTGAAAGATCTTGAAAAGCAATGTACAGCTTACATGGGGGGTTATTTGAATTAGAACAAATAGAAAGCATACTTTTATTTCACCATAAAAAGGTGTCATTTTTTTTTTCAGCATGAATAGAGGTTTCCCGTAACTATTAAATAAACCCAAGAGAGGTCTTCCAGCGCTAGCATGTTTACAGCTCACCAGTCTGACCACTTTTATCTGGTCAGCCTGCTGAAAGTAGTATGTGAGGCTTTGCATTCCTTCATGGTCCCTGAGAGGAATATCTAGGGGATGAGGAGGGAGAGCTGAGATAAGTCAAAGATTTTATTACTTAAAATCCAGATAACAGAATGGGTCTTTTATTTTCAAAAGCTACTGTATAATTTTCCTTAAAATAAAACAAATACAACCAAAAAAGAACAGTGTTATGACACACTGGTGACAGAACCCAGACATATCTATCTGCAATGAAGACAGAAATAAAATTATTCTCAAGACGTTAGATAATAACAAGACACAAACAAAACAAAATATATACATTAGCCTATGCTTTTACAACAGCATTGGGAAAAGGAATTTGACCCAGTATAAAGTGGACATTGCTTTGTGGAAAGGCATGATGTTCAACAGACAGAGGAATTTTCTTACCTAGTATTTATGAAATGTGTTTTGAATCTTTTTAAATTGGGAGGGGGGAAGGGTAAAAAGACACACACAAAAAAAGATATACAGCTAAAGACACTAGTAGAAAAACTCACTCTTGTGATCTGGGCTCCCAAATTAGAAGGATTTGCTTTCAATACATCAGCTGAAAATGTCACATCACAAAGAAAAAAAAAGTAAAAAATAAAACAAGAGTGGAAGAGAAAAAAAAAATAAAGCAAGCATTACTACACAAGCTCTCTTAGATGAATCTGTAAACTATTATACTGAACAATCAGGGACAAAGCCATCAACTCTAAAAGGGCTGGGGAGAAGGGAAGCACCTGTACAACATATATATGTGTACATACACACAGACTGACACAGTAATCCCACCTAGAAAAATGGAACTACCTGTATTTCTTCCAGAAAAATGGTTCCAGAACTTTGGAAAAGACCATTGTGGTACAAAAAGCAGTCCTGTTTCCATTAGCCCTTATTTTGGGGGAAGTTCAAGTAATGAATAGCTGGCAAAACTATTATTGCCCATAAGATTTTTTTTTTTTTTTTTTTTTTTGAGACGGAGTCTCACTCTGTTGTCCAGGCTGGAGTGCAGTGGTGCGATCTTGGCTCACTGTAGCCTCCGCCTCCCAGGTTCACGCGATTCTCATGCCTCAGACTCCCAAGTAGCTGGGATTACAGGCATGCACACCTATGCTTGGCTAATTTTTGTATTTTTAGTAGAGACGAGGTTTCACCATGTTGGCCAGGGTGGTCTTGAACTCCTGGTCTCAAGTGAACTACCTGCCTCGGCCTCCCAAAGTGCTGGGATTAAAGGCATGAGCAACCACACCCAGCCCACAATTAAGATTTTTATAAAACTACTTCAAGATAAAGGATCAACTATTTTAAATAAACATGAATTCTAATTTCCTCCTCCTGAGGGGAATGGGGCAAAGAAAAGGCTTATCAGGCCTATTATATGATTACCTTTGGCCACAAACCTAGCTTTTCTTCCCCAAACACGTAACAGGCTCTCTAACCAAGATTTATATAGAATATAATGTTCTTCTCATATCTGCCGTTTTCTCTTTTTTTTTTGAGGCGGAGTTTTAATGTTGCCCAGGCTGGAGTGCAGTGGTGTGATCTTGGCTCACTGCAACCTCTGCCTCCTGGGTCCAAGCAATTCTCCTGCCTTAGCCTCCCGAATAGCTGGGACTACAGGTGCCTGTCACCACGCTCGGCTGAGTAGAGATGGGGTTTCCCCTTGTTGACCAGGCTGGTCTTCAATTCCTGACCTCAGGTGATCTGCCCGCCTCACCTTCCCAAAATGATGGCATTACAGGCATAAGCCACTGCACCCGGCCTGCCATCTCTCTAGCCACCTGCTAAGACTGGAAAATTTCCCCATGCCATTTCCTCCCCTCTTACAAATATTTCATTACTTTTAGGAAGCATTTTTCAAACTACAAGACACTGTCCAAAAGAACAATCATTTAATCAAAGTATGGAGTCCCCAGGCTGAGTCAAGATTAGGCTTTCCATTCAGCAGCCACTTTGTACAACCTTGAAGTTGAAGGAACAGGACCATGTCCACATCATGCTGAAGACATCCTATCTCAAGTTCCTACCACAGGAACAAGGTTGGAGGCAGAGACGGAAGAAGATGGGATGATGCAATAAAACGAATCTAAACTGCAGGCTCCCTCTGGGCAAACCTATCCTAAGAATACCCTACAAAGCTTAGGAAAGGCTCCTAATATCACATTTACAAACTTTACAGTCAAGTCTGCAGTCTCAAAAGCAGAATTGAGAACCCCAGAATTCTAACCCCAACCTTAAGAAACAGGACTCAGCAAACCCTATCAAACTGAGTATGTATACTTGTGGTTTCTCTCAGACGAGGAAAATCTGGCAACTTTTTTTTTTTTTTTTTTTTAAAAGAGACAAGGTCTCACTTTGTTGCCCAGGTGGGAGTGCTGGGGCTCTTCACATGTGTGATTCCACTACTGATCAGCATGGGAGTTTTAACCTGCTCTGTTTCTGACCTGAACCGGTTCACTTCTCCTTAGGAAGCTTCGCTGGTCCCCCGCTCCTGGGAGTTCATCACATGATGCCTAACTTAGTGCAGACACCCAAGGAGCACAGCGCACTACAGCTCAGAACTCCCGGGCTCAAGTGATTCCCCCAGCCTCAGCCTCCCAAGAAGCCAGGACTATAGATAGGCATGCACCACTACGCCCAGCCAAGACATGAGTTATAATGTTCATATTTTCCTTTACCTAGAAGGAATGCCTAACTCCAAGTGTCTCCTGTCTACTCAAGGTCAAACTAAATTCTTTTTTTTTTTTTTTTTTTTTTTTTTGAGACGGAGTCTTGCTCTGTCGCCCAGGCTGGAGTGCAGTGGCCGGATCTCAGCTCACTGCAAGCTCCGCCTCCCGGGTTCACGCCATTCTCCTGCCTCAGCCTCAGGAGTAGCTGGGACTACAGGGGCCCGCTACCTCGCCCAGCTAGTTTTTTGTATTTTTAGTAGAGATGGGGTTTTACCGTGTTAGCCAGGATGGTCTTGATCTCCTGACCCCGTGATCCGCCCGCCTTGGCCTCCCAAAGTGCTGGGATTACAGGCTTGAGCCACCGTGCCCGGCCGGTCAAACTAAATTCTTATAGTCTCCACTGATCCTTCAAAAGAGGAGACTGTTCTTTCTGAACTGTCCCTAGTGGTGCTTTGTCATATCGCTCACCTAGCAGCTATTGTATTTTGTTCTTTGTAAATTGTATTTGTATTTTGTAAATTGCCTATTTTATTCCAAAAGGCTACCAATGTCTGGCTCATTTGTCACGGAATACCCACGTGAAATTCTGTGAAGTGTACCTATACTTTTCTCTTAAATTCTAAAGAGGAACACAACTTTAGATAATTTCTTCAGGTGAGAATAGAGCAACATGCCTGCCTATGAGAGAAGAGGCAGAGCTCACAAGACCAAACACTGCAGATATGTCATCAATCTCTTGTCAAAGTCTGAGCAAATTCCATACCATACACAAAAATTCAAGTTAGACTCCAAACTGGGACATTCTAATTTAAATGGATTTGATTATCCATTTAAGCTGACTCAAAAGCTATGAGATGTCCTTATCTCTGAAAATTATACAATATGCTTTCTGAAGAGCTGCTAATAAATTAGCTTATTTTATCGAACTACTAATGGTATTAACAAAAATTTAAGCCACATAACACATTTTTAGTTGGGAAATATCTTAATTCAAGAAAAGGAGACTGAACCCCACTGGAAATGAAAAGATATGAAGATCCTGTTTTCCTGAAAAATCAATAGCATCTTTCCAAAATAGTATACATTTGTAGCACAGTACAGAATGGAAGGAACATTTCCCACAGATCCTTAATCACATGGTGGCTGGGATTTCCATTACACTTGGCAGAAGACCAGTAGAAAGGCAAGACCCTAACAAATGATCCAGTACTTGAAGTACCCATCCACATTAACTGTGGCTCTTTGGGTTAAAGACCACTCTAAATGGAAATGACATTCCAGTTCTTAAAATACAACTTAAACAGCATTATACTGGCAGAAATATGTTTTACTGTAGACACAAAGTATTGCTCTACTATCGCTGAAAAGATTAAGCCAAAGAAATGAGAATCAGCCACCCACTTCTCTTTAAGTGTAGATTTCAAGAGCAGAAACATTCTGCTCTCAGTGTCTATTAAAACAAGGCAACTATGGCAATTGGGCTTTGCAGATAATCCGTAAAATGGCTCTCAAGAAATATGGCTTCTTTCTACAGTGGTTAGAACTTTTAAGATAGTCATCATTCTGTCAATAGTGAAGAGCAACAGTGTTCCTGCTCAATTGTGATTGAGTTGAATAAGACACATATTTCTTCACAGTGTTCTCTAACAACAAAAGATAATACCAGGGTTTAACAAAATCTTTTTTTGTATCTTTTAGTGCTATGCTTCTCTCTTCCATCAAAATAAAATTTGACACTAGGAGTTTATATTTGATGGAGTATACTCTACTAAGAATAATTCTGATTACTATCTTTCTCAAGTATTTAAAATTGATTATCTACATTTAAAGAATAAAACCCATTTTTCTCATGTAAAGGGATTTCAGGCATCAGAAAACAGGCAGAATTTAGGGCAGAATATTTCGTATTGCCACTAAAATCCCATGTTCTACATTTACTCAGCTCTGAAGAGAAAACTTGATTTTGTCTCTTTAGGGTCTAAAGATTATCCATGGCATCTTTCCCTCACCAGACAGCAACTCTGTTCTCCCAACAGGGACTGAGGCTTAGTCTTTCTTTGTAACTAACTATGCAATGTACACATAGTTGTCTATGGCACAAAAGAGATGCTCAGTAAATATTTATCAGACTGGGTTGTGGCTCATGCCTGTACTCTCAACACTTTGGGAGGTTGAGGTAGAAGGATCCTTTGAGGACAGGAGTTCAAGACCAGTCTGGGCAACATAGCCAGACTGTCTCCATAAAAAAAAATTTTTTTTTTTTTGAGATGGAGTTTCACTCTTGTTGCCCAGGCTGGAGTACAATGGTGCAATCTCGGCTCACCGCAACCTCGCCTCCCGGGTTCAAGGGATTCTCCTGCTTTAGCCTTCCGAGTAGCTGGAATTACAAGCATGCGCCACCACGCCCGGCTAATTTTTGCATTTTTAGTAGAGGCAGGGTTTCTCCATGTTGGTCAAGGCTGGTCTCAAACTCCTGACCTCAGGTGATCTGCCCGCCTCAGCCTCCCAAAGTGCTGGGATTACAGGCACGAGCCACCGCGCCCAGGCAAAAAAATTTTTTTAATTAGCTGGGCGCAGTGGTATGTGCTTGTAGTCCCAGCTATATGGGAGGCTGAGGCCGGAGGACTGCTTGAGTTCAAGGTCACAGTGAGCTATGATTGTGCCACTGTACTCTAGCCTAGGTGACAGAGCAAGAACCTTTTTATTTTTTATTTCATTTTTTTTTTGAGACAGAGTCTCCCTCTGTTACTCAGGCTGGAGTGCAGTGGCAGAATTTTGGCTCACCACAACCTCTGTCTCCTGAGTTCAAGCGATTCTCGGGCCTCAACCTCCTGAGTAGCTAGGAGTACAGGCGCATGCCACCATGCCTGGCTAATTATTTATATTTTTAGTAGAGACAGGGTTTCACCATGTTGGCCAGATTGGTCTTGAACTCCTGACCTCAGGTGATCCACCTGCCTCGGCCTCCCAAAGTGCTGGGATTACAGGCATGAGCCACCGCACCCAGCTGAACTTGTCTTAAAACAAAACAAAACGAAACAAAATGTGTTTATCTCCAACACTATTTCTGGCTAAGTATAATCTGGCCTTCTTCAAATCTCAACCACTCCTTTTCCTCTTATGTCAATGATCCTGCATACCAAAATCACAGCCTCTTCTCCCCACTGTTTTATTTCCCCCTCCCTCTACAAAAAAACATTAATGTCTGTCTCCTCCCCTTCCTAACTGAAGTAATCATGCTGTAGTTGTTGCTTGCCCAGGTCACCCTAATTCATGTCTCAGTGTTTAATGTTTATGGATGAGATCACCCAAGAAGATATCACCAGGTGGTGGGTGAGAAAAAAGACCAGGAGAGAATATAGAATGTTTCAGTATTAAACTACCCAGCAAAGGAAGATTATAGATGAATGGTTAGGAAAAGCCACGTTACTGAACATTAGATGTAAATTATTTCTTTTACCATATGCCTATTAGTAAGTGATGAAAATTAATTTTATTCAGTAAGAAAAAGGCAAGTATTTGGTAACAGAGAAAATTAGATACTAATGCCAATTACAGAGAGTGAAAAATTGAGAGAAAAATAAATAAATACAAATTATTTTTATTCTTATTTTTGAGACAGTCTCTCCCTCTGTCACCCAGCCTGGAGTGCAGTGGCATGATCTCAGTTCACTGCAACCTCTGCCTCCCACATTCAAGTGATTCTCGTGTTTCAGCCTCTCAAGTAGCTGGGATTACAGGTGCCACCACCATGCCCGGCTAAATTTTTGTGTTGGGATTACAGGCGTGAGCCAATGTGCCCGGCCCAAATTCTTTTTTTTTCTTGAGACAGCCTCACTTTGTTGCCCAGGCTGGAGTGCAGTGGCGTGATCTTGGCTCACTGCAACCTCTGCCTCCTGGGTTCAAGTGATTCTCCTGCTTCAGCCTCCTGAAAAGCTGGGACCACAGGCGCCTGCCACAACACCGGGCTAACTTTTTTCTTTGGAGATAGAGTCTCGCTCTTTTGCCTGGAGTGCAGTGGTGTGATCTCAGCTCACCGTAGCCTCCGCCTCCTGGGTTCCAGCAATTATCCTGCCTCGGCCTCCTGGGTAGCTGGGATTACAGGCACGTGCCACCACGCCTGGCTAATTTTTAGTAGAGATGGGGTTTTGTCACGTTGGCCAGGCTAGTCTCAAATTCCTGACTTCAAGTGATCCGCCTGCCTTGGCTTCCCAAAGTGCTGGGATTATAGGTGTAATCCCACTGTAATCCCAGGAGCCACTGCGCCTGGCCAGGCCAAACAGCTGGATATCAAATTAATTTGTCATAAAATTACCATGTTTTGCTATTTTCAGGAATTCAGCAAAATGCCTTAGAAGTATGGTATATATTCTTTAACAGCACCAAGTAGGCCTGCTTTAAGACATTTAGGTATATATATAGAACATATACATATACACATACATATGTATATGTAGTATATATTTTCATCACCACCACCACCATGAAAACTTAAGCTGGTTAATGAGGTTTTAAAAATGATTTAGAGATATAATTCATATACCCTAAAATTTACCCCACTCCCCTTTTTTGGAGACAGGGTTTTGCTTTGTCACAGAACTAGAGAGCAGTGGCACAATCAGAGCTCACTGCAGCCTCGACCTCCCAGGCTCAAGTGATCCTTCCCACCTCAGCCTCTCAAATTGCTGGGACTACAGATGCACTCCATCATGCCCGGCTAATTTATTTTTATGTTTTGTAGAGACAGGATCTCCATATGTTGCCCAGGATAGTCTCAAACTCCTGGGATCAAGGGATCCTCCTGCCCTGACCTCCCAAAGTGTTGAGATTACAGGCGTGAGCCACTGCTCCTGGCCCCAATTCACACATTTAAAGTGTCAAATTTAGTGGGTTTTAGTACATTCTTAGAATTGTGCAGCTATCACCACTATCTAATTTTAGAACATTTTCATTACTCCCAAAAGAAACCTCATACCCATAAGCAGTTACTCACCATTTCCTCTCTGCCTAGCCCCAGGAATCTACTAATCTGCTTTCTGTCTCTATACATTTGTTTATTCTAGACTTTTCATATAAATAATACAATATGGGGTCTTTTGTGACCAGCTTCTTTCACTTAGCATACTATTTTCAAGATTCATGCATGTTGTATATACCAATAAGTCTTTCCTTTTTATTGCTGAATAATATTCCACTGTCCAGATGTATCACATTTTATCCATTTACCAGCTGATGGACATTTGGGTTATTTCCCTTTTTGGCTATTATGAATAATGCTGCTATAAACATTTTTATGCAAGTTGTTGTGTGGACATATGTTTACACTTCCCTTGGGTATACACTAGTAATATGGTAACTTGTATTTAATGTTTTGAGGAAGTGTCAAAAACTTTTCCACTATCTTTTCACTATCTCATTAGCAATGTAGGAGGCCTCCAATTTCTTGATCTCTTCTCCAACACTTTGATAGTGTATCATTTTTATTTTAGCCATCCTAGTGGGTATGAAATGGTATACATCAATTTTGTGGTTTTGTAGATAATGAGTTTTAAGTATACAGGTGGTTGAGTATCCTGTATTTGAAATACTTAAAACTGAAAGTGTTTTAGATCTTGGGCTTTTTTAGATTTTAGAATATTTCATTGTATATTTACTGCTTAAGCATCCCAAATCTGAAAACCCAAAAAGTTCCAATAAGCATTTCCTTTGAGTGTCATGTTGGCATTCAAAAACTTTTGGATTTTGGAGCATTTTGGATTTTAATTTTTTGAATTTGGGATGCTCAATCTATATTTACATACCACTCCAAGAACATATCTGGGGACAAAGATTTGCCCCATAGGTAAAATCTGAAGGCGGATAAGTCACAAGAGTTGCTTGGGTTCAAAGCAAACGGCACAGCAACAACCCAGTTCAGAGCTCTCTTTACAGTACTGTCACTAAAGAACTTATTACTTAGGTTGGTTTAACTTTTCAGACTACAATAGAACAAAGAGTCTAATCCCAGAATCTCTACCACAGTGCATCACTGTGATAAATTAAGTGTAAGGGGCAGAAAGGCTGAAACTGTAGAACAAAAGTAAGGCAGAATCATTTTTAGTCAACTGGGATTGAGTGCCAAGATGAAGAACAGTTAGAAATACATAACAAGAGAACGCCTGGTTTACCTGGCAACATTAGGGTCCTGAAGCATCTGTTTGAGGGTTACCCCTAATCACAAAAGCAGACAGCTCCTCTAAGCAGAAGGGGACTTTTTCAACAGTTTTTGTTTTTGTTGTTTTTGAGACAGAGTCTTACTCTGTCGCCTAGGCTGGAGTGTAGTGGCACTATATTGGCTCACTGCAACCTCTGCCTGCTGGGTTCAAGCAATTCTCCTGCCTCAGCCTCCAAGTGGCTGGATTACAGGCGTGTGCCACCACTGCCGGCTAATTTTTTAAAATATTTTTAGTAGAGATGGGGTTTCACCATGTTGGCCAGGCTGGTCTCGAACTCCTCACCTCACGTGATCCACCCACCTCGGCCTCCCAAAGTGCTGGGAATACAGGAGTGAGCCACCACGCCTGGCCTTCAGCAGATTTTTTCAAGGTTACCTATGTTGAGATTGCTGGGTATAAGTTTACTCCCAACATAAGCAGAGGGGGGTGAGTACATAAGACTTAACAGATGAAAAGGCACGAAACATGCTCAAGTTTTGGAAGACTGGCCAAATGATGTCAATTTTCTTATTACGCAAAACAGACCCCAAGAAAATGGTATGAATAGTGGTATAAAGTACCACTGAACCCAACATTTTCACTCTCTGCTATAGGTTATTACAATAAAACTACAACATGTTCAAGTGCTGAGATGCACTCCTTTCTTCAAACCTGTGTTGTTTCTTTTTTTTTTTTTGAGACAGAGTCTCGCTCTGTTGCCCAGGCTGGAGTGCAGTGGCCGGATCTCAGCTCACTGCAAGCTCCGCCTCCTGGGTTTACACCATTCTCCTGCCTCAGCCTCCCGAGTAACTGGGACTGCAGGCGCCTGCCACCACGTCTGGCTAGTTTTTTGTATTTTTTAGTAGAGACGGGGTTTCACCGTGTTAGCCAGGATGGTCTCGGCCTCCCAAAGTGCTGGGATTACAGGCGTGAGCCACCGCGCCCGGCCCTTGTGTTGTTTCTTAAAGCACAATCTCTTAAGAGAACTGTGCTGTTTAAGTAATATATGTTACCGGGTAATGAAACAGTCAACTAAGAGTAAATAATCCTATCAAAAAGCAGTTGCAAACAGTTTAGACAAAGGTAACTAAATCATGTATTAACAGATTATATTCTGTACAAATCAGAATACAGTCACTGGTGGCTGCTAGAGGCTTCATCTGTTTTAGTTCTGCTATTTAAAGCTCAGGGAACTACTGCTTTTGTTCACAACTGAAACAGACCTTGGAATTAAATAAGACTTCAGTCCTTTTAGAAAATGTAAAAAGTATAGGAGTTTTCATACTAAAGGTATTTTAGCAGAAGAGGGAGGCTAAAAGCATCTTCCTCTGACTGAGAAATTGAATCCTAGAGTTAAAGGAATTTTTTTTTTTTTTTTTGAGACAGGGCCTTGCTCAATATATTACCCAGGCTTGAGTGCAGTGGCACGATCTTGGCTCATGGCAATGTCCACCTTCTGGGCTCAATCAAACGATCCTCCTGAGGAAAACTCTAAATTTCTGTTCCTTTGTAATGTACGTTATTGTGTAACAAAACCACCATCAAGTAAGGGTAAGTAATCTTGTCAAAAAGCAGATGCAAACAGTTTAGATAAGGTCAATCCTGTCAAAAAGCAGTTGCAAACAGTTTAGACAAAGTTAACTAAATCATGTATTAATAGATTCAGCCCTTCCAGTAGCTGGGACCACAGGCAACTGCAACCACATCCAGCTAATTTTTGAGGGGATTTTTTTGTAGAGACCAGGTTTTGCCATGTTGCCCAGGCTAGTCTCGAACTTCTGGGCTCAAGTGATCTGCCCGTCTCAGTCTCCTGAAGTGCTGGGATTACAGGTATGAGCCATTGTGCGTGCCCTAAATAATTTCTGAAGATGCTTTACAGTACCAGATTTTGATAATCTGGATCAGACAACCAGAGATTGAAATCGCAAGGAAGTTGGTCCCAAGATTATTAGCAAGGAGGCAGCTTTTCAATGTGCCAGTTCCCCAGTATCAGTCAGAAGCCATGGGAACCTGTGTGGGAAGGAAGGAAAAGCATAGGCCTGAGTCACAAATTCAAATGTTTACAGGAGTTTGGCAGGTAACACAATGAGTCACACAGATTGGTGTAAGAGAAAAGATGAAGTGGAGATCACAGCTAGTTGGAGAATGAGCAAAGAGATGGCCGCTGTTCAGCTTCAGTCAACTGTTATGTTGAAATGTAGGCCCAATGTTGTCTGATAATTTTAATTTTTCAAGATAAGCCAAAGCCTAAATTATGTAAAATCTAATTTTTAAAATTTGGGAATCAACTGAAATTAAAAAGGGAAAAACTAATAACGTGAAGGCCAGATAAAATATATCTGTGAGATAATTTGTGACCTCTAGCTTATGTACTAGAAGGACCTTTAGTAGCACAAACAGGAGGCTAAGATTGGAAGAAAAATCCTGAGTAGGCAACAACATACAAAGGAAGCAGCCAAAAAGAGAGAAAGAGAGAAAAGAAAAGAAAAAGAGGAAGGAAGGAAGGGAGGAAGGGAGGGAGGACTGACTATAAAGGTGGTGCTGCTATTAATTTACTTTTGGGAAACAATATTCTTTGGAGTTTGAATTTTAGGCCCCTTGAAATGCTAAAGAAAATGATTCCACTGTCATATTCATTAGCAGACAAATTTTTAAAAAAGGTATGCAAAATAATTAAGGAGGCAAGGAGGTAGGGATAGAAAAATCTGTAGTTTCAAATTTGTCTGTAACTTATACTAAGCCAACAAAGGCAGGTGATGATCAGTGCTAATGTCTTTTTTTTTTTTGAGACGGAGTCTCGCTCTGTCACTCAGGCTGGAGTGCAGTGGCATGATCTCGGCTCACTGCAACCTCCACCTCCCGGATTCAAGCAATTCTCCTGTCTCAGCCTCCCTCCCCAGTAGCTAGGACTACAGATGCGTGCTGCCATGCCCAGCTAATTTTTGTATTTTTGGTAGAGATGGGGTTTCACCATGTTAGCCAGGATGCTCTCTATCTCCTGACCTTGTGATCCGCCAACCTCGGCCTCCCAAAGTGCTGGGATTACAGGCGTGAGTCATGGCACCTGGCTAATCAGTGCTAATGTCTATTGAGCATTCAGGTGTATCAGAATTAACTCATATAAAAAGAAATCATACATTGGGTTTCTTCAGAAATGGAAAGGCCTACTCTGAGAGATTTCAAAATGTAGAGATTTCAAAATGTATTAACATCGATCACTTGAAAACTAGGGTTAAACTACTGAAAAAAGCCAAAATACCTAATCAGCTTCTGTATCTCTGAAGATTAAGTTGGGTCTTAATATTTTTGTGTTAATGACTCTTTATAAAATCTTGGAAAATCTGAGAAAAACTAGTGAAGAGAAAGAGGCACATAATACTCCAGCATCCTGTCAGGAAACAAACAACCCAAACTTTGAATGAAGGTGACCATATAGCTCCTTTTGGAGAGATTATCTGTGCTTATTAAAGGGAAGGATATGTTTAGGATCCTGCCTCTACTATAGTTTACTACTAACATAATACATTATTTCTCTGAAAAATATTAATGGTGAAAAATCTGATAGAAGATGTAAACTAGGGGTTGCTAATACAGGGTTGAAAGTACTTACCTATTATCTCAGATTCATAATAATCCTGTGTGCCTTCCTGGAAGACAAGACAGGGTGTCTTTATGATTTTAGAGCATGAATTTGGAAAAATGGTAGGTCCATTTGTATGTTAAGTTCATGTCCATCAAAGAGGAATGAAAAATATGTCCTTCCTCCTGTTAGGGGTTATTTGGCTGTGTTGTACCAAGGTCAATTAAAGATTCCTTAGAAATTCTTTTTTTTTTAATTCTCTGAGACAGGGTCTTGCTCTATCACCCAGGCTAGGGTATAGTGGCATGATCACAGCTCACTGCAGCCTCAAACTCCTGGGCTCAAGCGACCCTCCTGCCTCAGCCTCACAAGTAGCTGGGACTTACACTACATGTGCGTGTCACCACATCCGGGTATTTAATTTTTTTTTTTTTTTTTTTTTTAAGAGAGACAGAGTCTTACTCTGTCACCTAGGCTGGTGTGCAGTGACACAATCATAGCTCACTGCAGCCTTGAACTCCTGGCCTCAAGAGATCTTCTTGCCTCAGCCTCAACTGGGATTACAGGCATCAGCCGCTGCACCCAGTGGGTTTCTCAGACATTCCAAGTTCAGGGAAGAGACGAACTATGAAAAATTTAGTGCTGTGCTTCTTTTGTTTATGTATTTACAGCATTCTGTTTTGAGATCCTACTGTTTGTATTACAACAGCAGTATGAAGAAAGGTGAAAAAGCCTACCTTTCAAGCAAATGAAGAACATTTCACCAAAACACAAAACAAAAACCAAACTTGTACTACATGGGTTTTTTAAATACATAAGATGAGCTTTTGATTAAGATGAAGAAATAAACTCACATGCATTCATTCATCATACCAGCTAAAGATTTTTCCTAGACCAGGGTTCATAGATATATATTCTGTATTAGTGAATAGGCAGTCCATGAGTTCTCCATGGGTAACCCTTAATTTTGTATTTTTATTTTGATGATACTATAAAAAAGAGTAATAAGTGAATATTCTGGATCATCTAGGTGAGCACTTTATAAATGTTTACAATATAACTGGGGATGTAAAATGACAATAATTTATTTGTACTAAGGTTAAATGATACCACAATATCATATATATACACAAAAGTTTTTAATTAATTCTGATGGAACAGGGTTTTTAACCACAGCACTATTAACTGCCATTTTGCCTCTTTGTTTCAAGGGTCTTTCCTGTGCATTGTAAGATGTTACCAGCATCGCTGGCCTCTACCTACTAGATGCCAGTAGTATCACACCCTTATTGGGACAACCAAAAATGTACAGAGACTTTGCCAAGTGCCTCCAGAGTGACAAAATCTCCCTAGTTTGAGAGCGAATGCAATAGAGAAAAGTGGTGGGAGAGCTGAGGTAACACAAGGTGTGCAGGAGAATAAACATGTCAAATTCAAATGAACCAAAGATGTAACAATTTCTACTACATTCAGGTTGAGGACAGTGTCACTAAAACATCATCATATATCACATTAATGTTGTCAATAAGAATTTTATTACATTGTAAATCTGTTTTGCTTTAGTTTTTTTCCCTCAAAAGGCAAGTCTATACGTTATTCAAATTTGAATTATACTTTTTCCTGGTTTACTTTTTTCTTTATTTTTGAGATGGAGTCTTGCTCTGTCACTTAGGCTGGAGTGCAGTGGCGCCATCTCGGCTCACTACAGCCTCCGCCTCCCGGACTCAAGCAATTCTCCTGCCTCGAGTAGCTGGGACTACAGGCACATGCCACCACACCTGGCTAATTTTTTTGTATTTTTAGTAGAGATGGGGTTTCACCAAGTTGGACAGGCTGGTCTTGAACTCCTGACCTCAACTGATCTGGCCTCCTTGGACTTCCAAAGTGCTGGCATTATAGTGCACGAGCCACCACTCCTGGCCTATTTTTTTCTAGTTAAAACTTTCTTTTTCGTTACAAAAATTAGCCAGGCGTGGTGGCGCATGCCTGTAATTCCAGCTACTTGGGGGACTGAGGCAGGAGAATCACCTGAACCTGGGAGGCAGAGGTTGCAGTGAGCCGAGATCGCGCCATTGCACTTCAGCCTGGGCAACAAGAGTGAAACTCCATCTCAAGAAAAACAAACAAAAAAAACCTTTTTTTTTTCTTTTTTTGAGACGGAGTCTCGCTCTGCCACCCAGGCTGGAGTACAGTGGCATGATCTCGGCTCACTGTAACCCCTGCCTCCTGGGTTCAAGTGATTCTCTTGCCTCAGTCTCCTGAGTAGCTGGGATTACAGGTGCCTGCCAAGATGCCCTGCTAAGTTTTTTGTATTTTCAGTGGAGACAGGGTTTCGCCATGTTGGCCAGGCTCGTCTCGAACTCCTGACCTCAGGTGAACTCTACCTCAGCTTCCCAAAGTGTTGGGATTACAGGTGCGAGCCACCGCACCTGGACTTTTTTCTAGTTAAAACTTGACTCTGAAGTCATCAACTAGTGTGTATCCTTTCTTGCTTTTTTTTTTTTTTTTTGAGACAGGGTCCTGCTCTGTCACCCAGGCTGGAGTGCAGTGGCATGATCTTGCTTCACCGCAAAATCCGCCTCCCAGGTTCAGGCAATTCTCATGCCTCGAACCCCAAAGTAGCTGGGATTACAGGTGTGTACCACCATGTCCAGCTAATTTTTGTAGACAGGGTTTTGCTATGTTGGTCGGGCTAGTCTAGAACTGGCCTCATGTGATTCTGTCCACCCCGGCCTCCCAAAGTGCTGGGATTACAGGCGTGAGCCACTGCACCTGGCCTAACCTTTCTAAATGTCCTTTTTCTGCCTAAAGTATCTTTTCTGTTAATATATCAGATATTTCTTGATTGAAAAAATTCTCAAGAGCACCAAAACTTGGGTATATACTTAGATACTAAATGTCTTAATTAAATAAAAATAACCTGAAAGAGTTTTTTATTTATTTTGTTTTTTTGAGACAAGGTCTTGCTCTGTTGCCCAGTGTGAAGTGCAGTGGCATGATCATGGCTCACTGTAACCTCAAACTCTTGGGCTCAAGCCATTCTAACACCTCAGCCTCCGGAGTAGCTGGGATCACAGACATGTGCCACCACACCCAGCTAATTACATTTTTTGTAATTAGCTTAGATTGGGGGGCAGGTCTTGTACATTACTCAGGGTGGTCCCGAACTCCTGGGGTCAAGTGATCCTCCTGCCCTGGCTTTGCAAAGTGCTGCGATTACAGGTGTGAACAGCCGTGCCTGGCCTGAAATTTTTAAATTATAAATAGACTGAAAAACTGGAAAAGGTCCTGGATAGAAGTATTCACTGTTGTACTTTTCTTTCCTGAAAAACAAGTCTTTGAAAGAGTAAAACAGTAACTGCCAATACAGCTTGTCTATATATATATATATATATGCTCTGTAAATTTCTCTTCTTCGAATCAAGCAAAGCTGACAATATATTAAGAGAACATTCACGGCCGGGAGTGGTGGCTCACACCTGTAATCCCACTGCATTCCAGCGTGGGCGAAAGAGCAAAACTCTGTCTCAAAAAAAAAAAAAAAAAAAAAAAAAATGTCCAAAGGTGTGTAGTGAGTTGAAAAGTCGTCTTGAATATAAGTCCATTAGTGGAAGAATCTTAAATTGGTTAGGTATGGCTAAATGTGGGAGACTGTTCCAAAAAAATATAATACCACAACCAGCTTACAATTTCTCCCCGTTCTAGGAAGAATAAGACTTGGTCAAAGATTGCCTTTTACCTGTGCACTGAAATCTTATGGGTGGCTGGAAGATGAAGGTTAAAAAAAATCTTAGTTCAACAAGTCCAGCTTAAGAGATATCATTCCAATGTTCATATATTTACAAGTTTAACAAATACAACTATTGCACCCCCCAAAGACCTAGTAGTTATGTTAAAGTCACCCAAGATCAAACGGCTTGAAATTCTTTAATAAGCCAGAACTGTCCTATAGGTGTAACAATTTATTTTCCCCTTCTAAACTCTCCCAGGGTTTTGCCTTCTTCTGTACACCAGTAACTAGTTAAGTACAATTTTCTCTTCTAAAATGATGAGGTGGCAGCCGGGGGGCGAAGACTGCAAAGAAAGTGTAATTCATTTATCAGCTCTTCAACATGCATCATCAGAGTTTTTGTTAAAGTTAAGATAGCATCTAATTTTATTTTCCTTCTCAAAATTTATCTAACTTCCAAGGTATACTGAATTAACAAAATGACTTAATAATAGAAAATAGTAGCCAATAAACAGGGAAATTGAAAATAACACATTCTGCTGAATAACTCTTCAAAGTTTAACACGTTAGGAAAAGAGAAGAAATGGAAACAAAGCTCCCAGTGACCCTCAGCTGAATTACAAAATTAAATAAAAACTTATAAATTAATAAAAGGCAAAAACATTATATATAAGATTTACAAAACACAATTCGTCAAATAGTGTATATGTGGGAGTGGTGGGCTGGAGGGGGTGTCTATGCCAGGATTTCTGCCACTGAAAAAATAAAGTGTGGTGGATGACTGCACATAAAGATTGGCAGACACAAGAAATTACAGACACCAAGTTTTTGGGGGTATACTCATAAAACTCAATTGTTGTAACAACAGATAGGTACCTTCTTCTCTGTTTGCAAGTAACTACAACTCACCTGCTTGTGTGCATGATCATAGGAGTTGATATGGTTATCGAATTCCTGATGTTTCTGATATTGCTTATCACAGAGTTCACAGTAAAAGTTGGCTCTGAGGTCTTCCAAGGCTTTGGCAATTGCCTTCTCTTTGTCAACATAATCCTGCAAGAACCACGAAATACAAAGAAACAAAAAATGAACTTGGTAAAACTTTAAGTGAATGTTATAAAGAAAACAGTCATCTGAGAAGACAAAAAAGGGCTTTTCATAATATTTAGTGGTACCAGTAAAAGCTGGATGAAACACAAGTGGTACTTTGGTGGGTAATTCGTGTGTCATCGTACTAACAATTGTCTTCAAATAAACAAATGTTTAAAAGGACTAAGGATGCTCAACTGATAAGTGTAATGCAAATATTCCAAAACTCCCAAAAAGTCTGAAATCTGAAATACCTTTGGTCTCAAGCATTTTGGATAAGGGATACAAAACCTGTATTAATATTCTAGTTTTTAGACACTAAGGCAAAAAGCAGTACCTGAGTCTGTAGCCAATGATGGAGTTAAATATTCTATGGTCATTCTACATATAAGCTGCACTGCTTGGAAAGCCAACCCACAGATATGTGTTATCTGCTAGTCTTAGCGAGATTTAAAACTGTAGGACTCTTACAAGTGAGAGGCGTTTGGAGAAAAACAACAACAACAAAAAACTGTGTGACTGACTAAAAGGCAATCCAATTTGCCTCAGCAGTTTCACCTTAAAAACTAGATATCAAAAGACATCTCAAAAAGAAAAAAATTAAAAGATACCTCAAAGCAAGTTGAGTATATTCATTTGCTAATGTCGCACAGAAGGATGAGAAAGGGAGAGGAATGCTAAGTGACTACTTGCTTGACTTTTAGAGCAGGGTAGGTGCATTACTTTCAGAATGAGCAACTCCTTCTAGCAGATTGACCTAAAAAAGATAAGTCTTATCTCAAAGACTGTATCTACAGTTTCAAAGCAGCTCTATCATCTCCCACAAGAGCTACTTAATCAGTAAGCAAAAAAGGTTGTATTTTCTGGAGTGGCTGTATTGAACTAATTTGGATAGACTTATTAAAACTGAAAAGTGAGTATGTCTAGCACATTGGTATTTTTGCTCTATCTAATCCTTCACATTAATTTTCTTTGAGAGTTCCGGACAGTTTCATGTTGTCTGGCTGTTAAACAACTTGTGGCTTTTTTGCCCAGGCTAGAGTGCAGTGCAGTTCATAGCTCACTGCGGTTTCCACCTACTGGACCCAAGCAATCTTCCCACCTCAGCCTCCCAAGTATCTGGACGTTTACCAGCAAACCTAGCTAACTTTTGTATTTTTTGTAGAGACGAGGTCTCACTATGCTGTCAAAGCTGGTCACGAACTCCTGGGCTCAAGTGATCCTCCCACCTTGGCTTCCCAAAGTGCTGACATTACAGGTGTCAGCCACCACATGTGGCTGCAAATTTAAGCAACAAAACTACAGTTCCTGGTATGAATGTAGCAGTATAGGTAAACAGCTTTGATTTTCTTCTTGGGTATTATAAAAACAAAATTATGAATTAAAAAAACCCGACCAACAGCATTCAGAAGAACTGGGCAACAGGTATGATCTGGAGAATGAAAAACATGCAGAAGGAAAGTTAAGCTCTTTATAGAATCCGAATGAGGGAAATGTAGTAGAAGCCACACAAGGCAAAGTTAAGCAATATCAAAAAAGCCAAAGGTGGCAATTTCAGAAAATAGTAAAACACGTATCCTGTACATAAAAGGATCCTCTGAAGTGAATATACCTACATCTCTTGCACTCATCAAGAATTTCTGAGATCTTCGAAGAACAAAGGGATGAACTTGGGTTAGCGGGGATGGGGAAACACGCAGTACAAAGAATGCACATAGAGAAAAGCAAAAAATTCTGCCCAATTGTGGCAGATCTAAGAAAAGGCTGAGGCCGGGTGTGGTGACTCATGCCTGTAGTCCCAGCACTTTGGGAGGCCGAGGCAGGTAGATGGCTAGAGCTAAGGAGTTCAAGACCAGCCTGAGCAACATAGTGAAACCCCGGCTCTATCAAAAATACAAAACATTAGCCGAGCATGGTGTCATTTGCCTTCTGTCCCAGCTACTTGAAAGGCTGAGGTGGGAGGATCACTTGAGACTGGGAGGTGGAGGTTGCAGTGAGCCAAGATTGCGCCACTTCACTCCAACCTAGGTGACAGAGTGAGAACTTGTCTCAAAAAAAGAAAAAAAAAGGCTATCAACACATGCTCACTAAAGGAAGATCCACTCAACTACACAGGACAAGAAAGGGCACACAGTGTGACAATGAAAATGGTCCCAGAACAGTCAGTGACAATCAATAGTGTAGTAAAGTTATTGAATCTTAAAGACAGACTCCTTTCAGCAGCTATGCAAAAACAATCAAGGAGGGGAAGATCAGGCCAGCCTTTGATCTCTTCAACAACAACACACACACACACACACACACACACACACACACACACACACACACACACACTACTCTCTCTCTCTCTCTCTCTCTCTCTCTAATTCCAGAAGACAGTGGTACAATAAATACTATATCTAAGGAAATAATTAACTTAGGATTTTATATGTATCTTTCAAATATAGGGGATATACACATGTATATATGGAGTTATATGTATGTGTACATATATACACACATATACATAAGTTGATAATTATAAGTTGTAATTGCCTAAATTAATATTACTATTCTTATTTTTTGAGACAGCGTCTTGCTCTATTGGCCAGACTGGAGTGCAATTAGAGTTCACAGGAGCTTCGATCTCCTGGGCTCAATTAATCCTCCCACCTTGGCCTTCTGAGTTGCTAGGACCATAGAGGCATGCCACCGTGCCTGGCTAATATTTGTATTTTTCGTAGAGACAGGGTTTCATCATGGTGCCCAGGCTGGATGTAAATTATTTTTATAGGCTTATGTTTATATAAAATACATATGTATATAAATAATTCAAGAAATACTGTTTGCACAACTATGTTTAAATAAGTTAATAAGGTACAAACTTCAGAAATAATAGAAAAAACTCAGCAAAAGAACTGGCAGACTGGTTCAAAACCATTTACTCCTATAACTAAGATTAAAAGAAACAGGGCTACTAAAGTATATATATATATAACTATAGCATATGCATATAACTATGTATGTTATATGCTGTCAGAAAATAGAAATGATACGAATAATAAAAAACTGGGTGGGCAAGCAGAAGTAAATAGGAATTTGAGTTTGCTTATTGCTGCAAACTCAATAGAAGTTAAAAGAACTTTACAAAACATGAAAATTATCAAGTAATAGAAGTATTGTACATAATATATTATATTAAATGGTATGAAGTCACATACTAAGAATGGCTATTTTACTTATTAATATTATATGATAGAGTTTTTAAAATGGAAGAGGAAAGAAGAGAAAACAAGTTAGATTTTTATTGCTTACAGTATGAAAATAACGGACACTTAAACACGGATAATTTTATTAAGTTATAAAGGTAACTAGAACAACACAAATATAATCCATCCTATATCCATCCATCCATCCATCCATCCACCCACCCACCCACCCATCCATCCATCCATCCATCCATCCATCCATCCATCCATCCATCCATTTACTTCCCACTTTGAGACCACAAAATAACTTAAAAAATAAAATAGGCCAGGCGTGGTAGCTCATGTCTGTAATTCCAGCACCTTGGGAGGACAAGGCAGGCAGATCGACTGAGCTCAAGAGCCTGGGCAACATGGTGAAACCCCATCTTTACCAAAATATACCAAAAATACAAAAAATTAGCTAGGCGTGGTGGTGTATGCCTGTAGTCCCAGTTACTTGGAAGGCTGAGGAAGTCCTTCAAAAAGTACTCGTAGGCCGGGCACGGTGGCTCACTCCTGTAATCCCAGCACTTTGGGAGGCCGAGGCGGGTGGATCACCTGTGGTCAGGAGTTTGAGACCAGCCTGACCAACGTGATTAAACCCCGTCTCTACTAAAAATACAAAAATCAGCCAGGCATGGTGGTGGGCACCAGTAATCCCAGCTACTCAGGAGGTTGAGGCACAAGAATCAGTTGAATCTGGGTGGTGGAGGTTGCAATGAGCCGAGTACGCGCCATTGCACTCTGGCCTGGGTGACACAGCGAGACTCCATCTCAATTGAAAAAAAAAAAAGCACTTGTACTTGTAGAGGCCAGGCATAGTGGCTCACATCTGTAATCCCAGCACTTTGGGAGGTTGACGTGGGTGGACAGCTTCAGCCTAGGAGTTCAAAACCAGCCTGGGCAACATGATGAAACTTTTTTTTTTTTTTTTTTTGAAACTCTGTCTTTAAAAAATATATAAAAATTAGCTGGGTGTGGTGGCATACACCTGTAGCCCCAGCTGCTCGGGAGGCTCAGGTGGGAGGATCGCTTGAGTCCAGGAGGTCAAGGCTGAAGTAAGCTGTGATCACTGCCACTGCATTCCTAGGTGACAGAGTGAGATCCTGTCTCAAATAAACAGTACTCACAGAATATTTACACAGACAAAAAGTCCATTATAGGCTACAGAAGAAACCATAATAAAAAAGTCAGAAATGAAGAAGTAATATGCACAACATATATGAACACAGTATAATACAGCTAAGAATTAACAAAAAAATTTAAATGATCCTTCCATGAATCTGAAACTGCAGAATTTTAAGAGAAAAAAGGATAACAACAACATTATATAGAGGGTAAAGTATATTGCTTTAAGAAGTTAAGCTGATGTGTATTCCCTGAACACAGGTTTAACCCCTTACAGCAATGGAAACAAAAAAATAAATAAAAGTCACACTCTGGAGAAACTCTTGTATATATATATACATATACAAGAAAACATTATTCCACTTATATAAAGTTAAAAAACGTGTAAAACTAGGCCAGGCGGTGGTTCATGCCTGTAATCCCAGCACTCTGGGAGGGCAAGGCAGGTGGATCACCTGAGGTCAGGAGTTTGAGACCAGCCTGGCCAACATGGTGAAACCCCGTCTCTACTAAAAATATAGGAAGAAACAAAAACAAAAACAAATAAACAAAAAAAAAAAACAACCAGCTGGGCATGGTGTCACGTGTCTGTAATCCCAGCTACTTGGGAGGCTGAGGCACAAGAATTGCTTGAACTCAGGAGGTGAAGGCTGCAGTTAGCTGAGATCGTGCCAGTGCACCCCAGCCTGAGCGACAGAGTAAGACTCTGTCTAAAAAAAAAAAAAAAAAATTAGCTGGACGTGGTGGCGCATGCCTGTAATCCCAGCTACTTGGGTAGCTGAGGCATGAGAATTGCTTGAATCTGGGAGGCAGAGGTTGCAGTGAGCCGTTGTGCCACTGCACTTCAGCCTGGGCGACAGAGCAAGACTGTCTCAAAACCAACCAAATAACCAACCCACCCACTTACCCACCCACCCACCCATCCACTACATAAAACTAAGCAATACATGTTTAGGATACAAAACACATTAAAAAACCATTTTTAAATGCAAGGGGAAATAGAAGAGGAAAACTTCCTAATTTATTCTGAGTGTTACCCTGATACAAAGACATTACAAGAAAACTACAGACTAATATCTTTTCTGTGTACAGATGCAAAACTGCTCAACAAAATGCTATCAAACCAAATTCAACAGCATATTAAAAGGCGAAGTGGGATTTATCCCAGGAACTCAATGTTGGTTCAACATACGAAAATCAATCAATGTAATACACCATTACAATGTAATACACCATTATTAGTAACAGAATATAAAAGGAAAAAACCCACAAGATTATCTCAATAGATGCAAAATAAGCATTTGACAAAATCCAACACCCTCTTCCATGGTAAAAACACTAAACAAAGTAGGAATTTCTAGAAACTAGGAATTTCCTCAACCTGATAAAAACAAAAAACCCCCAGCTAACATCATAATGGTAAAAGACTGAAAGCTTCTCTATTAAGATCAGAAAGAAGACAGGAATGTTCACTCTTACATTTCTTTTTTTGAGATGGAGTCTCACTCTGCCTGTCGCCCAGGCTGGAATGCAGTGGTGTGATCTCGGCTCACTGCAACCTCTGCCTCCTGGGTTCCAGTGTTTCTCCTGCCTCAGCCTGCTGAGTAGCTTGCATTACAGGTGCGTGACACCACGCCCAGCATTTTTTTTGTTTTTGTATTTTTAGTAGAGAAGTGGTTTCACCATTTTGGCCAGGCTGATCTGGAACTCCTGACCTCAAGTGATCCGCCCACTTTGGCCTCCCAAAGTGCTGGGATTACAGGTGTGAGCCACCGCACTGGCCACAGTGGTGATAATTTTACAACACTGTAAATAAGCTAAAAATCATTAAATTGCAGTATTGCTTAAAATGATTACAATGGTAAATTTATGTTATGTGAATTTTATCTCAACAACAATTTTACCAAAAAAAATTGTGAAGGGGCCAGACACAGTGGCTCACACCTGTAATCCCAGCATTTTGGGAGGCTGAGGCGGGCGGATCACTTGAGGTCAGGAGTTCTAGACCAGCCTGGCCAACATGGTAGAACCTGTCTCCACTAAAAATACAAAAATAATTAGCTGGGTGTGATGGTGCACACCTGTAATCCCAGTTACTCAGGAGGCTGGGGCAGGAGAATTGCTTGAACCCAGGAGGCAAAGGTTGCAGTGAGCTGAGATCATGCCATTGCACTCCAGCCTGGGTGACAGAACAAGGCTCTGTCTCAAAAAGAAAGAAAAAAAAAAAAAAAAAAAAGGTGAAAAACACAAAATTCAGAATAGTGTTTATCTCTAAAGGAGAAAGAAATGGGATGGGATTATGAAGTCACTGATAGCGCTCTTTTTCTTAAATTGAATAGAAGATACCTAAGGGCTTATAGTTTTTTTATATATCTCACACATTAAAACTATTTAATAAAATAAGAATGTCAAATGACACTGCAGTTTTTTTCTTTTAAAAGTCTGGTAGAGCTATTTGGCTCTAAGATTATGTACAAGTATAACTTTGATAAAAATGAAAATTAAAAAATAAAAATGGGAGGCTGAGGTAGGGGGATCACTTGAGGCCAGGAGTTTGAGACCAGCCTTGGCAACACAGTGGGACCCTATCTCTTTAAAAAAAAAAAAAAAAAAAATTAGCCAGGCATGGTGGTGCACATCTATAGTCTCGGTTACTTGGGAGGCTGAGGTGGGAGGATTTTATGAGCCCAGGAGTTTAAGGCTGTAGTGAGCTATGATAGCACCACAGAACTCCAGCAAGGACAACAGAGTGAGTTCCCATCTCTATAAAATTAGAGATGAGTGATGAAAAGGAAGCAGAGTAGTGACTAAGAATTTTGGTTCTAAAGACAAGTAAAAAGAGAAGATGGTAGCTATATGGAGAGTAAATCAGAGTGGTTTTTGGTTTTGCTTTTTAAAATTTTAGGATTCCCTCTCTCAACAAATGTTCAAGTATGTTTACTGTTGATAGGAAAAGAAAGAGAAAGGTTGCCAATACAGGAAAGAAGTGGAAGGTTCTTGATAAGACAGGGAGAGTTAGGATCCAGAATTCAGATGTAGGTACAAATTATCATTTGACAGATGGTGAAACAAAAGAGAAACATTTAAGTATGAGAGCAGGTGAACCCTGGTTTGATGTAGGATACTATATGTAGATGAAGGCATTACTACCTGATGGTCCAAATTCTCTTTCTTAACTAAAAACATACAGGAAGACAGAGATACGAAAAGGATAGTTAAGTAAAGATGAAGGCTGAGTGTCAATGTTTGAGAATGACAGCTGAGAGGATTAAGAGGGAGATAACACATGAGAGGATTAATTGGCAGCTCTGAGGGCCCAGTGAGGTTGGCAGAAAGGGTATAGAAATGAACGCAAGTAATGCATTTTGTACTGATGGGATAGGCTTTTGGTGAGTACATATGACAAAATGACTAGGAGGAAAGGGAGTTGGGATTAAAGTGCTGTGAGAGGTAAACATGAGTGTGTGGTGCTGGAGGGGAAAAGTACAAACTAAGGAGGAGCTAAGTTACTAAAGTCAAGCTTCCAAAGTCATGTGAAGTTGAAGAAAAAATATAGGAGAATAAAGGAGTGACAGCAGGAAGGAAAAAAGGTCATGGTCAGATAATAGGACATTTAAGATTTTAGAAATAGTGTAGTTCAGAGCTGACAGCGTTTCAGAGTAAATTTTTTTTTTTTTTTTGAGACAGAGTCTCGCTCTGTTGCCCAGGCTGGGGTGCAGTGGCCGGATCTCAGCTCACTGCAAGCTCCGCCTCCTGAGTTTACGCCATTCTCCTGCCTCAGCCTCCCAAGTAGCTGGGATTACAGGCGCCCGCCACCTCACCCGGCTAGTTTTTTTGTATTTTTTAGTAGAGACGGGGCTTCACTGTGTTAGCCAGGATGGTCTTGATCTCCTGACCTTGTGATCCGCCCTCTCGGCCTCCCAAAGTGCTGGGATTACAGGCTTGAGCCACTGCGCCCGGCCCAGAGTAAATATTTTGATCAATAAAATGGGTAAAGTAATTCTTGCTCTTGCCCAGGCTGCAGTGCAGTGGTGTGATCATAGGTCACTGTAGTCCTCAACTCCTGGGCCCAAGTGATCCTTCCAACTCAGCTTCCCTAAGTAGCTGGGATTTATAGGCATGCACCACCAACACCTAGCTTTTTTCTTTTTTCTTTTTGTAGAGACAGATTCTTGCTACATTGCCCAGGCTGGTCTCAAACTCCTGGGCTCAAGCAATCCTCCCAAAGCACAGCTGTGACCCACTGCACCAAGCTGAGAAATAATTCTATTAGGAGGGAGAGAGCATCTCAAAATACTATGCGTAATCTTATGAGGCTGTGAATTACTGAGGTATTTCATTTATTTTTCACTTGACAGTGTAACTTTTACTTGAAAAATAAAAATATATTCTTTATATATTTATATTTCAGACAGTACATAAAATGAATCTGGCTTTTCCCGTTATTTCAAAATATTTATTCATTCAACTAATATTTATTGAGTACTTATGTGCCACACACTGTGCTGGCTGCAGGATATATATTGGCAGACAAACAGACATACTCTCTCCTCAATGCCCTTTCTGACTAGTACAGTAAGCAGAATATAAATTAGTGAATAAAAATTTATAATTACAAATTGTAAGAGAGGTTATTGCAAGAGAATAAGGCAGAGTGGTTAATTATTTAAATGAGTTGATTAGGGAAGGTCTATAACGAGGTAATATTTAAGCTAAAACCCAAAGGATAAAATTTAACCAAGTGAAAGATGATGAAACATGGTGTCATGACCATTCTTGTGCCTAGAGAAAGAGTGTAGCCAGAAAAAGAGGGCCCAGGTCTGAAGCTGAGGAACTCCAGTATCTGAAGTTCAGGCAGAATAAACAGCAGCCAACAAAGGAATCTACATAGTAGCAGCGAGACAGATAAGAAGCCACTAATCTAGGAAAGTAAAAATTCTTCAAAACCAAGAGTAACAAAAATGTTTTAAAGAAGAAAGAGTGTGCCAGGAGCAGCGGCTCACGCCTGTAATCCCCACACTTTGGGAGGCCAAGGAAGGCAGACCACGTGAGGTGAGGAGTTCAAGACCAGCCTGGCTAACATGGTGAAACCCCATCTCTATTAAAAATTCGAAAAAATTAGCGGGCCGTGGTGGCTTATACCTATAGTCCCAGCTACTTGGAGGCTGAGGCACGAGAATCACTTGAACCCGGGAGCAGTGAGCTTAGATCACACCACTGCCTGGGCAACAGAGTCAGACTCGGTCTTAAAAAAAATTAAAAAATTAAAAAAAAAAAAATAAATAAATGAATGATTTATTGGATTTAGCAAATAGAAGTGTTTGGTGGCCTTGAATAAAGTGGTTTGGTGAAAACTGCTAAAGTCAGTGTAAATAGGCTGAAGAGTGAATAAAGAGAGACGACAGGAGAAGAAAAAGGGGAAGGAGAAAGGGGCAGGAAAAGAAGATGAGTTAAGTTATATTCTAGTTCTGGATAAAATAAAACATACAAAAATTTAATATATAGCTAAGCTAAATTCAAAAACAAGAAAGGGGGTCAAGCGCGGTGACTTATGCCTAAAATCCCAGCAAACTGGGAAGCCGTGGCAGGCAGATCACCTGAGGCAAGGAGTTCAAGACCAGCCTGGCCAACATGGTGAAACCCCATCTCTACTAAAAACACAAAAATTAGGCCAGGCGCGGTGGCTCACGCCTGTAATCCCAGCACTTTGGGAGGCCAAGGCGGGTGGATCACAAGGTCAGGAGTTCGAGATCAGCCTGACCAACATGGTAAAACCCTGTCTCTACTGAGTGTTGGGGTTACAAGTGTCAGCCATTGTGTCTGGCCTCAAAGGACTTTTAACAGTTTACTGCTACCACTACTTGACTACCTACTATGTAATAGGCATTGTGTTTTCAAACACTAACTCATATAATCTTCCTAACACACTTTTGAAGTAGGTATTACTCTCTATAGTTTTTACAGAGCCAATAAATAGGAATGTAATAGAAATCTGAGATCTACTACTAATTACCACCAAACGTCAAACAAATGCTGTTAGCAACAGTGATAATTTTCAACAAAATTTGAGTTCTTTCTTCTTTAGTGAGCACCTCCCCACCTTTCAATGAATAGCTCTGTTTAAATACCTTGTACTTTTGTCTCAGCTCTTCTGTGTCTTCTTTTTCCACTTCTAGGACACGGCGCCGTTCGGTAGCATCTTCAGCATAATCAAGCTTGACAAAAATAGATATGATTAGACTTAATTCCTAAAGTATCCCCAAGATTAGCTATGAAAAAGTTATTTGCACAACTACAGTATTATCTGAAAACCAAAAAAATTGTATTTTGCTCAGCTACTGCTTGCTTTACTGTCACCCCACAGAGAAAATCACATGCAAAATAGTTTGTTAATCCTTTCATGCTGGTAGTTTCCAAAAGGCACATTTGTTGACAGTAGACTTCACTTCCATGTTAATTTTCTTTTCTTTCTTTCTTTTTTTTTTGAGATGGAGTTTCACTCTTGTTGCCCAGGCAACAAGATCTTGGCTCACTGCAACCTCCACCTCGCGAGTTCAAGTGATTCTCCTACCTCAGCCTCCCGAGTAGCTGGGATTACAGGTGCCCGCCACGATGCCCTGCTAATTTTTTTGTATTTTCAGTAAAGATGGGATTTCACCATGTTGTTCAGGCTGGTCTCAAACTCCTCACCTGTAGCTGGGATTACAGGCGTGAGCCACCGTGCCTGGAGACTCCTAATTCTTTGAAAATTAACATTGAGTTTGGGCACGGTGGCTCAGGCCTGTAATCCCAGCACTGTGGGAGGCCGAGGTGGGCGGATCACCTGAGGTTAGGAGTTCAAGACCAGCCTGACCAATATGATGAAACCCTGTTTCTACTAAAAATACAAAAATTAGCCGGGCATGGTGTCATGCGCCTGTAATCCCAGCTACTCAGAAGGCCGAGACAGGAGAATCCCTTGAACCCGGGAGATGGAGGTTGCAGTGAGCCGAGACTGCGCCATTGTACTCCACCCTGGGCAACAAGAGCGAAACTCCATCTCAAAAAAAAAAAAAAAAAAAAAAAAAAAAAGAAGAATTAGGAGTCAATGAAGAAGATATTTTAGGCAATGAAAAGTAGGTATTACAGATGGCAGCTGTACCCAATTCTATAGAAGGCAAAGCTTTTATCACAGCAACATTTTAAGAGCTGAGCAACACTGCCTGCTGAAGCAAGCACCAAGGTCTGGATCTAAGTCTGATATTGCCTTGCTGTATAACCCTTGGCAAATCACTTAACTTCTTTATGTACCAGTTAAAACAGGGGCACTGTTTATATTCTATTTGTCTCAAAAGTAGCACTAAATGAAAACGTAAAATACATTTTTTAGTTGTCCAAAGAAAAATATTAAAACTACATTTCATCTGATAAACGTATTCTTGCACAGACATCTCAATTTGGAATTGGTATTATTTCAAAATATCCCATAAAACTTATGAGTTAATGAGATCAATTTACCTCCATTTCCATGCGACCCATGCCCATGACATCATACTTGACAACGATTGGAATGGGATCTGTTCTCCCTGTAACAGGAACACATAATCAAGGTAAGGTGCAAAGCCAAGCCAACAGCTCATTTTACACATTGGGTTTTGGGTGGTTAGAGATCTTGCCTTGGAGTGCAGAGACCAGAAAGCTACAGTGAACCAAACACAAGCCATTCTCACAGCTTACACTCAAGACCTTCCTTTCCTAGTTTAAACCCAACTAACCATCTTGGCTGACCTTCCAGTTGGGATTAACTTCAAATTACTGTGGCAAAATTACATTAATAAGTAATGCAAAGCACTTTTAAGCAATGGCACCAGGAGGTTTAAATTTTAAAACTTTAAAAACTCCTTTTAAGATCCCCAAATAACTTCCCATCAAAAATCACTTCACTCTGTCACTGATACCCTCCTACATAACTTTTTAACCTAGTTAAAAAAAAACAAAAAAACAAAAAAAAACACACACAAAAAAACAAAACTCAACTGGCATGGTTAAATAGAAAAAGTACATCTTCAAACATGATGCAGTAAAACTTTATAATTACAACTCAGTATGTTGAATTTGTTTTCAAAAGATGTTTTACAATTTTTTTTGATGTTCCTCATAGACAAGGAGATGCTTTACAACTTAATGGGGCTGTGAAAAGTTTAAATAAAAAGAAACAATTAGTTGCCCTTAGAGACAAAGAATAGTTTTCCTTTTAATCTGGTGCTCTAAAGTCCCATTTCCTAGAGTGGATTTAACACTGGCTACGAGGGTAACTGGTAAGCTGTGAAAAGGACTAGTTGCGAAGAAAATTGACTTTAAACTAATTGATCTATGCTGGATAATTTTTTTAAATATATATATATTTAATCCACTCATAACCAGCCAAACAAAGCAAAATGGGGCAGACAAGCACTTTACTACCACAGCTGTTTTACATCACAACTTGCGCTTTTTATTGTGATGTAAGCCCACTGAAAAGAGGACTTACCTTATCCGTTGTACACCTTTAGTGAAAAAACACAATGTTTACTTCCCTCATCATTTCACTCAGGCTGGTGTAAACAATTGGTTTTTTTGGTTGTGTTGTTGTTGTTATACACACATATATATAAATATATTATACCTTTGGGCTAAAAATGGAGTTTTCTTAGGCTAAATCTGAGGCATTACCCTCCCAATCCCCAAAAAAAACTTTTTAAAAAATAAATGCCATGATCATGACTGGTTTTGGTCCTGCAAAATAAAGAAGAAACCATGTTCAAAATGACCACAACCACTTGTATTCGGTGGCTCTATATTTGTGGAATTAATTTTTGCCTTTAAGATGGAATGAAAAACAAATTCATAAGTTTAACTACTTATGTATCCTATTATTGTTTTTAAACAATAAATAGGGAGAATTAGAATTATCACAGCAAAAACAAAAAAAAAAAAACCCAAACTGTTAAAGAACATCTCATGTCAGGAACAACAAAAAAAACTTCTAGAATACAGCCTTCTTTTAGATACAATTAAAAGACTGCCAGTAAAGCAAAATGAAAATGCATTACTACCTTATGCCCAATGGTATAATAAATAAGCAGTGACTGCAATCTTTAGCAAAAGGACCAAATTAAAGACAGGTTATAAAAATGACTTCCTAGGTGCAATATCACTTTCATAACGTCTCAATCAGGGATTTACTGGTAAAAATAAATGGTCCAATGAATGAATTAAAAAGAAATGTCAAAGCAATTTATTTTGGTATCTTTTTTGATCTGTCAGAATTTGTTTTGCAAGAATCAAGGAAGTTTTGGTACAAATTCATTACCTCTGTAAACCCCTGTTTATAAACTCTGCATTAGTACTTTTGCCTTCTAAGGCAGTCAAAGTTTGTTTTAATTTATTTATAAATTGCAGTAGCAAGTGCTAGTGCCCATTACATTGTGGGGAAATCAAGTTTTGACAGTATTAGAATTTAATGTTTTAACTGATTTTATTGGCAGTTCTAACACAAACAGATACATCCCTTCTTAACATTACCCTTTAATGAACAGGGATCAGACAAGTTGCATAAGGAAAGGAAAATGAAAAAGACCAAGCAGAAGGATGAAGGCTACAACAGAGAAAGTAAGCCTAACATATTGGTGCACTGATGACAAAAGGAGTAATTCAGTCTGAAAATAAAAAATTACCACTGCTAAGATTACCATCACCACAACAAGTCCAGGATCATAATGCTGTAAAAAAGAAACACCAATTGTTAGGCAGAAACCATTAGGGTAAGAAACAGGCCTTCTAGCAGGCAGACAGGATGGGGTAAAGTAACAGTTGGGCTTTGTCCCTCCCCCAATCTCAGCCAGGGACAGAGGAAGGACATTTTGTGCTACAGCAACTGTTTTCATACTGGTCAGACCAAGGTGTGAGATTTTTACTGCTACTTGAGAACATGAACAACACCCTCTTCAACAAGGCAGGAGGTAGGGTATCAGTTTCAAGTAAGAGAACTAGCTCTAGCTTCCAATCTTTCATTTAACTATTCATTCTGGTAAATTAGTATTCAGGACCCAAGGTAGGACTTTTAAAAGAAATTACATCTAACACTCTATCAGATCAACTAACTGGACAGTAATCAAGTCATTTACTTCACCAAAAGAACTCTAGGAGGCTTAGAGTATGGATGAGATGTCCTCAAGACTTCTCTAGAAATATATATATAAAACAATTAAGAGGTCTAGAAAATAATCTTAGATCTTCAGTGCTTAGAGAACTTTGTGCATTTGAATTCTGTTATGAATGAATACAACTCTTTAAGTGGCTCTCCTCAGAACTTTGCTTCCTGTTAACCAAGACTTCCCAGGCTGGCCAATATCTTTCTTTCAGCACACAACAAAACCAGTCTTTGAAGGAGAGCTCTAGAGAAACTGACATCAAAAGAACTGTCACATTTAAAATTACTCCACTCAGAGTTAACTCACAGAAAATAAACAGTATGACTTTCAAAGCTATCTTGAAGGTGACATTATTGCCTGGGCCAAGTAGTAATTTCTTAACATTATTAAAGAGGCTACAGACCAAGGAAAAATCCCAGTGGGAAAAGACACCAAACACTACATACAGGAAGACGCTGCAGCATTAAAAACAAAACAAAACACCCCTCAGTTTATTCAGTTGCTATCAATGATAAATCCTAAAGAACATCACTAAGAATACCTGAATACCAATTTGTAGTGAATGACCTCAAAAGGTAGGTAGCAACTGAGTGTCTGCTAATATGTATTAGCTAGAAAACTTTTTTTTTTTTTTTCCCGAGATGGCGTTTCGCTCTTGTTGCCCAGGCTGGAGTGCAATGGTGTGATCTCGGCTCACTACAACCTCCACCTCCTGGGTTCAAGCGATTCTCCTGCCTCAGCCTCCCAAGTAGCTGGGACTACAGGCATGCACCACCATGCCTGGCTAATTTTGTATTTTTAGTAAAGACGGGGCTTCTCCATGTTGGTCAGGCCGGTCTCAAATTCCTGACCTCAGGTAATCCGCCCATCTCAGCCTCCCAAAGTGCTGGGATTACAGGCGTGAGCCACCTCGCCCGGCCTCAACTTCTTTTAAAAATAAAATCCAGGTTCCCTACTTCTTGGTTTCTTTTAAAATACAGGAAATATTATTTAAAATATATTAAATTAGTGAGAACATTTTTGTTGCTTGTTTCACTCCAAAGGAAGCAACTTAAACCAGAACACGAAATAATCTCCTTTTTTTTTTTTTTTTTTTTTTTTTTTTTTTTTTTTTTTTTTTTTGAGACGGAGTCTCGCTCTGTCGCCCAGGCTGGAGTGCAGTGGCCGGATCTCAGCTCACTGCAAGCTCCGCCTCCCGGGTTTACGCCATTCTCCTGCCTCAGCCTCCCAAGTAGCTGGGACTACAGGCACCCGCCAACTCGCCCGGCTAGTTTTTTGTATTTTTTAGTAGAGACGGGGTTTCGCCGTGTTAGCCAGGATGGTCTCGATCTCCTGACCTCGCGATCCACCCATCTCGGCCTCCCAAAGTGCTGGGATTACAGGCTTGAGCCACCGCGCCCGGCCGAAATAATCTCCTTAAAAGAAACTGTCTTCCTCAGGAAAAGATCTATAGACACTTACTGTACTTTGGCCAACTGAGGAAGGGAAAGGAAACACATGCAAAATCAAGAATGTGCCAATATCAATGTATTAATCTGATGGAAAACAACTGATATTCATATTTTCTAAATCAAAACCTTAAAAAATGTTTCATAACCGGAATTACATATTTATTTTCTAGAGACAGTGGCGCTCAGGCTGGAGTACCTCGATCAGCTCACTGTAATCTCCACCTTTCAGGCTCAAGTGATCCTCTTGCCTCAGCCTCCCAAAGCTCTGGGATTACAGGTGTGAGCTGCACATCAGCCTATTGTCTATTTTAAAAGGTAGGTTTACTTATGCAATAATAGAAATTCCTAAATGCTCTCATATATATGCAGGTCTTGCTAAAATGTGAAGGCATTATGACATAACTAAAGAGGGAATACAAATACAAAAACCCATTGATTATCATAGCCACCCTGTTATTGAGAACAACCCCTCAGGAATCAGTTTTGATATTAAAATGGTTAAGGCTACACCAATCTATAAAACTGTCCCAAAGACTTAAACTACAGAGAAATAACTCATTTTAAAAATTTTTTTTATTTTTTATTTTTTTTTTATTTATTTATTTATTTTTTTTTTGAGACGGAGTCTGGCTCTGTCTCCCAGGCTGGAGTGCAGTGGCCGGATCTCAGCTCACTGCAAGCTCCGCCTCCCGGGTTTACGCCATTCTCCTGCCTCAGCCTCCGGAGTAGCTGGGACTACAGGCGCCCGCCACCTCGCCCGGCTAGTTTTTTGTATTTTTAGTAGAGACGGGGTTTCACCGTGTTAGCCAGGATGGTCTCGATCTCCTGACCTCGTGATCCGCCCGTCTCAGCCTCCCAAAGTGCTGGGATTACAGGCTTGAGCCACCGCGCCCGGCTTATTTTTATTTATTTATTTTTGAGAGGTAGTCTTGCTGTGTCGCCCAGGCTGGAGTGCAGTGGTACCATCTGGGCTCACTGCAAGCTCCGCCTCCCGGGTTCACGCCATCTCCTGCCTCAGCCTCCCGAGTAGCTGGGACTACAGGAATCCGCCACCACGCCCGGCTAATTTTTTGTATTTTTAGTAGAGACGGGGTTTCACCGTGTTAGCCAGCATGGTCTCGATCTCCTGACCTCGTGATCCACCCGCCTCGGCCTCCCACAGTGCTGGGATTACAGGTGTGAGCCACCGCATCTGGACTGGAAACACTTTTTTTTTTTTTGAAATGGAGTGTCGCCTCTGTCACCCAGGCTGGAGTGCAGTGGTGCGATCTTGGCTCACTGCAACCTCCGCCTCCCGGGTTTAAGCAATTGTCCTGCCTCAGCCTCCTGAGTAGCTGGGACTACAGGTGCGCCATCACGCCCAGCTAATTATTTTGTGTTTTTAGTAGAGACGGGGTTTCACCAGGTTGGCCGGGATGGTCTCGATCTCTTTACCTCATGATCTGCCCACTTCAGCCTCCCAAAGTGCTGGGATTATAGGTGTGAGCCACTGTGCCCGGCCCAGGGAAACACTATTTTTAAAGAGACAAACTCTAGGAATAGAACAACTGGGAAGAACATATTAAAGGACAACCATAATCTAGTAATCAGCCATACTTCAGAAAACAGAAGACATATGATTTCCCTGCAGAAATAAATTAGAAAGGAAGAAGCTTCTACAGTGATTAAAACACTGGTTGAATTGTCAACAGATGTTAAGAATACCACAATGTAAGATGTAAGAACACCACAATGTATCTCTGCTGCTTTTCCCCTTAGAGATTCAACACAAATATTTACAACAAATATTGAGTTTTGGCCAGGCACAGTGGCTCACGCCTGTAATCCCAGCACTGTGGGAGGCTGAGGCGGGCAGATCACTTGAGGTCAGGAGTTCGAGACGAGCTTGGCCAACATGGTGAAACCCCATCTCTACTAAAAACACAAAAATTAGCCAGGCGTGGTGACGGGCACTTGTAATCCCAGCTACTCAGGAGGCTGAGGCAGGAGAATCACTTGAACCCAGGAGGCAGAGGTTGCAGTTAGCCGAGACTGCACCACTGCACTCCAGCCTGGGCAACACAACGACACTCCGTCCCCCCAAAAAACAAAACAAAAGCCCAGGCACGGTGGCTCTGCCTGTAATCCCAGCACTTTGGGGAGGCCAAGGCAGGTAGATCACCTGAGGTCAGGAGTTCAAGACCAGCCTGACCAACATGGTGAAACCCTGTCTCTACTAAAAATACAAAATTAGCCAAGCGTGGTGGTGCATGCCTATAATCCCAGCTACTCGGGAGGCTGAAGCAGGAGAATCGCTTGAACCGGGAGGCGGAGGTTGCAGTAAGCTGAGATCGCACCATTGCACTCCAGTCTGGGCAACAAGAGTGAAACTCTGTCTCAAAGAGACAAAAAAAAAAAAAAAAAAATTACACACACACACATATATATATATATATGGGGGGGAGAAAGAGAGAGAGAGTGCGATTGAGAGAGCGAGAGAGAGAGGAGTTTCTACTATATTCAAGGCACTGTTCTGGGCACTGCATATAGTGATGATGAAAAAAATAAAAAAATTTAAAAAACCAACACCACCACCGCAGCACCATGTTCCATGAATTACCAATAAATAGGCAAAATAGAGTAATCTGAGCAGGTGGAACTTCAGCTGAGTTCAGCATGAGAATGAGAGAAAACAGAACATTAGTGAAGCTAATGCATAAGCAGTTTAAAAAGCTTAAAAAAAAGTCTGAAGTTGTCTTTTAAAGATATCTAAAGTTGTCTTTAAAGACTTGACCTTAATGAAGTACAAGTAATTATAAAAGCCATCAAAAAGTCACAAAATCCACTTTTTTTTTGTTTTTGGAGACAGGATCTTGCTAAGTCACGCAGGCTGGAGTGCTGTGGTGCCATCTCCACTCACCGCAAACTCCAGCGTCCAGACTCAAGCCATTCTTGAGCCTAGGCCTCCTGAGCAGCCGTGCCCGCCACTACATCTGGCTAATTTTTGTATTTTTAGTAGAGATGGGGTTTCACCATATTGCTCAGACTGGTCTCGAACTCCTGGGCTTGAGCGACCTGCTCACCTTGGCCTCCAAAGTGCCGGGAATACAGGTGTGAGCCAATGCGCCCGGCCTAAAATCCACTTTCAAAAGACAATTAAAACTGGGCTGGGCTTGGTGGCTCATGTCTGTAATCCCAGCACTTGGGGAGGTCAAGGCAGGAAGATGGCTTGAGGACAGGAGTTTGAGACCAGACTGGGCAATACAGCAAGACTCCATCTCTTCAAAAAATTTTTCTCAAAAAAATTAGCCGGGCATGGTGGCATGCACCTGCAGTCCTAGCCACTGAGGAGACTGAGGCAGGAGGACCACTTGAGCCCAGGAGCTGAAGTGAGCTATGACTGCACCACTACGCTCTAGTCTGGGTGACAGAGAAAAACCTTGTCGAAAAAAAAGAGAAAAGTGGGGGAAAAAAGAGCATTAAACTGATAAAGGCCAAGACCCAACACTGACATATTTAAAGTACTTATTTCTTATTTTTAAGTAATTCAAATACATATGTGAAAATCAAGAATAAAAAATTACACAGGTAGGCCGGACGCGGTGGCTCAATCCTGTAATCCCAGCACTTTGGGAGGCCGAGACGGGCGGATCACGAGGTCAGGAGATCGAGACCATCCTGGCTAACACAGTGAAACCCCGTCTCTACTAAAAAAAATACAAAAACTAGCCGGGCGAGGTGGCGGGCGCCTGTAGTCCCAGATACTTGGGAGGCTGAGGCAGGAGAATGGCGTAAACCTGGGAGGCGGAGCTTGCAGTGAGCTGAGATCCGGCCACTGCACTCCAGTCCAGGCGACAGAGTGAGACTCTGCCTCAAAAAAAAAAAAAAAAAAGGGCCAGGCGCGGTGGCTCAAGCCTGTAATCCCAGCACTTTGGGAGGCCGAGACGGGCGGATCACGAGGTCAGGAGATCGAGACCATCCTGGCTAATACGGTGAAACCCCGTCTCTACTAAAAAAAAATACAAAAAACTAGCCGGGCGAGGTGGCGGGCGCCTGTAGTTCCAGCTACTCCGGAGGCTGAGGCAGGAGAATGGCGTGAACCCGGGAGGCGGAGCTTGCAGTGAGCTGAGATCTGGCCACTGCACTCCAGCCTGGGCGGCAGAGCGAGACTCCGTCTCAAAAAAAACCAAACAAACAAAAAAACAAACAAACAAGCAAACAAAAAAATTACGCAGGTGATTCTTTGATTTGCAGAAGTATTCAAAATAGGATTCAAGTCATGTTAATGGACTTAATTATCATTCCATTTATTGAAACAGTGATCATATGAAACTTTCAGAAACACTGAATAAAACATGGTACATTTATTTCCAAACCAAAGCTTAATTTTTGCAAATTTCTCCTGAAAATGACAGTCTTCAAGTGGCATAGAAACAATTACTTTCAGCATCATTCAGATATTTTTCTAAGCAACTCTAACATATGATAGATGCTAACTCTCAGAAAACATTAACTGAAAACACTGAGCACAATACTTATGCATCATTCAGATATTTTTCTAAGCCACTCTAACATATGATAGATGCTAACTCTCAGAAAACATTAACTGAAAACACTGAGCACAATACTTATTCCCTAGAGAGTTTTTAAGGTTTAAAAAGAAAGAAAAACTTTCTACCCAAAATAGAGTTCAAATTACCCAGTACTACAAAAACCAACTATATTCTTGCCATGGCCTTTTTAATGACCTATACAACAACCACATTAATTTGATTTTCTGTCTTTTTTTTTTTTTTTTTTTGAAACAGGGTCTCGCCGTCGCCCAGGCTGGAGTGCAGTGGCATAATCATGGCTCACTGCAGCCTCAACTTCCTGGGCTCAAGTGATCCTCCCATCTCAGCTTCCTAAGAAGCTGGGACTACAGGTGCATATATGTGATGACATGTGGCTAATTTTTGTTATTTTTTGTAGAGACGGGATTTCGCCATGTTGCCCGCCCAGCTTGTTCTGAGCTCAAGCAATCTGCCCACTTTGGTGGGATTACAGACATGAGCTACAGTGCCTGGCCAATTTGATTTTCAAATACAGATGTTTTCTTTTTTTTTTTTTTTTGAGACGGAGTCTCGCTCTGTCCCCCAGGCTGGAGTACAGTGGCGCGATCTCGGCTCACTGCAAGCTCTGTCTCCTGGGTTTGTGCCATTCTCCTGCCTCAGCCTCCCGAGTAGCTGGGACTACAGGCGCCCGCCACCACGCCCGGCTAATTTTTTGCATTTTTAGTAGAGACGGGGTTTCACTGTGGTCTCGATCTCCTGACCTCATGATCTGCCCGCCTCGGCCTCCCAAAGTGCTGGGATTACAGGCGTGAGCCACCGTGCCCGGCCCAAATACAGATGTTTTCTAAGGCACAAAAGTTTAATTATGACCTAAACGAATTTCCATATGATACTGTCCATCTAGGATAAAATAGTTCAATTTTAATCATATAACTAAATATAATAATAAACAGGAACAAAGGTGGGGCAAAAGGCTTCAGTGAAAGTGTTGTTAAATCAGAATGTTAGGCCTGGAAAGGATATCTCATCCAGGGATAATGACATCCTCAAGTCCTTAGAAGAGAAAATAGAGAATTCATGAGTTACTTTCAATCAAAAAAAAAAAAAAAAAAAAACTAAAGAAAATCATACTTTTACCTGAGATAACAATTGTTTTAACTAAAATTATGTTGACTCACTGAAGATTGTCTCAAGCTCATCACCATGCTAAGATCAATTTTTTTTTTTTTTTAAAATGGGAAAGCCAATTTAATAAATACAATTTTGGGGCAAAATAGACTAAACCATGGGGCTTAGGAGATATGGGAAAAAAACTTAAGTCTTTAGTTTAAAAAAAAAAAAAAAAAAAAAAAACAGGCCAGACGCGGTGGCTCATGGCTGTAATCCCAGAACTTTGGGAGGCCAAGGCAGCAGATTACCTGCGGTCAGGAGTTCGAGATCAGCCCGGCCAACATGGCGAAACCTCGTCTGCATTTAAAATACAAAAATTAGCTGGTCGTGGTGGCATGCTCCCGTAATCCCAGCTACTCGGGAGGCTGAGGCAGGAGAATCACTTGAACCCGGGAGGCGGAAGTTGCAGTGAGCCAAGATAGTACCATTGCACTCCAGCCTGGGCAACAAGAGTGAAACTCGTCTCAGGGCAAAAAAACAAAAACAAAAAAAAAACAAAAAAACGTGGTAGCACTTTTGTGCCCTGAGTTTTACTTATGTTTGTATCCATATCTGACACGGTATATAGGCCAGAATAGCATTTAGTTAAAAAAGCATTTGTTGACTCAGAGAACGAACATGTCCGTAATGGGTCTGAAATTGGTTCAACTGTAAGTAGTCATGATAATGCGTGCCGCTTAACATCACAAGATACTAATGATTTAACTCTAATAATCAAGGTATTATCTTATCAAGTAGAACATATCACTATATTAGAAAGGTCTCCATGTATCAAAAAAATACAAACTTTTTTTTTTTTTTTTGAGACGGAGTCTCGCTCTATCGCCCGGGCTGGAGTGCAGTGGCCGGATCTCAGCTCACTGCAAGCTCCGCCTCCTGGGTTCACACCATTCTCCTGCCTCAGCCTCCCGAGTAGCTGGGACTACAGGCGCCCGCCACCTTGCCCGGCTAGTTTTTTGTATTTTTTAGTAGAGACGGGGTTTCACGGTGTTAGCCAGGATGGTCTCGATCTCCTGACCTCGTGATCCACCCGTCTCGGCCTCCCAAAGTGCTGGGATTACAGGCTTGAGCCACCGCGCCCGGCCAAAAATACAAACTTTTATAATGAAATATTTGAGTTTTACATTACTGGTCATTAGAGGCTTAAGGCTTGTTCAATTTCGTTTTTTGTTATCACTCAGGAGTCAAGAAGGAGGAGGCATCAAATGTTTAACAAAAAAATACTAAAGAACTTACATTCATATATCGACAAACTTTTAAAAAACTGAATTGAAAAGTTGCCATAACCAGTTTCAGTGAAGGAAAATCTCAAGTCAGCCCTCATAATAATGATGTTTTCCAGGAAATTAGGTTTAGGGTAAGTGGCCTATTAGAAATTCTGAAAATGTTTTTCCTCTTTTTAAAAAACAGGTCAAAGTAAAAAGTAATTGCTTTCTTCGAGTACCTAGTACACTCCTATATACATGTAGGTAGACCAAAAATTACCAGTGGGCTCTAATCTATGTATTTCTTTTTCTTTTCTTTTTTTTTCCTAAGACGGAGTTTCACTCTTGTTGCCTACGCTGGAGTGCGATGGGGCGATCTCTGTTCACCGCAACGTTTGCTTCCTAGGTTCGAGCGATTCTCCTGCCTCAAGCCTCCTGAGTAGCTGGGATTACAGCTGCCTACCACCATGCCTGGCTAATTTTTTGTATTTTTAGTAGAGACAGGGTTTCACCATTTTGGCCAGGCTGGTCTCAAACTCCTGACTTCAGGTGATCCACCCACCTCATACTCCCGAAGTGCTGGGATTACATGCGTGAGCCACTGTACCCAGCCTAGAATTCCAAAAGAAAAAATATACTTGTAAAGAGTGGCAACTTGAAACTCGAGGGATCTGAATTACAGTTCTGTCGTTAATTGGGCATGTGACCTATTATTAGCTGTTAATTTCTTTTTATTTTTAGAGACAGAATCTCACCCTGTTGCCCAGGTAGGATGGAGTGCAGTGAAGTCATCATAGCTTACTGTTTTAACACTGAACTCCTGGGCTCAAGTGATCCTCCCACCTCAGCCTTCTAAGTAGCTAGGACTACAGGCACTCACCACCACGTGTGGCTAATTAAAAAAAAAAAAAAAATGTAGAGACAGTGTCTCACAATGTTGCCCAGGCTGGTTTCAAACTCGTAACCTCGAGTTATCCTTCTGCCTCAACCTCACAAATGCTGGAATTACAGGTGTGAGTCACCATGCCACCTATATTAGTTTTGTGATCTAAAAATAAAGGAGTTAGACAAGTCTATAAGGTTCCCTTCACAATTCTAAAGTTTGAAGAGTGGAAAATATTTGAGTAGAAAATATCTGGGGGAATTATGTAGATAGTGGTCAGTCTTGTGATATTATTTAATAAGCCAATAATCAAATGCCTTCTTAAACTTACTTTTGTTTTTCCATAGCTACACTGAAAATTTTACTATTCCAGGACCACTCTATTACCCCAAAAAACTTTCCAGTCTCATTTAAACTTTCCACTGTAACTCCTCCATCTTTTTTTTTTTTTTTCCTTAAAGACTGAGTCTCACTCTGTCAGCCAGGTTGATGCACAGTGTCACAATCTCGGCTCACTGCAACCTCCGCCTCCCAGGTTCAAGTGACTCTCCTGCCTCAGTCTCCTGAGTAGCTGGGATTACAGGCATGCATCACCATGTCCAGCTAATTTCTTTGTGTTTTAGTATAGACAAGGTTTCACCATATTGGCCAAGCTGGTCTTGAACTCCTGACCTCAAGTGATCTGCCCATCTTGGCCTCCCAAAGTGTTGGGATTACAGGTGTGATCCACCGCGCCTGGCCTCCATTTCATGTTTAATAATATATATATATATATATTTTGAGACAAAGTCTCACTCTGTTGCCCAAGCTGGAGTACAGTGGCACACTCTCGGCTCACTGCAACCTCTACCTCCTGGATTTAAGTAATTCTCCTGCCTCAGCCTCCTGAGTAGCTGGGACTACAGGCAATTGCCACCATGCCTGGCTAATTTTTGTATTTTTAGTCGAGATGGGGTTTCACTATATTGGCCAGGCTGGTCTTGAATTCCTGACTTCGTGATCTGCCCGCCTTAGCCTCCCAAAGTGCTGGGATTACAGGTGTGAGCCACCGCGCCCAGCCGATAAACTTCTTTCTATATTTTTCTAGGCAATCTCTAAAAAAAGACTGGGCTGCAAATCTTAGCTCTCTAATAAGAGATAATATCTAAACACTTGTGTGATTTTGGCAACCAAAGCCTGAGCCTCTACACCCTCCCCTGCAAAATGAAAATATTATCACCACCATTTCTTTTTTTTTTCCCCCCCAAACAGACAGGTTCTAGCTCTATGGCTCAGGCTGGAGGTTAGAGTTCAGTCACACAATCAAGCTCACTTGCAGCCTCAAACTCCTGGGCTCAAGCAATCCTCCTGTCTTAACCCCCCAAGTAGCTAGGACTACAGGCATAAGCCATCACACCACATCCAACCCTATCCCCCTTTTTAGGACTGGCATACAGACCAAAAGAGACAACAAATGGAAGATATTTGGTAAACTTTAAATCACTACACAAAATGCTCAAGGATTCAGAAAATAGAGAAATTAGGCTTCCTTTTATTTCCAAATTTGACATTTTGGGAGTGTTTGTGAGACAGGGTCTCACTCACTCTGTTGCCCCGGTCGGAGTACAGTGGCGTGATCGCAGCTCACTGCAACTTCAGTCTCCCGAGTTCAAGCGATTCTCCTGTCTCAGCCTCCTGAGTAGCTGGGATTACAGGTGCCCACCACCATGCCCAGCTAATTTAAATTTGGCATTTTTGAAAGTAAATACCTTAAAATGAAAGATACTCTAAAACAGAATCTGTGATAATTTCCAAATGTTTTACATATAATTTGATGATAATGAAACAATCCCATTTACAGATGGAGAAAATTATTATCTACGATCAATAATCAAAGTATTACAGGCTGGGTATGGTGGCTCGCGCCTATAATCCCAGCACTTTGGGAGGCTGAGGCAGGATGATAGCTTGAGCCCTGGAGTTCCAGACCAATCTAGGCAACATAGGGAGACCCTTGTCTCTACAGAAAAAAATTTTTAAGCTGGCCAGGCATGGTGGCAAAGGCATATATTCCCAGCTACACAGGATGCTGAGGTGGGAGGATCACATGAGCCAAAAAAAAAAAAAAAGAAAAAGAAAGAAACCACTATCACTATATACCCTTTTGCCCACTTAAGAAGCTTCCTGGACACTCCACTCTCTTGCCTCTCTTGCCTAAGTATCCTACTAACCCAATGTCATTTTAATAAGGCAAACTAACCTAGGTCCAAAAGTCTATAAATAATAAGGTGGGAAACAATGTAAATCCGGCTAAGGCTAAGACTATAAAAAAAAATAAAAAAAATTAAAAAAAAACCCAGCACTATACTACTTCAGTATAACCAATACATTTTGGATAAATTAAAAAAAAAGAAAAAAAAGAAAACTGTCCACCCTACTTACTATAATGAAGGTAATTTTCTTAGAAGTCTGTTATTCATATGGTCCAAAAGAATGTTTTTCTAGCCCTGGTCCATTCTATTTGCATTAAAAAAACGAGGCAAGGGGATATTTAAAATATCATTCCTTGGGCCAGGCATGGTGGCTCACGCTTGTAATCCCAGCACTTTGGGAGGCTGAGGCGGATGGATGAACTGAGGTCAGGAGTTCGAGACCAGCCTGGCCACCATGGTGAAACCCTGTCTCTACCAAAAAATACAAAAATTAGCCAGGCATGGTGGCACATGCTTGTAATCCCAGCTACTCGGGAGGCTGAGGCAGGAGAATCGCTTGAACTTGGGAGGTGGAGGTTGCAGTGAGCCGAGATCGCACCATTGCACTCCAGCCTGGGCAACAAGAGCGAAACTCTGTCTCCAAAAAATAAATAAATAAAATATCATTTCCTGAACCCTATCTCAGACCTGCTGATATATGCTGGTCAGAATCGACATTAAATTTTTTGTTTGGTGGCCGGGCGCAGTGGCTCAAGCCTGTAATCCCAGCACTTTGGGAGGCTGAGACGGGCGGATCACGAGGTCAGGAGATCCAGACCATCCTGGCTAACATGGTGAAACCCCGTCTCTACTAAAAAATACAAAAAACTAAGCCGGGTGAGGTGGCGGGCGCCTGTAGTCCCAGCTACTTCGGAGGCTGAGGCAGGAGAATGGCATAAACCCGGGAGGCGGAGCTTGCAGTGAGCTGAGATCCGGCCACTGCACTCCAGCCTGGGCGACAGAGCAAGACTCCGTCTCAAAAAAAAAAAAAAAAAAATTTTTTTTTGTTTGTTTTCTTTTTCAGTAGAGACAAACTCTTGCTATGTGGCCCAGGCTGGTCTTAACTCTGAACTCAAGCGATCCTCCTACCTCAGTCTCCCAAAGTGCTGGGGTTACAGGCATAAGCCCCTGCACCCAGCCTCAGAATCTACTTTTTTTTTTCCCCCCTGAGACGGAGCTTTGCTCTTGTTGCCCAGGCTAGAGTGCAATGGCGCGATCTTGGCTCACTGCAACCTCTGCCTCCCAGGTTCAAGCAGTTCTCCTGCCTCAGCCTCCCAAGTAGCTGGGATTACAGGCATGCACCACCACGTCCGGCTAATTTTGTATTTTTAGTAGAGACGAGGTTTCTCCATGTTGAGGCTGGTCTGGAACTCCTGACCTCAGGTGATCTGCCCGCCTCGGCCTCCCAAAGTGCTGGGATTACAGGTGTGAGCCACCGTGCCTGGCCTGAATCTACATTTTTAACAAGAACCCAAGGTGATTCTGCTGAAAGCCATAAGACTAATAATGGAAAAAGCACTGGGGTAGAAGTTAGAAGACTTATGCAGTAAAGGTAGCTCCTATCCTTAGCAGTTTCACCTCAGATAAACATTTAAATTTCTCAATCTTTTAAGTGGCATTATGTCTCATTCTATACACTGGAGAGAAAAATGAGAAATATATAGGTATATAAAACATATATGCCATATTTAATTCCTGACACCCCCAAATCTTGTAAAAATATGGCTATGTGGAGGGTATAGCAACATCACAGTGATTACTGGTTGCAGAGCTAGAATTGAACCCAGGTGAAATTTCAGATGAGCTCAAAAAGTAGTAACCTGCGGTTCAAATACAGCCTGGTATATGTTTTGTTTAATTTCATTATTTTAGACTTCAAGCCAACATTTATCAATTAGAACATTTCACAGAAAAGAAATCTGAATTTCTGGCTTCTTTAAACAATTTCAGAAGATCCAGCAACACTGAGATTATAATCTTAGGTGGCAACAACCAGCTTCTCTAAACACAGCAAAACTCAAACCACTTGCTATTGTCTCACACTCACTCAATTTCAACTACGTATGCTATCATCAGGCCCCAACTCCTACTTCAGGTTTACATTCTTTGCTCCCTCCTTTTGAACCAAATGGGAATTACAAGAAAACCAAGTGGGAGTTCTAGCTACTGGTTTGGGAAGATTTAGTGAGAAAGGAAAAACTGGATTTAAAACTAATAAACTACATTTGAAAAGATATTATACTACATGAAAAGATATTACACTTTGTTTTCTTTTCCAAGTGTTTAAGTGCCATTGCTTTGAATTTAGGCGGTAAATTTTAAATGAATTTTTGAAATATTTTAATAAAATGTTTATTATAAAACACTTTTTACTTTATCTTATCATTTTCAGATTTCATTCCACTTTAAAATACCAATGCTTCTCGTGGAAGAATAAAGAGATTCCACTAACTCACAGACACCTGTACTCCATGTATCCATCAGTAAGCATAGATGCACAGATAGAAAATAGTTGCTTGCTTTATTCTCACAATCTGAGACTTTTCACATTATTTTTAAAATTTTGAAATTATAAGTTAAATTGCTCAATTCCCTATTAGGCCTCCACTGTACCTTTAACTTCACAATTACTACAGTCATTATACTGTATTAAATTTGTTATATTATTTGTTTCCCTATTAGAAATAAAGCTCTGGAGGGCAGAGGTTCTATCTTATTCACTCTTACTTAGTGCAGATCCGGCACATTCCTTTTCTTTCTTTTCTGGAGACAGTGTCTCGCTCTGTTGCCCAGACGGCTCACTGTAACCTCCGCCTCCTGAGTTCAAGCTATTCTCATGCCTCAGTCTTCCAAGTAGCTGGGATTACAGGCGCACACGTGCGCCAACATGCCTGGCTAATTTTTATATATTTTGGTAGAGAGGGTTTCGCCTTGTTGGCCAGGCTGGTCTTGAACTGGCCTCAAGTGATCCACCTGCCTCGGCCTCCCAAAGAGCTGGGATTACAGTTGTGAGCCACCACACCCAACCCGGATCTGGCACATTTTAAGCATGCAATAAACATATGCAGAATACAAAACAAGAAAAGCAACAATAGAGAATACATAAATGCACAGTAATTACTATCCTTTAGGAATTTACAGTCTACTGAATTAGGTAAAAGAGACACATCAACAAAAATTATACAAGATTGAATATTTAAAATGCCACAGGAAAGAAACAGAAAGTACAAGAAATCAGGGAGGAAATTATAGTATGAGACATAAGTTAGAGTATTTTCTTTTTCCCTGGACACCAATTTCCATCCCTAAATATCTGGCAAAAGTTCTTACCACTCAACTTTAGCCTTAAGTTTCTAGTGAATTTATGCTCATCATGAAGAATATATATGACCACTTCAAGTGCCCTACCAGAATATATTACATTCAGAATTATTTCTACTTTTTCTGGCCTGAATAACTACTGTATATTTCAATTCAGTGGCACTGGTATTTCTCACCACCATCATATCTCTCCAGGATAGACAAATAAGCTAGCACCTACAGTTTAGGTACATTACAGCATATTGGTTAAAAGCATAGGTTTTGGCACCATGATTCTACCATTTATTTGCCTGAAGATCTTGGGCGTGGTAGCTCACGCCTGTAATCCCAGCACTTTGGGAGGCCAAGGCGGGCAGAGGTCAGGAGTTCAAGACCAATCTGGCCAACACAGTGAAACTCCGTCTCTAATACAAATACAGAAAAATTAGCTGGGTATGGTGGCGTGCACCTATAATCTCAGCTATTTGGGAGGCTGAGGCAGGGGAATTGCTTGAATCAGCAAGGTGGAGGTTGCAGTGAGCCAAGATTGCACCACTGCACTCCAGCCTGGGTGACAGAGCAACACTCCATCTCAAAAAAAAAAAAAGATCTTGGGCAAAGTATTGCTCAGAATGTCAATTTTCTCACCTGTAAAATGGGAATATCTACCTCGAAGAGGACTGAAGTTAGAAAATCCGTATCTAAGCACTCAGTAAACAATAAATGATGGCTATTATAAAGGATTAACACTAAATCTAGTGAACAGGGGCTTGTTAGTCAAACATATGCATAAACTGACTATATATTGTCTTCATAGTTGACTTGTTTTATCAGCCTTCATAGTTATACCTTCCTTTCAATTTCCACTGCTATTACTCTTTCAAGTCCTTACCTATATTCATACCCAGACAACTTTCTAAATGGTTTTCCATCTCCATCCTCAGACATACTTTGACCAGACTATTATTTCATTTCCACCACCAATGCCTGGCTGGGGTAATGAAAAGAGATTTAGATGGCAAATCAAAGAATTTGGGTTTGGGTTTCAGCCCTATCATTAAAACATTTTGGAACCCTAAAAATAAATTTCTCAACTGTATAATGCGTTTTAACTTATCTTCAATTTTTTTTTTTTTTTTTTTTTTGAGATAGGGTCTCACTTTGCACTCAGGCTGGAGTGCAGTGGCATGATCTCAGCTCACTGCAACCTTGACCTTCTGGGCTCAAGTGATCCTCCCACCTCAGTCCTCCAGGTAGCTGGGACTACAGGCGCACACCATCACATCCAGCTAATTTTTTTTTTTGTATTTTAAGACAGGGTTTTGCCATGTTGCCCAGGGTGGTCCTGAACTCCTGAGCTCAAGCATCCACCCACATTGGCCTCCTAAAGTGCAAGGATTACAGGCGTGAGCCAACACACCCGGCCTTCAGTATCTCTTCTTGCTATAAGTCTATACCTCTGCCCTGATCAAAGTGCCTTTGGCTTACAAAATACAATTCCAGATTGGAGGAGCACTAAAGCCTTCCACATTCAGTGTGGCATGACCTTTGGAGGCAGAAGAACTGACATCTGAATCCTGATTCCATAGTTTACTGGTTGCTCATCCTTGGGCAACATACTAGACTTCTCTCTCTTTTTTTTTTTTTGAGACGGAGTCTCGCTCTGTCGCCCAGGCTGGAGTGCAGTGGCCGGATCTCAGCTCACTGCAAGCTCCGCCTCCCGGGTTTACGCCATTCTCCTGTCTCAGCCTCTGAGTAGCTGGGACTACAGGCGCCGCCACCTCGCCCGGCTAGTTTTTGTATTTTTTAGTAGAGACAGGGTTTCACCATATTAGCCAGGATGGTCTCAATCTCCTGACCTCGTGATCCGCCCGTCTTGGCCTCCCAAAGTGCTGGGATTACAGGCTTGAGCCACCGCGCCCGGCCCCATACTAGACTTCTCTAAGACTCAGTTTCTTCCACAAAATGGGAACAACAGTAATTCTCTCAGGGGCTTATTGTAAGATTTAAATGAGTTATTATTCAGTGATTAGCGTATATGAGATTTATATGCTAAGCATATGAGATTTGTGCCCATACTAATATTTCCCATTTCTCCCTTCTAGTTATAGGTCTGTGTGTGTGTGTGTGTGTGTGTGTGTGTTTTGAGACATGCCCTCACTCTGTCATCCAGGCTGGAGTACACTGGCAACAACATGGCTCCCTGCAGCCTCAACTTCATGGCCTCAAGTGATTCCCCCACCTAAACTGTCAAGTAGCTGGGACTAAGGGTGCACATCACCATGCCACGCTAATTTTTTTTTCTTGGTAGAGACGAGGTCTCACTATGTTGCCCAGGCTGGTCTCAAACTCCTGAGTTCAAGAGATGTTTCCACTTCGGCCTCCCGAAGTGTTGGGGATTATAGGCCATCATGCCCAGCCTAGTTTGACTAAGCCTAGATTGAGCCATCGTGCCCAGCCTAGTTACAGTTTTTAAACTGTTCTTGGAGACCTAGAACTCTGCTTCAATCAAAACAACTGGTGGGTTCCCCCCTCTTTCATATACTGAAGTTTAACATTAAAAAAAAAATTGAGGTGGTTTCTTCTGTTAAAAAATGCATAAAATCCACTACACCATGGACACAATCTGCTCCACTAGCCATGCCTACTCTTTGTCAACTGCAATTACCTTGTATACATCAGTATCTCCTGTCTTTGGTAATATCTATTCCTCCCTCCTCAGGACTTCTTAGTGAAGTCACCCCTAGTTATTGTTCTTTTGAACCCTTATGGTATTTTATTATTATTTAGAGAAAAGGTCTTGCTCTGTTGCCCAGGTTGGAGTGCAGTGGCACAATCATAGCTCACTGTAACCTTCAAATCCTAGAGTCAAGCAATCCTCCCACCTCAGCCTCCCAGACAGCTAGGAATGTAAGTGTGCATTACCTTGCCTAATTTTTAGAACGGGTCTAGTTGCCCAGGCTGGACTTAAAGTCCCAGGCTTAACTGATCCTTCTGCCTTAACCTTTTGAGTAGCTAGGACTACAGGCACATGCCACTGGAACTGCAACTTCTTTTCTGATTGTTATTTTGTCATGACTTAACTCACATTTAAGGTCTTTTCATTTATCCTTTAAATGTGATGATCTCCGTACTGAAAAACAAGTAGTCCCTTTCTATTCTATTTCTATCTTACTTTCCCTTTCATGTTTTCCTTTAAAAGAAGGAAACAATGCCCAATATTTATCATGTGCCAAATACTGATCTAGAGTGTGGATGTTTTGCACCGTCTCATTTAATGAAATAGATATTAGTATGTTCATTTTATTTATTTATTTTTTTTGAGATGAAGTTTCATTCTTGTTGCCCTGGCTGTAGTGTAATGGTGCGATCTTGGCTCACCGCAACCTCTGCCTCCTGGTTCAAGTAATTCGCCAGCCTCAGCCTCCAGAGTAGCTGGGATTACAGGCATGCACCAACACACGCGGCTATATTTTGAATTTTTAGTAGAGACGGGGTTTCTCTGTGTTGGTCAGGCTGGTCTCAAACTCCCGAACTCAGGTGATCTGCCCGCCTCAGCCTCTGACAGTGCTGGGATTACAGGCAAGTTCACCATTCTCATTCAGTCTCCTCTTCTGCGATCCCTTTCATCTTTATATTTATTTTAATTTTTGTAGAGACAGGGTCTCGCTATGTTCCCTAGGCTAGTCTTGAACTCCTGGCCTCAAGCAATCCTCCTGTTTTGGTCTCCCACAGTGCTGGGGCTGCAGGGGTGAGCCACCACTTCCGGTCCTTTCCGTTTCTGTTTTATCCCTAAAACCTAACCTCTTACTGTAGACTGCCAATTCTGACGAATCTTGTTTATTATCTGGGCCTCTTCTCTATATTTATTCCATTAAAAAGGTCAAAGGCTCTACTGAAGGGGTGGCCTGCCCCTCCACACCTGTGGGTGCTTCTCGTTAGGTGGAACCAGAGACTTGAGAAAAGAAATGAGACACAGAGACAAAGTATAGAGAAAGAAAAAGTGGGCCCAGGGGACCAGCGCTCAGCATACAGAGGACCCACGCCCACACCGGTCTCTGAGTTCCCTTAGTATTTATTGATAATTATCTTTACCATCTTAGAAAAAGGGAAGTGACAGGATTATAGGATCATCTTAAGGAGAAGGTCAGCAGTAAGACATATGAATAAAGATCTCTGTGACATGAATAAGTTTAAGGAAAAGTGCTGTGTCTTGATATGCATATGCAAACACCTTCATAAACCTTTTTAGTGCATAAATAGCAGCACTGCTAGCAAGTCCCACCTTTCGCCCTAAGGCGGATTGTCTCCTTTCTCAGTAAATAGAAAGTACAATCCGCTTTTACACCAAGATGTTCCACTGTCCAGGGACAGGCAGGAGACAGATGCTTTTCTCTATCTCAACCGCCAACAACCGCCAAGAGGCCTTCTTTCCTCTTGTACTGGTCCTCCTCAGCACAGACCCTTCACGGGTGTCAGGCTGGGGGACGATCAGGTCTTTCCCATCCCACGAGGCCATATTTCAGCTTTCCTAGGCAGAGGTCCCTGAAACCTTTGGCAGTGTACGTGTCCCTGGGTACTTGAGATTAAGAGAAGGGTGATGACTTTTAACCAGCAAGTTGCCTTCAGGCACTTGTTTAACAAAGCACACCCTGCACAGCCCAAAATCCTTTAAACCTTGAGTTACCACAGCACATGTCTCTTGCAAGGACAAGGTGGGGGTAGGGTCACAGATTAACAGCATCTCAAATACAGAACAAAATGGAGCCTCTTATGTCTACTTCTTTCTATATAGACACAGTAACAGTCTGATCTTTCTTTTCCCCACATCTACAGGCTCTATATTTTATTTTACTAAATGTGGATCGTGAATAACTAAAATTATGGTTGCCTTTGGCAACTGTATAAAGACTCTAGGACCCGCCGGGCGCGGTGGCTCACGCCTGTAATCCCAGCACTTTGGGAGGCTGAGGCGGGCGGATCACAAGGTCAGGAGATTGAGACCATCCTGGCTAACATGGTGAAACCCCATCTCTACCAAAAATACAAAAAATTAGCCGGGCACGGTGGTGGGCACCTGTGGTCCTAGCTACTCGGGAGGCTGAGGCAGGAGAATGGCGTGGTCCCGGGAGGCGGAGCTTGCAGTGCTCCAGCCTGGGTGACAAAGCAAGACTCCGTCTCAAAAAAAAAAAAAGACTCCAGGTCTCATTTAATTATCAGGAAACAGAGATTATAGCTACATGCTTCTTCAAATACACCAGCTCTGTTTATAACTAAGCCTTCCTGACAATCCATACCTTGATTTGTGATTTGGGGGAGCTAAATGTTTGCTATCCCCCCACCAACCTATTCCCATTTTCAGTATCAGCTTTTCCTAAGAAGGGAAAAGGTATAAATATTGATTTCAAAGTCAGGCTTATAGTTGAATGGCAGACACTTAGTAGCTGTATCATCTTTCCAAAACTTTCAATTTACAAAATGAGTGGCCGGGTGTGGTGGCTCACGGCTGTAATCCTAGCACTGCAGGAGGCTGTGGCGGGCAGATCACCTGAGTTCGGGAGTTCGAGACCAGCCTGACCAACACGGAGAAATCCCATCTTTACTAAAAATACAAAATTAGCTGGGCGTAGTGGCTCATGCTTGTAATCCCAGCTACTCGGGAGGCTGATGCAGAAAAATTGCTTGAACTAGGAGGTAGAGGTTGCGGTGAGGTGAGATCGCGCCATTGCACTACAGCTTAGGCAACAAGAGTGAAACTTCATCTCAAAAAATAAATAAATAAATAAATAAATAATAAAATAAAATAAAATGAGCATACTAATACCTATTTCATTAAATGAGACGGTGCAAAACATTCGGACTCTAGATCAATATTTGGCACATAATAAATATTAAGCATTATTTCCTTTTTATAAAGGAAAACACGAATTGAAAAGGGAAAGATAGAAAGACAACTTAGCTTCTGTAAAGATTATTCAGAAAAATGTGTCTATGTCACTATAATATTAATGAAAATATTTTCTCAAAAAATGATTTTTCTTGACGGAGTTTCGCTCGTCACCCAGGCTGGAGTGCAATGGCACGAACTCAGCTCACTGCAACCTCCGCCTCCCAGGTTCAAGCAATCCTCCTGCCTCAGCCTCCCGAGTAGCTGGGATTACAGGTACTCACCACCATGCCCCGCTAATTTTGTATTTTTAGTAGAGGCGGGGTTTCGCCATGTTAGCCAGGATGGTCTCGAACTCCTGGGCTTAGGTGATCCACCTGCCTCAGCCTCCCAAAGTGCTGGGATTACAGGTGTGAGCCACCACGCCCAGACAAAAAATGATTTTTCTTAAGAAATTAGTAAAATATTTATAGTGACTGAGACAGGTCTTGCTTATTTATTTATAGAGACAGGTCTAGTTATGTTGCCCAGGCTGGAAGGCAGGAAGTGCAGTGGCACATCACAGCTCACTATAACCTCCAACACTAGGGCTCAAGCAATTCTCTCGCCTCAGCCTACCAAGTAGCTAGCTACTACCCAAGTAGTTAGGCGTGTGTCATCAGACCTGGTTAATTTTTCTATTTCTGTTAAGACAAGGTTTTATTATGTTGTCTAGGTTGGTCTTGAATTCCTGGCCTCAAGCTACCCTCCTGCCTCAGCCTCCCAAAGTGCTGGGATTACAGGCACGAGCCACCACACCAGGACAGAAGTCAGTGCAATATTAATTCATATTCTAATTTAACAATAAAGCCTAAATTGTAACATTACATGTTTCTATTATATTCTACTGAATTCAAATCTAGTTTTCTGCCTGTAATCCTAGCATTTTGCAAGGCCAACGTGGGAAGACTGCATGAGGCCAGGAGTTTGAGACCAGCCTGTACAATATAGAAAGACCTCATCTCCAATGGGGGAAAAAAAAAAAAGTATAATTTTCCTTTAGTCATAAAATGTAGTCTAAACATAGTTGAGACTTACGTAATGCAGGCCTTACCCTACACTGTATTCAGTATTTATTTCCTAACTGAAATAAGACTGGCAAGGAGGTATACATAAATAAAACCAAAGAAATACCCCCAACTCTACTCTGTTTTCATTCTGCCTTCTTTAGGTCTTTTCTCAAACAACTACATTTTTTGAATAGTAATACAAGTATATAAATTTTTTTTTTTTTTTGAGACAGCGTCTCGCTTTGTTGCCCAGGCTGGAGTGCAGTGGCACAATCTTGGCTCACTACAACCTCTACCTGCTGGGTTCAAGGGATTCTCCTGTCTCAGCCTCCTGAGTAGTTGGGATCACAGGCACATGCCACCACACCCAGCTAATTTTTGTATTTTTAGTAGAGAAGGGGTTTCACCATGTTGGCCAGGCTGGTCTTGAACTCCTGACCTCAGGTGATCGGCCTGCCTCGGCCTTCCAGTGCTGGGATTACAGGTGTCAGCTATTGCAACCGGCCCAAATTTTTAAAATATGGTAAAATGCAACTCAGTTTCCCTTCAGAGAGTCTATCTTTACAAAAATTTTTATCTTCATGGTCAAGTAAATACAAACATAAACATACAGGCACACTCCTGTATACCCACAGAATGCACCACTTTAATATTTCACAATAAAATGTCTCAGTTTTCCTATACAAGCTACAGAGAATGTTCATCTCTCTCAACATATGTTTTGGCTAATGATTTTACAAAGTAAAATTTGTACATTTATTTATTTCAATCCCAAAACTTAAAACAATGTTCTTAAAATGATGTGTGAGATGTCTGGAGATATATTCCAAATAAAACAAGCAAAACTTTGAAAAAGCTGCTTCAGCATCAACAAAAGGAATGTACATGTTGTTATACAGGAAGCAACTGTGTGTTAACAATCATATTAATTATTTAGCAACCAGGAAGAAATGCTTAAGAATTTTATATCCTAAACATTTTGTTAATTGCATGAAAAGGCCAGGCATGGTAGATCATACCTACCATCCCAGCACTATGGGAGTCCAAGGTTGGAGGATCACATGAGCCCAGGAGTTCAAGACCAGCCTGGGCAACATAGTGAGACCTGGTCTCTACAAGAAATTTCTTAAAAATTAGGTGTGGGCTGGGTGCAGTGGCTCATGCCTGTAATCCCACCACTTTGGGAGGCCAAGGTGGGCGGATCACGAGGTCAGGAGATGGAGACCATCCTGGCTAACATGCTGAAACTCCGTCTCTACTAAAAAAAAAAAAAAAAAATACAAAAAATTAGCCGGACGTGGTGGCAGGCGCCTGAAGTCCCAGCTACTAGGGAGGCTGAGGCATGAGAATGGCGTGAACCTGGGAGGTGGACTTTGCAGTGAGCCGAGATTGCACCACTGCACTGGGTGATAGAGCAAGACTCTGTCCCCCCACCCCCCCCAAAAAAAAATTTGGCATGGTGGCATGTTTCTGTAGTCCCCACTACCCATGGGTCTAAGGCAGGAGGATCACTTGAGTCCAGAAGACCAAGGCTGTAGTGAGCTATGATTACACCACTGTACTCCAGCCTAGACAACAAAGCAAGACCCTTGTCTGAAAAAAAAAAAAAAAGCTAGATTTGCTGGATTCAAGAATACATCCATTTTAATTTTTAAGTAATCCAAGTTGTTTCCTGTAACGGTTTTCACTAGTTGGTATTTTCATGGCTATGATGTAAGTACCTATTTTCCTATAATCTTACCAGGCTAACGTTGGTCTTTCTCAAACTGATAAATACCTGAAGGAAAGTTGTTCTTTGCCTATAATGAGATATTACAGATATTTTCCCCAGTCTGTTTGTTGACTTTATGATGAAATATAGCCCAACTTATCCTTTCCTTTTTTGAGACAGGTTTGCTCTGCTGCCCAGGCTGGAGTTCAGTGGCATGATCACAGCTCACTGCAACTTCGAACTCCTGGAGTCAAGGGATCCTCCCGCCTCAGCCTTCCGAATGGCTAGAAATACAGATGCACGCCGCCATGCCCAGTTAATCTATTTTTTAAATTTTTTGTAGAAACGGGGTCTTCTTGTTGCCCAAGCTGGTCTTGAACCCTTGGCCTCAAGTGATCTTCCCACCTTCGCTTCCCAAAGTCCTGGGATTACAGGTGTTTAAGTCACTGTGCCTGGCCTTTTCCTTTTCTTAATGGCTTCTAAGTTTTGGGTTATGCTTAGAAAAGGTTTTCTAATTCAAATATTATTTTAAGATAATAATTCTACCATTGTTCATCCTAGTAACTTTATTTCATTTTTTACATTTAAACCTCTCATTCACCTGAAACTTATGTGGGGTAAGGAACGACAATGGGCACCCGACTTTTAAAATTCTGGGTTGTTATTTAGTTGTCCCAATGCCACGACTGAGTGACTGAGGCTGTTTCTAGATGTTAGATTTTTCAGAAGTTAGACTCAGCAGTAGAGATGACTAGCGAGCTCAGAATTAGTGAACCAGACACCAAAATTAGGGATTTAGGGACTCTAAAACACATCTAACATCAAAAGCACAGATCCTGAAGTCCATATATAAAGCACCTTATAAAGCATATAGAAAGCATATTAACTATTACTGAACCTTGGAAGCCCTAAGGATGCTTATCTCTAATTCAGTTAAAATAACTACATACTATACAATAGGTGTTAATAATAAGCATATATGACATTTTTATAGTCTGTATAATGTGAGTTCACTTACTTTGTTTTCATAACTACTCTTTAAGAAGACAGGCAGAGATTTTAACTTCCATTTATTGCTGAGGAAAATAATTCAGTAATGGTACCTTGTCCCTTTACTCATAGGAAATGGTAGTGCCAAACTCAAACCCAGATCTTGTATTTCCAAATGTTAACAAACTGCCATTACACCCTGCACTAAGTACTTTTACACAAAAATTAGTGAGACTCCCTACTCACAAGGAGTTGAAATAATTTTTTAATAAATATACAGACTGATCACATACTTATTTAAGTATGAAAGGAGTACACTAAAGTTGAAAACATCATCCTTGGCTTCAAGGAAACTTCAAAGGTCTACAGCAGTTAAAAAAAAAAGCAAGGCTTGCTGGGCGCGGTGGCTCATGCCTGTAATCCCAGCATTTTGGGAGGCCGAGATGGGCGGATCACAAGGTCAGGAGATTGAAACCATCCTGGCTAACATGGTGAAATCCCGTCTCTACTAAAAACACAAAAAATTAGCTAGCCGGGTGTGGTGGCAGGCGCCTGTAGCCTCAGCTACTCAGGAGGCTGAGGCAGGAGAATGGCGTGAACCCAGGAGGCGGAGCTTGCAGTGAGCCGAGATCGTGCCATTGCACTCCAGCCTGGGGGACAGAGCAGGACTCCGTCTCAAAAAAAAAAAGCAAGACTTTAGGGACTGGGAAATAAACCTGAAAGTCAGGAACCATGTCTTATCTACTCTCTCCATGTCTTATGGTATTTACTGCTGCTATAACTAGAATGTAGTGTTAGGTCAGTAAATATGCGTTGGTTGTCTCAATGTACTCATCGAAACTTCCAGACAGGGTGAGATAGGAAATAATATCAGACCCCATTCATTTTTCTTAGGAAGTAAACTTTTGTCTGTCACCAAAGAATCAGCCAAATCATCAAATAGCACTTACACAATGTAACAAAGAAAGTTCGGCACCATTTCTGGGCTACACCTACTGACTAAATGTATTTCACAGAAAAATAAAATTTTGAACTACATTCCATTTCAAAGCTGACAAAAGGTTATAAAACAACTTCCAGAACTGAATCCAGTCTAAATGCTACAAAATACAACTGTCATTCACTCTTGCTTTATTCTGAATTAAACACATCCTGTTTCTATAACAAATAATTGTTCATTATATTTCTCATCGGTAGTGTTTTTTGTGTGTTGTTTCCTTCAGTTATCTTGTCAATATTATCTTTTCTTCAGGTCTTTTATTTTTAAATACTAACAAGTATCTGCCATATATAATGACTTTTTAAAAATTTCTGAAATATTTTAACAAATACTAAGGGAGAATGAAACGTGAATAAGAAAATATGAGTACAAAAATAAACTCAGTTTACAAAGTACAGCCACAGACAACTTCATTCCAGAGTCTGCATGTCCTATTCTCTAATCTATTAAATGACAAGACATCAGCACTGGAGCCCCAAGAACTGCAACTTTTGTTGGCAAAAGCCTTGAATGGGTCAAAATAATTTTTAAACCTTTGACAAAAAAGCCCAAAAGGCCCAGGCTTACAATTTTAGTAGATGGTTGTATGTGACATATGTTAAGAGTTCTAAACTCAAATAAAAAGGAAAGTTGACAATGAACTAGTCAATGTGAAAAACTTACAAAAGCATAAGCCGAGACATTACATGCGATTCCTAGTCTATAAAATACCAAGGAGGCATCACTGTTTACACTTGAGTGACAGGGCTTTCTTGAGTGGTTATTTATATCAACGGTTTAGTGTGGTCAAAGAAATCTGTCATAAATTGCCTCAATACACAATAAATGCGGATACATTCTAGGTTAAATTATGTGGGTACTACAGAAAGCGATATGTGAGAGAAACCAGCACAATGCCTGCATGTACACTGCTGAATCTGACACTAGGAAAAAAACAGCCAGTTATGAAACAAACTCAATTCTTAATGTTGGAAACAGAATAAGGCTCCATTCTTTTTGGAGAATAAAGATACTAATCATTTAAAACAGATGGACTTCGCACCAACAATGTGGATATACTTAACATACATAACTGTACACTTAAAAATGATTAAGGTGCTAAATTTTGTTATATATTTTGGAAAGGGTGAGTTTTATTTATTTTTTTTAAACAGAGGGTCTCGCTCTGTCACCTAGGCTGGAGTGTGATGGCCCAAACATAGCTCACTGCATCCTTGAACTCCTGGGCAAAAGTGACCCTCCCGCCTCAGCCTCCCTAATAGCTGGGACTATAGGTGTGTGCCACCAAGCCCAGGAAATAAAAAAAAATTTCTTTCTGTAGAGATGGGGGTCTTGCTATATTGCCCAGACTGGTCTCAACTCCTGGCCTTAGGTAATCTTTCTGCCTCCTCTTCCCAAAGTGCTGGGATTTCAGGTGCTAGCCACTGCACCCGGCTATGTTATCTGTTTTTTAACAATTAAAAAGAAAAAAGCCCTTCAAATGAGCTTTAAATTTCCCTTGAAAAAAAAATTTTTTTTTTAAGACAAAGTCTAGCTTTGCCGCCCAGGCTGGAGTGCAGTGGCGCGATCTTGGCTCACTGCAACCTCCACCTCCCAGGTTTACACCATTCTCCTGCCTCAGCCTCCCGAGTAGCTGGGACTACAGGTGCCCGCCACCACGCCCGGCTAATTTTTTGTATTTTTAGTAGAAACGGGGTTTCACCGAGTTCGCCAGGATGGTCTCGATCTCCTGACCTTGTGATCCACCCGCCTCGGCCTCCCAAAGTGCTGGGATTACAGGCGTGAGCCACCCGCGCCCGGCCTAAATTTCCCTTGAATTTTTAAATTAATAGATTTATGAGTTATTGAGTACTTACTATATATATCTATTACCATGGAGATGGAGGTAAAATATGGATAAAACCTAATTCCTCTTTTCAAGAAGCTCAAAGTTCAAAGGGAACCAAAATTCTAAACTGTTCTTTTTTGTTTTTGTTTTTGTGAAACAGAGTCTCTGTCACCCAGGCTGGAGTGTAGTGGTGCAATCAAGGGTCACTGCAGCCTCAACTTTCTGGGCTCAGGCAATCCTCCTATCTCAAACCTCTTGAGTAACTGACACCACAGGCATGGACTACCAAGCCCAACTAATTTTTGAGGGGTGTGGTATAGGGGGAGATAGAGATGGGGTCTATGTTGCCTAGGCTGGTCTCAAACTCCTGGGCTCAGGCAATCCTCCTGCCTCAGCCTCCCAAAGTGCTGAGATTACAGGCATAAGCCGCAGCACCCTGCCTAAAATCTCCTTAAAAACAAAAATTGAAAATAACTTTGGATCACCCAAAGTAGGTGAGTAGCCATTTACCTATCCTTTCTTAAACACTCATCTATCTCTTCCCCCTCCTTTCTCTCTGCAGGTTCTAGTTGTACATTAAAGTCTCTGAGGCTTAACATGAAAAATTCTGGGATTCAAACAGATTTGCTAGCCACTATGAAACAGCCCCACCTTGTGTGCCTGAACAAAGAGAATAACAATCAACAATGTTCCTGGGTGTCCTCGAATAGAAGAGGTATTTCAAATTGGAGAGAAAAGCAAATCTAGTCTTCTGATCTTCTTCTAAAGCAATCATCTCCATTCAAGTCAACCCAACACTTAAAACTATGCAAACCACTGGGACAAATTCTATCAAAAAGTCATCTCTATCTCAGTCCTGATTATCTTCTCTCTTCTAGGCTCTTATAAAATATGTGGTCTATCCCATATGAATTGCTCTTAATCAGAGTATTCTTTGTATTGTTTGCAAAGCGTTCTTGTGCCACTGGAAGGAAAATAAGTTTAAAGGTAATTAATGGTGGCTCAAGCCTGTAATCCCAGCACTTTGGGAGGCCGAGACGGGCGGATCACAAGGTCAGGAGATCGAGACCATCCTGGCTAACACAGTGAAACCCCGTCTCTACTAAAGAATACAAAAAACTAGCCGGGCGACGATGGCGGGCGCCTGTAGTCCCAGCTACTTGGGAGGCGGAGGCAGGAGAATGGCCTGAACCTGGGAGGCGGAGCTTGCAGTGAGCTGAGATCCGGCCACCGCACTCCAGCCTGGGCGACAGAGCCAGACTCCGTCTCAAAAAAAAAAAAAAAAAAGGTAATTAAATATTTCTATTTCCCCGAAAGAATAGGTTAATGCTTAGTAATGAATATTTCATTAAAACATATTTATTGAGCATCTCCCATGTGTCACCGATGAATAGAATTTGTAGAATTTTAAAATTAAAGGTTTTAATAACTGAAACATCCTGGCCAGGCACGGTGGCTCAAGCCTGTAATCCCAGCACTTTGGGGGGGCCAAGGCAGGCGGATCACGAGGTCAGGAGATCAAGACCATCCTGACTAACACGGTGAAACCCCGTCTCTATAAAACTACAACAAATTAGCCGGGCATGGTGGCAGGAGCCTGTAGTCCCAGCTGCTCGGGAGGCTGAGGCAGGAGGATGGCATGAATCTGGGAGGCGGAGCTGGCAATGAGCCGAGATCACACCACTATACTCTAGCCTGGGCGACAGAGTGAGACTCTGTCTCAAAAAAATAAATAAATAAATAACTGAAACATCCTATTTCAAGCCCTGTCCTCTTGGTTTCTCTTTTTAATTAATTAACTTTTTCTTTAAAAAAAAATCAAGACAGGGTCTTGCTATCTCGCCCAGTCTGGTCTTGAACACCTGGCCTCAAACAATCCTCCTGCCTCAACCTCCCAAACTGCTGGGATTACAGACATGAGCCACTACACCTGTCCTTGTGTTCCTCTCAACACACTTGAATTGATCAGACTCTGGCATTCAAACTGTGAAAATTCATTTCCAAAATCAAAGAACTAGTCAACAGTAGCACACTTCTCCCCAAAGATGCCTATTATACAATAAGCTCCCACATAATCAGATGTAGAGGCACAATGATTCCCATAATTTCTTTTTTTTTTCTTTTTTTGAGACAGAGTCTCACTCTGTCGCCCAGGCTGGAGTGCAGTGGCGTGATCGTGGCTCACTGCAACCTCTGCCTTCCAGATTCAAGCAATTCTCTGCCTCAGCCTCCCGAGCTGGGACTACAGGCATGTGCCACCACGCCTGGCTAATTTTTGTATTTTTAGTAGAGACAGGGTTTCACCATGTTGGCCAGGCTGGTCTTGAACTCCTAACCTCGTGATCCACCCGCCTCAGCCTCCCAAAGTGCTGGGATTACAGGCATGAGCCACCGTGCCTGACCAATTCCCGTAATTTCTGAGGCAGCATTCACACCACATCTGCAAAGAACAAACAGTAGCTCTTGAATCTGAGAGAGCTAAAAAGTGAATGCAGTTGGTTGGTTTTCAACTAGGGCGAACTCAGAAGCTGAAATATTAGTATTTTGTTTTTAATCCAAATGACTGGTATAAACAGAGTAACAAATGCAACGGAAACGTTAAGCCATACATTTTCCAGATTTTGATAGGAACCTGAGAAATAACCTCTCTGCTCAGAGAGCCCTCAAAAACCTCTGCTTTCATTTTATGTTTCTTGGAGGTTAGTTTTTCTTTTCTACCACTACATAAATTACTTATTGCAGAGCAAAAGAGCCAGGGCAATCACCAGCTTCAGGGAGAATTTAAAATGATAAAAATTAAATTCTGCTACTGAATGATTCTCTTTATAGTACGGAACCCACAATACATTACTAAATAGCACAAAGAAAGCATACTCTGGTATTTTGCATTCCTTTTACTCCACCCACCCATCACCTCCACCAAAAAAAAAAAAAAAAAATGTAAAACAGGCTGAGCCACACACAGTATGTTTGACTTGCAAGTTTCGATGATACAGCAGCTTACTCTTGTAAATTACTGGCAAATATACAGGCTTAACAGTGACTTAAAATATAGTTATAGGACAAATAGACTATTCTAAGGGGAAAAAGGCAGGGGGGAGAAACCCAAGCACTTTTTAAAAACACAACAAATATATTCAGGTACAACATCTGCATTAGAAATGGTTTTCTTTCTTTTTCTTTGATAAATGTAAACACTTACCCTGAAGAGATTTTCCCAATCCCTGGCCCAGCTTCCACCCATGTTTCTGGAGTAAGCGGTGTCCAATATTATCCTGACAGACAGAACAGAGAGACAAACCAAAAATATTCCAATAATATATTCTTCCCTTCCTAGAGACATTTAAACAGATGATGAGCAAGAGATACTTCTACATATATGCATGCAAAAAGGTGCTAATAATAGGGTAAATGTGCCCAATAAGAGGGACATTAATGTAAAAAGAAAAGCTGGCTAGTATTTTATATGGGAAGAACATATGGGGTAAGGGTCCTTTCTGATGGTGTGCTGGGCAACTTTTGTATATAACATCTTAAAATGGAGAAAAGGGGGAAAGGGAAAAGGGGAAGAATACATTTATGAAGTTTTAAAATAACATTAAAAAGCATAAAATCAAGGTACTTATACAGTCATATCCACCACCTAAACAGCACCACTTTAAGATTTTTTTTTTTAAAGAAAATCTACATTGTGTTTAGTTGTTTTGTTTATGTGTCAGGCTTTCATGATACAAAGTAAGTTGTAAGTGTAAGACTGCCCCACCACTAGAAATGAAAAAACAATCAGAGCAAAATCCAGGCTAGACTTGATTGGTTTAAAATAATAATAATAATATATATAATATAAATATTTAACTAGCATGCAGCCAATATTAAACTGAAAAAACAGTGAGGTTAGTAAAACAAGAAATTAAGTTGATTAAACAGAAAAATAAAATGAGCTCAAGCACAGACTGAGTGATGCATTTCAACATGTAGTCTAACAAAAATGCTAAGATGTTAGAATGAAACAGGCCTAGCAATAAGTTAACAGTAAAGAACCATTAGTGCATGTAGGGGGGAGAAACCAACATACATAATGTCTCATCTTCCCAGGAGCACATTCAAAAAGGTATTTCAATGTAAACTGAATGAAAAAATTGCTAGAAACAACAATTAAATGTCAGCTTTCGTTTAAGAGGTCAAGGTATTGGAAACATCTGCAGCCCTTTGTCCAATTCTTTGCTTTTTACAGTTATTGTGAAGTACCAAGACAAGGCTAAAAATAAGCACTAACTGTATATCAGAAAAAATGATGCTATTCATCCAATGGACAACACTGAAAAATTCTAAACACAAAGTATTCTATATGTATTAGAATGTAATTTATAGTATTAATCCACAGAAGATTAAAAGTCGCAATAAAAGTAATGTTAGCAGAAAACAAAGGTAAATCATTTGAAAATCTTATATTTCCTGAAGTCAATTTATAAAGCTGACTAAACCACAAATTTCTGCATTAAAACCAAATATTGCACATTAAACTGTCCGACATCTCCATATTCAATGATAAAGTGCTCTTTGAACTCGCGAGGAAAGAAAAACATTTTTTTACTGTTACCTTCTTTAACCAGAAGTTAGAAGAAGATTAAGCCTCCCATATGCTGTTTGTTTGTTTAAGGACAATTTCCTTCTATAAGTTTAACTGGGCTAAGCAGCTAATTATTTCGTTGATGGGGAAAAATCAGGACACTTTTTTTTTTTTTTTTATAAATACAGCGTCTTGCTCTGTTGCCCAGGCTGGTGTGCAGTGGTGCAATTATAGCTAACTGCAGCCTTGACCTCCTGGGCTCAGGCAGTCCTCCCACCTCAGCCTCATGAGTAGCTGTAACTATGGGTATACATCACTATGCCTGGATAATTTTTTAATTTTTTGTAGAGATGAGATTTCGCTATGTTGCCCAGGATGATCTAGAACTCCTGGGCTCAAGCAATCCTCCCTCTTCAGCCTCTCAAAGTACTGGGATTACAGGCATGAATCCAAGATACTTTTTTAAACGCAAAACCTGGAGGCAAATTATAATAAAAAATTTGTTTCTAAAACAAAACATTGTTTCAAATATACATATAAAATCATTATGGTGTACAAAAGTTTGCTGCAAGTTATTTTTGCTCCATACCATCTGAAAGAATTAGAAACACTACTGATTCCAAGCACTGACTTCCACATTACTACACATTACAAAAACTTAATATAACACTACTGCTGCTGCAGGCTTCTTCCCTTCCCCGCTCCAAACTGAACTGCCAGGAAAAGCATTCCCTTACCCAGTGCTCAGTGTCTAACTATTTATAACTTTATTACCCCCTAAAAAAGAAAAGACTAAAAGTCTCAATATAAGTAATGTTAGCAGAAAACAAAAAGGTAAACAGGCCCTTATTTTACTACTATGAAAGCAAACTTACCTGTGCAGAAAATCCTTATTTCATATCGTAATTCCTACAACTGAATAATTCTAGAAAGGACAAGGATAGCAGAATGACTCTAAGAATATATGGTTTATTAAATAATTGTTTAATTTCTTAACAGACTCATAACTATATTTGACACCAAGATTTAGGCATTAAACAATGCTGACAAAAATTGTTGCTTCCCCCCCCCCATTTTGTTGTTGTTGTTGTTTTTAAAGAAAACTCAATCTTTGGCTAAGTGGAGATGAGACATTATGCTGATTGTGTTATATTATGAATGCACTAAAATAAACAGACAGATGAAGCAGTATGCTATTTCCAAAAGCAGTGCAAGTGGAGTGAAAGCATTTCCATACGAACCTGGCTTTAAAAACTGGGCTGTCAAAAGAACAGTTAAATGTAACACAAAGTAAGAAACTGTCCAATCACTAATGGTCGTTTTTTTTTTTGTCTTGTTTTCAATTCACTGCTTGCAAGTAATGTATTTATTAAAGAGTGAAAGCATAAGTAAATTCACGAGTCAAGACCAGCTGAGAGATTCAAGAGCAGCGTGTTGTGACTGACAACAGTGAAAGGAAAAGCAAATGTTAAAGGGAGAGGGAGAAAAAAAGAAAAAATTAAGGTTATACACATTAGCACCACTTTTACAAAACCACTCAAGAGGATGGCTGTCACCTTCTCAGAAAAAAAAATCATTGATAGAAAATGGTAGTGGCATTTCTCTTCTAAAACTTTAAAACTGTTCTTTAATTAAATCTACTTTCTCAGGGACTATAATAAAATATTTAACATGCCACTCTAAGTCCTTCCAGTCATAACAAAGACAACAGAAACAATGGACACATCTCCCAGAATCTCCTCCCTTCATCAACCTCCTAGGGTAAATGAATGACCAACACAGAAAAACTGGACCTTTCCTATCATTTGAAACTACCTGCTTTTGGAGGAAAAAAGGCAGCTCTGTGACTCTGCAGGAAGGGCTAGTATTCAGTATGGTCTCCCTTCCTACCAATAACAGAAAAAAAAAGGTTTTATAAACACTCATCAAAAATCCAATAGGCTTAAGGTAAGGTTTTATAAACATTCATCAAAAATCCAACAGGCTTAAGGATGATAGCTAACACAAGGAGGCACACCAAAATAATTTATAACAAAGTGAAACAAACCAGACTTGTCTACCTCTGAAATGATCAAAATTTTCTCTGTGAAAGAACAAGAAACTCAATAACCAGTCTGTGGGAAACAAGCAATCTATTCTTTCTGCTTACGACTGTAATTTTTGCCAATTATTCCAGGATTTTTTTTTTTTTCAGACGGAGTCTCACTCTGTAGCAGGCTGGAGTGCAGTGGCGCAATCTCAGTTCACAACAATCTCCACCTCCTGAGTAGCGGGGACTATAGAAGCATGCCACCACACCCGGTCAATTATTTTTTTTTGTATTTTTAGGAGAGACAGGGTTTCACCACGTTGGCCAGGCTGGTCTCAAACTCCTGACCTCAAGTGATCCGCCTGCCTTGGCCTCCCAAAGTGTTGGGATTACAAGCATAAGCCACCACGACTAGCCCACGGATGCTATTTATAACACCAAGTTGGCACAAGTAGCTTACAGCTCAAACAGGTAATCTAGACAGAACAAGGGCAATGAACACTAAATTTCTTTGTTCCTTTTTTTTTTTGAGACGGGATCTCACTCTGTCACCCAGGCTAGGGTGCAGTAGCACAGTCACAGCTCATCGCATCCTTGACCTGCAAGGCTCTCAAGTGGTCCTCCCACCTCGGCCTCCCAAAGTGCTGAGATTACAGGTGTGAGCCACCATGCCCAGCCAATTTATTTCCAAAGTAGTAATTATTTTTAAAAATAATTTTTAAAAAAGTAACTCTCTACTTAATTTCAGTTACTATAATAATGACTAAAAATCTTTCAGTTTTTGTTTTTTAAATATATAATTTGGGGTTTAATTATAATCTCACAGAACCAAAAATAAATTACAGAAAATATTTTCATTTCAAATACTCTGGTTAACAACTAACAAAGATGCATGATAGAGGTAGTCTGTTTACACTTTTTTTTCTTCTAAAGTCAACTTGATACAATTTAAATGTACATGGAAGAATTCCAAAGAAATCCGAACTTTAATAAATAAGGTAAAGCTTATTTATTATGCAGAAAAGCTGGTTTTCTACATAATTCAGAGTTCTCACAAACCACCTATTTGTTTTCTCTCTCTGCTCAAGACCCCAAAATGGTGGCTGTGTGGCCTGTTCTTTGGATGGAAATGAAGTTCTTCTAATTCTGGTTAAACCATGGAGCTATGCTGAAAACTCACACTTTTTCACCTAGATTACCTTAGTTGGCCTTTTTTTCTCCCCCATTTCTACACATAAATATATCATTAAAATGCTACATTTTTATCATTTGTTCTTCTTTAATAAACATGTTAGAAAAGGGATGTAATTTTTAAGTGGGAAGATCTTTGAAAATGAGAAATCTGTATTATAAACAACTACCAATATGCTGAAAACACAATACCAGCAATTTAAAAATACTTCATTATTAACTGTTTCAGCCATTCCTCAACATTTTTATTAATTAAATACCAAGTAGAAACTTTCTGCTCCATGAAGCTGTATGCCACCACAGTAACAATGATCATTTTGGCAAGAGCACCACCAATACACATGTATGATGAGAGCCTGCCAAAACACAGAAAAAAATTTACTTAATTGTATGAAGCTGGCTGTAAGTTTTTACAGTAGGAAACAGCCTACTATGTCTCAAGAGAAAACCATGCTGCAGGCACTGCCCATGACTGGATGAATACTAACTCTATATTGAATTTTGTTTTAGTTGCAGCCACATTCAATTTACATCATTTAGCCCATTTTCAACAGTGACAAAACAGTAAGTCTCTTGAGTGGATTGTAAGCTTTGCTGATTGTGTATTAAAGACTATAAGCAAGAACCAAGGCTACTAGGTGAACCCATGCAAACAAGTTGTAAAAATTCCCAAAACAAAAACTCTATAGCTCACTACAGATGACACAATGAAGACTAGAGAGAAAAGCCACATAGTAATGCTACACCATTCAGCTCCAAGAAGCACATTATTTCTAGTGCAGTCCATATATGGTCACTGCTAAATGTCAAATCAGCAGTCTTATAGAGTTACAGTTTGGAACTAGTGGAGTCCACAGATCTAGACAGATATGCAACATGACAAAACCCAATTATACATATACTTCCAAATCCTTAAGATGCACAAACTAAACATCAGCAACTGAAGTTTGAAGCTTACACTAATTTTTAAACCTGTCATCCTGACAACCATAAAGAAAGAATTTTAATCAGTCAGGTAGAGCAAGGACCGACTAATGGCTGATGGGTAGTTGCACTTCCAACCACAACAATAACAACATGTTTTTAGTCTATGATGCAGGCATTTTGCCTTCTATACAGCTTAAAGTCATTCTCCCATCTGATCCCTCATCTTTTTTTTTTGAGATCGAGTCTCGCCCAGGCTGGAGTGCAGTGGCACAATCTCGGGTTCAAGAGATTCTCCTGCCTCAGTCTCCCGAGTAGCTGGGACTACAGGCGTGTGCCACCACACTCGGCTAAGTTTTGTATTTTTAGTAGAGATGGGGTTTCACCGTGTTAGCCAGAATGGTCTCGATCTCCTGACCTTGTGATCCACCCTGCCTTGGCCTCCCAAAATGCTGGGATTATAGGCCTGAGCCACCATGCCTGGTGCATTTTTTTTTTTTTTTTTTGGGACGGAGTCTCGCTCTGTCACCCAGGTTGGAGTACAGTGGCATGATGTCGGCTCACTGCAACCTCTGCCTTCCAGGTTCAAGCGATTCTCCTGCCTCAGCCTCCTGAGTAGTTGGGATTACAGGCGTGTGCCACCACGCCTGGCTCTTTTTTTATTTTTAGTAGAGACAGGGTTTCACCATGTTGGTCAGGCTGTTCTTGAACTCCTGACCTCGTGATCTGCCCGCCTCAGCATCCCAAAGTGCTGGGATTACAGGGGTGAGCCCCTGCGTCCGGCCCGATTCCTCATCTTCTAACTATGATAAAGGTCATAAAGGACCATATATCCTAAATAACACCAACTAATTCTGCTGTGATTGAATCCTAGACGGAGCTATGGCTTTAGATCAAGCTTTGTTTTGTAAAAATTTTGTCTTTAAGTAAGTGGAGGTTATAATATTTGAGACCTAAATATCTCATAAAGCAATAACAACTTTTAAAATTCAAATTCAAAGTTTTTCGTAATAGGGATAAAATGTTAACACTTTCCAACTTGTTTTTAATAGAGATAATCAAGTTGTTTAGCAATTCTTTCATAATTTTCTGAAAAAGATGTTTTATTCTTGAGGAAAAATTTCACTGAAAGATATCTGGTTGGTTGAAGTAAATAAGGAAAATAGAACTTTTCCAAAAATATTATTAAATGCTTTACAAATGCTGGATTTTGACATATTTTCAACATTTACCTATTAAAATTGAAATACCAGTATCTCACTAACAAATCTGGGTTTCAGAAATTCACTAAAAGCATAATACATTATTGCATCTTCATGCCTCATTTCCCATCTTGCTGGTTTGCATCAAATCTAGCCTACTACAAAATAAAAAGACCTTAATCCTATACTCACAATAACCCTTCACACAGGCATATTCTTGGCACAAACCTGTGCAGAGACTTCCACGGTTACCAGCTGCTGCAGATTACCTTTAGTTAAAAAAAAAATGACTAGACCTTTAGCTCCTGCAATGATCTGTAGACTCCCAAAGCTGCATATTTCCAGCCACTTTTGAGTTGCATGCTGTAGCAAAACAGTCAGCACCTCTCAATAGATATTGCTGCAGAGAAAGATTTTAATTCAGCACTCTTTCTGTGTTAGAAGCAACACCATTTCCCCCTAAAAACAAAACAGCTTAATATAGCCAGCCAGCCATATAATTAAGTATTTACTTATTATTTGGTGGGCATTCCTTAGGGGATAAGGGACTTCTTTTGTTTGGTGGGAGGGAGGGAACACTACCTACTTTGATGCCAATCACTGTAGGAGTTTCTCTTAAAACTTAAAATTTTCTGTGACCAAAAAAAATGTCAAAAAAAGAGAAGAACACTTAAAATTTTACTTCCAAATGATCAGGCAACAGAAATGAGATCCCTCTTATCTTGTGTGTCATACCTTTTTTTTCACATCTTTATTTATTCTCCCAGATCCTATGTCCTACTTCTATTTAATACAATGTAGGCCATGAAGTTCTCTCCTACAACCTAAACTATCACATCACAAATAATGTATATATTTATCTTTCAGAAGTAAATTTTCATTGAAAGTGTCATTACTAATATACATTTCTGAACATGCATTTATTTATTTAAAAAAATTAAATATCCAGCCTGAGCATTATATACTATTTGCTATTTTAACTGGAGAAGGTAGCACTACTTAATAAATAAGGCATATATCAATTCTACTCCTACTGAATGAGATTATTCAACAATGATTACTCAATTAGACTGCCTTCTGACAGTGTTCTCCTTATACGTGGCAGAAAAAGTCCTGGACATTATGAGAGGTAAAATAGCTTTAGCCTCATGTGCCATAGGAATGAAATTTCCAAAAATATTTCAGTGTATCCCTCTAGGCTTAAAAAATGTTAAATATCATTTAATTTAGTGGTTTAAAAAAATATTTGTTGAGTATCGTAATAATGAATACTAGGTTGCAAATTTCATCTAATTAAATTTCTTGCTGCTGTTGAGTATCCACAGAATTATAGCTTGTGTAAGAACATTAACCAACCATGCACCTTGTAGAATATGGTACTGGGGAGTTGATTCTGACAGCTCGGTCTTAAACTTAGACCCTCCTGTTTTTTGTTTGTTTTTGAGATGGAGTCTCGCTCTGTCACCCAGGCTAGAGTGCAGTGGCACGATCTCGGCTCACTGCAACCTCAGCCTCCTGGGTTCAGGCCATTCTCCTGCCTCAGCCTCCCGAGTAGCTGGGACTACAGGCACCTACCACCGCGCCCAGCTAATTTTTGTATTTTTAGTAGAGACGGGGTTTCACCATCTTGGCCAGGCTGGTCTCGAACTCCTGACCTTGTGATCCACCCACCTTGGCCTCCCAAAGTGCTGGGATTACAGGTGTGAGCCACCGCACCCGGCCAGACCCTCCAGTTTTTTAAATTGAAATAGAAAAATTAAATTAGTTTGCAAATAGAAGATACTGTCTAGCCTACAGATTTCATTACAAAATTCTGCCTTGTCATAATCCCCAAAATAATACAGAACAAGGCACAAACCCCAGTGATTTTTAACTTAGCAAAGTGGGCTTGGCATTTTATCCTTATGTCAAAACACAAGACTAGGCTTTCAGTGAAATATCAGATGAGAATTCTCCCTCTGCAGCATTATCACATGCGTCATCAATTACTGCCATGCCTAAGTCTAGCATCATGCCAGCACATTAAGACAGAAAGTACTATATGCAGTGTTCACTGGACCAGAAAGACAGAAATAAGAAAGGGAGGTGGGGAGAAAGAAACCCTAGAGAAGAAATTAAAAAAGGCAGACCGTGCAATACAAACCAGATCATGGCTGCTTAGCTAATATGGGCCAACTGCTGTGGAAGAAAAATGTCGAACACCCCAAGTTGTGTAAATTTCTGTAAACATCTAAACACACATACAAACACACACAACACCAACCTAATTAGGAACATAAATATATGTTGATCCTTTACTATGTTACAGTTTTGAAAATAAAAATTAAAGTTAAAATATCCGTATTCTCTAAATTGCCTTCTTATTTTCCTGAGGAAGAAGCTAGTGTTTCTTAAGGGGAAGGGGTGGGCTTGCCATGGATGGTTATAAAGATTAAGATTCCCTTTTTGACTTTTTTCCCCACTCAAGTTTTACCAATAACTCACGGAAATCATTATTAAACATGTACACTTAAGCACAAATAGTAAATGCTGACAATAATGACAAGTTTAGACATTTTAACAACAGACTGTGTTATTTAAAAATAATGGGTTTGGCCGCGCGTGGTGGCTCAAGCCTGTAATCCCAGCACTTTGGGAGGCCGAGACAGGGCGGATCACGAGGTCAGGAGATCGAGACCAGCCTGGCTAACACGGTGAAACCTCATCTCTACTAAAAAATACAAAAAACTAGCCGGGCAAGGTGGCGGGCACCTGTAGTCCCAGCTACTTGGGAGGCTGAGGCAGGAGAATGGCATGAACCCGGGAGGCAGAGCTTGCAGTGAGCTGAGATCCAGCCACTGCACTCCAGCCTGGGTGACAGAGCGAGACTCCGTCTCAAAAAAAAAAAAAAAAAATGGGTTTTTCAAAATGAAAATAATGTTCAAAAATTAAGAAGTTTTTTTAAAACTAAGAGCCAGGTAAATAAATCTCCTTGTTCTGTTGCTTGGTATCATCAGTGTCCAAAACTAAGTAGTATGAAAAGATAGAAACAATCAGCTTTTGACAAAAACCAGACAATTCTTAAGCTACACAGACCAAACTTGCCATGTTTCACAAGAGTCTGGTAAATAAAACATATTACTCCTTGAATGTTTCTAATATAATATTTTTTTAAAATGTCCAGTACATACTCTACTTATGTAGGAACATTTCATACATAATTATATTGCCCAGGAGAGGTGAAGCCATAAAGGATCAAAATACATTTTACTCCTTTATTCAATTTACAAAATGCTAAACTTTAACTTGCTGCCTTCAACAAAGTATCAGTATGGGCCAGAAAGATATTTTTCCATCAAAATTCTAATGTGTTTCTAGATTTTTTTGGACTAATTTCCCAACATATTAAATATTAGATTACATCCCAAATTCTAATTGATTACTGTATGGCATGCAAGAAAACAACTCTAAACTGTACTATTGGTCATTAATAAGTTTAACTTCACTCACTATCAAGTGTCACACGAACACTACCTAACTAACTGGCTAAGACCCGAAATTAAGCACTGATTATCTTACCGATTCTATAGGCTTGTCAAGTGATGCTTGTTCAATTTCCAAGTGTCCTTCCTCATATTGATCAAAGTGATTACCCTGAAAAAAGATGATTACAATTATTTTTCAAAAGCAGTAAGTGTCAAATTAACAGTTTAACCAAACTAAGGATTATTTTTAACTTTTATTTTTAACCTAAAAGAACATTGCAATCGTTCTTTTTCAGTAGACAATCAAAACCACACCACAAATTCCAACTTTTCAAAAATTTATAAAAATGGGCCAGGCGTGGTGGCTCATGCCTGTAATCCCAGCACTTCAGGAGGCTGAGGCAGGTGGATCACCTGAGGTCAGGAGTTCAAGACCAGCCTGGCTGAAACAGTGAAACCCCATTTCCACTAAAATTACAAAAAATTAGCTGGCTGTGGTGGCATGCGCCTGTAGTCCCAGCTACTTGGGAGGCTGAGGCAGGAGAACCGCTTGAACCTGGGAGGTGGAGATTGCAGTGAGCTGAGATTGGGCCACTACACTCCAGCCTGGGCAACAGAGCAAGACTCCATCTCAAAAAAGAAAGAAAGAAAAAAACTTTATAAAAATGTATTAGGGCTGGGCACAGTGGCTCACGTCTGTAATCCCAACACTTTGGGAGGCTGAGGTGGGAAGATCACTTGAGGACAAGAGTTCAAGACCAGCCTGGGCAATACTATGAGACCCTGTTTCTAAAAAAATTTTTTTTAATTAGCCACACATTGTGGTGTGAACCTGTAGTCCCAGCTACTCAGGGGGCTGAGGTGGGAGGATCACTTAAGCCCAGGAGGTCAAGGCTGCAGTGAGCTGTGATCAAGCCACTGCACTCCAAGTCTGGGTGACAGAACGAGACCCTATTTCAAACAAAACAAAACACAACTTATTAGGAATCTAGGCTTAGTAATCTGAACTTTTATTCTCCTAACAAGTGTTGAAATTGTAAACTAAAACACTACCAACCATTTGGGACACCAACTCTTTTAGACTGACTACATTAGGAAGACTAGAGAGTCTTACAAACAGCCATGCTGTTTTACCTTTTTTTTTTTTTTTTTTTTTGAGACAGAGTCTCACTCTGTAGCCCAAGCTGGAATGCAGTGTCACAATCTCAGCTCACCGCAACCTCCGACTCCAGGGCTCAAGTGATTCTTGTGCCTCAGCCTCCCAAGTAGCTGGCACTACAGGTGCGCGCCACTATGCCTGGCTAATATTTTCTATTTTAGTGGAGATGGGGTTTCACCATGTTGCCCAGGGTAGTCTCAAACTCCTGAGCTCAGGCGATCTGCCCACCTCAGCCTCCCAGAGTGCTGGGATTACAGGAGTGAGCCACTGCACCCAGCCTGTTTTACTTTTTTATAAGCAATATTGCATTAAACCTTTAATAATGAAGAAAACAAGTCATAGTAATGAAAATAAAATCTATATTTTAATAAATACTGCTCAATCTGGTAACATCATTTTAAACCAAATCTGCTAAGATGTTAAACTTTAAAACAATTGATACCTCCCAGCTTTTCAAGAAATTAAAAATAAGTTCTTGACAGTTTCCAAAGCAATTATTCCTTAAGATGATCTGCAAAGGAGATAAACATGCCTGTATAATGATGTATTTGATCATAATCAAGCAAGTTGTCACTGCAACTAAAATAAGTAAAAACAGTTTCAACAAACGAAACTGCAGACAACTAAGAAGTTCCCTCTAATCATAGTTTTCACAAGTCTCCTTGCTTCATCAGGAAGGAATAGCTCATTATTTGGTTTTAAATCAAAATATCAATTTTCTGGTTCCCTTCTAGTCTTAAAGTGTAAGGCATTAGGATATGAGAGTCCCACAATGACCTAAATCAAAAGACTAAAGACTTCAGTCTTTTGGTCTAGCCTAAATGAATTCGGTGTGTGGAATGATATAACTTGAATGTTAACCTAACAAAAAGTTACTTTGCCTTTTCAAGGTAAAATTTAAATTCTAATTCAATAAACAAAATTTAATGATGCGGAGCTCTAACATGTAATTTGTCAAATTGTACAGTAAGTATTACGTTTCTCTCACTAGACTGTGAAGTCCTTGAAGACAAGAACTGAGTCTTGTTTATTTCTTACACCTGATACTTAACATGACAGCCAAACACTAGGGAACAATTAGGTGCTAAAATTGTGTGGCAGTGCTGAACAAGTTCTAGAACAAGATGGTGGTGGTGACAGTAGTACAATATTGTTAATGTACTTAATACCACTGAACTGTATACTTTTATTTTAAGAGAAGGGGGTCTCACTATGTTGCCCAGGCTGCCTTCAAACTCCTGGGCTCAAGGAGCCCAAGCCTCGGCCTCTTGACCAGCTGGAACTACAGGCGCCACATTACTACACTTGGCTTGGACTATATACTTCAAAATAGTTAAAGTGATAAATTTTATGTTACACGTATTTTACCACAATAAAAAGAATAAAAACAAAAATTGTATGGTAAAGTCTATCCAAATAAAGGGAAAAAAAAGGAGAAAAATGGAATAGCAAGGGACAGGAATACGCTTTCCAAAGACAAAAAAAAAAAGACTTAAGAGTGGGTATTTCAGGAATGAAAAAAAGCAATAATCAACAAATGATTTTAAAAAAAATTAAAAACAGCTATTAATCCTGAAAGTCTGTCTTTTTGTTTTGTTTTGTTTGAGATGGAGTCTTGGTCTGTCACCCAGGCTAGAGCGCAGTGGTGCCATCATGGTTTACTGCAAACTCCGCCTCCCAGATTCAAGGGATTCTCCCACCTCGGCCTCTGGAGTAGCTGGGATTACAGGCACACACCACCACATCTGGCTAATTTTTGCATCTTTAGTAGAGACGGGGGCGGTCTCACCATGTTGGCCAGGCTGATCTCGAACTCCTGACCTCAAGTGATCCGCCCGCCTCAGCCTCCCAAAGTGCTGAGATTACAGGTTTGAGCCACCAGGCCCAGCCTGAAAGTCTGTCCTCAATTAACCTCCAAACACCTGCTACTTGGCATTTTAATTTCTACTGTAACACTTAACATTTTAAGTTACTTTAAAGGTATTAATTGCAAAGTACTTCTAAATTACTAAATCATAAATATCCAAATACTGAGATTAACTCAAACCTCATTATATTACAGAACACCAATGTACAGCCGAATATTGATTCTTTCACTCTACAGGTCTATACAATTTAATGATACAAGATAAACCAGGTGCAGTGGCTCATGCCTGTAATTCCAGCACTTTGGGAGGCTGAAATGGGAGCACTGCTGGAGGCCAGGAAGTTGGACATCAACTTGGGCAACATAGTGAGCAAGACCTTGTCTCTACAAAAAAATCAGAAGGGTGTGGTGGTGTGTACTTATAGTCCTAGTCCTATAGTCCTAGCTACTCGGGAGGCTAAGGCAGGAGGATCACTTCAGCCCAGGGGTTCAAGACGGCTATGAGCAGACTGAGCCACTGCATTCAGGACTGGGTAACAAATCAAGAGTCTGTCTCAAAAACAAAAAACAAACAAAACAAAACAAAAAAACAAAAAACCTCATCCTAACAATAACTGTGTACTACTTTTTTAAAGTAATTAAACCTTTAGTTTATTTGTTTAGAGACAGAGTCTCTCTCTGTCACCCAGGCTGGAGTGCAGTGGAACCATCATAGCTTACTGTAACCTTGAACTCCTGGGCTCAAGCAATCCTCCCACCTCTGCCTCCCACGTAGCTAAGGCAACAGGCATGCACCACCACACCTGGCTGTTTTTTATGTTGATTTAGGTGGTCTCAAACTCCTGGACTCAAGTGATCCTCCTGCCTCTGCCTCTGCCTCTGCCTCTAAAACTGGGATTACAGGCGTAAGTCATCAAGCCTGGCCTACAGTACTTAACTTAGGACAACTATGTGATGGTTTTAAACAAAAAAAGAATTGCCCCAAAATATATCACTATCAAATGTGACATTTAAAGTACAAACACAGATTATTAAAGAACTACCAATTAATTCTACACAAAAGAAAATGGACACCTTCTAGGAAAAACCATTTCAGCTCATCCTTGCTGCATGAAAAATCACACAAGTTTTTCCAAACAGAAAATGAATCATTAGCAAAATCTTCTTTTAATCTTAGGCTTAAATTTATTTTAGAAAACCCTTCTGTAGATTACAAACTACTGTCAGCAAATGCCAGGTTCCAAATAAGACATTTAACAAATTTCTAAATACAGTCAGCTAATTAACTTTTCAAGTCATTCTGAATCTGTCAGATGCCATACAAATCTGGATTAATAATATAGACAATTCAACAGAGAAATTTTAATGTTTTCAATAAATGGCGCTAGAACCAGGTGTCCATATGCCAAACAAAGAGCTTCAATCCATACTTTGAATAATAAAAAAAAGAACTCAAAATGCACTGCAGACCTAAATGTAAAACTGAAAATGATATATTCTACAAGAAAAAATACAAGAGAAAACTCTTTGTGACCACAGGCTAGACAAATATTTTCTTAGAGACAACCCCAAAGCACAATCAATACATGGAATAAAAAACTGATGGCTGGGCACGGTGGCTCACACCTGTAATCCCAGCACTTTGGGAGGCCAACGTGGGTAGATCACAAGGTCAGGAGTTCGAGACCAGCCTTACCAACATGGTGAAACCCTGTCTCTACTAAAAATACAAAAATTAGCTGTGTGTGGTGGTGCACACCTGTAATACCAGCTACTCAGGAGGCTGAGGCAGGAGAATCGCTTGAACCAGGAGGCAGAGGTTGCAGTGAGCCGAGATCGCACCACTGCACTCCAGCCGGGGAGACAGAACAAGACTCTCTCAAAAAAAAAAAAAAAAAAAAAAAAAAAATTGATAAGCTGGACTGGGAGAAAATATTTACAAATCTTATTCCTTTTTTAAAAAAATCAGAAACCAATGAATGCTGAACAAATCCATACCTGATTAAAATCTTGTATCCAGAAAATATACAGAATTCTCAGGCCGGGCGCGGTGGCTCAAGCCTGTAATCCCAGCACTTTGGGAGGCCGAGACGGGCGAATCACGAGGTCAGGAGATCGAGACCATCCTGGCTAACACGGTGAAACCCCGTCTCTACTAAAAATACAAAAACTAGCTGGGCGAGGTGGCGGGCGCCTGTAGTCCCAGCTACTCGGGAGGCTGAGGCAGGAGAATGGCGGAAACCCGGGAGGCGGAGCTTGCAGTGAGCTGAGATCTGGCCACCGCACTCCAGTCCGGGCGACAGAGCGAGACTCCGCCTCAAAAAAAAAAAAAAAAAAAAAAAAAAAGAAAATATACAGAATTCTCAAAGAGGGAAAAAAACAACCCAATTTTTTTTTTTTTTTTTTTTTTTTTTTTTTGAGACGGAGTCTCGCTCTGTCGCCCAGGCTGGAGTGCAGTGGCCGGATCTCAGCTCACTGCAAGCTCCGCCTCCCGGGTTCCCGCCATTCTCCCGCCTCAGCCTCCGAGTAGCTGGGACTACAGGCGCCGCCACCACGCCCGGCTAGTTTTTTGTATTTTTAGTAGAGACGGGGTTTCACCGTGTTAGCCAGGAGGGTCTCGATCTCCTGACCTCGTGATTCGCCCGTCTCGGCCTCCCAAAGTGCTGGGATTACAGGCTTGAGCCACCGCGCCCGGCCACCCAATTTTTAAAGTGAGCATAGATTTAAACATTTCATCAATGATAAACAGGTGGCAAGTAAGCACATGACAACACATTCAAGATTATTAACCATTAAGGAAATACAAACTAGAAGCATTAAGGAAATATAACCATTAAGGAAATACAAAGCATTAAGTAAATACAACCATTAAGGAAATACAAACTAGAAGCACAATATTTTAATGCCTATTAAAATGGCATTAAAAAAAAAATGCAGCAGGGCGCGGTGGCTCACGCCTGTAATCCCAGCACTTTGGGAGGCCGAGGCGGGTGGATCACGAGGTCAGGAGTTCAAGACCAGCCTGGCCAACATGGTGAAACTCCATCTCTACTAAAAAAATACAAAAATTGGTCAGGCACGGTGGTTGACATCTATAATCCCAGCACTTTGGGAGGCCAAGGAGGGTACATCACCTGAGGTCGGGAGTACAAGACCAGCCTGACCAACATGGAGAAACTTCGTCTCTACTAAAAAAAAAAAAAATATACAACATTAGCCAGGTGCGGGGGCTCATGCCTGTAATCCCAGCTACTCAGGAGGCTAAGGCAGGAGAATCGCTTGAACCCGGGTGGCAAAGGTTGCAGTGAGCCGAGATCATGCCACTGCACTCCAGCCTGGGTGACAGAGTGAGACTCCAGTCTCAAAAAAAAAAAAAAAAAAAAAAAAAAAAAAATGCTAATACCACTTCTTTTTTGTTTGTTTGGAGACAAGAGTCTCTCTCAGTTGTCCAGGATGGAATGCAGTGGCACCATCATGGCTCACTCCAGCCTCAACTCTCCTTGGGGCTTAAGCCACCCTTCCCATCTCAAGCTCCCCAGTAGCTGGGACTAGAGGTGCACACCACCACACCAAGCTAATTTTTGTATTTTTGGTAGAGATGGGGTTTTGCCATATTGCCCAGGCTGGTCTCGAACTCCTGGGCTCAATCTGCCCATCTTAGCCTCCCGAAGTGCTGGGATTACAGGCGTGAGTCCTCCTCCGATAAAACTTCAGATGAGCAACTTTCATGCATGCTGGTGAGAACATAAAATAGTACAGTCAACTTAAAACACTTGCCTGTGAATGTTTATAACAACTTTATTTGTACGCTAGAAACTATCCGAGTATCTGTCTATTGGGAAGTGAACTTTAAAAACTATGGTACACCCCGTACAATGAGATATTACTCGGCACTAAAGACAAACAAATTATTCATATAACAGATATGAATCTCAAATGCTTTATGCTGAGTGAAAAGAAGCCATACTCAAAAGGCTTCCATATATAGGACATTCTGGAAAAAACAAAGCTAAAGAAAAGAAAAAGATCAGTGATTGCCAGAAGCTATACACTGGTTGTTGTGGTGGCTGCACTATGATGTTATTTTGTCAATACTCAAATTGTACTTTTTTTTCACCATCTTATGGTGCTGATAAACTGTACATGTAAATGGGTGAATTTCACTGTATCTTAATTGTACTTTAATTTTTTGAAAAATGGTGAGGCCGGGCGCGGTGGCTCAAGCCTGTAATCCCAGCACTTTGGGAGGCCGAGACGGGCGGATCACGAGGTCAGGAGATCGAGACCATCCTGGCTAACACGGTGAAACCCCGTCTCTACTAAAAACTACAAAAAACTAGCTGGGCGACGTGGCGGCGCCTGTAGTCCCAGCTACTCGGAGGCTGAGGCAGGAGAATGGCGTGAACCCGGGAGGCGGAGCTTGCAGTGAGCTGAGATCCGGCCACAGCACTCCAGCCTGGGTGACAGAGCGAGACTCCGTCTCAAAAAAAAAAAAAAAAAAAAAAAAAGAAAAATGGTGAAAACAGGCTGAATATTTCTATATTTCCCCTCTAAAAAAATGTATTTTTTGAACACTTAAATTCAAATCCTGTTCTGTAGGCAGATTATGGTGGCAGTTATAAGAATCTATAAATGTGTTAAAATTCATAGAACTAGGCTGGGCATGGTGGTTTACACCTGTAATTCCAGCATTTTGGGAGACCAAGGCAGGCATATCACTTGAGGTCAGGAGTTTGAGACCTGACTGGTCAACATGGAGAAACTCCATCTCTGATAAAAATACAAAAATTAGGCCAGGCGCGGTGGCTCAAGCCTGTAATCCCAGCACTTTGGGAGGCCGAGACGGGCGGATCATGAGGTCAGGAGATCGAGACCATCCTGGCTAACACAGTGAAACCCCGTCTCTACCAAAAAACTACAAAAATCTAGCCGGGCGAGGTAGCGGGCGCCTGTAGTCCCAGCTACTCGGGAGGCTGAGGCAGGAGAACGGCGGGAACCCGGGAGGCGGAGCTTGCAGTGAGCTGAGATCTGGCCACTGCACTCCAGCCCTGGCGACAGAGCCAGACTCCGTCTCAAAAAAAAAAAACAAAAACAAAAACAAAAAAAAAAAAACAAAAATTAGCTAGGTGTGGTGGTACACACCTGAGATCCCAGGTCCTCAGGAAGCCGAGGCAGGAGAATTGCTTGAACCTACGAGGCAGAGGTTGCAGTGAGCCAACGTGTCACCACTGCACTCCAGCTTGGGCGAGAGTGAGACTCTTGTCTCAAAAATAAATAACCCCATGTTCTCACTCGTAAGTGGGAGTTGAACAATGAGAACACACGGACACAGAGAGGGGAACATTACACACAGGGGCCTGTCAGGGGGTGGGGGGCAAGGGGAGGGAGAGCATTAGGACAAATACCTAATGCATACGGGACTTAAAACCTAGATGAGGCCGGGCGCAGTGGGTCACGCCTGTAATACTAGCACTTTGGGAGGCCAAGACGGGTGGATCATGAGGTCAGGAGTTCAAGACCAGCCTGGCCAACATGGTGAAACCCCCGTCTCTACTAAAAATACAAAAAAATTAGCCGGGTGTGGTGGCTGGTGCCTGTAATCCCAGCTACTCAGGAGGTTGAGGCAGGAGAATCGCTTGAACCCAGGAAGCAGAGGTTGCAGTGAGCCGAGATCGCACCACTGCACTTCAGCCTGGGCGACAGAGCCAGACTCCATCTCAAAAAAAAAAAAAAAAAAAAAAAAGTCTAGATGACGGGTGCATAGGTGCTGCAAATCACCATGGCACATGTATACCTATGCAACAAACCTGCATGTTCTGCACATGTATCCCGGAACTTAAAGTAAAATTTTAAAAAAAATTTCTATCAAAAAATAAATTCATAGAAATGCATCAAAACAAGTCAATACTACTGCACGTTAATTTTTAAAACTAAAACTAAAAAACACGTACAGAGCAGCTCTAGAATACATTAGAAGCTTGTAGAAGTTAACTCTTAGAAATGGGTGTCTAAGAGATATGAGAGGTAGGCTATTTTTAATTGCATTTTTTTCTTTTAAATTTCATACTTACTGCATTTTAAAATAAAATTTAAAATATTTAATCAGAAATTTATTTTATTTATTTTTTTGAGACACAGTCTTGCTGTGTTGCCCAGGCTGGAGTGCAGTAGCATGATCACAACTCACTGCAACCTCCGCCTCCTGGGTTCAAGCAATTCTTGAGCCTCAGCCTCCCAAGAAACTGGTATTACAGGCATGCACCACCAGGCTCAGCTAATTTTTGTTTGTTTGAGACAGAGTCTCAATCTGTTGCCCAGGCTGGAGCGCAGTGGCGTGATCTAGCTCAATGCAACCTCCACCTCCCAAGTTCAATGCAATTCTCCTGCCTCAGCCTCCCGAGTAGCTGGGACTATATGCAAATGCCACCACGCCCGGCTAATTTCTGTATTTTTAGTAGAGACAGGGTTTCATTGTGTTAGCCAGGATGGCCTCGATCTCCTGACTTCGTGATCCGCCCACCTCAGCCTTCCAAAGTGCTGGGATTACAGGCATGAGCCACCATGCCAGCCCAATTTATTTGTTTATTTATTTATTTATTTATTTTAGCAGAAACAGGGTTTCACCATGTTGGCCAGGCTAGTCTCGAACTCCTGGCCTCAAGCAATTTGCCTGCCTCGGCCTCCCAAAGTGCTGGGATTACAGGTGTGAGCCACCATGTGAAGCCCAGAAATTTATTTTAAATGGTTTTGATTCAAACATACATTTAGTTTTCATTTTAAAAGCTCAAAGGTAAACACAAAATAACATCAAAATATCCATTAAGGTTATATGAAACTTTTTAAAATTTAAAGTCACAGACCACCTAATTTTCTTGCCTGGCTTCTCAATATTTGACACCAGAGTTGCCCTTTTGCAGCTGAAAAGTTGGCTATAAAAAACATGGGCAAACCAGGTGTGGTGGGTGGTTCACACCAGGTAGGTGGGTGGTAATCCCAGCGCTTTGGGAGGCCACCTCTGACACATTTTTATTAACTAAAGTCCATACTATATTCAGATTATCTTAGAGTTCCTCTAATGGTCTTTTTCTGTTCTAGGATCCCATAGAGGATACTACATTACATTTTGTTGTCATGTCACTTTAGGAATCTCTTGGCTATGACAGTTTCAAAAAACTTTTAAAAAGTAAAAACTAAATGTTGTAACTGTCATGTAAATTATGGCCTAATTTAAAATTTCAATTTATCATAAGTGCTAAGATGTGTCCTGCAGCATAGTGGGACCCTTTGTCTAATTTTTATTACGTATTTGTTTGTGATCCAATCTCAGCTCACTGAAGCCTCAACCTCCCACCTCAGCCCCACAAGTGCTGAGACCACAGGCACATGCTACCACACCTGGCTACATTTTTTTGTACGTTTTTTAGAGACTGGGTTCCATGATGTAGCCCAGGATGGTCTCCAACTCCTGAGCTCAAGAGATTGCCCGCCTCAGCCTCCCCAAGTGCTGGGACTACAGGTGTGAGCCCACCATGCCCAGCCTGTTTTTATTTTATTTTCTGAAACAAGGTTTCACTCTGTCACCCATGTTGGAGTGCAGTGAAACAATCTTGGCTCACTGTAACCTCCACCTCCTGGGCTCAAGTGATTCTCCCACCTCAGCCCCCCCAGTGGCTGGGACTACAGGCGCGAGCCACCGCACCCGACTAATGTCTTCATTTAAAAAAATGTTTTTTGTAGACTTGGAGTGTTACCATGTTCCCAGCATGGTTTCAAACCCCTGGCCTCAGGTGATCCCCCTGCTTCAGTCTCCAGAAGTGCTAGGATTATAGGCTTGAGCCACAGTGCCTGGCCTTTACTAATACTTGATTTTTTGTTTATTTTTGATATAGGGTCTTGCTCTGTCACCCAGGCTGGAATGCAGTGGCACAATCACGACTCACTGCAGACTCTGTCTCCTGAGCTCAAATGATCTTCCCACCTTGACCTCCCGAAGAGCTGGGATTGCTGCTGTGAGCCATCTCGCCCAGCCTCTAGTAAACAGTTTTTAAAAGCAAATCTGGCCAGGCTACTATTCCCTCAATGAGAGTGCCCCCACTCTTCCCGTGCCCCCACACTCTTCCCGTTCCCCCAGCCCTAAGACCAACTCACTTTTACTTTGAAGTCTTGTCTGACACTCCTTCTCTGTGCTCCTTTAGCTTTATGTTCATACCTTCGTTACGGTACTTGTACTGTGATTCCCTGTTTACTTATCTCCTCTACCATAAAGCATGTTCTTTAAGTCCAGGTACTCTTTCTTCTTCTATATACCCTATATAAGAACATTTTCTAGTACATTAGTGAATATTACGTGTTGATTTAGAATAACTAAGGGTCTCCCTGTCACCCAGGCAGTGGCCCAATCACAGCTCACTGCAGCTTCTACTTCCTAGGCTCAATTGATTCTACCACCTCAGCACCCCCAGGTAACTGGGACTACAGGCATGTACTAGCACGCGTGGTTAATTTTTGTTTAATGTGATTTTGTTTTGTTCTTGGTAGAGACAGGGTTCTGCCATGTTGCCTATGTCAATAAAATGAGAAGAGGCTGGTTCATACAAGACAGTTTATATTTTATTCAAGTTAACCAAGGCAAAGACTCAGATCTTTCACATTCTTGCTCTTGCCCACTCCCTTCTCTCCATTTTTTTCCATTTCTTTTTTTTCTTTAACAGCCTGTGTTGCCCAGGCTGTTTTCAAACTTGGGCCCAAGCAGTCCTGCCGCCTCAGCCTCCAGAATAGCTGGGATTACAGGCACACAGTCTTTTAAAGGTGATTCGCACTGTTAAAATTATGACCATTAAGGGCATTTTTTTGTAAAATGCTTTTTTGAGACATTTTATTAGACTGACCTCATAGGTAGAACTTAAAAAAAAATTTTTTTTTACGATTTTTGTAATCTCTTTAATCTTACTTCTAGATATGTTATCTGGTCACAGGTGAGGAAAGGTTGAGCAAGCAATATCTTTAATTTTTTAGTGCACTGTGGCCCCCTTTATTAAAATATACTACTAACACAAATAATACTAATGTACAATGGATATTGTTAAAAGTTCAGGCTACACTGTAACAAGTAAAAAATGAAAGAAAGCCGTCCTTTCTCCTCTGTTTCATTTCTTAGAAGTAACCATTGTTTTCAATTTGTTGCATTTCGGTTTTTTAGTAAAGTTTTAAAATACACATGCTGTTAGGAAGAAGTGCTTTAGAAATACTGAATATGAGTTTATTGTAATTAGTAACTTTTGTGATTACTTTTAGATAGACAGATTTTATTTTTTCAAGTAGTTTTAGGTTTACAGTAAAGTTGAGCTGAAAGCAAAGACACAGCCTCCTGCACATTTATTATAATACATTTGCTACAATAGATGAACCAACACTGACACATCATTATCAGCCAAAGTCCACAGTACATTAAGGTTCACTCCTGGTGTACCTATCATCATCATGATATGGTGTACATATCATCATCTATGAGTTTTGCCAAATGTATAGAGATATTTATCTACCACTACAGTATCACAGAGAATAATTTCACTGCTCAAAAAATCCACAGTATCCACCTGTTCATCCCTTTACTTTCTTCCCCTCAAACTCCTGGCAACCACTGATCTTTTTACTGTTTCCACGGTTTTGTCTTTTCCAGGATGTCATATATTTGCAATCATTATGTAGCCTTTTCCAATTGGCTTCTTTCACATATTCCTGAATATGTATCCAAGGTTCTTCCATGTCTTTTCCTGGCTTGATAGCTCATTTCTTTTTAGGGCTGAATAATATTCCATTGGTATATCACAGTTTACTTATCCATTCACCTACTGAAGGATATATGGACTGCTGCGGAGTTTTGGCAATTACAAATAAAGAATGCTATAAACATCCATGTTCTTGGTTTTTGTGTAGACTTAAGTTTTCAGCTCCTTTGGTTAAGTACTAAGTAGTATGACTGCCGGATTGAATGCTAAAAAATAGGTTTAGGTTTGTAAGAACCGCCAAACTGTTTTGTCTTCTCTTTCTCTTGACAGTGTCTTTTGCAGAGCAGTTTTAAATTTTAATAAAATCTAACTTACCATTTCTTTCTTTCATGGGTGTGCCTTTGGTTTTCCATCTGAAAAGTTATCACCAACCCCAGTGACAGCTAGTATTTTGTTTACTTTTATTTGGTGTTCTTGTCATTGTAATGAGACTACTTTTATGTTGGGGGTAGGTGGAAAATGTTTTGCACTTCACTACCAGGGATTAGTGATTGCTGCTAATATTTCACTTTTGTGGGAGTTGATGGTGTTTATGTTTTTGTGTTAACATGAAAGAAACCAATTAGCCTTTTTTTATAGGGTAACTTACTTCAGCTTAAATCTGCAAATTTGTGGAATTTTAGACCAAGAAATGACATGAGTGTCTAGTTCAAGTTCTTCATTTTACAAATGAAGGTACAAAGAATGAGAAATATTAATGAAGAATTATTAATGAAGATAGGACTTAGAATTGCTTATAACCATGTTAAAGAACTAAGATAAAAGATGTATTGGTAATTTTTTCTGGTGTAACAAATACTTTTGATGATGGGGTTTATTTCTTATTCTTTTTCACTTGGTGTTGTGGCTCCTAATTTTTAAGAGGGTAAGTTTTAAAACAGTGAAAAATATAAAAAGTTTTTATACTTTTCCAATGTTGCAGCTAATTGATAGGTTTATTAAGGCAAATCAAATAAATGTTGAGAAGTACACAATTAAATAAGTTATTATTTGTAGAGCATTTCTTTTCAGGGTTTTATTTTTGTTGTTGTTTCGTTTTTTTTTTTTTGGAGACGGAGTCTTGCTCTGTTCTCAGGCTGGAGTGCAGTGGCGCGATCTTAGCTCACTGCAACCTCCACCTCCTGGGTTCAAGCGATTCTCCTACCTCAGCCTCCCAAGTAACTGGGACTACAGGCGTGGACCACCACATCCAGCTAATTTTTTGTATTTTCAGTAGAGAAGGGGTTTCACCATGTTAGCCAGGATGGTCTCGATCTCCTGACCTCGTGATCCACCTGCCTCGGCCTCCCAAAGTCCTGGGATTATAGGCATGAGCCACCATGCCCAGCCTTTTTTTTTTTTTTTTTTTTTTAAAGACAGAGTCTTACTCTGTCGCCCAGGTTGGAGTGTTATGGTGCAATCTCAGCCTACTGCAACTTCCACCTCCTGAGTAGCTGGGACTACAGGTGTGCACCACCATGCCAGACTAATTTTTTTTTTGTATTTTAATTTTATTTATTTTTTTGAGACAGAGTCTTGCTCTGTCACCCAGGCTGGAGTGCAGTGGCATAATCTCGGCTCACTGCAACCTTCACCTCCTGGTTCAAGCAATTCTCATGCCTCAGCCTCCAAAGTAGCTGGGATTACAGGTGCGCACCACCACACCTTGCTAATTTTTTGTATTTTTAGTAGAGACGGGGTTTCACCATGTTGGCCAGACTGGTCTCGAACTCCTGACCTCAGGTGATCTGCCTGCCTCGGCCTCCCAAAGTGCTGGGATTACAGGTGTGAGCCACCACACATGGCCCATGATAATTGTATTACCGTTAGTGTACGGATACTCTAGTAGGGAATATAGGTGAGTGGTATACCAAACTCTCTGTACTATTTTTGTAACTATTCTACAAATCTAAAATTACTTTAAAATGAAACAAAAAACAGGCCAGGTGCAGTGGCTCAAGCCTGTAATCCCACCACTTTGGGAGGCCAAAGCGGGTGGATCACCTGAGGTCAGGAGTTCATGACAGCCTGGCCAACATTCGGTGAAACCCCATCTCTACAAAAAAACAAAAATTAGCTGGGCATGATGGCGGGCGCCTGTAATCAAATCGCTTGAACCCGAGAGGCGGAGGTTGCAGTGAGCCAAGATTGCCCCACTGCACTCCAGTCTTAGGGACAGAGTGAGACTCTGTCTCAAAAAAAAATAACAAAAACAAAAAGTAAAACAAAAAACCTTCTAGTTATGGAAAAATCTCCAAGACATACAATTAAGAGGAAAAAATCAAACTGCTAGAAAATGTGCTTGCATGCTACCCTTTGGGAAAGTTAAGAGTGCATAATGTTTAGTATATTATCCATATACATATAGTATATACATGGATTCTGTGAAAGAACCACCATGCAATTGGAAATAGTGGTGCTGTCTCTGAGGTTAACTTAACTAAGCGGTTTTCTTTTCACTCTGAATCCTTTTGTCCCCTTTTTTTCTTTTTTTTTTTTTTCAGACGGAGTCTCTGTCACCCAGGCTGGAGTGCAATGGTGCCATCTTGGCTCACTGCAACCTCCCCCTCCTGGGTTCAAGCAATTCTCCCACCTTAGCCTCCCTAGTTGGGATTACAGGCACCCGCCATCATGCCCAGCTAATGTTTGTATTTTAGTAGAGACAGGGTTTCACCATGTTGGCCAGGCTGGTCTTGAACTCCTGACCTCAGGTGATCCGCCCACCTCGGCCTCCCAAAGTGCTGGGATTACAAGCGTGAGCCACCGCGCCCAGCTGCCTTTTGTTCCTTTTGAACGTTATACTAGAAAAACAAAAAGCGGAAGGAGGAAAAATGTGATTTCAAACCCCCAGGGCACAACTATAGTAATAATCGTAGTAAAGATGACAATGATAGTAGTGGTGGTATTTTATTTCTTGCCTCCTAACCCACCTCCCCACCAAAATTGAGTCATTCTGACAAACATAGACTTATCAGGATCATTCTTTCTAAAAACAGTATGGCATCTGATTATCTGAAGGCCTCCACAGGATCTGAAAGGTATTTTTTGCTGCTGTACCTTCCCTTCAAAACCTCACTTAGATCTCTGAATTTCCTTTAGATGTAGATGATCCTATAATGTATCATACAAACCACTCTGAGATAAAATGGGTATTAAGGCTGGGTACAGTGGCTCACACCTATAATCCCAGCACTTTGGAAAGCCAAGGTGGGAGGATCTCTTGAGCCCAGGAGTTCAAGACCAGCCAGGGAAACACAGTGACACCCTATCTTCATAAATTTTTTTTAAATGTTTTTAAAAAAAATTTTTAATCATGGTGTACACCTGTAGTCTCAGCTATTCAAGAGCCTGAGTGGGGAGGAGGATCCCTTGAGTCCAGGAGTTGGAGGCTGCAGTAAACTATGATCTTGCCACTTCAGTCCAGCCTGGGTGACAGAGCAAGACCCTGTCTTAGAAAAAAAACAAAAAAAGAAAAAACAAAAGATGCTAACAGTAATTATTCCAAAACAAAAGGTATAAACTAAAACTCATGGTTATCCTGGTAAAAATTCATAGGTCCTATATTACAGCATTTCTAAAACTTAGTTTTAATGACTGTTTATAGGTATGAGCTGAGGGGGGTAAAAAATAAAGTTTAAATTTAAAAAAATGACTGCTTGGAACACTTATTTCATTATCTAAATCAACTCTTCCTTTCTGAATACTATATGCTTTCAAAATTGAAATATAGTTTTTCATTTATGCTGATCAGGAATTTAAGTTCAAAAGGGTCAGACTGGAAGCAATCTAGCTTTTCTAAAAAAAAACAGTATTAGATTTTAAATTATATGCACACACCCAATTGACTTTCCTTCAACTGCCTCCACTCTCAAAAAAAAACTTCAACTTGTGGTAGGTCTAATGGCCAATGAATACAACCTGGCTGACCTGCCCTGCATGTCATTAAAACACACAGTACCATGGCCTGGCGTGGTGGCTCAAGCCTGTAATCCCAGCACTTTGGGAGGCCGAGACGGGCGGATCACGAGGTCAGGAGATCGAGATCATCCTGGCTAACATGGTGAAACCCCGTCTCTACTAAAAAATACAAAAAAACTAGCCGGGCAAGGTGGCGGGTGCCTGTAGTCCCAGCTACTCGGGAGGCTGAGGCAGGAGAATGGCGTAAACCCGGGAGGCGGAGCTTGCAGTGAGCTGAGATCCGGCCACTGCACTCCAGCCTGGGCGACAGAGCGAGACTCCGTCACAAAAAAAAAAAAAAAAAAAAAAAAAGAAGGAATTATTAGGACAAGTCAAAGATCACAATCAAGAGCCTATAATCTCAAAAAGCAAAACACAATACTGAAACTCTAAAGAGCTGTTCTTATCCTCTTCCCTCTTCCTATAACTATTAAAATTTAATACAACTTCAGTCAGGTGCAGTGGTTCATGCCTGTAATCCCTGCACTTTGGGAGGCCAAGGCAGGGCAGGTGGACCACAAGGTCAGGAGTTCAAGACCAGCCTAGCCAAGATGGTGAAACCCCATCTCTACTAAAAACACAAAAATTAGCCAGGTGTGGTGGCAGGCACCTGTAATCCCAGCTGCTCAGAAGGCTGAAGTAGAGAATTGCTTGAACCTGAGAGGCAGAGGATGCAGTGAGCTGAGATCGCGCCACTGCACTCCAGCCTGGCGACAGAGCGAGACTCCATCTCAAAAAAAAAAAAAAAAAAATTAATACAAATTCTTTGAAAAATATTTTTAAATGAATAATATTACTCAAAGCTCAAAGTTGGTGGATCCTAGCTGGGCATGGTGGCTCACACTTGTAATCCCAGCACTTTGGAAGGCAGGAAGATCACTAGAGGCCAGGAGGTCAAGACCACAAAAGACGACCCCGTCTCTACAAAAAATACAAAAAATTAAATTAACTGAATGTGGTGGTACACACCTGTAGTCCCAGCTACTCGGGAGGCTGCAATGGGAGGATCGCCTGAGTCCAAGAGGTCAAGAGTGCAGTAAGCAGTGATTGCACCACTGTACTGCATCCTGGGCAAATTTCCACTTTTGTCCTGTGTTTGGAAGTAGAATCCTTGACCTGTAAGAAATCCTGTCTCAATAAATAAATGTATGTATGCACCTTTAAAAATGGAATTTAAAAAGAAAATGTCCCGGGAGAAAAAGCCTATCCAAAAAGAAATGGACATCTTGGGGATTATTGGTGTCATTTCACTAGTATACTTAAAATTTATTTCAATTTATAGCCAGATGCAGTGGCTCACACCTGTAATCCCAGCAATTTGGGAGGCTGAGGTGGGTGAATCACCTGAGGTCAAGAGTTCAAGACCTGCCTGGCCAACATGATGAAACCCTGTCTCTACCAAAAATACAAAAATTGGCCAGGTGTGGTGGCAGGCACCTGCAGTCCCAGTTACTAGGGAGGCTGAGGCAGGAGAACTGCTTGAACCCAGTAGGCGGAGGTTGTGGTAAGCCAAGATTACACCACTGAACTCTGGCCTGGGCAACAGAGTGAGACACTGTCTCAAAAAAAAAAAAAATTATTTCTATTTACAAGGTAGATAGAAACACCATTGTGATCAATTCCTAATGAACCTAATTCTTCACTGTTGTTTCCATAATCATATAGTCTGATTTACAACAATTTCCAATATATTATTATAAAAACCAAAGCTCTCTGAAGTCAGAGACACCAGAAATCAAGTTACTACCATTTGCTAGTTGTATAACCTTGGGCAAATTCCCAAACCTCTCTCTAGGCCCATTTCCCCCATTGTAAAATCCAGATTATTACACTATAGCATTGTTACATATGTTGTGAGGTTTAAAGAGGTACAAAGTAATAGATTATTATTTTAAAATACTGCTGAGGCCAGTCAATGACCCAGAGGAATAAACTTCACTTAATACATAAATTTAATTCTATGTCAATTGGTAGGAAAGATAATTGGCCAGTAATCTCAGCAAGTAACTAAGAACCTGAAAACACATCACACTGGGTCAAGGGTGTAGAAATATCACACACTCATCTAAAAATACATGTACAACTGTTTGACACATCAAATTCTTCTGGATAATGTGATTAGGACAAGAAATAACTGGTTTCCCAAAAAAGCACTATGCTGAAAAATAAAATTTATTTTTTTTAATTTTATTTATTTATTTATTTTTGAGACAGTGTCTCACTCTGTTGCCCAAGCTGGAGTGCAGTGGGGCAATGCTGGCTCGCTGCAACCTCTGCCTCCCAGGTTTAACAAATTTTCATGCCTCAGTTTCCCAAGTAGCTGGGATTACAGGCACCAGCCACCGTGCCCAGTTAATTTTTGTAATTTTTTTTTGAGACAGAGTCTTGGTCTGTCGCCCAGGCTGAAGTGCAGTGGCATGATCTTGGCTCACCGCAACCTCTGCCTCCCGGGTTCAAGTGATTCTCCTGCCTCAGCCTTACTGGGATTACAGGCACGTGCCACCACACCTAACTAATTTTTGTATTTTTAGTAGAGACGGGGTTTCACCATGTTGGCCAGGCTGGTCTTCAACTCCTGACCTCAAGTTATCTGCCCTCCTTGGCCTCCCAAAGTGCTGGATTACAGGTGTAAGCCACCACACCTGGCCTAATTTTTATATTTTTTAGTAGCAGATGGGGTTTCACCATGTTGGCCAGGCTCGTCTTGAGCTCCTGACCTCAAGTGATCCGCCCACCTCGACCTCCTAAAGTGCTGCAATTACAGACATGAGCCACTGCACCCAGCCAGAAAAACTAACTTTTAGCCAGGAGCAGTGGCACATGACTGTAGTCCCAACTACTCAACAGACTGAGGTGGAAGAATTGCTTCAGTTCAAGTGCAGCCTGGGCAACACAGCAAGACCCTGTCTCCATTAAAAAAAAAAAAAAAAACTGGGCACGTTGGCTCATGCCTGTAATCCCCACACTTTGGGAGGCCAAGGTGGGCGTGGATCATCTGAGGTCAGAAGTTTGAGACCAGCCTGACCAACATGGTGAATCCCATCTCTACTAAAAACACAAAAAATTAGCCAGGCGTGGTGGCGGGCGCCTGCAGTCCCAGTTACTCGGGAGGCTGAGGCAGGAGAATGGCGTGAACCTGGGAGGCAGAGCTTGCAGTGAGCCGAGATGGAGTCACTGCACTCCAGCCTGGGCGACACAGCAAGACTCCGTCTCCACAAAAAAAAAAAAAAAAAAAAAAGTTTAAGGAAAAAAAAAAGGGAGCTACCACCAACTAGTTTGGAGAGTTACTTGGATTAGATAAATATCTTCAAAATGTCTTGGCACCAGACCTGACATGTAATCTAGCTGGCAACAAACAGTAGCTGATATTATCCTCACCATATATCACTGTAGTCAACTTTTATAAAGGTGTAATGGTCAAGGATAAGCTTATAGTACCCTAACTTGGGAGTATCCAGTAGAAATACCATTCTCCTCTCCAATCTATTATTTTACTGGAACAAATGAACAAAATGGACTTTTGTCTTGTTTTCTTATGCTTTTATGATAACACAGTAACAATCAGGTACTCACTAATGTTTGGAAAATGGAATGGGATTATCTGCTAGACCCACAGTGAAAAGACAAGCAAGAAGTCATAAATGACCAATTAAACCACTGGTTTATAACCAATTAAACCAATGGTGGTAAGCCATTAGTTTTGTTTTTTTTTTTTTGTTTTTTGTTTTTTTTTAAGACAGTCTCATTCTGTCACCCAGGCTGGAGTAAGTGGCAGAATCCTGACTCACAACAACCTCTGCTTCCTGGGTTCATGCAATTCTCCTGCCTCAGTAGCCTCCCCTCTGCAGTAGGTGGGACTACGGTATGCACCACTATGCTCAGCTAATTTTTGTATTTTTAGTAAAGACAGGGTTTTGCCTTGTTGGCCAGGCTGGTCACAAACTCCTGACCTCAGGTTATCCACCCACCTTGGCTCCCAAAGTGCTGGGATTACAGGCACAAGCCATCATGCCTGACAACTATTGGTTTTTAATACAGAGATGTTTCTGAAACAAAAATTATAATCTTTAATAAACATACCAACTATTTCCTACCAGTTTATTAACTGGTACAAAATGCTGCCATGTATTAAAGTAGTACAGTGGGTGAGCCACTGCACGCAGCCAGAAAAACTAACTTTTAGCCAGAAGCAGCGGCACATGCCTGTAGTCCCAACTACTCAACAGACTGAGGTGGAAAAACTGCTTCAGTTCAAGTGCAGCCTGGGCAACACAGCAAGACCCTGTCTCCATTTAAAAAAAAAAAAAAAAAGCTGGGCACGTTGGCTCATGCCTGTAATCTCCACACTTTGGGAGGCCAAGGTGGGCGCGGATCATCTGAGGTCAGGAGTTTGAGACCAGCCTGACCAACATGGTGAACCCCATCTCTACTAAAAACACAAAAAATTAGCCAGGCGTGGTGGCGGGCGCCTGCAGTCCCAGTTACTCAGGTGGCTGAGTAACTATATGAGTATCTCCAGTATGTTTTACATACTGGAGATAATACCAACATTCTACATACCACAGTGTATATACCACAGTATATATACCTTGAAGAGAGGCCAATCTATATACCACAGTAAACAGAATACTATACAAGAAATCAGCCAGGCTCGATGGCATGCACCTGTAGTCTCAGCTACTAGGGAGGCACAGGTGGGAGGATGGTGTGAGTCCAGGAGCTCAAGTCCAGCCTGGGCAATGTAACAAAATTCCACCTCTTTTATTTAAAAAGAAAAGAACAAAAGAAGTCAAAGGATCAAAGCTCAAACTTCAGCTCTGCACTAGGCAAAATAATTTATCCAGGCTCAGTTTCTTCATCTTCAAAACAGGATTAGTACCTCTTCTATTTACTTCACTGAATTATTAGAAGAACCAGAAAAGAACATTATATAAAAGGCATTTATTAAACCATAAAGTATAAAACTATACCATATTACCATTCTCATAACCAGGTCAGATTACCTTTGTAACATCCTGGTGCCTCAGTTTCTTAACTTCCTTTCCTACAATGATCTTGTTCTCCATTCTGCCTTAACCATATACTCTCATAATCATTAACAATAATCTCAACCCTTCTATTAATATAACCGTTATTTCAAACATTGTATTCTACAACCACCACCTTCTATCTTTCTAGCTCATTCCCTCCAGTACTCCCACTCTAACAAGTCTTAAATCCCATAATCTACAATCCATTGATCCTACCAATTTTTCACCCTCTCACTACCTATACTGCTGCCACCACCCGCACTCCCAAACGTCCTCATTCATCTCCTTACCAAGCTTAAAATCACATGGTCCAGCCGGGCACAGTGGCTCACACCTGTAATCTCAGCACTTTGGGAAGCCGAGGTGGATGGATCGCCTGAGGTCAGGAGTTCGCGACCAGCCTGGCCAACATAGTGAAACCCCGTCCCTATTAAAAATACAAAAATTAGCTGGGCATGGTGGCAGGCGCCTGTAATCCCAGCTACTTGGGAGGCTGAGGCAGGAGAATCATTTGAACCCGGGAGGCGGAGGTTGCAGTGAGCCAAGACCACACCACTGCACACCAGCCTGGCAACAAGAGCGAAACTTCATCCCAAAAAAAAAGAAATCACATGGTCCATTATTATAATCACTCCTCATATACGCCCTCTACTCGTTTGCTCCTATTCACATTAACTCTGGTTAAGAGAGACTGGTTATCAACACTTTAACTATATGGGTATAGCACATCTAACAAACTATAGCTGAATTAATCTTCCTATAAGTAAGAGGGCTTTGACTGTCTATCCCTCAGCTTAAGCATCTTAAATAGCTAGTGCATTCCTGCTTACAGCATTAAAATAAAATTTATCTTTGCAGCCCTAGTCTCCACTTTTTCCCTATGCCCAATCATTAATTCATTGTCCTAAAAAAAAACAAATTCTGCTTGTTCCACTTCTTTACTTTTGTCCTGGCTATTTTTGCCAACTGAGTGTACTTCCATTCACTTGAAGGATGGAATCCCAACCTTCAAGATCCAGCTTAAATGCTAACTTCTTCATAAAAGTATGCCCAGGCCAGCACGGTGGCTCACACCTGTAATCCCAGCACTTTGGGAGGCCAAGGCAGGCAGATCACTGGAGGTGGGAGTTCAAGACCAGCCTGACCTACATGGTGAAACCCCATCTCTACTAAAAATACAAAAATTAGTCAGGCGTGGTGGTGGGCGCCTGTAATCCCAGCTACTTGTGAGGGTGAACCATGAGAACTGCTTGAACCCAGGAGGTGGAGGCTGCAGTGAGCTGAGATCACGCCACTGCATTCCAGCCTGGGCAACAGAGCAAGACTCTGTCTGAAAAAAATAACATCACATCACATCACATCACATCACATCACATCATATCACATCACATCCAATCATCCCACTTTAAGGGTTCTCTCCTTAGAGTTCTGCATTTATTAGCTATACTGTTTTTCTGATAATCATGCTGGTCTTATGAATAATAAACTAAACCTTATTACTTATGTTTATCTCTCCAACTAATATGAAAACTCCTTGAAAAACAAAAACACTTCTTAACCAGCTACCCGCACAGAAACACTTAAACTACAATAAGTACGTCTTAGTACAACCACTATTCAAACACTGTTTTATTTAAGTTTTCAAAAATTAAGTCTATATTCTAGAAAGTATTCTCAAGGTAAATATACTCCTTGTTATTGCTTGCACAGATGATACCCTAGTACAAATATTAAACCAATTAAATTTTCAACCACTTTTGCCCTTTCTTTAAAGATTCCTCATAATTTTACTCATAGCTCTCTATTCACAGCAACAAGGGAAATTACTGACACTACAGCATACAATCCACAAGCATTAGCTTAATTTCTTTTTCTGTTTTGTTTTGTTTTGAGACAGAGTCTCACTCTGTTGCCCAGGCTGTAGTGCAATGGTGCAGGATCAGCTCACTGCAACCTCCGCCTCCCAGGTTCAAGAGATTCTCCTGCGTCAGCCTCCCAAATAGCTGGGACTACAGGAACACACCACCACACCCAGCTAATTTTTTGTATTTTTAGTAGAGACGGGGTTTCGCCATTCTGGCCAGGCTGGTCTCGAACTCCTGACCTCGGGTGATCCACCTGCCTCAGCCTCCCAAAATGCTGGGATTACAGGCGTGAACCACTGCGCCCAACCTACCTTTACTTCTGTAGTCAAGACCTACAGTATCAAAATAATTTCTTGATTTTGATCAGCATTGCCTACAAAAAGGATGAAAAATTAAGACCCTCTTTTCTCATTAACTCTGGAAGAATAATGTTAGGGGAGCTATAAGAGAGGTACTGACTCTTCCAACAATGTCATTATTAAAACGTCAGAAAACTCTATGACTTTTTTCTATTACAACTTTAAACCTGTAAAGCTATTTTGTGTTTCAATTCTATGAAACACTAAGATGAACTAGAATTCCTCTTTGAAATCAATGTAATTGCCAAAGATTGGCAAGGATGACAACAAATAATTGGAACTTCATGAGATGAAACCAAATGCATATTACAAAGATACTTTCTGGTTGCTTGAGTGACACGCACACAGGAATTATTGTACCTCAAAACTATGACAAAAAGAATTAAAGTAAATGGCAGGATACTCCTGTTTTGCTCACTAACAACTTTAATTTCTTACTATCTATAGGGCTTACTAAATAATAGAGTCATGTGCTACTAATCTGTGTACAATGTCAGAACAACTTTAGCTGCTTTTTCTTCCTAAATTAGGAATAAAATACTAAACATATTTGTTTAAATTCCAAAGAAATCATTTGGTATAAAAAACGACCATACAGCATATAGCTTCTTTCAGCCTGGGCATATTTAACTTTCTGCATTGACTAATACAATATGCATTAAGCACATTTGCTTAGACTTCCACAGTTAAATGGACAATTCACTTTTTATAAGTGGAAAATCATTACAACATCTTCTGGTATTCACTGCAATATCAAATCAATGACTTCTTTCAGTATTTGTGGTGGTCATCTGTAATTCCTTGGGTAATTACCATGAATCTGCTTTTACTTAATACTAAATGGCAATGCTAATATGAAAAGAAAATTAATGCCAGACATACAAACAAAAGTACTGAGTTGTTTCGGGGAAGGAATTTTAATAGAACTCATGAACTGGAATCCACTTCCAAGCTAGAAATCATTTTCATTAATAAAATACTAGAAACTAAGTCACAAGACCAAAAATGAAACCATTACTTAGGTTTCTGATTTATAATTAAGATCTCACGAACTTCTGCTACTGCTTTTCAGAAAATGGTCATCTTGGCCAGGTGCAGTGGCACATGCCTGTAATCTCAGCACTTCTGGGGGGCCAAAGTGGTAGGACAGCTTGAGCTTAGGAGTTGAGACCAGCCTGGGCGACATGGCGAAACCCCGTCTCTACAAAAATGCAAAAAAATTAGCAGGGCTTGGTGACACACCTGTAGCCCCAGCTACCCAGAAGGCTGAGGTGGGAGAATCACTTGAAGCTGGGAGGTCTTGGCTGCCGGGAGCCATGATCGCGTCACTGCACTCCAGCCTGAGTGACAGAGTGAGACCTTGTCTCAAAACAAATTTTTTTTCATTTAAAAAAATTAAATTAAAAAAATCTTGACCACATCAAAAAAAGACTGTCAGCTGGGTGCAGTGGTGCATGCCTGTAATCCCAGCACTTTGGGAGGCTGAGGTGGGAGGACTGCTTGAGCCCAGGAGTTCAAGACCGGCTTGGGCAACAAGTTGAAACCCTGTCTCTAAAAAAAATACAGAGCTTAGCCAATCATGGTGATACATTCCTGTAGTCCCAGCTACTCGGGAGGCTGAAGTGGGAGGATTGCTTGAGCCCAGGAGGTGGAGACGGCAGTGAGTCAAGATTCCACAACTGTACTCTAGCCTGGGCAAAAGAGCCAGACACTGTCTCCAAAAAAAAAAAAGAAAAGAAAAACACTGTCCTTTAAAAAATTTTTATCATGTACCCAGATAAACAGAAATCACATGGAAATGTATCTCAATTATGAAGCAGCACAATTGGGATAGCTTATTATACATGTGTCTTAAAATAATTTTAGCTGGGCGTGGTGGCTCACGCCTGTAATCCCAGCACTTTGGAAGGCCAAGGCGGGTGGATCACAAGGTCAGGAGATCGAGACCAGCCTGACCAACATGATGAAATCCCATCTCTACTAAAAATACAAAAAATTAGCTGGGCGTGGTGGCGGGCGCCTATAGTGCCAGCTACTCGGGAGGCTGAGGCAGGAAAATGGCATGAACCCGGGAGGCAGAGCTTGCAGTGAGCTGAGATTGTGCTATTGCACTCCAGCCTCAGCAACAGAGCGAGACTCCGTCTCCAAAAAAATAAATAAATAAAAAATTTAAGTCACAAATTTTAGCTTTGGTTATACAATTTATCATAAAGACATGAGAAAATGTGATGAAAGAATCCCTTTGCAGTACTCTAATGAGAACTGTGTTACATGTATAGAAGGAAAAGTACAACAGGAATACCTGTTTTTCTATCATTCTGACTGTACTGTAAGAGACCTAAAATAATACTCAGTCTAATACTGTATTTGTCCAGATCTGTATCTTCCTGCCTCCCATGCCTACTTTGAAAACAAATAATGAAATACATCATCACATGAAGCCCACTGATCACAGTTCTTCCCAACCCCAATCTTTCCTAATTCCAACTTAAGTCTCTCTCTGTGATGTTATTCCTTGATATGTCCCACATTTTAAAAGTGATTTAATACCATTTACCCTTCAAATCACCTCCAGGGAAACTTCTGTTACGCTGACTTTACTTTGGTCCCTCTTGATCTCCTGAGAATATATTAACCAATGTCAGTATCATTTTGCATTTGCTAATAATCATGTCAATTCAGCATCAGTATTTTGAAACTGGTACAGCCCTGATTCTAATCCTTTTCACTTATCATACTATGAGACAGGGAAGAGTAATGATTTTACATAAGTTTCAGTATCCCAAGCCAAACTGACATTACTTTTCATAGCTTGTGGCATTTCTTCCAGATTACAGGAGACATAGGAAAAACTATTTAAAACACTTGTCCATGTGTCATATCTGGCACACCTGCATTACAATGCCAATTATATTACATACAGAAAATATACTAATATCTTTCTGTGACCTAAATATCTTAAAACTATGAACCTCTTCACTTCACAGTCTCAACTAAGAATTTCCTGAGGGTCACATACTGGTTACATATGGAAACACAAAGAGGAATCCTACAAACATACTGCATAAATGTAATACATGACTATCTTATTGCTATTTACCATTATGATTACTTACATAGACTACAGAAAGTTCTTGGGCAATTTCTGTATTTTTATTATGACCTTTAAGATAGTATGTCTTGTTTCTCTTATCAACTTATCACTCACTGATCTATTCCTGTAGTTACTTTTCATTAGAAATAAAATGCAGAGGGCCGGGCGCAGTGGCTCACACCTGTAATCCCAGCACTTTGGGAGGCACAGGTGGGTGGATCACCTGAGATTGGGAGTTTGAGACCAGCCTGACCAACAGTAGAGACAGTAGAAACCCTGTCTCTACTAAAAAATACAAAAATACAAAAAAAAAGCTGGACATGGTGGGACATGCCTGTAATCCCAGCTACTCAGGAGGCTGAGGCAGGAGAATCGCTTGAACCCGGGAGGCGGAGGTTGAGGTGAACTGAGATGTTGCCATTGCATTCCAGCATGGGCAACAAGAGTGAAACTCCATCTCAAAACAAAAAAAAAGAAATAAAATGCAGAGAACACTTGGAACACAAATCATCAGTCCTCTGCAGGTACATACGCTAAAGAACATTTCCTCACCAGCATTCAGCTGCATCACCAATAATAGCTGCGCAACCATAAAATGCTAAGCACTGTATCTTAATGGCACCGTATGGCTAGTTATACATCACTGTACAAACAAAACTTTCTTTAATGAACTTGTAATCCAAAGTGTTGATTATCTTAAGTTACATATTTTCCATTAGTTTGTGTAACACTTCAATCTGTGAACAAATATATCTTAATCTGGTAAATGCCGGCAGAAGTAACATCTCATTCAGAAATTGAGGTCAGATTCTTAAAGGAGTAGTTAAAAGTCTTAAAACATTTGTAAAAATAAACACATCAGCTTAGATTACAAAGATTACCTAAGATTTAAAAAAAAACACTTAAAAGGCTAGACAAAAGAATGTCTAAACTAAAACAGTTAACAATATCCTCTATGACACAACATAATTTATCATTTATCATTGTTGAAAGCCCCCCTAGAAGCCGTTGGGAGACCAGAAAGAAACAGATCTGGACAAAACCAAACAGAATAAAAACTGGAATTGTATCACCTTTCTTTGTTTTTCTTTTTTTTTTGGAGACGGAGTCTAGCTCTGTCGCCCAGGCTGCAGTGCAGTGGCCACATCTCAGCTCACTGCAAGCTCTGCCTCCCAGGTTTACGCCATTCTCCTGCCTCAGCCTCCGCCTCCGCCTCCCGGGTTTACGCCATTCTCCTGCCTCAGCCTCCCGAGTAGCTGGGACTACAGGTGCCCGCCACCTCGCCCGGCTAGTTTTTTGTATTTTTTAGTAGAGACGGGGTTTCACCGTGTTAGCCAGGATGGTCTCGATCTCCTGACCTCGTGATCCGCCCATCTCGGCCTCCCAAAGTGCTGGGATTACAGGCTTGAGCCACCGCGCCCGGCCTGTATCACCTTTCTAAAAGCTCCCTTATTCTTCGTCACCTATAAGTTTATCCTCCACATTTGATGACTCAGTTACAGCTATATAAAATGTGTAATTGTCAGCAGCAGACAAAATGGTCATGAGGACAAGTTCAAGAGTCCAAAAGTCAGTATGAATTTAGGCTCTGGGATTTAACAGATGTATGTAACTGGCTAAGTTACCTAATTCTCTGTGCCTCAGCTGAAAACGGCAGTAAGAACAGTACCTACCTCGTAAGGGTTATAGTGAAGACTATATAGTGAAGACACATAAAGCCTGTGGAATAGGACCTGTTCGTTATTATAATAAAGTTACCAATTAAAAAAAGTTAGGTCCCTGATAATGATTAATCTCTATATTCATGAGTGCTTCAAGTGGAATACCACCGTTAACCATAACTTTTGACTATATATACAAAATACCTTTGAAACTTAGGTATTCATGCAGGGCGCGGAGGCTCACGCCTGTAATCCCAGCACTTTGGGAGGCCGAGGCGGGCGGATCACGAGGTCAGCAGATCAGGACCATCCTGGCTAACATGGTGAAACCCTGTCTTTACTAAAAATAAAAAAAATCAGCCAGGTGTGGTGGCGGGCGCCTGTAGTCCCAGCTACTCGGGAGGGCAAGACAGGAGAATCGCTTGAACCCAGGAGGCGGAGGTTGCAGTGAGCCAAGATCGCGCCACTGCACTCCAGCTTGGGTGACGGAGCGAGACTCGGTCTCAAAAAAAAAAAAAATAAAAGAAACGTAGGTATTCACAAATTGTAATACTCAGCCCAACTCCCTGACTCCATAATAATTTCAAGAGACATCAAACTCTCCAAAATTTGCACTTGATAAACTGGTAAAGAGTGAAGCTCTACAGCTTTAAATCATCCTGCCAAATTAAAGGCAAAGAAAATAACAGTCATCTCGAACTTACCAGAGAAGATGAACAGAAAAATTTCCAGTGCTACAAGATCTGTTGAAAGCAACAAGATCTACCCACTGTGTTTGGAAACTTACTATGATTTGTTTTCTAGTCAGTGGCTTCACCCAAAACCTTTTAAGGAGGCCACGTTTAATTTTGAATAACCTGAAGCTGAAAATGTTTCAGATACATTATTCACAGGAGAATCCTATTACGTTACATTCTCTCACCAATAACTTTGAATCAAAAGACATCATTAAGTGAAAGTCAATCTGTATTTTTCCCTTTATTAAAAACACAGAAAAATACCACTTTATTTTTAAATGAAAGTACTTTAAATGAATGCGATAAATTAACATAATTTATAAAAGTTTTAACATCTTCCAACTGTCTAAAAAGGTTTCCATTCCCAATACCTTATTTACCCAAAACGCTAGGACATCTGAATTTTAAAAACCAACATTTTCGGCTGGGCGCGGTGGCTCACACCTGTAGTCCCAGCACTTTGGGAGGCTGAGGCAGGCAGATCACGAGGTCAGGAGTTCGAGACCACCCTGGCCAAGACGGTGAAACCCCCATCTCTACTAAAAATACAAAAATAAGCCGGGTGTGGTGAAGGGCGCCTGTAGTCCCAGCTGCTCGGGAGTCTGAGGCAGAAGAATCGCTTGAACCCGGGAGGTGGAGGTTGCAGTAAGTCGAGATGGTGCCACTGCACTCCAGCCTGGGCGACAGAGTGAGACTCCGTCTCAAAAACAAACAATAAAAAAACCCAACATTTTCCTGGTTGACCCAACTTAACAGGGGTTGGTTCTTTCAACATAGAAGCAGAAAATGAAGTATACGTATCATCTTCAAAGGATTACCATGAAACCAAAATCAGGTTTTGCAATACCCAACTAAAGCATCAGAAGAGAGGGTCATCTTACTTAGAAACTGAGTATTGAAAAAGTAGAGGCTAACCCCCTCAATTTTTTTCAGGAAACAGCATTCACACTCTGCTATCCACAATTTTCAAAATCTTCATTAAAGGCCCCGAAAATCCTGTTTGTTAAGCCTGCTGGAATTCTGTGGTTGACAGTCACCTTTCCTCAAAACTTAATTGTCCATATTATCTATTTTCGATTTTATTAGGTCACCTTGAGATTCTCTCCTCTGAAAAGCATTTGCGGGCTTTACTTATCAATAGGTCTCTATTGGTAATTTAAAAATCAATAAAGCTCATCATACACTTTGCAGCCTACTCATATTTTATGGTGCTTGCTAAAATATACATATATGTCTCAGGGATCAAAAGGCTAATATGAACTGCTTCAAACTTCGGTGAATCTGCATTATATCCTTGGAACACCTTGCGATTCTTCTGTATTGTGCCGCAGCTACACAGCAAGCGCATGATCACAAGGCTTTAACAGCCCCCAGATCCCTTACTGCTGCAGAACTTCTCATAAGCGTTCTATGTACTACATTGTTAACAGCGCTGAGTTAAAATTGTTAAACTGCTTTATCTACTTATTTACCAATCCTATCATCTCAGGGAATTCAAACTCTTTAAACTGCATTCTGAAACACACCTAGAGTGCTTTCCTATTGCTTTGAGTAGGATCTGCAGCCGGATAAAAACTTGAGTTCTGAGATTCATCCCCTGACCCAAATTGCAGTTGCCAGGATATGCGGTAGTAATGCAGAGGTTTTTTTTGAGACTCCACGGATGTATTTTATCTAGAAATAGCCAATCTCTTCTAAATCCCTTTTAGTCTTCGAGATTTCCGCGGTAACAATTTCAACAGCAAGGTATTTTCAACAGCGAAAAAATGAGTTATTCTAATTTGGCCTTTATTTTTCACTCAATAGAGCTTGCCATCGTAAGAGCATTTTTCCATACCAACATGTGCAATTGAAAAAAGAAAAATCAAGCTTTTGGCACTAGTGACCCCACGCGTGGAAGGCCCATTATCATTACCCTTCTTACAAATCTTTCGAGATAGGATTTGAGGTTAGGCTCACATCGGATCATAGTCCAGTAACTTACTGTTTTCCAAGCCCAATTAACAGCCTAATAACAACAGCAACACTTATGTCCCGGGAAATCTCAATGTATGACTAACCAATAAGGCGCCTGATAACGAAGGCAACCTTTTCCCAGGTAAGGAAAAGGAAAAGCAGACAATGAAAGCAACTGATTTATCACAGTGAAGAAAGAAAAGAGAAGGACCCCGAAAGGATCCGTGAGAGCAAAATCCCGGGGTTCGGAAGCCTTGGCCTCAGCAACACTCGCCTCCAAGTCCTCTAAGCCCAACCCAACCACCTCTCTGGTCCCCTGGGAGCCAACCCTTTGCCGGCACAGGCCGGGCAGACCCGGAGAGCACAGCCCCCCCGCCCCCGCACAGCTCCCAGGCCCGGTTCCAAAATCCGACGCCAAACAGGCGGAAGCCGCAAGCCCCGCGGCCTGAGTTTCAGGGGTAAGAGAATGCGGGTGAGAGGAAGATGCGGCCTCCCTCAAGCCTGGAGGCCTCTTGAGAAAGCAGAGACGGGAGAAGAGAGAGCCAGTTCGCAAGTCGGAGCAAAACCTGGAAGGAAAGAGGGCTGGGAGCCGGAGATAAAGGAGATTCTGGGCTAGACCAGGGCCTTCCCCGCATCCTCGGCGACGCCCGTGTTTACCTGAAAGTCTCGGTCCTCGTTGAAGCGGGAGAAGCGGTCCGCCATTTTGCCGCCTTCACTCCTCTCAGGACGACGCTCTCCGGTTCGCTCCTTCCCTCCTGCGACACCCGCCCCTCCCCGGTTCCCCGCCTCCTCCCACGCCCACCGGGCGCGCGCAGCCGAGGGAGGGAGCGAGAATGCGCGTCCTGACTGGAGCCCCGCAGCGCACGCGCCTGCCAGCCCTGGAGGCTGACCCTTCCCTCCAGCCCCTGCTCCGCGCGCGACCCGTAGCGACCCCGGTGGCCGCGCGTGCGCACTCCCGCCCGAGAGCCGCGAAAGCTTCCGGAGGGAAAGGTCAGAAGGGGCACCGTGCGGACGAGTCTGGATGTTGTGCTGTCGCTCACTTCCGGGTATCTTTTCTCACTGTCGCTTCCCCGTGTTCGCAGAAGTCCATCGTCTTTACTAAATTTTTGGAAGCATAATGTTGGGCTGAAAGCGTAACTTTAGAGCCATACTACTTAGTTTCGAATCTCAGCTCACCCTGAGGATTCAACGGTGAACGAGACAGGAATGGTCTCCTCTTGTGGGGATTTCATTCCAGTGGAAGAAGTCACGTAACTCGTAGAATAAATTTTTTGAATATCAACAAGTGCCACAAAAAAGTAAAACTGGCCGCAGTGCTGAGAGGGACAGTCTCTGAAAGGACCTTTGACCCGAGGCACGGCGAGGAGCCCACAGCATTAGGGCATAGGGAACATTAGACCCAAAGGCCCAAAGACTGCAAGGAGCTTGATACCTAGCCATCCTTTGAGAAAAGTATTTCTCAAGGGACCGAAGTTGATCCAAATCGACTAAAGCTGTCTGGGCTTCAGTTTCCTTTTTATACAATAAGGAAGCTGGATTCAGTCATCTCTGCCGCTCCTGCCGAGCGCTGACTGTGAGTTAAGATTCAGATTTTTCCATCCCTTCTGAGGACCTCACCCAGCGCTCCAGCACTCTTAGCCAAAATACATAAACACATAGAAGGGTGGCAGGACTTCCTCCTTTTGAAAAGAGTAGTTGACAGAAATCACACAATGGAAAAATGGCTCTTAACCCTGCCCTGAAAGAGTCAAATGGAATGTAATTTTTTGAGGAAGGGTGTGTATTTTCTAGTTGTTACCCTTTGCCTCACCCATGCTTCAGTCTACACTTCCATCTAAGGGGAGGCAGGGCACACAGAATTCAAACACTGTGGGTTGTGGGTTTTTTTTTTTTTTTTTTTTTTTGAGACGGAGCCTTGCACTGTTGCCGGAGTACAGTGGCGCCATCTTGGCTCACTGCAACCTCCGCCTCCCAGATTCAAGAGATTCTCCTGCCTCAGCTTCCATAGTAGCTGGAAATACAGGCCTCCTCCACCAAGCCCAGCTTTTTTTTTTTTTTTTTTTTTGAAGCGGAGTCTCACTCTGTTGCCCAGGCTGCAGTGCAGTGCAGTGGTGCCATCTCGGCTCACTGCAAGCTCTGCCTCCCGGGTTCACGCTAATTTTTGTATTTTTAGTAGAGACGGGGTTTCACCGTGTTAGCCAGGATGGTCTTGATCTCCTGACCTCGGGATCCGCCTGCCTCAGCCTCCCAAAGTGCTGGCATTTAGCCACCGTGCCTGGCCTTTTTTTTTTTTTTTTTCTTTTTGTATTTTTGGTGGAGATGGGGGTTTCACCATGTTGGCCAGGTTGGTCTCGAACTCCTGACGTTGTGATGTGCCCACCTCAACCTCCCAAAGTGCTGCAATTGGCCGGGTGTGGTGGCTTACGCCTGTAATCCCAGCACATTGGGAGGCCGAGGCAGGTGGATCCCGAGGTCAGGAGGTCAAGACCAGCCTGGCCAACAATGGTGAACCCCTATCTCTACAAAAATACAAAAATTAGCCGGACCTGGTGGCGCGCACCTGTAATCCCAGCTATTTGGGAGGCTGAGGCAGGAGAATCTCTTGAACCCAGGAGGCAGAGGTTGCAGTGAGCCAAGATCGCACCACTGCACTCTAGCCTGGGTGACAGGGAGAGACTCCGTCTCAAAAAAAAAAAATAAAAATAAAAATAAAAAAAGCACAAAGTGCTGCGATTACAGGCGTGAGCCACTGCGCCTGGTTCAAACATTGTAAAGAGACTTTAGGGTAGTGTGAAAGATTGAATCACAGGGATACACACCACTCTGACCTCTTCTCCCTCTTGAAAGCACACTGAAATGAGAGCAAAGGAATAAGAAGTGCATAAAGTCACATGGACAAAGAGATCTGGAGAAGAGACAATGGCAGGCAACAGATGTCAACATTTTGGAGGCCAGAGAGCATAGATAAATGGAAATGACTTTAGTAGAGTGGAGAAAAAGAAGTCATGGAGTAGAAGACAGGAAAGAAGTTGATCAATGCTAAAGTACATCAGAAAGGCTCAGGAAGTGGAAGCCCCTGGTGACACTGATGACTCGATGTCCCTTTTCCCACCTAGGTAGCAAACTGGAGGTTTTCCCTCTGGAAAGGCTGAACCAGAGAGACTGGACTTTATAGGTGAGAAGGAGCAACCATGCTGAAAATAGGTGAAAAGGAGCAACCATGCTGAAAATGGGAGGATATGGTAAAGCCTCCGTTCCGGCCAGAGAGTCTGACTTCTCTAACAAAAGAACATAGGAACACTCTCTAGAAAATTGACTAGCTTAGGGAAGAAAAACCTTCCTGTACCAACAATGGGAGTGAGGGTAGGGAGGTGTTTTCCTACATAAAGACCATGTTCCTGCCCAAATACTCCACAGAGAAGTCCATCATGCAGGAAGCCCCATCCACACAGACCTTTCACTCAGCTTTTTAGTGCCTTGTTATAACAGATAGCCAAAGATTATCAGACATTTGAAGGGAACCTGTAACAGGAAAGATAGAAACACCCCCAGCCTGGGCATCATAGTAAGACCCCATCTCTACAAAAGAATTTTAAAACTAGGCGTGGTGGCATGCACCTGTGGTCCCAGCTACTCGGGAGGCTGAGGCAAGAGGATTGCTGCAGCCCAGGAGTTGGAGTCTGCAGTGGGTTATGATGTCAGCAACAGCCCCCCTCCCCCCAAATTTCAAAGGAACCAGAGATAATGAATAGAAGAAACCATCAAAAGAATTATCTATATCCACAGGGTACAAGGGAACACGTCCCATCAAGGGGCATGGGATGCCAAAAAAGAAAAAAGGATATTGAGTTTAAGAAAGAACTTTTGGCCAGGCACAGTGGCTCACGCCTGTAATCCCAGCACTTTGGGAGGCTGAGGCTGAAGCAGGCAGATTGGCTGAGGTCTGGAGTTTGAGACCAGTCTGGCCAACATGGTGAAACCCCGTCTTTACTAAAAACACAAAAAAATTAGCTGGGTGTGGTGGCATGTGCCTGTAATCCCAGCTACTCGGGAGGCTGAGGTAGGGGAATTGGGTGACAGAGCAAGACTTTATCTCAAAAAAAAAAAAAAGAAAAGAAAGAACTTTTGGGGCTGGGAGCAGTGGCTCAGGCCTATAATCCCAGCACTTTGGGAGGCCAACGCGGGTCTATCACTTGAGGTCAGGAGTTGGAGACCAGCCTGGCCAACATGGTGAAATCCCATCTCTACTAAAAATACAAAAATTATCCAGGCGTGCTGGCAAGTACCTGTAATCGCAGCTACTCGGGAGGCTGAGGCAGGAGAATGATTTGAATCTGGGATGCAGAGGTTGCAGTGAGCTGAGGTCACGTTACTGCACTCCAGCCTGGGTGACAAGAGTGACACTTCATCTGCAAAAAAAAAAAAAAATTAGCCAGACAGGGTGGCGCGCATCTGTGGCGTCTGTAGTCCCAGCTACTCGGGAAATCACACAGAAAGTGGAGTAAAAAGACACCCTGGTCTAAACCACCTTTACTTTCTCCTGAATTATTGCAGTAGCTATTACATGTTCTGCTTCTAGCCTGGCAGCATACATGCTACAAAGGAGCTCTGGTGATCTGTTAAGGGTCAATCAGATCACATTTGTTGTTCCCTGATTCAATGCACAGTGACTTTCCACATCACTCACAATATAAAGTTCACCTCGTACCACCCCACCTCTCAGACCTCATCTTTCTCTCTCTGTTTCCCTTCTCTCTGGACATACTGGCCCCTTGGCTGTACCTTGATCCCGTCAGGCCTGTTCCTGCCTCAGCCTGCCCCGTCTATGGGCTTATGTATTTGCTGTTCTTTCTGCTTATCATTCTTCTTTTTTTTTTTTTGAAGGAAAATTTGTGTTTTAATTATTTTTATGTACAGAAAACTCAACAGTGTACATTTAACCCAGCTTAGTGGCAAGTTCTTTAGCCTTTGCCTTTTCGAGCTTGGTGATACGAGCCACAGACTTGGGACCCAGGACATTGCCGCCCCAGTGACGGCGGATCTCATCGTATCTGTCGTTGTAATTGGTCCTGATAGCTTCCACCAGCTTAGCCAAAGCGCCTTTGTCTTCCGAGTTCACCTGTGTGAAGGCGACAGTGGTGCAGGTCTTCCTGTGGACTAGACGACCCAGTCTGGCCTTCCCCTTGCTAATGCAGTAAGGGACCCCCATTTTACAACACAGGACAGGCAAGAAGACAACAAGCTCGATGGGATCCACGTCATGTGCAATCACCACCAGCTGAGCTTTCTTGTTCTCCACCAAGGTGGTGATGGTGTTAACTCCTAGAACACACAACCACTTCGTGAGCAACCTTAGGGCCTGCTCCCGTCACAAGCTGCTGGGCTCAGCTGTTGACTCAGTGTTAAAAAGCTCAGTTTTACTCTTCACAGTAATTTCAGGTGAAGAAATTCTACATCACTGCAATGCTTATCATTCTTCTATATCTCCTTGGCTTGCCCCTTTGTCTTCTAGTCTTTATTCAAAAAGTACTTTGGTTTTTTTTTTTTTTATGAAATGGAGTTTCACTCTGTTACCCAGGCGGGAGTGCAGTGGCGCAATCTCGGCTCACTGCAACCTCCACCTCCTGGGTTCAAGCAGTTCTCTGCCTCAGCCTCCTGAGTACCTGAGATTACAGGTGCCCACCACCACGCCTGGCTAACTTTTGTATTTTTAGTAGAGACAGGGTTTCACCATGTTGGCCAGGCTGGTCTCCAACTCCTGACCTCAAGTGATCCACCTGCCTCGGCCTCCCAAGGTGCTGGGATTACAGGTATAAGCCACCGTGCCCGGCAACAAGTTATTTCTTTTTTTTCTTTTTCTTTTGAGATGGAGTTTCGCTCTTGTTGCCCAGGCTGGAGTGCAGTGGTGTGATCTTGGCTCACTGCAACCTCCATCTCCCGGGTTCAAGCAATTATCCTGCCTCAGCCTCCCAAGTAGCTGGAATTACAGGCGAGCACCACTACGCCAGCCTAGTTTTTGTGCTTTTAGTGGAGATGGGGTTTCGCCATCTTGGCCAGCCTGGTCTCGAACTCCTGACCTCAGATGATCCACCCACCTCGGCCTCCCAAAGTGCTGGGATTACAGGCATGAGCCACCGCGCCAAGCCCAAAAGTACTTACCACTTTCTAGTATGTAATATAAACTCTAAGAGGTCAGAGATTTTTCTTAGTTTTGTTTTTCTATCTCCCCAGCACCTAGACTAATGACTGGCACATAGTAGGCACTAAATATTCACTGAATGGATGAGGTGGAAAATGGGAAAGAATGAATAAGAAAATGTCAGCATCAGCCGGGTACAGTGGCTCACGCCTGTAATCCCAAGACTTTGGGAGGCTGAGGCAGGCGGATCACAATGTCAGGAGATCAAGACCGTCCTGGCTAACATGGTGAAACCCCATCTCTACTAAAAATATGAGGGAGGGGGGAGAGGGAAGGGATGGCATTGGGAGTTATACCTGATGTAAATGATGAGTTGATGGGTGCTGACGAGTTGATGGGTGCAGCACACCAACATGGCACAAGTATACATATGTAACAAACCTGCATGTTGTGCACGTGTACCCTAGAACTTAAAGTACAATAAAAAAAAAATACGAAAAAATTAGCCAGGCATAGTGGCAAGCGCCTGTAGTCCCAGCTACTCCGGAGGCTGAGGCAGGAGAATGGTGTAAACCCGGGAGGCGGAGCTTGCAGTGAGCCGAGATCGGGCCACTGTGCTCCAGCCTGGGCGACAGAGCAAGACTCCGTCTCAAAAAAAAAAAAAAAAAAAAAAGAGAACATGTCAGCATCAATTCAATATCTGAATGGTAGGACTTACAGAAATAACAAGGGAAAATGGAAGAAAAGCATATTAGAAAGCTGGGCATGGTGGCCGGTGCCTGGAATCCCAGCACTTTGGGAGGCCAAGGCAGGTGGATCACCTGAGGTCAGGAGTTGGAGACCAGCCTGGCCAACATGGTGAAACCCTGTCTACTAAAAATACAAAAATTAGCTGGGCGTGGTGGCAGATGCCTGTAATCCCACCTACTAGGGGGGCTGGGACAGGAGGATTGCTTGAACCTGGGAGGCAGAGGTTGCCATGAGCAGAGATTGTGCCATTGCACTCCAGCCTGAGCAACAGAGCGAGACTCCATCTCAAAATAAATAAATAAACAAAATAAAATAAAAAGCTGGGCATCGTGGAGCATGCCTGTATCCCAGCTACTGGGGAGACTGAAGGAGGAGGATAGCTTAAGCCTAGGAGTTTGAGACTGTAGTGTGAGATGATCATGCCTGTGAATAGCCACTGCACTCCAGTCTGGGCAACATAGTGAGACCCTATCCCTTAAAAACAAACATATATTGAGTGTTATGGTTGAGGTGCTACAGAAGACACAAAGATGAAGAGGAAAAGACATTGCCATCAGGTAAACCTGGATTTCAAACTCAACATCTGTCACAAAAAGCACCTGTCAGCTAGGTGCAGTGGCTCACACCTCTAATCCCAGCACTTCGGAAGACTGAGGCCGGAGGATCACTTGAGCCCAGGAGTTCGAAGTTGTAGTAAGCTGTGATCCCACCATAGCACTCCTCCAGCCTGGGAGACAGAGCAAGACCCTGTCTCTAAAGAAAAAAGAAAATCAAGACCAATGTGGGCAACATAGTAAGACCCTGTCTCTACAAAAAAATAAAATAAATTAGCCGGGTGTGGTGGCATGCACCTGTAGTCCCAGCTATTTGAGAGACTGAAGTGGGAGGATCATTTGAGCCTGGGAGGTTGAGGCTAGGAGAATGACTAGATTCAGTTGAAACATTTTGCAAGAATACTAATTAGGTGGTGCTGTGTTCTTCTCAGAGCACAACATGAGGAGGCACATGGTATCAACTGTCCTCATTATTAGTGATGTCGAGTTTCATTTATTGGTTACTGTCTTGTCAGCCAGACTGCTCCCTTGTAAAAGATGATACTTTGAGACCATGTGAATATCTTATTTTTCAACGGTTTTTGTGGAGTTTTGATTGTTTTATTTATTTGCTGTTTTTGAGATGGAGTCTCACTCTGTCTCCCAGACTAGAGTGCAGTGGTGTAATCTTGGCTCACTGCAATCTCCGCCTCCCAGGTTCAAGCGATTCTCCTGCTTCAGCCTCCCGAGTAAGTGGGACTACAGGCATGCGTCACCATGCCCAGCTAATTTTATGGTATTTTTGGTATTTTAGTAGAGACATGTTGGTCAGGCTACTCTCGAACTCCTGATCTCAAATGATCTGCCTTTCTTGGCCTCCCAAAATGCTGGGATTACAGTCGTGAGCCACCATACCCCGTCAATTACTTGTTTTAAAGACAGGGTTTCACTCTGTTGCCCAGGCTAGAGTGCAGTGGCACCATCATAGTTCACTGTAGCCTTTAACTCCTGGTCTCAGGCAATCCTCCCACTTCAGCCTCCCAAGTAACTAGGATTATAGGTGCCTACCACCATGCAAAGCCAATTTTTATTTATTTATTTTTTATTTTTCTATTCACAAAGAAAAAGCTCCAGTCCATCTTTTAATTTTTTTGAAAAATTCCTGACATTACAGAACTAAACCGAAGTGTATTAATATTCCACTTACATTTCCATGACAAACAGAAAAATTCATGAGCCAAAAAAACAAAACAAAAAACCAACAACAACAAGAAAAAACAAGAAGAATCTTGTAAAACTAGATATGGATCTCAGCATCAACAGCTGAACAGAGAAAGGAATTAAAATGCTTTAATTAAAAATTCACGAGTGGATGATAAAATATGTAGAAACCGAAAATTTACAAACTATTTAAAACCTGGAATCGCTGACTGTTCAGAAACTACACAGATGGATCATGGGTGGTGGTGAACAGCAGAAAGGGATTATGGATGAATCTGCATTGTTCTAGCTGCTCCCCATGCCACCCGTCTCCGAGGAAAGCCTGACATTGATTAGATATTGAGCCAGGCTAATGCTGGCAGCAGATCCAGTGATGGTAACCTGCCTATCAGTAGATCCTTCCACTGGGTTCGCAATTTTGATCTGCGCCCCAGACATCTGACGAATCTCATTGATTTTGGCACCTTGACGCCCAGTTATGCAGCCAATCAAATCGTTTGGAATGGTGAGTTCATGAGAAGTAGTCTGCGCAGATGTATCCAAACCTGCACTGAATCCGGTGTTGCCATGCGTCATGGGGAAAATGAGACTGTTGCATTGCCAACTGGTGCAGCTTGGTCAAATCTGGCTGTGGAATGGCATACTGTCCTTGAATGGTATAGGCCTCTAGAGGTGGTCCCTCCAGGTCAGGGTTGAGACACATGGACGGGGTGGTGTGAGGAAAGCTCGCACTGTCGCTGCCTGTGCTGTACCTGTCCTGACCACCTGCAAAGATGACCAGAGAGCTGGACGGCTTGGGCCGGTACGGGATGGTCACACCCTTTGGCGGGGACTCCAACATGACCGGGCAGATCTATTTGACACACTCAGTGATGGATTGTGGAATGCCAGCAATAGTGATGGCCTGCTCAGTTGAGTTGGGTAGCATATCCCCCGCCACCTGGACCTGAGCCCCTGTACTCTCTCGTATTTCCTTGATCTTGCAACCACGTTTTCCAATGAGAGAGCCTCACTGACTAGCAGGGACCACCAGCCTCAGGGTGACTGGGGGTCTACTGGCAGCTGTACTATTGGTCATAGAGCTGCTTATGTCCTCTTCCAGTTTGTCAATGATCATAGCAAAGGCTTTGAAGATGGCATTAGTGGGTCCAGCCAAAGTGATAATTCTCTCAGGACAATTCCCTTCTGAGATGTTGATACGTGCACCCCTCTCCTCGCGCATCTTCTTAACTGATTCTCCTTTCTTTCCAATGATACTGCCAACTTCCTTTCCATGCATAAGTAGCCAGATGGTGAGAGTGACATTTAATCCACCTTCAATCACACCGGTGTCCATGTCGAGCAGTGTTCTGGGGTGCTGGACTTTGAGTGGTCAAGTCTTTGGTCACTGGTAGGGGGTGAAAACCAAAAACTGCAGGCGTTGAGGCGACTGAGGGGAAAAGGGGAGCGGGCGGGAAGCGGAAGGGCGGGGAGGCCAGGGGCGGAACAATAGGGCGGCCCCCCGCCTCCCCCCCACGGGCAGAGGAGGGAGTTGGGGGTGGAGGAGGAGGAGGAGGAGGAAAGGGGAAAGAGACCCTGGGGCTGGTGGAGGGCAGAGGGGGAGAGGGCGCAGGCTGCAGCTGCTCCGGCTGCTGCCTTTGCTGGTCTGGACTTTTATTTTTATTTTTTGTAGAGACAGGGTCTCACTAGGTTGCCTGGGCTGGTCTCAAACTCCTAGATTCAAGTGATCCTCCTGCCTTGAACTCCCAATGTGCTGGGATTACGAAGGTTTTATTATCCACTGATAGTCCTTGCCTGAATTGTTGATTACAAACAATGGTTACAAAATCATGATTCTTTAATTCTATTATTTCTTCTACAATTATTAGTAGGAATGCTATAAAGAAGAACTTTCTCTCTTTGCCGCCTACCATTTTAGAATATCACTGTGGATTCGTAGATTTTTTTTCCTGATTTTATAATCCATTGTTGTTGTTGTTGTTGTTTTGCTTTGTTTGATGTAGTCTCACTCTGTCACCCAGGCTGGAGTGCAGTGGTGCGATCTTGGCTCACTGAAACCTTTGTCTCACTGAAACCTCTGCCTCCTGGGTTCTAATGATTCTCCTGCCTCAGCCTCCCGAGTAGCTGGGATTACAGGCATGTGCCACCATGCCTGGCTAATTTTTGTATTTTTAGTAGAGACAGGGTTTCCCCATGCTGGCCAGGCTGGCCCAGAACTCCTAAACTCAAATGATCCACCCACCTCGGCTTCCCAAAGTGCTGGGATTACAGGCGTGAGCCACTGCGCTGGGCCAGGAGCATTTTTCAAAGAAAAAAAAAAAAAAAACAATTCACCACTGGCCATACAGGACACCCTGTGCTAGGTAGCCAATATGCTAGACTGGTGTCTTGGAGTACATTCTTTAGCACATTCCTTCCTTTATTCATCAAATTTTATCATGTGCCTAGTCCGAATCAGCCCTGCTCTAAATGCTGAAGACGCCAGAGGTGAGCCTGGCAGGAAAGGTTCTTGTTCTCATGGAGTTTGTGTTCTGGCTGGGGGAGCAGGTAAGGAGACAGACAATATATGAGTAAATAAATGAGATCATTTCAAGCAGGGTGAGGTGCTAAGAAGATAGCATGGGGTGATGTGACACAGAGGAACTGTATGAGGCTGCTTTAAATTAAGCAGCGGTCAGGCGAGACCTCTGGACCAGGTGACATTTGAGCCAAGAGCTTGATGTTATAAACTGGGGCACAGTGCTCCAGACAGAGGCGCGGCCCAGGCCAGGTGAGAAGCAGAGCCACTTGTACAGGCTCCACACTCAGAAGAGCCCCTCGCTTGGTTTCATGCTCTGCCACAGACATCTAGAAATTCTTAGTTTTTTTTTTTTTTGAGACAGAGTCTCGCTCTGTTGCTCAGGGTGGAGTACAGTGGTGTGATCTTGGCTCATTGTAACCTCTGCCTCCTGAGTTCAAGCAATTCTCCCACCTCAGCTTCCCAAGTAGCTGGGACTACAGGCACACACTGCCACATCCGGCTAATTTTCGTATTTTTGGTAGAGATGGAGTTTCACCATGTTGGCCAACCTGGTCTCAAACTCCTAACCTCAAGTGATCCACCCACCTCGGCATTCCAGTGCTGGGATTGCAGGTGTGAGCCCCCGTGCCCACCATAATTCTTAATAATTTTTGATGGAGGGTCCCACAACTTCTTTTTCACTGGGCCCCACATATTACGTTGCCAGTCCTGGTTAGAGGCACAGCAAGAAGGGGCAGGGGGAGAATTTCTTGAGGTGAAGTGGAAAGGGAGGCAGGGGTCAGCTCACTGAGGAGGGCCTTGAAGTAACCATAAGGAGTTAGAGCTAGCCAGGCCCAGCGGCTCACACCTGTAATCCCAGCACTTTTGGAGGCTGAGGCGGGTGGATCACTTGAGGTTAGGAGTTCAAGACCAGCCTGGCCAACATGGTGAAACTTTATCTCTACTAAAAATAAAAAAAAATTAGCTGTGTGTGGTGGCGCGTGCCTGTAATCCCAACTACTTGGGAGGCTGAGGCAGGAAAATCACTTGAACCCAGGAGGTGGAGGTTGTAGTGAGCCAAGATCGTGCCACTGTACTCCGGTCTGGATGACAGAGCAAGACTCCATCTCAAAAAAAAAAAAAAAAAAAAGAGTTAGAGCTTTGACAGATTTATAGAAAAGAAGCAATTTGATCTTATTTACATTTTCAAGAGACTCACCACTGCCTGTGTGTGGAGTATGGAGTGTAAGGTGGCAAGAATGGAAGTGGGGAGACCAGAGAAGATTCTGTTACAGTAATTTCCATGAGACGTGGTGGAAGGTGGCAACATAAATAGAAGGGAAGTTTAAAGTATATTTTGCAGACAACTTGGCAAGAAGATAATGGATTAGATGTTGAGAAGGAGGAAAAGGGTAGAATTAAGAATGACTTCCAGGTTCCAGGTGTGAGGAACCAGGCTGGATTTGGAGTCATTTACTGAGATTGGTAAGGTTGAGTGGGTGGTGGAAAAATTTGATAGGGTTTCAGGAATTGCATTTTGGCCAGGCATGGTGGCTCACACCTTTAATCCCAGCACTTTGGGATGCTGAGGCAAGGGTCGCCTGAGGCCAGGAGTTCAAGACCAGCCTGGGCAAAATGTTGAGATCCTCCTCTCTACAAAAAAATTTAAAAAGTTAACTGGGTATGGTGGCTCACAACTGTAATCCCAGCACTTTGGAAGAGCAAGGCAGGAGAGTTGCTTTTTGTGGAGACGCTGGCTCTACATCTAGCTCACTCCTGCCCTGAATTCCTGTGCTCAAGTGATCCTCCTGCCTCAGCCTCTCTACTAACTGGGACTACAATTGTGTGCCAACATGCTCGGCTAATTTTTTTTTTTTTTTGAGACAGGATCTCAGCGTCTCAAAAATTGTCTCAAGCAATGTGATCTAGAGCAGGGCTGATTCAGACTAGGCACATGATAAATATTTGATGAGTAAAAGAAGGAATATCCTAAAGAACATCCTCTAAGACAGTTTAGCAGACTGGCTACCCACCACGGGGGGTCCTGCCTGGCCAGTGGTGAATTTTTTTGTCCTTTAAAAATTAGTTGGATAAGGTGGCATGCACCCCGTTGGTTTCAGCTACTGAGGAGGCTGAGATAGGAGAATCACTTCAGACCAGGAGGTCGAGGCTGCAGTGAACCATGTTCAAGCCATTGCCCTCCAGCCTGGGTAACAGAGTGAGATCCTATCTCAAAAAAAAATTAGGCTGGGCGCGGTGGCTCACGCCTGTAATCCCAGCATTTTGGGATGATGAGGCAGGCAGATCATGAGGTCAGGAGATCGAGACCAGCCTGGCTAACACAGTGAAACCTCGTCTCTACTAAAAATACAAAAATTTAGCTGGACGTGGAGGCACATGCCTGTAGTCCCAGCTACTCGGGAGGCTGAGGCAGGAGAATCGCTTGAACCTGGGAGGTGGAGGTTGCAGTGAGCCAAGATCGTGCCACTGCACTCCAGCCTGGGAGACAGAGCGAGACTCCGTCTCAAAAAAAAAAAAAAAAATATTAGCCAGGCATGGGGGCACACAACTGTGGTCGTGGTCCCAGTTACTAGAGATGCTGAGGGAGGGGGATCGCTTGAGCCCAGGAGTTGGAGGCAGCAGTGAGCTATGATCATGCCACTGTACTCCAACCTGGGTGACAGGGCAAGACCCTGTCTCTAAAAAAAAAAAAAAAAAAAAAAAAAAAAAAAACGCGTTTTGGTAAATCTGAGATGTCTCTGAGTTTAAATGGATATGAAAAAATCAACTGTCTATGTGGTTCTGTGTTTAAAAGAGATTCTCAAAGTGGTAGCGGAATAACATGGGAATGTTTGAAAAATAACGCTGATTATTAGGCTCCACTCCAGTCCTGCCAGTCAGAATGCCATCCTCATCTCTCAAACCATGATTCTAATGCCCATGAACATTTGAGGCAGATAGCTTTAAGAATTTCTTTCTTTTTTTTTTTTTGAGACGGAGTCCCGCTCTGTCGCCCAGGCTGGAGTGCAGTGGCGCGATCTCGGCTCACTGCAAGCTCCGCCTCCCGGGTTTATGCCATTCTCCTGCCTCAGCCTCCCGAGTAGCTGGGACTACAGGCGCCCGCAATCTCGCCCGGCTAGTTTTTTGTATTTTTTAGTAGAGACGGGGTTTCACCGTGTAGACCAGGATGGTCTCGATCTCCTGACCTCGTGATCCACCCGTCTCGGCCTCCCAAAGTGCTGGGATTACAGGCTTGAGCCACCGCGCCCGGCCCAGCTTTAAGAATTTCTATGTGGCAAGGCGTGGTGGCTCACGCCTGTAATCCCAGAACTTTGGGAGGCTGAGGTAGGCAGATCATGAGGTCAGGGGTTTGAGACCAGCCTGGTCAACATAGTGAAACCCTGTCTCTACTAAAAATACAAAAGTTAGTGAGGTGTGGTGGCACGCGCCTGTAGTCCCAGCTACTCAGGAGGCTGAGGCAGGAGAATTGCTTGAACCCGGGAGGCAGAGATTGCAGTGAGCCTAGATTATTGCACCATTGCACTCCAGCCTGGGGTGACAGAGTGAGACTCCGTCTCAAAAAAAAAAAAAAGAAAAGAAAATATCTGGGCATGGTGGTGACATGTGCCTGTAACCCTGGCTACTCAGGAGGTTGAGGTAGGAGGATCACTTGAGCCTGGGAGGTCAAGGCTGCAATGAGCAAGCCGTGATCACACCACTGCACTCCAATCTGGGCAACAGAGCAAGAGCCTGTCTCAAGAAAAAAAAAGAAAAAAAAGTATTTCTATGAGGCAAGGAGCTGTGGCATCCACCTTCCCTCTGCAGATTCTCCAGGCTGAGAGATGAAGCAATCACCTCAAGAGACGTACTGAATATTTCAGCACAGATTGGCCCTGGACACTTGGCACCATTCAGACTTTGGGGGAACAGACCTGATTTAGATATGATCCTCAAAGTCTGTGGGTCTGGTGTAGGGATAGAAAAGAGTTTGTAAGGGGTTCAGTGTGGACTGAGGTCTGACTCTCCTTGACAGGGGAAGACTGATAAGAGGTGATGAAGGTCTGAACTAGATTTTTCACTATTTTATTCTTTTAAAACGATTTTTCTACATATCAGCACAAACCATTTTACCTAAACACAGTAAATGTTATTCTATCTTCCAAACTTTTTATTTTTTTAAATTTATTTATTTTTGAGCCGGAGTCTTGCTCTGTCACCCAGGCTGGAGTGCAGTGGCATGATCTTGGCTCACTGCAAGCTCCGCCTCCCGGGTTCACGCCATTCTCCTGCCTCAGCCTCCCCAGTAGCTGGGACTACAGGCTCCCACCACTGCGCCCGGCTAATAGTTTGTGTTTTTAGTAGAGATGGGGTTTCACCATGGTCTCGATCTCCTGACCTCGTGATCCGCCCACCTTGGCCTCCCAAAGTGCTGGGATTACAGGCATGAGCCACTGCGTCCGACCTCTTCCAAACTTTTTAAAGCAGTGTTTTGTTCATTTGTTTTAAAGACAAGGTCTTCCTCTGTCACCCAGGCTGGAGTGCAGTGACACGATCATGGCTCACTGCAGTTTCAAACTCCTGGGCTCAAGTGATCCTCCCACCTCAGCCTCCTGAGTAGCTGGAACTACAAGCACAGGACACCATGCTCGGCTAAGTTTTTTATTTTTATTTTTTGTAGAGACAGGGTTTCACCATGTTGCCCAGGCTTGTCTCAAACTCCTGGGCTCAAGCAGTCTGCCCACGTTGGCCTTCCAAAATGCTAGGATCACAGGCATGAGCCACCACACCAAACCTAGTCTTCTTCTCTTCTTCTTCTTCTTTTTTTTTTTTTTTTTTGAGACAGAGTCTCTCTCTGTCGCCAGGCTGGAGTGCAGTGGCATGATCTTGGCTCACTGCAACCTCTGACTCCCAGGTTCAAGTGATTCTCCTGCCTCAGCCTCCTGAGTACCTGGGACTACAGGCATGCACCACCACGCCCAGCTAATTCTTGTATTTTCAGTAGAGACGGGCTTTCACCATGTTGGCCAGGATGGTCTCGATCTCTTGACCTCGTGATCCTCCCACCTCGGCCTCCCAAAGTGCTAGGATTACAGAAATGAGCCACTGCGCCTGGCGTAATCTTGTTTTTAAACTTGTTTTCCTCTCCTTCTCTCCCTACCAGGTAACCTACGTCCACTACCCAGTTTGTATCCATTCCTTTTTTTTTTTTTTTTTTTTTTTGAGGCGGAGTCTCGCTCTGTCGCCCGGACTGGAGTGCAGTGGCCAGATCTCAGCTCACTGCAAGCTCCGCCTCCCGAGTTTACGCCATTCTCCTGCCTCAGCCTCCCGAGTAGCTGGGACTACAGGCGCCCGCCACTTCGCCCGGCTAGTTTTTGTATTTTTAGTAGAGACGGGGTTTCACCGTGTTAGCCAGGATGGTCTCGATCTCCTGACCTCGTGATCCGCCCGTCTCGGCCTCCCAAAGTGCTGGGATTACAGGCTTGAGCCACCGCGCCCGGCCATCCATTCCTTTTTTTAATGCTCATATAATCATATACGTACACACATATGTATGTACATGAAATATAGGGGATTTGTTGTTAGTTTTCAAAAAACAGGATCACATTATTCACACTTTTTGCCTCTTGCTTTTCTTTCTCAACAATACCTCCTTAATATTCCTCCAAGACAATTGATAAAGCTCTACAGCTCCCTTCTTTTTTGTTTTGTTTTGTTTGTTTTTGAGACGGAGTCTCACTCTGTGGCCCAGGCCGGAGTGCAGTGGTGCGATCTCAGCTCACTGCAACCTCCACCTCCCGGGTTCAAGCAATTCTCCTGCCTCAGCCTCCCGAGTAGCTGGGACTACAGGTGCGTGCCACCACGCCCAGCTAATTTTTGTATTTTTAGTAGAGACAGGGTTTTACCATATTGGCTAGGCTAGTCTCAAACTCCTGACCTCAGGTGATCTGCCTGCCTCGGCCTCCCAAAGTGCTCGAATTACAGGTGTGAGCCACTGTGCCTGGCCCTCAGTTCCCTTTTTAAAGACTGCATAATATTTCACTGAATGGCTGTTAACCATTTATTCAACCATTTGCTGATGGGCATTTACTGTTTTCAGTGTTTTGCAACTAACTAATCCTATACTGAGCATCCTTATACTGCACACCTATCCCTATGGATGGGTGGTTTTATTTCCATGGGATAGATTTCTAAGAGTAAGATCGCTCAGTTAAACAGTAGATGTGTGTGTGTGTTTCTTTGCTGTTGTTGTTGTTGTTGTTGTTGTTGTTTGAGATGGAGTCTCTGTCGCTCAGGCTGTAGTGCAGTGGCGCAATCTCAGCTCACTCCAACCTCCGCCTTCTGGGTTGAAGTGATTCCCCTGCCTCAGCCTCCCGAGTAGCTGGGATTACAGGCACATGCCCCCACGCCTGGCTAATTTTTTGTATTTTTAGTAGAGAAGGGATTTCACTGTGTTAGCCAGGATGGTCTGGATCTCCCGACCTCATGCTCTGCCTGCCTTGGCTTCCCAAAGTGCTGGGATTACAGGCGTGAGCCACAGCTCCCGGCCTGGGTCTTTTTTAATAATTGTTTTTCCATGAGTCCTCTATCCATGACTTCACCATTGTTCTGTGAAGTGTTTGTCTTTTTCTTGTTAATTTGTAAGATCTTTCTGTATAGTACAGCTGTTAACCCTTGGCTTGCCACCTGCATTACAACTTTTTTCTAAATCTACTATTTTCCTTTCTAAAAGAACATTTTCCTAATGCCTGTATTTATGTTCTGTTTTTCCACCCCCAAAATGTTTTAACTTTTATACAGTGAAATATTTATACCCCCCCTTTTTTTTCCTGTTGTAGCTTCTGGATTTTCAATCTTGGTTAATATTTTCCCACTCTTGTACGTTGTACATGCGAGCTTCTAGATTTTCATTAGATTTTATGCATTTAGTTTTTACATTTAAATTTTTGATCCATCTGGAGTTTATTTTTGCATATGGTATAAGATAAAGCTCTACTTTTATTTTCTTCCTTTTGGAAATCCAGCTTTGGGAAAATCATTTTTATTCTTTTTCCACTTAACTGAACAAACCCCTGCGTTATATGTTAGAATTTCAGCCAGGCCAAGTGGCTCAAGCCTATAATCCCAGCTCTTTGGGAGGCCGAGGAGGGTGGATCACTTGAGTCCAGGAGTTTGAGACCAGCCTGGGCAACATAGTGAACCCTGTCTCTACAAAAAAATACAAAAATATTAGCTGAGGGTGGTGGTATAGCACCTGTAGTCCCAGCTACAAGGGAGCCTGAGGTGGGAGGATCACCTGAGGCTGGGGCTGCAGAGAGCAGAGGTCGCACCACAGTAAGGCAAGTCTGTCCTCTTTCTCTTTTTTTAATACCTTAATTGACACTCATTATCATATATTAAAACAATTTTTTTTAAACTGAGAATGATTAGGAGAGTGGATTGAAAGGATTTCTCTGGTCCAGAAACTGGAATTCAGTGGGGTACCGCCATAGCACGGGTCCTAAGGGGAGACAGGACAGGTTGGAAGAGAGGTCGTTCATCATATCTTGTTTTGGGTCTTGGGGACCGAAAGAGGTCCAGCTTGGAGCAGACACATTGGTCTAAGCCTAGTTCTGTTCGGTTCTGTTTCGACCCCCAAGTGCATGAACGCGGCCCAGGGCTGCAATGGGAATGCGTGCACTGCCATCTACCCTCCTGCCAGGGCAATGCAGTCACCTTCAAGCCTCTACCGCCCCCTGGAGCTGTTTGACCTGGGGTTTCCAGACCCAAGCTCCCTCTCCCAGCAGCCTCCAGCTTGAGGAAGAAGGTCCTTTGGGGCCAATAGGGGTTTAATGAAGCCGTTGGGGACAGAGAGTCTTAACCTGCACCATCAAATACCTGGTCAGACACCAGAAACTGCTTCAAACTTACTGAATTCAAATCTCCCTTATCTCCACCAACCCTTCTTATTTGCTATGATTTTGAGCTACTGTTGAGAGCTGCCTTCCCTGATCACCTACGGAGCTGATCATCTACTATGGAAGACAATACATCAATTCCTAAGTTATCTGATAAGTGAACAATCCAAGAGAGGTCCCCACGTGCTGCCACTGAGTGGGGGACAATCAGTTCTAGTTCTAGGGGCAGGAAAGCTCAATAGGGACAGGACAGGGAAGGGCTGATGGAAGAGATGGGCTTGGAGACAGTCCCTGGAGAATGGCTCCAATTTGGATTATCAGGGAAAGGAGAACATACATGAAACAGGCAGTGAGGAGGATGGTAGGACTTCCATATCCTGTAATGATAGGCTAAGTTAGTCAGACCAACCTTCCCATTGAAAACAAATGCAAAAGCTGAATAAAGGTGTTTTTTTTGTTGTTTTTTGTTTTTTTTTTTTGATGGAGTCTCTCTCTGTTGCCCAAGCTGGAGTGCAGTGGCAGGAACTTGACTCACTGCAAGTTCCGCCTCCCAGGTTCACACCATTCTCCTATCTCAGCCTCCCAAATAGCTGGGACTACAGGTGCCCACCACCACGCCCAGCTAATTTTTGTATTTTTAGTAGAGACGGGGTTTCACCATGTTAGCCAGGATGGTCTCGATCTCCTGACCTCGTGATCTACTCGCCTCAGCCTCCCAAAGTGCTGGGATTACAGGCGTGAGCCACTGCGCCCGGCTTGGATAAAAGTTTTTTTAAAAATGTGTCCTTAGGCTGGGCGCGGTGGCTCAAGCCTGTAATCCCAGCACTTTGGGAGGCCGAGGCGGGCGGATCACGAGGTCAGGAGATCGAGACCATCCTGGCTAACACTGTGAAACCCCGTCTCTACTAAAAAATACAAAAAACGGCCGGGCGCGGTGGCTCAAGCCTGTAATCCCAGCACTTTGGGAGGCCGAGGCGGGCGGATCACGAGGTCAGGAGATCGAGACCATCCTGGCTAACATGGTGAAACCCCGTCTCTACTAAAAAAAATACAAAAAACTAGCTGGGCGAGGTGGCGGGCGCCTGTAGTCCCAGCTACCCGGGAGGCTGAGGCAGGAGAATGGCGTAAACCCGGGAGGCGGAGTTTGCAGTGAGCTGAGATCTGGCCACTGCACTCCAGCCTGGGTGACAGAGCGAGACTCCTTCTCAAAAAAAAAAAAAAAAAAAAAAAAAATACAAAAAACTAGCCGGGCGAGGTGGCGGGCGCCTATAGTCCCAGCTACTCGGGAGGCTGAGGCAGGAGAATGGCGTGAACCCGGGAGGCGGAGCTTGCAGTGAGCTGAGATCCGGCCACTGCACTCCAGCCCAGGCGACAGAGTGAGACTCTGTCTCAAAAAAAAAAAAAAAAAAAAAGTGTCCTTAGCAATATTACAGATATTTGACAAGAGAGATGAATGTCCAGGCCAAAACTTAAAGGAAAGTGGGATCCCAGAGAGGCACTGGAAGATAGAGCAGAAGAAATTACCCAGAATGCAGAAAAGGGACAAAAAGAGAAGAGTTTAAGACACAAGGAGGATACAATGAAAGAGTCTAACATCGTTTGATCAGAATTCTAGAAGGAAAAAAAAGAAAAAGAAGCCAGGCGTGGTGGTGCATGCATACCTTTAATCCCGCTATGTGAGTATTGCTCGAGCCAGGATTTTGAACCCAGCCTGGGCAATACAGCAAGACCCCATTTTATTTTATTTAAAATCCTTTTTTTTTTTTTTTTTTTTAAAGGAAAGAACAAGAGAATGTGGCAAGGGGAAGATTTGAAAAGATAATGGCTGAGAATTTCCCAGTTCTGATGGGGCATCAGACCACAAGTTCTGGAAGCGTGAAGAATTCTAAGCAGGATAAATAAAATAGAATCCACATGCAGATACATCACAATGAAACGTCAGAATTCTGAATATAGAAAGAAAAAAATTTTTATTTTGAGACAGAGTCTCACTCCATCACCCCGGTTGGAGTGCAGTGGCGCGATCTCAGCTCACTGCAACCTCCGCCTTCAGGGTTCAAGAGATTCTCCTTTCTCATCCTCCCAAGTAGCTGGGATTACAGGTGCCCACCACCACACCCAGCTAATTTTTGTATTTTTAGTAGAGACAGGGTTTCACCATGTTGGCCAGGCTGGTCTTGACTCCTGACCTCGAGTGATCCACCCACCATGGCCTCCCAAAGTGCTAGGTGGCGTGAGCCACTGCACTCGGCCTGAATATGGAAAGAAAATCTTTTTTTTTTTTTGAGACGGAGTCTCGCTCTGTTGCCCAGACTGGAGTGCAGTGGTGCGATCTCGGCTCACTGCAAGCTCTGCCTCCCAGGTTCATGCCATTCTCCTGCCTCAGCCTCCCGAGTAGCTGGGACTACCAGCATGCGCCACCACACCAGGCAAATTTTTTTGTATTTTTAGTAGAGATGGGGTTTCACCATGTTAGCCAGGATGGTCTCCATCTCCTGACCTCGTGATCCGCCCATGTCGGCCTCTCAAAGTGCTGGGATTACAGGCGTGAGCCACCGTGCCCAGCCCTAGAAAGAAAATCTTAAGAGCAGCCTTCTCAACAGCAATAATGGAAGCCATAAGCCAGTAGAATGATATCTTGAACATACTGAAAGAAAATAACTTCCAACCTGGAATTCAAGAGTGAATTTTCTTTTCTTTTCTTTTTTTTGGGGGGAGTGGGGATGGAGTCTCTCTCTGTTGCCCAGGCTGGAGTGTAATGATGTGATCTCAGCTCACTGTAACCTCTGCCTCCCGGATTCAAGTGATTCTGTTGCCCCAGCCTCCCGAGTAGCTGGGATTACAGGCGCCCGCCACCACACCCAGCTAATTTTTGTATTTTTAGAAGAGACGGAGTTTTACCATGTTGATCAGTCTGGTCTCGAACTCCTGACCCTCAGGTGATCCACTTGTCTTGGCCTCCCAAAATGCTGTAATTACAAGGGTGAGCCACCACACCCAGCCAAGAGTGAATTTTCAAACAAGTAAAAACTAAAAAAGTTTGCCATCAGCCTCACTGAAGTGCCTCATGAAAAAAATTCTAAAGGATGCAATTCAGGCAGAAAGAAAGGAATCCCAGATGGAAGGTCTGAGATGCAAGAAGGGATGAGGGTTTGTACACAAATGTTCATGGCAGTATTATTCATAATAGCCAAAAAGTGGAAGCAACTCAATGTCCGTCAACAGATGAATGGATAAACAAAATGTGGTATATCCATACAATGGAATATTATACAGTCATAAAGAGGAATGAAGTGTTGATACACGTTATGACATGGATGGACTTTGAAAACATTATATTAAGTGAAAGAATTCAGACACAAAAGGCCACATATTACATATTCCATTTGTGTGAAATGTCCAGAGTAGGCAAATCCACAGAAACAGAAGGTACACTTGTGGTTGCCAGAGGCTGGGGGGAGGAGGGAGGAATGGAGAATAATAGGTACAGGATTTCTTTTGGGGGTGATAAAAATGTTACAGAATTAGATAGTGGTAATGGTTGTACAACCTTGTCAATATACTAAAAGCCACTGAATTGTACACTTGAAATGGTGAATTATTGTTATTATTTTGAGATGGAGTCTTGCTCTGTTGCCTAGGCTGGAGTGCAGTGGTGTGATCTCAGCTCACTGCAAGCTCTGCCTCTGGGTTCAAGCAATTCTACTGCATCAGTCTCCCAAGTAGCTGGGATTACAGGTGCCCACCGCTATGCCTGGCTAATTTTTTTTTTTTTTTTTTTTTTTGTATTTTTAGTAGAGACAGGGTTTCACCTTGTTGGCCAGGCTGGTCTCAAACTCCTGACCTCAAGTAATCCTCCCGCCTGGGCCTCCCAAAGTGCTGGGATTACAGATGTGAGCCACCATGCCCAGACTAAAATGGTGAATTACAGCACAATAAAAAAAAATTTTAAGGCCAGGCATGTTGACTCACGCCTGTGATCCTAGCACTTTGGGAGGCCAAGGCAGGGGGATCACGAGGTCAAGAGATCGAGACCATCCTGGCCAACATGGTGAAACTCCGTCTCTACTAAAAATACAAAAATTAGATGGGCGTGGTGGCATGCACCTGTAGTCCCAGCCACTCCAGGAGGCTGAGGCAGGAGAATCGCTTGACCCTGGGAGGCAGAGGTTGCAGTGGGCTGAGATCATGTCAACTGCACTCCAGCCTGGTGACAGAGTGAGACTCTGTCTCAAAAATAATAATAATAATAACAGTAATTCTAAAAAGAAATGAGGAGTACAGATATGTAGATGAATCTAAACAAGTACTGACTATATAAACAATAATAATGATGTCCAGTAAGGTTGAAAAAAAAGAGAGAATGTACAACATAAATGATCTAATGAAGTTAAAGTGTTTTAGGATCCAAGAGGAAGGTAAGTAAAGGTAAGTAAGTGAACTTTAAGCCTGACCTGCCTGTGATAGTGGAACCTAGGAAAGGCTGAGTTGTCCAAGGAGTGCGGGAGAGAGCCAGGAACCTCAGCATACACCTGAGTCAGCATAAGGAAGTGGAACCAGCAGGGAACAGGGCAGGGGCCTCTTCCAGCAGGGCCATTAACAGACCACCAGTTTTACCACCACCGTGACCCTGGGCCTCTTCCTAAGCTCCCTGAACCTTAGCTTCTGTGGTGGACAGATGCTAAAATGTTCCCACCTCCTGGCATTCACCACCATCGTGAAATCCCCTCCCTTGATTGTGGGTGGGACCCATGACTTGCTGCTGCTTCTTCTTTTTTTTTTTAAGCGATGGGGGGTCTCACTGTTTTGCCCGGGCTAGTCTCGAACTCCTGAACTCTTGATGCTCCTGACTCCACCTCTCAAGTAGCTGGGATTATAGGCACACGCCGCCACTGTGCCTGGCTCCATAACTTGCTTCTAACCAGTAGAATATGGCAAAAGGGATGAGATGTCACTTGATTTCATTACATTTTATAAGACTCCTTGCTGGCCAACTCACTCTAGAGACCCTCCTTGCTGGCTTAGTGAAGCAAGCAGCCAGGTTGGGTGTGATGGTTAGTTTCATGTGTCAACCTGGCTAGGCTGTAGGTCCCAATCATTCTATCAAGCACTAACCTAGGTGTTGCTGTGATGGTATTTTATAGATGTGGTTAATATCCACAATCAGTTGGCCTTAAATAAAGATTATTCTCAACAGGCTGGGTGCAGTGGCTCACACTTGTAATCTCCACTGGGAGCCAAGGTGGGAGGATGCCTTGAGCGCAGAAGTTCAAGACCAGCCTGGGCAACACGACAAAACCTCATCTCTGCAAAAAATATAAAAGTTAGCTAGATGTGGTGGTGTGTGCCTGTAGTCCCAGCTACTCAGTAGGCTGAGGTGGTAGGATCAATTAAGCCCAGGAGGTCAAGGCTGCAGTGAGCCGTGATCACACCAATGCATTCCAGCCTGGGTAACAGAACAAGACCCTGTCTCAAAAACAAAACAAAACAAAAAAACCAGATTATTCTCAACAATGGAGATGGGCCTCATCCAATCAGCTGAAAGGACTAAAGAACAAAACTAAAGCTTCCCTGAGAAAGAGAAGAGGAAGTTCTGCCACAAGACTCCAGCATCAGCTCCCGCCTGAGAGTTTCCAGCCTGCCAGTCTCCTGTGGATTTCAGACTTGCCGGCCCCTACAATTGCATAAACCAGTTCCTTGGAATAAATGTCTTGGTGTGTTTGTGTGTTTGCATCCTACTGTTTCTCTGGAGGACCCCGACTGATACCTTGGGAAAACCCATGTGGAAAGGATCCATTTTCAATTGACACCCAGCAAGAAGCTGGAACCCTTGGTCCTATACCCATGAGGAAATGAATTCTGCCAACAACTTGAATTAATTTGGAAGCACATTTTCCAGTCAAAGTTCCAGATGAAACCACGGTCTAGCCAACACCTTGAATGCAGCCTCGAGAGTCCTTGGGTGGAGAATGCAGCTAAGCCATGCCTGGACACTTCCCCATTTGTCAAAGAAGGAAAATAATAATAGTCGTCTCACAGGGCCATTTTGGGGCTTAAGTGAGACAATCTAACAGTGTGCTCAGCACAGTGCCTGCCACGTATCTAGTGCATGACAGGGTGCAGGACACAGTACCCCAAAACATGGTACCTCAGCTATCACTCTCCTGGGTCCAGGTGATCCTCCAACGTCAGCCTCCAGAGGTCACTCTGACCTTCTCTGGCCTTTCTGTGTGAGCACTGTCTATAAAATAATTCTTTGACCTATCTCCTCTAAAATTAGGTCATAAGACCCTCATGCGACAGATGTTCTGCACCATACCTGGGAAATGGTGGGGGAGGAGGTTGAAGGAAAATCACATAGAGGCACACACACACAAAAGAACCTGAAAAAATAGGTCTTCCTGAGTTCTCTCCCAGTTTATTTCCATCAGATCATACCCCTTTTCCTCTAATCATGTTTCTCCACAACTATCCATTTCTTTCTTCAGACTCAGCATAAATATACACTATTTTCCCCGAGTCTTTGGCCTTCATTTCTGAAGCCTCCTATATCACATAAGACTTTGGTTAAGTAAATTTGTTATGCTTTTCTTTTGTTAATCTGTCTTTTATTATAGTGGTGTCAGCTATGAACCTTGTGATGGGTGAAGAAAAGGCATGGCTTTTTCTCCCCTACATGCATGACAAACCAATAAATGTTAGCCCTGACTTTTTTTTTTTTTTTTTTTTTTTTGAGGCAGAGGCTTGCTCTGTCACCCAGGCTGGAGTGCAGTGGTGCAATCTTGGCTCACTGCAACCTCCGTCTTCCAGGTTCCAGCAATTCTCCTGCCTCGGCCTCCTGAGTAGTTGGGATTACAAGCGCATGCCACCATGCCCACCTCAAGTGATCCGCCTGCCTCGGCCTCCCAAAGTGCTGGAATCACAGGCGTGAGCCACTGCCCCCAGGCAGCCCTGACTTAAAAAAAAAAAAAAAAAAAATTCTTTAAGCCAGGAGCTGTGACTCATGCCTGTAGTCTCAGCACTTTGGGAGACTGAGGCAGGCAGATTGCTCAAGCTCAGGAGTTCGAGACCTGCCTGGGCAGCATGACAAAACCCTGTCTCTACAAAAAATACAAAAATTAGCCAGGCATGGTGGCACACGCCTGTAGCTACTTGAGTGGCTAAGGCAGGAGGATTGCTTGAGCCAGGGAGGTCAAGGCTGCAGTGAGCTGAGATCATGCCACTGCACTTCAGCCTGGGCAACAGAGCAAGACCCTGTCTCAAAAAAAAAAAAAAAAATTTAGCAGCGGTCTGAGAATCATGAACAGAACTAGGAAGATCTAGGTTCATGGAGCACCCAGGACTTACCATATATCATGGCCTTGATTATTTCAGAAGAACAGTAGGAAGTGGTAGTTTAGTGCACACACTCTGCAGTCACACTGGCTCTTCTACGTCAGCTATGTTATGCTGGTGATTTAAATTTCTCTGTGCCTCAGTTTCCTCATCTGCAAAATAACATAAAATCGCACCTGGCACATCATAGGGCTATATAAGCATTAGCTGTTATTATTATTTGCCTCTAACCCACAGCCCTATAACTTCAAAGGATCATGAGATGAAATAAAATCAATACAGTACACATTCATCTACCCTGTGAGCAAATAATGATGAACCAATAGGCGGCTACACTTCAGGACTTGCTAATTTTCTATAAACTTCCTATACTTGTTAAGGAATTCCCATTGTGTGATTCTCCTAGGGGTGCCTGGAAATGGGAAGGACCATATCTGGCACAGACCTCCCCCCCACCCCCCGCACATTTTGTCACCTGCTCCCACTCGTGCTGCTGCCCCAGGTCCCCATGTCCAGCAGAGGGCGCTGTGGCCCTAAAATGCAATCCTCAGACGCTTTCCCCTGTCCCGCGAGGCCTGCGGCTAGCGAGGGAGGCCACCCGCCAGAGGCAGCCGGCCTGACTCCAATCAGACTCTTTGTCCCAACCAACCCTTTTCTCCAAGCGATGAGCAAACTCCACATCACTCGCTGCTTGCTGGCTTTTCAAACCGCACGCTGCTCCTTGAAGGGTTTTCTGCAGTCTCCTGTCCTGTAGACCTTCCTTCTTTGAACCCCAGAAGCTTCGCTGCAGCAATGAATCATCTAGGCCTTATGCTGCTGTTAGTTTCCAAATTCCTTGGCAGCCCAGCTCTAAACCACCACCTCGCCCCCCAGAGAGCCTCCCGCCACCCACAGCCCGCGCCTCTTCCATCCTATTCCAACTTCTCCAGACAACTCACCGGCCCCACCCAGCTCTCACTTCTGCCTCAATCGGCAGGAGGGCAAGGGACTATTTTTCTCATTTCATGTTCTGGCAAACGATTGTTTGGGGCAAGAGGCCCCACATGGTGGCTCAGGCCTGTAATCCCAGCACTCTGGGAGGCAGGAGGATGGCTTAAGCCCAAGAGTTTCAGGCCAGCCTGGGCAACATGGTGAGACCCTCTTTTCTACAGACAACTTAAAAATTAGCCAGGCATGGTGGCGTGTGCCTCTAGTCTCAGCTATTAAGGAGGCTGAGGTGGGAGGACCTCTTGAGCTCAGGAGGTGGAGGTTACCGTGAGCTGAGATCGTCCCACTGCACTTCAGCCTGGGTGACAGAGAGAGAGAGACCCTGTCTCAAATAAATAAATAAATGATTGTTTTGGGCCAAGGTTAGCATCCTGCAAAGATGAAGGCAGCCACCCTTTAGTGAGCACCTACTGTATTCCAGGCATTGATCTAAGTTCTTTACCTAATCCTCACAGCAATTCTATGAGAGTTGTTAGGCCTATTTTACAGAGGAGACAGTTAAGGCACCAAGTGGTTATGGGACATGTCTAAGGTCACATGGCTAGTGGTTGAGCCAGTGTTCAAACCCAAGCAGTCTGATTCCAAAACCGAGCTTTTTTTTTTTTTTTTTTTTTTTTTTTTTTTTTTTTTGAGACAGAGCCTCACTCTGTTGCCCAGGCTGGAGTGCAATGGTGCAATCTCGGCTCACTGCAACCTCTGCCTCCCAGGTTCAAGCAGTTCTCCTGCCTCAGGCTCCTGAGTAGCTGGGACTACAGTTGCCCACCACCATGCTTAGCTAATTGTTTTGTATTTTTAGTAGAGACGGGGTTTCACCATGTTGGCCAGGCTGTTCTCGAACTCCTGACCTCAGGTGATCTGCCCGCCTCAGCCTCCCAAAGTGCTGGGATTACAGGCATAAACCACTGCACCCAGCCACCCCCGGCTAATTTTTGTATTTTTATTAGAGACGGGGTTTTGCCATGTTGGCCGGGCTGGTCTCGAACTCCTAACCTCAGGTGATCCATCTGCCTCGGCCTCCCAAAGTGCTGGGAGTATAGTCTGGTTTCTCTTCAGATTGTATAAATCTTCCGCCTTTTACCAAATTGCTGGGATTACAGGTGTGAGCCACCGCGCCTGGCTGGGCTTTTTAACAACAAGACAATTGGGCTTTTTAAACAAGACATTATCTGGACTTAATGTAAGTATAGAGCCAGGGCGCCATCCCTGTTCTCTAGAATTGTGCTGTCCAGTATACTACCCACCAGCCACGTGACTGCAGAACACACGACTAATCCAAGTTGAGATGTGCTGTGAGTGCAAAATACACACTGAATTCTAAAGACTGTTTGAAAAAAATGTAAAATCTAGCATTAACAACTTTTATATTGATTACATGTGGAAATGATAATATTTTGGATCTATTGGGTAAAATTAGATATATTATTAAAATTAATTTTAGCCAGACACGATGGCTCACGCCTGTAATCCCAACACTTTGGGAGGCCAAGGCGGGCAGATCGCTTAAACTCAGGAGTTCGAGACCAGCTGGGGCAACGTGGTGAAACCCTGTGTCTACAAAAAATACAAAAATTAGCTGGACGTGGTGGCGCACACCTGTAATGCCACTTACTCGTGGGGACTGAGGGCAGGGGAGGATCGCCTGAGTCCAGGAGGTCGAGGCTTCAGTGAGCCGTGTTCATACCACTCCACTCCAGCCTGGGTGACAAAGTGAGACCCTGTCTCAAAAAATTAATTTTTCCAAAGCTCACAGTAGCCTCAAACTCCTGGGCCTAATCTATCCTCCTGCCTCAGCCTCCTGAGTCATTGGGACTACAAGCATGTACCACTGTACCCAGCTAACTTTTATGTAGGTTTTTGTTTGTTTTTAACAGGTGAGATCTCACTATGTTGCCCAGGCTGGATAGAACATTTTAAATGGCATCTGTGACTTCCATCTTATTTCTGTGGGGCAGAGCTGCTCTGGGAACTCTCAGCTCACTGGAAGACAGACAGGATTATCTGAATAATTCTAAAGCAGGGGAACATGTGGTCTGTGTTTTGAGAAGTGAGAACAACTTGGTGTAGGAACTCAGAGGCGGGAACTCCTGAGGGAGAGAGTTTCAGGGAAGCCGTCTCAGCGGATTCCAGGTTCCAGCTGTATTTCTAAAGACTTGTGGGATTCTACCCTGGGGAGAAGAGCAGAGGGAAGCACGAAGGCCAAAACAGCAAAGGTCAGAGAGGCAAGGCCAGCCAGCAGCGGGGCTGGGTGCCCAGTGCTCCTGGGTGTGTGGAGGGAGGCAAGGCCTGCTGACCGCAAACTGTGAGGGCCTTGACTGTGGGGCCAGACGGAGGGGCTCTCAGCTGGATGGAGCTCCAGACGCCTCAGGCTGGGGAGGGTCTGCACCTGGACAGACTAGGGAAATAATTGGCGAGCAGGAATAGGAGGTGGCAGTGAGTGGCAGGACCCCTGGCTCCTTCTCCCTCCATCCCCGTTTCCCTGCACTGCTCTGGAGGGGAGGGTGGTGAACAATCTTCTCAGAGGAGGTTAGCTGTGGGAGGACAGCTCCTGAGGAGCATTTCCTGTCTTTGGCTCACAACTGCTTCCTGCCCAGACCTCCCAACACTTGACCCCAATTCAATTCCTTCCTCCCAGGGGAGTTGGGTGGCCACGAGGGCTTCACAGGTCCAGAGACCCGGAGCTTCTTGGCAAGCTGAATGAAGCAGGGTCCCAGGGGCCCAGAAGCCCAGCCTTGCCTGGCCTTGGTGAGGAACTGGAATCCAGACTTGCAGTGGAAGCCTCAGGGATAGATTTGGAGGAGGAAGCCCGAGATGGTGCCTCTCTCCCAGCAGCTAGGACCTCAGTCCTCGCTTACCTAGTCACCTCTTCCTTCACCTTCAACTGGGAACTTACATCCCTTCTTTCGTTTATAGGGCACTTTTAGGCTGGGTGCGGCAGTTCACGCCTGTAATCCCAGCACTTTGGGAGGCCAAGGCAGGCAGATTGCTTGGGCTCAGGACTTGGAGGTCAGCCTGGGCAACACAGTAAGACCTCGTCTCCGTTTTTTTTTAATCAAATATAAATATTTTAAAAATTAAAAATTAAAAAAAAAAACCAAAAAACAAATGACACTTTTTCTTCCCAAACAATGGCTGGGAATTTTTATTCTATTTTTTTTTTTTTGAGATGGAGTCTGGCTCTGTCTCCCAGGCTGGAGTGCGGTGGCCGGATCTCAGCTCACTGCAAGCTCCGCCTCCCAGGTTCACGCCATTCTCCTGCCTCGGCCTCCCGAGTAGCTGGGACTACAGGCGCCCGCCTCGTCGCCCGGCTAGTTTTTTGTATTCTTTAGTAGAGACGGGGTTTCACTGTATTAGCGAGGATGGTCTCGATCTCCTGACCTTGTGATCCGCCCGTCTCGGCCTCCCAAAGTGCTGGGATTACAGGCTTGAGCCACCGCGCCCGGCAATGGCTGGGAATTTTTGAAGGGAAAGGGAGGCAAATTCCCTAGGAAATAATCATGAGTGATTCCTTCTCTAGAAACACCTAAGGCCTCCAATGAACCCCTTCTTTGAGAGTTAATCTGCAGTTTTCTCCCTGGTTCTGAGATGTGAGGCCAGGTTCCAAAGATGTGAATTTTTTTGTTTTGTTTTGTTTTGTTTTTTGAGACGGAGTCTCGCTCTGTAGCCCAGGCTCGAATGCAGTGGTGTGATCTCGGCTCACTACAAGCCCTGCCTCCCAGGTTCACACCATTCTCCTGTCTCAGCCTCCCTAGTAGCTGGGACTACAGGTGCCCACCACCATGCCTGGCTAATTTTTTTTTTTTTTTTTTTTTTGAGACGGAGTCTCACTCTGTCGCCGGGGCTGGAGTGCAGTGGCCGGATCTCAGCTCACTGCAAGCTCCGCCTCCTGGGTTCACGCCATTCTCCTGCCTCAGCCTCCCGAGTAGCTGGGACTACAGGCACCCACCACCTCGCCCAGCTAGTTTTTTGTATTTTTTTAGTAGAGATGGGGTTTCACCGTGTTAGCCAGGATGGTCTCGATCTCCTGACTTCGTGATCCGCCCGTCTCGGCCTCCCAAAGTGCTGGGATTACAGGCTTGAGCCACCGCGCCCGGCCTTTTTTTGTATTTTTATTAGAGTCAAGGTATCATCATGTTAGCCAGGATGGTCTCGATCTCCTGACCTCATGATCCGCCCGCCTCGGCCTCCCAAAGTGCTGGGATTACAGGTGTGAGCCACCACGCCCGGCCTAAGATGGGAGTTTTGAGAGCCCATCACAGGTTGTTAAAAGTGTGTCCGGAGGCCGGGCGCGGTGGCTTAAGCCTGTAATCCCAGCACTTTGGGAGGCTGAGACGGGCGGATCACGAGGTCAGGAGATCGAGACCATCCTGGCTAACACGATGAAACCCCGTCTCTACTAAAAATACAAAAAACTAGCCGGGCGAGGTGGCGGGCCCCTGTAGTCCCAGCTACTCGGGAGGCTGAGGCAGGAGAATGGCTGCTGACCGCAAACTGTGAGGGCCTTGACTGTGGGGCCAGACGGAGGGGCTCTCAGCTGGATGGAGCTCCAGACGCCTCAGGCTGGGGAGGGTCTGCACCTGGACAGACTAGGGAAATAATTGGCGAGCAGGAATAGGAGGTGGCAGTGAGTGGCAGGGCCCCTGGCTCCTTCTCCCTCCATCCCCATTTCCCTGCACTGCTCTGGAGGGGAGGGTGGTGAACAATCTTCTCAGAGGAGGTTAGCTCTCCTGGGAGGCGGAGCTTGCAGTGAGCTGAGATCCGGCCACTGCACTCCAGCCCAGGCGACAGAGCATGGGTTCTTGGTCTCGCAGGCTTCTTGGGTTCTTGGTCTCGCAGACTTCAAGAATGAAGCCGTGGACCTTCGTGGTGAGTGTTACAGCTCTTAAAGGTGGCACGGACCCAAAGTGAGCAACAGCAAGATTTACTGGGAAGAGCAAAAGAACAAAGCTTCCACAGCGTGGAAGGGAACCAAGCGGGTTGCCGCTGCTGTCTGGGAGTGGGGTTGGGGGTGGAGGTGGGAGTGGGGGTAGGGATGGGGGTGGGAGTGGGCGTGGGGATGGGGTGGAGGTGGGGTGGGGGAGTGGCCAGCTTTTATTCCTTTATTTGTCCCTGCCCACATCCCACTGATTGGTCTATTTTACAGAGGGCTGATTGGTCCATTTTACAGACTGCTGATTGCTGCATTTACAATCCTCTAGCTAGACACAGAGCACTGATTGGTGCGTTTTTACAGAGTGCTGATTTGTGCATTTACAATCTTTTAGCTAGACACAGAGTGCTGATTGGTGCATTTTTACAGAGTGCTGATGGGTGCGTTTCAAATCCTTTAGCTAGACAGAAAAGTTCTCCAAGAAGTCGCCACTCTACCCAGGAATTTCAGCTAGCTTCACCTCTCAAAAAGAGCCAGATCTTCCCCCCCCCCCTTTTTTTTTTTTTTGAGACAGAGTCTCGTTGTGTAGCCCAGGCTGGAGTTGCAGTGGCATGATCTTGGCTCACTGCAATCTCTGCCACCCAGGTTCAAGCGATTCTCCTGCCTCAGCCTCCCGAATAGGTGATATTACAGGCACCTGCCACTGCACCTGGCTAATTTTTGTATTTTTAGTAGAGACGGGGTTTCACCATATTGGTCAGGCTGGTCTTGAACTCCTGACCTCATGATCCACCAGCCTTGGCCTCCCAAAGTGCTGGGATTACAGGCGTGAGCCCCAGGTCTCTTTCTTAAAATGTGTTTTCCCTCTATCTTTCCCCTCCCAGTGATCCAAAAGCTATGCTTGATTTGGAGAGGGGATGGCAAGTGGGAAGGGACAAGGGAAGGGGCAGTGTGGATTGAGGAGGGGGTCACCCCCACCCTGACCCTGAGCACCCTAGGTTTGGCCCCTCTGGGTGCCTCCCTCTTTGGAGAACTCAGGAGGCCGATGAGCTAGTCTGCGGGCTGGGGGTGGGGCAGCGAGGAGGAGAATGGGGAGGAGGGAGGAGAGAGGAGGGGGGAAAGTGATGGGACCACTGGCTGGGAGGCTTCGGAAGGTTGAAGGCTGGGTTTGGGAGGTGAGGGCGAGCGAGCGTCCCTCTCAGCCCCTTGGGGGGATATGCAAAGAATTGCTAATTGCAACTAAACGAGGCCTTGGCGTGGGGGAAGGGGCAGTCTCGCGGCTGTCAGGGGCTACCGCCTCTTTGAGTGCCCGGGTAAGGCCAGGCCAGCCCGCTCTTCTCATGTAAAGCAGCTTTTTGTCTGGGGGAGCCAGGGCTGGGGCCAGGGGCTGGGGAAGGGGCCCAAGCCATCAGCAAGTTTCTTGTTCCCCAGAAAGGGAGAAGGGTGCTGAGGCCTCCTCAGAGTGAAAATGCCCCCCTCCTTCTCCACTCTCAAGCTTTTTATGTGGGGGTTGATGGGGTGCTGCCCAGCAGGAGGGGGTGGGCCTGGGATCCCAGTACCCCCCTTGCTGGACTGTGGGAAAAAAACGAGCACAAAGAAGGGGGCTGGCCCCGCTGAGATGGGAGACAGGGCAGCTCTGACCCAGGGGTGCCCTGAGGCTGAAGTACCCATCCCTCGAGCCCCTTCTCCCCAGAGAATGTCCCCAGTGGCGACATATGTCTTATCTGGTCATCTGGGCCCATTTCAGACTTTCTCACCCACTTTGCAAACCCTCCCTAACCCTTTGTACTCTGGGGAGATGGATCTTGTGAATCCAAGCCTAGTTCCTAACAGCCTAACCAGAGGGAGAGGAAGGACTCAAGCCTTTGGGGAAATCTTTGCTCTAAACATAGAGACAGACCTACAAATAATGCTTCCAGACCCTGGGGCCGCATAACCTGTTAGAGACCTGAGAATCTTGCTTTCTAATTCAGATGCCCCCTTTTATGAGCTTCTCTATAAACTTGGGTAAATTATATCAGCTATTGAGCCTCAGTTTTCTCATCTGTAAAATGGGGACAATATCATCCTCTCGAAATCCTTGTGAAGATACGGAAAGATGCAAAGCATCCTGTATGGCAGTCCCTGGTTCTCAGTGTGTCCCCTCCCCTCCCCTGGAACATCCATCAAAAGGATAGATACACATACACAAGCACTTCAGGGATAAGGATACCTCATGTCCATATCACACTTTGCAATTTCCACAATGCATGTGTCATCACTTTCTCTTTTTTCGTTTTCTTTTTTTTTTTTTTTTTTGAGACAGAATCTCACTTTGTCGCCCAGGCTGGAGTGCACTGGCACAATCTCGGCTCACTTCGAACTCCGTCTCCTGGGTTCAAGTGATTCTCCTGTCTCAGCTTCCTGAGTAGCTAGGACTACCGCCCGCCACCACTCCCAGCTAATTTTTGTATTTTTAGTAGAGACGGGCTTTCACCATCTTGGCCAAGCTGGTCTTGAACTCCTGACCTTCAGTGATCCGCCCGCCTCAGCCTCCCAAAATGCTGAGATTACAGGCGCGAGCCACGGCACTGGGCCACATGTCATCTCTTAATGATACACTATCTAATCAATGGAACAGACTCTTCTTTTCTATATTTGGTGAAAAAACCCAAGATTCCAAGAGCTTAAGTCAGATCCCCTGACACCTCCGCCAATGCTCATCCCACTCCATGGTGTGGCCTCGGAGATCTCATCTCACGGACTAAACAAATGGAGCCTAAGGCCAGAGCAAAACCAGCCAGAGACTGTCACCGTCCAAAGCATCACCCAGGGTTTCTCAGTAGCACAGCTTGTGTTAGTGGCCACCTGGGCTCTTCTCCTAAATCAGCTTGTGTGGAAACTTTAGAACCATGTGGGGCCCCTTCTCTCAGCTCCACATTGGGGTCCTTGAGAAGTGGAGGGCTGGCTGGAGGATAGGAAGGGTTGTCCCCTCCCCTCCAAGCAGAAAACCTCTGGGATGACACCTTCAATCTGAGAGGCAACGGGGCGACACGGGTAGGATTGCTGGGCAAGTCAGTTCTTTCCCTCCTCCCTTTTCCTGCTAGAAGTCCACTTGTTCATCAAGAAATGTCTCCTCTGTTCCTTTCCCCCTCTATTTTGGGGGCCCTGGGGTCTAGTTCCCCATCCCTGTGTGTTGCCCCGGCTGGGTCCCCATCCTCCCAGCCCCTCAGCCAGGTGGAGGATACTGATCTGACTGCCTCCTGGCAGACACCCAGGGCCTCCTCCTCCCAGAGGGTCTTGGCCAAGGGGCTCTGGCGCTGGGCCGGTGCCTTTCTCACTGCTAGTCTCCCTCCCCACAGGCCCCTAATCCATCTCACCCAGCAGGAAGCCCTTAAGCTGCCTTTTCAGCGGCCTTCCCCAGCCCGCTGTGGGCTCTGTGCCTTTCTATACCACCCTTGGCAGGAGTTGTGTTATACAAGCTGGAGAGAGAGGCCCCTGCAAAGAGGTCATCGTGCCTGAGGCAGCTTCCAGCTCCAGCAGCCTCTCCTCCCTGGTCCCCTCCCCAGGGTTCCCCCACTGGTACACTGCCTGGCATCCCTGGGCACTGACAGCCCTGGCTGACTCACATCAAAGCCCCAGACTGGGTCCAGGTGAGAGGAGGGATGCTAGGGGGACAGTGGGCAGAAGGCCAGGGTCTGGGGAAGTGTGGCAGGCATGAGGGGCTCCTCTGGCTCTGTGCCATCTGTCCTTTTGGCAGGTCTCTCCTTCTTCCCTCTGCTTCCAACCCCTGCCCCCAACTCCTCAAAGCCCATTCACAGGCTTCTCAGACTCAGTTATGCAGCCCAGACAGGGCTGGGAGAGCGTGTCCCCTGGAGGCCACCTCAACTGAATGTTTCAGACAGGAAGAGAGAGAGGCCAAGGGGGTGGGGGCGGGGGCAGGGGTGCTGACAGGTTCTTTCGGTCTTCCTAGGTTGTATTTGGGTTTGGGCAATTGCTTGTCACTCTCGTGGTACAGACCTCACAGCTTGGATCATTCTGGGGCAGGCTTAATTTCACACCCCCAATTTCATGGCCCCTGCAAGTATATTCTTGCTGGTTCTGATGATTTTTGGTTTGGAAAATGGTTCTTTTTTTTTTTTTTAGGTGGAGTCTTGCTCTGTCGCCCAGGCTGGAGTGCAGTGGCGCGATCTTGGCTCACTGCAAGCTCTGTCTCCTGGGTTTAAGTGATTCTTGTGCCCCGGCTTCCAAACAACTGGAATTACAGGTGTCTGTCACCATGCCCGGCTAATTTTGTATTTTTAGTAGAGATGGGTTTCACCATGTTGGCCAGGCTGGTCTCAAACTCCTGACCTCAAGTGATTTGCTCACCTCAGCCTCCCAAAGTGCTGAACCATCGTGCCCTGCCTGGAAAATGGTTCTTGTATGACCTGGTCCCTATCTTGCCCTCAACCTTTCTCTCCCCTCTCTCTCCAGAAAAAAATATCCCCCTACCACCCCCACCTAAGCCCCTTCTCCAAGGCCCAAACCCCAGTCCTGCCTCCGCTCCAGGAAGCCAGCCTTTTGCTGGCTAGGAGTGGTTAGAGAAGAGTTGGGGGTGCCTCTGGGAGGTCTGTTTGTAGTTCAGATTCTTCTCATTCCAGGCTCAGCAGGCTCTCTCTAAGGGAAGGGCCTGGGATAGGGGGGCGGGGATCCTTGGGGCACCAGCTGCAGGGAAGGAAAGCTTCCCGGGGAGAGGAGGGAAGTGTTTTTCTTCCCTTCCTAGTGACCCCCATCCACAAGGTAGGAACTGTCTTTCCCGGTTCCATCATTGGAATCCCCCCCTACAAGCCGCCCCAACATTCAGGCTCCTCTCAAGGGGCCTGAAAGGAGCTATGGAGAGCTGAGGCCCTGATCTCTTTCTTCACTTCTGAAGAGTTGTTTCTACCCTTTTGGGGCCCTTAGAGATGTTTGGAAGAGTTTGGAGGGGGCACTAAGGTATACACAACCAGATGCTTGCACAGTGACTGGGTCAGCCCCAGCTCCAAAGAGGCTGTATCAATCTGTCCCCAAAACTGAAGTCCCTTGTAGATTTTTTCCTTACTTTAACCAGTATTCATGTATTTGTCCCTCTAGAGTATCAACCCTTAGGCCTCGAGATTCCTCAAGGATTAATCAGTGATCCAGTCACGGGAGAAAGCAACCAACCCCCAGGGTCTTAGAAGTCTGACACCTGCCCCAACTCCCCGGAAAACTTCCTTCTCCAGCTGCCTCTGCCTGATCTGGGGAGAGCAGGAAAAACCAACACTAAAGGCTTATATTGAGCGTCCACTATGTGAAGTCACTTACGGCTTCATCTTATCTTCCCCACCCTTCAAGAGAAGATTAGTGTCCTTATCTTATCAATGAAGAGTCGGAGCTTCAGAAAGGGAGAGTTACCTATCTCAAGGAATACGGAGAGGAAGCAGAACTGAATCCATTGAGTCCCAGTCCAGGACAGTGGGTCTGCCCAGCATGCTGACTTGTGACTAGGTCTGCCCTAGGTACCTGTGTCCAGGCTCCCAGGCTGACCTCTGGCTAATATTCTGCTTCCGGGTTACAGAGCAGCATGTACCATCTGAGCTTCCTTTCCCAAAGCAACTGTCCCTACAAATCCAGTTTCTCATTCAGTACTCACTTCAGAGGGAACAGGACAGACTTATTGGGCCCATTCTACAGATGGAGAAACTGATACTCAGAGAAGTAAAAAGATTCACTGAAGGTCAGAAAAGTATTAAGCACCAAGACCAGGACAGGAGCTTTCAGGCGTCCTACGTCCACTTCATGGGTTCTCACAATGACGTCAGATTTGTCACTTCACCCCTTTTCAGATTGGAGATCAGAATAGGTTTGTTTTTGTTAGTTTGTTTTGTTTTGAGACAGGATCTTGCTCTGGCAGCCAGGCTGGAGTGCAGTGCTGCAATCACAGCTCACTGCAGCCTCAACTTCCTGGGCTCAAGAGGTCCTCCTGCCTCAGCCTCCTAGCTGGGATTACAGGTGTGCATTACCATGCTCAGCTAATTTTTTTTTTTTTTTTTTTTTTTTTTTTTTTTTTAGAGGCAGGGGATATTTGTAATTAAATGTGACTTTGAGAAACTGGATACTTGTCAAAACTGGAGACTAGAAATCTGGATCCTAGAAACCTGTCTTGCTCATTTTTCCTCCTCAGAGCTGAGATTCTCCCCTCCCTAAGTGTGAGTTTCAGAGGCAGGGCAGAATGTATGGAAAGGGAACTGGGCTTGCTATACAGGGCAGGATGCTTGTGTCTCTAGATTACCCAGCTCAGGGAGTTCTTCAGACCTTGCCCTATTTACAGACAGCATTGATTCATTTAACAATTTTTTCTTGGGTGCCTATGATATGCAAGGCACTAAGGTATGCACAAAAACTAAGACACAGCCTCTGACCTCAAGAGATTATCTTGTTGGGGGATGGGGAGGCAGTAGTTAGACATATGTAGGTAACACATGCCACATGCTAAATGCCATGAGATAAACATCAATTCAGAGAAAGGACTGGAGTGGTTTCAGGGAAGCACCACAGAGAAGGGGACTTTAAGGATTTACAGTGGTGGAATGGCTTCAGGTGTTTTATCAAAAAAGAGACTCAGGCCAGGTACAGTGGCTCATGCCCGTAATCCCAACACTCTGGGAGGCCAAGGCGGGTGGATCGCTTGAGATCAGGAGTTCCAGACCAGCCTGGGCAACATGGTGAAACCCCATCTCTACCTAAAATAGAAAAAATTAGCCGGGCATGTGCCTGTACTCCTAGCTACTCCGGAGGCCAAGATGGGAGGATTGCTTGATCCTGGGGGTTCAAGGCTGCCGTGAGCTGAGATTGCATCTCTGCACATTTCAACCTGGGCGACAGAGTAAGACTCCGTCTGCAAAAAAAAAAAAAAAAAAAAAAAAAAAAAAAAAAAAAAAGATTCAATACAGATTCTATAGACCAAATTAAATTGTGGCCCCACAAAATTCATGTGTTAAAGCCCTAACCCTCAATGTGATTTTATTTGGAGATAGGGGTTTTAGGAGGTAATTAATGTTAAACGAGGTTGGAGAGTCCCCACCCCTAATCTGATAGGATTGGTGGCCTTATAACGGGAACAGAGAGAAATCTCTCTCTCCTACCATGTACACACACCAGTGATAGGCCACATGAATACTGAGAAGGTGGCCATACACAGGCCAGAAAAGAAGCCTTCACCAGAACCCAGCCATGCTGGCATCCCGATCTCAGACTTCCAGCTTCCAGAACTATGAGAAAATAAATTTCTGTCATTTCAGCCATCCAATCTGTAGTATTTTGTTATGGCAGCCCAAGCAGACTAAAACAACAGGAAACTAGGTGTTTGTGAAACTTGGATGACCTGGAGGAGTAGACTTTATCACGAAGTCACAGAAATGACCCTCCAGTAGAAGCTGCTACGTCTGCCACAAGCAGGTAGGGGGATCAAGAGGCTGCCATTGGGACTGGTTGCAGTGGCTCATGCCTGTAATCCCAGCACTTTGGGAGGCCGAAGCGGGCAGATCACTTGAGGCCAGGAGTTTGAGACAAGCCTGGCCAACATGGCAAAACCCTGTCTCTACTAAACATACAAAAATTAGCTGGATATGATGGTGCCCACCTGTAATCCCAGCTACTCAGAAAGCTGAGACCTGAGGATCGCTTGAGCCTGGGAGGGGGAAGTTGCAGTGAGCCAAGTTCACACCATTGCATTCCAGCCTGAGGATAGAGCAAAACTCTGTCTCAAAAAAAAAAAAAAAAAAAAAGAGGCTTCCACTGGAACTAAGTCAAGGTAACTGCACCTAGGGATCAGCAGAAATAGCCACGGCAGTAAGAACATGACCTCATTTCTCTTCCACCTTCCAAATCTCAAATAAGCACATTTTGCATCCAGAGCTCTAGCTGCAAGGGAGGCTGAGAGGCGAAGTTTTTGGCTTCCAACCTCTGAGGTTTTTGGCTTCCAACCTCTGCAGTATAGGAAGGAGGTGGGAATGGTGGGAGGATCTCTTGAGCCCAGGAGCTTGAGGCTGCATCGAGCTGTGATCATGCCACTATACTCCAGCCTGGGTGACCGAACAAGACCTCATCTGGAAGAGAAAAAAAAAAGAAGTAACTAGGGCTCTGAAAGCTAATTGAATGGTCTGGAGGTTTGGAAAGCAGATAGCTGTAGAGTACACGTATGAATCACTTGGGGATGATATATTTGGATAAGTGGGCAGGGCCTAGGAATCTATATTCCTAACAGGCAAACCCCAGTCCCATTGCCCCTCCTGCCATAATCCTGATGCATGTGGACTCAGCTTTCAGAAACTTTGTCCCTGGGCAGGAGCTGTGATGGGGCAGTCCCCTAGACACTGCTGTGAGCTCGGAAAAGGTTAGATTTGTGCTGAATTAGTCCCTTTCTCTCCTAAGAGCTAGTCCTGAAAGTTGGATGCTAAACTCTGAAAAATGCTGCTGTGATGGAGGCTCAGAAGAAGGGGGTCTCTGCCTAGAACCCAGGAGTCCAGGGATTTAAACTCACCACCCCGCCAAGGAGGACTGGATGGAGTCAGTCGGCAACATGAATAAGCATTTCCTGAAGTTAAGACTCATTTTGTTCTGAATTTCCACCCTGGCCCCGGGGTTTAGGACCTTAGGGATCCTATTTCGATTGCAGGGGTTTAGTTAGAGAGCCCCTTCAACCTTGAGGGGTTTAAGAATTAGACAGAGGAGAAGAAAAGTGAAACACAGGGGACAAGAGAGGAAGGGAGGAGAAAGGTAGCACTTCCACCCAAAATGGCCTCAGGTCCGTACCAGAACCCAATGTCCTGCATAGCTCACACTGAATTTCAACACAAGATAGTCTATTACAATAGATTTTCCTTTCTCCTTCTCAGTCATTTTCTTTTCTTGGCTCTTATCAGGCAGCCCTGGCCCCCAAGCCCCCCAGTTCTGAGGGGAAGGCCATAGATAAATGAAAAAACCCTGACCTTCTCCCTCTGTGCCCCCATCCCAGCCCCACATCTCAGGAAGGGGGTCGCCCCAAGCCACAGCAGGGCTGAGTTGGCCTGGGCCAGGCTGCCTGGCCAATAGGCTTTCCTCCTTCCTATGGGTATCCATTCTCTTCCCCAGTTCCTGAGATGCTGGGCCCCCTTCAGCCGCATCTGCAGCCTGACTGAGCAGAGTCCCCCAGGCCTTCCTCCTCTAGGCTGGTCCTCCCAGGGCAAGAGCAGGCTTCCAGGTTGGGAGGGGGTTCGTCCCCCCATCCGCCAGTTATCACCACAAAGCAAAGTCCAGGGAAGGAGGGGGAGTGGGCAACGGTGGGGGTAGTGGGAGAGCCAGGTCCTTGCTAGTAAATCAAAGTTGGTTTCCCAGATGGAGCTGAAGCCGCTTTGATTTCTCAAGTCACCCCCCTCCCCCTCTGCTGCCTCCCCTCACCCCCAGCTCCACGGTTTCAATTCCTCCCTGAAAAGCAGCGGGGCCTCCTTTCAAACCAGCCCAGCTCCTCCAACTCCCAACAACAGCTTCAGTTACAGGAAAGGGGAAGGGGAGGGGGTGAGGTGGCCCAGCCTGGAGAGAAAGGAGAGACATTCTGGGAGAAGCAAGAGGGAGAAGGAGGAGTAGAAAAGGAGGAAGGGGGAAAAGAAAGAGCAGAGTGAGAAGATTCGGGGGCAGCCAGGGTGGAAGAGTGGGCTCTGCTGGAGCAGGAGGGGAGCTCAAGCTGGGAAGCCAACCTGCCTTTTCCTCCCTCCCAAGGGAGCACCACCACACCCATCACCCCAAGGACCCCTCCATATCTACAGAGCTATGATTCAGGCTCTCCTATTCCTCTCCCCTTGGCATTAGTTTCTAGAAGGTTCTAGAAGACAAAATATCTAAACCATTCATTCCCAGGGACATTTATTTCTTGTTCTAGAAGGCAGAGTCACCCAAGAACCTCACTATCCAAAGCCAGCACTGGCTTTCTAGATCCCGTTTCCCCAGTTGGCTCTGAGCAGCCCACACCTTGGTCTTGCTCAACCCAGGCTTGGGCCAATTAAGGCCCTTAATTAATAGATCATCTGTTACATCTGTTTAATCCTTTTATGGCCCATTTTGCCTGCCAGAGACCTTGAAGAAGGGTATTGGAGAGATAAAGGGGTAACAGCTATGCTCTGCTAAGTCTCCTTCCTCCTCTGCCCCAAAGCTGGGGCAGCCTTGGAACTTGGCAGGGGTGGGGCAGGGTGCACTGAAGGAACCTACAAGTTGTCAGGAAGTGGAGTTCCAGGAGTCCTAGGTCTCCTGATTATTTGGTGGCCCATTTCTTTATTTTCCCCTTTCCTTCCTTCCTTCCTCCCTCCCTCCCTCCCTCCCTCCCTCCCTCCCTCCCTCCCTCCTTCCTTCCTTCCTTCCTTCCTTCCTTCCTTCCTTCCTTCCTTCCTTCCTTCCTTCCTTCCTTTCTCTTTCTCCCTCTTTCTCTTTATCTCCTTCTCTATGTCTATGTCTCCCTTTCTTTTATTTCTCTCTTCTCTTTTTTTCTTTCTTTTTGAGATAGTGTCTCACTCCTGTTGCCCAGGCCAGAGTGTAGTGGCAGGATCACAGCTCACTGCAGCCTCCACTCAGGTGATCCTTCCACTTCAGCCTCCTGAGTAGCTGGGACCATAGGCATGTGCTACCAGAATAGGCTATTTTTATTTAAATTATTTTTATTTTTATTTTTAGTAAAGACAGTTTTGCCATGTTGCCTAGGCTGGTCTCCAACTCCTGGGCTCCAGGAGCCTCATCTTTCCAAAATGCTGGGTTTGCTACTGTGCCCAGTCTGTGGCCCATTTCTAAGGGTCATTTCCCTGAGATCTAAATAGAGGATGGAGTACAGGGAGAAGGAATTTGATACCTCACCTGAAGGTGGATTTGAGGTCTTGATGGACAGGTTCAGGGAGACAGGAGGAAAGGTAAATTCACCCAAAGCAGAGGCATACTATGTGGGTCAGGGAGAGGGTGGCCAAGGAGACTGATTCTCTGAAGGCTCAGACCTGTTTTCCCCGAAGTATCTAGGACCCACCCCGTTTACAGCAGAACATTTTTGCTTAGAGAATAAAACCATTGAGGCTCCTAAAGTATCTGAAATTAAGTCCTCTTCCTTGCTCTCTGTCTCCTAAACAGATACATAGCCCTTCCCTCTTTAGGGTGGAGGGACCTCAGTGCTTTGAAAAGGAAAAAACACTGACCCAGAATTGAGGAAACAAAGAGGGGACCTGTCCTCTGCCAGGCTTATTGGAACAGGGGGAATTCCCTCGGGAGTCACCATACCAGGCATTGTCCCTTAGAAGAGCCCTCAAGGACAGAGGGAGGGGATGGCTTCTTGGGAAAGCAAGGGCTCTAGAGGAAAACATGCAAGGAGACCTGGACATGTGTGATTACCTAAACTGTGACCGGGGGAAGGTGAAAGGCCAGAGGCAGGAGGATTTTTTTGGGGTGGTGGGAGCCCTAGGCAATCTCCCCAGGTTTCCTTAGTAGGGAGAAGTTCTCTGTGCTCTCCTCTCCTGAGCACACCCGTGTGTGTTGGATGTTGCTGACTGTCATTTCACTTATCTGTGACACACAAGCCTTTCATCTTGTTTGAGTGGCATGAAGCAAGGAGAGTTTCAATGATCTAAGCACCACATTCTCACAGTCTCCTACGTCTGGCTCAAAGGTTAAAATCAATAAATCGTTTTATGATCCCTTTCTACAGATGAAAAAGCTGCAGCTGAGGAAGGGACGGTGACTTGCCTCAGCTACTGGGCCAGTGGGGCTGGAGCCAGGCCTGCAGCCCAGCTATTTGGAGCCCCAGAGCAGGTTTCTTTCCACTCCAACAGCTATTTTCTCTGCTCTCCTGTTAGGTTGAGATTTCTGCTGTTGCCAAGCCCATCCTACAGAATGGAGGAATGGATCCTGCAACAGATTTACAGTAGGTACCCAACGATTATCCCAGATATCAGATTTTTTTGTTGTTGTTGTTTTTGAGATGGGTTCTTACTCTGTTGTCCAGGCTGGAGTGTGGCGGGGCGATCATAGTTCATGCAGCCTCAAACTTCTAGGCTCAAGTGATCCACCCACTTCAGCCTCCTGAGTAGCTGCGACTACAGGTGCATGCTACCACACCAGGCTAATTTTAAAATTTTCTGTAGAGATAGGGCCTGGCTATCTTGCCTAGGCTGGGTCAAGCAATCCTCCCACCTTAGCCTCCTAAAGTGCTAGGATTACAGGTGTGAACCACTCCACCTGGCCCTAGATATCAGATTTGTAAGCAGAAATGATTGACAGTGGTACTTCAGGGTTTGGGGGAGAAGTGGCACTTCTGTGCACTAGGGACACCTAGGCTCCCAGCCCACAGCAGAAACCCAAGCCTAAAGAGAAATGTTCCTTAGGCAGCGATAGCAGAATGTGGCCCCCTAGATTGTAGGCCTGAAGCTGGAGCCTGAGTCTCTGCAGACTATCTGCTTTGCATATGGTAGGTGCTCAATAATTTATTGGATAGAAAAATAGCTACTATTACCAAGCTTTTAGCCTAGCACCAGGTCATAGTGAGTGTCATACGCTGTCTCATTTAATTCTCACAACTGAAATAAGAAAAATAAAAATTCTGGGCCAGGTGTGGTGGCTCACACCTGTAATCTCAGCACTTTGGGAGACTGAGGTGGGCAGATCACTTGAGGCCAGGAGTTCGAGACCAACCTGGCCAACATGGTGAAACCCTCTCTACTGAAATACAAACATTAGCTGGACATGGTGGTGGATGCCTGTAATCCCAACTACTCGGGAGGCTGAGGAAGGAGAATCCCTTGAACCAGGGAGGCAGAGGTTGCAATGAGTGAGATCGAGCCACTGCACTCCAGCCTGGGCAATGAAGCAAGACCCTGTCTCATAAACAAAAACAAACAAACAAACAAAAACCTGACTTGAAGCTCTCAGACCCAGAAGAAACAAACCTTGTGACATCCTTATGTTGGCTAGAATCTCTGCTGGCCCAAACACCTCTTCTCAGTCTCCCTCATTGGCCCCAGGGCCTTTAAATGTTGACATCCCCAAAGCTTTGGCCTTCACACCCAATCCATCTTCCCTAGATGATCTTAGCCATGCTCATACCATCAGCCATAGGCTAAAGGTGCCAGATCTAAATCTAGCCCAGAGTTCTGATCTGAGCACCGAGTTAGATTATTCGCCAGCCTTCTGGACACCTTCTCTTGGATGTGCCATAGGACCAGGCTTGCTTGACTGCACTCATTATCTACCCTTTCCCTGCATTTCCCAGCCTGGCTAATGGCATTAGGGCACCTAGGTCAGAGCCTTGGTTGATCTCTTCCGTTATTCTCTCTCTCTCCTTATCATCCGCACGGCCACATCTCAGTTCCTGCCCTCACTATTTCTTGCCTGGTCTCTTATGATCAGTCTGTAACTGGTATCTCAGGCTCCCAGCATCATGCTCCTCAAAACTGCCCAAATGCACTAGTTAAAATGCAAATGTGACCTCTTCCTTTCCCAAAACTCTCCAGTATATCCCCATCTCCAGGAGCCCAGACCATGTGTAAGGTACCCAAGATCTCTGACTACTTAAAGCCTCCTCTGCCATCATTCTCCCAGATGCATATGGGACTCTCACAGGGCCAAAGTCTTGTGCTGCCTCCCTACTCCATCGATTTCACCCCACCACGCCCTTGCACACAATGTTCCCTCTGTCTGGAATGCCTGTCCCTGCCTTGTCTGTTTACATGTCTGCTTCTCCATTAGATTGCGAGTTCATGTTTCTACATCCAACACCTCACACATGATCTGTGAGGCCCTGCAACTCTGATCCCTGCTGGCCTCTTTACCTCATCCTACTTTGCTCCTCACTCCAACCATACAGCCTCTCTTGCCCTCCCCGACTTAGTCAGATTCCCTGCCCAATTATGCTTTCAAAGAACATGGATCTTCCCTTCACAGCACTGAATCCCATGGCACTTTTTTTTTTTTTTTTTTTTTTTTTTTTTGAGACGGAGTCTCGCTCTCTCCCCAAGGCTGGAGTGCAGTGATGTGATCTTGGCTTACTGCAAGCTCTGCCTCCCGGGTTCATGCCGTTCTCCTGCCTCAGCCTCCCAAGTAACTGGGAATACAGGTGCCCACCACCACGCCCAGCTAATTTTTTTGTATTTTTAGTACAGACAGGGTTTCACCATGCTAGCCAGGATGGTCTCAATCTCCTGACCTTGTGATCCGCCCGTCTTGGCCTTCCAAAGTGCTGGGATTACAGCTGTGAGCCACAGCACCTGGCCCCCGTGGCACTTTTACATCCATGTCAGTGACTGCAGTGAATGTGATTGTCTCCCACTAGGACATGAGCTCCATAGGAACAAGGGGTTGGGTCTGGTACTCTCTCTACATCTCTATCTATCTATCTATCTATCTATCTAGCTATCAATCATCTATCTATCTATCTATCTATCTATCTATCTATCTATCTATCTATATTTTTTTTTAAGAGGTGAGGCCAGGCGCGGTGGCTCACACCTGTAATCCCAGCACTTCGGGAGGTCAAGGTGGGTGGATCATGAGGTCAGGAGTTTGAGACCAGCTTTGCCAATATGGTGAAACTCCATCTCTACTAAAAATACAAAAATTAGCTGAGTGTGGTGGCACGCCCTGTAATCCCAGCTACTCAGGAGGCTGAGGTAGGAGAATCGCTTGAACCGGGGAGGTGGAGGTTGGAGTGAGCTGTGATCGTGCCACTGTACTCCATCCTGGGCGACAGAGTGAGGCTCCGTCTCAAAAAAAAAAAAAAAAAAAAAAAAAAAAAAAAAAAAAGATGATGTCTGGCTATGTTGCCCAGGCTGGTTCCAAACTCCTGACCTCAAGTGACCCTCCTGCCTCAGCCTCCCAAAGTGGAATTGCAAGCATGAGCCACCGTGCCTGGCCATAAATTTGTTAAGTGAATAAGAGCACACAATTCTTACAGACATTAGGAGCTACGTGATGCAGGAGACAGAACACAGCTTTATGAGCCAAACAGGCCTGGTTTTCAGTCTCACCTCTGCCACATACTATGTGACTTTGGGAAAGCTGCCAGATCTCACCTAAGGTGGATTCTTCATCTATAAACAAAAAACAATATCCACTTTGTAGGCATATACATGTGCAGAACTTAGTAGGAGCTCAAAAAATGGTAGTGTTTGGCTGGGCATGGTGGCTCATGCCTGTAACCCCAGCATTTTGAGAGGCTGAAGTGGGTGGATCATGAGGTCAGGAGTTCGAGACCAGCCTGACCAACATGGTGAAACCCCGTCTCTACCAATAATACAAAAATTAGCCAGGCATGGTGGTGCCCGGCTATAGTCCCAGCTACTTGGGTGGCTGAGATAGGAGAATTGCTTGAAGCTAGGAGGTGAAGGTTTCAGTGAGCCGAGATCGTGCCACTGCACTCCAGCCTAGTCTCTCTCTAGAGACTCTGTCTCCAAATAAATAATAAATAAATAAATAAATAAATAAATAAATGGGTAGCAATCACCCTAGGTCTTCCAGGATGCCTGCTGAATAAATACTTAATTCAACATAACTTCTTGTTTTAAAAGGTGCTTTATGATTATGAAATGTATTTTTGTCATTCTGAAATTATTTTGGATGTGGAGTCTCACATTTTAAAAATCTATTGGTTTATTCCTACTTGGCAGATGGGAAAACTGAGTTTCAAAGAAGTAAAGTGACTGTTCCAAGGCTGTACGGTTAGTGGCAGGGTTACAAATCTGGTCCAAGTCAACGACCAAGCTAATTTATTTATTTATTTAGCGGTCTCACTCTGTTGTCCGGGCTGGAGCACAGTGGCATGACGACAACTCACTGTAGCCTCAACTTCCTGTGCTCAAGCGATTCTCCCACCTCAGCCTCCCAAGTAGCTGGGACCACAGGCATGCGCCACCACACCCAGCTAATGTTTTAAAATTTTTGTAGAGACAGGGGTCTCACTTTGTTGCCCCAGCTGGTCTCAAACTCTGGCTTCAAGCAATTCTCCTGCCTTGGCCTCTCAAAGTGCTGGGATTAAAGGCATAAGCCATTGCATCCTGCCCAAGCTAATTTTTAAAAACTCAGAACTAAGTGCTGTATCTATGACAAATGGCATCCTTTAGTTACAGGGCTCCTGTACTTAAGAGGCAGGTTGGCAGAATGAGAAGTGCTGTAGGTAGGCCTGTAATCTGAAGATGCAGGTTCTGGTCCTGTTCACACTCAGGTCTCTCACGTGAAAGGCAAGAGTAAACATGAAATACTATGATTTCTTCTTATTTCATGTGCAAAGGCTAGACAAGTGTAACATCTTCATGGAATCACTTTTCTTCTGGGCTACTATAAACTTTTTTTTTTTTTTTTTTGAGACAAAGTCTCACACTCTGTCGCTCACGCTGAAGTGCAGTGGTGAAACCTCAGCTCACTTCAACCTCCACCTCCCAGGTTCAAGTGATTCTCCTGCCTCAGCCTCCTGAGTAGCTGGGACTACGGTCACGCGCCACCATGCCCAGCTAATTTTTGTGTGTTTAGTAGAGAGGGGGTTTCACTATGTTGGCCAGGTTGGTCTCAAACTCCTAATCTCAGGTGATTGCCCGCCTTGGCCTCCCAAAGTGCTGGATTACAGGCATGAGCCACTGCCCCCGGCCTACTATAAATTCTTGAAGGGCAGATGCTGTATCTTTTCCCACATTTTCCATAGCACCTATTATGCTGGTCTGAAATAAATAAAAGTGTTGAAGGAATGAAAGGTTGCCTGAGTGAATGGAAGAATGTCCTCTATTTTCTGTTTCCAGCTCCCCAGCTCCCCATCTGCCTTGGGGTGACTTGGAGAGGGGATAACTGTCATTCAGGCCTGGCCCTAGGCCAGGAAAACGGGTTTGTCATGGAAGGAAATGGAAGATGCTGCATTTACATTGGAGATTTGCTCTCAATTTCCTATCCGACTGCGAGCTTCCTGAATGAGGTATAGGAGCCTGTCATTCATTTTTGATTCCACTGCTCAGCTTCCAGGCTTGGTACCAGCTCTCAAGATGCTTTGAGATGGACTAGGCAGGAGGTCTGAGGACCAAAAGCTCAGGCTCAGATGGAGCAGAGAGAGGACAACATTCCCATCCTTAGACTGCTCTGAGAGAAAATGGGCTTGTTGGTGGAATAGAGATGGGTGGGCTGGAAATTGGATGCAGAAAAAAAGGCATATCTCCCCCCCGCCCCCACGACACCCACTCACGCCCCAATTTTGAAGGAAAACTTTCATCCTGGTGTAGGGAAAAGGCAACTTCCCCAGGATGTAATAAGGAACATTTTCAAGTTGTAAGGAACCGGAACATCTTTGTATCATTCATTCAATCAGGAAAAAAAAGATTTTTTTTTAATCCTGTCAAACCTGGATCCCTTTGTATCCATCTACTTAGAATATTCTTTTCTTCTCCTTACTCCTTTCTTCTTTTTGTTATTTTTCTTCTGCTGCTGTTATTGTTTAAAACAATTCATTTCTATATTGGAGCAAGAAACATTTCACCAGACTGTGAGGATTTGGCCCATACTGTGAAGCAAAGGGGCTTTCTAAACTCAATTTTCTTTCTTCTTTTTAAGTCACTCCCTTTCCCTGTCCCTCGGGAGAGACAACAGAAAATAATTGATCCATCATCCAGTATCAGGCCCAGGAGATTTACATGCAAATTCCTCCTCGACCCCCTTTCTCAAATTTAAAATCCTGGAAGGGAAAAAAAAAAATTCTAAAAGTAGCAGGAACCCTGCTGGCCACCACCCACCCTTCACCAGGTGAGAGATGTGGAGGGGATAACTCACCACAACCCCCCAGTCTCCTCCCGCCTCACACACGCCACCCCTCTCTGGTATGGAACTACTTAAGATTTGGGTAAAACTCCCTCTCGTCCTGGAGACGGGATCTGGAAGCCTTTTAGGGGGCGGAGGTGGAGGTGGGGAGAAAGAAGGAAAATTCCCCCAAATGTTCGTCAGGCCTAAGAAAGTCGTCCCTTCACTCAGAATTGCCCGTCACCCCCCGTCCCCCACCATTAACTTTCGATTAAGACCTCCTCCTTAGGGCAACTAAACTTTACTTTACACAATTAAGATTTGCCACAGAAGAAGCGGGAGGGAGAAGCCGCAGCTCCGGGCCATTCTCCTTCCCTTCGCTCCCAACAAGCCCCCCGCCCCTACCCTCCAGCTCCGGGCCTCCGAGTTCCTGAGTTTTCTCACTTTGAGGTGCCACCGAACACAAAGAACCATAATGGGCTCCTTTGTGCTGGCTACGGGGCAATTACGCCTCGGAGTCCTGGTCCCTTTAAGAGCCTCTTAAAGAGACAGGCTCCCATTTTCCAGAGGGTTTTTAAGGGTGTGTGGAGGGGGAGGCGAGGCGTCTACGTGTAAAGTGAAGTGAAACTTTCGCCTGGGCTCCAGAAAGAGCGGACAGAAAAGGTCTTTGTAAATTGTTAGTTTTTTTTTTTTTTTTTTAAGTCTCACTTTTAATTTTTAAATTTGAGATGTTTCATTCGATTTGAAAAATTCGACTAGGAATAGGTGGGGTTCGAGGATCGGGGGCGGGGGCAAGGGTTTAAAGAGTCCCCACCCAGGAGAGCACCTCGGGCCAGGAAGAGGAGTGAGTCAGGGTTGAGTAGTGTCCCCCGACCTCGCCTCGGCGGCTCGGGAGAAATGCCGGGCTGGACAAACAGCCCTTAATATAATAATAGCTTGTCTCTTTAAAAAGCAAAAGGCGGGGTGGGGGGGAAAGTTTTGTTGGCATCTGGTTTCTGATCTCATTATGTTGTGGTCGACCAATCCAGCCCTCGGGCCTGGTCCTCGGGTTTAAATCTGATTGGCCGAGAGCACATTTTGGGATGGTGCTTAGAGCTCGACGGGGTGGTTTCAAGGATCCCTTTTTTGGGGGGCCGAGGAGAGGGCGGGGCCGCCCGCGGGGGCCCCCTTGAAACCGACTAATTGGGATCGGAGAGGCCGAGGTGAGGGCTGGAGGAGGCACAAAGAAGTCGCTGGGTGCAGAAGGGAGGGGAGAGGGGGAGTTGAGAGGCTAGAGGAGGAGGAAGAGGAGAGAGGGCAGCGGCGCGCGGTGTCTCGGGCGGTTCAGTCCGACCGCGGCGAGCAAGCGGGCAGGCGTACCGCCCCCTCCCCCGCCCGGCCTCCCCAACTCTGCGGCCGCGAGCAAAGTTTGCGAAGAGGCGCGGGAGGCGGCGGCCGCAGCGAGGAGGCGGCGGGGAAGGAGAGCAGTCTCCGGGTTGGGGGCGGGGGCGGGGGGGCGCCGAGGAGCCGGGTGGGGGGCGGCGGCCAGCATGCGGCCCCGCAGCGCCCTGCCCCGCCTGCTGCTGCCGCTGCTGCTGCTGCCCGCTGCCGGGCCGGCCCAGTTCCACGGGGAGAAGGGCATCTCCATCCCGGACCACGGCTTCTGCCAGCCCATCTCCATCCCGCTGTGCACGGACATCGCCTACAACCAGACCATCATGCCCAACCTTCTGGGCCACACGAACCAGGAGGACGCAGGCCTGGAGGTGCACCAGTTCTATCCGCTGGTGAAGGTGCAGTGCTCGCCCGAACTGCGCTTCTTCCTGTGTTCCATGTACGCACCCGTGTGCACCGTGCTGGAACAGGCCATACCGCCGTGCCGCTCTATCTGCGAGCGCGCGCGCCAGGGCTGCGAAGCGCTCATGAACAAGTTTGGTTTTCAGTGGCCGGAGCGCCTGCGCTGCGAGCACTTCCCGCGCCACGGCGCCGAGCAGATCTGCGTGGGCCAGAACCACTCCGAGGACGGAGCGCCCGCGCTGCTCACCACCGCGCCGCCGCCGGGACTGCAGCCGGGAGCCGGGGGCACCCCGGGCGGCCCGGGCGGCGGCGGCGCTCCCCCGCGCTACGCCACGCTGGAGCACCCCTTCCACTGCCCGCGCGTCCTCAAGGTGCCATCCTATCTCAGCTACAAGTTTCTGGGCGAGCGTGATTGTGCTGCGCCCTGCGAACCCGCACGGCCCGATGGTTCCATGTTCTTCTCACAGGAGGAGACGCGTTTCGCGCGCCTCTGGATCCTCACCTGGTCGGTGCTGTGCTGCGCTTCCACCTTCTTCACTGTCACCACGTACTTGGTAGACATGCAGCGCTTCCGCTACCCAGAGCGGCCTATCATTTTTCTGTCGGGCTGCTACACCATGGTGTCGGTGGCCTACATCGCAGGCTTCGTGCTCCAGGAGCGCGTGGTGTGCAATGAGCGCTTCTCCGAGGACGGTTACCGCACGGTGGTGCAGGGCACCAAGAAGGAGGGCTGCACCATCCTCTTCATGATGCTCTACTTCTTCAGCATGGCCAGCTCCATCTGGTGGGTCATCCTGTCGCTCACCTGGTTCCTGGCAGCCGGCATGAAGTGGGGCCACGAGGCCATCGAGGCCAACTCTCAGTACTTCCACCTGGCCGCCTGGGCTGTGCCGGCCGTCAAGACCATCACTATCCTGGCCATGGGCCAGATCGACGGCGACCTGCTGAGCGGCGTGTGCTTCGTGGGCCTCAACAGCCTGGACCCGCTGCGGGGCTTCGTGCTAGCGCCGCTCTTCGTGTACCTGTTCATCGGCACGTCCTTCCTCCTGGCCGGCTTCGTGTCGCTCTTCCGCATCCGCACCATCATGAAGCACGACGGCACCAAGACCGAGAAGCTGGAGCGGCTCATGGTGCGCATCGGCGTCTTCTCTGTGCTCTACACGGTGCCCGCCACCATCGTCATCGCCTGCTACTTCTACGAGCAGGCCTTCCGCGAGCACTGGGAGCGCTCGTGGGTGAGCCAGCACTGCAAGAGCCTGGCCATCCCTTGCCCGGCGCACTACACGCCGCGCATGTCGCCCGACTTCACTGTCTACATGATCAAATACCTCATGACGCTCATCGTGGGCATCACGTCGGGCTTCTGGATCTGGTCGGGCAAGACGCTGCACTCGTGGAGGAAGTTCTACACTCGCCTCACCAACAGCCGGCACGGCGAGACCACCGTGTAAGGGGCGTCCCCAGGCCGGACCCGCGCGGCGCTTTCCTCTGCCCGGGGTGGGGCCCTACAGACTCCGTATTTTATTTTTTTAAATAAAGAACGATCGAAACCATTTCACTTTTAGGTTGCTTTTTAAATGAGAACTCTCTGCCCAGCACCCCCACAAGGTTTGTAATTAAAACTGTAAATAGTCTTTGTAAATTTAATTATATATATTTTCTATTTAAAAGAAAAAAAAAAAAAAAAAACCAGGGGTGTGGGCGCCAGGGCTGAAGAATGAGGTGTGTGTGTGTTGGGGGGTGTAGTTGGGGGGAGGGTTCTCTTTCTTAAGTGCCCTTCAAAACGCGCCCCTACTTTGGAGTTTTGTGGTGATATGGCAGGGCTGGGCCTGCTGGGAGAGGCACCCAGCCTGAGCGATGTTTTTGTTGGCTTTGAGTCGTTAGGAGTTCGTTCCATTCAACTAATATAAAAGCCAAACTTGTGAGCCTCCTCTCTGACGCTGGGCCTGTGGAAGCTGTTGGATATTTTTGAACAGGACTTGAATTCGTTTTGCTTCCTTCCCCCTTTTCTTTCCCTACTCATGTGTCCTGTCTTCTTCACTTACTCTTTGGAAAAGTCCCAACTGAGATGAAGACGTGGAAAAAAAAATCGGGGTGGGGGTGCTGGTGGGGAGAGGGCGGAGATCCGGTGAAGAATGGCTTGGGCCCCCTGGCCCCCTGGCTCCTCCCCTGCAGGCTGGAAGATCTTTCTCCTCTCTGGCTTCTCTTCTTTTCAATTCGCTGCACCAAGTGCTTCCAGTGGTCCGAAAATGCTTTTTGAAGTGTATTTTGAAAGAGCCCCCACCAACACACACGCCACCAGGAGTACTGATCCTGCCTCCCTGCATGTCTAGGGGAAGCATTCGCCTTTGAGCAGTTGTTTGCAAATTTGGGGGGTTTGAGATCTCCTAGCATCTCACCCCTTCTTTCCTTGCAGTCTGTTCACGCCCCCAGCCAAAAATCTCCGGCATTCAGGTTAGCAGTTTCTGGGTTGGTTTGTGTGCATTTTTGTTGTTGTTTGGGGCTTAATTTTTTTCAAAAAGCGATAAAGACGGGTGGGTTGGAGGGAGGGGACTGATGGGCTGGTGGGCTTTTTAGTTTTCCTTTGACAAAAAGACTGGTTTCTTTAAAACTTCTCCAGAAAAAAAATGAAAAAAAAAAAAAAAAAGGTGGTGTCTTTGCTTTAGAAGTCTCTGGACAGGCTCTTTGTGGCTATGGGGGTGGGTTGAGTGTTTACATAACATTCTATATCACAAGATTGATAGAATGTTTAAAGCAGATGTTTCTTATCTTCTCCTAACCCCCCACAAATAAAGTCAAGACTTTTTTTGTGATGGAGTCTCGCTCTGTTGCCTAGGCTGGAGTACAGTTGTGTGATCTTGGCTCACTGCAACCTCCACTGCAGCGTTTCTCCTGCCTCAGCCTCCCAAGTGGCTGGGAATGCAGGTGCACGCCACCACTCTTGGCTAATTTTTGTATTTTTAGTAGAGACAGGGTTTCACCATATTGGCCAGGCTGGTCTCGAACTCCTGACCTCGTTGTCTGCCCCTCTCGGCCTCCCAAAGTGCTGGGATTACAGGCGTGAGCCACAGTGCCTGGCCTGTCAAGACTTTTCTTAACTTCCTGAGAAGTGATGTCTAAAAGTATCCTTGCTGGTGTGAGAACTCCAGTTTCCAACACATACTATTTCTCTCAACTATTTGGAATATTTTAGAATTTTAATTCCAAAGGATTGGTTTGAATACAAGTATGCCTCATAACTCAGTTTTCACCATCTCCCGTTTCTTAACAGTGTAAATTAAAAGCTAATAATCATAATAATAAAGTGCATTTAATTATCTTCGAGAGATCTATCCTTTTAATTGCATTTAACAGGGTTGTAACATTTTATTAGTTTGACCAAACCACACCTCCTCCTCCTCTCTCCCCCTTACCTACTCGGTTGGGGGTGGGGCAGAGAAGAGTGCTCCCAGCCCTGGACCTTGCTCTCTTAGCTAAATGGTGATGGGAGAAATGGTGTCTTACCACCCTTTCTTGCCTGTCTTCGGGACAAGGGAGAAAGTAAGTTAGAACCCCCTACTTCGAAGTGTTTGCTTGTGTTAGTTTATGTTGGGGGAGGGGAACTGGAAATGTTTGGTGGTAATTGAAGTCATATGTGGGGCTTTGTTTGGAATTGTATGAAGCCTGTGGATTTCAGCAGCACCCCCTTCCAAAAATATGTAATTTCCCCCCAAATCATCTGTGTCAGTGGCTAGTTAAAGCTAGCTTTTTATCAAATGATGACAAGTGTGAGATCTCAACATGAGGTTCCCTTAATTATCAAAGAAGCAGGCGGGAGGAGGTGTCACTGCTCCCCTGGCTCCATTTGTTGCAAGATTCTAAAGGAACCCCGCAAAGGCTGCAGGAAAGAGTAAAATTACAAACAAATTGTGAGTGCCTCTCCTTGTAATAATGGTGAAAGCCAGAGAATCAGGTGGGATTTTCCAGTACCTGGTATTGAGCCCTGTGGGAAGAGGAGCTGGTCTCTGCTAAAGACTGGGGAGAGCCTCTCCCACCTATAAGCCATCCAAGATCTTGGCTCTGTGTGCTTTGGATGCATTGTCCCTGGACCCTCTTACTGAGCAACCCGCTCCTCAAAATCTCCTGCCAACATAAAGGAAGAGAGCCTGAGAAACTGACAAAATAAGTTATATGACTGAGGAGGAAGACAGATAATAAGACAATTGTATCTTTTGGAAAGAACAGATCTTAGAGATACCCTTCCCCTTCTTCAAGGGGATTAGCCAAGGGCTGAATTACCCTACTGAAAACTGTTGTGGAGGAACCCTCCTCTCCACACCCTTGTCCTGTTTCTTAAATGAAACACTCTTAGACCACAGTTTGGGGAATTTGGGGTAAGGAGGAGAAAGCATCCTGGAGGAAGACTCAGGTAAACCACCTGAGCTCACTGCCTCAAAGGGAGAGGGCACCTCAGCTCCCTTGTTCAGAAAACCCAGTTAAAAACAGGAGCTTAGAGATCTGCTTTTGGAGATTTCTAGGTCGCCCTATGAGCAGGAAAGGGTTCCCACGTTGTAAGTGAGCTGGTCCCTCCCTCTGGAAGAGCGAGGCTTTGTGTTTGCTGGAGGGTCAGGGCCAAGAAGGAAATACACTCACCTGTGGCGCCTGGGCCAGGGGCAGGTCTTAGGCCGGCTCTGCTTTCTGCCTGCTCTTCTGCCCTCCCCCAGGGCAATGCTCTGGGGTTTCAAGGTATCAGGCATTTCTCCTCCACACTCCCCTCTCTTAGTAATCAGGCTTTCCCTCCTCCCAGCCCAGACTTCCCTCCAGAAGACTTTAACGTTAGTTCCAAACTTTTTGCCCTTTAAGAAGATTTTTTTTAAGAGCTAGCTCTAGAAAAAGGCCACTAAAGTTTATCAAGACAAAATTCTTCTGAACATCCCCAAAGAATTAAGATTAGGTTCAGCTCAGCGGGATGGGGGACTGCTTTTTGTTTCAAAAGCTCTTCAGGAGGGTGGGGAGATGCTGTCCCGGGGATGCCTGCCATGGGGTCTGAGCCGGGCGAGCCCTCCCTTCTGCAGTCTCGCTACTCACTGTACCAGGGTCCCTCCTCCTCTAGAATCACTCTTCTTACCTTAAATGGATCTTAAACTGGGGGCCACTGACCATCTGAGAATCTCAAAACTCTTTGGACCTCTTCCTGGAAAAAAAAAAAGGAACAGATCTCCCATGAACATGCAATTGTGTGTAGCTAGGAAGTTTCTAGATCATCCCTCCCTGACCTCTCTCCCTACCTGCCTGCCCCCAAACTAGTTTTCGAGTCCCTGGTCTAGACATTTTTTTTTTTTTTTTTAAGACTGAGTCTCACTCTGTTGCCCGGGCGGGAGTGCTGGAGTGCAGTGGCGTGATCTCAGCTCACTGCAGCCTCTGCCCCCCGTTCCTGAGTTCAAGCAACTCTCCTGCCTCAGCCTCCTGAGTAGCTGGGATTACAGCCGCGGGCCACCACTCCCAGCTAATTTTCTTATTTTTAGTACAGTCGGGGTTTTACTACAATGGCCAGGCTGGTCTCAAACTCCTGACCTCAGGTGATCCTCCCGCCTCGGCCTCCCAAAGTGCCGGGATTACAGGCACGAGCCACTGCGCCTGGCCGGTCTAGACATTTTTTAGTCCTGATTACTAGCTACCTCTCCTTCTCTAAAGGACAGCCCTTACTTTCTCAGACTCCAGTATTCCCCGATCTCTAGTCACCTCTGCTATGGAAACAGGGTGGGGGTGAGGAGGGAAAGCCATTGGGCCTACAAAACCAGGAGTTCCCCCGAACCAGATTATTCACTCAGTTCAATCCTGCCCCTTGATCAGGTAACAAGTGATCAAGATGCAGCAGAGTGGAATATGAATGAATGAAATGTGTAGTTATGAAAAAAGGAGAGAGAGACAGACAATGTATGGCGAGCAGAGGCTTTGGCATGCTTTACCACTCACTGCAGTAGCAGCTGTGAGCACCTGTGGCATTTTTCTAACCTCTGAGTGTGTGTCCTCATCTATAAAAAGGCTGATAGTACCTGTCTGGTAACGTGAGTAGTAGACGGGACATGCATCTATAGGGCCCCCAGGCAGTAGTTCAATAAATTGTAGCACTTTTCCAATTAGAATACATTTCATTTCATTTCATTTCATGTCATTTCATTTCATTTATTTATTTTGAGACAGAGTCTTCCTCTGTCGCCCAGGCCGGAGTGCAGTGGCGCGATCTCGGCTCACTGCAAGCTCTGCCTCCCGGGTTCATGTCATTCTCTTGCCTCAGCCTCCTGAGTAGCTGGGACTACAGGCACCCACCACCTCACCTGGCTAGTTTTTTTTTTTTTTTTTTTGTATTTTTAGTAGAGATGGAGTTTCACCGTGTTAGCCAGGATGGTCTCGATTTCCTGACCTTGTGATCCGCCCACCTCAGCCTCTCAAAGTGCTGGGATTACAGGCATGAGCCACCACGCCTGGCCCCCACTTAGAATACATTTCTAAAAATAAAATCAATGGATCAAAAGATGGGCATTTCTTGACAGGAGAAATGTTACCAATAGTTTTTAAACTGTTCCCTGTCATTTAAGAGGACCACAGTCTTCCCTTCCCAGCACTTCCATATCATTTCCCCCCTCTGAAGAGGTACATCTAACTGCCCTTAGAATATGGATGATGACCTGATGACCGGTCTTAGCTGCTTCCTGCTGACAGGGGCATTGTTTTGGGGAAAGCAGCAGTCAGACTCCTCCTAGAGGTCTATCTAAGGGTTCCTAGCAAAGGGGAGCCATCATCCGAGGCTCTGATTGCCTGACCATTTGGAGTTTGGTGGCTTCTAGACACGAGAGAAGAAAACAAGTTTTATAAGGTTAAGTATGCATAAGTTAAACATATATTACACAAGGAGAGAATTTAGTGCCAAAGATTACAGAGACAAGAACTAAAATATACTAACAATATTGTACCCTGAGCTGTAAGAAATTAAACCTTGTATGGGAGCAGTTCAACTTTAGAAGAGATAACTGTTCTTGCCATATCTTTTAGCAGTTAACAGGTTCACCCTGGGAATTCTGGGGTTTGTGGACTTGCATGATGGCCATTAAAGCTTTTGCCTCTTTCCTGTATCTCCTCTCTCTTTCCTGGGCCTACCAGTCTCTATTATAAAAGATCAAGGTGGCTACTTTCAGGAGTTTCTCTAAAGTACTATCTGGTCCCAGGGCCTGTTTTGTATCTTCCTTCTGATGTCAGGAGCTGCCCGAATAATAAATTGATCCTTTAGAATTAGTTGTCCCTCGACTGAATCTGGAGATAGAGAGATGTACTTTACCAAGATCCCTCTTAGCCTCCCAGGAAGGCAGTGGGATTTTCATCAAATCCCTGGTGGATCATGGACAAGAAACAGTATAATTGAGGGGCTTGGTCCTAGTCCGATGGTATTGAAATGAATGGTACCTTCCTGAGGCCAAGCCAGTCCTTCCTATAAATCATAATTTGGCCAAACCTTTGTAGAGAGGGCTATGAGATGCTTTTCCTTCAGATTCTGAGGGTCAAAAGAATCACAATGGTTCAGGATACATTATACTCCAGAAGAGTATAAGCTGGGGGTGGTGAAGAGAACTGGTTGCCAATTCTGAAAGACAGGGAATAAAGGTGTCCCCCACTTCCTTCCTTCTTTCAGCAAATACTCAGGGTGTGATGGAGAGAGAAAGTGAGTATCTTTCCTGCAGTCTCCACCTCTTGTCCCTGAGCCCCGGTGACCTTGGCAGGTGCCAGCCATGGGTATCAATGTGGTATGTACCCATGAAGCAGGGAAAACCTGGAAAATAGGAATTAACTGCCCTCATCTACATCTCCTTTTCTCCCTCCCTTTCTTCCTTCTGTCTGCAAACTGAGTTCCCTGGGCCTGTTTGTGCCATGGAACATGGCCTCCTTCTATGTGGTGAGGGGTTCAGTCATCAGGAATTGGTTCTGCCCATTTACACCATGCCTGTTGCCTGGCTTTGGATCCCTCGGATCTGGTTTTTCTCTCTAGGGCCTCAGCCTGAAGCTTGGAATCTAGTTTGGCATTGAAAAGTTGGTTTAGAGGCTGTTTGTATCTGTTTAGAGTATCTCAAATGTGCCCTGCTGAATTTGCAGTTCTCAGCCAGCAGGGGTCGCTCCTCCATTAATTTCCCTATCAGAAACATTGTTGGGATGGGGGAACCCTCTCACTGAGAAAAGGAAAAAAAGAAAAACAGTTAAAGGCCAAAAAGGGGAGGATTCTGGGAGAAGAACCCCTTGGTCACTGCAAGTGGGCCCCCTAATCCTTATATCTTTCCGCTAGTTGATACTGGGTTAAATTCTTTGGTCAGGGGAGGAAAGGTTTCATTGGCACAGCTGGCAAGAAGAGCCCATCCGTTTGTCCTGTGGGGTCTTGGCTACCACCTCGGCTTTCTCCCGCCCCCTCTTGGTTGTTGGGCTTGGTCTTTGCCTGCTGCGAGCACGCTGGTGCCTGAGCTGGGAGGGGAAAGGGTGAAGAAAGGGGCCTGAGCCATGCCTGTGACTGTCAAGGTAAAGGCATACATGGCACCTCTGGGAAAAGTTGGTCTGATTGGCACATTTCAAACAGTGTGAGAGCAGCTGGGCGCGGTGGCTCACGCCTGTAATCCCAGCACTTTGGGAGGCCGAGGAGGGCAGATCACGAGGTCAGGGGTTGGAGACCAGCCTGACCAACATGGTGAAACCCGGTCTCTACTAAAAATACAAAAATTAGCCTGGCTGGGCGTGGTGGCGCCGTGCCTGTAATCTCAGCTACTCAGGAGGCTGAGGCAGGAGAATCATTTGAACCTGGGAAGCGGAGGTTGCTGTAAGCCAAGATTGCACAACTGCACTCCAGCCTGGGTGACAGAGTGAGACTCCGTCTCAAAAGAAAAAAAACAACAACAACAAAAAAAGAGAAATGAGGCCCAGAGCCCAGAAAGACACTGCCTGAAGCTCACAGCTAATTGCAGAATTGGAGCTCAAACTCAGCTTTTAGTCTATATGCTTTTTTTTAGACTAATTTTTTTTAGAGGAAGGTACAAGAGTTCCCCTATCCACCCCCCCCAAACATACATAACCTTCCCCATTGTCAACATCCCTCACCAGAGGAGTACTTTTTTTTTTTAGATGGAGCCTTGCTCTGTCGCCCAGGCTGGAGTGCAGAGGCACGATCTTAGCTCACTGCAACCTCTGCCTCCCTGGTTCAAGAGATTCTCCTGACTTAGCCTCCCAAGTAGCTGGGATTACAGGCACCCACTACCATGCTTAGCTAATTTTTGTATTTTTAGTAGAGATAGGGTTTTACCATATTGGCCAGGGTGGTCACGAACTCCTGACCTCAGGTGATCCATTTGCCTCGGCCTCCCAAAGTGCTGGGATTACAGGCATGAGCCACTGCACCTGGCCACCAGAGGAGTACATTTGTTACCACTGATAAACCTACATTGATACATCGTTAACAATCAAAGTCCACAGTTTACATTAAGGTTCACTGTTGGTGTTGTACTTTTTTGTTTGTTTGTTTGTTTTTGATACAGGGTCTCACTTTGTCACCCAGGCTAGAGTGCAGTGGTACCATCTCAGCTCACTGCAGCCTTGACCTCCTGGGCTTAAGGGATCCTCCCACCTCAGCCCCCCAAGTAGCTAGGACTACAGGTGTGTGGCACCGCAGCTGGCTAAGTTTTTTGTGTTTTTTTTTTTTTTAGTAGAGATAGGGTTTCGCCATATTGCCCAGGCTGGTTTAGAACTCCCGAGCTCAAGTGATCTGCCTGGCTTGGCCTCCCAAAGTGCTAGGATTACAGGTTTGAGCCACCGTGCCTGGCTTTGTGTTGTACTTTCTATAATGTATAATGACATATATCCAACATTAAAGTATCACACAGACTATTTTCGCTGACCTAAATGTCCTCTATGCTCTACCTGTTCATCCCTCCCAGCCCCACCAACCCCAGCAACCAGTGATCTTTTTACTGTCTCCACAGTTTTGCCTTTTCCAGAATATCATAGAGTTGGAATCATACTATATGTAGCCTTTTCAGATGGACTTCCTTGACTTAGCAATATGCATTTCAGATTCCTCCACGTGTTTTCATGATTTGATAGCACATTTCCTTTTAGAACTGAATAATGTCTGGCTATTCCACAGTTTTTCAAAGCAGGTTCATTGTGCCCTGTCTACCAACTTGCTTGAGTTTGATGAAACAGAAAACCCACAAACCCAAACAAGCTACACGAAAAAGACTTTTTACTTACAGATAGGCAGCAAGGGATGGCAGTAGCCTAGGATTGATTCAGCCAGTCCCCCGAGGCTCAGGAAAGTTGCCTGGGGTGGGTGGAGTCTTGTCAGTTTATGTCCTGCTTACATCGCAAGCAAACTGCCCTGGGTTTTGTATCCTAGGGACAACAGGACTTGCTGGGCTGAAGTGTTGAAGGACTTCCTTCTTTCCTTCCTTCCTTCCTTCCTTCCTTCCTTCCTTCCTTCCTTCCTTCCTTCCTTCCTTCCTTCCTTCCTTTCTCTTTCTTTCTTTTTTTTAACGGACATTCTATTTCTAGGAGGGTCTGGAATAGAGCTCAGGCTGTTCTGTCCAGTCCCTCCTTATCCCAGGATGCTGCATTCCCAGAACATTCTACAGTTATTCTTGAATACTACAAGTGAGAATGGGGGGAGAACTGGGTGGCCCAAGGCCACCCAGAGAACTGTCTGGTAAGTTTATTTATCTATTCACCTATCGAAGGGCATCTTGGTTGCTCCTAAGCTTTGGTAATTATAAAGCTGCTATAATCATCCATGCACAGGACTTAGTGTAGACATATATATATATATATATATATATATATTTTTTTTTTTTTTTTTTTTTTTTTGAGACAAAGTCTTGCTCTTATTCCCCAGGCTGGAGTGCAATGGCATGATCTGGGCTCACTGCAACCTCCGCCTCTCAGGTTCAAGCGATTCTCCTGTCTCAGTCTGCTGAGTAGCTGGGATTACAGGCACCTGCCACCACACCCAGCTAATTTTTGTATTTTTAGTAAAGATGTCATTTTACCATGTTGGCCAGGCTGGTCTCGAACTCCCGACCTCAGGTGATCCGCCCGTCTCGGCCTCCCAAAGTGCTGGGATTACAGGCATGAGCCACCATGCCGGGCTTGTAGACATAAATTTTTAACACATATGGGTAAATACCAAGGTACTTGATTGCTGGATTGTATGGTAAATGTTTACTGTTGTAAGAAACTGCCAAACTATCTTCCAAAGTGGTTGTACCATGTTGCATTCCCACCAACAATGAATGAGGGTTTCTGTTATTCTACATCCTCCACAGTATTTGGTATTGTCAGTATTTCAGATTTGGGTCATTCCAACAGATGCATAGTAGTATTTCATTGTTTGAATTTGCCTTTCCCCGATGACATAGGATGTAGAGGTCTTTTCACATCCTTACCTTCCATCTGTATGTCTTTGGTGAGATGTCTGTTAGAGTCTTTGGTCCATTTTTTTTTTTTTTTTTTTTTTTTTTTTTGAGACGGAGTCTTGCTCACTGCAAGCTCTGCCTCCCAGGTTCACACTATTCTCCTGCCTCAGCCTCCTAAGCAGCTGGGACTAGGGCGCCCACCACCACGCCCGGCTAATTTTTTGTGTTTTTAGTAGAGACAGGGTTTCACCGTGTTAGCCAGGATGGTCTCAATCTCCTGACCTCGTGATCCACCCGCCTTGGCCTCCCAAAGTGCTGGGATTACAAGCATGAGCCACTGTGCCCGGCCTGATACATTTTTTAATTGTGTTATTTGATTTCTTATTGTTGAGTTTTAAGAGTTCTTGGCTGGGCATGGTGGCTCATATCTGTAATCCCAACACTTTAGGAGGCCAAGGCAGGAGGATTTCTTGAGCCCAGGAATTTGAGGCTAGTCTGGGCAACATAGCAAAAAAAAATTTAAAAATTAGCCGGGCATGGTGGCACATGTCTATAGTCCCAGCTACTCTGGGGGACTGAAGCAGGAGGACTACTGAGCCCAGGGAGATAAAGGTTGCAGTGAGCCATGATCATGTCACTGTACTTCAGCCTGGGTGACAATGCAAGATCATATCTGAAATAAATAAATAAATAAATAAATAAATAAATAAATAAATAGTGGCTGGGCACAATGACTCACGCCTGTAATCTCAGCATTTTAGGAAGCTGAGGCAGTCAGATCACTTGAGGTCAGGAGTTTGAGATCAGCCTGGCCAACATGGCGAAACCTCGTCTCTACCAAAAGTATAAAAAATTAGCTGGGCGTGGTGGCATGCACCTGTAATCCCAGCTACTCGGGAGGCTGAAGCATGAGAATGGCTTGAATCTGGGAGGAGGAGGTTGCCGTGAGCCAAGATCGTGCCACTGTACCCAGCCTGGGCGACAGAGCAAGACTCCATCTCAAAAAAAATAAAAAATCAGAAACATTTTAAAAGATTTCTTTCTTTGTATATTTTGAAGAACAGTACTTTATCAGATGTGTATTTTGCAAATGTTTTCTCCCAGTCTGTGGCTTGTCTTCTCATTCTCTTGACAATGTCTTTCTCCATATGCCTTCACACACTCATTAGCAGAGTTTTCCAAACTGCAATATGTAATCCATTAGTGAGTTGCAAAATCAATTAGTGAGATGTAACTAGCACTAAAAAAAATTAGAACAGAATGGAATAGAAAAGATCATAGTGCAGCACCAATGGGAAGGGTAAGTAATGTCTGGAAAAACTTTGTTTTCCACTTACATGATTATATAAGTGCATGTGACCTGGATCATACATAAAATGTATAGGTTATAATTTTTTTTTTTTTTTTGAGATGGAGTTTCGCTCCTGTTGCCCAGGCTGGAGTGCAATGGCACGATCTTGGCTCACTGCAATCTCCACCTCCTGGGTTCAAATGATTCTCCTGCCTCAGCTTCCCAAGTAGCTGGGATTATAGGCGTGCATCATCATGCTTGGCTAATTTTGTATTTTTAGTAGAGAAGGGGTTTCACCATTGGTCAGGCTGGTCTTGAATTCCTGACCTCAGGTGATCTACCTGCCTTGGCCTCCCAAAGTGCTAGCATTATAGACGTGAGCCATTGCGCCTGGCCTTTATAATTTTTTAAAGTCTAAAAACTGCTACTCTAAAGGGACATCTACTCTGTCCTCAGGTTCTCATACTCTAATAAGTCAAAAAAAGAATAAAGGTATACGAACTAATTAAAGAACACTTTGAAAATATTACAGAATATGTCAGTCTGTACCAATTTTATTTCTGTTCTCAGGGAATGCAGAGGTAAATGACTGATTGGTAAATTAGAGAAGACTTGGCTCCCACAAAATCCCCACTGGCCTCCTTTAAAACTTTAAAACTCTTAGTTGTCCTGCTTGGGTTGAGGCCTTTATCAGATCTCAAGCTTTTGATAACAAGGAGTACTTTTTTTTTTTTTTTTTTTTTTTTAAGACAGGGCCTCTCTCTGTCACCCAGGCTGGAGTACAGTGGTGCTGTAATCTCGAACTCCTGGGCTCAAGTGATCCTCCTGCCTCAGCCTCCTGAGTAGCTAGGATTATAGGTGTGTGCCACAACACCTGGCTAATTTTTTTGTTTTGTAGAGACAAGGTCTCGCTATGTCACCCAAGCTGGTCTCGAACTCTTGGCCTCGAACAATCCTCTCGGCCTTCCAAAGCATTGGAATTACAGGTGCGAGCCATGACAGCCAGCATTTGGCCATTTAGAACACTTTGTCGTGAGCTCTTGGACCTGGCCAGCTCCAAATGTTATCCCTTCCTGCTCCTTCTCCCTGCCTTCTCACCCTAGAGAGATACGCGGGCTGATTCCATTCCCAAAGGAGTGACCGAATGATTCTTGGATTCAGAGCAGCATAGGAATAAATACTAGGAATATGTTCTTTACATCTCTGGCTAGGCAAAAAATACATACATACATGTGTGTGTGTGTGTGTGTGTGTGTATGTATTTATATCCGAGGTGGGCAGATCACAAGGTCAGGAGTTCGAGACCAGCCTGACCAATGTGGTTTCGCTCTTGCTGCCCAGGCTGGAGTGCAATGCATGATCTCCAATCACTGCAACCTCTGCCTCCCAGGTTCAAGTGGTTCTCCTGCCTCAGCCTCCCAAGTAGCTGGGATTACAGGCATGCACCACCACGCCCAACTAATTTTGTATTTTTAATAGAGATGGGGTTTCACTGTGTTGGTCAAACTAGTCTTGAACTCCTGACCTCAGGTGATCTGCCCACCTCGGCCTCCCAAAGTACTGGGCTTACAGGCGTAATACTGGGATTACACCCAGCCATAATAATATTTTTTTTGTTTTTTTTTTTTTTTTGAGACGGAGTCTCGCTCTGTTGCCCGGGCTGGAGTGCAGTGGCCGGATCTCAGCTCACTGCAAACTCCGCCTCCCAGGTTTACGCCATTCTTCTGCCTCAGCCTCCCGAGTAGCTGGGACTACAGGCGTCCGCCACCTCGCCCGGCTAGTTTTTTGTATTTTTTTTTTACTAGAGACGGGGTTTCACAGTGTTAGCCAGGATGGTCTTGATCTCCTGACCTCGTGATCCGCCCATCTCGGCCTCCCAAAGTGCTGAGATTACAGGCTTCAGCCACCGCGCCCGGCCCATAATCATATTTTTAAAGCTACATTCAAGTTATAAGGAACACATGCCCTGAGGCAGGTCTGGCTCTAATTGGGAAATTGAGACCTCTTGACTTATAAAATTTTGGGCTCCATTCTTGCTGCTTATATCTATTTCTGGGACTTGCTGGCCTGAGGACCCCACCCCTAATGTTCAGCCCTCTGCCTGGTGCCTGGCCTGTTGCTTTCCAGTCTCCCAGTCTGGATCCCTGCTCCCTGACCCTTGATTTCCTAGGCCATACCTCGACTATCTCCCCACCGTCAGCTACCTGCCAGGGATCCTGGGTCCCTGGATTTGACCTCTTGCTTGCTTACCCCATGGTTCATGCATGCTACTCCTTCTGTCCTTTACTTTCTGTGATTTCTTGTTCTCCCAACCTACTCAGCTGCACTGCCCGCCCGCCCTTAACTCTGGCTCCTCCTACCACTATGTTCTTGTTATTCCTCAGCTTCTGGGGTGACTCTTCCTGCTTCACCCTTGCTTCATGTTGCTGATGCTTAGCTCCAAACTGACAAGTTAAGAGGGTGAGGCCGGACATGGTGGCTCACACCTGTAATCCCAGCACTTTGGGAGGTGCATCACGAGGTGGGTGCATCACGAGGTCAGGAGTTCGAGACCAGCCTGACCAACGTGGTGAAACCCCGTCTCTACTAAAAATACAAAAATTAGCTGGTCGTGGTGGCAGGCGCCTGTAATCCCAGCTACTCGGGAGGCTGAGGCAGGAGAATCGCTTGAATCCACGAGGCGGAGATTGTAGTGAGCCGAGATCGTGGCATTGCACTCCAGGCTGGGCGACAGAGCGAGACTCCATCTCAAAGAAAAACAAAAGAAAAAGAAAAAGAGGGTGAGATAACCATTCACCAAGTACCCTGACTTCATTTGTCACTCTCCAAGAGTCACTTAGTGTCCTTACTGGGCTGTGGCTGCAGGACATTGCCCATCTCTCATAGCCTCGATTCCCTCCACAACAGCCAATCATCAATAGAAAGAATTTCGGGTCGATTGTCTTGAGTGCAACAAAACTGCTAAATCACAGCTCCCCTGGACCCAGCACTTTGCATGGGAGGAAAGTGGAACCAGGATGGTTCTTTCCTGTAGCCATTCACATGGCATCGAAGGAGGAAAGGTATAACAAGCCATTTTGTCCATTTGGAACAATTACTTCAAACTGCTCCCACCAAGACCAGAATGCTTCCATGATGTCTGTGAGCAGGCACCAGTTAGGAGGTTATTATAATAATCTGGGATGTAAGGACAAGAACCTGAACTGGAGAGACAGCAGTGAACAGAGAAAGCAAGAGACAGAAACAAGGTATTTTCATGAAAAAGAGCAATACCACTTGGAAACTAAATAGCTAGCGGGAAGGAAAGAAAGGGAGAGAAGGATTAATCAATGCCAAGGCCATTGTTGGATATAATCAAGTTATCTCCAGTTGGATGACCCCATGGAGAGCTACAACCAACGAATCTAAAACTTAATAGATTTAGACCACCTATTACATTCCGTGGTTCTATCACTCCCTCAGCCATCTGCATTTGAAACTTTTAATGGTCTTTGATTCTACTCATGTGCTCTTTCTTTTCTTTTCTTTTTTTTGAGATGGAGTCTTGCTCTGTCACCCAGGCAGGAGTGCAGTGGTGTGATTTTGCTCACTGCAACCTGTGCCTCCCAGGTTCAAGCGATTCTCCTGTCTTAGCTTCCTGAGTAGCCGGGACTACAGGTGTGCACCACTGCACCTGGCTAATTTTTATATTTTTAGCAGAGACAGGGTTTTACCATGTTGGCCAGGCTGGTCTCGAACTCCTGACTTCAAATGATCCGCCTGCCTTGCAAGCGTTGGGATTACAGGTGTGAGCCACTGCGCCCGGCCCATTTGTTCTTTCTTAATTCCAGTAAATCACCAAATCCTACTCATGTTTCCTTTAAAAATGTCTCTTAAAATGCGCCCTATTCTTTTATTCCTAGTGCTCCTACACTGGTTTAGGGTCTCAGAGCTTCCAGCCAGCACTCTTGTCTTAGTTCTGCCTTCAGTCTTTTCTGCTTCAATCCATGCCACACACAGCTGCCACATAATCTTTCCAAAACACCACTTTAAACATGCTAACTCACTGCCAAAAAAAAAAAAAAAAAAAAAAATACACCCATGACTTCTGTCATGTGGGAAATTATCTTGCTGCAATAATAGCCTCCAAGTTCATGACCACAGAGCTATCCCTGAGGTCACACAACAGAAAGCCTCCTAGACAAAGCTAAAATGCTTGAACCACATGGTTTATTAAATCAACTTAAAACACAGAGCAAGATGCAAGGGAAAAGGGATGGGGCTATTTAACCAAGTTAGGGTAGGGTGCAAGCTAGGTGGAAGGACCATACTACCTGAATCTAGGGTGTACGGGTTCATCTGTTCTGTATCTTTTTCTATTGCATCTCCTTCCCTGATGATGATGTTACAAGGGTCAGAGTTGACATTTAAGCAAGGGTACCCACAGATAGATGTCCTGGTCCAATGACACACACTTGCTTTTTTAGACAGAGGAACAAGTTTTCAGGGCCATAGCCGTAGCTTGCTAATTAGCCTGATGAGCAGTCACAATTATATTTGTATATCTTGAGCAGAGGGCACATGGGCCAGAATAAATGTCACCAATAGGTTGAATTAAAACCTCGTGTGGGAGGAGGAAGAGCATCAGAAAGAATAGCTCATGGATGCTGGGCTTAATACCTAAGTGATGGGATGATCTGCACAGCAAACCACCATGGCACACTTTTTTTTTTTTTTTTTTTTTTTGAGACGGAGTCTTGCTCTGTCCCCCAGGCTGGAGTGCAGTGGCCGGATCTCAGCTCACTGCAAGCTCCGCCTCCCAGGTTCACGCCATTCTCCTGCCTCAGCCTCCCAAGTAGCTGGGACTACAGGCACCCGCCACCACGCCCGGCTAGTTTTTTGTATTTTTTAGTGGAGACGGGGTTTCACCGTGTTAGCCAGGATGGTCTCGATCTCCTGACCTCATGATCCGCCCGTCTCGGCCTCCCAAAGTACTGGGATTACAGGCTTGAGCCACCGCTCCCGGCCCACCATGGCACACTTTTACCTATGTAACAAACCTGCACATCCTGCATACATCCCCCTGAACTCAAAAGTTGGAAATTAAAACACACACACACACACACGCAAAGCCCTCATGAGAGGGGCCAGGTGCTGTGGCTCACACCTGGAATTCCAGCACTTTGGGAGGCCAAGGCAGGAGATTGCTTTGAGTTTACGAGTTCAAGACCAGCATGGGCGACACAGAAAAACCCCATCTCTACCAAAAATACAAAAAACAATTTAGCCAAGAGTGATGGCGCATGCCTGTAGTCCTAGCCACTTGGGAGGCTAGTAAGGCAAAGGTTGCAGTGAGCTGGCCTGGAAGGCAGAGGTTGCAGTGAGCTGGCCTGGAAGGTAGAGGTTGCAGTGAGCTGAGATCGCACCATTGCACTTCAGCTTGGACAACAGAGCCAGACTTTGTCTCAAAAAACAAAACCTTATGAGAGGTGATGGATATGCTAATTACCCTGATTTGATGGTTACACAATGTGTATATGTATCAAAACATCACACTGTACCACATAAATATGTACAATTATTATGTGTCAATTAAAAACAAAATAAAACTTATATTTTAAAAACATCATGGGCCAGGTGCGGTGGCTCATACCTGTAATTCCAGCACTTTGGGAAACTGAGCAGGCAGATTGCTTGAGCCCAGGAGTTTGAGACCAGCTTGGGCAACATGGCAAAACCCTATCTCTACTAAAAATACAAAAATTGGCTGGGCCTGGTGGCGCATGCCTGTAGTCACAGCTACTTGGGAGGCTGAAGTGGAAGGATCGCTTAAGCCTGGGAGGCAGAGGTTGCAGTGAGTCATGATTGCACCACTGCACTCCAGCCTGGGCGACAGAGCAAGACCTTGTCTCAAAACAAAAACAAAAGCAGGCCGGGTGTGGTGGCTCACACCTGTAATCCCAGCACTTTGGGAAGCTGAGGTGGGCAGATCACGAGATCAGGAGATCGAGACCATTCTGGCTAATACAGTGAAACCTGTCTCTACTAAAAATACAAAAAGTTAGCTGGGCGTGGTGGCGGGCGCCTGTAATCCCAGCTATGCTGGAGGCTGAGGCAGGGGAATCGCTTAAACCTGGGAGGCAGAGGTTGCAGTGAGCCAAGATCGCGCCACTGCGCCCCATCTAAAACAAAAACAAAAACAAAATCACATGAATATTGAGTGCTCATATATATTTAGTGTCTCCTGAATATTAGTGCGTTTGGTATATTTAGTGCTTTCCATGCCTTATGCATGTTTAGGATATTAGGAATATTTAGTACCTTTTGTGCATTTAGTACACCATGGCTATTCAGTACTCAGGTGCCTCATGAATATTAGGCATCTCTTGGCCCTTTCTATGTTTAACACACAAATGCTCTACTCGCTAACTATTTAACACACCCTTCTGCCTATGTCTAACAAACACTTTGTTGAAACATCTTAAAATGTTTCACCCATGTTTTCCAAACTACATGCTTACTTATCTTTTCTAACAGGACTGAATATTCTCAGGGTAAATTTACATTACCATCTTCTCTTTGCCACATAAACTAAGCTCCTGATCTACTCCCTCTTGCCTCAAATTGCTTCCTCCTGCAATCTTTTCAATCTCAGAAGTGGCATTTTTTTTTTTTTTTTTTTTTTTTTTTTTTTTTTTTTGAGACGGAGTCTCGCTCTGTCACCCAGGCTGGAGTGCTGTGGCCGGATCTCAGCTCACTGCAAGCTCCACCTCCCGGGTTCACGCCATTCTCCTGCCTCAGCCTCCCGAGTAGCTGGGACCACAGGCGCCCGCCACCTCGCCTGGCTAGTTTTTTGTAGTTTTTAGTAGAGACGGGGTTTCACCGTGTTAGCCAGGATGGTCTCGATCTCCTGACCTCGTGATCCGCCCGTCTCGGCCTCCCAAAGTGCTGGGATTACAGGCTTGAGCCACCGCGCCCGGCCAGAAGTGGCATTTCTTGATCTCAGAGTCAACCTTGTCTTCAAACACTCTTAACTATCCTCATACCCAATTCAGCCACATCTCACACTTCTATTCCTAAAATAGACTTTCATGTACTTCTCCCTGTCTCCACTACCACCCAGTCCAAGCCACCACCAGCCTTCTGAGATAACTGGAATTTGCTTCTGTCTCTGCTCTTGGCCACTTCAATCCTGTTCCACACAGCAGCCCAGAATGCTGTTTCTCCAACATCAGTTGAATCCCCTGCTTATAACTGTTCGGTAATTTCCCACTGTACTTGGGATCAAATCCGAAGTTCTTAATTTTGGTGCATGAGAGTCTGTGTTACCTCTCTAGCCTCATCTCAGCACCCTTCTTCTTGTTGTTCTTTTTATTTCTTTTCTTTTTTTTTTTTTTTTTTTTTTTTTTTGAGACAGAGTCTTGCTCTGTCGCCCAGCCTGGAGTGCAGTGGCGTGATATCGGCTCACTGCAACCTCTGCCTCCTGGGTTCAAGCGATTCTCCTGCCTCAGCCTCCTGAGTAGCTGAGACTACAGGCGCCCACCACCACGCCCAACAAGTTTTTGTATTTTCGGTAGAGACAGGTTTTCACCATGTTGGCCAGGATAGTCTCGATCTCGTGACTTCAGGGGATCCGCCTGCCTTGGCCTCCCAAAGTGCTGGGATTATAGATGTGAGCCACCGCGCCCGGCCTTAGCACCCTTCTTGCCTTTGTAATACTTCACATTATCTTTAGTTTCTTCCTTATGGCTTTTGCAAATTCAGTTTTGTTTTGCTTTTTTTTTTTTTTTTTTTTTTTGAGATGGAGTCTTGCTCTGTCGCCCAGGCTAGAGCGCAGTGGCGCCATCTCAGCTCACTGCAACCTCCGCCTCCCGGGTTCAAGTGATTCTTGTGCCTCAGCCTCCCGTGTAGCTGAGATTACAGTCATGTGCCACCATGCCCAGCTAATTTTTGTATTTTTAGTAGAGACGGGGTTTCACCATGTTGGCCAGGCTGGTCTCGAACTCTTGGCCTCAGGTGATCTCCCCACCTCAGCTTCCCAAAGTGCTGGGATTACAGGTGTGAGCCACCGCGCCCGGCCTTGTTTTGCTTTATTTTTATTTTTAAGAGACAGAGTCTTTCCCTGTCACCCAGGCTGGAGTGTAGTAGTGAGATCAAAGCTCACTGTAACCTTGAACTCCTGGGTTCAAGGGAGCCCCTCGCCTCAGCCACCTGAGTAGCTAGGACTACAGGTGCTCGCCACCACACTAGCTATTTATTTATTTTTAGAGATGGGGTCTTGCTGTGTTGCCCAGTGTGGCCTCAAATTTCTGGCCTCAAGGAATCGTCTTGCCTCAGTCTCCCAAACTTGTGGCAAGTTATTTAGCCGCTCTGATTCTCAACATTTCTCGTTTATGAGATGGTGATGGAGGCAAGTGCCTCACAAGTTGCCGTGAGGATCCAGTAAGATTAGGCCCTGGAAAGCCCCTGGCAGGTAACTGACAAAAGCGTTCAGTAAACCCTCATTCCTGCTCACTGCTTTCGGGGCCAGCACATTTCCTCTACTCTTCTCCGCCTGCCCTGCACCTCATTATTCCCAACTTCAGTAGGTCCCTCAAGGACTACTTCAGGGAGCCCTGTTCAGCAGCCCAGCCGCTGATGAATGCCCATGCCTCAAACTCCTTAGCTGCTCATTTCCAGTTTGTGGAATGTACTATGGTGAGTGTTTTCTATTTATTTGTTTAAATCTTTCATGCATCTGTCCTGTTTCTTTAACTAGATCCCAAACACCTTTGGCAAGAGGTTTCCCATCTGACAACTCGTATTCCTCCTAGTACCTGGCTCAGTGCCCTACGGAGAGATGTTCAACTTAGATCCAACTAATGTGTGAGTGCCAACAGGATACCAGGCACTGTGCTTGGCCTCCACGTTAATTATCACCTAACTTCATTTTTCATGATAATCCTGCCAGGTAAGTATTGCTATGCCTGTTGTGAAAACGGAGGTTCAGAGATTTAGTCATTTGCTTAAGGGCACCCAGTGAACAAACAGTAGCCTTTTAACTCTCTGGTTTATAGCCTGGTACATAGTAGATACTCAATAAATACTTGTTAGTGCTGTTTCTATTACACCACGTTGCCTTTTTGGGGGAATAGTTATTCGTAGGGAAGATGATAATTATCATCATGTTCTCAATTCTTACCCACCACAGCACCCCCCACAAGAGCTTGGCTGAAAATCTCCTATCCTTGATCCTGTGCCCTAAAGTTCTTCCAGGGTCCTGCAACCCTAATTCTCATTTCCTATTGTTCTAATTCAGTTTCCTATTAGTGCCACATCTCTTTGCTAAGTTCTCTTAGAGCATGAAGCAGGATACTCATCTGTCTCCCCACAGACCCCGTCCTCTACATCTTTCTTCTAAAGCTTCTCTTCCTCATGGTCCCCCTTCCTCTGTTCTCCATCTATCCCTGCTTTAATTCAGGTTGTTAATTCAGGTCGCACCCTGTTGGAGGAATCTCCATGGCATTCTCTGCTTCTGCTGCTGCTTCTTCTTCTGATGATGATGATAATGATGATGAGAGGAAGTCTTGCTCTGTCACCCAGGCTGGAATGCAGTGGTGCGATCACAGCTCACTGCATCCTCAAACTCCTGGGCTCAAGCGATCCTCCCGCCTCAGCCTCCCAAGTAGCTGGGACTACAGACAGTCATGTGCCACCATGTCAGGATAATTTTTTGCTTTTTGTAGAGATAGGGTCTCTCCATATTGCCCAGGATGGACTTAAAGTCCTGAGCTCAATTAGGAAATAACACCCCTACCTGGGAATGCCCTCTAAACTGTAGCACTTACGTCTAGGAGGTGCCTAGAGTTCTTTGAGGGGTGTTTGGGCAAGTGATGTCCCCTCTCCTGGCCTGAATTTCCTCACATGTAAAATGGTACTGCTTGTTAACATCTATCAAGCCCTATGTAAGGTATGTAAGGTACATTAGCATTGCATGTATGATGAAAAGTCAGTCATAGCAGATGCTTACACAGCATCTATTGTTTGCCACACACAATGCCAAGTGCTTTATATATATTTATTCACTTAATCCTCACAACAACCCTATGAAAATATTATTAACCCTATTTCACAGGTGAAAAACAGAGGTCTCCAAATTAAGTAATTCACCCTAGATCACCCTGGACAGCAGTGAAGCTGGGTTTCAAATTCTGGTAGTTCTGAGCTCCAGAGTCCCTGTCTTAACCACTGCCCTATTCTTCCTCTTATTACCTCATAAAATGAGGGGGGCTAGTTAAAAATAATCCCCTAGCATTTTTATAGCACTTTTCTAATTCTAAAGCACTGTTCACATTCTGTGCCCTATTTGATCTTCACAACAACCCTAAGGGAAGGCATTATTAGCCCAATTTATGGGGCAAGAACTGAGACTTATTAGAAGGGTCATGTGTTCAAGGGCTCACAGCCAACAAAGACAGATGCAGTACTCAAATCCAGGACCATCCATTCCCACTGCCCCTTCTGCTATGCCTCGGATCTCAGACGCCAAATGATACTTTCTGTCCTTTCTTTTTTCTTTTTCTTTTTCTTTTTTGAGACAATGTCTCACTCGGTTGCTCAGGCTGGAGTGCAGTGGCGATCACAGCTCACTGCAGCCTCGAACTCCTGGGCTCAAGCAGTCCTTCTGCCTCGATCCTCCAAAGCGCTGGGACCACAGGCGCACACCAGGGTACCCAGCTCATCCTGTGCTTTCTAAGGCTCTTGCAGCTCCAGCATCGTACCCTATTCTTTTCCTCTGCCTTTCTTTAAAGAGGATGCAGTGTTCCCTCAAAGAATCCCCCACCCTGGCTGGGTGCAGTGGCTCACACCTGTAATCCCAGCACTTTGGGAGGCCAAGGCAGGCGGATCACCTGAGGTCGGGAGTTTGAGACTAGCCTGGCCAACATGGAGAAACCCTGTCTCTACTGAAAATACAAAATTAGCCGGGCGTGGTGGCTCATACCTATAATCCCAGCTACTTGGGAGGCTGAGGCAGGAGAATCGCTTGAACCCAGGAGGCCGAGGTTGTAGTGAGCCAAGATCAAGCCATTGCACTCCAGCCTGGGCAACAAGAGCGAAACTCTGTCTCAAAAAAAAAAAAAAAAAAAATCCCCCACCCCGTCACCTCCGCCCCAACCCTGCACAGCGCATGCTCACAAACGGCAGCAGGGGGTGCTGTAGATGAACACACAGGCACTGCCAGGCAGGCACCCTGTTGGAGGAATCTCCATGGCATTTGCTGCTGCTGCTGATGATGATTATTATTAGACAGGGTCTCACTACGTTGCCCACGCTGGAATGCAGTGGTGTGATCACAGCTCACTGCATCCTCAAACTCCTGGGCTCAGGCGATCCTCCCACCTCAGCCTCCCAAGTAGCTGAGACTACAGACAGGTATGTGCCACCACGCTGGGCTAAGTTTTCACTTTTTGTAGAGATGGGGTCTCACCATGTTGCCGAGGATGGACTCAAACTCCTGAGCTCAAGCAATCTGCCTGCCTCAGCCTCCCAAAGTGCTAAGATTACAGGTGTGAGCCACTGCGGATGTTTTTTTAGCAAGTACCACTTGTACGTAGTATAAAATTTAAAAGGTACAAATGAATATGCAATGTACCTGCCTCCCAGCTACCCATTCCCCTTCCTGGAGCAAGCTGAGAAAGTTTTGTAGTGTTTCATTCTAGAGACAGTTTATTCTTTTATAAGCAAGTATGTATTGTTTTCCATAACAAGTATGTATAGTTAGCATACAAACATGCACACATTATTTTTTGTGCCTCACACAAATGATATACTATATACACTATTCTTCCCCTAGCTTTTTAAAAGTAATTTATCTTGCAGATTAGTCCGTATCATAATTCATAATATTTAATTGAATGGTTAACTATAATCAATTTTACCAGCCCTCTATTTTCTAATCCTGTACAATTACAAGCAAAACTGCAATAAATACATTTCTCCCTAGATCGCTTTGCACGTGTGCATTTCTGCAGGGTAAATCCCCAGAAGTGGACCTGCTTGCCTGAAATGGCATGCATTTGTAATATTGATCAATACTGCTAAATCACCTTGCACAGAAGCTACCCATTTACAGTGGAAGTCGGGGGGCACACAAGTCTGTTTCCTACACCCTCACCAACTCAGAAGTTTATCGAGCTTTCTGATCTTTGCCTATCCCCTAGGTAAAAGATGGTTTCTCACTGCAGTTTTGATTGCATTTCTCTTTTGAGTGCTTCCTGATTTCTGAGATTCATTAATACATTCCATAAATAATTAGCAGGTACCTCCAGGCACTGTGTTGGGGTAAACTCCTCCACCTGTCCCTGGTCCGACTTTCTGTGTCATTTCCTGCCTGCCCTGTACTGTCTTGCCTTGTTGCATCCTTTAGGAAGGCATTTTCATGGCTTGGCCATCCTCAGCAAGTCAAGGAGGGGTGACCTCACTTGACCTCTTGTAGAGGGTTAGGAGTGAGGAGCATGTGGGTTTTTTTGTGTGTCTCTTTTGTTCTTGTTTTTACTGTTTCTTTGTTTCTCAGTAATAATTTCTGTAACCCAATTAAGCAAAGCTGAGAGATGGGGCACAGGTGTTTTCGTTTGTTTGTTTGTTTTTCTAGAGACAGGGTCTCACTCTGTCACCCAGGCTGGAATGCAGTGCCACAATCATAGCTCATGCAACCTCAACCTCCTGGGCTCATGCCATCCTCCTACCTTGGCCTCCCAAAGTGTTGGGATTGTGGATGTGAGCCCCTGCACCTGGCCGAGGCACATAGGTCTTGTGGTCAGAGTTACCCCTGAGTCCAAGGGCTTCCCAGACTCACCCAGTCGTGTGGGCCAGTCAGTGCTTCTGTCTTCTCATCCTAACCCTCTGGGATGTCAGGAGGGTGGACAAAGAGCAGGTAGCTGGACACTTGGCTGTGTTCAGCAGATGTTGTTTGCTTCATGACTGGCAAGTTGAAACTTCCTCAGATTAGGTGCCAGCTAAACATAAAATACGTTTGCTAGCAGTGCTGTTTAGATTAAAGTGAGACCAAGAAAAAGCTAGGGTTCCTGTTCCCTTCTGTGTGGGAAACCTTTGCAGGTTCCTTTGCAGTGCAGAGCACTTCACCTTGACAGGAGGGAGTCCTGGCCCACCGTGCAGAGTAACTGCTTGCTCACCTGCCTGCTCCATAAACCTGTGATCAACGTGAGGCTCACACCTTGTTGAGGCCTCCTCAGAATAAGGGCAGAATCAACAGCTGGGAATTTTGAATGACTCTCTTCCCAGTTCCAGTTCCCAAGAATGCCAACCTGAAGGAGCCCACATCTTTCTTTGGCAGCTTAACTAATGTAATGAGACCTGCAGTTCATCCACCGCCTGTAGTTTTCCTCCTGAAGCGCGCTTCTAATCCAGTCACTTGTAGAGGTTCCCTGTGGCCTACTAAATGAAGTGCAAATTCCTTAGCTTGGAATTTAAAGGCCTCCATGATATGGCTGTGGTCTACATTCCCAGTCCCTTTTTCCACTACCTCACGCTCCAGACTGACTCACTCAGTGTTTCCCGTGTCCCCGCGTTCTCACCCTGTGCCTTCGCCCCAGCCTTCCTTTCTCTGCCCAGAACACGTGCCTCTGCTCCCCTGCCATGGCAGATGTCCTCCTCTCTCTTTCTTTTCCCAGCCATGCTTTGTTTAGAAAGTAAGGATAATGAGGTTTTCCTTTTTAAGAAAAATATAGGCTGGGCGTGGTGGCTCATGCCTGTAACCCCAGCACTGTGGGAGGCCGAGGTGGATGGATCACCTGAGGTCAGGAGTTCGAGACCAGCCTGGCCAACATGGTGAAACCCTGTCTCTAGCAAAAATACAAAAATTAGCCAGGCGTGGTGGTGGATGCCTGTAATCCCAGCTACTCAGGAGGCGGAGGCAGGAGAATTGCTTGAACCCAGGAGGCGCAGCTTATAGTGAGCTGAGCTGCACTCCAGCCTGGGAGACAGAGTCTTTTAAAATATATATATATGTATATATAAATTTCCCATATCCTTCAGGGTCTTTCTCAAAGGTAACTGGCCCACAGCTGCCTGCTCATCCCCCCTCTCAGGGAATGATCTCTTTCCTGGCCTGGCTCCCACTCAGGTTTTGTTTCTGCACCTCTCATGTCTCAAGTCCCCTGTATCTTGCATCCTCGTTCCTGCCCCACCCCAGTGAGTGCTGGAGAGCCAAACTGGCGTCCCTCATCTTTGCGCTGCCTACCGCTGATGAGTATCAGTCAGTGGTCTGATCTGAGTCACTCTGAAATTGGAGAATCCTCCCCTGCTGCCACCTCCTCTTTCCGCTTTGAGCATGAGAAATGGGAAGAGTTTGGAACCTGTCACTGCAACCGCTGCTGCCACCCCTTCAGGTCCTTCCCTACAAGGGGTGCCCTTTTAACTCAGAGCCTCCCCTCTAAAGTCAGGAGATGAGGTCAACCCTGAACTCCACCCTATGTCCCACCCCCCAGCCAACACAAACACCACAGAGATCAGTGGGGACCTGTGCTCAAGGCTTGGAACGAAACTTTCCCGTTTCCTCTTTTCCTGAGGTAGGTACCACGGTTACGTGTTGGCTGGAACATTTGTTCACTTTGAGTTCTTGGAATGAATGCAGCCAGAAAAGGGAGAAATGGAAAGCCATCTCTTCCCCTGTGGCCCTGGTCTCTCCTGCATGAGCAGATAGGCATGGTCACCTCTCTGCTAATGGCATGTGTGGTATTAGATGGTGATGTATGCACTGGCGAGGCTGGAGGAAGGCAACCTGGTCCTTCTCCAGGGCTTTCTTCTGGCACCTTCTGCAGAGCAAAGAGTGGGACCTTGGAGTTAGAACACCTGAGTCTTACTTTTTACTCCACCATTCATTCAATAGCAGATGTCCTTGACCAAGCTCCTTAATCCCTCTCAGCCTAAAAATAGAAAATAGTTGTATTTTCTCTACCTTCTACATGCACTTTTCTGAACATCAAAAGAGAAAATGTACGTGAGAGTGTTATGCAAATTATTATTATTATTAATGTTACTTTTAGACAGAGCCTTGCTTTGTCTCCCAAGCTGGAGTGCAACATCACGATCTCGGTTACTGCAACCTCCGCCTCCTAGGTTCAAGTGATTCTCCTGCCTCAGCCTCCCAAGTAGCTGGGGCTACAGGCACGCACCACCCAGCCTGGCTAATTTTTTGTATTTTTACTAGAGAGGGGGTTTTACCATATTGGCCAGGCTGGTCTCAAACTCCTGACCTCAGGTGATCCTCTCACCTCAGCCTCCCAAAGTGCTGGGATTACAGGCCTGAGCCACCATGTCTGACCACAAATTATATACATATTTTTGAGACAGAGTCTCACTCTGTCGCCAGGCTGGAGTGCAGTGGTGCAATCTTGGCTCACTGCAACCTCCGCCTCCCGGGTTCACGCCATTCTCCCGCCTCAACTTTCCAAGTAACTGGGACTACAGGCGCACACCACCATGCCCAGCTAATTTTTGTATTTTTAGTATAGACTGGGTTTCATCATGTTGGCCAGGATGGTCTTGATCTGTTGACCTCGTGATCTGCCCACCTCGGCCTCCCAAAGTGCTGGGATTATAGGTGTGAGTCACTGCACCCGGCCTGCAAATTATATTTTTAAATGTTATTTATATCCTGCCTTTTGTGGAATGAATTCACAGAGGCTTAAAAAGATAACTAAGATGTAAAGATAGCATAAATTAAAAGTGGGAGTAAATGAAAAAGAAAAAAAGAACAAGGCACAATGTGTCAGAAATGAGGTTAAATGCGTGCCTTGTTTGCTGTAGGTAGATTTCAACATTGCTGGTAAACTGTAAAGTGTTTTCTGAATCAGTGGAAGGGGTGACTGCAACCTCTGCGTCCCGGGTTCAAGTGATTCTCCTGCCTCAGCCTCCCAAGTAGAAGGGGTGACTTGGGGTGGTGGCATTTCAGGGTATCTGGCATAAAGATTGAAGGCTTATAGCAGGGCTGATAAATTCTGGATAAGCCCTGGATCTCCATGGGCAGGGACTGGTCCCAGCCTCACCCTCTACATAGATGCCACTGCTCTAATCCAAACCAGATCCACTTGAACCTGGAGGCAGCCAGGTCCTGCTACCCATCGTATCCGTCCCCCCCACCCACCACATACACCCAGCACTACTTGCTTCTGGGGAAAGACTTATCCACTTTCCACTCAGGTACTCTTTTAGAAAACGTTTATTGATGCGTGTGTGTGTGTGTGTGTGTGTGTAGTGTGTAGTGTGTATACTATACATACCATAAAGTCCACTTTTTTTTTTGAGACAGAGTCTTGCTCTGTCCCCCAGGCTGGAGTGCAGTGGCGCGATCTTGGCTCACTGCAAGCTCCGCCTCCTGGGTTCACGCCATTCTCCTGCCTCAGCCTCCCGAGTAGCTGGGACTACAGGCGCCCACCACCACACCCGGCTAATTTTTTTTTTTTTTTTTTTTGTATTTTTAGTAGAGACGGGGTTTCACCGTGTTAGCCAGGGTGGTCTCGATCTCCTGACCTCATGATCCGCCCGCCTTGGCCTCCCAAAGTGCTGGGATTACAGGCTTGAGCCACTGTGCCCAGCTTTTTTTTTTTTTTAAGAGACAGCGTCTCACTCTATTGCCCAGGCTGGAATAAAGTGGTGCAATCACAACAAACTGCAGCTCGACCTCACAGACTCAAGCCATCCTCCTGCCTCAGCCTCCCAAGTCGCTGGGACCATAGGTTCATGCCACCATGCCCAGCTAATTAAAAAATTTTTTTTTTTTTTTTGTAGAGACAGGGTCTCCCTATATTGTCCAGGCTGGTCTCAAACTCCTGGATTCAAGTGACCTCCTGCCTTGGCCTCCTAAAGTGCTGAGATTCAGGCATAAGCCACTGCTGCATCCAGCCTAGTTCACTCTTTTAAAGGGTACAATTCAGGCCAGGCATGGTGGCTACGCCTGTAATCCCAGCACTTAGGGAGGCTGAGGTGGGCAGATTGCTTGAGCCCAGAAGTTGGAGACCAGCCTGGCCATCATGGGGAAATCTTATCTCAATAATAATAATAATAATAATAATAATAATAATAATAATAAAAATGTACAGTTCAATGGTTTTTGGTATATAAATACTCTTAACCTCTTATGGGGTTTTTTCATTTTTGCTTTTGTTTTTTTTTTTGAGACGAAATCTCACTCTGTCACCAGGCTGCAGTGCAGTGGTGCGATCTTGGCTCACTGCAACCTCCACCTCCTGGGTTCAAGCCTCTTCTGCCTCAGCCTCCCAAGTAGCTAAGACCACAGGCACCCACCACCACGGTCACCTAATTTTTGTATTTTTAGTAGAGAGAGGGTTTCACCATGTTGGCTAGGCTTGATCTCGAACTCCTGACCTCAGGTGATCCGCTTGTCTGGGCCTCCCAAAGTGCTGGGATTGCAGGTGTGAGCCACTGTGCCCTGCCTTTAACCTCTTGTGTTGAATGCCATACCAATCCACCCTTCTTTGCCACACAGACCTCCTTGGTTCCTTTTCCTTTGGTGTCCTCCTGCCCCGATTCTTTTTTTCTTTTTTTGAGACAGAGTCTCGCTGTGTTGCCAGGCTAGAGCGTAGTGGCGCAATCTTGGCTCACTGCAACCTCCACCTCCTGGGTTCAAGCGATTCTCCTGCCTCAGCCTCCCGAGTAGCTGGGACTACAGGCGCTTGCCACCACACCCAGATAATTTTTGTATTTTTAGTAGAGGCAAAACCCTGTCTCTACTAAAAATACAAAAAATTAGCCAGGCTTGGTGGCAGATCCCTGTAATCCCAGCTACTCGGGAGGCTGAGGCAGGAGAATTGCTTGAACCCGGGAGGCGAAGGTTGCAGTGAGCCGAGATTGCGCCATTGTACTCCAGACAGAGCGAGACTGTGTCTCAATAAATAAATAAATAAATCATAGATAATAAAATAAAATAAAAACAGTAGAATTGTGGAGAGAAAGCTGAGAGGGAAGGAGGAGAGGGAATGAGAAGAGAGGGATGTGAGTGCCTCAAGGTCGAGGAACAGCCTTCAGCAAGGGAAGAAAATAACCCCGGAGCTTGGGTTTGGGTCCCCACGGTGGGTCAGCAGAGAACAGGGTCCTGGACACGGTGTTTCACTGTGTTAGCCACGATGGTCTCAATCTCTTGACCTCGTGATCCACCTGCCTTGGCCTCCCAAGGTGCTGGGATTATAGGCGTGAGCCACCGCACCTGGCCCTGATTCTTAACTCCCTAAGAGTTCTGGGCATAAAAGTTGCCCCATATTTCCAACATTTTGCACCTCTGACCCATCGCTTTAGCTGGGTTCCCCATGAGATTGCCTATGCTGAAAAAAATAAAATAAAATAACTGGATCTGGGGCCGGTGGGAATGCACAGAATGCCACCAGTGTGACCTCCACATTTGTGAGCTTGAGGACACCCAGTGAGAATCCAGGCTGAGAGAGGCCATGGGCATGACCAGCCAGGGAGCTGTAGCACTTGACAGATAACATTGTTAGACTGTGACTCACTCCCTGCAGTCTGGAAAGCTCAACCTCTCTGCTTGGCCTTCCCTGGAGGGCCACTCAGACCACGCAACCCTCTGAGCTCCAGGTCAGGCAGGCAGAGCGGGGGCCTCTTAATTTCAGAACTGGACTGTTTCCTGCCCCTTCACCCCACATTGAGAATTCCACATGTTAAAAGGTTATATGTTGGGAGCCTGCAGGGAGAAAAAAAAACTTGTCCCCTTTGTGCTTTCCAAGAGAGAAGCAGAAGCCATGGGAGCTCCTGACCCTGTCCAGGACCCTGTCCTCTGCTGACCCACCGTGGGGACCCAAACCCAAGCTCCGGGGTTATTTTCTTCCCTTGCTGAAGGCTGTTCCTTGACCTTGAGGCACTCACATCCCTCTCTTCTCATTCCCTCTCCTCCTTCCCTCTCAGCTTTCTCTCCACAATTCTACTGTTTTTATTTTATTTTATTATCTATGATTTATTTATTTATTTATTGAGACACAGTCTCGCTCTGTCTGGAGTACAATGGCGCAATCTCGGCTCACTGCAACCTTCGCCTCCCGGGTTCAAGCAATTCTCCTGTCTCAGCCTCCAAAGTAGCTGGGATTACAGGGATCTGCCACCAAGCCTGGCTAATTTTTTGTATTTTTAGTAGAGATGGGGTTTTGCCATGTTGGCCAGGCTAGTCACAAACTCCCGACCTCAGACTAGTCACGAACACCAGCCTCGGCCTCTCAAAGTGCTGAGATTACAGGCGTGAGCCACCGCGCCCAGACTTTATTTTTATTTTTATTTTGAGACACGGTCTTGCCCTATTGCCCAGGCTGGAGTGGAGTGGTGTGAACATAGCTCACTGTAACCTTGACCTCGTAGGCTCAAACGATCCTCCCACCTCAGCCTTTCAGGTAGCTGGAACTACAGGTACACGCCACGATGCCTGGCTAATTACTTTTTCAATTTTGTAGAGATGGGGTCTCACTGTATTGCCCAGGCTGGTCTTGAACTCCTGGGCTCAAGCAATCCTCCCACCTCAGCCTCCCAAAATGTTGGGATTACAGGCGTGAGCCATGGCACCCAGCATTCTACTGTTTCCCATCAACCACATCAGCCCATCAAATCTTTCACAATACAAGAAGGGTGGGCAGGGAGGGGGAAGAGTCTTCCTTTTCCATCTTACTCCTTTTTCTTCTTTGGATTCCCTCTATTTTGGATGCCCGTAGAAGTCTGAAACGCAAATAAGGCTGTCCCACTCTGAAGGCACAGGGAGGGGCTGCTGAATTATTACCCTCTAAATTCTAGCATGTCACACAGTTCTGGTCTCCGTGCATTCTTGGAAGATGCAAGGACCTGACTGTAATGTTGTGCAGGGGAGACAGAGTTTGGTCTCTGGGAACCCCCAATCTGGTGCAGGAACTTAGACTAAAGCAATGGAAGACTGACAGAGCAATATGGTCACAATTGCAAATCCTTTAAAATGCTGGCGCTACAGAGAATGATCAGCATGGTGGCATGACTGTCCAGAAGCAAGTTTTGAACCATTCTGAATCATGGAAGTCCCAGGATCCTTTATTTAAAAAAAAAAAAAAAAAAAGTGTATACAGACAGGGTCTTGCTATGTTGTCCAGGCTGGCCTTGATCTCCTGGTCTCAAGCGATCCTTCTGCCTTAGCCTCTCAAGGTGCTGGGATTACAGGCATGAGCCCCTGCACCTGGCCACCCACCCAGATTTCTTGAAACAGTATTTTCTCTTCTGTGGGATTAGCCAAGGGCATCTGGAGAAGCAATGAGAACTACCTCCTTTGAGGGGAGAGCGGCCACTTGCACACAGGCTGGGACACTGTCTCATAGCTAGTAATGACGTTGGTGTGGTCATTTTTCCCAGCTACACAAGCACAAGTCACTTACCACTCACAACCACCCTGTAGGGCGTGTGGCTATGATCACCCCCACTTTCTAAGTGAGGTTCTGAGAAATGAAATCACTGGCAGCTGGCTCACTGATTTGGGATGAAGCCCAGGTCTTCTGAACATAAGTCTAGTGGTTATTCTGCTATGCTGCTTGGTCACCCATAAGGCTGGTGTCTAGAGTCATTACTGATTCTCCAAGTCCCCACTATCTGCCCCATCCTTGACCCACGCAAGTGCCCTGTTCAGTGTTTTGAGGGAAGGCAGAAAGACTCATGCTCAGGACTCAGGCTTCCCAGGCTCCTCATGCTATTCCTAGACTTGGTTTGACACCTCTCTTCCCCTATCCTGCCTACACCTCCCACCCATACCCTCCTAGCCCCAGCTGACTTAGAGGCAGGGAGAGGGAGGCAAGGCCAGAAGGCTTTTGTTTTTCAGCGATGGAGAGATGGCTGAAATCCTGGCATCTCCCGCAGAAGACAGAGGCAGCTCTGGATTTCCTGTTGCTCTCAACACGGGCCAGATAATTGGAGACAGATTTTGGACTTGGGTTGGGAGGTGAAGTTTGAAATACAGTCCTCAGGCCTCCTGTGAGTCCATGTGTGTGCGTACACACTGCTTAGTTGGGGGTTTCTTTTTTATTACGTATATGTGTGTCTGAATGTGTGTGTGTGCAGATTCTTGTGTTGGAGACAGTGTGTGTATTGTGTCTAGTGTGTGCATGTGTGCTTGTGTGGTACCTGCGCTCCTTGTACATCTTTAGTGTTTAAGACTGCATGTATATGTACGTGTGAGAAAGTATGTAAGTGTGTGTCTGGGGCTCTGTGAGTGGCTCCCTTGTTTTGCTTAATTTTTTTTCCTTTGTGAGATTCAGTCTGGCTTGGAGAGTCCCCACCAGTCCTTTCAGGATCTTATTACTCACGACTTGGTGATTAAATGTAATATAATAATTAAGATTTAAAAAAAAAAAAAAAGGCAGGAAGGCAGATGGCCTTCCGGGAGATAACATGAGGGGTAGAAAGCAGCCAGAGTGCCTTGAGAGCAGACGGCGAAGAGTGAAGGGGACCTGCAGGGCAGAGGGGCTCTTTTAGGAGGCACAGACAAGGCCCCAGTTTTCCCCCATGTCTCTAATGTAAAAAGGCAACACGCACTTCCACAGCAGTTCAGCTGCCTCTACCCTTGAAGGTTGGGCAGGGGAGGGACTCCTATTGCCTTCCTGCCTGAATCTCGACCCTGGAAGGGGAATCAAGCCCCCTTCTTCTAAAGGCCTCCGTGCACGTTCATTAATGCGAATTTTGCTACAAATGACATGCAGACCAGTTAGGAGGTAGTCTTCATCATAACAACAACCACAGCTAGCCATGGTGTACCTGCTGCACGTCAGACTCCCAGCTGGGCACCTGACATGTGTTTTTGTATCTGTGTGTGTGTGCGTGCGTGTGTAAAATCACTCATAAGCTGGTTATTACCTTTTTGCAGAGGAAACTGAGACTTATGATAGATGAGTAAGGACTTCAACCCTTCATGATTCCCCACAAGTGATGGTTCATTTGTTCATCCAACAAACATGTATTGAATACATTTATTTATTTATTTATTTATTTATTTATTTATTTATTTATTTTGAGACAGGGTCTGGCTCTGTTACCCAGGCTGGTGTCCAGTGACATGATCTTGACTCACTGCAAACTCCACCTCCCAGGCTCAAACGATTCTCCCACCTCAGCCTCCTGAATAGCTGAGACTACATGCATGCGCCACTATGCTCGACTAATTTTTTTTTTTTTTTTTTTTTTTTTTTTTTTTTTTTTTGTAGAGACAGGGTTTTGCCATGTTGCCCAGTCTGGTCTCGAACTCCTGAGCTCAAGCCATGGACTACCTCGGCCTCCCAAAGTGCTGGAATTACAGGTGTAAGCCACTGTGCCTGGCCCCCATGTATTGAATACCTATCTGCTCAGGCACTACGCTAGATATGGGGGACGGAGAGATGAACAAGACATAGTTCCTGCCCTCACAGATTCCACTCTCTAAGGAGGAATTGATGGTGTACACCTGCAGTCCCAGCTACTCGGGAAGCTGAGGTGGGAGGATCATTTGAGCCCGGGAGGTCGAGGCTGCAGTGAGCCATGATGGTACCTGCTCCAGCCTGGGCGACAGGGTGAGAGAGCAAGAGAGAGAGAGAGAGGAAAAAGAGAGACAGAGGACACAGGGAGGGAGGGAAGAAGGGAGGAAAGGAGGAAGGGAGGAAAGGAGGAAAGAAGGAAGAAAGGAAGGGAGGGAGGGAGGGAAGGAAGGAAGGAAAGAGGTTGAAGTTCTTCTTCCTGTTTAGTCAGGGCAGACCATTCCCAGTGCCAGTGCAGTGGTGGCTGTTATGGGGCTGAGGACTTTTTGGACTGGGGCAAGATTTACTCCCCAGATTAGCTGTTCCTCATAAAGAAATTTCCGGTGAGGACTGGATGGGGAGGAGAAGACATGGCATAAGTGGAGGGGGATAGATTTGTGTTCTGGGGGCTTGAGGGCTGAGGGGAGGAGAGGACACAGCAGTGACCTGCTTGCCCACTCATCCGCTTTGTAGCCTGGCATTGGCTGGGAGGACACGGTGTCCTCAGATGGTCCAGTCCTCCGGCAGGAGGAAGAATCACGACAGGGAGCTGCCCATGCCCTTGCCTCTCCAGATGGGTCTCTGAGAGCCCAGGGTGGTGGGTTGGGGAGGGTGGTGTGGGGGTAGCGCCCCCCTCTTCTTCTGACTCAGTTCCCCAGGGCAGCTGCTACCGCTGCAGCCTTCCTGGCCTAAATCGCTTCCAGCTTGTTTAGTCGAAACCCTTGGCCCCAACATCAAAGTCCCTTTGGAGTTTCTGGAGGTTGCTGTTCTTATATGGTGTTTATTTCAGAGACGGTTCTGTTGTCACTGGCTGCGTGGGGTGGGGCAGGAGGGGCTTCGGAGGCCCTTGGGTTTCAGAGACACCAGGTTAGGAGGGTAGAGGGACAATTTCCATGGCAACGGCCCCCACGACACTATCTCCCCACTGCCCCTACCTGAGGCATAGGTGCACAGAAAGGGAGGTTGTCTTCTTCCCTGCTCAAGGCCTCAGACAGGAGCTTCTATTCCCTTCAAATGTATGCCAGACATTTTAGTCTGGGCTCCCAGGGGTCAAGGCCATGCCACCCCCTGCCCTCCCATCCCAGCCCTCATCTTAGAACCTATGAGCTCACTCCAAGCAGACAGCTCTCCATCTCCACGCATCAGCTTAGCCCTCCAAGCCTGGGCCAGGTCCCAGCTCCTTCACCTGCATGCCCCTCCTTCAAAAAGGCCTTTTCTCCCTCTTCTTTTACTCTGATTAGCTGGATGCCTACTCGGGCTATTGGAATTTCCATTTGGCTCTGGAATCTGCACCTTTTTGCCTCTGAGTTTGCAGGTTCCAGCAGGTCCCCTCCTTCCTGCAGCTTGTTCCTCAGTGCCTAGCACAGGGGAGAGCACAGAGAAGAGGGGCTGCTCTGTTCAGGTTGAGGCGGATAGGCTGACAGCGAGGAGGAGCTTGGGTGGAGGCAGAGCTCCTGGGAGTCTCCCCAAGAAAAACTGCAGTAGATGAAGAAGCAGCCACCTCTAGGTCTCAGCCATTGTCTAGAACAAGAACGAACAAAGGAAAGAGACACAGGGAAAGGAGGAGAGAGCGAGCGAGGAAGGGATGAGGATGTGTATGTGTAACAGGCCCAGGTTACAACCTGGCTTACAAAAAGCTTACAACCATGATCTACAGCGACAGACGCCTTCCGGACTGACTGTTCACTTTCCTGAGCGTTCCTAGGAGACAGAGGGGCTCTCCGGACTCTCCTCAACCTTTCTACCCTCCCCCCACCACCTCATCTGCCTCTGATTTTTACTCCTATCATCTTCCTGGGCTATGCCCTTCTTTCCCCCTTAACTATCTATTTGCTTTCTCAATGTCGCCAGACAAAGGGAACTTCTAGTGAACCAGTGGCCACCTTTTTTTTTTTTTTTTTTGAGACAAATTCTCACTCTGTTGCCCAGACTGGAGTGCAATGGTGGATCTCGGCTCACTGCAACCTGCGCCTTCTGGGTTCAAGTGATTCTCTTGCCTCAGCTTCCTGAGTAGCTGGGATTACAGGCAACTGCCACCACACCTGGCTAATTTTTGTATTTTTAGTAGCAACAGGATTTCACCATGCTGGCCAGGCTGGTCTCAAACTCCCAACCTCAGGCGATCCGCCTGCCTCGGCTTCTCAAAGTGCTGGGATTACAGGTGTGAGCCACCACGCCGGGCCCAGTGGCCACCTTTTAACCTCCCCCATTGGATAATACTTTAGAGTTGCTTGTTAAAAATAGGAGCCCAGCTAGGAGAGGTGGAGTTAAGACAAGGAGTAGACTCAGCTATTGTCCCTGCCATGGGACAATGAGAAAGGCTCTGAGCCTGAGCCTCCCACACTTTTTGCACACACTGAGACCCAAGAGGTCGGCCTTTAAAGGGAGCTCCCATCTAGGAACCTGGCCAGACAAGGTTGAGCGCCCTGTTGTGTGGACTCTTCCATGGGGGAGCCTAACTGGGGGCCCCCTGTAAGATGTGGGAGTTCAGAATCCCTGAACGTAGGGCCCCTGTCTTCAAACCAGTATCTCTAATGCCCTAAGGAGCTGACCTCCTGATTAAGCGGAAATGCAGTTTTGAGCCACCCTCTCGCAGGGTGGCCCCTTGGCTCAGTTGTACAGCAGGTGCCTCTCTCTGCAGCCCAATTCCTCACTCTATGCCCACCCCACCTTAGCAGACTGCTCATTAGTTAGTAATGTTACTATGGCTGCAGCTGGTGATTAAAACCATTGGTTGGACTGAGGGTTAACGATCAACATCCCTGGCATGGTTGCTAATCCCTTGGAAATATGTTTGTAATAATCATAGGGGAGGAGGTCAGGGTGGGTGGTCCTGGGAGCTGGGATCCAGTTGTCTCCTGTTGGACCCCGCAGCCCTCCGTTCCTGTGGTTTCTCCTGGGCAAGCACTCTGGGGTGTGTTGGGGCTGGGCAACCACTTGGGGAGACTGGCCAATGCCTCAGCAGACAGAGGTGGTGCCTGGTGCACAGCTGCCTCTGCTGGCAGGACAGGGACAGGGTTGTGCCAAGTGTGAGGCTGGGGTGGTTAACTGAAGTGCCCAGGGTCAGGAGGCTTTAGCTACACGGAGGGATAATTCTGAGCCCCGTACTTCTCACTCCTGTGCCAAATGCCCAGGGAGGAAGTGTGGATTCCAAGGGTCTGTTCGAGGCTTCCCCATTCTCTCTTCGTGTGTGTGTGTGTGTGTGTGTGTGTGTGTGTGTGTGACAGAGCTGCACTCTTGTTGCCCAGGTTGCAGTGCAATGGTGTGATCTTGGCTCACTGCAACCTCCGCCTCCCGGGTTCAAGCGATTCTCCTGCCTCAGCCTCCCAAGTAGCTGGGATTACAGGCATGCGCCACCACGCCCGGCTAATTTTGTATTTTTGGTAGAGACGGGGTTTCTCCATGTTGGTCAGGCTGGTCTTGAATTCCTGAGCTCAAGTGATCTGCCCGCCTCAGCCTCCCAAAGTGTTGGGATTACAGGCGTGAGCCACCATGCCTGGCGCCTCATTCTCTCTTCTTAGAAGAGCCTCAAGTTGGAAGGCACCCATTTCCACTGCCTTAAGTTCCTCGCCCTCCACTCCTGACTGTCCCATTCAATCATTTAATTTATATCATGCCTCTAGTAATATATAGTTAAAATTGATATATTAATAATAATTTCCACTAAGGAATGTGTGACAACTCACCTGCCAAATCGAATTTTAAAAATAAATAAATAATATGGTAGACTCTCACCTGGAACCACGGAGAATGTCAAAGAGAAGAAAAGGAAGGTTCTGACTGTGCCAGAAATCCTTAAGAAAAGGAATTTCTCGAGCTGAAGATCAAGTGCCTGAGAAAAACATTTGCCCAGAAGACACTTCAAAAGGCAGGGAGTGGGCCCTGCGCAGTGGCTCACGCCTGTAATCCCAGCACTTTGGGGGGCCAAGGCAAGTGGATCACGAGGTTGAGAGTTCAAGACCAGCTTGGCCAACATGGTGAAACCCTGTCTCTACTAAGAATACGAAAATTAGCCGGGCATGGTGGCACGTGCCTGTAATCCCAGCTACTCAGGAGGCTGAGGCAGGAGAATGGTTTGATCCCAGGAGGCATGGGCTACAGTAAACTAAGATCACACCACTGAATTCCAGCCTGGGCAACAGAGTAAGACCCCGTTGCAGAAAAAAAAAAAATCTAAAAGGCAAGGAAGGGTTGGGTATAGTGGCTCATGCCTGTAATCCCAGCACTTTGGGAGGCCAAGGTGGGCAGATCATCTAAGGAGTTCAAGACCAGCCTGGCCAACATAGTGAAACCCCATCTCTACTAAAAATAAAAAATTAGATGGGTGTGGTGGTGCGTGCCTATAATCCCAGCTACTCAGGAGGCTGAGGCAGGAGAATCGTTTGAACTTGAGAATCACTTGAGATCACACCACTGTACTCCAGCCTGAGTAACAGAGTGAGACTCCATCTCAAGAGAAGAAGAAGAAGAAGGAGGAGGAAGAGGAGGAGGAGGAGGAGGGGGAGGGAAGGAAGGAAGGGGGAGGAGGAGGAGGAGGAGGAGGAGAAAGAGAAGGAGGAGAAGATTGCCGTGACAGATAACACTTTACTGCTTGATTTATTGGTAAATGTGGCATTACCTGCATGAAGGATCTGAGTCATGAGATGTATATTGTTAAAAAACAAAAACAAAAATGCTTCAAAGAAGCAAATAACTTCCCAGGGCTATTCAAATTATCTTCCCAACAAGGTGGAATGAAGAAGAAGACTACACATTTTGTAGACAGTAGAGATACTAGTAACAGGGAAGACCAGATTAACAGGCTCATTAGAAGGATGAACTGGGAAGGGGTCCACCACGATCATTTTTGTCATTCAGTCGGCTAATAAACAGTTACTGCTTTCCAATTGAAATATATATCTGTATGTATATACATATACGGCACATAATACATGTAAGTTATATATTAATACATTATGAGTTATGATGCAATCATGGTTAACATTTTATGGACTTCCTACTTTGTCAGACCTTTTCTATACCTTGCTTCTTGTGTTCACAACACCCTGTCAAGCAGGGCTTATTGTCCCATTTTATTTAGTTTTATTTCATTTCATTTCACTTTTTGAGATGGAGTCTCACTCTGTCACCTAGGCTGGAGTGTATTATCCTATTTTATATATGAGAAGTCTGAGACTCAGAGACGTTAACTTGCTCAATCACACAGCTAATAGGAGGCAAGGCCAGCAGCAACCCTAGGTCTCAGGCTAACTTCAAACCCATTCTTGTCCAAGCTTGATACCATAGGGAACATGAAGAATAAAAGAACACATAGTCAGTGCTATCAAAACACGTATCACCCAGCACCCCGGACATGGCGCACACATGCTAATAGTTAAATAACAGCACAGCATTGCGTTTGGGGGGCTGTTACCAGGCAGTGTGGGCGATGGCTCAGGGAGTGGGACTGGCAGTAAATGTCACAGGCTTGGAGGAAGAAGGCCACCAAGGCCAGCAGGGATCACTGATAACCTCACAGAAGAAGGGGACTTAAAGGCTGGGCTGGGTTGGCAGTGGTGGGAAGAGCAGGAGCAGAGGTTCACGGTGCACACAGCTGTGAACCCATCAAATTGGCTCATTCCATCCTGACAACTTCTGTCCCCCACTCCCCAACCCTGTAAACGGGCCTGCCTTTAACATTTGAGGACTTGGGGCAAGAGTACACATAAGAGGCCTCAAACAAAATTTCTAAATATTCAAAACGTATAAATCAAGGAAACAAACTGTTAAATAAAAATGTATTCTATCCTCTTACCTTGACAGACAAATATCCTTTCAAAACAACTGGAGTTTTGCACTGGAACATGGCGGTGCTGCCTCCACCCTCTGGTCTACCCCCACTTTCCTCTGCTGTGCCCCGAGGGGACACTTCATCAGCCCTGTGGGCAAACTCCTCTCACCCCTGTGAGACAGGCATCCCCCCTAGAGCACCCCTCAGCCAAGAGCATGCACACTTGCAGCTTGGCCTGCCCTCGGTTGGATGGACGGGGCAAAGGCTTCCTCAGGCCTTGGAAATAGGCTGAGGTCACTTGAATGGGGAATTCTGGGGACCAGGAGAGGGCCAGGACTGGGATGAGTCCATTGAGGCCCTCACCCAGGTGCAAAATTGAAGGTGTACACACATACAACAAAACTCAGTAATAAAGATAGGTGATTTTTTTTTTTTTTTTTTTGAGAAAGGGTCTCACTCTGTCACCCCGGCTGGAGTGCAGTGGCGCAATCTCAGTTCACTGCAGCCTCTAGCTCCCAGGATCAAGCGATCCTCCCACCTCAGCCCCCCACGTAGGTGGGACTACAGACATGTGCCACCACACCTGGCTAATTTCTCTAGTTTTTGGGGTAGAGATGGGGTTTCACCATGTTGCCCAAGCTAATCTCAAACTCCTGGGCTCAAGCAATCTGCCCGCCTTAGCCTCCCAAACTGCTGGGATTATAGGGGTGAGCCACTGTGCCCAGCAGATAAAGATGATATTTTAATGCAATATTTTAAAAATCAAAATTAATGTAAAAATCCATAATAAACAAAATATCCAATTTTAAAATAAAGACAGGATCAGTATTACTGATTTTATTTATTTATTTATTTATTTTTGCCTCAGGTTCCAATAAGATCTTACACAGCCCTGGGCCAGGAAACCAGAGCATGTGTAGAAGGAAGGGCGAAGTGGGCTGTGCAGGCTCTGGGTGTGCATATCCCAGGGAATCTTCGTTCTGTGGGGCTAGGAGCAACTGGAAGCTCCCAGAACAGGCTGCAGAACAGGGACCCCTCTTGCCTGGAGCCTTAGTGTGGTATTATAGTAACTGAGAGCTCCATGAGGGCTTCAGCATCTGGCAGAATCTCTAGCACTTAGTAGGCCCTCAGTGAGAAATTCTTTTTTTTTTTTTTTTTTTTTTTTTTTTTGAGACGGAGTCTCGCTCTGTTGCCCAGGCTGGAGTGCAGTGGCCAGATCTCAGCTCACTGCAAGCTCCGCCTCCCGGGTTCACGCCATTCTCCTGCCTCAGCCTCCCGAGTAGCTGGGACCACAGGCGCCCGCCACCTCGCCCGGCTAATTTTTTGTATTTTTGGTAGAGACGGGGTTTCACCGTGTTAGCCAGGATGGTCTCGATCTCCTGACCTCGTGATCCGCCCGTCTCGGCCTCCCAAAGTGCTGGGATTACAGGCTTGAGCCACCGTGCCCGGCCAGAGAAATTCTTGAATACATAAATGAATAATACTAACTTTTCCAAAATCACCATTGCAGTCATATTCATTACAAGGGTTACTAGGACAGCTGCTCTCAGCATAGCACGCTGGCTGGGGGCTGAGTCAGGGCATGAGTGGGGGCTGGCGAGAGTGGAGGCAGGGAACCTGCCAAGACTTAGAGAGGACTGGGCTAGGATCTTGGAACGGGTGATATGGAGGTCAGGGGTCTCAGTGACTCAACAGAGCAGGGTTTAGAAGGCAGGAGGAGGGGGGAGGGGAGGCAGGATTATGGTGAGGAATGGAAGGGGAGGGCAGAGCTGGCTTAGGGAGGACCAAGGGACAGGCCCAGGAGTGAGCAGGAGTGGAAGCAGGGAAGGGAGTGGTAGACTCCTGCAGGAAAAGCCTAGGGCTCTGGAAGGAGTGAGGGGTGTGGGGGCGTGTTTCTACTCAGTGAACAGAGGCCTGGAGAATCAAAGTCTCCGAGTGGGCTCCCAGAAGCCCGGACCAGGTCAGTTCATCAAGGAAGGTTCTCGGCAGCCCCCTCCCCATCCTCTCGGGTTACACACTGGTGTTCCCTATTTCAGGCCCTCGCACTTGCTGATGGCCAAGCCTCTCCTCCCCCTTCCTGCCCCCACTTTCCCCAGGGAGGGACAAACACACTTGATATATGAAGTGTTTCCACCTAGACGCTTGGGAATCCCACAAAGGCTTCAGTGTGTGACAGCCCCTCCCCCTTCCTCCCCCAGCCCCTTCCTCTCCTCCTTCTGTGTGGGAGTCTGGGAATGCCTCCTTTTCCTGGGGGTGTCACAGAGAAGGGGGGACATGCGGTGGGTGGGGATGTTCCTAGGCCTTTTAAGCCCAATATCGGGCGGGCGAATGTGGTGAGCGTTGGGGGTGCAGGGTGACGATCGCTGGCTTCTCTGGCTTCCCAGAGGCTGGAGGGGCTGTGTTTCTATGACTGCCTCTCTGCCCACCCTGCCCACCTCCCTCCTTGCTGCTGATGCCTCATCCACTGGCCCAGGGGAGTGTTGCACACCCCGCTTTTCTCCACATAGGAACCCAAAGGAGAAAGAAAACCAAATTGTCAAATGCTCCCTGTGTGCTAGACATTGTGCTAGGCCATTTTACAAAAATCATCTCAGCTCCTTCCTGGAAAGCTTGTGAAACAGGCATTTTTACAGCTGAAGACACAGCAAGGCAAGTATGGCACACTGATCACGACCATGGACTTGGATGGTAGACAGACCCGGGACCAAATCCCAACTCTTGGCCTCATCAGCTCCATGAATGGGACAAGTTTCTTTACATCTCCTCCCCCAAGCCTGAGTTTTCCCCATCCCTAAAGGAAGGATATACGGCCCTCCGCAGAGTTGTTAAAAGTATTAAATAAGACGGGTGTGGTGTCTCACACTTGTAATCCCAGCACTTTGGGAGGCCAAGACGGGCAGATCCCTTGAACCCAGGGGCTCAAGACCAGCCTGAGCAACACAGGGAGACCTCCTCTCTATAAAATATTTATGGCCGGGCGCGGTGGCTCAAGCCTGTAATCCCAGCACTTTGGGAGGCCGAGACGGGTGGATCACGAGGTCAGGAGATCGAGACCATCCTGGCTAACACGGTGAAACCCCGTCGCTACTAAAAAATACAAAAAACTAGCCAGGCAATGTGGCGGGCGCCTGTAGTCCCAGCTACTCGGGAGGCTGAGGCAGGAAAATGGCGTAAACCCGGGAGGCGGAGCTTGCAGTGAGCTGAGATCCGGCCACTGCACTCCAGCCTGGGCGGCAGAGCGAGACTCAGTCTCAAAAAAAAAAAAAAAAATTTACAAATTAACCGGGCATGGTGGTGCATGCCTATTGTCCCAGCGATGTGGGAGGTTGAGGTGGGAGGATCACTTGAGCCTGGGAGGTCAAGGCTACAAAGAGCCGTGATCATACCACTGCACTCCAGCCTGAGTGACAGAGCAAGACCCTGTCTAAAATAAAATAAAATAAAATAAAATAAAATAAAATAAAATAAAATAAAATAAAATAAAATAAAATAAAATAAATGGTATTGGCCAGGCATGGTGGCTCATACCTGTAATCCCAGCATTTTGGGAGGCCAAGGCGGGCAGATTACTTGAGGCCAGGAGTTTGAGACCATTCTGGACAACATAGCAGGACCCCATCTCTACCAAAAATACAAAAGTTAGCTGGGCATGGTGGTGCATGCCTGTAGTCCTAGCTACTTGGGAGGCTGAAGTGGGAGAATCGCTTGAACCCAGGAGGCAACGGTTGCAGTGAGCTGAGATCGCACCACTGCACTCCAACGTGGGTGACAGAGCAAGACTTTGTCTCAAAAATAAATAAATAAATAAGACATTGTTCATGAAATACCTGGCAACTAGCACTGGCAGGTGCTGAGATTATAATTGTCGCCACAGTCCCATCCCCGTCCCTGGGCGCTCTCTGCCAAGGTCTGTCTCCGAAGGCAGGAGCCCTGTGGCGTAGGCTTGCCCATGGAGAGTGGGGTTGAGTGGGGTTGGGCAGAGCACCTGCAGGGGAGAATGCCAGTCCCAGGAGCGCTCAATGGAAGCACAGCGACGAAGGTGATGGTGTATGTGACTCCAAGAGCCTGAAGTCAGGGGGCACAGGGGACACAGACATCCTACCTCCCACCCACAAGCAGGGGAGGATCCCCAACATCGCAGTGGGTGGTGGCTCTGGCCCAGGGCCCCTCCTCTGACTCAGGGAGAAGCTGCAGCTGGCCTTAGGCCACACCAGCCACTTACACGGCCCTCACACCACCTGTGTACATCACTCTAACTTCTCTCGCCGCCAGTGGTGCAGTGAAGAGGGGAAACGGGCACACGTGGATGTTGGGAATAACGTCTTACGTGTGAATGAGCAAGTTCGTGTTGAGCCTGCAAGCACAGGCACCCGGCACCCATGTGGGAGTACACGTTGGGTGTATGTGCCTTACATTTTATTTCTACATGTGAGGGTGCATGTGTGCGTACATGCCTCTGGCCGCACAACTCCCAGACTCACCCTGGGGTCTCCGGGTGCATGTGTTTGCCATGTGCCAGGATGTCTGCATGTGTCCACGTGTATGAGTGCTTGTCAAACAAACTCCCTGGAGCTGGGGCTCTGCAGGAAGGGTCAGACGGCAGTCTGAGACACTTTTCATGTGTCAGGAAAACCAGGCTCCCCTTTCAGGAAGCCTGCCCAAGGAAAATAAACTAGCCCAGCTCCTGGGGCAGAGGGGGAGGCCGCAGGGGGTGGGGAAAGAGAGAAGGTGGCTGAGACTGGTGGCGGCGGTCATGAAGCAAGGCCGCCAAACGATGCCCCTTTGACCCCACTCCATCGACCCTCCTGGAGACCCTCTTTCCTCAGCTTTGTCCTAAGGGGGCTTTGTCCTCTTTCTCTTCTTCAGGCTCTGTTTTCTCCTCTCCATCTCTCTTCTGTCTCCATGATTTCTTCTCTGCCTTCTTTTTCATCTGCCCTTCTCCCTCCATGTTTCTCTCTCTTCCCAACTCCCATTACTTTGTAGCTGGCAACCTGCCAGTCACCTGTCTCCTTTCTCATCTACACTGCAGAAGCCAAAGTTGTGGTCTACCTACGAGAACAGGTGGTCAGAAAATCCTGAAGGCCATGGTACAGGTTTTATTAACTTTTATCCTTTGACACCAGGTTGGCTGCAAGTCTCTGGCTATTACCAGAGACACAAAGTCTCTGGTTTGTGCCAGGCACTGTGGTTGGCTCTAGAGCTACCGTGGTGGGCAATAAGCCAGAGAAATGAATGGGCTCTGCCTCACAGAACTTTCAGACTGATGGGGAGTCAGAAATTAGTCAAAGTCACACACAAATGTAAAATTAAAGTAACTTAAGGGCTGCAGACAAAGGGGTAAATACCCGTATGTCAGAGCCTCAAATGAGGGAATTAACATGGTCAGGAGGGTGGGAAAGGGTTCCTAAGGAAGTGATAGTCTAGGTTGGAGGGAAAAGCAAGAGTTAATCAGCCCAAGGAGTGGACGGGGTGAGTGTGAATGAGGCAGCTGGTGGTGGGCAGAGGGAACAGCAAGTGAAAAGGCCCTGAGGCCAGAGGAACAAAGTCCATTTGTGTAATTGAAATAAGGCCTGGAAGAGAGGGGGATCTGGATGAGGCTGGAACAGTAGCCTGGGCTACGTTAAGGGTCATCACCATGGAAATCATCTTGGTTAAAAAGCCAATATGTTTTATAAGTGTGATCTATTTTATAATTTTTGGTTTTAGAGATGGTCACTGTCGCCCAGGCTGAAGTGCAGCCTTAACTTCCTGGGCTCAAGCAATCCTCCTGCCTCAGTCTTCTTAATAGCTGGGACTATAGGCATGCTCCACCATGCTTAGACGATTGTTTTAAAGTTTTGGTAAAGATGGGGTCTTGCTGTGTTACCCAGTCTTGTCTTGAACTCCTGGCCAAAAGCAGTCCTCCCACCTCAGCCTCCCAAAGCACTGGGATTACAAGTGTGAGCCACTGCACCCAGCGCTATAATTTTTAGAAGTTAAGAAAGTATAACTTATCTTTTTTTTTTTGAGACTGTGTCTTTGCTGCCCAGGCCGGAGTGCAGTGGTGCAACTGTGGCTCACTGCAGCATTGCTCTTCTGAGCTGCGGTGATGCTCCCACCTCAGCCTTCTGAGTAGCTGGGACTACAGGCGTGCACCACTGCGCCTGGCTAAATTTTCTATTTTTTGTAGAGATGAGGTTTTGCCATGTTGCCCAGGCTGGTCTCCAATTCCTGGCCTCAAGCGATCCTCCTGTCTCAGCCTCCCAAAGTGCTGGGATTAGAGGCATGAGCCACCGTGCCCGGCCAGAAAGTATAAATTAATCAAGAAGTTTTGAATAATTTTATGTTGTTTTCACCACAACACCCTCCACACATATTTGGAGAACAATAGGGCACAAACCTGGGCAAGAGTGGAAAATATTAAAACATGGTCCCGGTCGGGCGCGGTGGCTCAAGCCTGTAATCCCAGCACTTTGGGAGGCCGAGGCGGGCGGATCACGAGGTCAGGAGATCGAGACCATCCTGGCTAACACGGTGAAACCCCATCTCTACTAAAAAATACAAAAAACTAGCCAGGCGAGGTGGCGGGCGCCTGTAGTCCCAGCTACTCGGGAGGCTGAGGCAGGAGAATGGCATAAACCCGGGAGGCGGAGCTTGCAGTGAGCTGAGATCTGGCCACTGCACTCCAGCCTGGGCGGCAGAGCGAGACTCCGTCTCAAAAAAAAAAAAAAAACAAAAAAAAAAAAAAAAAAAAAAAAAACATGGTCCCGTAGGATGCTTGGTCCACTTGTGAATTTCCAGGATCTGTGCAGATTGAGGGCCATTGTGCTGGAGAAGAGAGGAAAGGAGGGAATAGAGCATCACCCCAGTGTGTCGCAGGGGGCCTGGGTCAGACAGAAGAAACCATGCTGAGCCCAGTTCTATACCTCCCCACTCAGACTCCCACACAGGGTTCCTCCCACCGCAGGGTCTGACCCTGGCCCTCTGCCATGCCTACCATGTGCTTAGCCCCTAACAGCTGGGGTGGCTTGTGCTTAGGGAGGGGAGAGGGATGAGACAGCCGAGCAGGGAGGGGAGAAAGAAGCATTCAAGTGCTACTCAAAATGAGGCGTGTGCGCCAGCACCAGCAGCATCGCCTGGGAACTCACTGGGAATTCCAGTTCTTAGCCCCCACCCTAGACCTACTGATCCAAAATCTGTGAAGTGAGGCCAGCCTTCCGCCCCATGTGTCTTCACAGGCATACCAAGTGATACTCAGGCGCTGCTGATGTTGAAGGACCCACACTGGAGAGGGCAAAATGTTGGAAGTGCTCGAGGTTGAATCAGCGACAACAGGAGTTGAGTCCTCCATCCAGCTGTCATCTGTTGCCACCTCCTTTATGTCACCCAAGCCATTTTCATGGAAGCCTTTCTGTTGGAAAAGCGCAGAGATGGACATGACCTGGCTCTCTTAGGCCAGCCCCTCTTGATTCTCTCTCCAGTCTCTGTCTAGCCTCTTGTTCTGGGTGGGTGGAGAGTACCCCCCGCATTCTGGTCCATGAGTGTGGGGATGGGAGAGGGGAAGCGTCTCAGGAGGGGTGTCAGGCTAGGCTTCCTGCAGACCCAGCTGTCCCTTCCAATCCACATCCCACCCCCCACCCAACTCCCTCACAACAAGCACACCCAGCAGCTGCAGGAACCACCCTGGCCCAATGCTGGCCCCAATGTCCCCAAGCTCAGGGGAAGTGGAGTTCAACCTGTTCTTCCATGACTGCCCCTCCCAAGCCTCCCAAAGGGACCCAGACCCACCACAGCCTGAACCAAGACATCTCCTGAACCCTTTTCTCCCTCCCCTCAAATATCCCCTTCTGAAGGGTATTGGGAAAAGCTGCCAAAAGTCAGGTCCTCACCCCAGAACCTCCAGCCTGAGCCCCAAACGCAGCTCCTCAGGTCACAGCCACTCCCACTGAACACCACCCCTCGCTGTGGGTGGGATCCCATCGCCACACAGGCCAGGCAGCTGCCTGGACCACCTGCCCCAGGAGAGACCAAATGGAAGGCCAAGAGGAAGGGCAGTGGTGGGGAGGCTCTGGGGGAGAGGAAGCGGGGGCGAAAGGGCTGGGGCCAGGAAGTCTAGGATGTAAGAGCTGGAAGGGATCTGAGGGATCAGCTCGTGACTTTTACAAGCTCAGAGAGGTTGTGTCTTGCTCAGTGTCACACAGCAAATTGGTGTCAGAGCCCAGCACAAACCTGATCTCCCAGGCCAATGCTGTTTCCACAGACCTCGCCCAGTGGGGAAGGGTAGCCAGGGGTAACTGTGTAATGAAAAGCTGCAGCCTACGCTACTGCAGCCCACACCATCACACAAGATCTTCCTCCAGGGAGCTGCCCCTAGTGGACGCCTCATTTCTTCTCCCCTATCACTCATTCCACTACTCACAACTGCCTAGAACTTGATCCATTAGTTCATCTCACATTCACTCCATCTTTTTTTTTTTTTTTTTTTTTTTTTTTTTTTTTTGAGACAGAGTTTAGCTCTTGTTGCCCAGGCTAGAAGGCAATGGCGTAATCTCGGCTCACTGCAACCTCCACCTTGCGGGTTCAAGTGATTCTCCTGCCTCAGCCTCCCAAGTAGCTGACATTACAGCATGTGCCACCACACCCAGCTAATTTTTTTGTATTACTAGTAGAGATACGTTTTCACCATATTGGCCACGCTAGTCTTGAACTCCTGACCTCTGGTGATCCACCCACCTTGGCCTCCCAAAGTGTTGGGATTATAGGTGTGAGCCACTGCGCCCAGCCCACTTCATCTTTAAAACTCTCTGTGTCGTGGCCGGGCGCGGTGGCTCAAGCCTGTAATCCCAGCACTTTGGGAGGCCGAGACGGGTGGATCACGAGGTCAGGAGATCGAGACCATCCTGGCTAACATGGTGAAACCCCGTCTCTACTAAAAAATACAAAAAGCTAGCCGGGCGAGGTGGCGGGCGCCTGTAGTCCCAGCTACTCGGGAGGCTGAGGCAGGAGAATGGCGTAAACCCGGGAGGCAGAGCTTGCAGTGAGCTGAGATCTGGCCACTGCACTCCAGCCTGGGTGACAGAGTGAGACTCCGTCTCAAAAAAAAAAAAAAAATAATAATAATAATAATAAACTCTCTATGTCGTAGGAGAGAGGGAGAGGGAGAGAGGAAGAGAGAGAGAGAGAGAGGGAAAGAGAGAAAGAGAGAGAGAGCGTGTGTGTGTGTCTGTGTGTGTGTGTCCTGCCTCCACCGTCAGATGAGGGGGTTTCTTAGACAGAGGGTATGTCTCTACCATCACACTAGGTGTTCCTAGAGGACAAATGGTGTCTCCTTCGATTATAACAGGAGCTTTCTGAGGGCAGGGACTGTCTTCCCTACTAGACTGGGATTACCTGAAGGCAGGAGCTGAGCCTCCAGAATTTTGTGGGTCTCCTTCCCACCTCCGCAATTCTCTTCAACTGAGACAGCCCTGGTGTTAGACTTTAACAGGAGGAGGCCCTCAGAGTGCCCAGTTCAGAGACCACCTATGACAGAAATGCCACTGGCATTTGAAGCCACTGGGGCTACCACCTCGGGACATGATTGGGGATTCTCGGACAGCTGTTATTCTTTGCGCATCCCAAGATTTCCATTTGTTGTTGCAGTAATCACCAGTCTTGATGTTCTGTGGTTCCTGTCCCACCAACCTGCCAGGGAAATTCTCTCTGAAGTTTTGAAGAGACCTCACCATACCTAAGCTGACCCTCTGAACAAAGGCAGGCTTGTGGAAACAAGGGGTTAGAAGAGAGGGTTTTCTTCCTCTCCTTGGCCAAGGCTTCTGGGGATGGCTAAGGCCCATGACTGCCTCTCCAAAGCCACCCTCCACCCCGCCCCCGCCCCGCACTGACCTTCCTTCTAATATACCAGTCCCAGGTCACACCTTCTCCCATGAAGTGTTGGACCGCAGTTCAGCAGAGGCCGTCCAAGCGAACCCTCTCTCTAAGGAATGGTCATGGCATCTTCCTCCCTGTTTCCCAAACGGGGTGCTGGGATTTTCGTCACAGCTCCCAACTTTCCCAAGTTCCAGTAGAATTCTTCCCAGAACCTTTTCGGTGTCATCACCCCGAGCATCTAACAGTCTTAGCCCCCAGCTGGAGACATGGCAGGGCCTAAGTGAGAGCAGTAAGTACAAGGGGACCTCAGCTCTGTACCAGGGCATCCCCCCACAGCTGTCTACCACACGGCGCTGGGCCTGACAGAAGACAGGCTGCTTCCAAGATGGCATCCTGAAAACACAGTGTTAACAGGTGGGCGGGCAGTGCTTCCTCTGCCTCCCTCCATGGCACTCAGTTAGAACACTCCTATGAGGTACATAGGACAGACCTGATACCCATCTGTGGATAAAGGAAGTAAGACTCAGAGAGATTAAGAAACGCACCCAGGCTGGGCGCAGTGGCTCATGCCTGTAATCCCAGCACTTTGGGAGGGTGAGGCAGGTGGATCACCTGAGGTCAGGAGTTCGAGACCAGCCTGGCCAACGTGGTGAAACCCTATTTCTACTAAAAATACAAAAAAATTAGCCAGGCGTGGTGGCGGGCGCCTGTAATCCCAGCTACTCAGGAGGCTGAGGCAGGAGAATCTTTTGAACCTGGGAGGTGAAGGTTGCAGTGAGCCGAGATCACGCCATTGCACTCCAGCCTGGGCAACAGAGTGAGACTCTGTCTCAAGAAAAAAGAAAGAAAGAGAAAGAGAGAGAGGAGAGGAGAGGAGAGAGAGAGAGAGAGAGAGAGACAAAGAAAAGAAAGAAAAAAAAGAAAGGAAGGAAGGAAGGAAGGAAGGAAGGAAGGAAGGAAGGAAGGAAGGAAGGAAGGAAGGAAGGAAGAAAAGAAAAGAAGGAAATAGACCCAAGGTTCCATGCTATTCAGAAGAGCTGAAATGCCATGTCAGGCCTCCATTTGGGTTCAATGTCACCATCCTTTGTGCCACATCTTATGGCAGTGCCAGCTTGGAACCAAACTCAGGCCCCCAGACTCCCAGCCTACTCCTAGGAGCAGTGTGTGTAGTTGAGCAGGTCATACACTGCACAACCCCAGGAGGTGCTCCTCACATTGAGGTCAGGGCAGATGGCGTCCCCTGTAGCTATCGCAGGACATGACCCCATGGCTCCACGTGGAGGTCCTGCCTCCACACTCAGTCCTCGGCCCTCTGTGCACACATTCAACACTTGGGCCACACAAGTCCATTCCCTCCTTCTCCTCTTCTCCCACTAGCCAGGGCGGCAGGCAGCAGGAGCTCTTGGGGGCAGGTGGGGATCCCTGAGGAGTGTACACACCCCCTCCCAGGACCACGTGTGCTCCCTGCCTCTCCAGGTAGGAGTGCTTTCCGCCAAACCTCCCCATACCCCCAGTGCCCCCTCACTGTGCCCACACCCCTGCCTCCACACTCATCCCCCCACACATGTGGGTACACACGCTCACACATACATATGCACCATGCAGGGCCCCAGATCTCCAAGCTCCTGTCTGAGACTCCACCAAGCAGGGGGCTGAGGGCTGAGGGCTGGGGGCTGGGGGCTGGGGGCTGGCCTCCCTTAGCAGAACCCCCTCCCCCTCTACTCGTGTGCGGAGCCCTGGCCCCTCCCGGGGAACAAGGCTGGGATTAATAAGCGGCCTGGCTCCCTCCCCTAATGGGCTCCAGCTGCACAAACACTCCCAGAATTCAGAGCGGGCTCTGTCTGGGCGGCCCAGGCCTCAGCCCCAGCATTCCTGGCCCCTCCCCGTCAGGCCTGGGACAGCTGCTCCGGAACTCCAGCAACTGGCTGGGGATCGAATCCCCATTCAGCTTCTCCAGAGGTGGGGGGCAGTGGAGTGACTGGGGCTGGGGTGGGAGGCAAGGGGACAGGAAGAGGTGAGTAAGCTCTGAAAGGACACCTGCCTACCTGCCCCTCCCCTGCCTGCCAGGCCCACCCCTCCCCCAACACTGCTCACACCCTTAGCCTAGGTGCCAGGGCCCAGTTTGGTCTTCCCTAATTTGTCTCACCAGGCAGTGCTCTTGGCTGGCAGTGCCCAGGAGGAGGTAACCCAGGCAGGGCTGGGAGAAAAGATAAACATCTCCCCTTGTGTTTTAAGAGATCCAGCTGGGTCTCCATGGAATCTACGGCCTGGCAGCAGCTTAGTTTAAACAGATTCTTATCAAGCAGGGGGAAGGGGTGGCAAAGGGAGCAAGAGGAAGAAGGAAAGTGGGGGTTTTCACCCTCCCATTATCCACCCAGGAGTGACACTCAGGGCCCCAGTGGGAGGAATCCTAGGTGGACAAAGATGAGCCCGTGAGGATGATGGCTCTAAACCTGTCTCTCTGGATCCCAGGTCACAGGGGTCAGTCACTCCGCTGTCCCTGATCTGTCCTTGATCTGTTGCCCCCAGTTACGCCCACTATGGACACCAAGGTCTGAGGCCATAGGAGGAGTCCCATGACTCATGTTGGTGCTCAGTCCCCTGAGCGGGGACTTGTGGAGAGCACTCCACCTAACAGAGGCGTGTGCGGCTGTGTGTGTGTGGCTGTGTGTGTGCCTGTGTCTCCCTGGCCAAGTGGAAGCAGCTGAGTCAAGTAGCACCTGCATGTGGATGTGGCAGTCTGTGTGCATGCGCCAGTGCACATCAGCCTCTCCGTGTTCAAAAACGCTGTAAGCTCCATGCTCACTCAGAAAGCCTGCCTGCTGGTCACCCTTCCCCCAAGCTACAAGTGTCCCTGCCACAGGACATGTGCCAGAGAGAGGCTGAGAAGAGAAAGTAGAGGACAAACAAAAGAGAGGTCAGGCCTGCTGTGGTGGCTCACACCTGTCATCCCAGCACTTTGGGAAGCAGACGCGGGCAGATCACTTGATCATGAGTTCGAGACCAACCTGGCCAGCATGGTGAAATCCCATCTGTATTAAAAATACAACAATTATCTGGGCGTGGTGGCACATGCCTGTAATCTCAGCTACTTGGGAGGCTGAGGCAGAAGAGTTGTTTGAACCAGGGAGGTGGAGATTGCAGTGAGCTGAGATTGCGCCACTCCACTCCAGCCTGGGCGACAGGTTGATGAGGCGAGAGCCCTGGGGGAGGCTGTGTGGGCAACCGAGGGCACTGACTTGGGAGTTAGGAAACGTAGGTCTTGGCCTTAACTCTGCCAGGGACCAGCCAGGACACTGGATGTGTCACTTCCCCGATCTGGGGCTCAGTATCCTTCCCTTGAATAAGAGAAGATTGGACAAGAGTCTCTCCTGAGTCCCTTCTTGGATTCCATTGTGATGAGAGCTGGGTTGGGGGACATGGGAGGATGCTACATCCCCTCAGAGCTGCAAGAAAGGGGCTCTGGAGGGGCCGCCAAGAGTAGCCAATAGGGACTGTGTAGAGGGTCCCTAGTCTCTCTGGCTTTGAAGAGGAAACTGAGAAAGGGGTGTGCACTCTGTCTTGGGGAGTCCCAGTCTGCAGGGATATCAAGTACACCACAACATGGAGACAGATAAAGGCAGATGATCTCAACTGACTGAGCTCTTGGCGGCCATCCTGGGTTGAAGGGAAAGAGGGCCATTGAGCCAAACAACAAGGAGCTATTTACTCTCCACTCTCTTTTTTTCACGTGCACACAGCAAACACACACGGCCCTTCCTCAAGCCTCTCCAGGCCAAGGAATGCAGACCCACTGCTCCAGGTCTTGGTCCCCATCAATCACACTGCCCATGCATGTCACATCACCTGTTTCCTCACAGGTTTGGCCATTTCCCCATGGAGGCGCAGAGGGAATGACACTCTCACAGCGTGTGAGCCTTTAACTCATCAGTGGTCTGTATCTCCACTCCCCATTCCACTCCTAGCAATGGGACCAGCTCCTGAGTTGCAGGGAGAAGGTGAGGCGTGACCTCCTTTGCATACTTGGAGAAACTGAAGGCCTGTGGGTGGGACGGGAACTCAGGAATTGGACCGCATTTAGGACTCTATCCAAGTGAGCTTCATCTAGCTGTTCATCTGGCATTTAGTGAACACCTACTTTGTATTCAGCGCTGTATTATTAATAGAAGCTGAATGATACAAAGAAATAACATTTCCCCCAGGGGTATGAAATCAGAGGGAAAAAAAATCCTTCCCCCAAACCAAAGGGGGACTGAAACCAACCCTACAAGAAACAGAGCCATCAACATGCTATTGAATTTTAGAGCTGTTTATGTGGGCACCAGAGAAACAGCAGACCAGACGCCTGAACCTCCCAGGCTGAAGCTCTGGACTGCAAAGCTGTAGACGCTTAGCAGGGAAACAGGAAAAGAGGGAAGCAGCCGGCCATGGTTGTGAAATTCTGAGATCCAGAACTCCAAGGCAACAAACTGAACCCATAGCCTCTCTCCCCTACCCCTCCTTCCCTTCGTTTTTCAGTTATCTATTGAGTAAATAATCCACCCCAAAACTGAGGCTTACAACAATACAAGTTTTTCTTTTCTTTTCTTTCTTTCTCTTTTTTTTTTTTTTTTTTTTTTTTTTGAGTCTTGCTGTTGCCCAGGCTGGAGTGCAGTGGCACGATCTCAGCTCATTGCAACCTCTGCCTCCCGGGTTCAAGCAATTCTCCTGCCTCAGCCTCCCAAGTAGCTGGGATTACAGCCTCCCAAGTAGCTGCGCCATCATGCCTGGCTATTTTTTTTATTTTTACTTTTTATTTTTAGTAGAGACGGGGTATCACCTTGTTGGTCAAGCTGGTATCAAACTCCTGACCTCAAGTGATCCACCCACCTTGGCCTCCTAGAGTGTAAAATCATTCTCACAGTCACTACCATCCCCTGTTACCCGGAATGCTCAACTAGCTTCCTGAAAGGTCTCCTGTTTTCACTCTTGCTTCAATAACATGTTGCTTTTCAACTTGCAGCCAGAATGAGCATTCCAAAGGCTGCACCTGTGGGGAGCTGGGTGGCCGGGGACAGGAGAGCCAGGGGGACTTGTGTTTCAATATATGCTCTTTTGTACCATGTGCATATCTCTGCAAAAACTAAAATGCCTTTTGGGGCCTGGTGCAATGGCTCACACCTGTAATCCCAGCATTTGGGAAGCTGAGGCAGGAGGATCTTTTGAGCCCCAGGAGTTTGAGACCAACCTGGGCAAAACAGGGAGACCCTGTCTCTAAAAGAAAAATAAAAAAATTATTTAACGTAATTTTATTTTATTTTTGGAGACAGGGTCTTGCTCTGTCACCCAGGCTGGAATGCAGTGGCACAATCTTGGCTCACTGCAACCTCTGCCTCCCTGGTTCAAGTAATTCTCATGCCTCAGCCTCCCGAGTAGCTGGGATTACAGGCATAAGCCACCGCACCCAGCCTTACAAAAAATTTTTTTTAATTAGCTGGCCATGGTCGTGTAGTCCCAGCTACATGGTGGAGGGAGGGTGGGGGCTGAGGGGGTAGAATCACCTAAGCCCAGGAGGTCAAGGCTGCCATGAGCTATGATCGCACCACTGCACTCCAGTCTGGGCAACAGTGAGACCCTGTCTGAAAACAAACAAACAAAAAACCACACACACACAAAACAATCGACTCAAAATCAAATTTAATAATAAATAAAATAAACCAGACCCTCATTGTGTCACTCTTTCAAGATCTGCCCTGCCTGGCCCTGCAGGCACTCTTCCCAACTTTACGCTCTATGTTCCAGTCGAGCTGAACTTCTCTGAATTTCTTGCATTTCCTTGAAAGTACCAGTTCTCTCTTGCTTGCAGCTTTTGCACAGGTGACTGCTCACAACACTATTTATTCTTCAGGTCTCAGTTCAGGTGTTTTCTCCAGGAAGTCTTTTGTGATCCGTAAAGTTGGGGTTTGATGTCTCTTCTACAAGTTGCCATAGTGCCCTTGACTTTTCTAGTATTCTGCTCGTCACATTCTACTGTCTTTTTGTTTGTTTGTTTGAGACAGGGTCTCACTCTGTCACCCAGGCTGGAATGCAGTGTCGCGATCTCGGCTCACTGCAGCCTCGATCTCCTGGGCTCAGTTGATCCTCCTGCCCCAGCCTCCTGAGTAGCTGGGACTACAGGTGCATGCCACCACACTGGCTAATGTTTTGTATTCTTTTGTAGAGACAGGATTCCACCATGTTCCCCAGGCTTGTCTCGAACTCCTGGGCACAAGGGATCCACCAGCCTCGGCTTCCCAAAGTGCTAGGATTATAGAAATGAGCCACTGTGCTGGCCTATTTTGTTTTGTTTTGTTTTCGAGACAAGGTCTCACTCTGTTGCCCTGGCTGAAGTGCAGTGGTGCGATCATAGCTCACTGCAGCCTTGAACTCCTGGGCTCAAGCAATCCTCCTGCTGCAGTCTCCTGAGTAGCTGGACCACAGATGTGCACCATGATGCCAAGCTGAGGTTTTAAACTTTTAATAGAGACAAAGTCTTGCTATGTTGCCCAGGCTGGTCTCAATTTCCCGAGCTCAAGCAATCTTCCCACCTCAGCCTCCCAATGTCCTGGGATTACAGGTTGAGCCACCACACCCAGCTTCACACTCTACTGTCCTTACTTGGTTCTTCACCTGTCCCTCCCACCATAGCATATACTTCCAACAGGGCAGGAACCAAGACTGTGATGCTCCCTGCTGCTTCCCTAACACCCATGCAAAGGTGCTTACTACTTACTGATGGAGAGAAGAAAAGGAGAGGGAGGAAGAAAGAAAAAGAGGAGAGAGAAAAAGAAGAAAAATAAGTTGATTTAAAAGCTGCAGCAGGTCAGGAAGCTAATTTTGGAATATTAAGTGGGGAGTTTTACTGTAAGAAGTTATGTGGCCATGTGGACTCAACCATGTGAATAAATCTCATAGACATTAGATACAAAAGAAGGCCCATTTCATGATTCCTTTTCTAGAAGTTCTATAACAGGCAAAATTAATCATAGTGATAGAAGTCAGAATAGTGGTTACCTCTAGCACAGTGCTCACTAGAAGGTAGAAGGAGCAAAATGTTCTCTCTCGTTACTTAGGTAGTGTTTACATGAGTGTAGACACATGTAAAAATTCATTAAGCTGGCCAGGTATGGTGGCTTACGCCTGTAATCCTAGCACTTTGGGAGGCCAAGGTGAGCGGATCACCTGAGGTCGGGAGTTCAAGACCAGCCTGACCAACATGGAGAAACCCTGTCTCTACTACAAATACAAAATTAGCCTGGTGTGGTGGCACATGCCTGTAATCCCAGCTATTCGGGAGACTGAGGCAGAAGAATCGCTTGAATCCAGGAGATGGAGGTTGTGGTGAGCCAATATTGCACCATTGCACTCCAGCCTGGGCAACAAGAATGAAATTCCATCTCAAAAAAAAAAAATTGTTAAGCTGTACTTAAGACTTAAATGCACTTTACAGCCTGGGCAACATGGCGAGACCCTCATTTCTACAAAAAATTTTTTTTCAAAAAGCTGGGCATGGTAGCACATGCCTGTGGTCCCAGTAACTTGGGAGGCTGAGGCGGGAGGATCATTTGAACCCAGGCGGTTGAGACTGCAGTGAGCTGTATTCATACCACTGCAGCCCAACCTGGGTGACACAGCAAGACCCTGTCTCAAAAATATTTTTAAAAAGCACTTTATGCATTTTAGTCTACGTTATTTCAATAAGAAATTAGAAAGAAAGGAAGGGAAAAAGGAAGGAAAGAATTTAAAAAGGAATAAATAAAATTATTTACACCGGGCATGGTAGCTTACGTTTGTAAACCCAGCACTTTGGGAGGCCAAGGTGGGTGGATCATCTGAGCTCAGGAGTTCAAGACCAGACTGGCCAACATGGTGGCCTATCTCTACTAAAAATACAAAAATTAGCCAGGCATGGTGGCGCACGCCTGTAATCCCTGCTACTTGGCATACTGAGGCAGGAGAATTGCTTGAACATAGGAGGTTGAGGTTGCAGTGAGCCGAGACTGTGCAACTGCACTCCAGCCTGGGTGACAGAGCAAGACTCTGTCTCTAAATAAATAAATAAATAAATAGGCTGGAAATTCAAGTCAACTGCCTAGTTGGGTGAGAGTGATAAAGCAGTTACAATCTAGGACTAAGGCATGGAACTGGGATCTAGGCAGAAAAAGCAGTGTCACACATGTGTGTACACACGTGTGCATGCAAGTGAGGAAGCTGGTTTGTATTGAAAGGAGGAAAGTAATGCAAAAAAATTGCTCATCCATTCTTCATGCACCTTCCCATTCCCTCCCAAAGCCTCCACTGGATTTTCCATTACTATACTTAAAATCCAGACTCCTTGACCTCACATTAAAGCTTTCTTCTATCTGCGCCCCCAACCGTCCTTCCAGGTCTGTCTCCCTTTCTTCATGCCCTCTCTCCCCACATCCACCACACAATGCATGCTTCCTTGTACTCTTTTTAAAATTTGTTGTTAAATTATTATTATTATTATTGAAAGAAGGACTCACTCTGTCGCCCAGCTGGAGTTCAGTGGTGCAATCTTGACTTATTGCAGCCTTGACCTCCCTGGTCCAAGTGATACTCCCACCTCAACCTCTCCAATAGCTGGAACCAGAGGCACACACCACCATGCCCGGCTAATTTTTGTATTTTTGGTAGAGATGGGGTTTCGGCATGTTGCCCAGGCTGGTCTTGAACTCCTAAGCTCAAGCGATCCATCTACCTCGACCTCCCAAAGTGCTGGGATTACAGGTGTGAGCCACCATCCCCTGCCGTTCAATGCACTCTTTACCTGTATGGGTGTACCAGTCCACAGAGAGATCAGCTATTATTGCCTTTTCCTTATTGAACTCCTACTCACCATTATGGATTAACTGCTCCTCTATCATTCTTTTCATGGCCCTTTGCTCACAGCCAGATAGCATGTAAGTTGACCTCTGGCAGATCACAGCGATTTGCGTATGATTCTGTCTCCATCTATAACATAAGCCCTCCAGAAGTCAGGGACAATGTCAGTGCCCAAACCTACAGCTCTAGCTCCCAACTCTCGTCTGCATCAGAACCACCTTTGCAACTGCCTACTAGATATCTCCTCCTCAAAGTATATGTGTTCAAAACTGAGTTAATGATAGATAACCCAGAATATAAACTCTCATGTATATAGTTAAATTATTTTTGACAAGGGTGCCAAAACCGTTCAATGGGGAAAGGATAGTCTTTTCAACAAGTGGAGTTGGAAAACTGGATAGCCACACACAAAAGAATGAGGTTGGACCCTTACACATCATGTACAAAACTTAACTTGAAATGGATCAAAGGGCCAGGCGCAGTAGCTCATGCCTGTAATCCTAGCACTTTGGGAGGCCAAGGCCAGTGGATCACGTGAGGTCAGGAGTTTGAGACCAGCCTGGCCAACATAGCGAAACCCCCGTTGCTACTAAAAATACAAAAATTAGTTGGGCATGGTGGTGCTTGCCTGTAATCCCAGCTACTTGGGAGGCTGAGGCAGGAGAATCGCTTGAATCTGGGAGGCAGAGGTTGCAGTGAGCTGAGATCGAGTCATTGCACTCCAACAACCTGGGTGACAGAGAGGCTCCATCTCAAAAAAAAGAAAAAAGAAAAAAGAAATGGATCAAAGACCTAAATGTAAGCAGAAGCCTCGCTTCATTGGATTTGGCAATGGTTTTTTGGTATGACATTAAAGACACTTGTTTTTGTCTTTAATGAAAAAAATTGATAAATTAGATATTATATTATAAAAGTGTAAAATTGTTGTGCATTAAAAGACGATATCAACAAGTGAAAAGGTAACCCACAGAATGAGGAAAACTATTTGCACATCATATATCTGGTAGAGGATTAATAGCCACAATATATAGAGAACTCCTAAAACTCAACAACAAAAAAACCCACCTGATTTAAAAATGGGCAAAGGCGAGCAGATCATGAGGTCAGGAGTTCGAGACCAGCCTGGCCAACATGGTGAAACCTTGTTTCTACTAAAAATACAAAAATGAGCCAGGTGTGGTGGTGTGTGCTTGTAATCCCAGCTACTCGGGAGGCTGAGGCAGGAGAATAGCTTGAACCTGGGAGGCAGAAGTTGCAGTGAGCCAAGATCGCACCACCGTACTCCAGCCTGGGCAACAGAGCAACTCCATGTCAAATAATAAAAAATAAATAAAAATGGGCAAAGGAGTGGAAAAGATATTTCTCTAAAGAACATGTACAAATGGCCAATAAACAAATGAAAAAATGTTCAACATCACTCATCATTAGGGAAATGCAAATCAAAGCTACAATAGGTGGCCAGGTGCAGTGGCTCACAGCACTTTAGTATGCCAACATGGGCAGATCACTTGAGCCCAGGAGTTCAAGGCCAGCCTGACCAACATGGTGAAACCACATTGCTACAAAAAAATACAAAAACTAGCTGGGTATGGTGGCACATGCCTGTAGTCCTCGCTACTCAGGAGGCTCAGGTGGGAGAATCCCTTGAGCCCAGGAGGCAGAGGTTGCAGCGAACAGAGATCATGCCACTGTACTCCAGCCTGGGTGACAGAGAAAGAGCCCTGCCTCAGAAAAAAAACAAAAACAAAATCAACAATAGGTAATACCTCACACCCATTAGGATGGGTATTTTTTATTTATTATTTATTTTTTATTTTATTTTTATTTTTGAGATGGAGTCTTGCTCTGTCACCCAGGCTGGAGTGCAATGGCGTGATCTTGGCTCACTGCAGCCTCCACCTCCCAGGTTCAAGCAATTCTCCTGCCTCAGCCTCCCGAGTAGCTGGGATTACAGGCTAATTTTTGTATTTTTAATAGAGGTGGGATTTTGCCATGTTGGCCAGGCTGGTTTCAAACTCCTGACCTCATAATCCACCCGCCTCAGCCTCCCAAAGTGCTGGAATTACAGGCATGAGCCACTGCACCCAGCCAGAATGGGTAATTTTAAAATAAAACAGAAAATAACAAGTGTTGGTGAAGTTGGAATCCTTGTGCACAGTTGCTGGGAATATAATATACTGTGGGAAACAGAACGGCAGTTCCTAAAAAAAACTTTCTAAAAAATTATCAAACTGGGTACAGTGGCACATGCCTGTAGTCCCAGCTACTCTGGAAGCTGAGGCAGAAGGATTACTTGAGCACAGGAGTTCAAGACTGTGGTATGCCATGATCACACCTGTGAATAACCACTGCATTCCAGTGTGGGCAACATAGGGAGACTCTATCTCTAAAAATAGATGCCTCAGCCTCCCGAGTAGCTGGGACTCTAGGTGCCTGCCATTACACACTGGCTAATTTTTGTATTCTTAGTAGAGATGTGGTTTCGCCATGTTAGCCAGGCTGGTCTCAAACTCCCAACCTCAGGTAATCTGCCTGCCTCTACCTCCCAAAGTGCTGGAATTACAGGTGTGAGCCACTACGTCCAGCCCCAAAATTAGTACTGGTTTTTGTTTGTTTGTTTTTGTTTATTTTGAGACATTTTCACTCTTGTCGCCCAGGCTGGAGTGCAATGGCATGATCTCGGCTCACCACAACCTCTGCCTCCCGGGTTCAAGCGATTCTCCTGCCTCAGCATCCCAAGTAGCTGGGATAACAGGCATGCGCCACCACGCCCAGCTAATTTTGTATTTTTAGTAGAGACGGGGTTTCTCCATGTTGGTCAGGCTGGTCTCGAACTCCCGACCTTAGGTGATCTGCCCGCCTGGGCCTCCCAAAGTGCTGGGATTACAGACATGACCCACTGCCCCCAGCAAGCTCTACTTCATCTTCTGAGGAATAAATGAGTTAATACATGTCAATCACTTGGAACAGTGCCACATATATAAACTTAATAATTTTTTTTTTTTTGGACAGTGTCTTGCTGTGTTGCCAGGCTGGAGTGCAGTGGCCTGATAATGGCTCACTACAGCCTCAACCCTTCCTGGCTCAAGCAATCCTTCCACCTCAATGTCCTGAGGAGCTGGGACTACAAGTGTGCACAACCATGCCTGGCTAATTTTATTTATTTATTTATTGAGAGATGGAGTCTCCTGGCTAATTTTATTTATTTATTTATTTATTTATTTATTTAGAGATGGAGTCTTGCTCTGTCACCCAGTCTGGAGTGCAATGGTGCAACCTTGGCTCATTGCAACCTCCGCTTCCTGGGTTCAAGTGACTCTCCTGCCTTAGCCTCCTGAGTAGCTTGGATTGCAGGTGCCCGCCACCACACCCAGCTAATTTTTGTAATTTTAGTAGAGACGGGGTTTCACCATGTTGGCTAGGCAGGTCTCCAATTCCTAACCTCTTGATGTGCCTGCCTCAGCCACCCAAAGTGCTGGGATTACAGGCGTGAGCCACCGCACCCAGCCAAATTTTTATTTTGAATAGAGACAAGGGGTTGCTATGTTGCCCAGGCTGCTCTCAAACTCCTGACCTTAGGCAGTCCTCCCACCTCAGCATCCCACGGTGCTAGGATTATGGGTGTGAGCCACTGTGCTCAGTGATAGCTTAATAATTATTATTACCATTTTTTTCAGTTATCTATTCCTGCACTGACAAAGTACCCCAAAATTTAGTAGCTTAAAACAACAATTGTTTTATTATATCTCACGATTTTATGTGTCAGGAATTTGGGCAAGGCTTGGCTGGGAGATTCTTCCATTCCACAAGGTGTTGATAAGGATGCTTGATGATATTCAGCTGGCAGATGGGCTGGTCAGAATTCAAAACAGTTTCACCTACATGTCTATTGTGTTAGTGAGCATGGCTGAAAGTTAGAACTATTGCCCTGGCACGGTGGCTCATGCCTGTAATTCCAGCACTTTGGGAGGCTGAGGTGGGCGGATCGCCTGAGGGCGGGAGTTCAAGACCAGCCTGACGAAGATGGAGTAAACCCCGTCTCTACTAAAAATACAAAATTAGCCAGGCATGGTGGTACACGCCTGTAATTCCAGCTACTTGGGAGGCTGAGTCAGGAGAATTGCTTGGACCCAGGATCCAGAGGTTGCAGTGAGCCAAGATCATGCCATTACACTCCAGCCTGGGCAACAAGAGCGAAACTCTGTCTCAAAAAAAAAAAAAAAAAGAGAACTATTCAACTAGAACTATTAAACAGAACACCTCCATATGACCTCTTTAGCATAGTGGACTCAGAAGAGTCTGACTTCTTACATGACAGCTCAGGCAGCTCGAAGGGCACAGGTTTGAGGGTTACAAGGAACAAGGTTGAGGCTGCATGAGTTTTTTTTTTTTCTCTCCCTGTAGCCTCAACTTCCCAGGCTCAAGCAGTTGTCCCCCTTCACCTCCCGAGTAGCTGGGATTACAGGTGGGCACCACCACGTCCAGCTAATTTTTTAATTTTTATAGACACGGGGTCTCCCTATGTTGCCTAAGCTGTTCTCAATTTTTTTTTTTTTCTTTAGAGACAGGGTCTTGCTCTGTCTTCCAGGCTGGAATGCAGTGGTGCAGTTATAGCTCACTGCATCTTCAAACTCTGGGCTCAAGCGATCCTCCCAACTTAGCCTCCTGAGTAGCTGGGACTACAGGCATGCGTCACCTCACCCAGCTAATTAAAAAAATTTTGGTAGAGACAGGGTCTTGCTATGTTGCCTTAGCTAGTCTTGAACTTCTGGATTCAAGCAATCCTCTCGCCTCGACCCCAAAATTCTAGGATCACAGGCATGAGCCACTGTACCTGGCCCTGCATAGGCTTTTATAACCTAGACTTGGATGTCACATAGAGTCACTGCCACCATATTCAGTTGGTCAAAGTAGTCCAGATTCAAGGCAAGGAGACACAGACCTTACCTCTCACTAGGAGGAGTGTCGAAGAATTTGAAGTTATACGTTAAACACTCCTCACTTTTTGACCCCCAAAAGAAGTTTCCTGGAGGGATGAACTCCAGAAGGATGTCGATGGAACAGTCTATCCTTCTTTCTCTGACAAGAAATTAGGATTATATCTCCTGTGATTTGGAGGCAATCATTTCACACCCTTCCCTGGAGGTGTGCAGGTATATCCTCACCCATGTCCATCCACATGCACACACACAGGCATTCACACAGGCAGATCTGGTACATCTGTGTAGTCAACCCTGTCTCCATTTCTATCCGTTTCTCAGGTCAAGGAGACCCATAGTCCTGCCCTAGAGTTTTTTCCCAGGAAGTTAATTCACTGACCTTTCCTGCTCCCACTGGTGTGAACAGGGGGTGTTGGTAGGGATGGAACCCAGTCAGTCACTGACTGGGGAGTCTGGCTTTGATGTGTTCTCTGGGGTATGCATGCACGTGCGTGTGTAAATGCCTCCTGGTTCTGACTGGCTCAAGTCAGTGCAGAAGTGAGGTCTGGTGCTAAGAGCAGGCCGGAGAGCTCAGACACATTCTATGAATCCAAGGAACCCAAAGTGAGATCTAAATTCTGCAGGGGTCAGCCCAAATCCTCACTCTAACCAGGCCCTGCCACACGCTTCCCCATACTCATCTTATGTCCCATGCGTACTCACCATTCCCTGATCATGCCACATTCTTCCATTCTTCCGTAGCTTTGCCCATGCTGTTCTCTCTGCATGGAATGCCCTTGCCCCCTCTTTTTCCTGACAACCCTAGTGTCTGTCTTTTGTATCATGTGATATTGCAATGATCTGTATATATTATTATTTTTTTATTTATTTATTTATTTAGACAGAGTCTCACTCTGTTGCCAGGCTAGAGTGCAGTGGTTTGATCTCTGTTCACGGCAACCTCCGCCTCCTGGGTTCAAGCGATTCTCCTGCCTCAGCCTCCCAAGTAGCTGGGATTACAGGCATGTGACACCACACCTGGCTAATTTTTGTATTTTTAGTAGAGATGGGGTTTCACCATGTTGGTCAGGCTGGTCTCGACCCCTTGACCTCAGGTGATCCACCTGCCTGGGGCCTCCCAAAGTGCTAGGATTACAGGCGTGAACCACCATGCCCGGTGATCTGTATAAATTAATAGCTCCACTTTTCTCAAGAGCAGAGACCATGCTCTACTCATCGCCATATCACTAGTGCTTGGCACACAATCATTCTCAACAAACACTGGTTGAACTAATGATTGAATGAACAGCTATTGCTCCCAGATTCAGCAACTATTTCTCCTCCATGTCTTTGCTCTGTCCCACTCTGCCCCAATTCCCTGGGCTGCTATGAGAAGGGGCAAGGGTCCCAAAGTCTAGAGTGAAAAGTTTGGGCTGCATTCTTGAGGCCCCAGAGAGATTCTGCGGAGTCTCCGAAAACAGGGAAGGACTCCATGTTGCAGAGGTGGGCCCAGCAGGCCCACGGGCCCTCACACCCAGAGTGAATTCTGCAGGGTTTTTCTAATGTTGGGGAGGATGTCTTAACGTCTGAAATAGTCTGTAAACATTGGGTTAGGTGTTAGGGTCTGCTGGGAATACTTAGACTGGGACTGAGCCAGTACCCTGCTGGAAGAAAATAATTCAGGCTGCTGAGGTAGGGGCAGGTGCAGTTGAGAAAAGAAGTCCCCAAGATCAGTGCTCCTGGCCAGGCGTGGTGGCTCATGCCTGTAATCCCAGCGCTTTGGGAGGCCGAGGGGTTGGATCACTTGAGGCCAGGAGTTCAAGACCAGCCTGGCCAACATGGTGAAACCCCATCTCTACTGAAAGTACAAAAATTAGCCAGGTGTTGTGGCTTATGCCTGTAAGCCCAGCTACTCTCCTGAGGCAGGGGAATCATTTGAACCTGGGAAGCGGAGTTGGCAGTCAGCCAAGGTTGCACCACTGCACTCCAGCCTGGGTGACAGAGCAAAACTCCATCTGAAAAAAAATTAAATAAAAGATCAGTGCTCCTCACACGTGAATGTGCAAATTCCCTGGGAATCTTGTTAAAATGCTGCTTCTGATTGAGAAGGTATGAGGTCAGCCCCAAGATCCTGCTTTTCTAACAAGCTCCCAGGTGATGGCACTGTTGGAAGGATAGAGGGCAGGGGCCAGAATGCAGCTGGAATCACACTTCGAGTAGCAAAGACCTAGAAAACTAGCATTACGATCCAGACGCTGAGGATTCAGCCCTTAAAGGGAGTGGCTGCCATCAGCAACATCAGTAAAATGTTCAGAAGATGATGCAGGAGACAATACACAAAGCAAGCTTGACAAATATCTGGCATGTGTGCCAACCCTTCCATTCTTTGATTCTGTGACCATGGTCAGGAGTTCAAGACCAGCATGGCATGGCAAAACCCCGTCTCTACTAAAAATACAAACAACTAGCTGGGTGTGGTAGCGTGCATCTGTAATCCCAGTTACTTGGGAGGCTGAGGCAGGAGAATCTCTTGAACCCAGGAGGCGGAGGTCGCAGTGAGCCAAGCTCCTGACACTGCACTCCAGCCTGGGCAACAGAGCCAAACTCTGTCTCAAAAATAAATAAAATAAAATAAAATAAATAAATGGTGACTACCAATATAAAGTGGTGAATATATTGCCTGCACAGTTTGACGGGACATGGTAGTGGAAAGGGAAAGAGGAATAGAGGGAGACAGGAGCCAGAGAGCTAGGGGTGGGGAAGAATAGGTGACAAAGACTATTCTTGCCTCAGACTATGGGCAGATTCCCAGCTCTCTCTGGATGGCCCTGGGCTCCCTACTGGCACTAAAGCTCTTTGAAAGAGGTGAGTGGCACTTGTCATCTTGAAATACCTGAGTACAGAACTTCTTTTCAAGGAAAGTTGTGAAAGACTCTGATATGGTCAAAAAGATTATAACTTGTCCTTGTATGCTATTTTCTAGTTCTATTGTCATCAAGCTGTTTTACCACCCAGTCAATGGAAACAATTATTGTCCATAGAAATGCAAATTGCCTGGTGCATATGCAATTGATTATTGCTTAGTGGTTATTGACCAATTTGGCATCTATTAAGCAGATTTACTTCATCTTTTTTTTTTTTTTTTTGAGACAGGGTCTTGCTCTGTTGCCCAGGCTGGAGTACAGTGGTGTGATCATGGCTCACTGCATCCTCAACTTCCCATGCTCAAGTGATTCTCCTGCCTCAGCCTTCTGAGTAGCTGGGACTACAGGCGTGCACCACCATCCTTGGCTAATTTTTTTTGAATTATTTTTGGCAGATAAAATTTTTTGTACGTTATTTTTTGGATCTCACTATGTTGCCCAGGCTGGTCTTGAACGCCTGGGCTCAAGCGATCCTCCTACCTTGGTCTGTGAAAGTGCTGGGATTACAGATGTGAGCCACTGTGCCCTGCTGACTTAATCATTCTTTTTGTTTGGTTTGTTTTGTTGTAAGACAGGGTCTTGCTCTGTCACCCAGGCTGGAGTGCAGTGGCATGATCTTAGCTCACTGTAGCCTCAATCTCCTGAATAGCTGGGGCTGCAGGTGCATACCACCATGCCTGATTAATTTTTAAAATTTTTGGTAGAAATGGTCTCACTGTGTTGCCCAGGTTGCTACTTCATCATTCTCTTTTTTGCTTTGTTTTGAGACAGAGTCTCACTCCTTTCACCCAGGCTGGAGTGCAATGGTGCGAACTTGGCTCACTGTAACCTCCGCCTCCCAGGCTCAAGTGATTCTCATGCCCCTGACCCTCGAGTAGCTGGGATTACAGGCATGCACCCCCATGCCTGGCTAATTTTTGTATTTTTAGTAGAGACAGTGTTTTGCCTTGTTGGCCAGGCTGGTCTTGAACTCCTGACCTCAAGTGATCCACCTGCCTCAGCCTCCTAAAGTGCTGGAATTACAGGCATGAGCCAAAACGCTCAGCCTATTTCATCACTCTTGATGGCCTAAATATGTCTCTGCTCTTTGGATTGTCCTTTGAACTGACTGTAACATCTTACTGGTTCCTTCACTAATTAATGAGTTAAATAAAAATTTTGACATAATTATTGTATATTTCTATGAGAGTAATTATTCTGTTTTGTAGAAAAAAACTTTTTTTGACATTCTCATTAACAGTGAAGATTGGGCAGGAGGTTTCACCCCGGACAAGCTTTTCCACAGGCTCCAAATGCCATTACATCTGTCAGGTCTGTCAGGTTGGTTTTTTGGTTTGTTTCTGAGATGGAGTCTTGCTTTGTCGCCAGGTTGGAGTGCAGTGGCGTGATCTCGGCTCACTGCAACCTCCGCCTCCCAGGTTCAAACGATTCTCCTGCCTCAGCCTCCAGAGTAGCTTGGACTACAGGCGCACACCACCATACCCAGATAATTTTTGTATTTTTAGTAGAGACCAAGTTTCACCATGTTGGTCAGGATGGTCTCAATCTCTTGACCTCATGATCCGCCCATCTTGGCCTCCCAAAGTGCTGGGATTACAGGCATGAGCCACCGCATCCAGCCCATCTGTCAGGTTTATAAGGGATTACCCCCACTTCATTGCTTGTTTCATGCCATCCAAATAGATACACAATGATTCTATATTTGAGCTGGACACATTCTGAAACATTTATATGTGTTTGTTTAACAAAACATATAACAAACCTACAAGTACCACACCAAATACTTGTCCATGTATTCATTCAATGATAGGAAGTTGCATGTGGCAGGGACTGCATTTGTACCTCTTTTGAGCTTAGCAAGTGCCTAACTCATGGTAAGTACTAAAGACACATCTACTGAGCCAACACATGAATGAATAAGCCCAGCAAGCCTTTACTGAGTGTTTACTATGTACTGAACATTGTTTTAAACACTTTATTTAGTTTGTTTAATCCTCACACTAGTTACATGGTAGGTACAATTAATTACTATCCTCATTTACCCATAATACAGAGAAGTGAATGAAGTTGCTCAAGGTCAACAGCTAGCAATGGCTGAGGCAGAATTCAAGCCCTGGTAGCCTGGTTCCTGAGCCTATGATCTTGGGCACTCATATGCGCCAGGCATCTTGCTAGGTTCTGATATACAGAGATAAAAGACACACCAAACACAGACTTTCCTTAAGGAGGTCACACTCAAGAAAGGCAACAAATAACTAAAAAGAATGTGATGTGCTCTGGCAAGTGAGAACACGATGCTAGGGACAGAGGGTGTCAGAGGGTTGGACAGGGGTGTGGCTGACTGCAGAGGGGCCACTTGACCTGAGGCAAGTTCTGAGGCCACTGGTAGTTAATGTTCAGACCAGAGGAAGGGAAGAGCATTCAGGCCACTGGTATGTTTGGTCTGAGAAGGTGAGAGTCCCAAGGCTGGAGCCCAGAAGTGCAGGGAAGTGAAACTGGAGAGAGGAGCCAGGTCCAGACCCTGGAAAGCTTCACTTGCTGAGGGAGGAAGGGTGTTGGGATGTCCCTTGGAGGCCTCACAGGACTGTGCGCAAGGGAGATATGAAATCAGACCCCATACTTCACCTGCCCCGCCCAGGACACTAAACCCAGTACACAGAATTCCCTACAAGCTGTATCCCACCCCGGAGAGTTCCCCGGGAGGGCTAGACAGGAGGGAAATGCTAATTGAGTGTGGGACACAGCCAGAGCCACCTGGGAGCCATGGCTGGGATTCTCTCCCCAAGCCCTCCCCCACAATCCCTTCAGTCACCCCCGCCTCCCCAACCCAACCTTGCCAGCTCAGGCACTCAGGCACACTCCCTCCTGTCACATCCCCCTTGAGGCCAGAGATAAGAATAAGCAACATGTCTCTTCCTACATCCCTGCCCTGCTCACCCTCTGACTCTACCATCCAAAGCAGCTGCAGAGCCTGGAACACCCTAGGCCCCAGTCAGAGGAGGGAGCATGGGGAGGTGGGAGCTTCCTGGGGGGCCGTGGCCCTGGGCTGTACCCTCCCCTCCCACAGGGCTGAGGCTGGTGATTAGTTGGGTTAATTATATCCGAGCCATTTCCGATTGGCACAAGCCCACCCACCCACAGAGCCTGCCCAGAAGGCAGGCAGGCAGGGCCCAGGTCAGGATGCTGGGGCACCAGCTCCACTAGGTGAATTCCTGACCCATGTGATGATGGCCAAACGGAGGCTGATTGTCCTCCTGCTCCAGGACGGCCTCCTCTTCTCTCATCAACTTTGTTACCCATCCCTCGGTTTTCTTTGTCCCCACACAAGTCCCTCTCACTCCCCTCTCCTCCCCCCAGGTTTGGAATGAAATCATGGGGCCCTGAGTTCCGCACTAGGCCCCGACATAAACACTCTGATTGGGGCTAATTATAAGGGCCAGGCTGGGAGGCTGGAGCCTTTGGAAAGCTTTGGCTTTCAAACAAAGGGCCCACGGCTCAGCCCCTAGCGCAGGCCGGCTCTCTTCCAGGCTTCCTTATGAATGAGGGGTTCCAGGAAGAGGCAGTCCTCTAGCAACCCCGTGGCCTGTGGGCTCGCTCCATGTCCCACGCCTCATCTTGTCCCTTCTCGGTTGCTTTCGCCTTGGCCTTTCCAGGCCTCAGATCCCGGGGCCTTGCCGGATGGTTTGGCGCAGCCACAAGTTGGGCCGTGGAAGACAAGGCAGCAGGGCAGGAGCTCTCAGGCTGGGAGGCAGGGGCAGGGGTAGGGGAGGCGCAGGGGAAGCCAGCTGTGACAACCCAGGCCCTAATTAGTCGGCTTCAAAGCGGGCAGAGAGAGAGCCCGCCTGCGTGTGTGCCCTGCTCAGTCAGGTAAGACATTTCTGTCCCAGTCAGAGGAGAAAGAGGAAGAAAAACACTGGCCACCGCCACCCCGAGGAGTCTTTAGACACTGGACTGGCACCCTGAGTCAGGCAGAAAAACTGAGAACCTAGGAAATCATTCTCTTCTGTTGAAACTGATACAGAAGTGCTGGGAAGGGAAGAGTGTGGTTCCTTTAAATGATACGGAAAGGGGGAAGGGAAGTGCTGGGTACAGGAGGGCGTGGTCCCTGGCCAGGGCTACACCCCCACGGACCTAGGTGAGGACAGGCACTTTTGTTTTCCTGCCCAAATGTTGCGTTTCCCAAGACCACCCTGGCCTGCCACGCCCCCGTCCTGTGCCTATAAAAACCCGAGACCCCCCCCCCCCCCCCCCCCCCAAGCTAAGGCAAAGCCAAGCCGCTGGATGCTGAAGAGAAGCACGTCAGGGGAGGTAACACACAAGCGGTTAGGCGTTGAGAGGGACGCACCGATAGGCACCGGCATGCTGGCAGGCCACTGACCAGGCAGAACAACACAGAGTCTAGCTGGCGCAGTCCGAGAAGAGCCTGGGCCGCCGAGTGGCCTGATTCCTAGGCGACAACCATTTACTTTCTGGCTGCCCCGTCTTCTGAGAGCAACTTCCACTCAAAACCTTGCAGTCATACTCCAAGCCCACATGTGATCCGATTCTGGTACACCAAGGCAAGAACCCTGGGATACAGAAAGCCCTCTGTTCTCTGTCCTTGCACCAAGGAAGAGGGTCTAATTGAGCTGGTAAAAGACAAGCCACCTATCGACGGCAAAGCTGAAAGAGCAAAACTGAAAGAGCACCCGGTAACACGCGCCCACTGGGGCTTCAGGAGCTGTAAGCATTCACCCCTAGACACTGGTGGGGCCGGAGCCCCACAGCCTGCCTGTCTGCATGCCTCCCCTAAAGGTTTGAGCAGCGGTGCACTGAAGAAGCGAGCCACACACCCATTGCATGCCCTGCAAGGGGGACAAGGGAACTTTTCCCATTTTGCTAGCACTTTGGGAGGCCGTGACAGGAGGATCTCTTGAGGTTAGGAGTTTGAGGCCAGCCTGGGCAACGTGGTGAAACCCCATCTCTACAAAAAATACAGAAAAAATTATTTGGCCATGGCACACTTCTGTAGTCTTAGCTACATCCGGAGGCTGAGGTGGGAGAACATATGAGCTCAGGAAGTCCAGGCTGCAGTGAGCGATGATCGTACCACTGCATTTCAACCTGGGCAATGGAGTGAGACCCTGTCAAAAAAAAAAAAAAAAAAGAGTGTTGTTTTGGTAGAGACAGGGCTTTCTCCATGTTGCCCAGGCTGGTCTCAAACTTCTGACCTCAAGCCATCCTCCCCTCTCAGCTTCCCAAAGCACTGGGATTACAGACATGAGCCACTGTGCGTAGCTAACACTTTTCTAATCTGGAGAAGGAGGAAACGACATAATTATTCCTAAGCATCCTTCTAGCATTTAGTTTTCTTGCGTATCGTCTCAGTGCTCCATATCCCCACCACTACCCAACTCCCAAACGTACTCATATGTAGCACCAGGGGCTGGGTTCCTGCACACAAGTCATCCAAAAGTGACACTATTGACTGAATGACTGTGACCTAGGAGGCTGGGCTGATAAGGATCACTTAACAAAAACCAGTTACTGATGTTAGTGCTTACACTGACATCCCCTTGAAGGAAAAGTCTTAAAGCCGTTTTATAAATTGTCAACCTATTTGCCCTAATGTGGTCATTCTCATCACTTATTACCCCCTCAAAGTCTTTATTATGCAGCTAAATTACAATAATGGTTTAATAGTTTTTGGCAAACTGGAACCATGATGTCACAAAAGCCATACAAGCAGGAAGGAAAGATGTTATTATAAACTCCTCCCCTTTTTTTAAAGCAGATAAGAAAAAAAAATTTTTTTGAGACAGAGTCTTGTTATGTTGCCCAGGCTGGAGTGCAGTGGTGTGATCTCAGCTCACTGCAACCTCTGGCCCCAAGGCTCAAGCCATCCTCCCACCTCAGCCTCCTGAGTAGCTGGGACTGCAGGTGCACACAACCATACCCCATTAATTTTTGTGTTTTTTGTAAAGAAGGCGTCTCGCCATATTGCCTAAGCTGGTCTCAAACTCCTGAGCTCAAGCAATCTGACCACCTCAGCCCCCCAAAGTGCTGAATTACAGGCGTAAGCCACCATGCCCGGCCAGATAAGAAAATGTACAAAGGCCAAATGTCCGGTGGCAAGGCCATAAGAGCTACTAAGTGACATTGGTTCATCGTGAATTCATGCCTTCTAAGTCCACATCCAGGGCCTCTGTCCTCTGAGAACATACATCCAGGACCGTACCATCCCAGAGGCGACCTGTCTTTCTGCAGCTGTGAAGGGGAGCTTGAGCTGGGTGTGCCCAACTGATTAGGATTTGCTGAAACAATCCAACCCTTCTTCCATACTTAAAATCCCATCTGGTCTTGGTCCCATATATTTTCCTTTCCATTTTAAAATGCGAGTCTCTTCTGAGGAAAAGCTGATCCATGTGTTTCTGCATTTAAACTTAATTTCTCCAAATAGCAGTCTCTGATATCCCTGAATTTCATACATTTTTAGAAGACAGGAAATAGGAAGAGGCCAAGTATGGGCAGATTGGGAAGAGATGGAGCTCCAGGCACTCACTGGGATTCTCTTCCTTAGAAAAATGTCTCCCATCCTTACAGTGGAGGCTGAGCCTGGCTTCAATCCCGTATTCTTGCTCTAACTCTAGCTAAGGCGACAGTTATAACACTTGGGCCAGACAGTATGAGACTGCATCCAGCACACTTTTTTTTTTTTTTTTTTTATTGAGACAGGGTATCCCTCTGTTGCCTAGGCCATACTGCAGTGGGGCAGTCACAGCTCACTGCAGCCTCGACTTCTCCGGCTCAAGTAACCAGGCTCAAACAATCCTCCCACCTCAGCCTCTTGAGTAGCTGGGACCACAGATGCATGCCTAATGCCCAGTTAATTTTTTTGTTATTTTTTGTAGAGACAGGGTCTCCGCGTGTTGCCAGGCTGGTCTTGAACTGTTGGACTCAAGGGATGCACCTTACTTGGCCTTTCAAAGTGCTGGGATTACAGGCATGAGTCACTGCGCCGGCCCAGTACAGTTTACTATCTAGAACATAGTAAAGCGAGGAATTAACTTGATCCCTGATAGCTTGGCCAGGGCAGGAGATAAAGTCACCTGTGAGAGAAGCAATGATTCTGTGGTGCTTCCTGAGTATCTCCATCACGTACCTCAGCAGGAGGGCTTGGGTGCTCCCTCCAGGCAAACATGACTATGACAATGAAGTAAAAACAAACCTGGATGATGTGATGGGTGGGCTTTGATGGAGAAAATATATAGAGGCAATATAGCATGGTAGAAAGTGCTGTGTAGTCAGACAAAACTGGGTTCAAAGCTTGGCTCTGACAATTAAGCCCAGAGACTTTAGGCAAGTCACTTAACCTCTGTGAATATCATCAGTAGGCTTCCGCTGCATGAGATTGTTACAAGAATTAAATAAAACCATTTGCAGGGTATGACAATTAATAGGCACTTAAATAAATGGCAGCCAGTAGTTTCATATTATCTGAAAGTAAGATACTGTGTGTTGAATTTCTTAACTCAACTCCCACTTAAATTATGCCCCAGACAGTCTCCTGACATGCTGCTGAGGGTCTAATATGGAAATTTTGAAAACAATCAATCAACAATAATTTGATGGGCATGTGATGGTACAAAGCCAGTGCCAGATGCTATCGATGGGTGGGCAGGGGAAAAGAAAAAAAAGTAGCAGGTTTGCAAGATTGTTCAAGGCTGGACACAGTGTCTCACACCTGTAATCCCATCACTTTGGGAGGCTGAGGTGGGCGGATCACCTGAGGCCAAGAAGTTGAGACCAGTCTGGCCAACATGGTGAAACCTTGTCTCTACTAAAAATAAAAATAATTAGCTGGGTGTGGTGGCGCACGCCTGTAGTCCCAGCTACTCTGAAGGCTGAGGCAGGAGAATAGCTTGAACCCAGGAGGCGGAGGTTGCAGTGAGCTGAGATGGCACCACTACACTCCTGCCTGAGCGACAGAAAGTCGGTCTCAAAAACAAAACAAAACAAAACAAAACAAAACAAAACAAAACAAAAACTATTTGACTTGGCACAGTGGCTTACGCTCGTAATCCCAGCACTTTGGGAGGCCAAGGTGGGCAGATCACTTGAGGTCAGGAGTTTGAGACCAGTCTGGCCAACGTGGTGAAACGCTGTCTCTACCAAAAAATACAAAAGTTAGCCAGGTGTGGTGACGTGCGTCTGTAATCCCAGTTACTCCAGACGCTGAGGCAGAATAATTGCTTGAACCTGGGAGATGGAGGTTGCAGTGAGCCGAAATCACGCCACTGCACTCCAACCCGGGTGACAGAGTGAGACTCTGTCTCAAACAAACAAACAAAAAAAACTATTTTTAAAGGAGTACCCCTACCAGATATTAGAAATTTAATTTTAACGCAAATTAAAGCAATATGCGATTAGTACAGAAATAGCGAAGGAAAGAATGGAGTCCAGAGGCAAATATAAATATGTATGGGGATTTTTTGTTTGTTTCTTTTTCTTTTTTCTTTTTTTATATGGGGATTTAGTATATGCTAACCAAGACGGTTAAAATCAGCAGGGAGGCCAGGCATGGTGGCTCACGCCTGTAATCCCTGCACTTTGGGAGGCTGAGTCCTCCCAAAGTGGATTGCTTGAGCCCAGGAGTTTGAGACCAGCCTGGGCAACACGGTGAGACCCTGTCTCTACAAAAGAATACAAAAACTAGCCCGGTGTGGTGGCATGTGCCTGTGCTCCTAGCTACTCAGGAGGCTGAAGTGGGAGGATGGCTTGAGTCTGGGAGGTGGAGGTTGCAGTAAGCTGAGACTGCACCATTGCCACTATACGCCAGCCTGGGCGACAGAGGAAGATTGTCTCAAAAAAGAAAAAAAAAAAAGAAAAAAAGAAAGAAAAAAGAAAGAAAATGAGAAGAAAATAAGAATGGATAATTTAGAAAAGAATTATGAGTGGTCAATAGACATATGAAAATATGTTTAACCTCATTAGTAATCCAGAAATACGATATAAATAAAACCGACAATGAGATTGTTTATATTGCTTTTTTTTTTTTTTTTTTTTTTGAGGCAGAGTCTCACTCCATCACCCAGTCTGGAGTGCAATGGCGCCATCTCATCTCACTGCAGCCTCTGCCTCCTGGGTTCAAACAATTCTCCTGCCTCAGCCTCCTGAGTAGCTGGGATTACAGGCATGTGCCACCACGCCCAGCTAATTTCTGTATTTTTAATAATGCGGGGTTTCGCCATGTTGGCCAGGCTGGTCTCGAACTCCTGACCCCAGATGATCTGCCTGCCTCGGCCTCCCAAAGTGCTGGGATTATAGTCGTCAGCCATCGCACCCGGCCTATGTTTCTATTGCTTAACAAATTGATAAAGAAACAACCCTTTCTGCACTTCTAGTGAAGGTATAAAATTGTATAACTTTCCTAGAGGGCAATTTTGTCTCATGAATGAACCTTTTTTTGTTTGTTTTTTGAGACTGAGTCTAGCTTTGTTGCCCAGGCTGGAGTGCAATGGTGCGATCTCGGCTCATTGCGACCTCTGCCTCCTGGGTTCCAGCAGTTCACCCACCTCAGACTCCCGAGTAGCTGGGACTACAGGTGCCTGCCACCATGTCCAGCTAATTTTTGAATTTTTAGTAGAGCCTGGGTTTCACTGTGTTGGCCAGGTTGGTCTTGAACTCTTGACCTCAGGTGATCCACCCACCTTGGCCTCCCAAAGTGCTGGAATTACAGACGTGAGCCACCGCACCCAGCCTCATATATCAACATTTTAAATGAGTTTACACTTCAACCCAGAAATCCCACTATTATAACTATTATAACTCTATTACAACTTTATCATTCAGAATTAATAAGACAAGTAAACAAAAATAATAAGTGAAAGCTAAAGAAAAAACCCTGTGTCCATCAATAGAGGATTACTCCATATTCTGTGATACGATGTAGTCATTTTAAAAAAACACCTGGCCCAGCACGGTGGCTCATGCCTGTAATCCCATTACTTTGGGAGGTGGAGGCAGGAGGCTAACTTGAGCCCAGGAATTCAAGACCAGCCTGAGCAACATAGTGAGACCTCATTTCTATGACAAATTTTAAAATTAGCCAAGTGTGGTAGTGCATACCCATAGTTCCAGTGACTTGGGAGGCGGAGGCGGTACGATCACTTGAACCCAGGAGCTTGAGGCTAAAAGAAGCTGCAGTGAGCCGTGAGTGCGCCACTGCACTCCATCCTGGGTGACAGAATCTAAAAAAATAAAAAAAAGAAGAAGAAGAAAAGGTAAATAATTAATTTATAAAACCATATACCTTGATATTTGTACCATGATATATTATTGGTTAAAAAGGTTGCAGAATCATAGTATATTGTACTATGACACTGATTTTGTTTTAAAAAAATTAAAATTTAAAAATCCACCAGGCATGGTGGCTCATACTTGTAATCCTAGCACTTTGGGAGGCTGAGGGGAGCGGATCATGAGGTCAAGAGAGCGAGACCATCCTGGCCAACATGGTGAAGCCCTATCTCTACTAAAAATATAAAAATTAGCTGGGTGTGGTGGTGTGTCCCTGTAATCTCAGCTACTCAGGAGGCTGAGGCACAAGAATTGCTTGAACCCAGGAGGCGGAGGTTGCTGTGAGCCGAGATCGTGCCACTGCACTCCAGCCTGGTGACAGAGCGAGACTCCATCTTAAAAATAAAAATAAAAATAAAATGAATAAATATCCAACTATATATTATCAAAGGTAAAAAAGGCCTGGAGGAATAATTCCAAACTATTAACGGTGGATACTTCTGGAAGGGGGTGGGGAAGATGGGGGAAGAAACTTAAATTTTACTTTGTACATTTGTGTACTATCTTAAAATATTTTATAGCAAGCATGTATTAATTTTATAATCAAATAAAACAATTAAATTTGAGGATTAATTATAAGTTACAAAATATTCAAATAAGGAAAGACTGTAAAAGGATTATAAATATCATATACATGTATATTCTGACTTGGAAAGATTTCCATAAAATATTGTCTGGTGAAAATTGGGTACACATTACAATGTCTTCCTCATCTCTTTTATAACATTTTCCAAAGAAACAATGTAATGATCAAAAGCCCCAAAGGGCGAAATTTTATAATCACCCTAAATACAATAAAACACACACAAAGATGTGTGTGAACAGTAAAGGGCACGAACTCACCTGCATAACTTTTGAATTGTAATTTCACAATGGTCAGGACAGAAACTAAAACTAATCTTTGAGCACCATCTCATGGAGATATTTACCACTACCATGTGGTAGTTAAAATTATGCCTCAGTGTTTCTCTGTGTGTGTGTGTGTGACTGAAGGCTCTTCTTTAACAGTATGGCACAATTTCTAGGAGATTTTTTTCTTTTTCTTTAACCCATAGTGTATTACTTAACCTTTCTACAACGAGCAGTGCTTTCTCTGTAAAATGTAAAAACCATACTTAAGAAAGAAGTGGAAATTAAGGTTAAAAATGCTCATAATTATATATATATATATATATATATATATATATATATAAAATTTTAGTTTTTCAGCACGGCTCCCAGCGTGAGAAATTCCTGAAAGTGTTTTCTAATAGTGCACTGGGTCAAAGTCATGACCCATGCAACTCCCCCACCAAATGTTTGACATTTTCCTAAAGCCAAATTGAAAGCTCAAACAACAAAAATAATAACCAAGACGGCAGGGGAAGTGTGAGCCTGGGAGTACTGAGTAAACAGAAACAGTCGAACTCTCCAGGCATGGTTTGATCTTAAAAGGTAGTGGGCTGACCTGCAAACCATACCCCACAATCCCCTTAATGCCCTTTGGAGATCATTGAGGAGCTCTAACCAATACAGAATATAGCTTTCCACCAGGCTAATCAGATGGAGTCTTCCTTTTTCTTAAATTAGAACAGTGCAACGACCACACGAATAACCAGACAAAACTGCATCTAACTGTAGCTGGATGGGACTGAATGGGCCAGTCCCATCCAGCTACCTGTTTATTTGGAGGTTTTATGTGTACAACACCAAAACAGCTCCATAATTGGTGGAATTCACTCAATTGACAAAAATAAATAGATATGTCAATAAAATATTAACATAACTCATTAAAAAGTGGAAACCACAGGAGGCTGAGGTGAGAGGATCGCTTGAATACAGGAATTTGAGGCTGCAGTGAGCTATGATCGTGACACTGCACTCCAGCCTGTGTGACAGAGTGGTGAGACCTCGTCGGTATAAAAAAAAAGTTCACCTTTTTTTTGATAGAGAAGGGGTCTTACTATGTAAAAGTGAAACACTTTGATACTGTTGTCTTGGCCTACTCTACATAATACCAAATAACTTACTTTGATTTTCAGTTCAAGAGATCATTATTTTTATTTATTTATTTATTTATTTATTTATTTATTTATTTATTTTGAGACAGGGTCTCACTTTGTCACCCAGGCTGAAGTGCAGTAGCACTATCTCAGCTTACTGCAGCCTCGACATCCCAGGCTCAACCGATACTCCTGCCTCAGCCTCCCAGTAGCTGGGACTACAGGCGTGGGCCACCACACCCAGCTAATGGTTGTGTCTTTTGTAGAGACGGTGTTTGACCATGTTGCTCAGGCTGGTCTCAAACTCCTGGACTCAAGCAGTCCACCTCAAGGGGCCTCTCAAAGTTCTGGGATTATAGGCATGAGCCATGGCACCTGGCTAAAACAGAACTTCTCAAAGTCCCCTAGGCCAGGAACATCAACATCACCTCAGAAACACAAATTCTGGGGCCCCACCCCAGATCTATTGAATCTGAGACTCTGGGATTTGGGCCAATCTGTTTTCTAACAAATGCTCTAGGTCAGTGGTCCCCAATCTTTTTGGCACCAGGGACCAGTTTCCTGGAAGACAATTTTTCCACAGACAGTGGGCGGAGGATGGTTTCGGGGTGAAACTGTTCACTCCAGATCATTAGTTAGATCTCACAAGGAGTGCCAACTTAGATCCCTCACATGCACAGTTCACAATAGGGTTCGCACTCCCATGAGATTCCAATGCCACCACTGATCTGACAGGAGGCAAAGCTCAGGCAGTAATATTGGCTCGCCTGCTACTCACCTCCTGCTGGGCAGCCCAGTTCCTAACAGGCCATGGACCTGAACCAGACTGGTCCATGGCCCAGGGGTTGGGGACCCCTGCTCTAGGTAATTCTGATGTAGGCTGAAGTGTGAGATCCACTAATTTAGATAAAATTATTCAACTGATGGTTGAAGCTAGCCATGTTGTTAATGACTATATATATATGATTGTGGCAGATCAAAACAAGGTGATTGGCACAGAACACAATTTCTAAAATGTGTTTGATTTCCGAAATTTGTATGAGTATAGTAGTCACAAACTTATGTCTTATTTAAAAGGTCCCCAGCATTTGTATGTTGAAGAGCCACTTTTATTGTCCTTGAGTCCTCGAATGTGCTAGGTATAAAACCCTAGTTATATATATAAAGAGAGAGGCTGGGCAGGATGGGTCACACCTGTAACCCCAGCACTTTGAGAAGCCAAGGCAAGAGGAGTGCTTAAGCCCAGAAGTTTGAGACCAGCCTGGGCAACATGGCGAGACCCTGTCTCTCCAAAATATACAAAAATTAGTCGGGTGTGGTGGTGCACACCTGTGGTCCCAGTTACTTGAGAAGTTTAGGTGGGAGGATGGCTTGGGCCCCAGAGATTGAGGCTGCAGTGAGCTGAGAATGTGCCACTGTACTCCAGCCTGGGTGACAGATTGAGATCCTGTCTCAAAACCTCCCACCTCCAAAAAAATTTATATATATAAAAAAAGAGAAAGAGCAAAGGAGAGTGAGAAAAAGCATTAATATATATTACCTTCTCCTTCCTACCAAAGAAATTGGAGCAAACTCAGGACAATTGTTCCTAAATTTATGGGCAAATGCCTAACTTAGTTAGGGAGTCTGATATATATGATGCCAAACACCTATGTAAAAAAAGAAAATTATTACGAATAAGATATTTGCTGCCTTTTTTTTCTTTTTTAAGAGACAGGGTCTCACTGTGTCACCCAAGATGGAGAGCAATGTTGTGTTAGAGGTGCACTGCAGCCACAACCTCCAGGCAAGCTCAAGCGATCCTCCCACCTCAGCCTCCAGAGTATCTGGGACTACAGACACACTGCCACCATGCCCAGCTAAATTTTTGTAGAGATAGGGTTTCACTATGTTGCCCAGGCTGGTCTTGAACTCTTGGGCTCAAGTGATCCTCTTACCTCAGCCTCCCAAAGTGTTGTAATTATAGACATGAGCTACCTCGCCCTGCCTACATAAGCTTTAAAATGTTGGTATCAAAAACTTACATTTTATCTCTTTTTTTTTTTTTTTTTTTTTTTTTGAGAAGGAGTCTCGCTCTGTCACCCAGGCTGGAGTGCAGTGGCCAGATCTCAGCTCACTGCAAACTCCGCCTCCCGGGTTTACGCCATTCTCCTGCCTCAGCCTCCCGCGTAGCTGGGACTACAGGCGCCCGCCACCTCACCCGGCTAGTTTTTTGTATTTTTTTAGTAGAGACGGGGTTTCACCGTGTTAGCCAGGATGGTCTCGATCTCCTAACCTCGTGATCCGCCCGCCTCGGCCTCCCAAAGTGCCGGGATTACAGGCTTGAGCCACCGCGCCCGGCCACATTTTATCTCTTTAAAAAAGAACAGTTTTACTATATCCCTCTCTGCCCCTTATTTTACTGATTGTTTTCAAAAGATAGCAACATTGTTTTGAGTACTAGGAAATTATCTCAATTGTAAATGATTATAATGGTGATTACATGAGTAGATTATAAAAAGATTATGAGGACTTACTACAGACTGAGAATTAAACACAAAGTAATCATATTTTATTAACATCCCTTTCTCCAGGAGGCAACCCTTGCAGGAAACATGAATTCTAGAACCATCCATGGCACCACTAGCTCTGTGATTTGGACTTTTCTGAGCCTCGGGATTCTCATCTGTACATTTGAGAGTTGGGCCAAATGATTCTCAAGGGCCCTTCCAGATCTAAAATTCTGTAATTCTGTGTTTCTAATAACTTGAATTTTTCTCGCTGGGTGCGGTGGCTGATGCCTATAATCCCAGCACTTTGGGAGGCCAAGGCAGGCGGATCACCTGAGGTCAGGAGTTCGAAACCAGCCTGGCCAACATGGCAAAACCCCACCTCTACTAAAAATACAAAGAAAATTAGCCCAGCATGGTGGCAGGTGCCTGTAGTCCCATCTACTTGGGAGGCTGAGGCAAGAGAATGACTTAAACCTGGGAGGTGGAGGTTGCAGTGAGCCCAGATCATGCCACTGCACTCCAGCCTGGATGACAGAGCAAGACTCCATTTCAAAAAAGAAAAGAAAAAAAAAACTTGAATTTTTATATATTCTAATTTTAAAAGAAGGAAAAATTACAGATAAACAAAGCTTTCAAGAAACAAGTATAATTATATATATATATTTTTTATACAGAGTTTCATGCTCTTGCCCAGGCTGGAGTGAAGTGGCATGATCTCAGCTCACTGCAACCTCCATCCCCCGGGTTCAAGCGATTCTTATGCCTCAGCCTCCCCAGTAGCTGAGATTATAGACATGTGCCACCACACCTAGCTAATTTTTGTATTTTTAGTAGAGCTGAGGTTTCACCATGTTGGCCAAGCTGGTCTTGAACTCCCAACCTCAAGTGATCTGCCCGCCTTGGCCTCCCAAAGTGCTGGGATTACAGGCGTGAACCTCTGCACCAGCCTACAATTATATATTGTTAACTTAGCTCAATCTTATCTGTAGCTGCAGTGCCATACAATGATTATGAGTTCAGAATTCTGTTGTGAGGGCCCTTTAACAGACTGAATCAAAAATTACATTATAGTTATTGTAATTCTATTATGTATTTTAGAATAAATATCTAAATATTTAGATAATATTTAATTATGTGAATATTTGTTAACCATATGTAGTATATAACAACTTCCTTTAACCAACACATGGAATTAATTGAAATATCTCATTTCTTGCTCATTCTGAATAACTGGGAGTTCAGTAATCTATCTCTCTTCTAAGGAATTCAACAAGTTTTTATTTTTGGCATTTCATTAGCATTACTCAATCTTCGAATGAGAATGACAGAGATTATTGTCTCTAGGCTATCGATAGGGATGCAGAATCACTACAATTTGAAGCTGGAAGGAACTTTAAAAGCTGACTAATCAGACCCTTTAACTTACAGATGAGAAGAGTGAGACCAGGCACAGTGCAGTGGCTCATGCCTATAATCCCAATACACTGGGAGGCTGAAGCAGGAGGATCCCTTGAGCTCAGGAGTTCAAGGCTGCAGTGAACTATAATCATACTACTGTACTCCAGCCTGGGTGATAGAACAAGACCCCTCTCAAATTGTGAGACCCGGAGAAGGTAAAGGCCAGAAACATGGAGATCATCTGGATAAGAGTAGGAATAAAATAGTAGGCCTCCTGATTCCCCAGCTTACTTTCCAACATTATTAGAAGGCTATGCGGCCTTACTACAGACTAAGGATTAAAAACAAAATAATTATGATCTTATTGACATCTCTTTCTCAGGAGGCAATCCTTGCAGGAAACATAAATTCTAGAATCAGCGAGAAGCCCTCAATAGATTTCCCTCATGGTGCCCAAAGTGTAGGATAAGCTAGATAGAGAAACTCCAGGGTTTTTAGGATTTTCCTACATTATAGGGTTCCTGCTTTTCCCCACCCCTATGCCTAAATTCAACTCTACTATAAAATCTAAAGGCAATTGTCTAAAGGAAAGAGTTCTTTAATGAAGAGAGATATAAGATCCCTCCCTAACTTTGACAGTTTACATTTTAACCATTAATATTCCATCAATAACCAGGATAACATCATTATAATGGTCAGGGAATTTACTTAGAAATAAATATTAGAAAATTAAACAGTCTTGGCCGGGTGTGGTGACTCACACCTGCAATCCCAGCACTTTGAGAGGCCGAGATGGGCAGGTCACTTGCGTCAAGGAGTTCAAGACCAGCCTGGGCAACATGGTGAAACCCTATCTCTACACAAAATATAAAAAATTAGCCAGATGTGGTGGTGCATACTTGTGGTCCCAACTACTCAGGAGGTTGAGGTGGTGGGAGGACCACTTGAGCCCAGGAGGCAAGGGTTGCAGTGAGCCAAGATCATGCCAGTGCACTCTAGCCTGGGTGACAGAATGAGACCCTGTCTGAAAGAAAGAAGGAAAGAAGGGAGGGAAGGAAGGAAGGAAGGAAAGAAGGAAGGAAGGAAGGAAAGAAGGAAGGAAGGAAGGAAGGAAGGAAGGAAGGAAGGAAGGAAGGAAGGAAGGAAGGAAGGAAGGAAGGAAGGAAGGAAGGAAGGAGGAAAGGAAGGAAGGAAGGAAGGAAGGAAGGAAGGAAGTGAGTGAGTGAGAAAGTAAGTTAAACAGTCCTAAATATAATCAGTAGAGCAAGGAAAAAAGGAATGAAGGACATGTGTGTGTGTAGGAGAGAGGGAATGACAGAGAACTCCAGACTGGTACCAGTCTATTAAGAATAAATGTTATTATTGTGGGTGGAAGAAGCAGGTTATGGAGGAAAAGCCAGGAAGAGCACTGTTGCCAAGAACTGTTACCAATTAGCATTCTGAAACCATAGCCTTACTCCTCTTCCTTGGGAATCCTATAACATGAGAGCATAAAGATTCACTGAGCCAACAAGGCTTTGGTTGCACACTGGGATCAAGAGGCTCACTAAAGGATCCAGATGTCTGCTTCATTGGAGTGGAAAAAAATGTCATAGTGAGTTCCACGAAATATCTGGCAGGAACAGACCATGCAGAAGCCAACTACACTAACTGAGAGTGAGCATAAGTGAGAGCAAGAGAGAGAGAGAGAGAGGGAGAGAGGGAGAGAGGAAGAGAGAGAAGATTTAATTCAAGAGGTGTTGCTGGCCGGGCGTAGTGGCTCACACCTGTGTAATCCCAGCACTTTGGGAGGCCGAGGCAGGCGGATCACTTGAGGCCAGGAGTTCGAGACCAGCTTGGCCAACATAGTGAAACCCCATCTCTACTAAAAGTACAAAAATTAGCCGGGTATGGCAGTGCATGCCTGTAATCCCAGTTACTCGGGAGGCTGAGGCATGAGAATCACCTGAACCTGGGAGCCAAAGGTTGCAGTGAGCCAAGGTCATGCAACTGCACTCCAGCTTGGGCAACAGTGCGAGACTCTGCATCCAAAAAAAAAAAAAAGAGGTATCACTGAGCTGTGAAAGAAACTGGCCAGCCCTAAATCATAGGCTCCCCTCTCAGTCTGATGTAGTATCAATCCTGGATTTGCTTGTCCTCTGAGAAGGAAGTCCCTACCTTTGGAGAAAGAGGCTATTGAACACCTCTCTGTTCCCTCTTGCTAGATCCACTGGTTCCTGTGCAGCTCTTGGAAGGCAAGAACATTTTTGGCTGACTTCTTTGTAGTCTAGAGAATGCATAGGTCAGCTCTTGCAACCCCAAAATACCACTGAGATTTGGGCAGTGGCATATCAAGGAATTGGGCCTAAAAGCTAAGCAAAGATTGAGAACAAAAAAATAGGAGTAAGTTAAAAGCAGGATCCTCTTCCAGGGAACATACGAAAGCTGATGGTCTAGAACGGGGATCAGCACACATTTGCCATAAAGGGTCAGATAGTAAATATTTAGACTTTCAAGCTGCACATCCTTATCACAGCTACTCAGTTCTGCCACTGTAAAGCAAAAGCAGTCATAGATGATAAACAAATAACTGAGTGTGCCTGTGTTCCAATAAAACTTTACTGATAAACAATGAAACTTGAATTTCATATAATTTTTACATGTCACAGGACATCATTCTTTTTAAAAATTTATTTTCAACCACTTAAAAAATTAAAGCTATTCTTAGCTCATGGGCTGTACAAAAACAGGTGGTAGGCCAGATTTGGCCCACAGGCTGTAGTTTGCAGACCTGTGGTCTAGAACAATGCTGTCCATTAGAAATATGAGAGCTGTTGGGTACAGTGGTTAACACCTGTAATCCCAGCATTTTGGGAGGCCTAAGTGAGAGGATCTCCTGAGCCCTGGAGTTTAAGAACAGCCTGGGTAACATGGCAAGAGATCCTCTCTACAAAAAAAAAAAATTAAAAATCAGCTGGGGGCCGGGCGCGGTGGCTCAAGCCTGTAATCCCAGCACTTTGGGAGGCCGAGACGGGCGGATCACAAGGTCAGGAGATCGAGACCATCCTGGCTAACACGGTGAAACCCCGTCTCTACTAAAAAATACAAAAAACTAGCCGGGCGAGGTGGCGGGCGCCTGTAGTCCCAGCTACTTGGGAGGCTGAGGCAGGAGAATGGCGTGAACCCGGGAGATGGAGCTTGCAGTGAGCTGAGATCTGGCCACTGCACTCCAGCCCGGGCGACAGAGCGAGACTCTGTCTCAAAAAAAAAAAAAAAAAAAAAAAAAAAAAAAAAAAAAAATCAGCTGGGCGTGGTGGTGTGCACCTGTAGTCCTAGCTACTGGGGAGAATGAGGCTGGAAGAGGATTGCTTGATCTCAGTAGTTCAAGGATGTAGTGAGCTATTACATCCACTATTACACTCCAGCCTGGGTAAAAGAGTGAGACTCTGTCTCTTAAAAAAGAAAAGAAGGCCGGACACGGTGGCTCATGCCTGTAATCCCAGCACTTTGGGAGGCCGAGGCGGGCAGATCACGAGGTCAGGAGATCAAGACCATCCTGACTAACACGGTGAAACCCTGTCTCTACTGAAAATACAAAAAAATTAGGCAGGCGTGGTGGTGGGCGCCTGTATTCCCAGCTACTCAGGAGGCTCAGGCAGGAGAATGGCATGAACCTGGGAGGTGGAGGTTGCAGTGAGCTGAGATCAGGCCACTGTACTCCAGTCTGGGCGACAGAGTAAGACTCTGTCTCAAAAAAAAAACACTGGGCACGGTGGCTAACACCTGTAATCCCAGCTCTTTGGGAGGCTAAGGTGGACAGATCACAAGGTCAAGAGATAGAGACCATCCTGGCTAACACAGTGAAACCCTGTCTTTACTAAAAATACAAAAACAAAATTAGCCAGGCGTGATGGTGGGTACCTGTAGTCCTAGCTACTCGGGAGGCTGAGGCGGGAGAATGGCGTGAAGTGTAAGAGCTGAAGCCAGGCACAGTGGAACATGCCTGCAGTCCCAGTTACTTGCAAGGCTGAGGTGGGAGGATTTGCTTCAGCCTGGGAGTTAGATGTAGCCTAGGCAACATAGCAAGACCCATCTCTAAAAAAATAAAAAGAAACAAGGAAAAAAGGGAAAAAAGAAAAAGAAAAATATAATGAGAGCCATGTATGTAATTTAAAATTTTCTAGTAATCTCATGTAAAAACTTTAAAAAAGGTAAAATTAATATTTTATTTAACTCAGTATATGAAAATATAATTTTCGTGCTATCAATATGTAAATTACCAGTGAGATATTTTACTTTCTCTGTTTTCATAATAAGTCTTTGAAATCCAGGATGTATCTTACACTTATAGCCCATCTCAGTTCATTCTAAACATAAGAATTCAATAGTTACAGACTGCTGAAGATCAGTAAAGATGTTATCCATTTGCCCAGCTGCATCATCTGAGAGTGTTGCATGTTGAAGACATGATCTGTTACAACAAATAAGTCAAGTCACCTGTACTGGAAATCAGTTTGCTGAAATTATTGAATCAAGTTGAAGAAAAGGAGATTCCAGCCTTGACAAGGGGATTGTGGCCCTTCCTGGAATCCCTCTGGACACACCCTCCCAGCATCTTCTAGGAAAGATGCAGCAGCTCAAAGGGAAGCCCAGGAAGGAGATATGGAAAGACAAGAAGGAGCAGAAGCAAGCCACGCAAGAGGCCCGGCAGCAGATCACCACGGTGGCACTGCCCACGCTGGCCGCGGTCGTGCTCCTGATCATGGTGTTTATGTACATGGCCACACGCCCCACCATCAACAAGTGAGCACCGAGGCCATCCGCAGACCCGTTTGGCAGGGAGAGGAGGCACAGGAGGTGGAAGCAAATGAAAAATGGCTTTCTTTTTTTTTTTTTTTTTTTTTTTTTTTTTTTTTTGAGGCGGAGTCTCGCTCTGTCGCCCAGGCTGGAGTGCAGTGGCCGGATCTCAGCTCACTGCAAGCTCCGCCTCCCGGGTTCACGCCATTCTCCTGCCTCAGCCTCCGGGTAGCTGGGACTACAGGCGCCCGCCACCACGCCCGGCTAGTTTTTTGTATTTTTTTTAGTAGAGACGGGGTTTCACTGTGTTAGCCAGGATGGTCTCGATCTCCTGACCTCGTGATCCGCCCGTCTCGGCCTCCCAAAGTGCTGGGATTACAGGCTTGAGCCACCGCGCCCGGCCTGAAAAATGGCTTTCATAGTCAGAGATGTTCATGCTGCTGAGCTATAAGCAGGAGCACCCTGTCTTCTCTGTTTTTTTTTCTTCTTCTTCTTTGAGAGGGAGTCTCACTCTATCACCCAGACTATCACCCAGTCTCGCTCTGTCACCCAGGACTGCAATGATGCAATCTCGGCTCACTGCAACCTCCACCTCCTGGATTCAAGCGATTCTCCTGCCTCAACCTCCTGAATAGCTGGGATTACAGGCACGCGCCACCACGCCCAGCTGATTTTCATATTTTTAGTAGAAATGGGGTTTCACCATATGGGTCAGGCTGGTCTCGAACTCCTGACCTTGGGATCCACCCACGTCAGCCTCCCAAGTGCTGGGATACAGGCATGAGCCACCGCACCGGGCCCTTCTCTGGCCTTTGACTTAATTAAAGTGTCTCTGCTTTTCTTGGGAAGGAATAAGGGATGTTTTATCAGTGAACGTGCCATATACTTTATGGTCCACTCATGTGCCTTTCAGACTTCAAGGCAGTGTGTCTGTGTGTGTGTGTCTTTTTCTCGCCTAAAAATTGATAAGTAGCTCCACCTGAAGAGGGGCGGAACTTCTGGGTCAGGAAGCAGCTGGAAGCACCTCTTCCCCATTGTTTGGATCATGCCTCTTTCCAACATGTGTTCACAGTCTCCAAAGGGAATGTGTTTCTTCTCTGTGCTTAATGTAATTTGAAATATGTTGAATCAAAGTGAAATATTTATTTTTGAATAAAGGAGATAATAGCATTAAACGAATTCAATAGTTAGAGGCTACCATATTGAACAGTGCAGAGCTCTTAGGTTGGTGCAAAAGTAATTGCGGTTTTTGCCATTACTTTTAATATAACAATATTTTCAAACTTAAGTTTGCATCAGAATTGCTTGGAGGGCTGTTAAAATAAAGATTGCTGGGACCCATCCTCAGAGTTTCTGGTTTTGGCAGGGTGCAAGAACTTCCATTTCTAACAAGTTCCTAGGTGGTGATGATGCTGTTGGTTGAAGGACCACACCTTGAGAACCACTTATCTAGAAGCTGGAGCAGTAAGAAAAAGTAGAGAAGCAATTAGGAGCCAGGGATATGTAAAAGAAAGTGGTTTGAAAAAAAAAAGAAAGAAAGAAAGAAAGCCGGGCGCAGTGGCTCACGCCTGTAATCCTAGCACTTTGGGAGGCCGAGGCAGATGGATTATTTGAGGTCAGGAGTTTGAGACCAGCCTGGCCAACATGGTGAAAACCCCGTCTCTACTAAAAGTACAAAAATTGGATGGGTGTGGTGGTTCATGCCTGTAATCCCAGTACCTTGGAAGGCCAAAGTGGGAGGATCACTTGAGCCCAGGAGTTTGAGACCAAACTGGGCAACACAGGGTGTTGCCATCTCTACAAAAAAAAAAAAAAAACTTAAAAATCAACAAAGCATGATGGTGACTAGTCCCAGTTACTTCAAAGGTTGAGGTGGGAGAATCGCTTGATCCCAGGAGGTCGAGACTCCAGTGAGCCGGGATCACACCACTGCACTCCAGCTAGGTGACAGAGCAAGACCCTGTTAAAAAAAAAAAAAAAAAAAAAAAAAAAAAGGCTGGGCGCGGTGGCTCAAGCCTGTAATCCCAGCACTTTGGGAGGCTGAGACAGGTGGATCACGAGGTCAGGAGATTGAGACCATCCGGGGTAACACGGTGAAACCCCGTCTCTACTAAAAAAAAATACAAAAAAAAAAAAACTATCCAGGCGAGGTGGCGGGCGCCTGTAGTCCCAGCTACTCGGGAGGCTGAGGCAGGAGAATGGCGTAAACCCGGGAGGCGGAGCTTGCAGTGAGCTGAGATCCGGCCACTGCACTCCAGCCTGGGCGACAGAGCGAGACTCCGTCTCAAAAAAAAAAAAAAAAAAAAAAAAAAACTAAACAATGAGATACCACTACACGACTATTAGAATGGCTAGACCAGGCATGGCAGCTCACGCCTATAATCCCAGCACTTTGGGAGGCCGAGGTGGGCAGATCACCTGAGGTCAGGAGTTTGAAACAACCCTGGCCAACATGGTGAAATTCTGTCTCTTACTAAAAATACAAAAAAAATTAGTTGGGCATGGTGATATGCACCTGTAATCCCAGCTACTCAGGAGGCTGAGGCAGGAGAATCGCTTGAACCCAGGAGGTTGCAGTGAGCTGAGATCATGCCACTGCACTACAGCCGGGGCAACACAGAGAGATTCCATCTCAAAAAAAAAAAAAAAAAAAAGAATGGCTAAAATCCAAAATACTGACAATTCCAAATACTGGCAAGGATGTGGAACAACAGGAACTGTCATTGATTGCTGGTAGGAATGCAAAATAGTATAGCCACTTTGGAAGATAATTTGGCAGTTTCTTACAAAATTAAATATACCCTTACCATATGATCCAGCAATTGTGCTCTTGGGTATTTACCCAAATGAGTTGTAAACTATGTCCACCCAAAAACTTGCACTGGTGTTTATAGCAGTTTTAGTCATAATTGCCAAAACTGAAAGATGTCCTTCAGTAGGTGAGTAGATAAAACTGTGGTACATCCAATGAAGTATTATTCAGTGCTAAAAAGAAATGAGCTATCAAGCCATGAAAATACATTGAGGAACCGTAAATGCATATTACTAAGTGAAAAAAGCCAATATGAAAAGTCTACATACGGTATGATTCCAATTCTATGACATTCTGTAAAAGGCAAAACTATGGAGAAGTAAAAAAAAAAAAAAAAAAAAAAAAAAAAAAAAAAAAAAAAAATTCAGTGGTTGCCAGGGGTTGCGGGGAGGGAGGAATGAATAGGCGGAGCATAGAGGATTTTTAGGGTAGTGAAACTATTCTGTATGATACCAAAATGGTGGATACATGTTGCTACATACTTTTCCAAACCCACAGAAAGTGCAACACCAAGAGTGGATCCTAAAGTAAACTATGGACTTTGATTGATAACGATACGTCAGTGTAGGTTCATTGATGATAACATATGTACCATTCTAGTGCAGGATGCTGATACTGGGGAAGGATGCATCTGTGAAGGGGCAGGATATCTGTATATGGGACCTCTCTGTACTTCCTTCTCAGTTTTGCCATGAACCTAAAACTACTCTGAAAAATAAAGTCTTTTTTGGACTGGGTGCAGTGGCTCACACTTGTAATCCCAGAACTTAGGGAGGCCGACACAGGAAGATCACCTGAGGTCAGAAGTTCGAGACCAGCTTGACTAACATGGAGAAACCCCATCTCTACTGAAAATACAAAATTAGCTGGGGGTGGTGGTGCATACCCGTAATCCCAGCTACTCAGGAGGCTGAGGCAGGAGAATTGCTTGAACCCGGGAGGCGGAGGTTGTGGTGGGCCAAGATTGTGCCACTGCACTCCAGCCTGGGCGACAGAGAGACTCCATCTCAAAAAAAAAAAAAAAAAAGAAAGAAAGAAAGAAAAGAAAACAACATTAATTCTCACTTTTGAAGGGATAGCAGGAAGATGCATATTCATACTGCAGCATCTTTGATAAAAAACAATCCATTTGGCCGGGCGTGGTGGCTCATGCGTGTTATCCTAGCACTTTGGGAGGCTGAAGAAGGAGGATTCCTTGAGTCCAGGAGTCCAAGAGCAGCCTGGGAACACAGTAAGACCTTGTCTCTACAATAAATACACAAAATTAGTGAGCATAGTGCTCACTGATTAGTCGCAGCTACTCTAGAGGCTGAAGTGGAAGGATCGCTTGAGTGCTGGAGGTCAAGGCTGCAGTGAACCAAAAAAAGACCAGTGAATTCAAGTATCTACCCCCTAACCCAAACAGAAGCAGACCCCAAATCTTTCAGGGTGTAGAAACCTAAAACCTAAGCTAAGTAGAAACCTAAAAGTTTCCTAGAGCACAGATAAGAGTGACCTAGCACCCCAGCCAACCAAAAGGGGAAAAAGAAGATAAGCTTACTTTCTACAAAGGAAGCAGCTATACAAATTATGCCAGAGAATTAGAAAAACACTAATTTGAGTATCCAAAAAGGGGGAAGTAGTTCCAAATATTTCTAATAAAGAGCATTCTGTAAGGCTTCCAACAAGCTATTAAAGGTTGAGAAAACCTATCTGGCCACCCAGTTAATTTCAGGACGTATAATTACAGGAACTTAGTCCCTCAAGTCAGAGATGCCTGTGAGGAATTGCACGGTTTGAATCACAGCAGATTTGCAGCCTATTTAAGTTTTTGGACCACTAGAAAACTGGAAAAACAATTCATTTAATATAGTTGAGAGAATACTTTAAAATCCTGCATCAATTCAATTATCTACTGACTTAGAATTATATGATTGCTTCCTATGGAGGGTTAATTCCCTGGCATTTAGGTTGAGCCCCTACATATACCTTCAATTTTCAAAAAAGGAAAACCCACAAAACTTTATTTGAACTCAAAGGTTTACTTACGAGAATAATGAAATCTTACTTATATTAACACTCAAAACATTTCTTGGGGATAGGGTTTTTTAAATGAAACCCATAATTTATTTATGTTACAAAAGGAAATGTTTACATCCCTGTAAAAGTATAAAAAGGGCCTCATTAGTGTATCTGAAGAGTACTACATTGTACATTGTCTTCCACAGGTGGAAAAAAAAGAAGCTAACTTTTACATATATTTGGAAGAGAAAGTCTGCATTCTGCACTAAGTTTTTTTGAATGGAATCAGTTTAAATTGTCTTCAGTTCTAGCAAAGAATGTTCTTAAATATCTTTCTTTAAAAATCCAATAGGCCGGGCGTGGTGACTCATGCCTGTAATCCCAGCACTTTGGGAGGCCAAGGCGGGTGGATCACGAGGTCAGGAGTTCTAGACCAGCCTGGCCAAGATGATGAAACCCCGTCTCTACTAAGAATACAAAAAATTAGCCGGGCGTGGTGGCGGGCGCCTGTAATCCCAGCTACTTGGGAGGCTGAGGCAGGAGAATCACTTGCACCTGGGAGGTGGAGGTTGCTGCGAGCCAAGATTGCACCATTGCACTCCAGCCTGGGCAGCAAGAGCAAAACTCTGTCTCAAAAAAAGAAAAAAAAAATCCAATAGTAATTTCAGATTCACTTAAATATCCCCAAAATAGTAAGTGGAAAAAAAAGTTTTTTACTTGGGAAGTCGAGGCAGGCGGATCACGAGGTCAGGAGTTCAAGACCAGCCTGGCCAACATGGTGAAACCCTGTCTCTACTAAAAATAGAAAAATTAGCCGGGCATGGTGGTGTGTTCCTATAATCCCAGCTACTCAGAAGGCTGAGGCAGGAGAATCGCTTCAACCCGGGAGACGGAGGTTGCAGTGAGCCGAGATTGCACCAAAATAGGCTGGGTGCAGTGGCTCACACCTGTAATCCTAACACTTTCGGAGGCCGAGGCAGCCGGATTGCCTGAGCTCAGGAGTTCAAGACCAGCCTGGGTAACATGGCAAAACCCTGTCTCTACTAAAAATACAAAAAATTAGCCAGGCGTGGTTGTGTGTGCCTGTAATCCCAGCTACTCGGGAGGCTGAGGCACGAAAATCCCTTGAACCCGGGAGGTAGATGTTGCAATGAGCCAAGATCGTGCCACTCTACTCTAGTCTGGGTGACAAAGGGAGACTCTGTGTCAAGAAAGAAAGGAAAGAAGGAAAGGAAGGAAGGAAGGAACGAAGGAAGGAAGGAAGGAAGGAAGGAAGGAAGGAAGGAAGGAAGGAAGGAAGGAAGGAAGGAAGGAAGGAAGGAGAAAATGGTGAGGATGTGGAGAAATGGGAACTCTCATGCATTGTTGGTGAGAATGTAAAATGGTGCAGCCACAGTGTAAAACATTTTGGAATTACTCAAGATATCAAATACAATTACCATATGTCCCAACAATACCACTCTTAGGTATATACCCAAAAGAATTGGAAAAAAAATGAATCAAATACTTGTACACCAATGTTCCTAGTAGTACTATTCACAATAGTGAAAAGTTGAGGGCCAAGCACAGTGACTCATGCCTGTAATCACTTTGAGAGGTCAAGGCAGGCAGATCACTTGAGGTCAAGAGGTCAAGACTACCCTGGCCAACATGGTGAGATCCTGTCTCTATTAAAAATACAAAAATTGGCCGGGCGCGGTGGCTCAAGCCTGTAATCCCAGCACTTTGGGAGGCCGAGACGGGCAGATCACGAGGTCAGGAGATTGAGACCATCCTGGCTAACACGGTGAAACCCCGTCTCTACTAAAAAATACAAAAAAAAAAAAAAAAAAACTAGCCGGGCGAGGTGGTGGGCGCCTATAGTCCCAGCTACTTGGGAGGCTGAGGCAGGAGAATGGCGTGAACCCGGGAGGCGGAGCTTGCAGTGAGCTGAGATCCAGCCACTGCACCCTAGCCTGGGCGACAGAGCGAGACTCCGTCTCAAAAAAAAAATAAATAAAAAATAAAAAAGATAAAAATAAAAATACAAAAATTAGGCTGGTCACGGTGGCTCACCCCTGTAATCCCAGCACTTTGGGAGGCCGAGGCAGGTGGATCTCCAGAGGTCAGGAGTTCGAGACCAGCCTGGCCAACATGGCAAAACCCTGTCTCTACTAAAAATACAAAAATTAGCTGGGCATGGTGGTCCATGCCTGTAATCCCATCTATTCAGGAGGCTGAGACAGGAGAATCACTTGAACCCAGGAGGCAGAGGTTGCAGTGAGCTGAGATCATGCCACTGCACTCCAGCCTGCGCAACAGAGCAAGACTGTGTCTCAAAAAAAAAAAAAATTAACCAGGTTTGGTGGCACATGCCTGTAATTCCAGCTCCTGGGGAAGCTGAGGCAGGATAATCGTTTGAACGATTCCTCCAATGAGGGGGAGGTTGCAGTGAGCCAAGATTGTGCCTGCACTCCAGTCTGCAGCACAGAGCAAGACTCCGACTCAAAAAAAAAAAAAAAAAAAAAGATGGAAACCACCCATGTGTCTATAAACAGATGAATACTTGAACAAAATGTGGTATATCCGTACAACGGAACCTTAGTCAGCCATAAAAAGGAATGACATTCAGGTATATGCTATAGCATGAAGGAAACTTGATGACATTATGCTCAGTAAAATAAGCCAGGCACAAAAGGATAAATACTGTATGATTCCACTTATATGAGGTAACTAGTGTAGTGAAATTCATAGAGATAGAAAGTAGAATGGTGGTTGCCAGGAACTGGGAGAAGGGGACATGGAGAGTAATTATTTATGGGATGCAGAGTTTCTGTTTGTGATTAATGAAGTTCTGAAACTGTAGAGCGGTCATGGTTACACAACATTATGAACATGCTTAATGCCACTTAACCGAACACTTAAAAATGGCAAATTTTCTATATATTTTACTACAAAAATACATAAGAGGATTCATAGTTTTTCAAAACTCTTCTGGGGAGTATTGGAGAGGGGGAAAAAGCCAGTAGTCCTCAATGCAATGAGCCCTACACCGGCAACTTTAAGACTGAGGCAGAGAAATTTAACTGTTAGAGCCACACCACCTGGTCGGCTTTTTCTTTTAGTGTGTGTGTGTGCATGCACATTTTGGTTTTCCTTTTTGTGGAGCACTATATTGCCCAGGCAAATCTCAAACTCCTGAGCTCAATCTATCCTCCTGCCTTTGCTTCCCTAAACGCTGGAATTGCAGGTATAAGCTCAGCAGCTTTTTCTCTTTTATTTTCTTTTTTTTTTTTTTTGAAACAGGGTCTTGCTCTGCCGCCCATGCTGGAGTGTAATGGAGTAATTATGGCTCACTGCATCCTCTAACCCTCCAGCTCAGGCGATCCTCCCACCTCAGCCTCCCAAGTGCAAGTACCGCGCACACCACCACACCCAACTGTTAATTTTTTCGTAGAGAGGAAGTCTCCTTATGTTGCCCTAGCTGGGCAACTCCTAGGCTCAAGTAATCCTCCTGCCTTGGCCTCCCAAAGTGCTGGGATTACAGGTATGAGCCACTGTGCCCAGTCTTGGTGAGCTTTCTGAACTCAAAGCTGAGTAGAGACCTGAAGTAATTATCAGGACAATATGGGTCAATAAAACTCATCCTCCTACTTCCATTCGTGTCTGAGTTAAAACAGTATCTTCCACTTAAGTGTTCGTTTCTCAAGTTTTGATTTTAAATATAAAAACAGCCTAAAAGAGCTGTGTTTACTTCTTTTATATTTCAACTATCTCATTTTTTAGCAGTGTCTGGGGACAAAAACTAGCATTTCTCTGAGACCGTCATATCCCCAAACTGACTGCCATATGAATGGTTTGTTGGGTGCCTGGAATGGCTTCTTTATGTAAGTTCTCACTTGTAATCTCACACTTTGGGAGGCCGAGGCAGAGAATCACTTCAGGCCAAGAGTTCAGTTCAAGAGTAGCCTGGGCAACATAAAGAGACCCCCGCCCCCACCCCCATCCCCACCTCCAACCCCGGCTCTACAGACGAATTAAAAAATGAGCTGGGGCCAGGCGCGGTGGCTCACGCCTGTAATCCCAGAACTTTGGGAGGCTGAAGCGAGCAGATCACGAGGTCAAGAGATCGAGACCATCCTGGACAACATGGTGAAATTCCCGTCTCTACTAAAAATACAAAAATTAGCTGGGAGTAGTGGCATGGGCCTGTAGTCCCAGCTACTCGGGAGACTGAGGCAGGAGAATCGCTCGAACCCGGGAGGCAGAGGTTGTAGTGAGCCTTTGTGCCACTGCACTCTAGCCTGGCGACAGAGTGACATTCCATCTCACAAAACCAAAAAAAAAAAAAATTAGCTGAGAGTGGTGGCATGCGCCTGTAGCCCCAACTACTCGGGAGGCTGAGACCAGGAGTTTGAGACCAGCTTGGGCAATATAACGAGACCCAACCCCCAGGTCCCTCAGTTTTACAAAAAAATTTAAAAACTTAGCCAGGAGTGGCGGCGTCGCGTAGCCTGCAGCCCCAGCTATTCGTGAGGCTGAGGCGGGAGGATCGCTTGGACCTGGGAGTTCAAGGCTGCAAGGAGCTATGATAGCGCCACTGCACTCCAGCCTGGGCGACAGAGCAAGACCCTGTTTTACACAGACAAACAACACAAACGAACAAAAGGTCACAGCGAACTTTGTTCAAAAGTCACATTAACACTCAGTCTTAACCCTGACTGGAAGCCCGGGCTTAGGACACAGGGCAGCTCTTCCTCAAAAGGGGGGGGTCTCCCAACAACACGCAGTCCACAAGTTGTTCCTCGCCCTCCCCAAACCGGTACAAGATATATTAGTCTCTGGGCAGCTCCAAAGGATTCTGGGAGCTACGGGAGGGACTAAGGGACAAATATGAAATGTCGGACAAATGAAATGTGCGCAACGGCTAGGTTTTGGATGATGAGCCAGTTGCTGGGCGACTTCTCAAATTTTCCAAGCGCCCCCAACACCTCTCCCACCCGGTAGGGCTGCGCTCTTTCAACCTTCCACGCCCCGCCTCTCCGCTGCCCTATCAGCAAATCATCGGGCGGGTGCCTGCCAGTCCGGGCCAATCCCAAACACATTTACTTTGAGCGGGAAAAGCTCAGAAGCGGCGAGAGAGCGAGGTTCCCTAACCGCCCCTTCTTCTCCTTGTCTCTGGGCGGGTAACGGAGCCTGGAGTGGTCGCCCATTGGATGGGCATCGGGCCAATGGCGGGGTGCGAAGCGGGGGGCGGGCCTCACAGCGGGGCGGGGCGCGCCTGTGCCGTGTGCCTAGTCGCGAGCCCCAGGCAGGCCAGGTAACGGCCTCTGCCCCCGCCCCTCCCTCCCCGCTCCGGCCCCCCCCCCACCCGTAGACTGGCTTCAGGCAGCGCCCGGGCGGCAGAGGCGGCTGCGGAGACCGCGGGGTGCGGGCTGAGGGAGCCGGGCCTGGACGCCCCCCCCTCACCCCCGTACCCCAGGAGCTGTGCCTAGTCCGGGAGAGGCTGGGGGGGCCCCATGGAGGTGAGACACGGAGACACCTGCCCGCGCCCTCACCCCTCAGGCCTGAGGGAGGAAGGACTTGAGGTAACGGATGGGGAAGGGCAGGGTCCAGGGGGCGGCCAGGCTTGCAAGAGGCGACAAGGAGGAGAGGCTGAGGAGGGGACGCGTCCCCAGACGGGGCGGCAGAGGCGGGTCGTCGGTGGGGAGCCCGGACGGGGCGGGCGGGCGGGGGGCGCGGCGCGGGCTCACTGGACGGGCCGGACGGAGCCCGGGTCGCCGTGATTCCCGGGAGGCAGCCGTCGCGCTGAGGCGGTGGCCGGGGAGGGGCGCCCCTCGGGGTGGCACTCAGGGGGCCCGAGGGAAGAGTGAGAATCCCGAGGCTGGAAGCGTGGGCCCTTGCAAATTCGTGCCCTCTGAGAGGGTTCGGAATTGAGCCGAACCGCCTACGTGGGACAGGTGTCGGGCCGTTTCAGCTTCGGCGTCACCCTCGTGACCACTTTCTGATATTTCCTGTTCCCTCGTGCTGCAGCCCAAAGTCGCGTTCCCTGGAGGTGCGAATCGCTGCTGGAACCTCGGCGCCGACGCCGGCAACAGGTTAACCGATGTCTTCGGCAGCGTGATGTTGACAGGCTCCGCTTCCTTCTACGATTGCTACAAATCGCAGGTCCTTGAATAAACTCCGCCCCTGTTACACGATTTATTCTCAATCAAATTAATTTACTCGAGCCTCCGATTCATAGGGGTTTAGTGGCTCCACAGTTAAGGAGAAGAAAACCGGAGACAACCTTTTTTTTCTTTTTCTTTTCTTTTTTTTTTTTTTTTTTTTTTTTTTTTTTTTGAGACAGGGTTTTGCTCTGTCTCCCAGGCTAGAATGCAGTGGCGCCATCTCGGCTCACTGCAACCTTCGCCAGCCGGGCTCAAGCTGTTCTCCTGCCTCAGCCTCCCGAGTAGCTGGGATTGCGGGCATGCGCCACCACGCCTGGCTAATTTTATATTTTTAGTAGAGACGGGGTTTCTCCATGTTGGTCAGGCTGGTCTCGAACTCCCCGACCTGAGGTGATCCGCGCACCTTGGCCTCCCAAAGTGCTGGGATTATAGGCATGAGCCACCGCGTACGGCCGTTTTGTTTTGTTTTTTGAGACGGAGTCTCATTCTGTTGCCCAGGCTGGAGTGCAGTGGCGCAATCTCGGATCACTGCAAGCTCTGTCTCCCCGGTTCAAGCAGTTCTTCCGTCTCAGCCTCCCGAGTAGCTCGGATTACAGGCACCTGCCATCATGCCCGGCTAATTTTTTTTTTTTTTTTTTTTTTTTTTTTTTTTTTTTTTTTTTTTTTTTTTTGAGACAGAGTCTCCCTCTGTCGCCCAGGCTGGAGTGCAGTGGCCGGATCTCAGCTCACTGCAAGCTCCGCCTCCCGGGTTCCCGCCATTCTACTGCCTCAGCCTCCCGAGTAGCTGGGACTACAGGCGCCCGCCACCTCGCCCGGCTAGTTTTTTGTATTTTTAGTAGAGACGGGGTTTCACCGTGTTAGCCAGGATGGTCTCGATCTCCTGACCTCGTGATCCGCCCGTCTCGGCCTCCCAAAGTGCTGGGATTACAGGCTTGAGCCACCGCGCCCGGCCGATGCCCGGCTAATTTTTATGTTGTTTTTAGAGACGGGGTTTCGCCATGTTCCCCGGGCTGGTCTTGAACTCCTGGGCTCCAGCCATGCTTCCGCCTCGGCCTCCCAAAGTGCTAGGATTTAAGGCCACTGCGCCCAGCCCAGTAGCAATTTTTTTTTCCCCCCTTTTTTTGGGACGGAGTCTTGCTCTATCACCCAGGCTGGAGTGCAGTGGCGCGATCTTGGCTCACCGCAAGCTCCACCTCCAGGGTTCACGCCATTCTCCTGCCTCAGCCTCCCAAGTAGCTGGGACTGCAGGCCCTTGGCATCACGCCCGGCTAATTTTTTGTATTTTTAGTAGAGACGGGGTTTCACCGTGTTAGCCAGTATGTCTTGATCTCGACCTCGTGATCCGCCTGCCTCAACCTCCCAAAGTGCTGAGATTACAGGTTTGAGCCACTGTGCCCGGCTACAATCTTTTAAATACAGTGTTTTCAGAATATATACTTTGCTTTGAAAACAAGTTAAGGCCGGGCGGGGTGGCTTATGCCTGTAATCCCAGCACTTTGGGAGGCCAAGGCGGGTGGATCACCTGAGTTCGGGAGTTCAAGACCAGCCTGGCCAACATGGTGAAACCCCATCTCTACTAAAAATACAAAAATCAGCCGGGTGTGGTGGCAGGCACCTGTAATCCCAGCTACTTGGGAGACTGAAGCGGGAGAATCTTGAACCAGGGAGGTGGAGGTTGCAGTGAGCCAAGATCATGCCACTGCACTCCAACCTGGGTGACAGAGCGAGACTCCCTCTCAAAAAGAAAAAAAGAAAAGAAAAAAGAAAACACGTTAAGGAATAAGATTTTTCATTGATTTGTTTCCATCTTGTCCTCAGCATAACATGAGGCCAGCAATGTAAGAAAATCCACTTATTTAGTAAGATCAAAATATATTTTTTTCCTTCAGGCATTTATTGCAAGTTGGTACAGACATATTTTTGATAATTTAAAGGTGAAAATTTCACTTTACTCCTTTATTTTCTGGTTTCAACAACGTCTTAAATTACATGCTACCACTTACCTCACCAATACATTTAAATTTATTAATCAAAGGAAATAAAGCTTGGGTAATGTAAGCAATTTTCGTTTGAAATTATTTAACCAGTACATCAATGTTGATATTGTTGTACTTTGAATTATAACAATATCTAGAAATAAATTATTTTATTTAATCCACACTAAGAAACTTGTATATTATTATGCCACTGTACAGATTGAGAAACTGTGCCTCAGAGAGCTTGATTTGTGCCCTAAATGACAAAGCTCAAGTGGAACCCAGACCATAGTTCCACTGCTCTCTGCAGTGTTTACATCCGGACTAAAATTTACTTGGATTTAATTTCGTTCATTGTTTTAAGTATGTTAAGGATATAAGTGATACATTTTTAAGTTAATCCAGTTACTATGCCACTCAAATATTTGCATATTTCCTGGCCTCTGTTAACGAAAGGGATGCAGATATTTCAAGTATAATTATGTTTGAATCCACCATATTACTTTAGGTGTTTTAACCCAAGAATATGAAAATTAAGTCAATCCTTTAAAATGATTTTTATTTGTAATATTCAAAATTTGTTTTAAAATGTAAAATGTACTTGAAAGAATACTCCCCAAATATTTTTAATTTCAAATACTGTTTACTCATTTGACATTACATAATCTGAAAATGTTCCTTGTGTTTAAGCAACTATTTCAAAAAGATGAACAATTATTTATGTCACTTTGGATACTTCACACAGTAAGAGTGGGCCTATGATGATAACTTTAGAACTCAAGGGATAAAATTAGGAAAGAAAGATAAAAAGCCTTTGTAAAAGTTGCTGCTAACTAACAAATTCTGGGAAGGTAGTTTTTAGTTTTAGCTCTCAGCAAAATGCCTTCTGTGTTTCCATTTCCTCAGCTTGAGAATAGTTGTAATATAAACTATAAACAGAAAAATTATAATGTGTAGATTTTAAATAGAATCATAACCAGAACTTGAACAAATGGTTGTAAAATATTTTGAGATTCTTTAAGATGGATGATTGGAAGGTATTTCTTAATGTTCACATTTTGTTCGTATTGTATAACATGGTTATATAGTTTAAATGTTTTTCAGTGATCATATCTATTAGGAACAAAAATTTAGAAATATTAACAGAATAAAAGCAATTAGAAAATACTTTTAGCCAGAATTATATCTTTTCTCTCTTTCTCTCTTTTTCTCTTTTTCTGTCTGTCTCTCTCTCTCTCTGTCTCTCTTTCTTTCCTTTCTTTTTTGACAGACTCTCCCTATGTCGCCCAGGCTGGAGTACAGTGGCTCAATCTTGGCTCATTGCAACCTCTGCCTTTCGGGTTCAAGTGACTCTCCTGCCTCAGCCTCTAGAGTAGCTGGGATTACAGGCACCTGCCACCACGCCCGGCTAATTTTTGTATTTTTATAGAAACGGGGTTTCACCATGTTGGTTAGGAGTTGAACTCCTGACCTCAGGTGATCCGCACACCTAGGCCTCCCAAAGTGCTGGGATTACAGGTGTGAGCCACTGCGCCCGGCCAGAATTATCTCTCTTCTGTATTTATAAGAAAATACTATTTTCATTGTGTTTATGTCTGGGTATTTATAGTTATTGCATCTCAGGTTTTAATAGTTCCTTATCTGAAGAGTTAAAAATTTTGAATTTATACTTTCAGTCTTCTTTAAGGAAGCATTTTCTAGAATAAACAATGTATTAAGCTATAATCTTTTTTTGTTTGTTAAATTCACTTTCCCTACACCGTCCTTCAGGGTTTGAATCATTAAAATCTTAAAACCCAAGGCCTGGCAAAGTGACTCATACCTGTAATCCCAGCACTTTGGGAAGCTAAGACAGGAGGATCGCTTGAGGCCAGGAGTTTAAGACCAGCCTGGGCAACACAGCGAGACCCCATCTCTATTAAAAAAAAAAAAAGAAACTTAACACCCAAACTTTTTGTTTACTCAAGTTCATTATAGAAGCATTCACCGAGGCTGCGTGCAATGGCTTACGCCTGTAATCCCAACACTTTGGAAGGCCCAAGGCGGGCAGATCACTTGAGGTCAGGATTCGAGAGCAGCCTGGCCAACATGGTGAAATCCTAAAACTCTCTACTGAAAATACAAAAATTAGCCAGACATGGTGGCAGGTGCCTGTAATTCCAGCTACTTGGGAGGCTAAGGCAGGAGAATCGCTTCAACCCAGGAGGCAGAGGTTGCAGTGAGCCAAGATCTCACCACTGTACTCCAGCCTGGGCGACAGAGCCAGACTCTTGTCTCCAAAAAACAAACAAACAAAAAAGGATACTGTATAAAAGGCCCGGGACTAGAAGGAAGAAGACCTTGAATTTTGGTTTTAGATTTGTTACATATTGGCTGAGTGACTTGCAGCCTCAGTTTCCTTGTTTTTAAAGTAAGATAATACTCATGTCACAAGGTTTACTGAATATGATAATATATGTGAAATTTCTTTGAATAGTGTAAAATTCTATATAAATATACATTAACTTTTTTCAGAGATTGGGGACATTAAGACTGAATTTTATTTATTTATTTATTTTTGACACAGAGTCTTGCTCTGTTGCCCAGGCTGGAGTGCAGTGGCACAATCTCTGCTCACTGCAAGCTTCCCCTCCCAGATTCACACCATTCTCCTGCCTCAGCCTCCCAAGTAGCTGGGACTACAGGCTCCCACCACCACGCCTGGCTAATTTTTTGTATTTTTAGTAGAGACGGGGTTTAGCCAGGATGGTCTCATCTCCTGACCTCGTGATCCACCCACCTTGGCCTCCCAAAGTGCTGGGATTACAGGCGTGAGCCACCGCGCCTGGCCCCAAGACTGAATTTTATATATAATTTATTAAAAATAACATTGCTAGTATCCACATAATGCTTATCTATTCAAAGAATTACAAAAAAGTACAATAATTGTAGGTATTTTCTGCCATGGACCAGCAACAAGGAGCCAGATCTGCCCGATGCCTGTTTTGTAAATAAAGTTTTATTGCAGTGCAGCCAAACCCATTTGTTTATTGTCTATGGTTGATTTAGTGCTGCAGCATTAGAGTTGAAGAGTTTTGACAGCGACCTTAATGGCCAGCTACGCCTAAAATATTTACTATTTGGCCTTTTGCAGAAAAAGTTTGCCAATCCCTGGTATAAAGCAAGCTTAAGTCACTAAGTCTACATTTGAATGTAATTCTCCCAACTCTTACATCTGTGTTATTTCCCCTGCTTTCTTATTTTTCTAATATTCTATAACAAATGAAGTCTTGATGTGTCTGATAAACATTTCTTAAAACTTTCAGAGTGAAGACAATGTGGACCTAAGGCAGACCTATACTCCATTTTCTTCAACAGAATATTCAAGTTCTGTAGATTCTTCACTTTTCTGTGCACCATGGTCTACTTATGGAGATGATATTAAACAACCTTCTAATTCTCAGATCAGTATAAAGAACAGGTAAATTAATTCGTTTTTCAGGGTAATTGAGGTAATTTTAAATTTAATTACATAGGAACTGAGGTTTATTTGCTCTCTGTTCCCTACATCAGCATTTTACTGTTGTGGCATTCTAGGTTTTTCATACTTTTAGGAAAGTGTAAACTGGGCAGTTATTTGTGTATAGTTTTTACGGTGTTTTGTTTTGTTGAGATAGGGTCTCGCTCTGTCACCCAGTCTGGAGTGCAGTGGCGAGATCATGACTCACTGCAACTTTGAACTCCTGGGCTCAAGCCATCCTCCTGCCTCAGCCTCCACGGTAGCTGGGACTACAGGTATGCACCACGGTGGTCAGCTAACTTTAAAAAATTGTGTTTCCTTTTCTTTTTAAGAAACGAGGTCTCACTTTGTTGCCTGGGCTGGTCTTGAACTCCTGGTCTCAAAGCATCCTCCCACCTTGGCCTCCCAAAGTGCTGGAATTACAGGCATGAGCCTCTGCCCAGCTAGGTTATTACTTAAAAAAATTCATGTAATCCCAGCACTTTGGGAGGCCGAGACGGGCGGATCACGAGGTCAGGAGATCGAGACCATCCTGGCTAACACGGTGAAACCCCGTCTCTACTAAAAAATACAAAAAACTAGCCGGGCGAGGTGGCGGGCGCCTATAGTCCCAGCTACTCGGGAGGCTGAGGCAGAAGAATGGCGTGAACCCGGGAGGTGGAGCTTGCAGTGAGCTGAGATCCGGCCACTGCACTCCAGCCCAGGCGACAGAGCAAGACTTCGTCTCAAAAAAAAAAAAAAAAAAAAAAAAAAAATTCATTAGTGGGAACATTTAGTGCATAAATCTTAAGTTCTTCTTTCTAAAGATGACTTATATGAATGAGTTAAAACTTTTAGATGTTTTTGTCATCCAGTTCTAAATTTTCCATTTTTTTCCTTCACAACTACAGAACAAACAGGGTTTTATCAAACATAAGATATTTTAAATTATTTTTCTGTTCAATTCCACAAATAATAAGGGCCCCCTGTACATCAGATGCTTTTCTATGGGGGAATACCAGAATTTAAACATGGCAAATATTATCCTTGCCTTTATAATCTTGATGATGATAATGATGATAATGACAATGACGACGATAACTAGGATATTATGGGAGCCTATTGCAAAGAGGAGCCCTAAGGGAGTGACATCTATCTTTAATTATGTATGGGAGCTATTTATAGCGGCTGATGCATCTTTAGTCTAATCAGGAAATAGTTATTTGTATTTATTAGAAAAGTGTTAAAAATTAAAATTATTGGCAAATTCTCTAAATAATGATTTTATTAGAAAGTCCATATAATACATTATTCTACAAAAAACAAAAATATTTTTAAAGTTGATATATGCTGGCCGGGCGCGGTGGCTCAAGCCTGTAATCCCAGCACTTTGGGAGGCCGAGACGGGCGGATCACGAGGTCAGGAGATCGAGACCATCCTGGCTAACACGGTGAAACCCCGTCTCTACTAAAAAATGCAAAAACACTAGCCGGGCGAGGTGGCGGGCGCCTGTAGTCCCAGCTACTGGGGAGGCTGAGGCAGGAGAATGGCGTAAACCCAGGAGGCGGAGCTTGCAGTGAGCCGAGATCCGGCCACCGCACTCCAGCCTGGGCGACAGAGCGAGACTCCGTCTCAAAAAAAAAAAAAAAAAAAAAAAGTTGATATATGCTATTGAAAAAATTCAAGCCTATTTCTTCTCAGCTTTTGGCTAAGGTCAAGTGAAAAAATTCAAACTTTTCAGAAATATATATCAAGAAAAGTGAAAGTCTGTCTTAACCTTCTCCCCCACCACCCAATAACAGCTGCTAGCAATTTGGTATACATTACATTGAATTTTTTTTTTTTTTTTTTGAGACGGAGTCTTGCTCTGTCGCCCAGGCTGGGGTGCGGTGGCCGGATCTCAGCTCACTGCAAGCTCCGCCTCCCGGGTTCACGCCATTCTCCTGCCTCAGCCTCCCGAGTAGCTGGGACTACAGGCGCCCGCCACCTCGCCCGTCTAGTTTTTTGTATTTTTAGTAGAGACGGGGTTTCACCGTGTTAGCCAGGATGGTCTCGATCTCCTGACCTCGTGATCCGCCCGTCTCGGCCTCCCAAAGTGCTGGGATTACAGGCTTGAGCCACCGCGCCCGGCCTGAATATTTTTTTAGATATATACTAATACATAATTACACAAAAAAAGCTTTTATATTGAACTTTTATGAGATAACACATGTAGTAGAAAAGGTATTGGACTTATAGGCAGACTAGCAAGTATGAAGTAGTTTGGCAAGTCATATACCCTTGCAAAATACAAGTTTCTTAATATCTCAAATGATCATTCATTTATTCAACAGATAATAACGAAAGATTACTAATGCTTACCCTTCCAGTGTTAAAAAGATCAATTAAATATGAGTGTTATGCAAATATAAGGTATTTTATTTCTAAAATATCACAACACTATGAAATGTTGAAATATGAAAAAAACAGGAAGTTACAATTTATTATAAAGCAACGTACAGGGCCAGGAGCAGTGGCTCACGCCTGTAATCTCAGCACTTTGGGAAGCCAAGGTGGGCAGATCACAAGGTCAGGAGTTCGAGACCAGCCTGACCAACATGGTGAAACCCTGTCTCTACTGAAAATACAAAAAAAATTAGCCAGGCGTGGTGGCATGCGCTTGTAGTCCCAGCCACTTGGGGGGGTGAGGCAGGAGAATCGCTTGAACCTGGGAGGCGTAGGTTGCAGTGAGCAGACATCGTGCACTGCAGCCTGGGGAACAGAGTGACACTCCGTCTCAAAAATAAATAAACAAACAAACAAACGTACAGGTTGAGCATCCCAATCTGAAAATCCAAAATCCAAACTGATCCAAAATCCAAAACTTTTTGAGTGCTGACATGATGCTCAAAACAAATACTCATTGGAGCATTTCAGATTTTGGATCAGGGATGTTCAACCAAATATGCAAACATACATTATATATTTGAAGTATAATGTATATTTCCAGAATCCAAGAAAAAAACCTGAAATCCAAAACACCTCTGATCCCAAGCATTTTGGATAAGGAATACTCAACCTGTGTTACTTCTAGGAAGAAATTACCCAAAAACTGTAACAGGTAAAAGGTACCAATCTTCCATGTGCTTGTGGTTTTTACATTTTGTATTTAGTCAGTATCAGTTACTAGGTGGATTTCTGGGATATAAGGAACTCCATCCAGTCATACTTTGCAAAGATTAAGGATGGCTCCCAAATCTGTTACATGTAAGGAACAACTGCAAAATTGCTATGGTGTCTAGGGTGACCATATCACATTTCACTTTTTTATCCAACATTTAGTATAGAGTCACAAAAATAGAGCATCAGGTTCATATGGTTTTCAAATTGCAAATGAGGAAGCTGAGCAGGTGTTGATGGAATGATATATAATAGGACAAGACTTGCTTTCAGGAGCAGCTATGATACCCATTATGTCTGTGACATCATAGATGAGAGATTTATATCTTGGTCACCTAAAATGAAAAGCATGTGTTGTGGAGAAATAAGAGGTAAGCATATACTGTAAGTTAGATATAGGATTTGAAATGAAGGAGAAATATTATTTGGAAAAGACATTTCCACATAAAAATATTTATGTGGAAAAGATAATATTCTTGAGTTCTAGTCTCTTCTTTATTTGAAATGATGGTGTAGATTCAGTCCAAATATTTTTTAGATAAAAATGGTAAGGTAGGATAAGTCTGGAAAGAGTAATCAATATATTGTATTTCAGCACAAATTCATTTATTTTTAGGATTCAAACAGAAAGAAATGACTATGGCAGTGAAACAGACTTATATGGACTTGTGTCTAACATTTTGGAAGAACAAGATAAGTCACAGCCATACTTTGCTGAAGGGTTAGTATATAACAGGCTTTTAAACTAACATACACTAGATTACCCTGTTTATTAACTATTTCATTTTTACTTAACAGTGGATCATCTGACAGTAGATATCTTAATTCAAATATTGTTTCAAGGAGACTTGATTTTGCTGAAGTATTTGCTGTACAATCGGATGTTCAGTCTAAGGTTTTGTGTAAGGACTTTCATTGAAAAATTATTCTTGCATAATTCAGAGCTATTTCCCTTGAGTTCATGAACTAAAGATTGGCTTAAAGAATATAAATTCAAGGGAGCTTTTATACATAGATCCCAAAGAATAAAACTCATTACTACTATGCAGAAATACATATGGATTTTATTCATGTGTTAGAAAATTTTTTAATGTTTTAATTGAGTGTGGAAGCCATATTACGCAAATATCCTATTTCATAAATAGGGAAGTATGTAGCACACATATAACCAATTAAAATATTTTAATTTCACAGAGTTTAAGCAAAACACCTTTTTTCATTAAAAAAAAAAAAACTGTGGTCAACAATGCTTTTATATAATAACCTAAGCAAAGGAAAAACTTATTTTCTGCTTACTATAGATAAATCATCTAAGACCATGAAGTCACATATTAGGCCTTAGTTATTGTCTCTTGGGAAAGTACAGTGAAGACATTAAAATGCATATTTATATAACATATAGCACATTTCATGTGATAGATACTTATCTGGAGCTAATGGTAGCTTATAAAGCAGAGTTGAAAGGGATTTGAGAATGGTGACATGGGGCAAGATAAATGTTTTTGAAGACCTTTTCTCCCTTTTCCACTGAGGAAATAAAGTCTTTAAAACCTAAGTTGTAATTAAATATATTTATTTGTTCTAGGACCTGCTCCTCCAATTTAAAGTCAGTTTGGCCAATGAACACAAGCAGATTTGCAGATCACCATGACCTCTTAACAGAAACCAAAAGGCCAATAGATATAGCCATCTCTCAGCAAGCTTTTTATAGTGGTGAATCTATGTCAGCAATGGAAAAGCAATACCTGCATAACAGTAATCTCACACCACAACAAAAAATAGATGAACTTTATCATGGATTTACTGGTTTAGACCTTGAAGAACAATGGATATACCCCTCACGAAGTGATCATTCTAACTGTCACAATATGCAGACAAATGATACAGCTAAGACAGCATTCCAAGAATATCCATTTATCAAAAACTGTTTTACACCACAAACTGGTCTGTCTGACATCATGAAAGAATCAGGAGTTGATATTTACCCTTATGGAAGGGACAGAATATGTACTAAAGGTCTTGAAGCACCATTACAGCAAAAAAGGGCAGAGATGTTTCTTACTCAATTTAATAGATACAGTGAAAATGTGGATTATTGTAGATACCCAGAATATGTTCATCCTAATAAGGCTAAGCTTAATAAATGTTCAAATTTTAGTGTCCAAGATAGCAAAAAATTAGCCAATGGCACACCTGAAACACCAACTGTAGAAGCAAATACCTACACAAAGCTATTTCAGGTTAAACCAGCGAATCAGAAAAAAATGGAGGAGACAATCCCTGACCAGCAGAATTTCACATTTCCAAAAACTACTCCACATCTGACAGAGAAACAGTTTGCAAAGGAAGCAGCATTCACTGCTGATTTTGGCTTAACCTCAGAATATGGACTAAAACCTCACACAGCTTGTCCCGCTAATGATTTTGCTAACGTCACAGAAAAGCAACAGTTTGCTAAACCTGATCCCCCAAATTCTGAGTATTTTAAATCAGTGAATTTATTATCAAACTCAGCAACATCTTCAGGAGGTATCAATTTAAACAGACCAACTTGGATGAATGTTCAAACAAAAAATAACACTCCTATTCCTTATCGAAATCAAGGTAACTTGATGAAATTAAATAGTCATTTAAGTGCAGCTTCAAAAGGTTCTAACCATTCTTCAGATTTCCCCCAACTATCATCCACAAACTTAACCCCAAATAGCAATTTATTTCAGAAGTATTGCCAAGAAAACCCTTCAGCATTTTCTAGTTTTGATTTTAGTTACAATGGTGCAGAAAGAATCCAATCTGTCAATCACATAGAAGGACTAACAAAGCCTGGAGAAGAAAATCTCTTTGAATTGGTTCTGGATAAAAAAATAAAGCAGCCAAATGGATTTTGTGATAACTATTCAGCTCAGCAGTATGGGATAATTGAAAATGTAAACAAACATAATTTTCAAGCCAAGCCCCAGAGTGGACATTATGATCCTGAGGAAGGTTCAAAGCATTTAGATGGCTTATCACAAAATACGTACCAAGATCTACTGGAGTCACAGGGTCATTCTAATAGCCACAGAACGAGAGGTGGAGACAGTATTAATAGCCATGTGAATCGCACACAAGCGTCATGCTTTTCTAATAATTATATGATGGGAGACTTAAGGCATAATCAGGGTTTTCAACAACTTGGTTCAAATGGGTTTCCCCTAAGATCCACCCACCCATTTGGCCATTCAGTTGTTCCACTGTTGGATTCCTATGACTTATTTTCTTATGATGACTTAAGCCATTTGTACCCTTATTTTAATGATATGATGTATGGTGATAATTCTTTTTCTGGTCTCGTGCCAACTTTTGGATTTCAAAGACCAATTAAAACCCGTAGTGGACCAGCCAGTGAACTTCATATTCGTCTAGAAGAGTGCTATGAACAATGGAGAGCATTAGAAAAAGAGAGAAAAAAGGTAACACAAAGTTAACCATTTAGGAGTAACAGTATGTTCCTTTTGCCTGTCTTCATTCTGTTTACCTTAGTGTAGTTTAAGAGTATTTGCCTTATTTCTGTTTGCTTTATTTGTTGTTGTTTTAAAGAGACAGAGTCTTGCTCTGTTGCCCAGGCTAGAGTACAGTGGCACAATCATAGTTTACTGTAACCAAACTCCTGGGCTCAAGCAATCCTTCCTCCTCAGCCTCCTGAGTAGCTAGTCCTACAGGCACATGCCACCATGCCTAGCTAATTTTAATTTTTTTGTAGACATTGGGTTTCACTCTGTTCCCCACGGTGGTCTCAAACCCCTGGCCTCAAGCAATCTTCCCACCTTGATGTCCCAAGTGCTGGGATTACAGGTGTGAGCCACTGCACCCAGCCAACTTGCCTTATTTCTGAGCTGAATTCTATAATGTCCAGGATTTGCTATAAGTTCATGACTGTAAGGAATTAAGTGGGTTACTTAAAAACTAAAAATGGATGGGGTTGGCCAATGGGAAGCTTAAATAAATGAAGACAAAAAATGCTTGACATTTTAAAGTTATTGTTATTTTAAGTTGACTTGCCTTGAAGTAGATTTTTTACCCCCTTAGTGGTTACAAGTTTATTTCTTTTAATTTTTTTAGTGTTAACCTGTTTGTATACTCAGGTATTCTATTTGTATTAAGATGATAGCTGGGCGCTGTGGCTCACGCCTGTAATCCCAACACTTTGGGATGCCAAGGCGGGTGGATCACAAGGTCAGGAGTTGGAGACCAGCCTGGCCAACATGGTGAAACCCATTCTCTACTAAAAATACAAAAAATTAGCCAGGCGTGGTAGCAGGCGCCTGTAATCCCAGCTACTTGGGAGGCTGAGACAGGAGAATCACTTGAACCCAGGAAACGGAGGTTGCAGTGAGCCAAGACTGTGCCACTGCACTCCAGCCTGGGCAACAGAGCCAAACTCAAAAAAAAAGATAGAAAAATACTGTGGTATTGTGGTTTACATTTGTTGCCTTTTGATACCAAAACAGAATTTTCATTTAAAGTGGTAATATTCTATTAGGCTTATGAAAACTATTATTCATGGTCGAATCATATTTAGAAAATTCTAAAAAGTATGTAATTTTTTAAAAGTATGTAATTTTTTACAGACTGAATTAGCCCTTGCCAAGAATTATCCTGGAAAAAAAGTATCCAGTACTAACAACACTCCAATTCCAAGGCTGACCTCCAACCCATCTAGAGTTGATCGCTTAATTGTGGATGAACTTCGAGAACAAGCCAGAGTAAGCTGTAAAAACAGATAACAGTGGATGGATATTTTGTTAAATTTTGTTAAAATTTCAGGCCAGGCATGGTGACTCACTCCTGTAGTCCCAGCACTTTGGGAGGCCAAGGCGGGCAGATCACCTGAGGTCAGGAGTTCAAGACCAGCCTGGCTATTATGGTGAAACCCTGTCTCTACTAAAAATACAAAAATTAGCTGGGGGTGGTGGCATGTGCCTGCAGTCCCAGCTACTCGGGAGGCTGAGGCAGGAGAATCACTTAAACTCAGGAGGTGGAGGTTGCAGTGAGCCAAGATCACGCCACTGCACTCCAGCCTGAGTGACAGAGCGAGACTTCATCTCAATAAATAAATAAATAAATAAAACTCTCATCAAGTTTTAGAGTTTTGAAGGGTTTTTAAATCACATTTACATCTAACTCTCTGAAATATATTTTTTCCATGTTTGCTCCTAGAACTATAATATTTAGGAAAGGGGCTGGGTGCAGTGGCTCACACCTGTAATACCAGCACTTTGGGAAGTGGAGGTGGGAGAATTACTTGAGCCCAGGAGTTTGAGACCATCCTAGGCAACATGGGGAGACCCCGTCTCTACTAAAAATTAAATATTAGCTGGACATGGTGGCACATGCTTGTGCTACTCAGGAGGCTGAGATGGGAGGATAGCTTGAGCCTGGGAGGTCAGGGCTACAGTGAGCCATAACCACACCATTGCATTCCAACCTGAGCAACAGAGCAAGACCTTGTCTCCAAAAAAAAAAAAAAAGGAAAGGGAAAATAGTCTCACTCAATCATTTAAAAAGTAATTTTCATAATTTAAATGGTTCTTGAAGCTCAAATTGGCAGTGGAGCTAATCTTCAACTGAAATAACTTTTTTTAAAGCAAAAACCATTTTGAGTATTATTTATGGAGAAAGTCTCATTTCTTTGTCACATTTGTTTTCTAGCTTGATGAGCAAGCTGTGCTTACATAAGATGGTAACGGAATTATCATCTTTCCTTTTTTTTTTTCTTTTTGAGGCAGGGTCTCTTTGTCACCCAGGCTAGAGTACAGTGGCATGATCTACGCTCACTGTAGCCTTGACCTTCTGGGTTCACAAGATCCTCCTGCCTAAGCCCCCAAATAGCTGGGACTACAGATGTACGCTACCATGTACAGCTAATTTTTGTATTTTTTATAGAGACAGGGTTTCGCCATGTTGCCCAGGTTGGTCTCAAACTCCTGAGCTGAAGCAATCCACCCGCCTCAGCCTCCCAAAGTGCTAGGATTACAGGTGTGAGCCACCACGCTCAGCCAACAAAATACTTTTGTTTTGGCAAAGCAGGATATGACTTCAAATGTTGTAAGAATCCTCATGTTAAGTCATTTTGTAATTTAATGATTATTCCTATTCTTTGTAATTTCAGAATTTTCTAAGCAACTTAGGGTAGGTAAACTTTTCCTTTTTTGACCTTCCTCTCTTAAAAACTTAGTTTTCCAAATAAAATTTGATAAAGATTCCTGGGGGAAAAATGCAGCAAAACGGATTACTTCTATGATTGAATAAAACCATTTTAGGAATTAGAACATGAGTCAAATTTGTAAATCTGTACAATGGAATTTATCTATGGTACATTCAGAGCCTAACATATGAGGTACAGCCAGATGTTAATAAAAACTTCAGTCTTTTATTATTAAAAAAAAAAAACTGGGAGGCTGAGGCGGGAGAATGGCGTAAACCTGGGAGGCGGAGCTTGCAGTGAGCTGAGATCCGGCCACTGCACTCCAGCCCGGGCGACAGAGCAAGACTCTGTCTCAAAAAAAAAAAAACCTGTTCCAAATTAAAATTTCTTTATCTCAGTAATACATTTCTAGGAAATAAAGGATGACATACTGTGGATAGTGATACACTTTTCCCAGCTTTGCTTATGCTTCACATTAACTTAGAAGGATGCGTTTATGCCTATTATAATAATTTTATTTTCTCTACAAAAATTAGCTGGGCATGGTGGCATGTGCCTATAGTCCCAGCTACTCAGGAGGCTTAGGTGGGAGGATCACTTGAGCCTGGGAGGCAGAGGTTGCATTGAGATGAGATGATGCCACTGCATGCCAGGCTGGGACAAAGTGGGACCCTATCTCAAAATATATATATATATTTTATTTATACTTAGCAGCATTATTTCAATAACAGAGGGTTAAAAATTACTGTTTTCTAGTTTGCTAGCTTTGTAGAATTTTGAAAAAAATACTTTTTAAACTTTATTAAAAATCAACCTGTGCAAACTTTTCTTTTTTTGAGATGGAGTCTCACTCTGACAAGATCCTGGCTCACTGCAACCTCTGCCTCCTGGGTTCAAGCGATTCTCCTGCCTTAGCCTCCTGAATAGCTGAGATTACAGGCATGCACCACCACACCCGACTAATTTTTTGTATTTTTAGTAGAGACAGGGTTTCACTGTGTTGGTCAGGCTGATCTCGAACTCCTGATCTCAAATGATGCGCCCGCCTCAGCCTCCCCAAAGTGCTGGGATTACAGGTGTGAGCTATAGTGCCCAGCCCCAATCTGCACATTTCTTTACTCTTTATCATTTGCTAAAAATGATTGTCTTACTTAAAAATAATTAGTAGTTCCCTGGAGGTTTTTTTTTTTGAGTGTTTTGTTTTCCCCTGAAGGATCTGGCTGATACACAGTTGAGAGGAAAATATTTAACATCCGGAATAGACTTATTACAAAGAAACTTAATACAAGTTTGAGGTTAGAGAAACGTTAATTCCAGTGCCATTAGTTTCTTGAGAAGCCTTTTCCCCCTATATTCTCCAATCAGTGAATACCAAGTTCTGTTAAATTGGTATTGTTAAATCATTTAACTCCCAAAAACAATTATTGTATTTACTTGATCTTCAAATTGCAATTATTCAAAAAGTTATCTTTCCATACACTTTCCAAGTTTAGAATTTGAAACAAGTTAGGCATATGAAACATACTCCCTCTACTGACCTAATATATCAGTGCCCTTTTTTAAGTTTCATTATCCAGAGGATTGAGAAGCATCCTAATTTTCTTTAGCAGTTTTGACAGTTACAGGAGTCATTTTGTATTAGTTTAATGTAAATTTAAATCAATATTTTCTGTATTATGGATTCCTTAAAGCTATCACTAGTCAGTATTACTATCTGAATATTTCTGATTTCCAAAAAGGGAACATTGGAGGCCCAGAAAAATTAAAGACTTACTGAGGTCAGGATTAATCAATCAAGTACTTCTCTTTTTAGCTCAAAACTTCTTTCATTAGATTACAATACTTCCGAATAATGCTGTTTGCAGGCTGGTCTCTTATTTGCCAAAAACAGTATCAGATCTTGTATTTGCACTGTTAATGACATGGTAATGTTTGAATATTTAACATTTTCATTGATGCTTATTTTCAGTAATCAACTGCCACATATTTTTAGAATTAACATAGACAAGTAGATAGAAGACACTTTCCATTTTTGTTTCCCCCAGCATGGTGTCAGGACACTAAGCATTCTTTGATTTATTGAATGAATATTATTGCTGTCATCTCTATTCTGCTTCACTGAAGATTTGTTTTTACTTAAGTTAAGGGCAGGACATGTCTTATCAAAATTTAAAATGCTTCCCTCAGGTTGTGACTTTACTAGGCAAAATGGAACGTCTTCGGAGTTCTCTTCTTCATGCCAATATCTCTACTGCTCTTGATAGACACTTGGAGTCTATTCACATTGTACAGTCACGTAGAAAGGATGAAATTGTTAATGCTTCCAATCGGCAAAGGCAAGGAGTTCCTAGATGCCAAGATGACAGAGGTACAAATATTGATGCATATTCTTGTGATAAGTCAGTGCAATAATTTAGGTATTGATAAAGTCAGATTCTGAGGTTGAAAGATTAGATTTCTAAAATTAACACTTATCTACAGAATAAATTGGTAAATAATCTCCACGTTATTCACTCCAAAAGTATTTCCATTTTATTAATTTTGTCTATTATAACTGTTTTAAGATAGTCTGTGTTCTACTCAAAGTATAGTCACTATTGTACAAGTCAGAAATAAAGTATCAATAATTTTAAATATTTTAATGATAAAGGACAGGACTTTGGTTCAATCAATAACCATCCTTTTTTTACAAAAATAACATTTGATCATTTAGTAGCAAAAGCACTGGGTTTTTTAAGATTTAACAGATATTTAAATGGCATTTAACATGAAATTACCCTGAATGTTTATTTTACAGATGTTTTTGCCCTTGCTTCAGCAATTAAAGAGATGTGTGTGGCTACTCGGAAAACACGCACTACTCTGTGGTGTGCACTGCAGATGACCTTGCCAAAAACAGCCAGTACAGCTGATGTGGTAAAGGCTTTACAAGATACAGTAAACTGTGAAGATAAAGTCCATGAAAGCATAAATAGTAGCAATCCAATGAACCAGAGAGGTGAAACAAACAAACATTAAGGAAATGACAGCAGAAAGAAGAATAAAAAGCTGATAAATATATCAAGACATGCTAAAAATTTTTTAATGAACTTGTCAAACTTTCAGTATGTTTTCTTTCCGATTTAAAGTTAATACCAATACCTTAATGAAGTCTAACTTCCATTTAAAAATCTTCTATTTGAAGTGAATCCGATATAGTTTTAAGTAAGCTCAAAGGTACAGTTGACTACTCAGAGTTCTGAGTAGTCAGATAACAAGTTTAAGTAAATTAAATATTTCCTAACAGCTAAAATATGCTTAAACCCATTCTGCCATGCAGGTAAATGCAAATGTGAAATTCTTCTAGGAGATAAGTTTCATTTAGGTCTGTCTTAGTTAGGTATAATTCCAAATAATGAATCTAAGTGACTGTAACCCAATTATGGCTACAGCCTAGTAACCAAGACAAGTTTTGATTGTGATATAAAAGTGTTTTCCTTGCAAAACTGGATAATACCTGGGAAACAAAGGAAAGTATGGATAAACCCAATATTCATGTAAAAATTTAATATTTAAACTACCATATTTATAAATTTGAAATCTTAATGCCTAAGTATATGGAGGGAAATGCATCTGATTCTCCTAAATTAATGATAAAAGTGCCAGTGTAAAAACCATGCAAGTTACTGAATATAAAACCTATTCAGATCATTTGTATATATTCTTTAACTTTTAATTATATTATCAATTATTAAATGTTTCCAATTTTAAAGTTATTTAAATTGAATCACAAAACATTCCCTTTGTCTGGATCTTTTAGACTTGAGACACAGTAACTGAAATAATGACTACTGTTTTAATACCCTTAGTTTGCTGCCTTTTATGAGGGTATCACGAAGTTCTAAAATGTATTTTTTAAAAGGTTAATCTCTAACTAGTTTAGCTTGCAATTGGTTAGTGTATATTTTGTGTAGTTGTGTTCATTAGTTTGCTTCTGTATTTTTTTAAAACTATTGAAAGCTTTTTCTGTTTCTCATCACTTAGTATCTTTGTATAGAACTTGAGTAATTTATTCATTAATATGAAATGTTGGTATTATGTGACTCAGAAAGATCTTGGGTTTTAACATTTCTAGCATGAGTTAAACTATAATGTACTGATGAAATTTAATTCAAATATCCTTGACTAGAAACACTGATTTTTAAATGTTAGTGTTTTTCTTAGTTTTAGAAATTCTGGTATTAAAAAAAAAAAGAGTGTAATCATACCACATAAATTTTCTTTAGATGATGTGCAGAAGAAACTGATTGAGAATGCAGGAGTAACTGTAGGGAGAAACATTTTGATCACTGATATGCCTTAGAACTACCCAAATGAATTACATTGAGGGTAGTCAAAATAGATCATCTCACCACAGTCACTGCATAGAAAGTGGTTAAGTTTAACATAAGACATGTTGGATGTTATAAAAACAAATACTGTACTGAATTTAGTCTCAGGAAAAAAATAAATTACTTTGTTGAAAACATTTGGTTTCATTTTTCTAAATTTATATTAGTTTCTAACCTTCAGAGTCACTCATATCAGAAAGTTAAATGAATTTAGAACTTATACTAAGTTTTCGATTTCACTATTAACACACAAGTAATAACGTTGGTTTATAAATCAATGCCATTCAGATATCCATGGATCTAACCTGATCTCCTTCAAAGATGAAATTTTTGCTCTATCTTTATGCTAATCCAGGTAAACCAGAATAAAAATTTTAGGGAAGCTTTTACATGATACTGGTCAGAAATGAAATACCAGTCCATTAATAAGAACCAAACACTTAACAAAATTCTTTTAAATATTGTTAATCATATCACCCAATAGATAATTTTAGTTGATGTCCCTTTCAATGGCATATCCTCTAACAGATGGTTCTTATGTACTTGTATTTCTGAATTACAACCTATGAAAACATTGTACTTCTGAATTACAACCTGTGAAAACATTACAAAACTTGTACAAAATTTGCAGTGAAACTGATAAAACTGATGCTTCCACCATTTCTAATCCAAAAGAACTTGGTGTACTCATTCTTTTTAATGGAAAAAGCAAAATTACCTTGAGTTGTTATCAGTGTCCTTCTCACTTGAATAATCTGCTACTATAAAGTTTTAGAGAGTTGAGAATTTATGCCTGAAATCCAAAATCTGGCCTAAAACTCAGTCTTACCATAGAAGATATGGTTGTTTAAAATTTGCCCTTTGCAGCTGGGCGCAGTGGTTCACGCCTGTAATCCCAACACTTTGGGAGGCTGAGGTGGGTGGATCACGAGGTCAGGAGATCGAGACCATCCTGGCTAACACGGTGAAACCCCATCTCTACTAAAAATACAAAAAATTAGCTGGGTGTGGTGGCACTCGCCTGTAGTCTCAGCTACTTGGGAGGCTGAGGCAGGAGAATCACTTGAACCTGCAAGGTGGAGGTTGCAGTGAGCCAAGATGGCGCCACTGCACTCCAGACTGGGTGACAGAGTGATCTGTCTTAAAAAACAAACAAAAAAAATTTGCCCTTTGCAATACTGAACATTTTAGACGTAAAGGATTTATTAGCACCTGAGTCAAGTGGGTAACTAAACTCAAAGCCTAATGAGTTGATCCTCTTTTTTCTGTTTAAGCATTAGTTTGAGAGTACACTTAACTGTGACATACATAGTAGAGTCCCAGAAGAAAGAACTGACTACTAACAAATTGAAACAAGTACCCTTCAGGGGACTGTGGATATAACCTGACTACTTCAGTGACAAAAATCAAGGTGAGAAAACCCAAAATCCCAAAATAAGGATTACTAAATTAAAATAGGCTCTATCATACCCTATCGCTACCACCACATAAAGGACTAAGACTGTAACAGTACTTCAAAGGACTTCAAAGCCAGTTTCCTGGTGTTCCAAAAAACATGCTAATCTTTCTGATCTAATTCCTACTTCACAAAAAGGAAAACTGAGAAAGAGAATTTATGGATTCCAGGAAGAGATTCCATTAGTGGAATATAAGTTATAGGGCTAATCAAAACAAAGCATAAAATAAAATCATCGCATTCGTAAGGAACTATTCACACATATTTCATTTCCATGGGTAAGTAGAAGGAATCAAAATAAGTCAGAAGACAGCAATTTAAATAAGATTTATTTTTTTAAAGGTGGTTATTTTTATTTTTTGCAATGCCACGGTTATAGGAGTGTATAAAGAGGTAACATCTCCTTTTCCTTAACCATGCTTTTTTTTTTAACCTTCTGCACAAAGGTAAAAGTTTTTGTTAATCTCATAGTTAATGGTATAAAACAGAGATTGGCAAACTTTTCCTCCAACAGGCCAGGTAGTAAATATTTTAGGTTTTACAGACCACATATTTTTTCTTTTATAACTCTTTAAAAATGTAAAAATCAGCCAGGCGCGGTGGCTCACGCCTGTAATCCCAGCACTTTGGGAGGCCAAGGCGGGTGGATCACGAGGTCAGGAGATCAAGACCATCCTGGCTAACACAGTGAAACCCCGTCTCTACTACAAATACAAAAACATTAGCCGGGTGTGGTGGCGGGCGCCTGTAGTCCCAGCTATTTGGGAGGCTGAGGCAGGAGAATGGCGTGAACCAGGGAGGTGGAGCTTGCAGTGAGCTGAGATTGCGCCACTGCACTCCAGCCTGGATGACAGAGCAAAACTCTGTCTCAAAAAAAAAAAAAAAAAAAATGTAAAAATCATTTTTAGTTTGCACCATACAAAAACAGACTGGGCCAAATTTGGCCCGTGGGCAGTAGTTTGCCAACCCCTGGTATAAACTATCTACTTTGTCTTGTCAGAGAAATTGCCGTCTTTAGCTTCTAGACAATCTGCTGCCTGAAGTCAAGTAGAGAAGGGCCTTGTTTACAATTTAATGTGGTTTGTGACAGAAGTAGAAATGGAGAGTTTCTGCTCACTTTTGATTCTCCCAGTTTTTCCATTCACTCATTCATTCAATAAATTTGTTGAGCACCTACTATGTACACTCTTAAATATCTTGGTGTTAGCAGAGATTTCCAGTGTTTCTTCCTTAAAGGGGTGATTTCTCCAGTTTCTCTAAACCAGGAATTATAATTTCTTAATACTCATGTTTTAGGGAAAAATCAGGATTAAAATATCTACCAGCACTCAAGAGGATACATGATTATACAAAATGAATCTAGCCAACAATGATATCCTTGCACCCAATAGTGACACAGCCTAGATGAGGGAAAACATGTAACTATCTCTATTTTAAAAGATACCTCTTTTCCTCCCATAGGCTGAAAAAAAAAATCAGATCTAGAACACCCGCCAAATAATTTCTTCCCATTTTCCTAGTTTTGCTGCCATGTTAACATAAAATCTGGATCCAGGTAGGGCTCTTCATTAGCTTTCTATTTCAGCCATAAAACAATACTACACTTAACAGCTGAATACTGCCTCCAAAGCAATGTGCATGCCCACATTTTATCTCAGGGAGGGATTGATTATGTTTCTGCTCCTTCAGGATGAAAAGTGTTAGCTTTATGAATCCTCCTGCTATTTATCCAAGGTGAGGGAAGACTTTTTAAAGTGGCCAAAAGGAGCACAGGACTTCAGTATTAAAATATAAAGGTGGCCCCCATTCCAGATCTTTGGTACAGTCATCAACTATAATAATCTGATTGCCCACCCCACCAAAACATAGCACATTTTGTAATTAGAAGTGATTGTGATTTTCCTTTTGACCATGTAAACAATAGGGGAAATGCCTTGGAAAACTACTTTGCAATACACTCTCATTTCTCTTAAATACACAACCAGTTCTCCCTTTGATAATAAGTTCATGGAGGGGAAGAATAGAGTAGGCCAAGGTTATCGCTTTCGCTCCCCTCTCTGTGTCCTTTTCTTTTCCTTTTCCTTGCGCTCCTGCTTGGCTAGTTTGTCTCTCTCCCTCTGCAGCTTGTCCTGTTCCTTCTTCCTTTGGGACTCATCCCGAAGTGAGTCTCGCTCCAGTTTTCGGGCATTAAGGACATCTTCCACATTGGTGTTTCGGAATAGAACTACAGGTGAGTTAAGGGATTAGGGTACAGATCATACAGATCACATCTGCTGTCTTTCTTCATTATACTTATCCTCTCTCCACCTGCTGAGTCCTGAATGGTCTTTACCTATTCCTAGTCTTTTAAAAAAAACCCTTATGTTTATCCTTGGTCTAACAGATAAATCCTAAAGTTATATTACAAAAGTTTTGAAATGTCCTTTGGAATAAAACTCTTACTCACATTTATCTAAATCTGAATTTTAAAATATTTTATCAAAGAAACAAAAAATTAAGAAAACAAAATATTTCATCAAAATGAAATTTCATTCTAGAATAAGTACTTTTATCATTCAATGGCAGAATATTAGAGAATCAAGGCTAGTTTTGGTGAACAGAGTAGTAATGTAACTGGCTAAATGTTTATGTACTTGGCACTGTTAAAATGCCTGAAAAGAGTTAAATAAGATGTTTAACCTTATTAAACTTTATCAATTTGCTTTTGTTCCTAGACTACTAAAGCTGAAGTGAAAACCACATTCTAATAACCATAAAGACTGAATTTATGAGATATAGAAAATGAGTTTAGGCTAGGCACAGTGGCTCACACCTGTAATCCCAGCACTTTGGGAGGCTGAGGCAGGTAGATCATGAGGTCAGGAGATCGAGACCATCCTGGCTAACAGGTCTCTACTAAAAACACAAAAAATTAGCCAGGCATGGTGGCATACATCTGTAGTCCCAGCTACTCGGGAGGCTAAAGCAGAATCGCTTGAACCTGAGAGGCGGAGGTTGCAGTGAGCCGAGATCACGCCACTGCACTCCAACCTGGTGACAGAGTGAGACTCCGTCTCAAAAAAAAAAAAAAGAAAGAAAGAAAATGAGTTTAACAACAGTCATCAACTATAATAATCTGATTGCCCACACCACCAAAACATGGCACATTTTGTAACTTGAAGTGATTGGGATTTTCCTTTTGACCATGTAAATAATAGGGGAAATGCCAAAAACTTTACCCTTTATTTCTTAAAACTTTAAAAACAAAACCTGTTAATACCAGATAAGGTTTTCTCCCGAGTAGCTAAGAGTACAGATGTGTACCACAAAGCCTGGCTAATTTTTAATATATATATTTTTTTCTTGTAGAGACAAGGTCTCACTATGCTGCCAGGCTGGTCTTGAACTCCTGGCCTCAAGTGATCCTCCCACCTCGGCCTCCCAAAGTGCTGGGATTATAAGTGTGAGCCCTTGTGCTCAGCCATCAGCACAAACGTTTCAATATGTCCATATTTTTAGCTTAAAGTGTTTGGTGTTTGTGGGCCGGGTGCGGTGGCTCACGCCTGTAATCCCGGTACTTTGGGAGGCCGAGGCGGGCAGATCACAAGGTCAAGGAGATGAAGAATATCCTGGGTAACATGGCGAAACCTCGTCTCTACTAAAAATACAAAAATTAGCCAGTCATGGTGGTGCACACCTGTAGTCCCAGCTACTCAGGAGGCTGAGGCAGGAGAATCACTTTAACCCAGGAAGCGGAGGCTGCAGTGAGCTGAGATAGCACCACTGCACTCCAGCCTGGGCAACAGAACGAGACTCCGTCTCAAAAAAAAAGAAAAAAAAAGTGTTTGGTGCTTGTATTATCTGACAAATCATAAGGTTTTTGAGGAAACAGAGAAAATTTCAACATTATTTTATTATTTTTTGAGACACAGTCTCACTCCCATATCCCAGGCCAGAGTGCAAGATCTTGGCTCACTGCAGCCTTGACTTCCTGGGCTCAGGTGATTCTCCCAACTCGGCCTCAGGCATGTGCCACCACACCTGGCTAATGTTTTGTATTTTTTTTTGTAAGTAGAGACAGGGTTTCGCCATGTTGCCCAGGCTGGTCTCGAACTCCTGGGCTCAAACAATCTACCCGTCTCGGCTTCCTAAAGTGCCAGGACTACAGATGTAAGCCATCATGCCTGACCTCAATATTATTTTAATTTTCTCCATAATGCTGGGCAACTCAGAGCTATATATAGGAAGTACAGATTTTTATTTTCCCTTAGAAATCCTTCCTCCAAACTAATCCCTTTACAGTACTTGTTAACGTGTTTTCTCTGGGGAAAGTTCTTGCTAAACTGACTATCTAGGGCTGTCCTAGGAATGGGGCTTCCAATGTTAGCATGACATGTGTTCCTGAAGGTAAAGGGGAGCTGCCAGCAATGACTGCAAAATAAAAACTGATCTCAAGAGGACTCTATGGAGAAATACATGGGGAGGGACCCAGAAGGATACGTTTGTCAGAACCAATGTTCATTGTGGTAGCACCTGAATCATCCTTCTCATCTGCTTCAGTAAGTGATGTTAAGGAAAGTCAGATGGAAAACAACAGTTGGCACATCCCAACCTAACATTAGAAAACATTCAATAGACTGGTAAGTAGGAAAAGCACACTGAATGGAGGGAGCACATTCTCAGGGATATGGCAATAAACCCAGGAGATTCATCTTTGGAAACCTCAACTTAGGAAAGATTGATGTATCTTCCATAAGGTTCTTTTCTTGGACGTTGAAAAGAAACTTAAGTGGTCTGGGTGAACTGCCACATTACCTGGAAGCCAGATGACCTCTAAACAGTGGTTCTCAAAGTGTGGTTCACAAAACCCCCAGGAATGTATTAGAAATACACATTCTTGGGACCTATGCCAAACCTACTAAATTGTGGGTGAAACCCAGCAATCTGTGTTTTAGCAAGTCCTCCAGGAGAACCACTGCTTTAAAATTTCTTTTCTAGCCCAAGATGAGAAATTATGTCACTAGAATCATAGATCCTCCAACGCTGGCAAGAAAATTCGTAAGAAAAAAGCAGAAGAGAGGCTGGGCATGGTGGCTCACGCTTGTAATCCCAGCACTTTGGGAGGGCGAGGCAGGCAGATCATGAGGTCAGGAGATTGAGACCAGCTTGGCTAACATGGTGAAACCCTGTCTCTACTAAAAATACAAAAAATTAGCTGTGTGTGGTGGCACGCGCCTATAGTCCCAGCTACTCTGGAGGCTGAGGCAGGAGAATGGCTTGAACTCGGGAGGTAGAGGTTGCAATGAGCCAAGATTGTGCCACTGCACTCCAGCCTAGGTGACAGAGTGAGACTCCATCTCAAAAAAGATAAAAATAAATAAAAAGAGAGAAACTGGCTCCAAAGAGCCCAAGAATTCTTTCCTAAACTAGTGATTACACAGCTGACACTTCTGGTATGATGTCTGCTGCATAATATGCCACATACTTCAAGTAGGCTCAGTAAGCAAAGCATTTCCTAAATAAGTATGAAATTCACAGGGAACTAAACCTGCCCCTACTGGCAACACTTTCTTTTTGCACAGTTCCCAAATTCCAGATTTATTCTGGTATTGCTTTGGGGGTTCAGCCTTACTTTTAACTACCTGGTCACATAAGAAAGAAAAGATTCAAACTGCTCTAAATTTAGAGAATCTTTCACTCAAAAATACCCAGGTTCTAGTCCTGGTTTTGCCACCAGTCTTCTGAATGCCTCTGATCACCCATTCATCTGTTGGTGTCTCAGTTCCCTTAACGACTGGGAAAGAACATAAAGATGGATTATACTACACTGTATAGAAAAGTATTACACGAATATAAAGAATTACAGCTATATTGTATTTTCTGAAAGCACAATATAAATGAACTATTAAGACATTATTTGTTTTACACCATAGTTTTCAGGAATATACTGATTATGTGTTGAAAAATGTAAGTCCAGTATCAATTAATCCAGTATCACTCCACACATCCACAAAGGGCCATAGATTACTGCCATTTTAGAGGGGAAAATTAAGCTACACAGGAGGATTAGCAAGTTGCCAAAGGTCACTGTAAACCCACAAATATGTCTGGCTTGAGCTTTAGGGAATGGTACTGAGACTCCATAAAGGATATTCCTCTTCATCTGTCACATCAGCATACTGGGCCAGGAGGGCAGCTTTTCTCTGCTTCTCCTCTTCTGACACCATCCTTGGCTTTACCACAATTTGTGCCTGCTTCTCAATTAGGGTGGCAATGGCCTGTACTTCATCTAGGAGGTGGTGGAAGGAAGGAAGAACAAGGATGTATGAGAGAGAACAAGCTCACTGAACCACTAGTCCACACAGACAGCACTTTTACTAAAGACATTGGTATCTGCTGCCTCCTTAGAGCCCGGCAGTTCAAAGGACATGGCTCAGGGCCATTGAGAAAGGAAAGGAAAGGCCATGCAGGCCAAGCTTTGTATCCATCTTGTTTTATATACTGAAGTTCCGCTGCCTTAAAAAAAAAAAAAAAAAAAAAAAAGGTTGAAAAGCACTGCATTAGAACCACAGAAAACTAAGCCTCTAAACACTCAACTTCCTCCCCCTGGCATCTCAAAAACCTAAGCAGGAATCTAAAATCAACTTAAGCTGGTCTCATTTATGTTTCTGATTATGCCAGGTAGAACTCTTAGATTAAGAATATTTTGCCATACCATAAAATAAAATCAACTAGTACGTTCTCTATTCTCAAGAAAAGGAAGCAATGGTGTAAAATAGTAGTTCTCACACTTGGCTGCACATTAGAATCACCTATAGGAGCTTTTAAAAAATACAAATGTCTGGGCCCCAACCCAGGTACATTAAGTGATTCTAATATACAGCCCAAACTGAGAACCAACAGTGTACAGAGTTCAGAATCTTTCCAAATTTGGCTTTTATGTTTTGAGTTTTCTGTAGCTAACCTACCATCCTAGTGGTGAGTATATTCGCCCATTTCTTTTCCATTTTAAAGGATAAAGTGTTTAGCTGAATAAAGCCAAATACCAACCATAATTTGTGTTATGAAATGACAACATGAGGCAGGGCGCAGTAGCTCACGCCTGTAATCTCAGCACTTTGGGAGGCTGAGGTGGGCGGATCACATGAGGTCAGGAGTTCAAGACCAGCCTGGTCATCATGGTGAAACCCCATCTCTACTAAAAACACAAAATTTAGCCAGGCATGGTGGCATGAGCCTGTAGTCTCAGGTACTCACGAGGCTGAGGCATGAGAATTGCTTGAACCTGGGAGGCAGCAGTTACAGTGAACCGAGATTACACCACTGCACTCCAGCCTGGGTGACACAGCAAGACTCTGTCTCAAAAAAAGAGACAACATGAAAAAAGTAGGAAGTGGTAAAAATATAGTTGACTCTATACCTGCAATGCAAATCTACAAGAAGCAGTGGAAAGAAGATGAAAAAGAAAAAGTGAAAAAATACAATGAAGATAACTGTGGTCAGTTGAAATGGAAAAATACAAAAAAAGAAAAAGAAACCAGTGTTCAGTAAAGAGTTAACACAGGCTGCTGGGTGTTTGCCAGTGTACACTATCTTTGGGAAAATGAGCATCCAAGGGGAAAATGAAAATATCTCTCCCTAACAGCTATACAGTCAAGGCTGCCGGAAAATGCTCTGGAGGTTAAACATAGAAACTCTGACTCTACCTTCTTTTTTCACTTTGGTGACAACATTCTGAGTTTCTGACCATCGTTCCACAATCTCCTTGCAGATATTAAGGAGGGAATCTTCTTCCTAGTTGGAAAAGCAGACCAATTAATCTCCTGAGGGAGCCCTCAAAAACAGTAACAACCTCAAAAAAGCCTACGAAGAAAGCACAGCTCTCCTTGCTGTGAAATTATGGAAGAGTCTGGGAGCCACAATAGAGTATATTTCTTTTCTGAGGCTCTGGACACAGAATTAATCCTGCTTGTGTGTCCCAGAACCCACACCTCCTACATGAAGAACAGCCACTCCATCCTGATAAGCTCCAAGGGAAGATTCATACCAACTCAGGGCAGCCTTCCTTATTCTCTGTTAAAATATTTTATTTATTTTATTTTTAATTGACAAATAATAACTGTATATATTACATATATAGGTAGGGTACCCTGTGATGTCTCAATATATGTTCACATTGTAGAATAATTAAACCAAGCTAACTAACAGATCTATTACCTCACATATTTCTCATTTTTTTGGTGATGAAAACATTTAAGGCTGGGTGCAGTGGCTCACACCTGTAATTCCAGCACTTTGGGAGGCTAAGGAGGGTGGATCACTTGAAGCTGGGAGTTTGAGACCAGCCTGGCCAACATGGTGAAACCCCGTTTCTACTAAAAATACAAAAATTAGCCGGGTGTGGTGGCACACGCCTGTTGTCACAATACTCGGGAGGCTGAGGCACAAGAATAACTTGAACCCAGGAGGCAGAGGTTGTAGTGAGCTGAGATCGTGCTACTGCACTCCAGCCTGGGAGACAGAGTGAAACTCAGTCTCAAAAAAAAAGAAAAAAAACATTTAAAATGTACTCTTTTAGTAATTTTGAAGTATACAATGCATTATTTTTTATTTATTTTATTACTTTTCAGAGACAGGGTCTCACTCTGTTACCCAGGTTGGAGTGCAGTGGTGCAATCACAGCTCACTGTAACCTCAAACTCGTGGGCTCAAGCAATCCTCCTGCCTCAGACTCTCAAGTAGCTAGGATTGCAAGCATGTGCTACCACACCTGGCTAATTGAGTGTCTGTTTGTTGTTTTTTTTAAGACATGGGGTCTCACTATCTTACCCAGGCTGGTCTCCAACTCCTGACCTCAAGCAATCCTCCCATCTTGGCCCCCCAAAGTGTTGGGATTACAGGCCTGAGCCACCATATCCAGCCGATTATTACTTATTATACTCACCATTCTATGCAACAGATCACTAAAGTATATTCCTTCTGTCTAACTGCAATTTTGTACCCTTTGATCAACAATCTTCCCTTTTCCCATCCACCTCCAATTCTTTTGGAGCAAAAACCTGTTCCCTAAGTCAAAACTCCTCTGTGAAATATTCCTTGGCTGATGTATACAATTCAGAACATTCCCTAAGGTTATCAACGTTCATGCTAGATCATATCCATTAGCTTGCTGACATATAATAAAGAGGAGATACATGAGGAAATGGTCTCTTGTCCAGCCTTCCCGCTGTCCATTTTAGAGAAGCATACATATTCTGCATACCAACCAATCTCCCTCCTCAGCATGGTATAACAAAAATCTTGTCTTTAGAGTTAGAGATACTTAAGTTCAGATCCTGGATCTGTGAGGAAGTTTCTTAACTTTGTGATCTTCACATTCTCCCAGGATTTTACTGAAGATAAATGAAAATGTATATATATGCCTACCCTACTTGTCAAAGAACAGGCATCTAATAAACACGAGCACTTCCCTCCGTCTTCATTATGGCTGCATTCCCCACCTTCACGTTTTACCTCTCAGGGCAAGCTGTCAGCGTTCACATTTATTAAGCACCTACCATGTGCCAGGCACTGTTCTAAAAGCTTTACAAGAGAACTCTAAATTCTTAAAATAATGCCATTAAGTTTTACTCTCAATTTACAGAAGAGGAAACCAAAGCACAGGGGTTAATTACCTTGCCCAAGGTCTTACAAGTAATAATGGATTAAACACAATTTGAACCCCAGCAGTTTGGCTTAGAGCCCATGTTCTTTTTTTTTTTTTTTTTTTTTGAGATGGAGTCTCACTCTGTTGCCCAGGCTGGAGCGCAGTGGCGCGATCTCGGTTCTATGCAAGCTCTGCCTCCCAGGTTCACGCCATTATCCTGCCTCAGCCTTCTGAACAGTTGGGACTACAGGTGCCCACCACCATGCCCAGCTAATTTTTTGTATTTTCAGTACAGACAGGGTTTCACCATGTTAGCCAGGATGGTCTTGATCTCCTGACCTCGTGATCCGCCCGCCTTGGCCTCCCAAAGTGCTGGGATTACAGGTGTGAGCCACCGCACCTGGCCAAGCCCATGTTCTTAACCATTATATATACCATCTCCCAAAGAAAAGTAGAGTCAGAACACAGACTTATTATGTATATCCTTATTTTGTACCCAACAAAGGATTTCTTCCTCTACCCTGCATCCTTTTAGCATATATGCTAGACACACAGAACTTACTTGGTCCAGAGTTTCAGTAGTTCATGGGTTTCCCCCAAACCCCACCAGCAAGAAAAGCAAAGGAAGAGAAAAAGAAAAAAGGATGAGAAAGTGGTACAGCTCTTTTAAAATCCCCCACCAAAAGAAAAAGAATGGCAGGAAAAGGAGCAGCAGAGAGGCAAAAGAGAACAGGAACTCTTAGAGGACAAAGTGGTTTATTTCCTCAGTCTCCTCATCCAAATCAAAGTAGTTCAATCATCCATTCCTTCATTTATTTATACAGAAGGTGTCTGCTATGTTCAAGGCACTAAGAGGAAAGTTTATCCTACTTACAATACTCCTTTTTCCCTAGCACTTATCACTTTGTAACATACTATATAATTTACTAGTAATGCTTTTCCATGCTAGAATGTAACCACATGAGGGCAGGAATTTCTATCTGTTTTATTCCTTGAAGTGCCCCAAGCACTTAGGGCAGTGCCTGGCATACAGTAATCCATCAATAAAAATTTGATAAATCAATCAATCAACCAATACAAGTACTGTTGAAGAGAAAGATGATAGAAAGCTTTTGTTTACTGTTTATTTGCTCCTAACTATATGCCACTGTTCTTGAATTTTACCTCAGATTATTGCTAACAAACTTCTTCATTCCTCATATTAAATCCTAGCCCAAGTCAAGCACAGAGGCTCACATCTGTAATCCCAGCACTTTGGGAGGCCAAGGCAGGAGGATCTCTTGAGTCCAGGAGCATAAGACCACCCTGGGTAACATGACAAAACCCTGTCTCTACAAAAAAAAATTTTTTTTTAATTAGCCAGGCATGGCTGGGCATGGTGGCTCACGCCTATAGTCCCAGAACTTTGGAAGACTGAGGTGGGTGGATCACTTGAGGTCAGGAGTTTGAGACCGGCCTGGTCAACATGGTGAAACCTCATTTCTACTAAAAATACAAAAATTAGCCAGGCATGGTGGCGTATGCCTGTAATCCCAGCTACTCGGGAGGCTGAGAATCACTTGAACCCAGGAGGAGAAGTTACAGTGAGCCAAGATCTTGCCACTGCACTCCAGCCTGGGTGACAGACTGAGACTCTGTCTCAAAAAATAAAACATAAAACATTAAAAAAAAGCGAGCCAGGCATGATATGTGATGGCAGGTGCCTGTAGTCCTAGCAACTTGGGAGGCTGATGGGGGGGCAGGGATTGCTTGAGTCCAGTCATTCAAGGGTACAGTGAGTTATAATCACATTACTATAACAGAGCGAGATTCTGTCTCTTAAAAAAGAAAAAAAGGAAAACTAATGTTTACCTTTATCAACAGAAACAGCTCCAAATAATGATGGACTGATCAAGAAGCTGCTACCAAGAAGTATCAAAGTTATTTCAACAGCTTCATGGAGTGTTTAGAAACTTCCCAGCCGTAAATAAAAACTAACTTAAATTGCTTGCCTCCTACTCTTTCCCCCTATAATCTGTAATGTTGTGGTCCAAAAAAAGAATTCATTCCACTGTCTTGTATTTCCAGTGAACTTCTGAGCTGCCTCACAAGCTGTGTTAAAGTTTTCCCATTTATAAGCCAATCTTGCCAGAAGAGGCTCTGGAACTCAAATGGGTTACTGCCAGAAGAATCTGGGACAGCTGCACTAGTGTTATGTTTCAACCATGTACCCAATCTATGAACTGCTTCCACCAAATGTGAGTGATTTTTTCCTAGCACTTGTTTCCGCTTTCACGAAACACTTTTGGATTTGAAAATGTTTTCTGCCTTCTACCCTTTAAAAAAAATGAGGTATGTATATGTATATTTATATCTATATATATTTATAGTAATTTTTTTCTTTGAGAAAAAAAAATTGACAAGGTCTCACTCTATCACCCAAGCTGGAGTGCAGTGGCACAATCACAGCTCACTGCAGCCACAACCTCCTAGGCTCAAGCAATCCCCCCACTTCAGACTCCTGAGTAGCTGGGACTACAGATATGCACCACCATACCTGGCTAATTTTTAAAATTCTTTTGTAGAGACAGGGTCTTGCTATGTTGCCCAGTCTGGTCTGGAAATCTTGGCCTCAAGCAATCCACCCGCCTCAGCCTCCCAAAGTGGTGAGATTACAAGCATGAGCCACTGTGCCCATCTCATAGTACATTTTGATTCTCTTTATTACTGGCCTCTCAAAATTCATTTTGAGAATAACAAAGAACCCATTTTCCTAATCTGTTACATTGTAATAAATGCCAGAGGATAAAGCCTTTGATGGACAGATAGGTGGCTCTCACAGTAGCAGTCAGGTATCCAGGATCTCCTCTAATCCATGAATGCAGAGACAACTCTAGCTTCTACAGCATTTAGTGATGGATGATTCAAGTAAATTTTATTTTTAAGTTTGTATTTAAAAGGAAACTATTTGTTAGACAGCCACAGGGGGCACCTGCAACCAATTTAATCTGTAATAACCAGTCTAGTAAGTGTGTATGTTGGAGGTGTGAGAAGTGAAGATGAAGGCAGCAGAAACGATAGGTTGAAAAAGTGGACATCTAGGTGACTTACTATGTAAACATAGCTTAAAGTACACATTTCTGAATACCTTGCTTCTAATAGGCTAACGACTGAGTTTATCCCTCTTCGTTAAAGCTCTGATCTCTCTCATACCCTCCTTCCCACCACCAATGATTACTGTAAATACTGTAATGGATCAAGCACGACGTTTGCTTCAGTTCTGCGTGGGCATGAAAAGACTTCTACCACCAGCTTACCTTTTACGGACTCCTACATCCAAATAAGAATCAAAAGGGCACTTCCTGTAGGCTTTTGTCATGGGACGGCCCTGGGAACTGCCTTGTAATAGGCACAGACCTGCCAAGAGCATTTTAATACCCCCAGTGAACACTGTAAACGGATGGAAATGGAATTGGTCGTCAGATATTTATGATAACATTCCCATTATGACATCTCAATGCCTTCGGAAGAACTCTCCTGGGCTCACTCACAAGCATCCGAGAGGGCCTTGTCCCCAAGAATACGAGAAAGCCTTTCCTCTCTGTGTACCTGCAGCTTTCAGGCTTCCCACACCTGGTTGGGGAGCAACCTCCTTACCCCGCCGCTCAGACAGCAGAGGAGTATACCTCTCCCAGGTGAGACCACTGAGCCTCTGGGATACCCGGTAGGGGACGGTGGGTGCAAAGTACTGACAGGTCCTCAGATGCTGGCCAGAGGCTGAAGGAATGTGTCCAGGCTACTCACCAGGAAAGCAGAGAGGATCCCCTGAAGAGCGTCCAGCTTCTCTTCTTCCTCCTCCTCCCGCAGGACACCCAAGATGTAGGCTCCGTAAACGGCTCGGTCCACTCCCAGTGCCTCCAACCGTCCGTCCAGCCAGGAGCCAAAACCGCCGCCTCCGCCTCCGCCATCGCCTTCGCCAGGGGCTACCGCAGCCACTTCGGCTGGGCGCCGCCATCTTGGGGTCAGGGTCCTGCCAGCCCCTGGGGCGCCTACCGCACTGCCTGACGGGCCGCGCCGCAGGTCCACCGCGCATGCCTGAAGAGGGAGCCCAGGACCGTTTGTGCAGAGAGCGCATCCCAGGCGCCCGGTGCCGGCTGGCTTGAGAGTTTTGTGCTTTCTGGATGAAGCGAGTCTTCGCATACTTGCGGTCGCGTGATCTCACAAGATCCTTGGTGTGTGAGTATTCTTAATAGACTCATTCTACAGTTCGGGAAGTTGAGAGAGGTTCAGTAATTTGGCTAAAGTCACGCGGCTAATAACTACCCAGGACTGGAGCTCAGCGTGGATTCCAGCGCTTCCTCCATCATCCAACCGAGCTGCCTTCCCCTTGCACTTGGGGGATGCTGGCCGCCCACTCCCACACAGTTGTCTAGCAGGAACCTCCTGACCGCCCGGAATACCCTCGTCGCTACCGACGGCTACCACCTTCACCCCTACAAGCCCTTCCCCGTCAAAGTAAAGGTTGCAGAAAACCTTCCCTGATTCCATAGTAGGCACTCAGTAAATAAACAATCAACCTCAAGTCATTTCTTCCACTCACTCATTGATTCAACGCATGCACGGGACTATTCTTTGGGAGCCTACCCCACCCTCTGCCAGGCACTGTGCCAAGAGCTTTTCATACATTATCTCTTGTAATCCTCCCTACAGCCCTGTGGGGAGATGCTTTTATCGTCTACATTTTAAAGATAACGAGACAGGCCGGGCGCCGTGGCTCAAGCCTGTAATCCCAGCAGTTTGGGAGGCCGAGGCGGGTGGATCACCTGAGGTCAGGAGTTCCAGACCAGCCTAGCCAACATGGTGAAACCCCGTCTCTAGTAAAACAATACAAAAATAAGGCTGGGCGCGGTGCCTCACTCCCGTAATACTGGCACTTTGGAAGACCGAGGTGGGCGGCTCTCCTGAGGTCGGGACTTCGAGACCAGCCTGACCAAAATGGAGAAACCCCCTTCTCTACTAAAAATACAAAATTAGCCAGGCGTGGTGGCACATGCCTGTAATCCCAACTACCTGGGAGGCTGAGGCAGGAGAATCGCTTGATCCCAGGAGGCGGAGGTTGTGGCGAGCCGAGATCGTGTCATTGCACTCCAGCCTGGGCAACAAGAGTGAAACTCCATCTCAAAAAAAAAAGAAAGAAAGAAAGCCAAGTGTGGTGGCGCGGGCCTGTAATCCCAGTTACTCAGAATCGCTTGAACCTGGAAGGCGGAAGTTGCAGTGAGCCAAGATCGCACCACTGCACTCCAGCCTGAGCGACAGTGAGACTCTATCTCAACAAAACAAAACAAAACAGAACACTAAAGATAAGGAGACAGATATGGAGAGAGTCACACAACTAGAGGGCGCCTAATCAGTGGCAAGAACTCTTCTTTGGCAGAGGTATGAGAGCCTCAGCTGACGGCAAAACACCTGGCTCTGGGCTGGCATAAATTACCCAAGAATTTGGTTGGCTTTACCTGAAGTACAGAGGAAGCTGGCAAGGTCCTGGCTAACTCCTTCCTCAAATATGTACTGGTACCTTCAGTATGGCATTGTTGCTGGCACTGAAAACACAAAAATGAATGTCACAAAATGTATGTCCTCAAGGGACATACATCAATCTTCAATCTAGTAGGAACAGACATGTTTAAACAAATGATGACAATATAGTGATATAAATGTTTTAATGGAGCTTTATCTAGCGGAGGTTGCAGTTGGATGCCTAGAAGATTGAGTTAACTTTACCTGTTGGAGAGGAGTTGGAAACTGGTGGGGAGAGGGTCGTAGGAAATCCAGGAAGGCTTCCCAATGGAGATGATGCTTGAACTTTCTTGAAGAATGGTAGGAGTTCTTTACGCAAAGGGACTGGAGGGAAAAAGGGGGCAGATCCAGATGCAGGGGAACAAAGGCTTGCTCAGGGGCCTCCAGAGAGTCATGTATGGCTTGAGCTACAGGGTTCAAATAGAGGATATTCAGGGGATAACAACAAAAAAAGAAGGAAAGGAGTTTGTATACTTTGCAGAGGTCCTCTTACTGCAGAGGTCTACCCTTAGTGGCTTTGGGATTATGTAAATGAATGGACACTAAATGAATGGCACAGATACAAATGTAGAAATACAGCAGAGTGTGAATTTTAATCGTGTGGTTTCTGTGTGCTCTCTGAGTTAGATAGAACGTGACACTAATGGAGTTAGAGGCCAGAGTCAGCCTCCAAAGGCTTGCCTCTTTTTCAAGTCCTCAGGTATTCTTTCTAATCTAGTAGCTGTCTTGCATGTGGGGTTTATCAGTTCACAGACCTGGGTGCCGTCGTGGCTCAAGGATCATAGTTGGTCAGTGCAGAGCCCCCAAACCAGAAAAATATCACAAAATTTTTCTTTTTTTAGAAATACAGGCCGGGCGCGGTGGCTCAAGCCTGTAATCCCAGCACTTTGGGAGGCCGAGGCGGGCGGATCACGAGGTCAGGAGATCGAGACCATCCTGGCTAACACGGTGAAACCCCGTCTCTACTAAAAAAATACAAAAAACTAGCCGGGCGAGGTGGCGGGCGCCTGTAGTCCCAGCTACTTGGGAGGCTGAGGCAGGAGAATGGCGTAAACCCGGGAGGCGGAGCTTGCAGTGAGCTGAGATCTGGCCACTGCACTCCAGCCTGGGTGACAGAGCGAGACTCCTTCTCAAAAAAAAAAAGAAAAGAAAAAAAAAAAGAAATACAGCCTCACAAGAAGTTTCAAAAATGGTACATAGAGTCCTGCACACCTTCACCCAGTTTCCCCCAATAGTAACATCAAACATAAAGACGATATAATAGTAAATCAGGAAATTGATACAGGTATAATACAATAAGGTGTTTCTGGTTTTTGTTTTGAGGCGGAGTCTCACTGTTGTCGCCCAGACTGGAATGCAGTGGTATGATCTCGGCTCACTACGACCTCCGTCTCCTGGGTCAAACAATTCTCCTGCCTCAGCCTCCCGTGTAGCTGGGATTACAAGCACGCAATACAACACCCAGCTAATTTTTTTCCTATTTTTAGTAGGATGGAGTTTTGCCATGTTGGCCAGGCTAGTCTTGAACTGCTGACCTCAGGTGATGCACCCACTTCGGCATCCCAAAGTGCTGGGATTACAGGCATGAGCCACCACTCCCGGCAATAATGCAATAAGGTTTTTTTGAAGCATCAACAAGCTTCTCAAAAACTGAATGAAGGTTCTCCAGACCCTAAATTTTAAGAATATCCTCAATGGCTATTTTACTACAAAAGTAACAATAGCTCATGCTTTAAAAAATATTATATAAGGCTGAGCGCGGTGGCTCATAATACCAGCACTTTGGGAGGCCAAGGAGGGTAGATCAGCTGAGGTCAGGAGTTCGAGACCAGCCTGGCCAACTGGTGAAACCCTGTCTCTACTAAAAAAATACAAAAAAATTAGCCAGGTGTTGTGGTGGGTGCATGTAATCCCAGTTACTTGGGAGGCTGAGGCAGGAGAATTGCTTGAACCCGGGAGATGGAGGTTGCAGGGAGCCGAGATCACGCCATTGTACTCCAGCCTGGGCAACAAGGGCAAAACTCCGTCTCAAAAAAAAAGAAAAAATTATATAAATGGACAAGTGACAAATGGAAAGCTTACAAAAAATAAAATATGCAAATTAAGATTGCAGTGAAATACCACGTCTGCTTTTCAGATCAAAAAAGTCTGATAATATGCTGTATTGAACTGTGTTTGGGTAAAGACATTGGAAAATGTTGGAGCAGAATGTAAATGGATCTGGTCTTGTTGGAGGACTGTTTGTTTGAAAAGACCCAGCATTTCTGCTTCTGGGAATTTGTTCATAAGTTGTTTTTTTATTTTTATCTTTACTTGTAGTAAAATATAAAATTTGCCATCTTAACCATTTTTAAGTATACAGTTTAACAGTGTTAAGTATTAATTATTTTTAAAATTTTTGGTTTAAACCAGGCATGGTAGCTCATGCCTGTAATCCCAGCACTTAGGGAGGCCAAGGCAGGTGGATCACCTGAGGTCAGGAGTTCAAGACCAGTCTAACCAATATGGCAAAACCCCGTCTCTACTAAAAATATAAACATTAGCCAGGTGTGGTAAGGCATGCCTATAGTCCCAGCTACTCGGCTACTCGAGAGGCTGAGGCAGGAGAATCGCTTGAATCCGGGAGACAGAGGTTGCAGTGAGTTGAGATAATGCCACTGCATTCCAGCCTGGGCAACAGAGTGAGACCCTGTCTCAAAAAGAGAAAAAAATTTTGATTTAATATTTTGTATAATGGCCAGGCACACTGGCTTACACCTGTAATCCCAGCACTTTGGGAGGCTGACAAGGGAGGATTGCTTGAGGCCAGGAGTTCAAGACTAACCTGGGCAACACAATGAGACCCCCCCAGCTCTACAAAAAAAAAAAAAAAAAAAATGTGGTGGTGCATGTCTTTTGTCCTGCCTACTCAGGAGGCTGAGGCAAGAGGATCACATGAGCCCAGGCACTCAAAGTTACAGTGAGCTATGATGATGCCACTGCATTCTAGCCTGAACAACAAAACAAAACCCTGTCCTTAAAAAAGAAAACTGTACATTTGTGTAGAATAACATATTTCTAAGGATATTTGTTGCAGTGAAGCTTTCTGTAGTAAGATAATAGTCTACATTTTATGTATATGAGACTGTTTCAAAAAGTCTGGTAGCCACACAAAGAAGTATTGTGCAGCTGTAAAAAAAAAAAAAAAAAAATGAACAAAGAGGCCAGGCGCAATGGCTCGTGTCTGTGGTCCCAGCACTTTGGGAGGCTGAAGCAGGTGGATCACCTGAGGTCAAGAGTTCGAGACCAGCCTGACCAACTAAAAATACAAAAATTAGCTGGGCATGGTGGCAAACGCCTGTAATCCCAGCTACTTGGGAGGCTGAGGCAGGAGAATCGCTTGAATCCGGGAGGCACAGGTTGCAGTGAGACGAGATCATGCCATTGCTCTCCAGCCTGGGATACAGAGCAAGACTCCATCTCAAAAAAAAAAGAAAAAGAAAAAGAAAAAAAAAGCTCTTTATGCACTGACATGTGTCAAAGTTCAAGATGCATTGTTTAAAAAGTACGGATCAACAATGTGTAATGTTTGCCACCATCACTATTTAAAAAGAAGGTAGAGTAGGGTAGAGTAATACATGTACATATGTGTCCTTGTATGTGCATAGAATATCTCTGGAAAGATACACCAGGGATGTGTGAGGATGGTTGTCACTGAGGAGGAGAACTCAAGGAGATTGGTTTTGAGCTGTTATATTTATTTACTTTGTATCTTTTTTTAAAAGAAAGCAAATTTGAACCCCTCTCTCCAACCTCATTTTCTTCCCTCTCTCCCCACATATAACCACTATTCCTGAATTTGGTATTTATCTTCTTCTTGAATGTTTTTAAACATAGTACACGTTACTACATATATAATACATATTACAACATATGGATGTATCCATAATATATCACATTGGTATGCATGCTGTACTTTTCATTCTGCAATGTGCTTTTTCACTCAAGGTTGTTTAAAATATTTACCCATATTGGGCCAGGCGCAGTTGCTCACGCCTGTAATCCCAGCACTTTGGGAGGCTGAGGCGGGCAGATCAACTGAGGTCAAGAGTTCGAGACCAGCCTCACCAACATGGTGAAACCCCATCTCTACTAAAACTACAAAAATTAACTGGGCGTAGTTGCGCACACCTGTAATCCCAGCTACTCAGGACGCTGAGGCAGGAGAATTGCTTGAACCTGAGAGGCGGAGGTTGCAGTGAGCCAAGACTGCGCCACTGCATTGCAGCCTAAGTGATAGAGCAAGACCCTGTGGCACAAAAAAAAAAAAAAAATATATATATATATATATATATGGCAGGGCACGGTGGCTCACGCCTGTAATCCCAGCACTTTGGGAGGCCAAGTAGGCGGATCACCTGAGGTCAGGAGTTGGTAACAAGCCTGACCAACATGGAGAAACCTCATCTCTACTAAAAATGCAAAATTAGCCAGGTGTGGTGGCACATGCCTGTAATCCCAGCTACTTGGGAGGCTGAGACAGGAGAATCGCTTGAACCGGGAGGTGGAGGTTGCAGTGAGCTGAGATCACGCCATTGCCCTCCAGCCTGGGCAACAAGAGCTAAACTCCGTCTCAAAAAATATATATATATATATATATAAAATATGTGTGTGTGTATATATATATAAAATATGTATTATATATATTTACCCATGTTGATACATGTAGCTTTTATCCATCCACTTAAACCACTGTATAGTATTCTGTTGCTTTACTATGCCCCAGCTGATCCATTCCTTTGCTGATGGATGGTGAGGTTAGTTCTTAGTTTTCCAGTCAGTGCATCAGTTCCCATTTCTTAGGTGGTCCCCTTGGGACCACCATGGGAAAGTTCCTCTAGATCAGTGAGCATCAGACATTTTTGCCACATACTCTTAGCAGTAAAAATAGTTTCAGCATGTACCCCTAATGCACTAATATGTAGTTATTTATGAATTATTTATGTGAACTGCTATATCAAATGAGTATGTCTATCATAAAACATACAAAAAGAGAACTACAAAAAGGAGAGAACTGTTAAAAAATGAAGCAGGTCAGGCATGATGGCTCACACCTGTAATCCCAACACTTTGGGAGGCCAAGGTGCGTGGATCACTTGAGGTCAGGGGTTCAAGACCAGCCTGGCCAACCTGGTGAAACCGGGTCTCTACTAAAAATACAAAAATTAGCCGGGCACGGTGGTCAGCATCTGTAATCCCAGCTAGTTGGGAGTCTGAGGCAAAAGAATCGCTTGAACCTGGGAGGCGGAGGTTGCAGTAAGCCAAGATCGAGCCACTGCACTCCAGGCCTGAGCCACAGAGCAATACTCCATCTAAAAAAAAAAAAAAAGTAGATAATATACATATTTATTGTTTGTGGTACACCAAAAATCCTTAGTAAAAATAATGTAGTTGAAGATGTTTCACTACTGCCCCCACTTCTTTATTTATTGTTATTTTTAATTGTGGTAAAATATATAATTTGGCATTTTAATCTTTTTTTTTTTTTTTTTTTTTTGGTAGAGACAGGATTTCACCATGTTGACCAGGCTGATCTCAAACTCCTGGCCTCAAGCAATCCGTCCACCTCAGCCCCGCAAAGTGCTGGAATTACAGGCATAAGAGACTGTACCTGGCCCCATCTTAACATCCAACTATATAGCAATCCATCCACCTCGGCCTCCAAAAGTGCTGGGATTACAGGCATAAGGGACTGCACCCAGCCCCATCTTAACCATTTTTAAGTTTACCATTTAGTAGTGTTAAGCATTCATTACCTTTTTTTTTTTTTTTTTAATTGAGATGGAGTTTTGCTCTTATTGCCCAGGCTGAAGTCCAATAGTATGATCTTGGCTCACTGCAACCTCTGCCTCCCAGGTTCAAGCGATTCTCCTGCCTCAGCCTCCTGAGTCTGGGATTACAGGCATGCACCACCACGGCTGGCAAATTTTGTATTTTTAGTAGAGACAGGGTTTCTCCATGTTTGTCAGGCTGCTCTTGAACTCCCAATCTCAGGTGATTCAACTGCCTCAGCTTCCCAAAGTGCTGGGATTACAGGCGTGAGCTACCATGCCCGGCTGTATTCATTACTTTAAAATTTTTGGTTTAACAATGTGTATTACAGCTATTTAAGTTCTATTCATTTCAATTCTTGGTTTTCATGACTGTCTTGACTGCAGTCTTGACCCCTATGATGGACTCATAGGGGTTTATTTTAGTACTCTGTCTACTTTCATGAATATTTTTTATGCTCTATTTGTCTAAAATCTGCATCATTTTGCTTAACAAAACTAGTCATTTTAAAATCCCATCTGCCAAGGCTTTTATTGAAATTGGACTCATTTCTATCTTCCCTGATTTCTTTTTTTTAATTTTCGTGAGTACCTAGTAGGTGTATATATTTCTGAGATGCATGAGATGCTTTGCTATAGAATCTTCCCTGATGTGTATCAGTTGTTCTTTCTAAACTAATCAGAAGGCATTGCATTTTTTTCTTTTCCTTTCTTTTTTTTTTTTTAAGATGGAATTTCACTCTTGTTGACTGGCTAGAGTGCAATGACACGATCTGGGCTCACTGCAACCTCCACCTCCTGGGTTCAAGTGATTCTCCTGCTTCAACCTCCCAAGTAGCTGGGATTACAGGCATATGCCACCACGCCTGGCTAATTTTGTATTTTTAATAAAGATGGGGTTTCTGCATGTTGGTCAGGCTGGTCTCAAACTCCTGACCTCAGATGATCCACCCACCCGGGCCTCCCAAAGTGCTGGAATTACAGGCGGGAGCCACCACACCCAGCCTATTTTCTTTTCTTTTGAGAAAGGGTCTTGCCCTGTCACCCAGGCTGGAGTGCAGTGGCATGATCATAGATTGATCAGCATTGAACTCCTGGACTCAAGCCATCCTCCCACCTCAGCCTTCTTAGTAGCCAGGACTATATCTGCATGCCACCATGCCCTGCTAGTTTTCGTGGGTATTTTTTGTTTGTTTGTTTTTCCTGAGACGGAGTCTCACTCTGTCACCCAGGCTGGAGTGCAGTGGCGTGATCTCGCCTCACTGCACCTTCTGCCTCCCAGGTTCAAGCGATTCAGCCTCTCAAGTAGCTGAGATTACAGGTGCCCGCCACCACACCCAGCTGATTTTTTTTTTTTTTTTTTTTGAGACAGAGTCTTGCTCTTGTTACCCAGGCTGGAGTACAATGGCACGATCTCGGCTCACTGCAACCTCCACCTCCCGGGTTCAAGCAATTCTCCTGCCTCAGCCTCCCAAGTAGCTGGGATTAAAGACATGTGCCACCACATTGGGCTAATTTTTGTGTTTTCAGTAGAGACAGGGTTTCACCATGTTGGCCAGGCTGGTCTGGAACTCCTGACCTCATGATCTACCCGCCTCAACTTCCCAAAGTGTTGGGATTACAGGCGTGAACTACCACGCCTGGCCTGATTTTTGTATTTTTAGTGGAGATGGGGTTTCACCATGCTGGCTAGCCTGGTCTTGAACTCCTGACCTCAGGTGATCCACCTGCTTCAGCCTCCCAAAGTACTGGGATTATGGGTATGAGCCACTGTGTCCACCCTGCCAGCTAGTTTTTTTAGATTTTATTTTATTTTTTTTAAGAGAGAGTCTCCCTGTGTTTCCCAGGCTGGTCTCAAACTCCTGGCCTCAGGAGATCCTTCCACTTTGGACTCCCAAAATGCTGGGATTACAGGTATGAGCCGCCACACCCAGCATTTTTTTTTTCTTTTTTAGATAGACTCTCGCTCTATCACCCAGGTTGGAGTGCAGTGGCGCAATTTTGGCTCACTGCAACCTCCGCCTCCCAGCTTCAAGGGATTCTCCTGCCTCAGCCTCCCGAGTAGCTGGGACTACAGGAGTGTGCCACCACGCCCGGCTAAGTTTTTGTACTTTTAGTAGAGATGAGGTTTCACAGTGTTGGCCAGAATGGTCTCGATCTTCTGACCTCATGATCCGCCCATCTTGGCCTCCCAAAGTCCTAGGATTACAGGCTTGAGCCACCGCATCCAGGCACCTTTTTAAATATATATGTATACAGAGATAGGCTCTCATTCTTTCACCCAAGCTGGAATGCAGTGGCACAATCATAGCTCACGGCAGTCCAAAGTCCTGAGCTCAAGGGATCCTCCCATCTTAGCCTTGCAAGTAGGTAGGACTACAGGCGCCCACCACTGGATCTGGCCAATTTTTTTTTTTTTTTTTTTTGAGACAGGATCTTACTCTGTTGCCCAGTCTGGAGTGCAGTGGGGAGATCTCAGCTCACTGCAGCATCAACCTCCTGGGCTCAAGCAATTCTCCCACCTCAGCCCAATTTTTTTTTTTTTAAGTGTTGTATAGAGACAGAGTGTCACTCTGTTGTTGCCCAGGCTGGTCTCAAACTGCTGGCCTCAAGTGATCCACCTGCCTCAGCCTCCCAAAGTGCTGGGATTGCAGGTATGAGCCACCTTTTCCTGCCCAAAACCCACTGAGACACTTGTTTGGAAGATTTTTAAATGGTTTAGAAAATTCTGTTTTATAGATTTTTTTTTCTTTTTATGGAGACAGAGTCTCACTCTGTCGCATAGGCTAGGGTGCAATGACACAATCTCAGCTTACTGCCAAGTGATTCTCGTGCCTCAGCCTTCTGAGTAGCTGGGATTACAGGCACGCACCACCGCCCCCAGCTAATAATTGTATTTTTAATAGAGATGGGGTTTCACCATGTTGGCCAGGCTAGTCTTAAACTCCTGGCCTCAAGTGATCCACCGGCTTTGGCCTCCAGAAGTGCTGGGATTACAGGTGTGAGTCACCGTGCCCAGCCTAGATTTTTTAAATGTGAGAATCAGATGTTTTATTTTATTTATTTGTTTGTTTGTTTGTTTATTTTTTTGTGACAGAGTCTCGCTCTGTCACCCAGGCTGGAGTGCAATTCTCCTGCCTCAGCCTCCCGAGTAGTTGGGATTACAGGCGCCCACCACCATGCCCAGCTAATTTTTGTATTTTTAGTTGAGATGGGGTTTTGCTATGTTGGTCAGGCTGGTCTCGAACTGCTGACCTCAGGTGATCTGCCTGCCTCAACCTCTCAAAGTGCTGGGATTACAGGCGTGAGCCATTGCACCCAACTTTTTTTTTTTTTCTTTTTTTTTTTTTGAGACAGAGTCTCACTCTCTCACCCAGGCTGAAGTGCAGTGATATAATCATCCCTCATTGCAGCCTCCACCTCCTGGGCTCAAGTGATCCTCCCACCTCAGCCTCCTGAATAGCTGGGACCACAGGCACGCACCACCACACCCAGCTAATTTTTTTTTTTTTTTTAATTTTTAGTAGAGATGAAGTGTCACTGTGTTGCTCAGGCTGGTCTCAAACTTCTGGGCTGAAGCGATTCACCTGCCTCAGCCTTCCAAAGTGCTGAGATTAAAGGTGTGAGTCCCCATGCCTGACCTTTGTAATCATCTTGTACCTGAGGCACACCTTTTTTTTTTGGCCAGGGGGTGGGGGGCAGAGAGTCTTGCTCTGTCACCCAGGCTGGAGTGCAGTGGGTCCATCCCAGCTCACTGCAACCTCTGCCTCCTGGGTTCAAGCAATTCTCCTGCCTCAGCGTCCCAAGTAACTGGGATTACAGGCACGCACCACCATGCCTGGCTAATTTTTATATTTTTTAAGTAGAGATGGGGTGTCATCCTGTTGGCCAGGCTGGTCTTGAACTCCTGACCCCAAGTGATCTGCCCACCTCCCAAAGTGCTGTGATCACAGGCATGAGCCACCGTGCCTGGCCAAGGCACACCTTTCTTTGGAGACCATCAGCCCAGAATAAACTTAGAAGGGTGTTAGATTGAAGGGCATGTACCTTATTGGGTACTAAATTGCTCTCTCAAGGTTTGCCCTAGTTTTATACCCCACTCTTTTCTTCACATTTTTACTAGAACTTGGTTTTAATACATGTTAATTTTTGCAGGTCAAAAGTTATGAAGTGGCATTTAATTATTGTTAAATTGGTATTTTCCTAATTATTAGTGAATCGTAGCATGCTTTATGTTTATCAGCCCTTAAAATGTCTCATGTTTGTATTACCTGTATTTTTCTTTTGTTATTTGTCTTTTCCACATTGATTTTTAAGAAACTACTTTTTCAGCCAGGCACAGTGGCTCATGCCTGTAATCCCAGCACTTTGGGAGCCCGAGGAGGGTGGATCATGAGGTCAAGAGTTCAAGACCAGCCTGGCCAAGATGGTGAAACCCCGTCTCCACTAAAAAATACAAAACTTAGCTGGGCGTGGTGGCGGGCACCTGTAATCCCAGCTCCTTGGGAGGCTGAGGCAGGAGAATTGCTCAAACCCGGGAGGCGGAATTTGCAGTGAGATGAGATCGCGCCACTGCACTCTAGCCTGGGTGACAGAGCAAAACTCTGCCTCAAAAAAAAAAACTCCTCGAACTCCTGAACTCAGGTAATCCGCCCACCTTGGCCTCCCAAAGTGCTGGGATTACAGGCTTGAGCCACTGTGCCCGGCCTAAGTCTTTATTTTTAGTAGAGATTGGGTTTCACTATGTTGTCCAGGCTGGTCTCAAACTCATGGCCTCAAGTGATCCTCTTACCTTGGCCTCCCAAAGTGCTGGGATTACAGGCTTGAGCCACTGTGCCTGGTCTAAGTCTTTATTTTTAGTTGAGGTTGGGTCTCACTATGTTGTCCAGGCTGGTCTCAAACTCATGGCCTCAAGTGATCCTCTCGCCTTGGCCTCCCAAAGTGCTGGGATTGCAGGCTTGAGCCACCATGGCAGCCTTTTTATTCATTTTTTTATTATCTTTTTGTCATTGATTTCTAGCTTCACTATATTGTGCTTATAGGATATGTTCTGTATGGTATTGATTCTATGGCACCAGTTGACACTTTAATGGCCTAGTATAAGTCAATTTTTATAATGTTCAAAGTGTGCTTGAAATAATATTTTCTAATTATTGGCTATACGATTTTATATATAAAAATTGGCTGGGCGTAGTGGCGGGTGCCTATAATCCCAGCTACTCAGGAGGCTGAGGCAGGAGAAGCTTGAACCCGGGAGGTGGAGGTTGCAGTGGGCCAAGATCGCACCAGTGTACTCTGGTCTCGGTGACAAGAGTGAGACTCCATCTCACAAAAAAAAAAAAAAAAAAAATTATATATGTATGCTAGATAAATTGTGTTAGTTATATTGTTTAATCTTCTATATGTTACTAATCTTGTTTTATTTTTGTTCTAGCAGTTTTGAGGAAAAGCATGTTAAAATGTCCCACTGTATTTGTAGATTTTCTAGTCTTCCCTTGAATTTCTGTCAGTTTCTGCCTTAAATATTCTGAGGTTGTGTTGTTAGATTAATATAAGTACTAGGTTATTACAGTTCTTGGTGAATTGTTTCTTTATCATCAAGAAATGACATCTGAATCCCTAATACAGGCATACCTTGTTTTATTGCACTTTGCCTCATTGTACTTCCCAGATATTGAGTGTTTTTTACAAATTGAAGGTTTGTGGCAACCCTGTGTCAAGCAGCCCACTGGTGCCACTTTTCCAACAGCATGTGCTCACTTTGTGTCTCTGTGTCATATTTTGGCAATTTTCACAGTATTTCAAGCGTTTTCATTATTATTGTATCTGTTATGGTGATCCGTGATCTTTGATGCTACTATTTGAATTGTTTTGGGGTGCCACAAGCCACAACCAGGTAAGATGGTGAATTTAATAAATGTTCTGACTGTTCCACTGACTGAATGTTCTCCTGTCTGTCTCCCTCTCCTTGGTGTTTTGTTTTGTTTTGTTTTGAGCTGGGATCTCACTCTGTTGCCCAGGCTGGAATACAGTGGCACCATCATGATTCACTGCAGCCTTGACCTCCCAAGCCTCTAGCAATCCTCCCACTCAGGCTCCCAAGGCACTGGGACCACAGGCACGCACCACCACGCCCAACTATCTCCCTCTCCTTAGGCCTTTCTTTTCCCTAAGACACATCAGTATTGAAATTAGGCCAGATAGCCAGGCATGGTGACTCACAGTGGAAGAAGTAACTGATGATGTGGTGGAAATAACAAGAGAACTAGAACTAGAAGTGGAGACTGAAGATATAACTGAATTACTGCAATCTCATGAATAAACTTGAATGGGTGAAGAGTTGCTTCTTACAGATGAACAAAGAAAGTAGTTTCTTGAGGCAGAATCTACTGGTAAAGATGCTTTGAACATTGTTGAAATAACAAAGGATTTAGGATATCACATAAACTTGATTGATAAAGCAGTGCCAGTGTTTGAGAGGACTGACTCCAATTTTGAAAGAAATTCTACTGTTAGTAAAATGCCATCAAACAGCACCCTATGTTACAGAGAGAGGAAGAGTGAAACAAACAGCCAATCAGACCAGGCGCAGTGGCCCACGCCTGTAACCCCAGCACTTTGGGAGGCCAAGACAGGGGGATCGCCTGAGGTCAGGAGTTTGAGACCAGCCTGGCTAACATGGTGAAACCCCGTCTCTACTAAAAATACAAAAATTAGCTGGGCGCGATGGTAGGCGCCTGTAATCCCAGCTACTCAGGAGGCTGAGGCAGGAGAATTGCTTGAACTCCGGAGGTGGAGGCTGCAGCGAGCCAAGATTGTTGCACCATTGCACTCTAGACTGGACAACGAGCGAAACTACGTCTCAAAAAAAAAAAAAATTCACTATAGCCACCCCAACCTTCAGCACCCACCACCCTAATCAGTCAACAGACATCAACACTGAGGCAAGACCCTCCATCAGCAAAAAGATTGTGACTCATTTAAGGCTCAGATGATCATTAGCAGTTTTTAACAATAAAGCATTTTTTTTTTTTTTTTTTTTTTTTTTTTTTTTTTTTTTTTTTGAGGCGGAGTCTCGCTCTGTCGCCCGGACTGGAGTGCAGTGGCCGGATCTCAGCTCACTGCAAGCTCCGCCTCCCGGGTTCACGCCATTCTCCTGCCTCAGCCTCCCGAGTAGCTGGGACTACAGGCGCCCGCCACCTCGCCCGGCTAGTTTTTTTTGTATTTTTAGTAGAGACGGGGTTTCACTGTGTTAGCCAGGATGGTCTCGATCTCCTGACCTCGTGATCCGCCCGTCTCGGCCTCCCAAAGTGCTGGGATTACAGGCTTGAGCCACCGCGCCCGGCCAATAAAGCATTTTTAAAGTTTATTTCTTTATTGCCCTCATGCAGAATCAATAAAATTTTGTGGAGTTTTTTTGTTTTTGTTTTTGTTCTTTTTGAGAGACAGAGTCTTGCTCTGTTGCCCAGGCTGGATGAAGTGCTGTGATGCATTCACAGCACTTAATTAAAAATGAAGTATTTTAAGTTAAGACATACATTTTTTTTTAGACATATGCTGTTGCCTACTTATTAGACTACAATACAGTGTAAACATAACTTACAGAGACTAGGAAACCAAAAAACTTTTGTGACTCATTTTATTATGATGGTCTCAATATATCTGAGGTATGCCTGTAATTCTTTTTTTTTTTTTTTTTTTTTTTTTTTTTTTGAGATAGTCTTGCTCTGTCACCTAGGCTGGAGTGCAGTGCCGCGATCTTGGCTCACTGCAGTCTCTACCTCCCGGGTTCAAGCAATTCTCCTGTCTCAGCCTCCAGAGTAGCTGAGATTACAGGTGTGCGCTACCACACCCGGCTAATTTTTGTATTTTTAGTAGAGACAGGGTTTCACCATGTTGGCCAGGCTGATCACGAACTGCTGACATCAGGTGATCCGCCCGCCTTGGCCTCCCAAAATGCTAGGATTGCAGGCATGAGCCACCACCACACCCAGCCTCTTTATCTTTTAAAGTCTGTTGTGTCAGATTTTAATATTAATAAATTAGTTTTCTTTCTTCATTTTGCCAGCTAGATTAAGAAGCAGTAGACAGCAATATTAACAGCATGGAATCTGAAGTCAGGCTGCATGGGTTCAAATCCTAGTCTAACACATTCTGGTTGTGTGATCTCAGGCAAGTTATCATCTCAGTTTTCTTTTCTATAAAATGGGGATAGTTGCTGCCTATTAGGCAAGTTATCATCTCAGTTTTCTCTTCTATAAAATGGGGATAGTTACTGACTATTAGGCAAGTTATCATCTCAGTTTTCTCTTCTGTAAAATGGGGATAGTTACTGCCGACCTCGTAGGGTTATTACAAAGATTAAACTACTTTTTTTTTTTTTTTTTTTTTTGAGACAGAGTCTTACTCTGTCGCCCAGGCTGCAGTGCAGTGGCATGATCTCGGCTCACTGCAAGCTCTGCCTCCCAGGTTCACGCCATTCTCCTGCCTCAGCCTCCTGAGTAGCTGGGACTACAGGCACCTGCCACCATACTCAGCTAATTTTTTTGTGTTTTTAGTAGAGACAGGGTTTCACCGTGTTAGCCAGGTGGTCTCAATCTCCTGACTTCGTGATCTGCCCACCTCAGCCTCCCAAAGTGCTGGGATTACAGGTGTGAGCCACCGCGCCTGGCCTAAACTACTATTTTTAAATCGCACTGAACATCTAATAAGTACTCCATATGTATTCATGAAATAAATATATCTGCATTCCTTTTTGGTCAACTTTTCTGTGTCATTATTTTATACGTATTTCTTTTTTTTTTTTTTTTTTGAGACGGAGTCTTGCTCCGCCTCCCGGGTTTATGCCATTCTCCTGCCTCAGCCTCCCGAGTAGCTGGGACTACAGGCGCCAGCCACCTCGCCCGGCTAGCTTTTTGTATTTTTCAGTAGAGACGGGGTTTCACCGTGTTAGCCAGGATGGTCTCAAACTCCTGACCTCATGATCCGCCCGTCTCGGCCTCCCAAAGTGCTGGGATTACAGGCTTGAGCCACCGCGCCCGGCCTATTTTATACGTATTTCTTAGGTAAACATCATATAGCTGAACTTCTTTTTTATTCAATTTGAGGCTCTCAGTCTAACATGGAGGTTAAATACAATTTTTAAATTTAAATTTTGTTATTATTATTTTGAGGCAGGGTCTCACTCTGTCACCCAGGTTGGAGTGCAGTGGCGTGATCTCAACTTACTGCCTCCTCCACCTCCTGAGCTCAGGTAAGCCTCCTGAGTAGCTGGGACTACAGGCACATGCCACCACGCCCAGCTAGTTTTTGCATTTTTAGTAGAGACAGAGTTTCGCCACCTTGCCCAGACTGGTCTCGAACTCCTGGGGTCAAGCAGTGGGCCTGCCTCGGCCTCCCAAAGTGCTGGGATTACAGGCATAAGCTACCACTCCTGGCCTAAATTTAAATTTTAGATTTGGGGGTATGTGTGCAAGTTTGTCACAAGGATATATTGTATGATGCTGTAATTTGGGCTTGTTGGGGGGTGGGGCGGGGGCAGGGGATGCAGAGTCTGTCTCTGTTGTCCAGACTGGACTGCAGTGGGGCAATCACAACTCACTGCAGCCTTGACCTCCCGGGCTCAAGCGACCCTTTCACCTCAGCCTCTCCAATAACTGGGACCACAGGTGCATACCTAATGCTCAGCTACTTTTTTATTTTATTTCTTGTAGAGAAAGGTTCTCCCTATGTTGCCCAGGCTGGTCTCAAACCCCTGGTCTCAAGTGATCCTCTTGCCTTGGTCTCCCAAGTGGTGGGATTACAGGCATCAGTCACCACACCTGGCCTGGGCTTCTAGTGATCTCATCACCCAGAGAGTGAACACATTACGCACTTTCCTCTCTCTAGCCTTCCCTCCTTTTGGAGTCCCCAGTGTCTATTGTTCTCATCTTCATGTCCGTGAGTATACAGGGTTTAGATCCCACTTAAAAGTGAGAACATGCAATATTTGGTTTTCTGTTTCTGTGCTAATTTGCTTAGGAGAATGGCCTCCAGCTGCACTCACATTGCTGCAAAAGAAATGATTTTTTTTTTTTTTTTTTTTTTTTGAGATGGAGTTTCACTCTTGTTGCCCAAGCTGGAGTGCAATGGCAAGATCTCAGCTCACTGCAACCTCTGCCTTCCAGGTTCAAGCTATTCTGCCTCAGCCTGTAGCTGGGATTACAGGTGCCTGCCACCACACCTGGCTAATTTTTTGTATTTTTAGTAGAGACGGGGTTTCACCATGCTAGCCAGGATGGTCTCGATCTCCTGACCTGGTGATCTGCCTGCCTCGGCCTCCCAAAGTGCTGGGATTACAGGTGTGAGCCACCGTGCTTGGCTGGCTTTTTTTTTTTTTTTTTTTTTTTGAGACAGAATCTCACTCTGTCGCCCAGGCTGGAATGCAGTGGGGTAATCTCGGCTCACTGCAACCTTTGCTTCCTGGGCTCAAGTGATCCTCGTGCCTCAGCCACCCGAGTTGCTGGGATTATAGTTGTGTACCATCAGTCCAGGCTAATTTTTGTATTTTTAGTGGAGATGGGGTTTCACCATGTTGGCCAGGCTGGTCTCGAACTCCTGGCCTCAAGTGATCCACCTGCCTCAGCCTCCCAAAGTGCTAGGATTACAGGTGTGAGCCACCGTGCCCAGCCTCATGTGTGTGACTGCTGTACATGGGATCACATTCTTGATTTGGCTCTCAGCTTGAACATTATTGGTGTATAGAAATGCTACTGATTTTTGTGTGTTGATTTTTTTTAATCCTAAAATTTTATTAAAGTGATTTATTGGGTCTAGGAGCCTTTTGGTGGAGTCTTCAGGGTTTTCTAGGTATAGAATCATATCTTCAGTAAACAGAGATAATTTGATTTTCTCTTTACTTATTTGGATGCCTTTTGTTTCTTTTTCTTGCTGATTGCTCTGGCTAGGACTCCCTAAATACATTTATATTTTAAAGTATTTTCATTTTTTAGAGTTGCATAGTGTTGCACAGTATGACTACACCATAATTTATTTAACCTACTGCCCATTGTTAATCAATATTTTCATTGCTTTTGATCTTTTGGTATTGCAAACAATGCTGAGGCAGATACCTCTATTAGACAAATTCTGTCACACATGTGAAAAAAGAACATGCTGAACCATCTTGCCTCTTAAAGTTTCTGCTTGAAAGTGATGTCACTTTTTTCTTTTTTCATGAGCCAAAGCAAGTCATATGGCCAAGCTTTTGTTCGTTCATCAGGGCTGAGATGTATAAGCTTCCTCAGGGAGGAGTCCCACTGGAAGAGATACCAAGTATATGTACTATATATACCTCTACGAGTGTTTAAAATATATCACCCTGGCCCGGGCACGGTGGCTCACATCTGTAATCTCAGCACTTTGGGAGGCTGAGGCAGGCGAATCACCTGAGGTCAGGAGTTCGAGACCAGCCTGGCCAACATGGTGAAACCCCGACTCTACTAAAATACAAAAATTAGCTGGGTGTGGTGGCAGGTGTCTGTAATCCCAGCTACTCAGGAGGCTGAGGCAGGAGAATGGCCTGAACCCCGGAGGCAAAGGTTGCAGTGAGCCAAGATCGCACCACTGCACTCCAGCCTGGGCAACAGAGCGAGACTCCCTCTCAATAAATAAATAGATATAAAAACTATCACTCTGGTTGCTGAATGGAGAATGGATTATATTGGGGAGAGGAAGGAAGCTACTTGGGAGTGGAAGTGAAGAATTGACCAGGTACTTTAGGCAAGAAATGATAGCGGCTTGAACTAGGGTGGTGGTGGTCTGATTCCAGATGTACTTTGGAGGCAGAGTTAGTAGGATTTGTTCTTGGAGTGGGGATGGGCACAAGGGAGAGTACTGAAAGATAACTTCTAGGTTTTTGGTTTGAGCAACTGGGTGAATGATTGTGACATTTGAGGAAACAGTAACATTTTACTGAGAGGGGAAGACCTGCGGGGAGAACAGGTGGTTTTTTGACAGGGGCAGCGAAACAAATGTTCTGTTTGGAATGTGTTCAGCCTGAGGTGCCTATTAGACATCCACATTGAAATGGCCAGTAGCCACTTGAATATGTGAGTCTGAAGATCAGACAGGGCAGAGTCACAGAAAATCTGAAGGCGTGGCAGAGCTGAATTGTAAAGCCATGGAGCTGGATGAGATCTCCTAGAGAGATAAGGGAGAGGGATAAGGGCTAAAGCGTTGACATACTCCAACATATATAGATGAACAGTGGCTTTGGATCCAGCAAAGGGGTCTGAGGAGGGACCATTGAGATAGGGCAAAAACTGGTAGAGTGCTGAGTCATGGAAGCAAACAGAAGAAAGTATTTCAAAGAAGGAAGAGTTCATCTTCTATAAGTTGGATATGATGACGATAGTATTTGAGACTGTGGAAATCACAGTTGACCTAGATAAGTACAGTTTTAGTGGGGAGGTCCCCAGCTCTCCACTGAATGATCTCTAATTAGGTCAAATTTGATCTCTAATTAGCAAAGTCTAATCAGATGGGTTGAAGAAAAGATGGGATGTGAGGGATAAAAATACGTTTTTTGAGAAGTTTTGTTGGGCAGGTAATAATTGAAGAATGGGAGGGGGACAAAAATGTGAAGATGAAATGATGATGTGTAAGTGAAATCTTTATGTAAACTGTAAATGCTTTGCAAGTGTTAGGATTATTTTGTTATTTAGTATTCAAACTTCTAGGAATTTCAATGCAGCTCAGTGTGAAGAATCACTAAAAAGCGACAACTAGTCCTCAACTTGAGGACCATTAAAGGGCAGAGCCGAGAAATGAAGAGACGGTTTGAGAAGACGTAGGGGGTGGGGGAACGGAAAGAGGACTTGCGGAACTAATATTGTCCTTCCAAGGACACCGTAGGGCGGATCTCGCAGCTACTGCCTTGTTTTAGGGGCGGAGCCGGCAGGAAATTTAAACTGAAACCGCGGCTGAGGACGCCAGGAGAATGATGTTGTAGCTGCCCTGGGGTAACCGGGACTGTGGAGTAAGGAAGAGCTCATGGAGCTCGCGAATGTAATACGGAGGCCTCTGATGAAGGAGTACGGAGGCCGAAAAGGAGCCGGCATTTGATGAGCGAACCGATAAAGGGTACGGATGCCGGGAAGGGGAGAAAGAAAGGCGGAAGGGGTCGTTAATAGTTGAGGCGAGGTGCAGGGTCGTGGAGGGCGCTTAGGAATTGAGCAGCGGGTAGGTGCAGAAGCTGAGGAGGGTATAGGGGCCGGGAAGGAGTCACAGGAGTTGAGGGGACCGAGGAGTGAAGGTGACACAGGAACGTAGGGGACAACAGCCTGGAGGGAGGTATGGAGATTGAGATGGGCTGGAGGTGGCCAAGAGGTCACGGCCGTTGACTGAGCGGAGTCTGAAAGGAGGCGGAGAGCATGAGAGACAAGAGCCTGGCGGGAGTCGCGGGATATAGGTCGGAATGGAGTTGAGTCTTGCTGTTCCCAGGAGTCGCGTTTCAGTGCGGGTTTTGGTAGACAGTAGTGGGCGGGAGGCATGGAAGGTCGAAGGGTTGGTGAAGATGGTTGAGCTGCTGTTATGTCCTTTCTCAGGAGACGATTGCCTCGTGCTGGAGAGTTCCATGGCTGATAGTAGGCCCCGGGCCCCGGACCTAGGTGGGTAACAAGTCAGAACTAGGGACAGGAGATGAAAATTGCCCCAGGGTCTCTTGGAAAAGACCAAGAAATGTTCGCCCTGTTGGAGTTTTCTGATCGCTCAGTGTTTTTATATACTTATTTGTTCATTTTATTTATTTATTGAGACGGGGGTCTCGCTGTGTTGGCCAAGCTGGTTTCGAACTCCTGGCCTCAAGCAGTCCTCCTGCCTAGACCTCCCAAAATGCTGGGATTACAGGCGTGAGCCACGTCGCCCGGCCCACTTAGTGGTTTTATGTGTGTATGTATGGACGCAGCATCATAGACCGTTTTGGGATTCATGGTCAAGTAAGGTCAAGTAAGACTCATATTATGAACAAGAATAGCAGAAAGATGTGGAGTCAGGATAGAGTGACTTATTAAACTTATAAATTATTACATTCATAGTTGTTTACAATAAAATCTGTAAGTTAAACACTGCTACCTAATTAGGTAAGTATTTTAGCACATGGCACTTCCCTCCATACTGCCCCTTTAGTTAATACCATCCAGTTGGCCGGGCGCGGTGGCTCACGCCTGTAATACCAGCACTTTGGGAGGCCAAGGCGGGCGGATCGCGAGGTCAGGAGATTGAGACCATCCTGGCTAACACGGTGAAACCCCGTCTCTACTAAAAATACAAAAGATTAGACGGGTGTGGTGAGGCGTGCCTGTAGTCCCAGCTACTCAGGAGGCTGAGGCAGGAAAATTGCTTGAACCTGGGAGGCAGAGGTTGCAGCGAGCCGAGATTGCGCCACTCACTGCACTTGGGTGACCGAGCGAGACTGTCTCAAAAAAAAGAAAAACAAAATGCCATCTGGTGTTACTTCTGGATTGTTTAACAGATATGCCATTGGCTTGTAGCCTTTTAAACAGTAATTCACTTCATTTACTGAGTTATTTATTCTTAATTCTTTCCATCTCTTGTTGCTTTTCTTTTTTTCTTTCTGTTTCTCTGGAGAACTTCCCTCAAGAGTGTTTTCTTTTTTTTTTTTTTTTGAGACGGAGTCTCGCTCTATTGCCCGGGCTGGAGTGCAGTGGCTGGATCTAAGCTCACTACAAGCTCCGCCTCCCAGGTTTACGCCATTCTCCTGCCTCAGCCTCCGGAGTAGCTGGGACTACAGGCGCCCACCACCGCGCCCGGCTAGTTTTTTGTATATTTTTAGTAGAGACGGGGTTTCACCGTGTTAGCCAGGATGGTCTCGATCTCCTGACCTCGTGATCCGCCCGTCTCGGCCTCCCAAAGTGCCGGGATTACAGGCTTGAGCCACCGCGCCCGGCCAAGAGTGTTTTCAAAAGGAGGCTTTGTGTGATAAACTAAGAATATATTTATTTCAGCCTTGTAGTAAAATTTAAGTCAAGATTTTTTTTCCTTCAACACATTGAAAAATTACAGTGTTTTCTCTTTGTTTTCTTCAGCATTTGTTTTTTATTCTTGTTGCTTTGTAAGTGACCTGCTTTTCTCATTAAATGTTTTAGATTATGTGAGCCTATGGATTATACTGATGAAAGAAAAAATATTTTATTTTATTTTATTTATTTTGAGACAGAGTCTTGCTCTCTCACCCAGGCTGGAGTGCAGTGGAGCAGTCATGGCTCACTGCAGCTTCAGCCTCCCCAGGCTCAAGTGATCCTGTCACCTCAGACTGCCAGGTAGCTGGGACTAGAGGCACTTACCACCATGCCCAACTAATTTTTTTTGTTGTTGTTGTTTGTTTGTTTTGTAGAGACGAGGTTTTGCCATGTTGCCCAGGCTGGTCTTCAACTCCTGGGCCCAAGCGATCACCCTGTTCGGCTTCCCAAAGTGTTGGGATTACAAGCATGAGCCACTGCGCCCAGCCCAATAGTTTAGATTATACTTTTTTATATTTGTTCTTAAAGTTTACTATAAGATGATTATGTGTGGATTTTAGAGAGTTTTTATTTTCATTTTTATTCCAGTTTGATTTTTTTTTTTTTTTTTTTTGAGACAGAGTCTCACTTTGTCGCTCAGGCTGGAGTGCAGTAGCGCCATCTCGGCTCACTGCAACCTCCACCTCCCGAATTCAAGCGATTCTCCTGCCTCAATCTCCTGAGTAGCTGGGATTACAGGACCGCGCCACCATGCCCAGCTAATTTTTGTATTTTCAGTAGAGACAGGGTTTCACCATGTTAGTCAGAACTAGTCTTGAACTCCTGACACCTCGTGATCCACCTGCTTCGGCCTCCCAAAGTGCTGGGATTATAGGCGTGAGCCACCACACCTGGCCTCCAGTTTGATTCTTTTTTTTTTTTTTTTTTTTTTTTTTTGGAGACGGAGTCTCGCTGTGTCGCCCAGGCTGGAGTGCAGTGGCCGGATCTCAGCTCACTGCAAGCTCCGCCTCCCGGGTTTAAGCCATTCTCCTGCCTCAGCCTCCGGAGTAGCTGGGACTACAGGCGCCCGCCACCGCGCCCGGCTAGTTTTTTGTATTTTTAGTAGAGACGGGGTTTCACAGTGTTAGCCAGGAGGGTCTCGATCTCCTGACCTCGTGATCCACCCGCCTCAGCCTCCCAAAGTGCTGGGATTACAGGCTTGAGCCACCGCGCCCGGCTCCAGTTTGATTCTTTAAAATTTTTTTTATTATTTTATTTTAGGGACAAGAACTTGCTCTGTTACCCAGGCTGGAGTGCAGTGGCACAGTCATAGCTCACTGCAGCCTCAAAGTCCTGGGTGCAAGCAATTCTCCTGCCTCAGCCTCCCAAGTAGCTATGTCTACAGGTGCATGTCTCCACACCTGGCTTCCGGTTTGATTCTTGCTTAAAAGAATCATAGCTTAAAAGGCAGGCCACGTGCAGTGGCTCACAGCTGTAATCCCAGCACTTTGGGAGGCCAAGGTAGGCGGATCACCTGAGATGAGGAGTTCAAGACCGAGTTCAAGACTAGCCTGGCCGACATGGTGAGACCCTGTCTCTGCTAAAAATACAAAAAAAAAAAAAAAAATAGCTGGGGTGGTGGCAGGCTCCTATAATCCCAGCTACTTGGGAGGCTGAAACAGGAGAATCGCTCGAACCGGGGAGGTGGAGGTTACAGTGAGCCGAGACCATGCCATAGAACTCCAGCCTGGGCAACAAGAATGAAACTCTGTCTCAAAAAAGAAAAAAAAAAAAGGCCAAAGTTTATCACAAAAAACAGGAGACGTGAGAGTTACTCTCCTTTCAGGCTGTCTGATTTCCACTTCCTAAGAAACAACCATTTACAGCTTTTAACTATTTCTATTTCTTCTAGAAGTTTCCACCTTATTTCTGTAATATGCTCATACTGTTTTAATTGTTTTCCAATTTGAATTACGTCTTTTTTTTTTTTTTTTTTTTTTTTTGAGACAGAGTCTCACTCTGTCGTCCAGGCTGGAGTACGTGCAGTGGCTTGATCTTGGCTCACTGCAACCTCCACCTCCTGGGTTCAACCGATTCTCCTGCCTCAGCCTCCCGAGTAGTTGGGACTACAGGCACGTGCCACCATGCCTGGCTAATTTTTTGTCTTTTTAGTAGAGATATGGTTTCACTGTATTAGCCAGGATGGTCTTGATCTCCTGGCCTCGTGATCTGCCCACTTCAGCCTCCTAAAGTGCTGGGATTACAGGCATGAGCCACTGCACCCAGCCCAGTTTTTTGTATTTTTAGTAGAGATGGGGTTTCACCATGTTAGCCAGGATGGTCTCGATCGCCTAACCTCACAGTCTGCCCTCCTCAGCCTCCCAGAGTGCTGAGATTACAGGCGTGAGCCACCACACCCGGCCTATCTTCTTTTTTTTATAGAGATGGGGGTCTCCCTGTGTTGCCCAGGCTGGTCTTGAACTCGTCTTGGGCTCAAGTGATCTGCCCACCTCAGCCTCCCAAAGTGCTGGAATTACAGGCGTGAACCACCATGCCCAGCCAATTTTGAATTATGTCTATTGACTTTCTTCTATGGGCAATAAAGATTTTTTCTGTCCTACCACTTCTTTGCACCACACACAAACACACATACATTTCCCACCTTTCCTCTTATCCCTCTTATCCCCCCAGTATATATGTAGTAATTTTGGTTTAGTCATTTGTATTGACTTTTTTTTTTTTTTTTTTTTTGAGATGGAGTCTTGCTCTGTTGCCCAGGCTGGAGTGCAGTGGTGCGACCTGGGCTCACTGCGAGCTCTGCCTCCCGAGTTCACGCCATTCTTCTGCCTCAGCCTCTGGAGTCGCTGGGACTACAGGCGCCTGCCACCAGGCCTGGCTAATTTTTTGTATGTTTTTAGTAGAGATGGGGTTTCACCATGTTAGCCAAGATGGTCTCGATCTCCTGGCCTCGTGATCCACCCACCTTGGCCTCCCAAAGTGCTGAGATTACAGGCGTGAGTCACCGTGCCCTGCCAACATTATTTTCATTATGTAAACATTATTTGGCTGGGCACGGTGGCTCACACCTGTATTCCCAGCACTTTGGGAGGCCGAGGCAGGTGGATCACCTGAGGTCAGGAGTTTGAGACCAGCCTGGCCAACATGGTGAAACCCCGTCTCTACTAAAAATCCAAAAATCAGTAGGCTGTCACGCATGCCTGTAATCCCAGCTACTTGGGAGAATGAGGCAAGAGAATCACTTGAACCCAGGAGGTGGAGGTGCAGTGAGCCGAGATCATGCCACTGCACTCCAGCTTGGGCGACAGAGAAAGATTCCTTCTCAAACAAACAAAAACATTATTCACCACCGAACTATATAATAAACTAAGAGATTTTCTTTGTTTTTTATGTATGGATCACTAATTCAGGTCCAAACTCTTCACCAGAGTATGGGCCTTCTCTCAATACTTTCAAGCTCATCAGAGGGTCTGTCAATTTGTCTTGGAGACATAGCGTTTTAGTACTCCAGTCTGATCTGGCTGTGTACTAGGCCTGTTGCGCTAATTTCGTCCTCCCATCTCCTCTCATTATTCTGTGGAATTCTTTTTGCCTCTTTCCTGTGTTGGATCCCCTGTATTTTAAATTCTATATTTTTTACATCATGGAATACTACTCAGCCATAAAAAAAAAAATTCTTTTTCTGCAACTTGGATGGAGCTGGAGGCCATTACTGTAAGTGAAGTAACTCAGAATGGAAAACCAAATACCATTTAGTTTTCACTTGTAAGTGGGAGCTAAGCTATGAGGATACAAAGACATGCAAAGTGATATAATGGACTTTGGGGACTTGATGAGGGGCAAGGTTAGGAGAGGGGTGAGGGATAAAAGACTACATATTGGATATAGTGTACATTGCTTGGGTGACAGGTGCACTAAAATCTCATAATTCACTATATGACTCATCTATGTAACCAAAAACTACCTGTACCCCAAAAGCTATTGAAATAAATAAAAATTTTAAAAATGAAGAATTAAGTTTGGGAAGCCCCACAGCAATATTTGGCTTTCCTGAAATTCTGTATAAATTTAGACAAGACTGTCTCAACATGTATCCATCTATATGCCAATGTGGTAACAGTCTCTGTATGTTTTTTGTATTTGTTTTTAACTTTCACTAAACAAGTAATAAGACATATCCTTCATTCCAGTTCTACCCCTTACTAACAGTATGATCTTGGGCATACAGGATTTCTCTGTGCCTCAGTTTCCTTATCTGTAAAACAGGTATAATAATTTTATCTTCTTTATAGACCTGTTGAGAATATATTGTGCATAGCAAGTGATATATATTTGTTATTTTTATTGCTATTGTCAAAAATTATTAAATTTTGATTTTTTTGTAGAAATGGAGTTTCACTTTGTTGCCCAGGCTGGTCTGAAGTCCTGAGCTCAAGTGATCCTCCCACCTTGATCTCCCAAAGTGCTGGGATTACAGATGTGAGCTACCATGCCTAGCTTATTATTATTTTTTTTAATGGGCAGCCCCCAAACCAGAATAGGTTCAGAGAGGCTCCTATAGGAAGGCTTTTAGATTAGCTGGTCTCCAGTATTGGCTACAATGTAAGTCACATCTTGTCTTTCTCTTCAGTATTCTGAAATTCCATGACAGTGTGTCTTGATGTGGGACTTTTTTCATTTATGGAGCAGGTACCTTTCAATCTGGAACAGCATTTTCTTTAGTTGTGGGAAATTTTTAGCATTATTTCTATAATATTTGTCCCTTCTGTTTTCTCTTTTCTGTTTTTGGAACTTTAATTGTTTGGATATTAGATCTCATAGATTCTTCTTTTGATTTTCTTTTGAGACAGAGTTTTGCTCTTGTTGCCTAAGCTGGAATGCAATGGTGCGATCTCAGCTCACTGCAACCTCTGCCTCCCAGGTTCAAGTGATTCTCCAGTCTCAGCTTCCCAAGTAGCTGGGATTACAGGCACCCGACACCCGGCTAATTTTTGTATTTTTAGTAGAAACGGAGTTTCACCATGTTGGCCAGGCTGGTCTCAAACTCCTGACCTCAGGTGATCCACCCACCTCAGCCTCCCAAAGTGCTGGGATTTCAGGTGTGAGCCACCGCACCTGGCCGATTTTCTTGTTTTTCTCTCCCATTTTCCATCTATTTTTCTTTCATTCTGTTCTCTAGAAAATTTCCACAACTTAATCTCCAATTTTTGTTGAATTTTTAATTTCTATAACATATATTTCCAAGAACTTTTTCTTTTCTGTGTGTTTCTTTTCTCACAGTGTCTTGTTGTGCTTAATGGATATAATGTATTCCCTTTCCACTCCCTGGTTGTTAATTGTACTGTTTTTGTTTCTTTTTAGTTTTCTTCTGCTTCCTACATTGTGTCTATTTCCTCTTCTGTTTTTTCTGTTTGTTAGCCTAAATTCTTTTTTTCTTTTTTCTTTATCTTTTTTCCTAATTTCTTTTTTCTTTCTTTTTTTGAGGCAGAGTCTTGCTCTGTCTGCCAGGCTGGAGTGCAGTGACGCGATCTCAGCTCACTGCAACCTCCCCCTCCCAGTTTCAAGCAAATTCTCTTGCCTCAGCTTCCCGAATAGCTAGGACCACAGGCACCCACCCCCACACCTGGCTCATTGTATTTTTGGTAGAGATGGGGTTTCACTGTGTTGGCCAGGCTGGTCTTGAATTCCTGACCTCAGGTGATCCACCTGCCTCGGCCTCCCAAAGTGCTGGGATTACAAACGGCCACCGCCCCCAGCCTAGCCTAATTTCTTGTTAGAAACTTTCTTTAAATGTCTGATGATCTTTGTTTACCTATTCATATTTAAGAATGAGGAGAAGGGGCCGGGCGCGGTGGCTCAAGCCTGTAATCCCAGCACTTTGGGAGGCTGAGACGGGCGGATCACAAGGTCAGGAGATCGAGACCATCCTGGCTAACCCGGTGAAACCCCGTCTCTACTAAAAAAATATAAAAAACTAGCCGGGCGAGGTGGCGGGCGCTTGTAGTCCCAGCTACTCGGGAGGCTGAGGCAGGAGAATGGCGTAAACCCGGGAGGCGGAGTTTGCAGTGAGCTGAGATCCGGCCACTGCACTCCAGCCTGGGTGACAGAGTGAGACTCCGTCTCAGAAAAAAAAAAAAAAAAAGAATGAGGAGAAGGGGTTGTCAACTTGATAGACTTCATTGCAAGCTAGGACCTGGCAATTTTGCGGGGGAGGGACCTCAGTTGTCACTAGTTTGTTGTTTTTGTCTTGGGCTAGTCAGTTCCCTAGAGAAAAGTCCTCCAAACCTCTGTCTGGTAAGTATAAGCTTGTCAGCATTCTGGGAGCTCACTGGGGCGAGAGATCTGTAGGTCTTACTGTTAAGTATACAGACATTCTTTTGATCTCCTGTGTTTTCACTAGGGCTTTATCTTTGCTTTCACCTGTACCCAGTGTTCCTCTAGTCCAGGGATTTTTCTGGCCTCAAGACTATTGACATTTTGAGCCAAGTAACTGTTTTCCGAGTTTGTCCTGTGCTTTGTAAGATATTAAGAGGCATCCCTGGCCTCCATCCACTAGATGCCAGGATCACACCCACTTCCCAGTTGTGACAACCAAAAACATTTCCAGAGGTTACCAAGTATACCCTGAGGGGAAAAGTCTCCCCCAGTTAAGAACCACAGCTCTAGTCTGCTGGGGTGGGAGAGGGTTCTGAGAGTCTATTCCTTTTAAAGCCTTTCAAATAATTGGTATTTTAGCCTACTGTTTCATTCTAGCATTCTACTCTATATGGTCCCTCTGATTGGGCCTTTCAGCTCTAATCAGCTTGCTTCTTGTTGACTTAGGATTTAGCCTTCTCTCATCTCCTGTCTGTTTTTCACTCATCCATCTAATTTCCAGCTTCCAACATTTTGTGGCATCTCTTGCCTGTTGTCTTCTTGCCAGTATCTTTATCTATTTTTATTCCTTTTCTGTCACTTTAGTGGTATTTAGAGAGAGAACAGAAGTTCTTGTATTCATCTTCCACATTTATTCAGAAGCCTGGATTATTATTTCTTCAAATGTTTTCTTCTCTCCATTGTTTATCCCCCTTTGCAACTCTTCTGGTGGTGTTGACACTTCTATCCCTATCCTCTGCATTTCTTAAATTCACTGATGTCCATTTATTTATCTCTTTGTGATACCTTCTGGAAGAGTTACTCAACCTAATTTACCAGCTCACACTATTATATTCAGCTCATCTATTGATGTGGATAGATCTTTTCATTTTTAATTTTAATTTTAAAATAATTTCACAGTTATAAAAAGTTTCAAAACTAGTCAAAGGTTCCTACTCTTTACCCAAATATTAACATCTTTGTAATAATAGTACAATTAGAAAAATCCAGGCCAGGCATGGTGACTCACGCCTGTAATCCCAGCACTTTGGGAGGCCGAGGCAGGCGGATCATTTGAGGTTAGGATTTCGAGACCAGCCTGGCCAACATGGTGAAACCCTGTCTCTACTAAAAATACAAAAAAATTAGCTGGATGTAGTGGCGGGCACCTGTAATCCCAGCTACTTGGAAGGCTGAGGCAGGAGAATCACTTGAATCCGGGAGGCAGAGGTTGCACTGAGCCAAGATCGTGCCACTGTGCTCCAGCCTGGGTGCAAAGCAAAATTTGGTCTCAAAAAAAAAAAAAAATCCCAGGGGGCTAGGCATGTTGGCTCATGCTTGTAATCCCAGCACTTTGGGAGGCTGAGGTGAGAAGATCACTTGAGCCCAGGAGTTCAAGACCAGAATGGGCAACATAATGAGATCTCGTCTCTACAGAAAATCAAAAAAATTCACTGGGTATGGTGGTGCGTGACATGGTGGTGCACGTGGTCCCAGCTACTCAGGAGGCTCAGGGGGAGGATCACTTGAGCCCAGGAGGTCAAGGCTGCAATGAGCCGTGATCACACTACTGCACTCTAGCCTGAGCGACAATGAGTTCCTGTCTCAAAAAAAGAAAGAAAAGAAAAATAATCAGGAAATTAATATTGATGTCATTAACTAATCTATAGATCTCATTCACATTTTACCAATTATCTCCCAATGTTCTTTTCCTGATTTAAGATTACATGTTGCAGCTAGGCACGGTGGCTCATGTCTGTAATCCCAGCACTTTGGGAGGCCGAGGCGGGCGGATCATGAGTTCAGGAAATCAAGACCATCCTGGGCCACGTGGCTGTCTCTACTTAAAATACAAAAATTAGCTGGGTGTGGTGGTGCGTGCCTGTAGTCCCAGCTACTTGGGAGGCTGAGGCAGGAGAATCTCTTGAACCTAGGAGGCAGAGGTTGCGGTAAGCCGAGATTGCACCACTGCACTCCAGCCTGGGCGACACAACAAGACTCCATCTCAAAAAAAAAAAAAGATTACACGTTGCTTTTAGTTATCATATCTCCTTAGTCTCCTCCTGAGAGGAGGTCCTCATTCTTTGTCTTTGATGACCTCAGTACTTTTGAAGTCACCTCTAAATTTGGGTTTGTTTGATATGTCCACATGATTGAATTCAGCTAAAGCATTTTTGGCATAGAATTGATCTTATCCCCTCTCCAGTATGTGGTATCAGGAGGCACATGATGAAGATAAGATAAATCTCATTAACTTTGATCCCTTGATTAAAAGTGCTGTCTGCTAGATTTTTCCACATGAAGTTACTGTTTTACCTTTTGTAATAAATATCTTACAGGAAGATACTTTGAGACTGTGCAAATATTGAGATTTAAACTGTTTTTCTTTTAGAGCTGGCTTTGGTGCTGCATGCCTGTAATCCCAGCTACTTGAGGCTCAGGCAGAAGAATCACTTGAACCTGGGAGGCGGAGGCTGCAGTGAGCCAAGATCGCGCCACTACACTCCAGCCTGGGCAACACAGTGAGACCCTGTCTCAAATAATTTTTTTTTTTTTTTGAGATGGAGTCTTGTTCTGTCGCCAGACTAGAGTGCAGTGGCATGATTTCAGCTCACTGAAACCTCTGACTCCCTGGTTCAAGCAATTCTTCTGCCTCAGCCTCCCATGTAGCTGGAATTACAGGCACACGCCACCACGCCCAGCTGATTTTTGTATTTTTAGTAGAGACATGGTTTCACTATGTTGGCCAGGATGGTCTTCATGTCCTGACCTCATTATCCACCCACCTTGGCCTCCCAAAGTGCTGGGATTACAAGTGTGAGCCACCACGTCTGTCCTATTTTTTTTTTTTTTCTTAACAGCTTTATTGAGTTATAGTTCACACACCACATGGTTCACCCATATAAAGTATACATTCAGTGACTTAGTATGTTCACAGAATTGGGCAACCATCACCACAATCAATTTAGAACACTTTTCTTACTCCAAAAAAGAATACCCATTAGCAGCCACTCCCAAACTTTTCCTGATTCCCCAGCCCTAGTCATCTGCTGATCTACTTTCTGTAAATTTGCCTCTTCTGGACATTTCATATAAATAGAGTTATACAATATGTAGTCTTTTGTGACTGATTTCTTTCACTTAGCATGATGCTTTTGCGGTTTATCCATGTGGTGCCATGTGTCAGTACATCATTCCTTTTCATTGTTGAGTAGTATTCCATTATATGGAAATACCACATTTTGTTTATCCATTCATCAGATGAACATACGAGTTTCCACTTTTTTTTTAAGAGACACAAACAAAATGTTATCAGTTATTAGGTTCTTAAGAAATTCAGAACACCAGTTTGTGAGGATAAGTTCCATTCATCAGGGCAAACACAGATCACAGGTAGCCCTGAAGCTGAGGAAAGGTTTGATTTTTTTCTGTAAAACGTGTGAGTCCACAACTTTCTGATAAATCTTGTGCACCAGTAAGATGTTTTGCTATTTTCACGTTGCTGCTACCAATTTTGGTTGAGGTGGCAATGAGATTTCTGGTGTGTTCTTTGTAGAGGAACTTGGTCGAGGACCAGAGGTCCAGTCCCAAGACCAGCTGCTGCAGGAAAACCACCCTCTCGTCTCTGTGGCGCCCAGTGAGGATGACCAGAGTGGTCCTGGAGGTGATGCTGGATCGCAGTTTTCTCACATGCTGACTGAAGGGTTTTTTTTGCCGTGACTCAACATCTTTAGAGGCACATCTTCAGTAGGATAATATCTAGGCATTTTGTGAAGTTTAACCACCTGGGTACCACTGTTCTTGTCAACACCAACTGGTTTTGTAACAGTTGCAAGAAATTTCTTTTTCTTTTTTTTTGAGACAGAGTCTCGCTCTGTCACCCAGGCTGGAGTACAGTGGCGCGATCTCGGCTCACTGCAAGCTCCGCCTCCCGGGTTCATGCCATTCTCCTGCCTCAGCCTCCCGAGTACCTGGGACTACAGATGCCCGCCACCTCGCCCGGCTAGTTTTTTGTATTTTTTAGTAGAGACGGGGTTTCACCGTGTTAGCCAGGATGGTCTCGATCTCCTGACCTCGTGATCCCTCCGTCTCGGCCTCCCAAAGTGCTGGGATTACAGGCTTGAGCCACCGCGCCCGGCCAGAAACTTCTTTTTCTTTTCAACCTTGGATTTAGCAGCTGAGTACTTCTTCCTGGACATGGCCTTTCTGGAATACATAGCAGATCGGGAATATCTGCAGTTCCTCTGACAAGGACAAGATTGCGGCTGCAATGGGGTTTCCCCTTATTGGGCGTTTTTCTCCTTGAGGTTGCCCCTTTTCACCTTGCCACCAGCATCAGCCTTCTTGGCCTTGGGTTTATATCTGGCTTCTCAGCTTTTTCACCCATCATCTTGCAGGGTGGGAAAGACTTCACTTTTTGGCTATATAATTAATATTGCTATAAGCATTCATTTATAGGTTTTCATGTGGCTGTGTTTTCATTTCTCAAGGGTATACCTAGGAGTAAGATTGCTGGGTCATACGGTAACTCTGTGTTTTAACCTTTTGAGAAACTGATACATGGTTTTTCCAATGTGACTGCACCATTCCACATTCCCTCCAGAAGTATGTGAGGGTTCCAGTTTGTCATATCCTCACCAACACTTGCTATTACCTGGCTTTTTTTTTTTTTTTTTTTTTTTTTTGAGACGGAGTCTCGCTCTGTCGCCCAGGCTGGAGTGCAGTGGCCGGATCTCAGCTCACTGCAAGCTCCGCCTCCCAGGTTTATGCCATTCTCCTGCCTCAGCCTCCCGAGTAGCTGGGACTACAGGCGCCCGCCACCTCGCCCGGCTAGTTTTTTGTATTTTTTTTAGTAGAGACGGGGTTTCACCGGGTTAGCCAGGATGGTCTCGATCTCCTGACCTCGTGATCCGCCCGTCTCGGCCTCCCAAAGTGCTGGGATTACAGGCTTGAGCCACCGCGCCCGGCCTACCTGGCTTTTTTTAAAAAAAAAAAAAAAAGAAGAAGAAGAAGAATCTCGCTCTGTCTCCTAGGCTTGAGTGCAGTAGTGTGACCGCAACTCACTGTAACCTCCACCTCCTGGGTTCAAGCAATTCTTCTGCCTCAGCCTCCCGAGTAGCTGGGATTACAGGCGTGAGCCACCATGCCTGGTTATTTTTTGTATTTTTAGTGGAGACAGGGTTTCACCATGTTGGCCAGGCTGGTCTCAAAGTCCTTATCTCAAGTGATCCACCCACCTCGGCCTCCCAAAGTGCTGGGATTACAGGTGTGAAACATGGCACCTGGCCAAGATTTTTAAAATACTATGTTTTTCATGTCCGTTATCTCCAACTAATTTTTTTTTTTTCCTTTTTTGAGACAGAGTCTCCCTCTGTCACCCAGACTGGAGTGCAGTGGCATGATCTCAGCTCACTGCAACGTCTGCCTCCCGGGATCATGGAATTACTGTGCCTCAGCCACCCAAGTAGCTGGGATTACAGGCGTGCACCACCGTGCCCAGCTAATTTTTCTGGTAGAGGCAGGGTTTTGCCATGTTGCCCAGGCTGGTCTCGAACTCCTGGCCTCAGGTAATATGCCCACCTCAGCTTCCCAGCTGGGATTACAGGTATGAGCCACTGTGCCCGTCCTAATTCTTTTCTTTACCTGCCGTTCCTGCTTTATGTTTCCTGTATCCTCCCTAGCCTTTTTGAGGATATTTATTTATTTATTTTTTTGAGGATATTTATTATACTTTAATGGTTTTTTCTTTTTCCTATCTGGTTCATTATTATGACAGACAATCTATACCAGAGAAAGTTTCTTTGATAGTACTTGCTTTCTTCAGTTGCCTCATGTTTTCTTATACACAAATGTTCCTTTGGGACATTAGCCACTCTGATTGGTAAGGTGCTCTTGGAAGGAAGATCAAAAGCTTATGCCCTACCTCATGTGTCCCTCCATTGAGTTTAGGAATTGGAAGTTGCATAGAAGAGGAAACAACCCAGGCCGGGCGCTGTGGCTCACGCCTGTAATCCCAGCACTTTGAGAGGCCGAGGCAGATGGATCAGCTGAGGTTGGGAGTTTGCAACCAGCCTGACCAACGTGGAGAAACCCTGACTCTACTAAAAATACAAAATTAGCCAGGCGTGGTGGTGCATGCCTGTAACCCCAGCTACTGGGAAGGCTGAGGCAAGTGAATCACTTGAACCTGGAAGGAGGAGGTTGCGGTAAGCCAAGATCGCGTCATTGCACTCCAGCCTGGGCAACAAGAGCAAAACTCCATTTCAAAAGGGAAAAAGAAAAAAAAAGAAGAGGAAATGGCCCCACTATGCTGCAGAGCCCTTGGAATATGGGCTCCTTCACTCTCCATTTGCAGCAGCATTCTGTGCTCTCCAACACAAACACACACACACGCTCTTTGTCCTGTTGTTTTTCAAGAGCTGTCTTTTTGACTTATAATTACCTAAGTTACCAAATGGAGAGGTTAGGAAGTAGGCCCATTCAGGAGCCAACAAGTTCACTGTCCCCTTACCCTCTTATCTATCTCAAATACACATGCATATTCGTCCTAAGCTAGGCTGCAACACTGCCATGATGTTATCCTGCTGACTGGTTAGGGCTGGGCTGCTTACTTGGCACTGGCAACATGGCAGGCAGTGACTTGCTCAGCACCGCTAGAAAGCATCCTCCTGCCTGGCACCCCACTGTGAATCTGGGCCCTCTTTTCCCTAGTTTACCACAGCTCCCCAGTGTCTGGTTTGAGGATCTGTCTAATTCCTTTTTACTTAAATGGCTTCCCTAGATTTAGATTCTAAGGAAGAAGTGAAGAAGTCAGCAAGCCTTGTTTGCTTATTATCTTGTTTGGAAGGTTCTTTTCACCACATCTGAGCTTCATGAGGGTAAGGGCATTGGCTTTGCAGCTGTCTGTGTGTGCCCAGGGCCTAGTCTGCACTGTTACAGCACACAGACTGAACTGTCAGTGAGGGCCACCTGGCCTCAGGACTCTCTTTTCAAGCTTCTTACTTTGCTCCTCTTTATTGTTTTCTAGGGGCTCAGCTAGGAGTTTCCAGGTATCTGGGAAAATGCCAGAAGAACTCACCACGTGCTGGGAAGCATCCCTTTTCCGGAAAGTCCTTTTACTTGGATCTGCCTGCTGGCAAGAATCTCCAGTTTTTGACAGGGGCCATTCAGCAACTGGGTGGGGTAGGTAACCTGCTCTTCTCCTGTGATACCATGTGCGTTTGCGCTGTAGAGCAGGAGTTGGATAGGGATTATATCTATAGTTTCCAGGTATTTTCTTTCTTTTTTTTTCTTGAGATGGAGTCTTGATCTATAACCCAGGCTGGAGTGCAGTGGCACGATCTCAACTCACTGCAACCTCTTCCTCCCAGGTTCAAGCGATTCTGCCTCAGCCTCCCCAGTAGCTGAGATTACAGGTGCACACCACCATGTCTGGCTAATTTTGTCTTTTTAGTAGAGATGGGGTTTCACCTTGTTGGCCAGGGTTGTCTTGAACTCCTGACCTCGTAATCTGCCCACTTCGGCCTCCTAAAGTGCTGGGATTACAGGCGTGAGCTACCACGCCTGGCAGTTTCCAGGTATTTTCAAAGGTCTCACTACATTTCCCAAAGCAATTTTAAACATAAACCATTTTTTTGGCCAGGTGCAGTGGCTCACACCTGTAATCCGAGCACTTCGGGAAGCCAAGGCAGGTGGATTACTTGAGGTCAGGAGTTCGGGACCACCCTGGCCTAAACGACAAAACTCTGTCTCTACTAAAAATACAAAAATTAGCCAGGCATCATGGTGGGCACCTATAGTCCCAGCTGCTCAGAAGGCTGAGGCGGGAGGATTGTTTGAACCTGGGAGGCGGAGTTTGCAGTGAGCCGAGATCGGACCACTGCACTCCATCCAGCCTGGGAGACAGAGCAAGACTCTGTCTCAAAAAAAAACAATGATAATAAATAACCTTTAAAAAATAAAGATAACAGCCAGGCGCGGTGGCTCAAGCCTGTAATCCCAGCACTTTGGGAGGCCGAGACGGGCGGATCACGAGGTCAGGAGATTGAGACCATCCTGGCTAACACGGTGAAACCCCGTCTCTACTAAAAAAATACAAAAAAAAAACTAGCTGGGCGAGGTGGCGGGCACCTGTAGTCCCAGGTACTCGGGAGGCTGAGGCAGGAGAATGGCGTAAACCCGGGAGGCGGAGCTTGCAGTGAGCTGAGATCCGGCCATGGCGCTCCAGCCTGGGTGACAGAGCGAGACTCCATCTCAAAAAAAATAATAATAAAATAAAATAAAGATAAATCTTTTTCCGTATTAGAAACTTAGGCTGGGCACAGTGGCTCATGACTGTAATCCCAGCACTTTGGGAGGCTGAGGAGGACAGATCACTTGAGTCCAGGAGTTCAAGATCAGCCTGGCAACATGACGAGAATCTGTCTCTACAAAACATACAAAAAATTAAGCAGGTGTCGTGGTGCATGATTGTAGTTGGGAGGCTGAGGTAGGAGGATCACTTGAGCCCAGAAGGCGGAGGTTACAGTGAGCTGAAGACGAGATCTTGCACCACTGCACTCCAGCCTGGACAACAGAGTGAGACCTTGTCTCAAAAAAAGGCTGGGTGTGGTGGCTCACACCTGTAATCCTAGCACTTTGGGAGGCCGAACCAGGTGGATCACTTGAGCCCAGGAGTTTAGATCACCCTGGCCAATATGGCAAAACCCTGTCTCTACTAAAAATACAAAAATTAACCAGGTCCAGTGGCACATGCCTGTAGTCTCAGCTACTCAGTAGGCTGAGGTATGAGACTCGCTTGAGCCCCAGGAGGCAGTCCAGCCAAGGTGACACAGCATGACCCTGTCTCAAGAAAAAAATAAACTTTTTTTTTTTTCTGAGACAGTGCCTCGCTCTGTCGCCCAGGTTGGAGTGCAGTGGCGGGATCTCAGCTCACTGCAAGCTCTGTCTCCCAGGTTCATGCCATTCTCCTGCCTCAGCCTCCTGAGTAGCTGGGACTACAGGTGCCCATCACCACGCCCGGCTAATGTTTTTGTATTTTTAGTAGAGACGAGGTTTTACCGTGTTAGCCAGGATGGTCTTGATCTCCTGACCTCGTGATCCGCCTGCCTCGGCCTCCCAAAGTGCTGGGATTACAGGTGTGAGCCACCACGTCCAGTCAAAAAAAAGGAAACTTAATGGCCGGTTGTGGTGGCTCACACCTGTGATCTCAACACTTTGGGAGGCTGAGGTGGGAGGATTGCTTGAGTCCAGGAGTTTGAGACCAACCTGAGCAACACAGTGAGACCTCATCTCTACAAAAAATAAAATTATAACTCCCAGACACAGTGGCTTACTCCTATAATCTCGGCACTTTGGGAGGCCCAGGCGGGCAGATCACCTAAGGTCAGGAGTTTGAGACCAGCCTGACCAACATGGAGAAACCCCATCTCTACTAAAAATACAAAATTAACCTGGCGTGGTGGCACATGCCTGTAATCCCAGCTACTCAGGAGGCTGAGGCAGGAGAATCAATTGAACTCAGGTGGCAGAGGTTGCAATGAGCCAATGATCACACCATTGCACTCCAGCCTGGGTAACAAGAGCGAGATTCCATCTCAAAAAAAAAAAAAAAATGGTTAGCTGGGGGCAGTGGCACATGCCTATAGTCCAGCTACTCAGGGGTCTAAGGTGGAAGGATTACCTGAACTCGGGAGTTTGAGGCTGCAGTGAGCTATGATTGCACTGCTACACTCCAGCCTGGATGACAAAGCAAGACCCTGTCTCAAAAATAATGTTAAAATAAATAAATAAATAAACAAACATATTATCTGTTCGTTCTAGAAATTTTTGGAGAACATGGAAGTACTCCAAGTGACAACCAGCATTTTTAAGTATTTTTCTTTCCTCCTTTCCTGTCATAATGGCTTAATTTAGATATAATTCACATATCATAAAATTCATCCATTTAAAGTGCACAGCTCAGTGTTTTTTAGTATATTCACAGAAATGTGTAAGTTGTATGATCGCACAGTCAATTGTAGAACGTTTTCATCACCCCAAAAAGGAAACCACTCCCTATACGCTTGGGCAACTCCCTATATCGTTGATACTCCTAGCCCTGGGTAAATTTCCATCTACCTTCTGCCTCCATCCTGCCTTTGTTTTATTGTGCTTCTTTTTTTTTTTTTTTTTTTTTTTTTTGATAGTGGGCCACACTCAGTCACCCAGGCTAGAATGCAGTGGCGCCATCATGGCTCACTACAGCCTCATACAGCCTCAACCTCCCCGGACTCGGGTGATCCTCCCACCTCAGTTTCCCTGTAGCTGGGACTACAGGTGCTTGCCACGATGCCTTGCTCATTTTTGTATTTTTTTGTAGATGCAGAGTGTCGCCATGTTCCCCAGACTGGTTATGACCTCCTGGGTTCAAGTAATCCTCCTGCCTCAGCCTCCCAAAGTACTGGGATTACAGGCCTGAGCCACTGCTACTGGCCCTTTTTCTTTATTTTTTTTGAGACGGAGTCTCGCTCTTGTTGCCCATGCTGGAGTGCAATGGCACGATCTCAGCTCACTGCAACCTCCACCTCCTGGGTTCAAGCGATTCTCCTCCCTCAGCCTCCCGAGGGTCTGGGATTACAGGCATGCATCTCCACACCTGGCTAATTTTGTATTTTTAGTAGAGATGGGGTTTCTCCATGTTGGTTGGGCTGGTCTGGAACTTCTGACATCAGGTGATCCACCCACCCACCTCAGCCTCCCAAAGTGCTGGGATTACAGGTGTGAGCCACCACGCCTGGCCTTTTTTTTTTTTGTCTTACCCAGTTGCCTGCAAGAGGGAGCTGAGGGCAGGGCTGGGAAGGGCAGGGCAATGCTTATTTTTTTCTAGCTGTGATATGAGTACTTTCTTTTTAAATTTTAGAGACAGGGTCTCACTGTGTTGGCCAGGTTGGTCTTTCACTCTTGGCGTCAGGCAGTCCCCCGACCTCAGCCTCCCAAAAGGTTAGGATTATGGGCATGAGCCACAGCACCCAGCTGGCATTAGTACGTTTTTATTATCAACTTTTTACTCATAACCTTAAAGCATTAGCACTTTTCTATCATTATTGCCCTTCATATGTATCATTTGCAACGGGAATATAATATTCTTTTGAGTGGATTATTAATTTACTTAACTGTTGCCCTGTGGACATTTAGAGTCTTAATAAATTTTAGCGTTTAGAAATAACACAGGTGAACAACTTTGAGTAAAAAGCATTTGCTGTATTTGATTCCATTAAAATATTTTTAGGGGCTGGGCACGGTGGCTCACACTTGTAATCCCAGCACTTTGGGAGGCTGAGGCGGGCAGATCATTTGAGGACAAGAGTTCGAGATCAGCCTGGCCAACATGGTGAAACACAGTCTCTACTGAAAATACAAAAATTAGCCAGGTGTGGTGGCATGCATCTGTAATCCCAGCTACTCAGGAGGCTGAGGCAGGAGAACTGCTTGAAACCAGGAAGTGGAGGTTACAGTGAGCCAAGATCGTGCCTCTGCACTCCAGCCTGTGCAACAAAGCAAGACTCCATCTCAAAAACAAACAAACAAAATATATGTATTTAGGCTGGGCTCAGTGGCTCACACCTGTAATCCCAGCGCTGTGGGAGGCTGAGGTGGGCAGATCACCTCAGGTCAGGAGTTCTAGACCAGCCTGGCCAACATGATGAAATCTTATATAAAAAATTAGCAGGGCGTGGTAGCGTGGTAGTCCCAGCTGCTCGGGAGGCTGAGGCATAACAATCGCTTCAACCCAGGAGGCAGAGGTGCTAGTGAGCCAAAATTGTGCCATTGCACTCCAGCCTGGGCAACAGAGCAAGACTCTGTCTCCAAAAAAAAAAAAAGAAGCTAGCATGATAGTGCTTGGCCCAAAAGAGACTAACAACTGGGGAAACTGGATGAATAGGCTTGGAATGGAGAGGCTCTTTGCTGTCAAACCCAGAAACTCGGGACTGCAGAAACTCGGTGAGGATGGATAGAATGAGGATTATATAACCAAACTGGCCCATAATTACATTTTGAACTTTTAGTCCTTTCGTCATTTAGCCTTTGCTATATAGGGCTTAAGGCAACAATTTATTTTCTATTTATTTATTTATTTTTAGACAAAGTTTTGCTCTTGTTGCCCAGGCTGGAGTGCAGTGGTGCAATCTCGGCTCACTGCAACCTCCAACTCCCAAGTTCAACCCTTCCTCAGCCTCCAGAGTAGTTTGGCTTACAGGCACCATGCCCAGCTAGTTTTTGTGTGCGGGTGTGTATTTTCAGTAAAGACAAAGTTTCACCATGTTGGCCAGGCTGGTCTTGAACTCCTGGACCTCAGGTGATCCACCCGCCTTGGCCTCCCAAAGTGCTGGGATTACAGGCGTGAGCCACCGCACCTGGCCAAAACAACAATTTATTATTTCTCATTATGCTGTGGGTTGGCTGGGTGGTTTATCTGGTGGTTTCAACAGGGCTCATTCCTGAGGCTGCATTCAGCTGGAAGGTCACCTGGGGCTGGAAAGACCAAGATGGCCTCACTTACACATCTGGCACTCTGTGCCAGACTAGCTGATTTAACATGGTGGTCTCAAGGCAGCCTTCCCTGAAAGTGAGGCAGGAAGCCAAGGCCTCTGAGGCCTAGGCTCTAGAACTCACACATCATAATTTCCCCATGTTCTATTGGTCCAATCAAGTCAGATTGAAGGGCATAAAAAAGTAGGTCCCATCTCCTAATGGCAGGAACAACAAAGTCATATTGCAAAGGAGTGGGTATACTGGGATGGGAGGAGGAATGTATGGTCATTTACAATCTCCTGTATTTATATAGGATAATCATTGATTGCCCTACTCCTACCCTCTAGCATTTGCTTTTGCCATATTAAAAAAGGTAGATGCAGCCAGGCACGGTGGCTCACACCTGTAATCCCAGCACTTTGGGAGGCCAAGGTGGGCAGATCACAAGGTCAAGAAATTGAGACCATCTTGGCCAACATGGTGAAACCCCATCTCTACTAAAATTACAAAAATTAACTGGGCATAGTGGCACGCGCCTGTAGTCCCAGCTATTCAGGAGGCTGAGGTAGGAGAATCGCTTGAACCTGGGAGACAGAGGTTGCAGTGAGCCGAGAGTGTGTCACTGCACTCCAGCCTGGTGACGAAAAAAAGGTAGATGTGATCAGGCACGGTGACTCACACCTGTAATCCCAACACCCTGGGAGGCCGAGGTGGGCAGATCACTTGAGGTCAGGAGTTCCAGACCAGCCTGGCCAACATGATGAAACCCCATCTCCTCTAAAAATACAAAAATTAGCCGGTGTGGTGGCACACACCTGTTGTCCCAGCTACTTGGGAGGCTGAGGCAGGAGAATTGCTTGAACCCAGGAGGTGGAGATTAGAGTGAGCCAAGATCGCGCCACAGCACTACAGCCTGGGAGACAAAGTGAGACCTTGTCACAAAAAAAAAAAAAAAACAGAAAAGAAAAAAAGGTAAATGTAATGCTTCAATTCATAACTAGATTTTTTTAATTGTCATAAAGTATATATAACATAAAATAAGTCATATTAGCCTTTTTTTTTCTTCTTTTTTAAGAGAGACAGGATTTCACTCCCCAGGCTGGAGTGTAGTGGTACAGTCATAGCTCACTGCGTCATTGAACTTCTGGGCTCAAGGGATGCTTCTGCCTCAGCCTCCCAAGTAGCTAGGACTATAGGTGCACATAACAACACCCAGCTAATTTAAAAAATTTAAGGCCGGGTGCGGTGGCTCAAGCCTGTAATCCCAGCACTTTGGGAGGTCGAGACGGGCGGATCACAAGGTCAGGAGATCGAGACCATCCTGGCAAACACGGTGAAACCCCGTCTCTACTAAAAAAAAAAAAATACAAAAAACTAGCCGGGCGAGGTGGCAGGCGCCTATAGTCCCAGCTACTCGGGAGGCTGAGGCAGGAGAATGGCGTGAACCCGAAAGGCGGAGCTTGCAGCGAGCTGTGATCCGGCCACTGCACTCCAGTTTGGGCGACAGAGCGAGACTCCGTCTCAAAAAAAAAAAAAAAACTAAAAAAAAATTTCAGAGACAGGGTCTTGCTGTGTTGCTCTGGCATGTCTTGAACTCCTGACCTCAAGTGATCCTCCCACCTCAGCCCCCTACAGTGCTAGGATTACAGGCATGAGCCACCATACCTGGTCCCCAGTGTGTCTTACACAGAAAAATCATGGCTTACACAAGCTAGTCTTAATCCTGTCCAGTTCTTTCAATGTGTTCTTGCTGTATGCAAACTCAAACTGCTCATAGAACTCAAAGCCTGCAGCCTTCTGCCACTGGGTCAGGGGCAGCAGTCCTGGAGACAAAACCTGTTTTATTTATATATATATGTATATATACACCCTGTTAGATTTCAGGATGATGTCTTCTTAGGAACTTGGTACGGAACTGCATTTAGTCTATTTAAAGACATTGATTCTGGAACTCCTGGCAGCCAAGATTTCCTTCTCTAGCCTCTTTATATTGACAATTCTGCATTTGCTTTTTGGTTTTGAGCCATCTCTGTGATCTGGTTTCAGGTAATTGAGGGTTTTCTGAGCAAAGAAGTAAGTTACATCGTGTCCAGCCGCAGAGAAGCAAAAGCAGAGAGCAGTAGGACAAACCAAAGAGGCTGCCCTAGCCCTAACCCCAGTGAGGTCAGAGTGGAAACATCGGCCATGGTTGATCCAAAAGGCAGCCACCCCAGGCCTTCACAAAAACCCGTTGACTTGGTAAGAACCTCATGGAGTAGGAAAGGTATGCTGTGTAAACAAAGAAGGTAGGCTTTGGTGAGCCTTTTAAGGCAGTCTCTGGTTTTAGTTTCATCTGGCTTAATTTAATCTCTCATTTGAATTCAGGGACTGAGAATATTTTATCATAGCTCTGGATCTAAACACCTCAGCAACATACTATCCCCCGTGCTACCCTTTTATGCCATATGTCAGTTTTTATAGGACTTCAAAGTCAGAGTTTTAGAAACCAGAAGAGACTCTTCATAAACCAGAAAAGATATGTTGGGATTGGTCTGGGCTTGGGCAGGAGTACCCTGAGTAGACAGCCATTCCCTTCTTCCTTGCCTGCATGTATGAAGGGCCAAGAGTTTGGATAATACACGTGTTATGTATTTGATTTAAAATGGAATATGGCTTTTCCCCTCTAGGCTTACGTTCTTATTTTTGTCTAACTTATATTAATATTAAAATGTCCATGAACATATACTGTTGGCATTGTGATGACAGATGGGACTTCCTACGAGCAAAAACTTCTGAAGTGAAACATTTGCTTTCATTATCTGCTGGAGAGTGCAGAGACTCTTAAAGAGGGGTCTCAGGACATTTGTAACAATTGGATCTCAGTGAATTCGGAGTGCCCTTCTCTCCACCAGGTTCAGGCTGCCACCTCAGGATTACCTAAACTTCCTGCGGCTTTATCTTTACCTCCTAGATGTTTTCTAGGCTCTCATTTCTACCAGTCCTCAGTTGTCACTGCTCCCAGCTTTCCGAGGGACATCACCCCAAGACATAACCCCTCACCAGCTCCTGTGTAAACATCTTTCAGTGCACACATGGCCTAACAGCAGACCTCACTGCTCTTCTCTCCCGTCAGGTGCCTCTAAGCAGAGGGAAGGAGCTGCTGCAGAGGGCTATCAGAAACCAGGTGAGCTGGAGCAAGACGGGACAGAGTGGGTAGTCTCCAGCACAGGGAGGGATTTCACCCTTCTTCCCAGGTTCTTCTGAAGCACCCACTCAAACTGCACACTCTGCGATATGTAGTATTGTCATTATTTCCTTCTTCTACATTAGGTAGTGGAGGCTCAGACAAGTTATTTAGCCATTCACCTCGAGAGTAAGTGTTGAAACCAGAGCCACCTCCAACTCCGGAGCCTACCAAGAGAACCATGGGGATGTAGGATGTGGCGGGACAGGGCTGCTTGGTACAGAAGCCAGACTTCTTTTACAAGTAACTCTTTATTCCTTGTGTGAAAATTCAGGGCTGTTAAAGTTTAGTGGCAAGAGGAGGACTTAAGGTGATCTTGTGAGAAGAGTCAAGCTAGTGACATCAGGAGGGGTACATGGCTGTGATGGGGGAGGTGGTGCTGCTGGACTGAGCCAGTGGAGGGGGAAGATCGGCAGCCAGCATAGTTTCATGCTCAGAGAGGATGATGGTCACCATGTTTGTTGTGTACTTACTATGCTGAGAGCTTTCCTTGCAGAGGCCCTCCCCACAAACAGCTCTCTCCGAAGCACGTGTTCCTTTCTGGTCATGAGGTGGCCAGAGCACAATGTATAGGCAGACCAGTGGTCTTTCCTCTCCCGATGTGGCCATATGGAGGACAGGATGTCTTCCTGAGGGTTGGGATGGACTCTCTGCACTGTACTGTCTCTCCTGCCTGCCTCCCCGCAGTCCCTCCCATGGATGACTCAGGGCTCCCAGAAGCAATTTCTATCTGTCCCCTTCACGTTCAGGCCTTGGGGAGTCTCTGCTCCTACCTGACTCTGTGTTGTAATTTCAGGGGAGCATCAGTGGAGGAGGCAGTGGGGGCAGCAGCAGCCTCCTGACCAATGCCCGCTCTTGGGGAGTGAGGATTCTGCACGTGGATGGTACCCTTTCTGTGCCGGGCTCCTGTGGAGGGAGAGTTGGTGACTTTGACCAGGAGTGTCAGCTTTTAGGAGGATCATGGTCATGTGAGCTTCTGGTCACTGGAAGCCAGAAGTACTCAGCTGCCATGTTGATCCACAAAGGTGGGAGGACGTGGGGAAGGGAGAAAGTGGTGAGGATGCAGAGTGCAGGCTGTGGCCTCAGCGTCCGGCAGGAGGTCCCTAGAACATGCCGTTTCATGTCACCTGCTACAGCTCTCCCCCAGCTAGTGTGATGATCCCGTTTTACAAATGCAGAAATTATCTTAATATTCATGACCACTGGCCAGTGCGGTGGCTCACACCTGTAATCCCAGCACATTGGGAGGCCAAGGCGGGTGGATCACAAGGTGAAGAGTTCAAGACCAGCCTGACCAACATGGTGAAACCCCCTCTCTACTAAAAATACAAAAGTTAGCTGAGCCTGGTAGTGCGTGCCTGTAATCCCAGCTACTCAGGAGACTGAGGCAGGAGAATCACTTGAACCCAGGAGGCGGAGGTTGCAGTCAGCCAAGATCATACTACTACACTCCAGCCTGGGTGACAGAGCGAGACTCCGTCTCAAAAAAAAAAAAATTCATGACCACTTAACAGGTATTGACTCTGTGCTACGAATTACCTCCTTTAATCCTCACTGCAGCTCTGTCCCCATTATACAGATGAAGAAATTGAGCTTCAAACAGATTAGGCAAATTGTCCATGGTCTCACTGGAGTGTGTAGTGTAGACCACCACTCTCAGTTTGACTCGGCTGTAAATTTTGTGCTCCTTCTTTTCTCACACTGTAAACAACCCGTTTGCAGCCTGTTTAGAATAGTTGTCTTGAACCAGCTGGCAGTGAGTGATCTCATACCCAACTCCATTCTTGAGTCGAGTTTTCTCTGATCCATTTTAGGAGACTGGTCCAGATGGGACAGCCCATAGGTGCTGACTGGAATGCTGTCCCACCTCTTGGTACCAAGATCTTCCAGGGGAGTCTAGAGGCTGTACAGGGGAAGTTCCTGGTCTGGGATGTGGAGGGCTTCATCTCACTGAAAAATCAGCCATTTCTGACTTGATCTCCTCCTCTGCCTTCCTCTGTTAGAGAAGTGCCAGCATGTTTAACCCTTGCTGGTCTTTCACCTGAGAGTACAGCTGAGTAGTTCACACAGCATGGCCTCCCTCACAGCCGCAGCTCTTCAGTGGTGCCTTAAAGTCGTTAGCAAGCCTTGAGGCACCTTCTGTTCAAAGATGAGTTACATTCAGTGCTGCAAAAGAGCATGACACCCGCTCAGGCGCTGTTCCAGGGACAGAGGACCCAGTCCTTACCTCTGCCGTCAGGAGATGCAGAGGGAATGTGTAGCCAGAAGGTGGCAGGCAAGGCTGGAGTAATTCAGTGGGCTGGCCAAGCGAGTTTAGTCCTGCAGCCCAGGAAGGGGCTGTGCTAGGTAAGTGAACACTGGAAGCCTTTGGCACAAACCCTCTGTCTTCTCCACAGAAATGATGATGCACGTGCAGCAGCTGTCTCTTGCCTCTTTATGTGTGAAAAAACAAGAGCCAAAGAAGCCAGAGGTAGGTCATCCTGCTGAACTGAAGGGCAAATGGATGGTTTTCAGTGAAATCAGTGACAACTTAGGTAAATCCATGGCCTGCCCAAGCCATCTCTTCCTGGCCATTCTGAAAGATGGAAGGGGAATGCAGCCTCTTACTTACCTCAGTCCTAGCACCCATAGCTTTGCGACACCCTTTCTTCTCTCTGCAGCACTTGCAGTCCTCCCATGGCACACGCCCTGCTGAGACATCCCTATGGCCTGGGCCACCTGGGCCATGGGCTGCCTTACAGTAGTTCTGGACTAGATAAGGTTCATAAATGCCCATGGCACTGACCAGGCTGCTATTCTGGGGACAGCTCTTAACCTGGGAATAAGTCTGCATACTGCAGGGGTGAGAAGGAGTGATCGAAATAGCTGCCATCTTCTAAATCCTTGTTTGTTTTCCATTCTTTGCTGGTGTTAGAACTGTGTGTATCACATCAAGAGAGCCCAGCCTGGTTTAAAGCCACAGTATCTTCACCCAAGCCTCAGTCTGAGGAAGGATTAAATCTACAGATCCACCCACAGCTTGGCATCCAGGCACAGGATGAACAGTGATAGCTATTAGTTAACAGTGCTAATTAGCTAACAGTACTAGTAAACCACATCCAAAGTGGATGGAGCGGCTGGGCATGGTTGCTCATGCCTGTAATCCCAGCACTTTGGGAGGCCAAGGCCGGCAGATCACTTGAGGTCAGGAGTTCGAGACCAGCCTGGCCAACATGGTGAAACCCCGACTCTGCTAAAAATACAAAAATTAGCCAGGCGTGATGGCACATGCCTGTAATCCCAGCTACTCAGGAGGCTGAGGCAGGAGAATCTTGAACCCAGGAGGCATGTTGCAGTGAGTTGTGATCGCACCACTGCACTCCAGCCTAGGCAATGGGTGAAATTCTGTCTCAAAAAAACTTAAAAAAAATAGTGAATGGAGCACTCAGACACTGACACCCTCTCCACACCCTCTCCTCTAGGAGTGTTGGGGACGTTGCTGCTGTTAAATTTGTGTTGTTCAAAATTCAAAAGGGTATACAACAAAAAGTCTCTCCCTGCTCCAGCTTCTCAACCACTGGCCTCCCTTCCTAACAAACAGTGTGAAGAGTTTCTAGGACTCTATGCACATAGAAGCAAATATGTCAAAAATTCTCCCCTTCTATGTAGATGCACAACATTTTTACTTTAACTTAATCAGTTTTGTAGGCCAGGCACAGTGGCTCACGCCTGTAATCCCAGTACTTTGGGAGACCAAGGCGGGCAAATCACTTGAAGTCAGGAGACCAGTCTAGCCAACATGGTGAAACCCTGTCACTACTAAGACACAAAAATTAGCTAGGTGTGGTGGTGTACGCCTGTAATCCCAGCTACTTGGGAGGGTGAGGCAGGAGAATCGCTTGAACCTGGGAGACAGAAGTTGCAGTGAGCTGAGATTGCACCACTGCACTCCAGCCTGGGCAGCAGAGTGAGACTCTGTCTCAAAAGAAAGAAAAAAAATTAGTTTTGTAGATATCTGGCAGTGAAGTGAGTTTTGGATGTAATGTGCTGATATGCAAGGGAGTGTGAGAGGCTTCTTTGGATTGTGTTTGCCCTCAAGGTGTGGCCTAGAGGAGAATCTGAAACTTCTTAGGGCCCAGAGGCACAGGTGGTCGTGGATCCACCATCATCCTGGCCCTCTAGCTAAAGCTGATTATTTTATTTTATATTTATTTACTTATTTTTCAGGTATACACCAGAAGATCCATTTACTCTTTTTTCTTTGTATTTTATTGATTTATTTTACTTTACCTTTTTTGTGAGACAGGGTCTGGCTCTGTCGTCCAGACTGGAGTGCAGTGGCGCCATCTCTGTTCACTGTAACCTCCGCCTACTGGGCTCAAACCATCCTCCCACCTGAGCCTCCCAAGTAGCTAGGACTACAGCATGTGCCACCATACCTCACTAAATTTTTTTTTTTTTTTTTCAGAGATAGGGTCTCACTGTGCTGCCCAGGCTGGTCTCAAACTTGTGAGCTCAAGCAATCCACCTGCCTTGGCCTACCAAAATGTTGAAATTACAGGCGTGAGCCACCATGCCCAGCCTCCATTTACTTTTTAATATCAGCTTTGTTTGACCTTGGCTTAAACATTGAATTTGACCCACAGAATCAGAGTACACGAGATAGGACAGAGGAAAGCAAATGGCCATTGTCTTTATCCTAGTCCTATAGGGTACCTGGAACAGCATCAGTACTTAGAAAATAAAGCTACCATTTAGTGAGCATCTATTCTATGCAACATGCTATGAGATCGGTGGGTCCTCCTCACGTTGCAGGTGGCAGAGCTGCAGTTCACACCAGGCCTCTGGGACTCCGGAGTTCTTACTCTCTGCACTGTTCTGCACTCCCTGCACAGTCAGCTGCCATTAAGATTCACACACCGAGTGACCCTTATTCATCGTGTTGCCAAGGAGGGAGCCGTTGTGCCCAGGTCTGCTCCAGCTCAGGGCTTAAGAGTCTGGTTCTGCAAGCCTCTCAACAGCAGGAAGCAAAGTGGGACAGACTGGCAGCCACTTGGTTTATCAGGCCCAGTTCCTTGACCCCCGTGGCTTCCTCACATCCTTAACCTATTTTTCCTTTCCATTTAGGGAACATGTCCAGCAGCAGAGTCAAGAACACGGAAAGGTCAGTGTGGTAGCTTTTCCTCATCTAATTGCAATCCCTCCCTCCCTAAACACTTCCCCACGACTCCCTCTGTGGCAGCATCTGCTCACTTTTCTGTGGCAGCAAACGAGTCCAGGTTATCTTGCCCCTTTGTGGTTCCAGGGCCTGGGCCTCAGGTTTCTGGAGCAAGAGAGGCATGTCCAAGAGCAAGTCCAAAGCTGCTGGGCCGGGGCTTCTCCTTTAGAGCCAAGACCCCATGCAGACACTTTGGCTCCTGTGTCCTCTGGCTGTTTCCGTGCATCAATTGAGGTTCAGCATCCTTTTCCTTCTGATTCAGTAGCAGTTTGAGGGTGGGCAGTTTGACAGCTGCCTACCGTTTTCAGAACTGCCAAACTCCCTGAAACTGACAAACTGGCGGATTGATGGACTCTATCTCCTGGTTCCTCTTGGACAGCAGGAGAGTTTCTCCCCCTGGATGTTTCTCCCAAAGATGCTCTTTCAGTGGCATTTATTCATGCACAAGCAGGAGCTAAGAAAAGTCACTTGGCACCTCTCTCATGCTCAGAATTCAAGGAAGTCTGTAGGGGAATTGATTTTAATAACTGTCTCAGTTAATTAGAAAGACAAGAAATTGTCCCCAAAAAGTAATTAATGAGAGCTGTTGCTAAAGGAGAAAAGGCTGCTTTTTGCTTGGGTGCTACTGGTGGCCTCAAGCACAGTTGGGAGCTGTAAGGTGCCAGCGTCTTTGGGGAATTTGTGGCTGTCAGACAGGGGCCAGGCTTTCAGCTGCCTTGGCTGCACCTTCCACAGGACTCCTGGTCACTGTGGGTCCTGATGCCTAAGAGATTTTCTAAGCTATGCGAATAACTATCTAATAGGGGTGAATCTCTTAATCGACTCCAAATTCGTCTTCTCAGCACTCCTTTGCCCTGTTTTTTCAGGAACTATATTTCACCTGTGATATTTTTTCTACCATCCTGCTAATAAGACCACTAAACACTCTTTATCCCTCTTCCTGTCTGCTTACCCTCCAAATATCCCAGGGTCCTCCTGGAACATTCTGCTTGGGGAGTTGTTCTTAGGCCCCTCAGTATCCTGAGGCTCCAGGAGCAGAGGTCTAGGAAGGACCTGAGACTTTGTGGGAATGACCACCCCCACCCTGCTTTTAGCAGAAACCACCAGGGACTGGGTGTCTCCCAGCAAACCAGCCAAGTGTCTGATGGTGGTGGTATCTTTGGTTGGTCGATAGCCTCCAGAATCCACACACAGGAACTCCTGCATCCTGCTGTGGGAGGGCCCATCATCTAGGGCTTCAGTGTAACTACAGCCTATCTCCCGACTGATGCAACCTTTCTCCCAGGGATAGAGGCTGGGAATCTGAGTGAATGGAGAGCGCAGCCTGGGGTGGCATGATTTCCAGCTCTTGCAAGGCTCTTAGGCTTTGGCAGAGCCTCCTCTCTCTGAGCATTTCCTGCATGTGTGGTGCAGGCCCTGCACAGGGGCAGACAGATAGCTAATGTGTGCATTCTTCCCCTTTCAGTGGCCAGACTGAAGGCACCATTCCTCAAAATTGAAGATGAAAGCAGGTGAGTGGGACCTCCTCTCTCTGCTTGCCCCAGCTAGGCCTGCACAGAGGAGGGAGGAGGGAGGGGTGCTCAGGGGCCTCAAGCTAATGTGAAGACATGGAGCCCCTTAGCCCTGCACCTTCATCTTTCTGAGAAGCCACTCTCTCCCACTGTCATGGAGAAGTCGCACGCAAACCAGGAGGAGCCTCTGAGAGTGGCATTATACAGTGAATAGTCCTCTTGGAAATGAGTCAGAGGTTAATGATCCTGTGTGTGAATTACCTCCATTTAAAACTCTGCTCTGTGAGCTCATAGTGTCCCATGCAGGCTCATTATTGCAGCTCCTTTCCCCTTGGGTGTATGCTGACATTTCATGTCAAATCATTACTGACCCAGTCACGGTGCTAGTATAGTCCAAGACGTCATCTTGGCTGAAATGTGGGTGCTAGGGGTGGTATTGGGGATTCCCTTTTCAGGCCACCCTGTACTTGATAAAGCCTTTCTGTGTTGCTTTGAAAAATCCTTTTCTGGCTCATGTTATCCCCTGACAGCCCTGGGTGAAAAAAGCATGAGGAGAGTCTGTCTCTTCCTAATGGGGAAAACTGAGGTCAGAGAAAGGAAGGGACTTGTGTACAGCCACCTTGCTAATAAACTGCAGCCCGAGGCTAGAATCCAGGTGTCCTGCCTGCCCTGTCTTGTGTCTTCTCTGTCCACCATTATGGCCTCTTCTTCCCTGGAGCAGGAGGGTCCCATTGACATTGTTGACCTGATGAGCTATTAGCAGCCATGTTGGTTATCACTGAATCTTCAGTAAGTACAAGATCAAAAGTCTATGTGAATCTATAATTTTCTCAAAGTTTAAAATTTAAAAAAAAAAATTTTTTTCCGAAAAGACATTTTCAGACTAAATAAATTTATTGTTTGTTTATTTATTTATTTATTTATTTATTTATTTATTTATTTTTTGAGACGGAGTCTCACTCTGTCGCCCAGGCTGGAGTGCAGTAGTGTGATCTCAGCTCACTGCCTCCTGGGTTCACGCCATTCTCCTGCCTCAGCCTCCCGAGTAGCCGGGACTACAGGCGCCCACCACCGCGCATGGCTAATTTTTTGTATTTTTAGTGAAGACGGGGTTTCACCGTGTTAGCCAGGATGGTCTCAATCTCCTGACCTTGTGATCCACCCGCCTCGGCCTCCCAAACTGCTGGGATTACAGGCGTGAGCCACTGCGCCCGGCCCAGACTAAATAAATTGTTTAAAGGAAATAAGTCCGTGTATATCCAGCAGAGACTACTTAGCACAGAATTGTCTGTGTGACTCAGTCAGGGAAGGGCAGGGCAGCTGAGACCAGCCCTAGGAGCCTGGCATGCCTGCCCATACTCCAGACAAGCCCAGGGTCCCTTCTCAGCACCTGCAGACAGTGCAGTGCTGGCTTTGATGGCCCAAAGGCAAGTGGAGAGAACAACAGGATGGTACAGAGGTGCTCCCTTCCAGTTCCAGTGGGATGGAGTGTGTGTTCATCCCCAGCCCCTTCACACCTATTTAAATGTAGGTAATCATGACACATATGCAGCGACTGAGAGGCACTGTTACAGCCTCAGTATCTGCACTGCACATGGCGGGCACAGGTATATCACTGTCACCAGAGGGGGGTAAATAATGTGTGTGTTCCTGGCATTATAGGCCAGAGAGAAGATCCAACTGGAGCTGAGATTTCTTGTGATTTTTTTTTTTTTTTTTTTTTGAGACAGAGTCTCACTCTGTCGCCTAGGCTGGAGTGCAGTGGCGCAATCTCGGCTTACTGCAACCCTTCCCTCCCAGTTTCAAGCGATTCTTCTGCCTCCCACGTAGCTGGGACTAAAGGTGTTCACCATCATGCCCAGCTAATTTTTGTATTTTTTGTAGAGACGGGGTTTGGCCATGTTGGTCAGGCTGGTCATGAACTGGCCTCAGGTGATCCGCCTGCCTCGACCTCCCAAAGTGCTGGAATTACAGGTGGGAGCCGCAGTACCCAGCCTCTTGTGATTTTTTTGTGTGCTGTTTTGAAGCAGGTGTCTTCAAAGCCTATTAGGCCTATTAGCCTGCCCATCCTCAAGTTTTAAGCCCCCTAAGCAGAAACAAAACAGCATTGAAGAAGAAAGGAACACACCAGGGTTGTGAGGGGCACCCCCTTCTCCTTAAGGGTTCGGGAAGACTTATTTGTTAATTCACTGCTGAGCTACAACACTCTTACCCTGCTCCCTGAGAACCCCTGGCCTGCACTGTTCACCCCAGAGCATGGACCACTGCAACCAAACATGGTGCGCCCAGCAGTTACCTCACTCGGCAGGGTTTGCGAAGTATACACAGATCACTTCTGTCTCTGCAAGTCTCTTGAATGTTTGCAACTTCAGGCACACTGCCAGAACCACTCAGTCCAGGTCTGACTATCCAGAACCTTCACTGTGCCTGTCTTCTCTGGTCAGAACACCAGCCCTCAGATGGTTCTAAGGACCAGCAAGAACGCTTCACAGAACAGGGAAATAACTGTTCTGATTTAAACATGCTTCCATTTAGAATCTGCCAGGCTAGAGTCCTCAAAGATTGTTGTAGGGTCAAGAAACAATGGGAAGGTGGGGAAAAGTAGATTGGGGGTCTGGAGATGTGGCTTCTGATCTGACTTTGGCCGCTTAACTATTTGTGAGCCCTTGAGCAAGTCACAGAACCTCTTGGGCTTCGTTTCCTTAGATATAGGATAAACCCAGAGGGTGCTTATAGGATTTCAGGGAGGCAGTGGTATGAGTTTGAAAAGTAGACAGGGAGAACATGCGTATTAATTTAACCTAGAAAGGCTGATGAGTTTTGTTACAGAATTTAAAAGATGTGGAGGTGAGAGTCCACTTTATCAGGGCTGGAATTCTAGGGCATTGGGCGAGGCCCCCTCCTCAGCCTTTACCTTCCCCATTGTAGTCAAAGTGGAAGTTTTCTCTGTTGCAGGAAGTTTCGTCCTTTCCATCATCAGTTTAAATCCTTTCCTGAAATTTCTTTTCTTGGACCCAAAGATGTAAGTCCCTTTGAAGCCCTGACGACCCTGGGCAGCATGCACCATACCAGGTGGGTCTTTCTGGTTCCTGAGTACCAAGGGCTGGTTACAGGCCAAAGTCCTCCCTATTGGGGGCCTGCTGGTCAGATTTGGGAATGGCCATGTGTTTGCTCCTTAGGCAAAGTCTATTCTGGGAATGTAGCCCAGAGAACAGAGAGTAGGAGCATTCATCCATTTTATTTTGTGTTCTTCATCCGTACTGAAGAATTTAACTTGAAGAAGAAAGGGAGGTGCTAGGGTTGTAAGGGGCACCCCTTTCTCCTTAAGAGTCCAAGAAGACTTATTTGTTAATTCACTGCTGAGTCACAGCACTCTTTACCCTGTCCGCCCAGAACCCCTGGCCTGCACTGTTTCCCCCAGAGCATGGACCATTGCAACCAAACATGGTGTGCTCGGCAGGGTTTACCGAGTATACACAGAGGACAATAGACCACTTTCTCAAACTCATATCTATAGACCACCATCATCAAGAGTCCCCTGAGGTCTCATTAAAAATGCAAGTTCTAGCTGGGCACAACGGGTGATGCCTGTAATCTCAGCACTTTGAGATGCCAAAGTGGGAGGATCACGTGAGGCCAGGAGTTTGAAACCAACTTGGGCACACAAACATAGCAAGACCCTGTCTCTACAAAAAAGAAAAGTAAAAAAATTATGAGTCGGGCAGAGAGGCTCATGCCCGTAATTCCAGCACTTTGGGAGGACAAGGTGGGCGGATCACTTGAGGTCAGGAGTTTGAGGCAAGCCTGGCCAATATGGTAAAACCCCATCTCTCCTAAAAATGCCAAAAAAAAAGAATTAGCTGGGCATGGTGGTGCACACCTGTAATCCTAGCTACTCGGGAGGCTGAAGCAGGAGAATCGCTTGAACCCGGCAGGCAGAGGTTGTAGTGAGCTGAGATCACGCCACTGCACTCCAGCCTGGGCGATGGAGCGAGACCCGTTTTCAAAAAAAAAAAAAAATTAGTCGAGTGTGATGACAAGTGCCTGTAGTCCCACTTACTCAGATGGCTAAGGCAGGACGATCATTTGAGCCCAGGAGTTCAAGGTTGCAGTAAGCTATGGTTGTGCCACTGCACTCCAGCCTGGGTGACAGATTGAAACCTGATGCAGGGTCCTGAACTCCACTCCACATCTATAGAGTCAAAATCTCTGATGATGGAGCCCCAAAAGCTGCATTTTACAAGCTCCCAGGTGATTTTAGTGAATATCAAAGTTTAAACTGGTTGGGCCAAATGTCAGGAATAACTAAGGGGCAGGGCGGGAGAGAAGATCACTGCATTACGTGACTCATGGCTTGTGGGCTTGTTAATATGTCTACTCTGCAGAGGTTTGAGAATTTGAACCCTCATTAACCAAAGTAGAGAAGGAATTCAGCCCAGGGGATGGGTAAGATGCCTTCTCAGACCCTTTCTAACCTCTGGGCTATGGGGTTATAGACCAGGAGAGAACAGAGCGGACTCTTAGCCCTAGAGTTCCTGGGGCCAAGGAGGGTCTGTGGTTTCCATCTGACAAAGGCTGTGGGTCAGAAAATAGTACAAATAAGAGGGGAAAAATTAAGGGAATGTGGCAGTAGATGAAGTGGGAGAAAGGAGGGAAAGAGGTGAGGTTAAGTCCCAATATAAGGGATACCAGGAAGAGCCAGTCAGAAGGTGACCCAGGCTTGGCGCTGGTAGTGGTGCTAGGCCTGGGATGGCCTTGGGATCACAGAGGAGCTAAGAGGCTTTAAAGGGAAGATGAAGCAATGAAGCTTTGGTATCTGCATGTGAGGAGCCTAGGCAGGGGGTTGGCCCTGGTAGCACATCAGAGTTCCAGACGTGTGTGTGTATGTGTGTGGAAAATCTGTGTAGGAAGAAGTGTTTAAATTTTTACTTTTTTTTTTTTTTTTTGAGACGGAGTCTCGCTCTGTCGCCCAGGCTGGGGTGCAGTGGCCGGATCTCGGCTCACTGCAAGCTCCGCCTCCCGGGTTTACGCCATTCTCCTGCCTCAGCCTCCCGCATAGCTGGGACTACAGGCGCCCGCCACCTCGCCCAGCTAGTTTTTTGTATTTTTTTAGTAGAGACAGGGTTTCACCGTGTTCGCCAGGATGGTCTCGATCTCCTGACCTCGTGATCCGCCCGTCTCGGCCTCCCAAAGTGCTTGGATTACAGGCTTGAGCCACCGTGCCCGGCCATGATTCTTTATGTAAGAAGAGGGAACAAAGGATACACATGTACTTGTGTATCTATGAACTATTTCTGAAGATAGACCAGGCCTGTAATCCCAGCACTTTGGGAGGCCAAGGGGGAATGATCACTTTGAGGCCAGGAGTTCGAGACCAGCCTGGGCAACATAATGAGACCACCATCTCTATTTTTATATTTTTAAAAAATCTGGCCAGACACAGTGGCTTATACCTGTAATCCCAGCACCTTGGGAGGCCAAGGCAAGTGGATCACTTGAGCCCACGAGTTTGAGACCAGCCTGAGCAACATGGTAAAACCCCACCTCTACTAAAAATACAAAAATTAGCCAGGCATGGTGGTGCAAGCCTGTAGTCTCAGCTACTCGGGAGGCTGAGGCTGGGGAATTACTTAAGCATGGGAAGCGGAGGTTGCAGTGAGCCAAGGTGGTACCTCTGCACAACAGCCTGGGTGACAGAGTGAGACCCTGTCTCAAAAAAAAAAAAAAAAAAAAAATTGTGTTCCCTTTTATGGCTGCAGGGTATTCCATTATTCCATTATATGGAATGTATTTACTGTATTTTATTTAACCAGTCTGTTATTCATGGATGCTTAGATTAGCTCCAATGAAAATCATGTTCAGAGTAAATTTACAATTTTGAACAATTGTATTTGTGGAGTAAATTCCTAAAGATAGAAATATTGGGTCAAAAGATATATGCATTTATAATTTTGGTAAATTCAGCCAAATGGCTTTTCATGGAGGAGATACCAACTTACATGTTACCTGCACTGCATGAGAGAGGCTGTTTCCCATCCCCTCGCCTCATGCTGTGACTGGCAGATATGTTGACCTCCAGTATAACAGATTAAAAACTGTATCTCAGTATAATTATAATTTTTGTTTTTTCTTACTATGAATGAGGCTAAGTATGTTTGCGTATGTTTGGTTGTCTGAGTCTCTTTTTACGTGAACCTTCTTTATATACTTTGCCCATTTTTAATTGGGGTTATTGATCACTTTAATGATTTGTAAAGAGCCCTTCTCCTGTTAGAAAAATGAGCTCTTTGTCATTAGTTGTAAATATTTTCTTTTCTCTGCTCACTGTAACCTCCACCTCCCAGGCTCAGGCGATCCTCCTATCTCAGCCTCCCAAGTAACTGGGACTACAGGTGCGCACCACCACACCTGGCTAATTTTTATATTTTTTGTAGAGGTGGGGTTTCACCATGTTGCCCAGGCTGGTCTCTAACTCCTAGGCCCAAGCGATCCTCCCACTTTGACTTCCCAAAATGCAGGGATTGTAAGCGTGAGCGACCGTACCTGGCAGTTGTAAATAAATCAATATATATATATATTTTTTTTTTTCTAAGTCAGCAGAGAAGTTGTAAATACTTTTAAAAGACAACAAAACCCCAAGTTTGTGGTTTGTCTTTTAACTTTGCTGTATTAGTCCATTTTCATACTGCTATACAGACCTGTTTGAGACTGGATAATCTGTAAAGGAAAGAGGTTTAATAGACTCACAGTTCAGCATGGCTGGGGAGGCCTCAGGAAACTTACAATCATGGTGGAAGGCAAAGGGGAATCAAGGCACCTTCTGCACAATGTGGCAGGAAGGAGAAGTGCTGAGCGAAGCGGAAAGAGCCCCTTATAAAACCATCACATCTCATGAGAACTAAGTATCATGAGAACAGCATGGGGGGAACCACCCCCATGATTCAGTTACCTCCACCTGATCTCTCCATTGACACTTGGGGATTATAGGGGTTACATTCAATATGAGATTTGAGTGGGGACACAAAGCCTAACCATATCATTTGCTAATGATTCTTTGCCATGCATATATTTTAAAGTTGTATATAGTTGAATTTATGAGTTTTTATGTATATCTTCTGGGTTTTGTGTCATACTTAGGAAGTCTTTAAAAGGAGTGTTTTGAGGCCGGGTGCGGTGGCTCAAGCCTGTAATCCCAGCACTTTGGGAGGCCGAGACGGGTGGATCACAAGGTCAGGAGATCGAGACCATCCTGGCTAACACGGTGAAACCCCGTATCTACTAAAAAACACAAAAAAATAGCCGGGCGAGGTGGCGGACGCCTGTAGTCCCAGCTACTCGGGAGGCTGAGGCAGGAGAATGGCATGAACCCGGGAGGCGGAGCTTGCAGTGAGCTGAGATCTGGCCAGTGCACTCCAGCTTGGGTGACAGAGCGAGACTCCGTCTCAAAAAAAAAAAAAAAAGGGGAGTGTTTTGGACTTGCCGAGTTTGCTGGATAGCCAGATAGAAATGCCCTTTAGTGGCCGGGTGCAGTGGCTCAAGCCTGTAATCCTAGCACTTTGGGAGGCCAAGACGGGCAGATCACGAGGTCAGGAGATCGAGATCATCCTAGCTAACACGGTGAAACCCCGTCTCTACTAAAAAATACAAAAAAAAAACTAGCCGGGCGAGGTGGCGGGTGCCTGTGGTCCCAGCTATTCGGGAGGCTGAGGCAGGAGAATGGCGTGAACCCGGGAGGCGGAGCTTGCAGTGAGCCGAGATCCGGCCACTGCACTCCAGCCTGGGCGACAGAGCGAGACTCCGTCTCAAAAAAAAAAAAAAAGAAATGCCCTTTAGTTGTTAGAAATATGGGGCTGATACTCAGATAAGAAGTCAGGTTTGGCCGGATATTGTGGCTCAGTCCATAATCCCAGCATTTTGGGAGGCTGAGGCGGGTGGATCACCTGAGGTCAGGAGTTTGAGATCAGCCTGGCCAGTGTGGCGAAACCCTGTCTCTGCTAAAAATACAAAGAAAAAAAAATTAGCTGGGCCTGGTGGTGTGTGCCTGTAATCCCAGCTATTTGGGAAGCTGAGACAAAAGAATCACTTGAACCCAGGAGGTGGAGGTTGCAGTGAGCTGAAATTGTGCTGCTGCACTCCAGCCTGGGGGTGACAGAGCGGGACTCCATCTAAAAAAAAAAGTCAGGCTTGAGGAAGGTTTGAAAGTCCTAGTGGACAGTGAGGACAACTGTGAGAGACACAAGGCAGCATGAGGGAAGGGACAGACTGAACCAAGCTGGGGAGACATTCAGAGTGGAAAAGAAGAGCAGTCCCTTCACTGTGGTTGAGACCTTTTCCCCTTCATCTTTCAGGTCTCATGAATGTGGGTGTAGGTTTGAGCACAGAGTTGGAATTCCTACAAGGGATTCTTGCTGCTGCTATCACCACCCCATCCTCACCTGTGGTTTAAGAGGACGGAGATGGCCGGGAGTGGTGGCTCACGCCTGTAATCCAAGCACTTTGGGAGGCCAAGGCAGGCAGATCACCTGAGGTCAGGAGTTCGAGACCAGCCTGGCCAACATGGTGAAACCCCATCTATACTGAAAATACAAAAATTAGCTGGGCGTGGTGGTGTGTGCCTATAATCCCAGCTATTCGGGAGGCTGAGGCAGGAGAATGGCTTGAGCCCAGGAGGCGAAGGTTGCAGGGAGCTGAGATCACACCACTGCACTCCAGCCTGGGTGACTAAGCTAGATTCTGTCTCAAAAAAAAAAAAAAAAAAAAGAGAAGGACAGAGATAAGACAGGCTGCCCACAGGGAGGTCTCCAGATGTCTTCTTCCTTGTTCCTCTCTTGCCATTCTTAGATGATTGGTACCAAGCTCAGGGAAGGCCCGCCTTCCGGTGCCTGCCCAGCCCCTTGGCCATCTCAGTCCTTCCCCTCCTTGACCTAGGCTCCAGGCCCTAAGTAGTGGCTCCTCCCCCAAGAGCCCCAGCAGTAACCATTTTGCTGCACTATGTACCCTCCCCAGAGAATCCAAGGATGGAGAGCCAAGACTGCGATCAGCTGCCCGCACCATGCCCAGGAGGAAGAAAGGCTACTGCGAGTGCTGCCAAGAGACCTTCGAAGAGCTCCATGTGGTGAGCCCCTTCCCCACTAAGCAGCTGCTCCCAGAGTGCCTTGAGGGATCCTGCTCACTGGGGATGAGTCCTTCCTGTGCAATCTCCACGCTGCTGTGGCTGTGTCCTCCAGGGCCATAGCATGGGCTGAGAGGTCAGCTTCCATGTCCCCCTCCCCCCAGGCCTCATGTAATGCCCTGTCCTCCTCTCGCCCCCTGGTAGCATCTTCAGAGTGCCCAGCACCAGGGCTTTGCCCTAGAAGCCCATCCATATGCAGAAGTAGACAGGATCATTGCCCAGCTCAGCCACAGCTTTGTAGACATCCCTTTCCAGGCCGGCCTCCCCAGGTGAGTGCCATGCTGGCAAGCATAACTGCGTCTGCAATCTCCTCTGTTGCCCTCTGGGTGGGAAGAGACCCTCAGGTTGGTGGCTGCTGGGACCAGACTGTGATGTTTTCCTCTTTTCTCACCTTCCTTTCCCCTCATCCTCAGTCCTGTTTGTTTTGGGGGTGGCCAAAAAAAAATTAAAAGACCTCCATTTGTGGCTTCAGTTGATGAAGACTAGACCCAGACCAGACTGTGGCTCCCTTCCTACCCCACGGGCTTTGACGTGGATGATAAGCAATTCTGGCCAGGAAGCAGGGGGGTAGTTCTTGGGCCTCTCCTAGATAGGTGAAGAGTAAAGTCTTTCTCCCTCTGTAGAAGTCACCACCAGAAGGAAGGACTGCATGGGGTTTGGTGGGAATTCCAGGGCCTTCTGAGCTCCGCTTCCCCTTGCTGCCAGCAAGGCAGACCCTCTCCCACCTGGAGCTATGGCTTCACCTCTCACCCCAAATCTCCACCTCAAGCTCAACTCGCACAGCCAGGAACTGCACTGCTTTCTTCAGTTGCCAAAGGGCACAGCCTCCTCTGTGAAGTCATGAAAAATGGAATAGCCTCTAACCTATTCCTCTGGCCAGCCCCAACCACAGGCCACAGAGCCAAGAGAAGGGCACACAGTGCTAACTGCTGCGGCAAGTTCAGACCCAAACAGGAGGACTTTCACACAGGGCCTCAGAGAAGGCAGCTATCTCGGCACATGAACCGCCAGCTGTGGCGGCTCTCCCTGTGCCCTCAGCCCTGGCCCAGGCCTGCTGTGAAGTTGAAACCTGCAGCTCACTGGGTATTTCTGTCCCAACAGGTGGTCAGGTTCCCCAGCTTCTGACTGTGACCCTCTCTGTCCTGAGACTCTGCACCCCCGCCAGCCCTCCCATCCCAGGGCAGCATCTCCCAGGATAAGGAAGGAAGACAGCTGCCAGGTGTCAGGTGTCCCAAAGCAGGATGGGACAGTGAACAGCACGCAGGCACCAGCTGAATGTGCAGGGACTGGTGAGGTACCTGGACCTATAGCAAGCTGCCAGGACCTGAGGGGGTTATTTGATGTGTTTATGGACACCCCAGAGACACCGGTGTCTAGGAACCCTGCTTGCCAATGCCTGCTGCCTAGCTCTGGTTTTATGGAACTCTCCTCTGGCCCAGACCTGGCACTTGTTGGCCACAAGCGCAAGGTTCAGTTCCCCAATGGCAATGCTGAGAAGAGAGTGGGGGCCTCCTGGCCACAGGCTTCATTTTTTGTCCCAATAGCACCCAACCCCTGTGGCACCAGGACAACTGGTGGCAAGCATCTTCCCTGTCTTCCCCTTCCAGGCCATGAGTCCAGGCTCCTCACCTCCCTCTAGCCCTTGTGCCACTCACAGACCTGCCTCTCTCTCCCAGACCCCTTTCCCTGGCAGCCCACAGACAGACCAGCAGAGTTCTGGGCCACACAGCCCCACCGGCCGGGGGAAGGATGGCCCCCAGGGCCTGAGGATTCTGAGTGTGCAACCCCTGGCCCTGTATCCCAGGAGGCTGGCCAGCTCCCCAGCTGCCTCACAGCTCCAGGCCGGCCATCAGCCCCCCTGCACTCAGCTACCAGTGTGCAGCCCTCAGGAGCACCTGCAGAGAGCAGGTCTACCTCCCTCCTGCAGCCCCTGCCAGCCAGTGCAGGAGCCAGCTGTTCCTGATGCCTCTGGGCCCCCCAGCCTCTCCAGGTGCCCTGTTGCCCTGTCTCCCAGCCCTGGTCCCAACCCCGGCCCCAGCCCCATGCCGGCAGAGAGCTGCTCCTGTGAGTCCCCAAGGTGTTTGGCTCTTCACGGAGCCAGGCAGCTCCAGATTGAAGGACCACAGATACAATGTATTCCCCTGCTGCGTGCTGCACACCCGGCCAGGGCCGACCAGGACACAGGAGGGTCAGAGCCCCAGGACTTCCCCAAAAGAGCCAGAAGGGGGCCCGGGCCTGGCCTTTGAAGTCCAGCAAGCAGCTGTCACGCTGGGTGTTTCTGTCCCTTGGAGCTAACAGAGCCAGCCCTCCCACTGGCCAGGTCTTTGGGAGAGAATCTGGACTGGGGGCTGCCCTCTCCTACCCCCACCTCCTGCCATGTTCCTGACCAGGCAGAGTCCACAGTGGGCTTGCCCAGCTGAGACTGGCCACCCACGCCAGGAGACAGAGGCAAAGTTGGCATGGGGAGGGACCACAAAGGAGCTGGGGCAGCAGGAGTCCTGGCCTGGCTTCCTGGCCCTCCGCAGGCCCTTGCCTCTCTACAGAGCCGCGGGTTAGCTGTTGTTGTGCTCCACCCCCAACCCCGACCTCCTTTCCCACGAGCATGTGGCCGCTCCTGCTTTCCAAAATGCCTGTGTTTATCCCCTCCCCCAGCCCCCCACGCTCCCGCACACAGATCCTCAGGAACATATGAAGCAGAGGAGGGGCTCGAGCTGCGCCACTCACAGAGCTCCCTCCCCCGGGCACTTAGTTGGGGCCCAGCACTGACCTTTCCCCTGAGCCCAGGATGTGGCCACAGCCCCCTCTGGGACCCCTCTTGGCCCTTCTCTGCCTCCTCAGCTTGAGCTGCCTGCCCAGAGTTCGGCTGTTCTGGGGCCAGTGTGTCACCTGCCAACTTCCACATCACCCTCCTCCCTCGTTCCCTCCTCTCCTTCCCCAAGGACCTCCCCCCATTTCTGGCGGCCAAGCCATTAATCTGGAGACAGAAATGGGTTTGCTATCGATTCTCTGGCCACTTTTTCTTTCATTATAATTTGTACTGTGGTTCTTCTCACCCTTCTCTGTGTCCGTGGGTTTGTCTCTTTAAATGTTGAAGCTCCCGGAAGCCTGGTGCTATTCTGTATCTCCTTTCAAAGGAAGAAGAGGGGACCCAGCTGTGGGTGAGGACTCAAGTTATTAGTTTGGAAATAGAGCACCTTTGTGTACAGCCCACCTTAGAGGTCATGTTACCCCCTTCCTGTTAAATTTTACAATTAATTTTGGTTCAGGAAATGTAAATAAATTTGTTAATAACAAATAGCAAAGAGATGGGGCTGGAATGCCGTATGTCGGTCCTTGATCTGCCATCCAGTGACCCAAGGCAGGGCTGCAGGCCAGGAGCGATGGACAGAATCACTAGATGGTGGGATGGGACCTCCTGCAAGTCACACACGTGTGAGTGCCACAACCCTCCTGCCGGCCTTGCCCAAGGGCTAAGGGCTCCAGGGAGCAGGGCTGCCTCTGTCCCTGCCCAGCCTCCTTTACCCAGTCTCATCTGGTCACTTACTTGGCTCTGCTGCCTGGGGAGTGGTTGCCAGCAGAGGACATGCCCCTCCATCCCTCCCAAGAAAACTCCTTTGCCCTGATGGAGATTCCTGCTAAGGGCCCACTCCTCTTCCCTGAAGCCAGACCGTGGTTTATGTCTGGGTGCTGCTGGGTTCATCCCTTTCCTTTTGTGACATGGGGTTGCCTCATTCCTCATGACACCACCCTCTGCATGAGGAAGTTTCCTCTCGCCCCTGTCTCAGACTTTGATACCTTTACCTGCTGCTCACACAAAGCCCGTCGTGCTGGGTTCGGGTGCCCTCATTGTCAGCTGCCCAGGACCCATTCCCCAAACCTCACATCCAGGTACTCTTGCCTTCCCCTCCTATCTCAATGATCATGACCTTGGACATCTCTGCCAGGCCAAACTCCAAGGCTGGAATGCTTCTCAGCCATTTCTCCATTGCGGCTTCCTGGCTGTAGATTCAGGTTAGAGGTGAACCCAGAATACCTGAGACCTGACCCAGGACGGATGGGTGCTGCTTGATGTGAATGAGGTCCCGCAGTGGCTCCTTGGCGTGAGCACTGCTCAGACTCCTTTCCACTCCAGCCCCCTTTCCACATCCCCCTCCTGCACCAGATGACTTTTACTCAGACCCAGTGGACACTGCTTCATCTTGCAGTCAGTCCCTTTTCAACATGTTTCTGTTTCTTTCTGAAGAGGTGTCCTCCCTCCACAAGTCACACTGTCTGTCCCTGGCCCTCCAGCCCACCTTGCCAACCACCCTTGTTGGTTTCCTTCTCAGACTTGCCACCTCTCCCTTCTGCCCCAAAATGCCATGCTCCTCTCCTGGAAACCACTTGAGTCGATTCAGTAAATCAACTTCAAATACTTGAAGACTCCCACCTTCTGTTCTCTGGCTCCTTCCTGCAGTCTATACCTACCGCCTCCTCTTCACCTCCTTCCCTTCCACACTTCCTTCCTGGGTAGCTCTGCCTGAAGCATTCCACTAGGATCATCTATTCCAAGGTCATGGACGGCTACTGATGACCAAAGTTGGTTCCTTTTCTCCTTTCTTTCCTCCTTGAAGCCTGGCTCCCTTGGTCCCAGCAGCCCCTCAGTGGCCTGGTTCTCCTGTCCCCCTGCCTTTCCTCACCATTGCCCATTCCCTCATTCGTTCATTCAGCACAGACCTTGCTGTCTGCCCTGAGTCAGCTCCGAGACACCTGAAGAGCCCTCCAGCCCTAACTGCTTTCCTCAGACTAGGTCCTGAGGCCTTTGTTCTTGCCTCTTCTTGCTGAGCCTTTCCCTTCTCCGCAGATGTGACCAATTGGTAGCTCCACCCTAACTTCCTTCTGCTGGGTGGAATGCAGGAGCTGCTGTCCCCAAGTCACACTGTGACCTCAGAAAAATGCCTCTATTACTCGGGCCTCAGTTTCCTCGTCTTTAAGGGGCTTGGATGAGATTATTTCAGGGCCCTTTCCTATAATAAAATACTGTGACCACCAGCAAATCTTTTATGTCCTTCCCTGTCCTGCCACCAGCAGGAATGCTACATACCTGAGAATTCCTCCTCGTCCTGGACCTTGGCTCCCCTTCCCAGGGGAGTTTCAGCTGTGCCCAGCTCAAACTGTTTTCTTGATCTAAAAAATGGAGGTAATCTAGGCTGGACACGGTGGCTCACGCCTGTAATCCCAGCACTTTGGAGGCTGAGGCGGGTGGATCATTTGAGGTCAGGAGTTCGAGACCAGCCTGGCCAACATGGTGAAACCCCGTCTCTACTAAAAATACAAAAATTAGCCGGACGTGGTGGCGCACACCTGTAATCCCAGCTACTCGAGAGGCTGAGGCAGGAGAATGCTGGAACCCAGTGGGAGGAGGAGGTTGCAGTGAGCTAAGATCACACCATTGCACTCCAGCCTGGGCAACAGAACAAGACTCCATCTCAAAAACAAAAAAAAAGCCAAGCTTGGTGACGCCACCTGTAGTCCCTACTATTCGGGAGGCTGAGGCAGGAGATCGCTTGAGCCCAAGAGGTCAAGGTTACAGGAAGCTATGATTGTGCCACTAGTTCTCCAGCCTGAGCAACAGAGCGAGACCCTCAAAAAATTAAAAAGTAAGGTCTATCGCCTGCAATCCCAGCACTTTGGGAGGCTGAAGCAGGCAGACTGCTTGAGGCCAGGAGTTCGAGAACAGCCTGGCCAACATGGTGAAACCCCATCTCTACTAAAAATACAAAAGTTAGTCAGGCATGGTGGTGCACACCTGTAATCCCAGCTACTTGGGAGGCTAAGGCAGGAGAGTGACTTGAACCCAGGAGAAGGAGGTTGCAGTGAGCCGAGATTGTGCCACTGCACTCCAGCCTGAGCAACAGAGTGAGATTCCATCTCAAAAAAAAAGGCTGGGTGCAGTGGGCTCACGCCTGTAATCCCAGCACTTTAGGAGGCCGAGGTGGGCGGATCACCTGAGGTCAGGAGTTCGAGACCAGCCTGACCAACATGGAGAAACCCCATCTCTACTAAAAATACAAAATTAACAGCATGGTGGCACATGCCTGTAATCCCAGCTACTCGGGAGGCTGAGGCAGGAGAATCGCTCAAACCGGGGAGGTGGAGGTTGCAGTGAGCTAAGATCATGCCATTGCACTCCAGCCTGGGCAACAAGAATGAAACTCCATCTCAAAAAAAAAAAAAAAGTCTAGGCCAGGCGCAGTGGCTCACACCTGTAATCCTAGCACTTTGGGAGGCAGGCAGATTGCCTGAATTTAGGAGGTTGAGAACAGCCTGGTCAACATGGTGAGATCCCATCTCTACTAAAAATACAAAAAATTAGCCGGGTATGGTGACACACGCCTGTTGTCCTAGCTACTCAGGAGGCTGAGGCAAGGGAATCACTGGACCCCAGAGGTGGAGGTTGAAGTGAGCTGAGATCTCGCCACTTTACTCCAGCCTGGGCGACAGAGCAACACTCTCCAAAAGAAAAAAATATATAGTAAGTTCTGGCCGGGCATGGTGGCTCATGCCTGTAATCCCAGCACTTTGGGAGGCCAAGGCGGGCGGATCACGAGGTCAGGAGATCGAGACCATCCTGGCTAACATGTGAAACCCTGTTGCTACTAAAAATACAAAACAAAATGAGGCGTGGTGGCGGGCACCTGTAGTCCCAGCTACTCAGGAGGCTGAGGCAGGAGAATGGTGTGAACCTGAGAGGTGGAGCTTGCAGTCAGCCGAAATCGCATCACTGCACTCCAGCCTGGGCAACAGAGGGAAACTCCGTCTCAAAACAAAACAAAACAAAAAATAGTAAGTTCTAGCCAGATCTGCTGGGAGTCAGGGAACCCAGGAATGTAAGTGGCTACCGGGGCCAGGGAGCCATATGACTTAGTCCCCACTGGAACTAGCCCAGGGTGCCACCAGGGAGAGTCACTCTTAGGGCTCATCGGGTCTCCCCAACAGGAAGTCTAGGGTCCCAGGGCCACCGGTGTGGTAGGAACATGCCTCTGGTGAAGAGACCTGGACCACAGATTGGGCTTCCTCTGTGGTCTTGACATGTCGGAGGACCCAGACTCTCCCAGCCCCGGGCCCCCACTGTGAAATGACAAACTTCACCCAGCCTACTGAGGGGCACTCCTGATCAGGACTTGCTGATGTGGCCCTGGGACACGGGCAGGCTGGAGCAGACAGCCACTTTCGTGTCTGGGGTGTGTGGTGAGGGTGCAAGGGACCAGATATACCAGTCCTCTCTGGTCCCAAATGGAGGGCAGAGGTGGAAGTAGGACTAGGGGTGGCTAAGAGGAGTGAGGCCCTAGAGTAGGGGACATACCTCTCACTGACCAGCTGTGTGACTTTGGGAAGCTCACATAACCTCTCAGAGCCTCAGTTTCCCCCTCTGTAAAATGGGGAGCACAATCTCTCCCTCGGGACTCATCATGAGTTTCCAGGAATACCACATAGTAGGCCCTCATTCCCAGGAACCTCCTCGCGCCTACATCTTGGAGGAGGTTCTCGAGATGTCTCCAAAGCGAAGGAAGAATTGGCTCAGCCTTGCTGAGCATCTGAGTCTGGCATGGCAGGTGGTTGGGGGTGGGGGGGAGTCACTTCGTTCCCTGCATTGATGTCAGCGCCTCCTGGGAAATCGCCTTCTCACCTCTCCTGGGCCTAAAATAGAGCGGGGGATGGGGGCATCACAAGCTAGAGGCAGTTCCCTCATCCCTAGCAGAGGCCCTGGGTCCTTGGGGAAGCAGAGGACCCAGGAAGGGGTTCCCTGCCTCCAATCTTGTTCTTCAGTGACTTGTGGTCCCCTAGCATGGGTACAAAAAAGGTTAGAGTGGGGACTCATCAGCGTTCCCACCTGCCATGCCCCACCACACCCCACATCATCTCAGGTACCTGGCCTTCAGCACCCCCAGCAGAAGTCTGAGGTCCCAGCTCTGCCATTGGGACCCATCATTCCCCAGGAGCTGGGTGGAGGGCACAGCCGGGGATGTAGCTTGGGAGGGCCAGTATTTTTGCAGACAGGGCAGCCTAGTCTGACTAGAGAGGGAATGCTGGGGGACTCCAGAGGTGTCTTCTGCTCCTAAGGATTGGGATTAGTAAGGGAGGGGGAGCCATGGGGCATGCTAGCAGCATGTAAGTGATCTGGCTAGTTTATATTTTATCTAGGGGGAAGGACAGGGCGCCTGTGAGAGACTCAGGAACCCAGACGGAGATGCCAACCCTTCCTGATGGTTGGAGTGACAGCGATCCCTGAAGCCCTCCTAGAGGCCGGGACATCTTTGGCGGGGAGAAGGAGCCGATGGGAAGGGGTCTGGACCGCGGGCTTGGGAGGACTCCTCAGTGACACGACCCGTAGCGAAGGTGCAAGAAATCCCAGAGGCGCGGAGCCTGGCGTTCGCCAAGAGCCTCTGCCTACCCCAACCCCAGCTTCCACAGCCTAGGGTCAAGCGGGGCACTCCGGGCTGGGGCTGGGGCTGGGGCAGCCTCTCCGGGGTACCACGACCGAAGGCGAAAGCGGGCGCCACAGCCACGCCCCTGCCCCCGGCCCCAGACGGGCAGTCGCCCGGTCGACCGCGGGGGTCCCCAGTCCCCTGCCTCTCTATCCTACAAATCTACGAGTCCTCGGAGATGCTCTTGCAGAGGTGGCCGAGGAGGGGCCGCGGGATGAGGTCGCGGAGCGCCGCCGCCCCACACCTGACGAGAGGCCCCTGAGGTGCGGGGAGGGGCCCCGGGGCGGCGCCTCTTTTGTCCTCCCGCGGCGGCGGCCCGGGCCCTGCGGGGTTGGGGGGGCGGGGGGCGGCGGGAGAGCGGAGGGCGGGCCCTGGGCTCACGTGCTCGCCGCTCCGCTCTTAACCCGGCCCCGCCGCCCCGCCGGGATGGCCGCGGCCGGAGCGCACTGAGCCCCGGCGCTGTCCCCGCCGCCCCCACCGCTCCGCGACCCCCGCCCGGCCCCGCGCCCCCGCCCCGGCTCCGCAGCCGGCGCCTCCCCACCCCCGTCCCTGCTCCCGCCCTCCCCGCGCCGCTCGCAGCCGCATCCCCCGGACCGGGAGGAATGAGCGAGCCATGAGGCTGCTGCGGCGCTGGGCGTTCGCGGCTCTGCTGCTGCCGCTGCTCCCTCCGCCTGGTGAGTGACCCCCACCTGGCCCCGGCGCCCCCTCCCTGCCCCCGCCCCGAGATGTGCGGCGCTTGCTGCTGCAGCCACCTTTTCCTGCAGTGCTCAGGGTGACAGCGGGTCCGGAGCGCGGGAGGGTGGGGGAGCGGGAGAGGAGGAAAGGTGCGTCCACCCACCTGTCCCCAGCTGGCCAGGCCCACCGCGTCCCTGCCCCTGCCGCCGACCGGACAGCTCTGCAGGTCTCTGCGGGTTTGGGCGGATGGGGGGGCAGTCGTGACGGTTGAGCGGGCGTAAAGCTCCTGGCCCCCTCCCCGCGGGCTCTTGCCTCTGCAGGGCAGCCAGATCCTCCCCACCCGGATGGCCCTAGGGCTCCAGGGGCCACACCAGAGTGGGGGATGCGCCATGTCCACCCCTTTCCCAAGTCTCCTGCCCCAGGATGAGCAGCTGCCTGCAGCCATGGCCTTGTTTCCCCAGGTCTTGGGACCCAAGGTTCTGCTGGAGCTCTGCGATGGGGGCGCTTACCCCAGCTGGGGGGCCCAGGAGCCCCTGAGGTCACCGAACCCAGCCGTCTGGTCAGGGAGAGCTCCGGGGGAGAGGTCCGAAAGCAGCAACTGGACACCAGGGTCCGCCAGGAGCCACCAGGGGGCCCGGTGAGTGGGGCTGGGTGGTGAGGCCAGGGGCTAAAGCAGGCCTTCGAGCCCCTGGGAGCGCACGGGGTAGCCAGTGCTGGAGCCCTCCTCAGCAGCTGCCCCGCAGAGTCCCCTTCCGTACAGTGGGCTATCAGGTGGGTGCTGGAGCCCACTGGTGGGGAGCCCAAGACTGCCCAACCCCAGGGCCCCCTCCCATTATTGCAGGGCCCCCTGTCCTCAGTGTTCAGGGACGCCTAATGCGTAGGTCTCAGGCCCGCTTTGGGTCAGCCTTCCAACGGCCCCCTGCTTCGCTCTCGCCAAAGCTAGTGGTTCTGCTCAAAACAGGGCTTGGATGGGGCAAGTGGGGGGCAGGGAGAGGCAGCCCAGATTCCAGTCAGGGATTAGGGTTCCCAGGTTCTCATCACAGCCACCTCAGTGGGCTTTCGTGGAACAGCTTAGTGCTTGCTGCTGCCTCAGTTTCCACACAGTGCCCAGATAGGCTTGTTGTTCTCCTTCCTGTCCTGACTGAAGGTGGGGCCTTGGAAAATAACTTGAGGCCCCAGGCCAGCTCTACCTGCCTGCCCACTGTCCCTTCCAGCTGCCAGGCCCCACCTGCCTCCCAGAGGAAGGTTAGGCATGAAGGAGATTAATTGCAATTAATAATTAATTAATATCATGTGAATAATAATCACCCAGATGGAATATTCATTCAGCACGCCCCAGTGCTCCAAGAGCTGGAGCTGAAAGTGAGCCAGGCCAACAGGGCAGCAGAGGGCGGGTTGGCTGGCAAAGGCCCGGCACAAATAGGAGGTGTAGGGGAGAGACGCAGAGGAGGGGTACAACTGAGGCCTGGAAAGTTTTGGCAGCTGGGAGTGGTGGGAGGTAAATTGGGCTGGGCAGAGGGAGGAAGGAGGGAAACGGAGGCTAACATTACGGACATCTGTCAGACTGGCATCTGGCCCTGCCTAATGTACTTGGTTAAAAGCCCTTAAGGGAGGGGAGCAGAGGGGGATGCGGGGTGGTACAGGGGTGGAGAATACTGATGAAATGGATGGAGCAGGAAGGGAGCATGCATAATAGATGGACCATCACTCAGGGCCGTGCAGAGGGGCAGGGGGAGGGGGCTAATGGTCCGAGGCCCGTGGGCACTGGGGGTGGGGTGGTGGGTGGAAGCTGCCTTCAGTGACTGCCCAGGCTCCCTGGGAGGTGCGTGGTCCCAGGGCCAGGGATGGGGTGTCCTGGCCACTGAGTCTGGCTGTCTTGCCTGGTGTCACTCGCTACCTGTGAACTGTGAACCCCATGGTTACACTATGGAGGAACTGATGGTCCACCCGACTGCTGGGGCTCTGGCTTGTGCTTTAAGGGATATGCAGATTGAGTCATGGAGGGATGCCACCATGGGGTCAGGGGACAGAGATGAAGGAAAGCCTGGAGTCAGGTAGGGATGAAAAGTCAAGTATTCCGACTGGACAGGTCACTCCTTCAGCCGGACCCTTTCTGAGCAGAGACAGAGGCGGCAAAGGATAGGAGGTTCTGGCCTGTGGTGGTGTCTGCAGCTGCGTGGGAAGGTCAGGATGGGTGCAGTTGAAATGGTTAGGTTGGGGGTCTCTGTGTTCTTCTGCAGGTGAGTGGGTGCATGTGAGTTGTGTATGTGATCCACCGATTCCAGATACTTCTGAGGGGTGTCTGAGAGCCTGGGGGGGAGGAAATGGAGTTCCGTGGATCTGCCAGGCAGTGATTATCTCCAATTTTGGGGTCTTCTGGGACTGAGACTTCCTAGGACCCTCGTGGCAACCTCCTCAAGGGACTTGTTTGGGGCCCTGTCTTATCTGTGCCTCAATTTCCCCTGAGGTCCCAAAGCTGTGGAGTTCTATGGGCCACTCTGCCAAGCTTTGTATGCACTTTACATCACTTATTTCTCCCAACTCTGTAAGGCTTGTAACTTTGCGTGTGTGTGTGTGTGTGTGTGTGTGTGTGTGTGTGTGTGTGTGTGATGGAGTTTCGCTCTTGTTGTCCAGGCTGGAGTGCAATGGTGTGATCTCTGCTCACCCCAACCTCCACCTCCTGGGTTCAAGCGATTCTCCTGCCTCAGCCTCCTGAGTAGCTGGGATTACAGGCGTGCACCACCACGCCTGGCTAATTTTTTGTATTTTTAGTAGAGATGGGGTTTCTCCATGTTGGTCAGGCTGGTCTCAAACTCCCGACCTCAGGTGATCCGCCCACCTCAGCCTCCCAAAGTGGTGGGATTACAGGCGTGAGCCACCGTGCCCGGCAGCTTATAACTCTGGTCAGCCCTATTTTGCAGATAAGCAAACTAAGGCTTAGAGGGATGAAGTAAATTGCCCAAAGTCAATCAGATCTTAAGCAGTGGAGTTGGGAGTTTTCTCCACACCAGGGCACTTCCCAGTTCTGCCTCCAGGGCTCTCTGGATTTGGGTCCAGGAGGCAGTCTCCCAACTCCACCCAGAGCAAGGAGACAAAAAGACACATCCAGAATATTTTCCCTAATGGGAAGGAGATATGGCAAACCCTCAATCTCCTGCCTGGCATTTCTCCCGGGGTTAGAGCGCTTTTGGCCTCAGAGCCACGGGGTCTGATGGTGGATCCAGTGTGAACTTGAGCCTGTGCGTGTCCTAGCCAGAAGTACCCTAGCCGAGCGCTGCTTGGGTTTTGCCTTAACTTACTGCCCTGGTTTAGAACTTCAGGCCCAACTGGTGTTGAGCTGGCAGCAAGATCTCTGGTCATGTATCAAGTCCAGGGGCACATGCTGGCTGGCAGGGCCTGGAGCGCTGAGCCGCTGTGGCTTTGGGCTGGTCGCTTGACTTTTCAGAGCCCTCGTTTCCTGTTCCCTAAAATCAGGATAGTAACATATCTCAGTCCCACCTACTATCAGGAGGTGGTGATGGGAAAGGGCTTTACGTGCTGAGGATTCCTGGCTTGATGGGGGCGAGGGTGGGGGTGCAGCTGGGACCGAGGAAGAGATACAGTGGTTGGGAAGGAATTAGAAGCTGGAGAAATTAGGCTGGGTGCATTGGCTCACAGTGGCCAATGTTAGGGGATTGCTTGAGACCAGCAGTTTGAGACTAGCCTCGGCAACATCGTGAGACCCCCGTCTCTACCAAAAAAAAAAAAAAATTACACAAGCATGGTGGTGCGCACCTGTAGTCCCAGCTACTCCGGAGGCTGAGGCTGCAGGATCGCTTGAGTCCAAGAGTTCAAGGCTGCAGTGAGCTATGGTTGCACCACTGCACTCCAACCTGGGCTACAGAGTGAGATCCTGTCTCACACAACACAACGACGACAACAAAAAGAACAAGCTATAAAAATTATAATATTTACTAGGCCTTTTTGCAGCAGGCACTCCTTTACGTGTAATTATTTAATCTTCAACACAGCTCCCAGAGGTGGGGCTGCTATTCCCATCTCGCAGATGGAGAAACAGGCACAGAGAGGCAACGTAACTGCCCCAAGTGACACAGCACTTGAGCACGGAGTCAAGACTGATCCCCAAAGCAGGGATCTCACTCAGCGCACTGCCACTTCTTGCTCTGGGCTGAAGGGAAGAGAGACACAGACGCACCCTTGCCCTCTCTCTGCCACTGCACTCAACCCCCTCACTTCTGTCCAGCCTGGAAGCAGGCTAGGCCTGAGGCCCAGAGAAGTGGGGGAGCTTCTGGGAGTGCAGAAACCTGTGGTCCCAGGGAGCCTGCAGCTGAGGCGTGGTACGGGTCAGACAAAACTACCATGTACAGTTGGGCTGGTTGTTCACTGGACTAGGGTGACTGGGCAAGGGGTAAGTGAGCTGAATGCAATCCGTGGGCTTATGGGGCCACATGCATTCTTACTTGCAGGGGGACCCCATTTTCTTTTTTTTTTTTTTTTTTCAGACAGTCTCGCTCTGTCACCCAGGCTGGAGTGCAGCAGCATGATCTGGGCTCACTGCAACCTCTGCCTCCCAGCGAGGGAGCAATTCTTGTGCCTCAGCCTCCTAAGTAGCTGGGATTACAGGCGTGCACCACTGCTTCCAGCTAATTTTTGTATTTTTAATAGAGACGGGGTTTCACCATGTTGGCCAAACTGGTCTCGAACTCCTGACCTCAAGTGATCCACCAGCCTTGGCCTCCCAAAGTGCTGGAATTACAGGCGTGAGCCACCTCACCTGGTCTTGGGACACCTTTTTCTGATTCACACCAGGCTGCTGTGTGGGTTATGCCTGCCCCCGGGGAGACCCAGACTCCTTGGGAACAAGGAGAGAGCAGGACATGGGGAGGTGATTAGGGTCAGGGGTGAGGAGGTCACAGACCTGGTACATGGAAGCTCATCTGAGCCAGCAAGGGGAGGAGCGCCTCAGTCTCTGGGCTAAGCTCTTGCGAGAGCTGCCCTGGCCAGCATTTACTGAAGACGCCACCCTAGAAGCCCTCCACGGTGGGCGTGTGCTGCAACAGTGTTTGTGTTTTCTTCCTGCAGAAAGATGAAGGGCAGTTGAATCAGGTTCGCCCCCAGCTCTTGAAGATGGGCCGGCAGGGTGCCACAGGGGGACCAGGGTCTGTGCCTGGGGCCCTGATACCCCACTAGAGCCAAGGCCATGTTATAGTGTGTGTGGCCAAAGTAGCTACCTCCTAGGTTGAGGCAGGTAGCTAGAAGCCAGGGCTAGGATATGTGCTGGGCCCAGCTTGTTCCCAGGAGCGAGGTGGGGGCATAAACTGAGCCCTGCGATGCCAGAGAGTTGAGCAGGCTTGGTTTTGGTGTTAGAGGCTGCATGCTGTGGCTTTGAGGTGGCACAGCCTTAGTGCAGGGCCTGCTCCTCTGCTTCTGACTGTGTGACCTAAGCCAGCCACTCAGCCCCCTAAACCACAACTTCCTCATTCATAAAATGGGGATACGCTCATAGTTTCCATCTCTCAGGCTGCTGTGAGGACTTGAGATGACGAATGTCAGGTGTCCAGCCCGAGATCTGGCAAAATAGCCGATGGTCAACATCTCTGAGTGTCCAGGCAGGGTGCTGGGCCCTGGTGCTGGCATGAGGGCTGGGTGTGAGAAACAGGAGCCAGGATATTTAGGGGTTACCTGTCAGGCTCAGGCGGGGTCCAGGGGAGAAACCACATGAGCAGGACTCTGGCCTGTGGGCTTGGCCTCACCCAAGCACCCTCCCGGCTGCCTAGAGGAACTCAGCTGTCCAGAGTCTGTCCCCAGAGGGACTGATGACCCTGTAAGGAGGTGGCTCTGTTCTCAAAAATGTAGGTCAAATCCCATCATTGGAAATTCGTCTGGATGTTCTCATTGTCTGGGAATCCCGCTGTCCTCTTGATAAATGGAGCACCCAACGCATTGCCAGGGGCGGGTAGGGGGAGCTGGCAGGTGGGTGGGTGGGTGGGGGGTTTCTCCCAACTGGGACATACTCCCAGGCGGAGCTCCTGCCTCTCTGGCTCCTCCCAGTTTGCAGCCACCCGGCCCACAAGGTGGTGGTATCTCCTTGTGGGAGGAGATCCCAGAAAGACATCCTCAGGTGAGACACCTGACAAGTAAATCACACCATCCACCCAGATCTGGAGCATAAGGCCACTGTTCTGGCATGTCCCTGTCACAGTAGGTGATCCAAAGAGGTTATTTATTTATTTATTTATTTTTTATTTATTTTTTTTTTTTGAGACGGAGTCTTGCTCTGCCACCCAGGCTGGAGTGCAGTGGCCGGATCTCAGCTCACTGCAAGCTCCGCCTCCCGGGTTCACGCCATTCTCCTGTCTCAGCCTCCCGAGTAGCTGGGACTACAGGCGCCCGCCTCGTCGCCCGGCTAGTTTTTTGTATTTTTTAGTAGAGACGGGGTTTCACCGTATTAGCCAGGATGGTCTCGATCTCCTGACCTCGTGATCCGCCCGTCTCGGCCTCCCAAAGTGCTGGGATTACAGGCTTGAGCCACCGCGCCCGGCCCCAAAGAGGTTATTTATCCAGTTCCTCAAAGCCCTGTTCAGCTGGAACATTTACACTTCCTTCTTCTTCTTATTATTGACCCTTATGATAACACATTCAAAAGGGCTTTTATTTAATCCTCACAACAATCCTGGTTTTTCTTTTCTTTTTTTGTAGAGACAGAGTTTTTTGCGTGTCGCCCAGGCTGGAGTGCAGTGGCACGATCTTGGCCCACTGCAACCTCCGCCTCCCAGGTTCAAGCAATTCCCCTGCCTCAGCCTCCCGAGTAACTGGGATTACAGGCACACACTGCGACGCCCAGCTAATTTCTTTTGTATTTGAGTAGAGACAGGGTTTCACCACGTTACCCAGGCTGGTCTTGAAACTCCTGAGCTCAGGCAATCCGCCCACCTTGGCCTCCCAAAGTGATAGGATTACAGGCACAAGCCACCGTTCCTAGCCCAACAATTCTGTTTTACCGAGGGGAAAACTGAGGCCGGGGGCATGAAGCAGCTTATCTCAGGCCTTGTGATGCCTTTCCATTCAATGTGAGTGTTGAGCCCGTGGGCAGGGAAAAAAGCAGGCATAGCCCTTGCTCCAGGGGACTAAAGGTCACCCACCTGAAAATCCAAATCAGTGATCAAATAAGTGTATGTCTACTGTGTGCTTAAAGGCCCAGAGGCAGAGGGCGCCAAAGCTCTGTGTGGGTTGGCAGGTGCAGGCCGTGCAGGTGAGGGTGGAGAGGAGAGGGAGGTCGGGGCAGGAGTTCGGAGTCAGCACATGAGGGGCTGTACCTGGAGGTGGTGAGGAGCAATGGTCTCCCTTCTCGAATTTCCTGGAGCATTTGGGAATCCTAAAGCTCCTCAGTCCCCTTCCTAAGACTATGTGTCTGTAGGTCTGGGGCAGAGCCCAGGCACCTGTATTTGTGCTTCTGGGTATTTGGCAGAATCTTTGCCTTTTTCTCTCTGCACCCCGCATCTGGTACAGAGAGGACGAGGCACCGGTCCTCTGAAGCAGATGTGTAGGAGACTGGGTGGGCCAGCCAGAGAGGAGCCTCGGGTAGAAGGGGTGGTCACCCCTGCCAGGCGGTCACAGCTGCTGTGGCGACCGAACTCCAGCCCCAGGGTGAGATCCAGCCGCACACCTCCCCAGCCACCCAGCCATGACCCTGGGTCAGTCACCTCCAGGTGTCTCCCTGAGCCTCATCCTGGCATTTGTAAAATGAGGACCAGACAGCCTGGGCAGGTTGAGATCAAATGAGCTGGAGCATGTGACAGCCTGGGCAGCCGGGGGAGCAAAAGACAAGTGCAGGGCACAGGGTCAGCTGAGGGCTGGTGTGACCTCAAGACCAAAAGGCCCCTCCCCCCAGGGATGGAGGGACAATGGGATGAGGTCAGAGGCCCGGCAGGGGTACAAAGTAGAGCCAGGCAGGGAACTCTGTTTGGCTTTGATGGAGCATTGGCTCAGGCCAGACACAGAGGCTCAAATCTGTAATCCCAGCATTTTGGGAGGCTGAGGCGGGAGGATGGCTTGAGCCCAGAAGTTCAAGATCAGCCTGGGCAACATAGTGAGATCCCATCTCTAAAAACATTAATTAATTTTTAAAAAAGAACATTCGCCGGGCAGGGTGGCTCACACCTGCAATCCCAACACTTTGGGATGCCAACAGTGGATCACAAGGTCAGGAGTTAAAGACCAGCCTGGCCAAGACGGTAAAACCCTGTCTTTACTAAAAATACAAAAAAATTAGCCGGGTGTGGTGGTGGGCGCCTATAATCCCAGCTACTCGGGAGGCTAAGGCAGAGAATTGCTTGAACCCAGGAGGCAGAGGTTGCATTGAGCTGAGATCGCACCACTACACTACAGCCTGGGTGACAGAGTGAGACTCCATCTCAAAAAAAAAAAAAAAAAAAAAAAAAAAGAACATTATTGGGCTAAAGCTGGGCTTGGGGTGGTCTTGGGACTCTGTACCAGCAGGAGTCCCCACCCCCCCCCACCCCCCAGGTGCCAGGGCCACAGAGATTCTGCGGACTGAGATAGGTTTGTCTGACCCATCTCTTCCCTCAGACTAGGGACAGAGTTGTGTCCCCACATGGGGCCAGGCCAGACAAACATGCCTTGGTATGTGGTCTCTCTCTCTCTCCCACTGCCTTTTGGGGGCTCTCCCAGCCCCTTCTTGGGCCACCTCCAGCCATGCCCAGCCCCCAGCCCCAGCTGCCCCGGCACTGCCCCAGGGGCTTATCTGGTCTAAGCCCTGTGTCCCGCTGGGGCAGGGGACAGCCCACCCCTGAAGTTCAGCTGCACCAGGTGGGGAAGGGGTGAGAGCTCAGCAGGCGGCAGGAGGTGGTAGACAAGGAGGGTCCTAAAGTATCTGGCCTTGCTCCCCTATCAGCTGGGGCCTTCCCCAGAGTTGGGGCTGGCTTGGCCTCTATAGAGAGGAAGCAGGGATGGGATGACTCACAGACCTTCTGAGTGAGGGAGATTCTGTTGGTGCCAGGGCAGACTCTGCTGGAATCTCCAGGCCCAGGACGGCCCCACTACACAGCCAACCTCCTGGCCTCGCATCTGGGCTCATCTGACCATTTTCAGTGGGAAAATCTGAGGCTCAGAGAGGTTGCTGGGTCATCCCTGAGGCTGCACGGTGAGAGAGCGGCATCGGGGCAAGGGGTCTGGCAGACTGCTCCTCTAGGCAGCTGTGGAGGGGGCTGGCATAGGGGCTTGTTGGTGGAGGGCAGATAGAACAAGCAGGAACAGTCCCGGGAGCAGGGGAAGGCCAGGATGGTTCAGGCCATGGGCTGGGAAGAGGATGTGGCAACTCCTCGTCCTTGACTTTCTATTTCGGGCTGATCGATGCTTTAGGGGCTCAGGATGGAACTGGGAGCCTTGGTCAGCCTGGAATAGGATGAGTCGGTGTCCTTGGGGCACAGAGGTCTGCTCACCCAGGCCCTGGCCGTTGGTCCCCCATTGCTCCTCTCTCAGGACCTCTCATGGACACTGGGCCCACTTCCATTTTACCCCACCTTTAAGGTGAGACAGCCCTAGAAGCAGACTCCCTTGCTCCACCACTTTTTAGCTATGTGACCTTGGGCAAGTTGGTCAGCCCCACTGTGCCTGTCCCCTATCTTTCAGATGGGAATGGCAGTAATCTATCCCATAGGGTTGCTGTGAATATCAAACGAGGCGATACTTGTAGTGTTTAGACCAGGGCCTGGCACACAAGAAGTGCTCGGTAAAGACTAGCAGTGATGAGGTGGTTGAGGAGGAAGAACGACAAGGCACAGGCTATGGATTTCATGACCGTGACCTTGGGGCTGTCTTCCTTTCTGCAACCTGCTGTCCCCACCACAAAAGCCAGGCGGCGAACAAAAGCCTCCCATCTGCAGGGCAGAGTGGGTGACCCTCATGTGGGGGTCTGGAGTCAGTCTTCTGGAATGAACAAGGGGTAGGGAGAAGGCCCCAGTCCTGAGTCCTCTCAGCCCCTCCTGGGCCCTGGGGTTGCTGTGATCCGGGCGTCCTCGAGCGCCCAGGCCTGGGGGGCCGCCATCTTGCTCAGGCCTGGTGCGTTGCCGTGGCAACCTGGAGCCTCCAGCCTCACTGCACTTTGAAAAATTTATCAGGAAAACTTCCGTGTTTAAAAATTAACCATGGGATTGAAATATTAAAGATGAGCTGCTTTGGGCGAGGCAGAGGGCAATGGATTTGGGGGTAGAGGAGCCAAGTCCTTCCAACAGGATGGCACCCGCCTGCCGCCCAGTTTCCAGGGGTGCAACCATCCATTCCCACCCACTCGCCCCTGTCCGAGGCCTCCTATGTAGATAGAGTCTGGCGCCAGGGTAGGGGAAACAGGCAGCAAGGGTCCTGCCTCCCACTTCCTGTTTGTCCTTTCCCCATGATACTCCTGGGGCCCTCCTGTTACTCTGCCTGATGGTGGGGTGCCCCTCACCAGCCAGGAGGGCATAATGAGGCAGAGGGCTGGCCGGCCTGGCCCTCTCCATCCCGACTGCACCTGCAGCCCAGCCCCCTGATGCATAGGTGCCCAGGCCCAGAGGGCAGAAAGGCGGCTGTGCTCAGGGCTGAGCACTCCTGCCTCTGCCCACTAGTGAAGGAGCAGGGTCGTGGAGGAAGAAGAGCTTGGGCAAAGCATCTCGTCCCCAAATCAATGGTCCCCTCAGCTGCTAGGGCTGGCCACCCCCTCCCAGGGCTACTGTCTGTCTCGGGGTCCCCCGACTCCCACCTTCAGGCCTCCCTGAGTTGACTCCCCCTCTGCCCTCCCCCCACGCCAGCCTGTCCATCTGGCCCAGGTGAGTTTCGTCATCCCAGCCTTCAACTCAAACTTCACCCTGGACCTGGAGCTGAACCAGTGAGTGTGGCCTTGAGCCCAGGAGGAAGGGTGGTGGTGGGGTGGGGGAGGCATGGCGAGGGCCTGGCTGCTGGGGGGCTGGGGGTTGAGCCAGGGCAGGGGGTACCTGGATCCTGAGCTGGGGCAGGCCCCAAGCCAGACCTCACCTCGCCCGTGACCCCCCTTCCCGCTGCCCCCTCTATCTCAGCCACCTCCTCTCCTCGCAATACGTGGAGCGCCACTTCAGCCGGGAGGGAACAACCCAGCACAGCACCGTGAGTGCCTCTGCAGGGACCGGGGCCAGGGGTGGAAGGGAGGTGCTGTTTCTGTGGCTCTGTGGTCACAGGTATAGGGACAGGTGGCTGCTGGAGATGGGGTCCTGGGCCTGGCCCCTCGGCACCTTCCCTCTCTCCCGACCTGAGAGGCTCTGAACGTGGACAGTGGGCAGCTTGAGTGCATGGGGCCCCGAGCTCCCCTCACTTGGCCCCAGAGCTCCGACTCCCAGCCAGCCCACCTGCCTTGCATGGGGCCTACAGGGACCCTCATTGTTCCGAGCCGGCTGCCAGGAATCCCCCTCTCCAGACTCTCCTGAGAGGGGCAGCTGAGGAAAGGCCCTTTTTACTCAGTACCTGGAAAATCCCAGCTGCCTGGGACACCAGGGTCCCAGCCCTGCAGGCTCTAGAGCCTGAAAATGAATGAGTGTCTATAAATAGCCTGTCTCACCCCCCCAACCCCCCACCGCCTGTTCAGTAACTGGAGCACAAGTAATTCTGCAGGAGGCAGAGCTGGAGGGGAAGGGTGCCGCAGGTCCCCCCAGTCCCAACCCACAAGTCTGGCCTGGAGCACACATGCTGCCTATCACTCCTCAGTCAACCACAGGCCCAGGGTTGTCCTGGGAGGCAGTGCATGAAGTTGTGTGTGATGTTAGGGGCGAGTACATGATTAAATGAGATAATATATGGTTAGTACACAGAGCAGTGCTGGGCACATGGTAGGTGCTAAATAAACACTGCCTGTTATTCTCAAAGGAGTCTGATCCCTTCCTCAGCCCAAGCAAAAGGCTAGAAACCCTTGCTGTAGGCCGGGCTCCTATAATCCCATCACTGGGAGGCTGAGGTGGGCAGATCACCTGAGGTCAGGAGTTCGAGACCAGCCTGGCCAACATGGTGAAACACCGTATCTACTAAAAATATAAAATTAACCAGGTGTGGTGGTGCGTGCCTGTAATACCAGCCACTCAGGAGGCTGAAGCAGGAGAATTGTTTGAACCTGGGAGGCAGAGGTTGCAGTGAGCTGAGATCACGCCATTGCTCTCCAGCCTGGGGAACAAAAGCGAAACTCCATCTCAAAAAACAAATAAATAAATAAATAGAAAAATCAGGCTGGGCACGATGGCTCACGCCTGTAATCCCAGCACATTGGGAGGCCGAGGCAGGTGGATCACGAGGTCAGGAGTTTGAGACCAGGCTGGCTAAGATGGTGAAACCCCATCTCTACTAAAAATACAAAAGTTAGCTGGGCATGGTGGCACGCACCTGTAATCCCAGCTACTTGGGAGGCTGAGGCAAAAGAATCGCTTGAACCCAGGAGGTGGAGGTTGCAGGGAGCTGAAATCGTGCCATTGCACTCCAGCCTGGGCAACAAGAGCAAAACTCCGTCTTATAAAAGAAAAAAAAAGAAAGAAAGAAAAATTAGCTATATGTGCCTGTAATTACACATGCCTGTAATCCCAGCTACTTGGGAGGCTGAGGCATGAGAATGGCTTGAATCCGGGAGGCAGAGGGTGCAGTGAACCAAGATTGCACCACTGCACTCCAGCTTGGGCAACAGAGCGAGACCCTGTCTCAAAAAACAACAACAAAAAAACCCTTTGCTACAGTCCAGCTTCCTCATTTTATAGATGAGGTGAAGGAGGCCCAGAGAGGGCTAGGAACTTGCCCAGGGTGGCACAACAGATTAGGAGCACCACTCATCTAGAAACAGGCTCCAGAGCCCCAGGTGTACTCGGGGATTGTGGCCACCTGCACACAGGGCAGCTTCAGTGGCCCCCAAAAAGCCTTGAGGCCTGTCAGCTGCCCCCAGCCTCATGCCAGCGTTCTCTCACTGTTCTGCTCCTCCAGGGGGCTGGAGACCACTGCTACTACCAGGGGAAGCTCCGGGGGAACCTGCACTCCTTTGCCGCCCTCTCCACCTGCCAGGGGCTGCAGTGAGTACCGGGAGGGGCCAGGCAGCTGGGAGAAGCCTCCGGCCCAGGCCTGGGGACGGTGGGGAGCTGCACCTTTCTCTCCACAGTGGGGTCTTCTCTGATGGGAACTTGACTTATATTGTGGAGCCCCAAGACGTGGCTGGACCTTGGGGAGCCCCTCAGGTAAGCCCCACACAGCCCCTTGCCGTCCTCTCTGGTGGCTCTGCCAAGCTTGTCCCAACAGCTGTTGCTGCCACCTCTTCCTCCTCCTGCTCCTCCCTCAGTAACCCCAGCCTCACTGCCCTCTTCAGTGACCCCAGCTCTGGTTCCCTCCCTCCTGTGCCCCAGCTCCCCCTGTGCCCCCAGCTCCAATATCCCTTCTGTCCCCTAAGTGACCTCCCATTGGGCTCCAATGTCCTTTGCCCCTGTCTCTCAGAGTGCCCCCAGGTCTTGACCCCGGAATCTGAGTATCTGGGAGATCAGATCTGACATGGGAGCTCTGGCCAGTTCTGGGTCACCCCAGGGTGGGATGGGGGTGAGGACTGGATCTGGCCCCCCCAAGTGGGCCTGGAGCAGACCCAGTTGGCACCCCAAGAACTAATTTCCCCTCATTGCAGGGACCCCTTCCCCACCTCATTTACCGGACCCCTCTCCTCCCAGATCCCCTCGGATGCAGGGAACTAGGTAAGGGAGGGAAGGGGGGGTGGGGAGGGGCCGGCTGTGCCCCCCTCACCTGCCCCCTCCCCACAGGCTGCCTGTTTGCTGTGCCTGCCCAGTCGGCTCCTCCAAACCGGCCGAGGCTGAGAAGGAAAAGGCAGGTACGGGGGCCCGCACAGACCTCGGGCTGCAGAGACCTCGGGCTGCACAGACCACAGGCTGCAGAGAGACCTCGGGCCATGGCCCGGAGCAGGAGGGCACCCCCATCCATGGCTGGGGCGAAGGAGGGCTCAGATGGATGTGGCTGGGGACCAGGGACTGTGTCTGGGAGAAGCCCCCACCCCTTCCCTAATGCTGGCATCTACAGAGGTCACATCCTGGGCAAACCGAGGCTGCCTGCCCTCATTCCAAAGCTGAGGAAGGACGGCACCCTCTGCCAGTGGGGAGCTGGCACTGTCACTGGCTGGAGTTCAGACCCCCCCATCCCCATGGCTTGGCCATGAGATCAGTCAGACATGGAAGGGACTGATTCCAAGTGCCCACCCACCCCCCAGGTCCGCCGGGGCCACCCTACAGTGCACAGTGAGACCAAGTACGTGGAGCTAATTGTGATCAACGACCACCAGCTGGTGAGTGTCAGGGCAGGGATGGGGGGTGACACTGGGAGGAGGCCCCAGAGGAGCCTCGCCCTCCTCGCACTCTTCTTTCTCCCAGTTTGAGCAGATGCGACAGTCGGTGGTCCTCACCAGCAACTTTGCCAAGTCCGTGGTGAACCTGGCTGACGTGGTAAGCAGCTCTCCCTGCCTCCTTCCCTCCTCCTTATGGCCTCCACCCCATCACACACATCAGGGGGCACTGTCAGCCCCTGGCTCCCACTTCCTAGAGAGACAGGTCCTCCTCCAGCCCTGGCCCCAACACCCACTCCCACCCTCCAGCCCCCTCATCTTCTCCCCAGATATACAAGGAGCAGCTCAACACTCGCATCGTCCTGGTTGCCATGGAAACATGGGCAGATGGGGACAAGATCCAGGTGCAGGATGACCTCCTGGAGACCCTGGCCCGGCTCATGGTCTACCGACGGGAGGGTCTGCCTGAGCCCAGCGATGCCACCCACCTCTTCTCGTGAGTCCCCCACCCCACACCTCCTGCCAGCCTCTGCTAGTTGCTACAGTCCTTAGGGTTACTTAACACCTGCCCTGTGCCAGGTGCTCCTCTCAGAGTCTGGGGACCGGGCTCACCTTGCACCTGCCACCTCCCCCGAGCCACGTGCAACAGGCTGGGCATCATCCCGCGAATCTGAGGTTGATGCCCTTGTCTTAGCCCTGGTGGTCCTCTTCTGTCTCTCACCTTCTCTTAGTTCCGTCTTTCCCCTTTTAAACTGTCCCAGCATCCCTTCCTCAGGGACCCAGTGCCCTGGTAGGGGAAGAAAATCTAATAAAAGGGCCTTGCAACTAGACATGGTCTACTAGGAGCCTCTCCTTTGCCTTATGGGCAAAAGAACCCAAGAAGGGGCCAGGCACAATGGCTCATGCCTGTAATCCCAGCACTTTGGGAGGCCAAGGCGGGTGGATCATTTCAGTTTAGGAGTTTAAGACCAGCCTGGCCAACATGGTGAAACCCCACCTCAAAATACAAAAATTAGCCGGGCGTGGTGGTGTGCACTTGTAGTCCCAGCTACTCGGGAGGCTGAGGCAGGAGAATCGCTTGAACCCAGGAGGTGGAGATTGCAGTGAGCCGAGATGGTGCCACTGCACTCCAATCTGGACCACAAGAGTGAAATTCTGTCTCAAATGAAAAAAAAGAAAGAAAGACAAAAAAAAAAAGAAAAGAAAACAAGAACCCAAGGAGGCGGGGAAGGGTCTTGCCTGGGGTCACCAAGGCTGAGGTAAAGGGCCAGGCTCATCTCCCGAGGAAGGACTCTAGTGTGAGGGGCTCCCCAAGGCCCCACCACCACCCGGGGAGCCACAGGGGAGGGCAGCAGGCCATCCTGACAGCGCACTGCCTTCCAGGGGCAGGACTTTCCAGAGCACCAGCAGCGGGGCAGCCTACGTGGGGGGCATCTGCTCCCTGTCCCGGGGCGGGGGTGTGAACGAGGTGAGCAGTGAGGGGACATGGCTGGGGTGGCGGCTGAGGGAAAGGGGCTTCAGGGACACGACGTGCCTGTTGGAAGATGTAGACATCTGTGCCCCATCTTCCCCACCCCCAGTACGGCAACATGGGGGCGATGGCCGTGACCCTTGCCCAGACGCTGGGGCAGAACCTGGGCATGATGTGGAACAAACACCGGAGCTCAGCAGGTATCCGCCCCCCGGAAGCCCCCGTGTGGCCCACGCCCAGCAGCTCTGGAACGCGGAGGGTGTCAGTGGGAGGGGTGGTCCTTGGCCTCCCTCATATCCGCCTGGCTTACCCCTCAGGGGACTGCAAGTGTCCGGACATCTGGCTGGGCTGCATCATGGAGGACACTGGGTGAGTTCTTGGACAAACCGGGGGAAGGTCTTGGGCGAGGGGAGTCTTAGAGCGAGTATTGTTTGGCAGTCTGGACCAGGGGGCTCAAGAGGCCCACCTCACAGAACCACTCAGGATCCCAAGAAGCCCAGTTTTCCGCAAACACTGCCCCGGGAGACCCAGATTTCCCTGCTGGGACACCAAAACCAGCCAGGCTGCAGTGCGCATTGTGGCCACTGGGCGCCGCCCAAGCCTCGCATGGAGACACCTTCCCTCCAGCGCGGCTGCGAGTCCCCAGGTTCAGCGGAGGGGAGGGGAGCGACAGGGACAGGCGGGAGGATTCTGGTGCAATCCCGGGGAAGATCCTCCACCTCCTCGCGATGGTGACCAAGTCCCCCAGTGTACCCCCTCCCCAGCCTTGAGACGGGTGAGGGTGGGTTGGAAGGGAGCAGCCAGCGGCACCTCCCCTCGCCCTATCCAGGTTCTACCTGCCCCGCAAGTTCTCACGCTGCAGCATCGACGAGTACAACCAGTTTCTGCAGGAGGGTGGTGGGAGCTGCCTCTTCAACAAGCCCCTCAAGGTACCAGCCCCGCGGCGGGGAGCATGGGAGCGGGGCCTGGGCGGGGTCCGGGTCAGACTCCCGACCTGTCCTCCCGGTCCAGCTCCTGGACCCCCCAGAGTGCGGGAACGGCTTTGTGGAGGCAGGGGAGGAGTGCGACTGCGGCTCCGTGCAGGTGAGCGGTGGTGCTGGCGCCAGGTGGGGGACCCGGATGCGGGGGTGGGCACTAGGGAGCGTCCGACTGGGAGGATTAGGTCTCGCCCGCCTCCCTCCCCTTCTCCCGCGTCCCTCAGGAGTGCAGCCGCGCAGGTGGCAACTGCTGCAAGAAATGTACCCTGACTCACGACGCCATGTGTAGCGACGGGCTCTGCTGTCGCCGCTGCAAGGTAAGGAAGACCGGCCGGGAGGCGGGGCCAGGGCGCAGGAGGAGCGATTGGAGGCCTTCAGATAAGGGGCGGGAGCTAGGGAGGGAAGCGGCGCCTTCGTGGGCGGAGGCCTCTGGGGCGGGGCTTGATGCGAAGACAGCGCCAATGGGGAGCAAGGGGCGGGGCTGAAGGATGTTGAAGGCGGGGCTACGAGGAGCGGGAAGGGAAGGCTGCCCAGAAGGAAGGAGGGAAGGGAACGTGGGCGGGCTTGGGGGCGGTGCTGAGTGCGCTGGGAGCGAGGTGGGGAGCGTGCAAGAGTTGGTGGGAGCAGGGAAATAAGAACAGGCCTGAAACGGGGCGCTGGGGAGCTGGAGGGCCTGGGGACGTGGGGGCCCGGGGAGCGGGCGTCCTGGGGAGGGCAGGGCCGAGGCATCCATCCTGCCTGACCCTGGGAGCGCGTCTCTTCCCTAGTACGAGCCACGGGGTGTGTCCTGCCGAGAGGCCGTGAACGAGTGCGACATCGCGGAGACCTGCACCGGTGACTCGAGCCAGGTCCGCCCGGCCCCGCCGTCCTGTGGAGCCCTGGGCGAGGCAACCTCTACCCTTGTCGATTTAGTTTTCCCGGGCGAGTGCTCAGCACTCCCGTCCTCTCCACAGCTGGCTTCAACCCCCAGTCATCAGACTCAGTTTTATTATCTGAGAAAGGGGTTCTTCATGCTCCTGGCTTTGTTCCTTCAATCATTAAACCAGAATGTATCGTCTGGCTGGTATTCCCAGCGCCTGGCCCGGTGCCTGGTGTAGGTTAGGGATCAGAGTAGATGATAATATTAGTTAACATCTATTACAACCTAATTACATACCAGGCATTTATCTCCCAGCTCTACGAGGGAGGGAGGCTGGAGCGGCTCTGGGGCTTGCAAATCCGGGTGGTCTGGGTCCAGAAACAGACAGATGGCTTGTCCTAGGCGTGGAAGAGCCCTGTGGCATGAGCCCCCACATAAGGGGCACTTGGCACCCCAGCATTCCTCCCTGAGGCAGCCCTCAGCTCCAGTCCTGGGGCTGCTCCGCTCAACCCCACCCCTCTCTCCACAGTGCCCCCCTAACCTGCACAAGTTGGACGGTTACTACTGTGACCATGAGCAGGTATGATGGCTGCCTTCCTAACCTGGGCTTCAGGGCAGTCTCTTGTCTCCACTGTGACCACTCAGCATCTCCATCCCTTGTCTCCTAATTCTTGGACCCTCAGGGCCGCTGCTACGGAGGTCGCTGCAAAACCCGGGACCGGCAGTGCCAGGCTCTTTGGGGCCATGGTGAGTCTGGCTAGGGCTAGGAGCGGGAACTCCAGAGGATCCAGAGCTGAGGGGCTGGGGAGAGTGGGTTCCAACTGAACAGGCCCCCAAGCGTGTAGCTCCCCAGGATCTCAGGGACCCAGGCAGGCAGCCTGGGGATCAGGCCAGAGTGTGGGAGATGCAGGCCTGAGGTCTCGGGGTGGGTCCTGGGGTGCGTCCTGGGGTGCGTGAGGTGACACTTGGCATCCTCTCCCCACAGCGGCTGCTGATCGCTTCTGCTATGAGAAGCTGAACGTGGAGGGGACTGAGCGTGGGAGCTGTGGGCGCAAAGGATCGGGCTGGGTCCAGTGCAGTAAGCAGTGAGTACTGAGGCTCCCAGAGGGCCTTTCAGCTCCAGGGGGGGTGTGAGACTTTTCAGAGATGGGGCAACAGGTTCTCCCAGGAGGAGCCTGTGAGTCCCAATGGGCGGAAACGTGGCAAATCAGGTGGCAGGGTGCAGGGTGAGGGCAGATTAGAGTTCAGTAGTTGAGTCTGAGGTCAAACTTGGGGCTCACTGTCTCTATGTGCCCCAACAGGGATGTGCTGTGTGGCTTCCTCCTCTGTGTCAACGTCTCTGGAGCTCCTCGGCTAGGGGACCTGGTAGGAGACATCAGTAGTGTCACCTTCTACCACCAGGGCAAGGAGCTGGACTGCAGGTGCTGCCAGGACCAAGACTAGGGAGGGAAGGTTGCAGCTGTGCTGGGGGTGAGGAGACAGAGGGCTGAGGCTGGCTGTGTCGCTTCCCCAGGGGAGGCCACGTGCAGCTGGCGGACGGCTCTGACCTGAGCTACGTGGAGGATGGCACAGCCTGCGGGCCCAACATGCTGTGCCTGGACCATCGCTGCCTGCCAGCCTCTGCCTTCAACTTCAGCACCTGCCCCGGCAGTGGGGAGCGCCGGATTTGCTCCCACCACGGGGTGACTGCCTGGAGCCTGGGATGGCGGGAAAGGCTTTCAAGGGGGGACAGGCCCCTGCTCACCTCTCCTGGCCCTGCCCTGCCTCTAGGTCTGCAGCAATGAAGGAAAGTGCATCTGTCAGCCAGACTGGACAGGCAAAGACTGCAGTATCCACAACCCCCTGCCCACGTCCCCACCCACAGGGGAGACAGAGAGATATAAAGGTGAGGCTGGAGCTGGCCAAGGGGGGTCTGTCTGTCCCACTCTCTATGCCTGTCCTTGTCAACTAAGCCCTGCCCTTCTCCCCAGGTCCCAGCGGCACCAACATCATCATTGGCTCCATCGCCGGGGCTGTCCTGGTTGCAGCCATCGTCCTGGGTGGCACGGGCTGGGGATTTAAGTAAGAGACGCACACACCCTGTGCCCCCTGGCATCCTTGATGGGAGGGTCAGAACCCCTGACTGGTGGAGGTGAGGGGCCCTCCCTGAAAACTCAACTAAACCAGAGCTCACACGTCATAGGCCCAAGTCGCCTGCGGGGCTTAACGTTTCCAAACTAGGAGATTTTAGGCTGGATGAGGTAGCTCACGCCTGTAATCCCAGCACTTTGGGAGGCAAGGCAGATGGATCACCTGAGGTCAGAAATTCCAGACCAGTCTGGCCAACATGGTGAAACCCTGTCTCTATTAAAAATACAAAAATTAGCCAGCCATGGTGGCACACACCTGTAATCCCAGCTACTTGGGAGGCTGAGGCAGAGAATTGGTTGAACCAGGTAGGTGGAGGTTACAGTGAGCCAAGATCGCGCCATTGCACTCCTGAGCGACAGAGCAAGACTGAAAAAAAAAAAAAGAAAAGAAAAGAAGGAAGGAAGGAGAAAAGAAAAAAAAGGAAAGAAAGAAAGGAAAAGAAAAGAAAAGAAATCAGGAGATTTTACACTAGCAGTTCGGATTTCCAGCTCTGGAAACATGAGGAGGTTGAACCCCAGCGTTCCTCTAAGCATCCCCGAATAGCCACAGAGTGGAGCTGGGCAGGGGCTGCCCAAGCCAGGCATGTGTCCTCTGGTCCCCAGTCCCCACCCAGCCTATCATGCTTTGTGCGTGTCTAAGTCTGGGGTCCTTGTGCTGGTCTAACCCCCTTAATGTGCAGAGGAGGAACCCACGGCCCAAGGTCACATGATTGAGTTAGTGGCGGAGTCAGAACTGGAACCTGGGATGCATTTTTGTAATTTTTGTAATTACCTGGGGTGCCCTAGGTAATTCTCCCAGGCCCTTACATTAGTGTCCAGGCCCCGGGGACCCTGGCCCTGCTCTGGGGCAAGGGGTCTCATGGCAGCCAAAGGCCCCTCCCTGAGAGAAGCAGAAGGTCAGATGTCTCCTTTTCCTCTCCCCTTCCACCATCCTCCCCCTGCAGAAACATCCGCCGAGGAAGGTACGACCCGACCCAGCAGGGGGCAGTGTGATGCCGGCCACGTCATCCCTCCCGCTGTCCTTGTCTCCTCCATCTCATTCGTCACCCCGCGTTCTGTGGATGGGAAACGGGGGCTGATTCCCCCACCCCTGCTGCCAGGCTGTCCCAGCAGGGGTGGGAGAGCCTCGCTCAGGGAAGAAGGTCCCTGCTGCCCTCGCCCGCTCAGGCCACGTCCTTCTCGACTGCCCTGCTGCGGCCAGGCCCTCCCCCGCCACCAAGTGGAACTGGAGCTGTGCCCCTGGCGGTCCCCATCCCTGGGAGGGCCCTCCCTGTGCGTCCCATCTGTTTTGTCTTCCATGTCACCACTGTCTGACCTCACACAGATCCCTTCCCCGGCCAGCCTGTGACTTGCCGCCTGCCTCCAGGGCCCAGCACTGAGCTCCGGGGGCCCTGCTGGGGGGCTCTCCCCGTGGCCCCTGCTCATGTCCTCCCCTGATGCCCCCTCTCCGTTCCAGGTCTGGAGGGGCCTAAGTGCCACCCGCCTCCCTCCAAGCCTGGCACCCACCGTCTCGGCCCTGAACCACGAGGCTGCCCCCATCCAGCCACGGAGGGAGGCACCATGCAAATGTCTTCCAGGTCCAAACCCTTCAACTCCTGGCTCCGCAGGGGTTTGGGTGGGGGCTGTGGCCCTGCCCTTGGCACCACCAGGGTGGACCAGGCCTGGAGTGCACTTCCTCCACAGTCCCCCGCCCACCTCCTGCGACTCAGCCTTGCACACCCACCCCCCGCCCCCGTGTGAATGTAGCTTCCATCTCATGGATTGCCACAGCTCAACTCGGGGGGGCCTGGAGGGATGCCCCCAGGCAGCCATCAGTGGACCTAGCCTGGATGGCCCCTCCTTGCAACCAGGCAGCTGAGACCAGGGTCTTACCTCTCTGGGACCTAGGGGGACGGGGCTGACATCTACATTTTTAAAAACTGAATCTTAATCGATGAATGTAAACTCGGGGGTGCTAGGGCCAGGGCAGATGTGGGGATGTTTTGACATTTACAGGGGGGTCCAGAGAAACTGAGGTGTGGCCATCCCCCAGACCCTCCCCCAGGATGACCACGCCCAGAGTCCTGTCACTGAGCACAGGCAGGGGCTGGGCATCCCAGCTTGCCCCCGCTTAGCCCCGCTGAGCTTGGAGGAAGTGTGAGTGCTGATTCAAACCAAAGCTGCCTGTGCTGTGCCCAAGGCCTAGGTTATGGGCACGGCAACCACATGTCCCAGATCGTCTTCAATTCTAAACAACTGTCCTGCTGTCCCTGTCAGGACGCATGGATTTGGGGGGGCGGGGTCTAGAAAACATAGTTCCTGAAATAAAATGGTACCTTCCCCCTTTCAAGAAGGGTAATTCTGGGGCCAACTCAGGGTTTAGGTGCCCCCTGGTGTGGCCTAGATGTCCCCGCCTGGGCCATCTTTCTGGGGAGGACTCTCCCAGGTAGGGAAGGCCAAAGGTGGCCCAGTGCCTGGAGGGTTAGGGGCTCTGCCTGGGATGTGCAAGAGGAAGCAGGAAAGGGAAGCCTCATGGACGATCCTAGGCTACTAGAAGTCCTTAAGGCCCCATCAAGTCCATTCCACTCCCTACCCCCATTCCAGGGCCGGGTAGTAAGTTTACAGATGTTTCCCCCATTACGTGCCCCCGCCCATCCCTGCTGCAGCGAGCCTGAGAGCCAGGCGGAGCCATGCACAGCTCCTCAGTCTTCTCACACAATCCTGCCGGTGGCCTTCCCTCCTGACCCTTGCTTGGGAGGGCAGAGCTCTGGCTCCTTGATCCTAAAAGGTAGCTGGCAGGGGCAAGATGGGGGCCAGCTACCTGATGGATGAAAGCCACAAGTGAATACAGTTCTTGTCACCAGGGGTGTCCTGCCCTCACTCGCCAGGGAGTTCTGACACCCCAGGGCCCGTGAGCTGCCTGTTTGAGGCCCTCTGTTTCTGGGGCACCTTCGAGGAGGCGCTGTGGAGGAAATCGCTCCCCGTTTATTCACACCCCCTCAGGGGCAAACAGGCCTGCTCCCCGTTTATTCACACCCCCTCAGGGGCAAACAGGCCTGGGACCCGCTGACATCATTTTGGGTGGCTGGATGCACCTGACAGCAGTGGGGTCCTCACAGTGAGCTCCAGCTGGCACTGCCCACTTAAGGGCTGAGTGGAGGGACCCCCCCAGCCAGCTCTGCCCCACCAGCCCTACAAGCTGAGGTGGGGCGGGGAAAGGGCTGGGCGTCACACTATTGAGCTGCTGTAAGGCATCTGTCCGGTGGTGGTGCACGCGTGCACACAGGGACAGTGCATCTGGGCACAGCTTTTGGATCCACATCTCTGCACAAGTGTGAATACCTCTGCACACACGGGCATGTCTGTGTGTGCTCATGTATATGGGGTAGGGAACATGAGACTTCCTGTGACCAGTCCACCCTGGCTCCCAGCTGTCTGCATCCTCCTGCCCCGCCCTGGCGAGTGCCTACCGTGGCAGAACCCAGGGAGAAGTGGAGGCTGCCTCTGCCTGGGCCTCCACACAGCATCCTGTACATACGCCACCTGGGCTGGGGGTGGGGAGGCAAGGCCAGGAGCATCGATTAAAGATCACATCCTGGGGCTTCCAGGGAGCTCACACCAACCTTGTGTCTCTCTCTTGTCTGTGAATGGCCATGCTGTGACTTGTCTCCTCTCTGTCCCCTCTGGCTCTGGAGGGAGCATGACAACTGGGGTGCTGGAGGCAGGAAGGGAACGCTCAGGACCAGCTCCAGGACCCAGAGGAAGGGGTGTTCCTCTCCATTCATGGTGAGGAAACAGGGTGGAGGCCTGGCCCTCCCACTTTGCTTCTTCGGCTCTTCCAACAAAGACAGCTGTGCCCCTCCTCTGACTCCAGCAAAGCAGGAGGCGAGGCGAGTAGAAAAGCATTTTCCCAAAAGTCGGGAGACCCAACTTCCCTTTTATGGCTAAAGCCAAAGAAACCTCTCCTCTCCTCCCAAAAGATTCCGAAACGCTGGACAAAACCATCAGCCTGTCTGGTCCCAGGGCATCGTGTTCCTGGGCAGCAGGGAATCTGCTCTTTCCCCACGCCTGTGCCCTCTGGCCGAGCCTGGGGCAGGAGGGGACTAAGTAAGGCCAGTGCTGGGAATCCCTGCCCCGGCTGGGGGCTGAGTCTGAGCCAGGAACCTGCGCTGGTTATTCCTGTCTCCCCCTGCTGAGTGCTTGGGCCTAGAGGTATTCACAGACTGAGGGCCCGGGAGGAAGAACTGGGGGAGGATCCACTGGGCTCTGGAAGTCCTGTTTGTTAAGGGAAAAGATAAAAAGAAGCAGTTGGGGGCAGGGAAACAAATGAAAGGCTAGAAAAAGTGGAGAAAGAAATAGCAGCACCAAGCAGGGGCCTGGTGAGAATTGGCAGCTAGAAGCTTTGGGATCATAGCCCCCCATTCCTGAACAGGTAGAGTTCCCAAGGCCACCTCAGATCACGTGTCAAGAGAGTAGGACCCAGGGCCTCGTTCAGCTTAGATTCCTACTCTGGCATCTGGTCGCCGCAGGACACTGGGTAACATCTAACTCCAGTGTCTCCCGCGGCAGAAGGTCAGCTTCTTCCTATTCAGAGTGCAGGGGGAAAAAAGCAAGAATCATTCTCAAACCGATCAGTCATGAACTGAAGTCTAGCTGTGCCCTTGTCTTCCTTGCTCTAGGCTGAATAACACTATTTTTAACTTTCTCCTTTGCTTCTGCCTCTCAACTCCTCCATGTCCATGCTTAACCCTTTCTCAGCTCCCAGTTCCCAGTCTATCTAGGTCTCATGTGTGGTTCAGCTGACCCTCTAGATACGGAAAGGGTGGCTTCTGGCAGATGAATGGCAAGAAGGCAGAGAGGGCACAGGTGAGGCTCAGCCTTTGCGACTCTCAAAGGTCAGTGCAGGCCAAGCATGGTGGCTCACACCTATAATCCCAACACTTGGGAGGCCAAAGTGGGTGGATCACTTGAAGTCAGGAATTCGAGACCAGCCTGGCCAATATGGTGAAACCCTGTCTCTACTAAAGATACAAAAATTAGCCAGGTGTGGTGGCGCTTGCCTGTAGTCCCAGCTACTTGGGAGGCTGAGGCAGATAATTACTTGAACCTGGGAGGTGGAGGTTGCAGTGAGCTGAGGTCACACCACTGCACTCCAGCCTGGGCGACAGAGCAAGGCTCTGTCTCAAGAAAAAAAAAAAAGGGTCAGTGCAGAGTTGCCGGACACCTCTCAGCCTTGGACCAAACCCTGGAGCCCTAAGTGTCCCCTGCGTGGGTAGTAGGCAAGGGGATGCTGGAGAGGCACCGAACTCTCTGTCCTTGTCTTGCCTGCCTGGGGATGCCAGCTCACCTTTTCCCAACTGGCCAGGAGAGGAAACAAATCTCCACAGGTTGGAGTGGAGAATCAGATCCGACCCGAATGGAACATCTGAAAAGACTGACTGTGGTTTCAGAACTGGTTACCGGCAGCTCTGATGGAGTGATTCCTAAACAACGTGGAGTGGAACCAGGAATTTGAAATTTGAAGTGAAGGCCACTTATTGCAAGGAATTCCCAGGAACCCTTATTTTTCAAAAGTAGAAATTCCTTTGGCCAGGAGCTGTGGCTCACGCCTATAATTTTATTACTTTGGGAGGCTGAGGTGGGAGGATCACTTGAGGGAGTCCAGGAGTTCAAGACCTGCCTGAGCAATATAGTGAGACCTTGCCTCTACAAAAAGCTTTTTAAAAATTAACTAGGACTGGACGCGGTGGCTCACGCCTGTGATCCCAGCACTTGGGAGGCCAAGGCGGGTGGATCACGAGGTCAGGAGATCGAGACCATCCTGGCTAATATGGTGAAACCCTGTCTCTACTAAAAATACAAAAAACTAGCTGGGCGTGGTGGTGGGCGCCTGTGGTCCCAGCTACTCCGGAGGCTGAGCCAGGAGAATGGCGTGAACCCGGGAGGCGGAGCTTGCAGTGAGCCAAGATCGCCCCACTGCACTCCAGCCTGGGCAATAGAGCAAAACTCTGTCTCAAAAAAAAAAAAAAAAAAAATTAACTGACCGGGCGCGGTGGCTCACACCTGTAATTCCAGCACTTTGGGAGGCTGAGGTGGGTAGAACCACAAGGTCAGGAGTTCGAGACCAACCTGGCCAATATGGTGAAATCCAATCTCTACTAAAAATACAAAAATTAGCTGGATGTGGTGGCACGTGCCTGTAGTCCCAGATACTCGGGAGACTGAGGCAGGAGAATCACTTGAACCGGGAGGTGGAGGTTGCAGTAAGCCGAGATGGTGCCACAGCACTCCAGCCTGGATGACAGAGCAAGAATCTGTCTCAAAAAAAAAAAAAAAAAAAGTCAAGCATGGTGGTGCGGGCCTGTAGTCCCAGATACTCAGGAGCCTAAGACAGAGCAAGACTCTGTCTCAAAAAAAAAAGAAAAGAAAAGAAAAGAAAATCTTTTGATAAAATCACCATTCCAGATTGCCTCGGAATCATCCACCTCACCCCCTCACTTTTTTGTTTTCTTTTTTGAGTCTGTCACCCAGTCTGGAGTGTAGCAATGCATCATAGCTCACTGCAGCATTGAACACTGGGGCTCAAACAATCATCCCACATCAGCCTCCTAAGTGGCTGGGACCACAGGTGCTGGCCATCATGCCTGGCTAATTTTTTTTTTTTTTTTTTGAGACTGAGCTTGCTCTGTCACCCTAGTGGAGTGGCACCCTCTTGGCTCACTGCAACCTCCACCTCCAGAGTTCCAGCAATCCTTTCACCTCAGCCTCCCAAGCAGCTAGGGTTACAGGTGTGTGCCACCACGCCCGGCTAATGCCTGGCCAATTTCTTTTAGTGGGGGGCTGGGTGTGGTGGCTCAGCCTATAATCCTAGCACTTTGGGAGGCTGAAGAGGGAGGATCATGAGGTCAGGAGTTCGAGACCAGCCTGGCCAACATGGTGAAACCCTGTCTCTACTAAAAATACAAAAATTAGCTGGGTGTGGTAGCGGGTGCCTATAATCCCAGCTGTAATCCCAGGCAGGAGGATTGCTTGAACCTGGGAGGCAGAGGCTGCAGTGAGCTGAGATTGTGCCACTGCACTCCAGCCTGGGCTACAGAGCAAGACTCTATCTTAAAAAACTAAAAATAAATAAATAATAAATAAATAAATAAAATAAATCTATTACATCCAAAATACTCTTATGCCAACATATAATCAACGTAAAATAATTATTGAGATGGTACGTCCTTTTTTTTTTTTTAATACAAAGTCTTTGAAATCAGGGATGCATTGTGCCCTTAAAGCACATCTTAGTTTGCCCAATTTCAAAATCAGCACCTACATGTGGGTATTACTGATACTGTTAAGAAGCAACATTTACACCCAGGAAGCTTTGAAAGAAGGAAAGGACAGAAGAGAAACAGACAACTACGCGTGAAAGACTTAGGTCAGGAGCAGCAGACACTGCCTCCTTAAAGGTCAGAGGAAACCTGTCTGTATAGTCCTTGCTAGAAGGCAAGAGATGGCCAGGCGCAGTGGCTCATGCCTGTAATCCCAGCACTTTGGGAGGCTGAGGCGGGCATATCACGAGGTCGGGAGATGGAAACCAGCATGGCCAACATGGTGAAACCCCGTCTCTACTAAAAATACAAAACAATTAGCCAGGCGTGGTGGCACGTGCCTGTAATCCCAGCTGTTCTGGAGGCTGAGGCAGAAGAATCGCTTGAATCCAGAAGGCGGAGGTTGCAGTGAGCTGAGATCGTGCCACTGTACTCCAGCCTAGGTGACAGAGCAATACTCCGTCTCAAAAAAAAGAAGAAGAAGGCAAGAGACAAGTCAGGCTGATGTTGGCAGGATCAAGGAATTTTAACTTAATCTAGAGTGAGAGACCTAGATTTATCCTGCCCTGAAAGGGGCTCTGGCCCCAGGAACTTGCTTTAGGCAAAAGAAGATTTCTGTCAATCTTTCCGGAAGATCAGCAGGAGAGAGAAGCAGCCCCAGCCCGAGGCTTCGTGCTGAGGACGATTCCGGAAGACTTCCAGCCCAGCCCAGAAACCCGGTGCCTGCGGCCCGGGCTCTTCAGGCCTTTGGCGTTGAAAGCAAACATGGGAAATAAACACCGGTCGGTGGATCTTGTCCTCTAAGAGGCGAAAGCTGTTACAACCTGGAGACCATCCCTGGCAACAGCTCCTGAAACATGCCCTGACAGCGCTTGCCATGCGCAGGAGTCCTTAGGAGGCCTGTTCACCACCAAGCCTTCGCCGAGCCCCCATGAAGTTGATGAGGCCGTGAAGCCATGCCCTCCACCTCAGTCACAGGCGGCATTCCAAGTCAGCTCTCAGGACTAAGTAACACTTGGCTCTTCAGAATGCTGACAGAACACCCCAGTGTGGCCAGGCACAGTGGCTCAAGCCTGTAATTCCAGCACTTTGGGAGGCTAAGGCAGGTGGATCACTTGAGCTCAGGAGCTTGAGAACACCCTGGCCAAGATGGTAAAACCCCATCTCTACTAAAAATAGAAAACATAACCGTGCGTGGTGGCTGGCACCTGTAATCCCAGCTATTCAGGAGGCTGAGACAGAGGGATTGCTTAAACCTGGGAAGGGGAGGTTGCAGTGAGCTGAGATCACGCCGCTGCACTCCAGCCTGGATGACAGAGGGAGGCTCTGTTTCAAAAAAAAAAGAGCACTCCAATGCAAGGGGCCTAGGGGCCTTCAGAGCATGGGGAGTGGCAAGGGGTCCCTGACAAACTCCTTTGCTTTGCACAAAGCTATTCACATGGTCCATCTGACTACAGATGGAGACCAAGCCTGGGCCACCACTGGGTGCAGGGACTATGACAGTTATCACTTACACCGGCTCCATATGGCCCCAGGGGCAGCCCAGCCTGAGGTCCCCACTCACTGCGCTTAGTCCTCCAGGCCTGGCTGCCTCCTTAGGCCACGCTGGTGTTGGGTCCCAAAGGGTTAATTGCTGCTGCCCTCACCCCCACAGACCCCTCTGTTCAGCCCTGGCCCTCCGCCACCTGAACCCCTGCCCACTTGGCAGCCTCAGGCTTCCTGACAAGTGTCTGACCGGCTGCCAATCTCCACTCTGCCCAAGAGCCGTCTGCTTCTCTCTGGCAGCCACGGTGCCCACTTGGGTTTAAAAATAAACTTGCTATCTGCCTTTCCTCCAGCCGAATCCCAGGCACTTCTTCCATGTGGAGCTGGATCCCAGCCGCCCCCGAAAGCATCGAGTCGCTGTCATCTCAGCGGCCCCTGCGAGGAACACGTTCTACGACTCCATTGTAGGGACTTCGCTGCAGAAAACTCCATTTTATCAGGGGCACCTGTCACTTCTCCCATCTGAGGGTCATTTCTGGGTGGAGGATGTAAGTACAGGAGTGGGGTGGAGGCGTAAGGCTGCTCTAAGGGGTATGTGGGTCCCAGGATGGCTCAGACAGGTGTCTCCGCAAAACCAGCATCTCCAGCCTCAGTGGGGCACTGTGTGGCCTTCACACCCGCAGTGTTCCCTCCCTTCTTCCCACCATTTAATTTCTCCTCCTCTGCTCTCTTCAGAACTCACCCTGTCCACCCCTTTTCTCCCTGATGGCCTCTCCCCTCTTGCTCCTAGGAGAAAGGCCAGCTCCCCAGCTCCCTGCTTGCTTCTTCCCAGCACCTTCAGGCCCTTCCCCAAGGCCCCTCCCTCTTTGGTTCAGCCCCTGCCCGTCGTACCACTTCAGGCCATGATTCTACCATTTATCAATCTTCTCCCCCATGTCTCCTGCTCCTTCCCATAACCCAGGTCTTTTCATACTTAAACACAAATCGCCACCCCAACCACCCCCAGCCCCACCCCCAGCCCCAGAGCCTCCGCAGCTCCGTTGCACCGTGGCATTGCTGCTCCCACTGCCACAGTTCCCACTGCTGTCCAGTCCTTGGGGCAAACGATGGGGGCTGCCAACTCCAAACCGGCCTCCTGCTCGTGCCACCACCTGATCCAGTCTTACAGGCTGAGCACCACAGACCCTCCTCCCAGCGTGGCTGTGGCCAGAGCTCTGGCTCACCTGCCCCTTCCCTGCTCACCTCTCCAGCCCGTTTCAGCCCATCTTCCCCACTAGGCTCCTGCCTTGGGAATTTCTTTCTGTTCCTGTTCCCTGAAAGCTGTCACCCTTGGACCTTCCCCCGCATTTTTGACTTCCTCCTATTTTACTTATTTTTGAGACAGAGTCTCACTCTGTCACCTAGGCTGGACTGCTTTGGCACAATCTCATCTCACTGTAGCCTTCACCCCCCAGGCTCAAGTGATTCTCCTGCCTCATGTCCCCTGAGTAGTTGAGACTACAGGCGTGTGCCACCACACCTGGCTAATTTTTGTATTTTTTGTAGAGACAGGGTTTTGCCGTGTTGCCCAGGTTGGTCTTGAACTCCTACACTCAAGCAATTCAGCCTCCCAAAGTGCTGGATTACAGGGGTGAACCACCACTTCCGGCCTCCAGCCCACTTTATATGACTAACTCCTACTCATCTGTTAGGTCGCAATTTATCCATCACTGCTCCAGAAAGCCAGCCTGGATGAGATGCCTGTGCCCTGTGCTCCTGGAGCACTTTCTGATCAGCTCCCTGCGCCCAAGCATGCAGCACCCTGAACCCTGACAGTGTGTCTACTTCCCCTCGGCAGCGTCAGCCCCTTGAAGAGTGGGATGGGGTCTGCCTGTTACAGAGTCATAGTTCCAGCATGGAGTCTGGTGCCAGCATGGAGTAGTGCTTAATAAACGCTTGTGAACTGCTCAGTGCTACACAAGACTAGAACAAATGGGCAAACGTAAAATGGGACCAGAAAATCCAGACTGGCTCACAACTGTTTTTACTTTTATTGGTTCTTTTATTTTTCTTTTATTTATTTATTTATTTGAGATAGTGTCTTGCCCTGTTGGCCAGGCTGGAGTGCATTGGCTCCATCATGGCTCACTGCAGCCTCGACCTCCCAGGTTCAAGTGATCCTTCCACCTCAGCTTCTTGAGTAGCTAGGACTATAGGCGTGCCACCATACCCAGTTAATTTTAGTTATTTGTTTATCTATTTTATTTTATTTATTTATTTAAAGACGTAGTCTCGCTCTATCACGAGGCTGGAATGCAGTGGTGCAATCTCAGCTCATTGCAACCTCCACCTCCTGGGTTCAAGCAATTTTCCTGCCTCAGCCTCCCGAGTAGCTGGGACTACAGGTGCGAGTCACCATGCCCAGCTAAATTTTGTATTTTTGGTAGAGAAGGGGCTTCACCATGTTGGCCTGGATGGTCTTGAACTCCTGACTCAGGTGATCCACCCACCTCGGCCTCCCAAAATCCTGGGATTACAGGCGCAAGCCACCACTCCTGGCCCCTATTTCATTTTATTTTATTTTATTTTATTTTATTTCATTTTATTTTATTTTATTTTATTTTTTGAGACGGAGTTTCTCTCTTATTGCCCAGACTGGAGTGCAATGGCGCAATCTTGGCTCACCGCAACCTCTGACTCCCGGGTTCAAGCAATTCTCCTGTCTCAGCCTCCTGAGTAGCTGGGATTACAGGCATGCAGCACAACGCCTGACTAATTTTATATTTTTAGTAGAGATGGGGTTTCTCCATGTTGGTCAGGCTGGTCTCAAACTCCCAACCTCAGGTGATCCACCTGCCTTGGCCTCCTAAATTGCTGGGATTACAGGTGTGAGCCACTGCACCCAGCTTATATTATTTTATTTTATTTATTTATTTTTGAGATGGAGTCTCGCACTGTCACCCAGGTGCAGTGGTGTGATCTTGGCTCACTGCAATATCCGCCTCCCAAATTCAAGTGATTCTCCTGCCTCAGCCTCCCAAGTATGTGGGACTACAGAGTCCCGCCACCAGGCCCAGCTAATTTTTTTTTTTTTTTTTTGAGGCGGAGTCTCGCTCTGTCGCCCGGACTGGAGTGCAGTGGCCAGATCTCAGCTCACTGCAAGCTCCGCCTCCCGGGTTTACACCATTCTCCTGCCTCAGCCTCCCGAGTAGCTGGGACTACAGGCGCCCGCCACCTCGCCCGGCTAGGTTTGTATTTTTAGTAGAGACGGGGTTTCACCGTGTTAGCCAGGATGGTCTCGATCTCCCGACCTCGTGATCCGCCCGTCTCGGCCTCCCAAAGTGCTGGGGTTACAGGCTTGAGCCACCGCACCCGGCCATTTTTTTGTATTTTTTTTTTTTTTTTTTTTTTTTTTTTTTTTTTTTTTTTTTTTTTGAGGCGGAGTCTCGCTCTGTCGCCCAGGCTGGAGTGCAGTGGCCGGATCTCAGCTCACTGCAAGCTCCGCCTCCCGGGTTCACGCCATTCTCCTGCCTCAGCCTCCCAAGTAGCTGGGACTACAGGCGCTCGCCACCTTGCCCGGCTAGTTTTTGTATTTTTAGTAGAGACGGGGTTTCACCGTGTTAGCCAGGATGGTCTCGATCTCCTGACCTCGTGATCCGCCCGTCTCGGCCTCCCAAAGTGCTGGGATTACAGGCTTGAGCCACCGCGCCCGGCCTTTTTTGTATTTTTAGTAGAGACAGGGTTTCACCATGTTGGCCAGGCCGGTCTCGAACTTCTGACCTCGTGATTCGCTTGCCTCAGCCTCCCAAAGTGCTGGGATTACAGGCGTGAGCCACTGAGGCAGGCCTATTTTTATCTTTTTTTTTTGAGACAGAGTCTCGCTCTGTTGCCCAGGCTGGAGTGCAGTGGGCCTATCTTGGCTCACTGCAACCTCCGTCTCCCAGGTTTAAGCGATTCTCCTGCCTCAGCCTCTCGAGTAGTGGGATTACAGGCGTGTGCCACCACACCAACCTAATTTTTATATTTTTAGTAGAGATGGGGTTTCTCAAACTCCTGACCTCAGGCAATCCGCCTGCCTTGGCCTCCCAAAGTGCTGGGATTACAGGCGTGAGCCACCATGCCCAGCCCCAATTAATTTTAATTTTAATTTTAATTTTTGTGGAGACAGGGTCTCAATATTTGCCCAGAATAGTCTCGAAGTCCTGGGCTTAAGCAGTCCTCCCTCCTTGGCCTCCCAAAATGCTGGGATTACAGGTACGAGCCACCATGCTTGGCTGACAACTATTCTGCTTAACTGGAGTGTAAACTGAAATTTCAGTTATCTTTGGGATGTGGAGGCAAAACAGTTTCATTTGAGACATACCCCATGGCACGTGCACACTGTAGAAATGTCTTTCCTGGCCGGGTGCAGTGACTTATGCCTGTAATCCCAGCACTCTGGGAGGCCAAGACGGGTGGATCAAGAGGTCAGGAGTTCGAAACCAGACTGGCTAAGATGGTAAAACCCTGTCTCTACTAAAAATGCAAAAATTAGCTGGACGCGGTGGCGTGTGCTTGTAATCCCAGCTACTTAGGAGGCTGAGGCAGGAGAATTGATTGAGCCCGGGAGGCTCAGGTTGCAGTGAGCTGAGATTGTGCCACTGCACTCTAGCCTGGGCAACAGAGCAAGACTCTGTCTCAAAAAAAGAAAAAAAAGAAAAAAGAAAAAAGAAAATCAAGCCTAAAGACCAGTGTTGTTGAAAAGAGAATGGGGCCGGCGAGGTGGCTCATGCCTGCCTGTAATCCCAGCACTTTGGGAGGTCGAGGTGGGCAGATCACGAGGTCAGGAGATTGAGACCATCCTGACTAACATAGAGAAACCCCGTCTCTACTAAAAATGCAAAAAATTAGCTGGGTGTGGTGGCGGGCACCTGTAGTCCCAGCTACTTGGGAGGCTGAGGCAGGAGAATGACGTGAACCCGGGAGGCGGAGCTTGCAGTGAGCCGAGATCCAGCCACTGCACTCCAGCCTGGGCGACAGAGCGAGAATCCGTCTCAAAAAAAAGAAAGAAAGAAAGAAAAGAGGATGGAGACTAAAATCCTGTTTATTCAGATGGAATTGCAGAATCTGAAGACAAGAGGGACATGAGAAAGAATTCTACAACTCGTGGGCTTCATGCAAATCCTTACCATAAGGGGAAACACAGCCCCCCAAAAAGTAACAGATTCTGTCTCAGAAAACTCAAATGGTGTCCAAGTTTGGCCTCCCTGCAATTTCTACGCACCAGGGCCCGCTTCCTAGGACAGTCCTTTAAGTATATAAAGATGCTGTTTCCCTAGTGCACGTCTTCTCTTTCTTAGGCTAAGAAGGCTTTCAGGTTCTCTAGCTGCTCCTCACAGCTATGGGCCCTGCCCTGCCCTGCCCTCCCCAGCCCAGCCCTGCCCTGCCTTGCCCTCTGAACAGGCTCCAACCCACCCACTTCCTCCTGAAGTACCTTGTGCAGAAATAAAGAGCGAGCTCCAGTGCATTCTGCCCAGAAGAGCCAGGGTGCATTGGGCCCGTTACCCTCCTCCATGAGGGTTATCTTATTTCTAAGGAAGCAATAACTGTGCTCTGATTGGACCACATTAAGAATGGGTATTTGGCCAGACACAATGGCTCACACCTGTAATCCCAGCACTTTGGGAGACCAAGATGGGCAGATCACATGAAGTCGGGAGTTCGAGACCAGCCTGACCAACACGGAGAAACCCCGTCTCTACTAAAAATACAAAATTAGCTGGGTGTGGTGGCACATCCCTGTAATCCCAGCTACTCTGGAGGCTGAGGCTGGAGAATTGCCTGAACTTGGCAGGCAGAGGTTGCGGTGAGCCAAGATTGCGCCATTGCACTCCAACCTGGTCAAGAAGAGCGAAGCTCCGTCTCAAAAAACAGAAGAATGTGTATTTGGTGGCCAGGCATGGTGGCTCATGCCTGTAATCCCAGCACTTTGGGAGGCCAAGGTGGGTGGATCACTTGAGGTCAGGAGTTCAAGATCAACCTGGCCAACATGGCAAAACCCCATCTCTACTAAAAATACAGAAATTAGGCCGGCATGGTGGCAGGCACCTGTAATAGCAGCTACTCAGGAGGCTGAGGCAGGAGAATCACTTAAACCCAAGAGGCGGAGGTTGCAGTGAGCTGAGATTGTGTCACTGCACTCCATGGAGACAGAGCCAGACTCCGCCTCAAAAAAAAAAAGATGTGTATTTGGGCTGGGCGTGGTGGCTCAGACCTGTAATCCCAACACTTTGGGAGGCCAAGGTGGGAAGATCGCTTGAGCACAGAGTTCAAGATGAGTATGGGTAACATGGCAAGACCCCATCTCCACATAAAATATAAAAAAATTAGCTGGTTGTGGTGGTGTGCACCTGTGGCCCCAGTTACTTGGGAAGCTGAAGTGGGAGGATCACTTGAGCCCAGGAGGTCGAGCCTGCAGTGAGCTGAGCTCACACCACTGCACTCCAGCCTGGGTAACAGAGCAAGACTCTGACTAAAAAAAAAAAAAAAAAAAAAAAAAAAAAAAAAAAAGGCCTTCATCTTACCTTGATTTGGGCTAAATCTGATAAAGTTATTTGGGCTAAATTTAATATGGCTTTCAGTTTTTCTGAAATTAAAAACCACATACCGGCCGGGCGCGGTGGCTCCAGCCTGTAATCCCAGCACTTTGGGAGGCCGAGACGGGCGGATCACAAGGTCAGGAGATCGAGACCATCCTGGCTAACACGGTGAAACCCCGTCTCTACTAAAAAATACAAAAAACTAGCCGGGCAAGGTGGTGGGCGCCTGTAGTCCCAGATACTCGGGAGGCTGAGGCAGGAGAATGGCATAAACCCAGGAGGCGGAGCTTGCAGTGAGCCAAGATCGCGCCACTGTACTCCAGCCTGGGTGACAGAGCGAGACTCCGTCTCAAAAAAAAAAAAAAAAAAAAAAAACCACATACCAATCCTTGTTCAGAGAATTTACCATAGGAGGACACTTGAAATTATTATCCATGTTTACAGATGAATAAGTGCTTGTGTGCATTTGTTTGTTTTTATTTTATAGACACAAGATCCCACTCTGTTGCCGAGGCTGGAGTGCATTGGTGCGATCATAGCTCACTGCAGCCTGACCTCCTGGGCTCAAGCAGTCCTGCTTCAGCCTCCCAAGTAGCTGGGACTACAGATGCCCACCACTAAACCCAGCTAAATTTTTTTTTTTTTTTTTTTTGAGACAGAGTTTTGCTCTTGTTGCCCAGGCTGGAATGCAGTGGCATAATCTTGGCTTACCACAACGTCCACCTTCTGAGTTCAAGCGATTCTTCTGCCTCAGCCTCCCAAGTACCTGGGATTACAGACATGTGCCACCACGCCTGGCTAATTTTTTGTATTTTTAGTAGAGACGGGGTTTCTCCACCTTGGTCAGGCTGGTCTTGAACTCCTGACCTCAGGTGATCCACCCGCCTTGGCCTCCCAAAGTGCTGGGATTACAGGCATGAGCCACCGTCCCAGGCCTAAATATTTTTTTTTTTTTTGGAGGCGGAGTCTCACTCTGTCGCCCAGGCTGGAGTGCAGTGGCGCGATCTCAGCTCACTGCAAACTCTGCCTCCCGGGTTCCCGCCATTCTCCTGCCTCAGCCTCCTGAGCAGCTGGGACTACAGGCGCCCACCACCAAGCCTGGCTAATTTTTCTTTTTTTTGTATTTTTAGTAGAGACAGGGTCTCACCGTGTTAGCCAGGATGGTCTCTATCTCCTGAGCTTGTGATCTGCCCGCCTCAGCCTCCCAAAGTGCTGGGATTACAGGCGTGAGCCATCGTGCCCGGCCCGGCCTAAATTTGTGTGTGTGTGTGTGGAAATGGTAGTATTGCTATGTTGCCCAGGCTGGTCTTGAACTCCTGGCCTTAAACTATCCTCCTGCCTTGGCCTCCCAAAATGTTAGGATTACAAGCAAGAGCTGCTGTGCCTGGCCACATATACGCTTTTAAAAAGACAATGCTAATAATGCCATTTTTTTTTTTTTTTTTGAGGGATGGGGCAATTATTGATGTCTTTTGGTTTCTCTTTATTTTCTGAATTATCTATATTTTAAAATAAGGAACTCATGGTATCTTCATAACCAGAAAACAGTAAGTAATTAAAACTGAGCATAACCCCCCCGCCCCCGAATAAGAAGGCAATGGTATTTACAGTGAAAAAAAAAAAAAAAAAGTCAGCTGGGTGCAATGACTCAACACTTGTAATCTCAGCACTTTGGGAGGCTGAGACAAGAGAATCACTTGAACCCAGGAATTCAAGACCAGCCTGAGCAACACAGTGAGACCCCCATATTCATGAAAAATTTAAAAATTAGCCGGATGTAGTGGCATGTGCCTGTAGTCCTAGCTGCTTGGGAGGCTGAGGTGGGAGGATCACTTGAGCCCAGGAGGTCGAGGCTGCAGTGAGCTATGATCATGCTACTGTACTTCTGCCTAACAGAGCAAGACCCTTTCTCAAAAAAAAAAAAAAGAAAAAAACCTACTTGAACTATATGCACTGTAAACAGGTATATTTATTCTCTGTAAATTATGCCCCCATAAAGTTAATGTTTAGAAGCCAAAAATGCCTTTAGATGGCCTACGTTCATTTCAAAATGTGTATTCTGGCACCTTAGCTATACTCTTTTTTTTTTTTATTGTTAATAATTATAAACTTTTTTTTTTTTTTTTTTTTTTTTTTGAGATGGAGTCTCGCTCTGTCGCCCAGGCTGGAGTGCAGTGGCCGGATATCAGCTCACTGCAAGCTCCACCTCCCGGGTTTACGCCATTCTCCTGCCTCAGCCTCCCGAGTAGCTGGGACTACAGGCGCCCGCCACCACGCCCGGCTAGTTTTTTGCATTTTTTAGTAGAGACGGGGTTTCACCGTGTTAGCCAGGATGGTCTCGATCTCCTGACCTTGTGATCCGTCCGTCTCGGCCTCCCAAAGTGCTGGGATTACAGGCTTGAGCCACCGCGCCCGGCCATTATAAACATTTATTAAGCACCAAGAGTATACTGTGATGGTTGCTATATGAAAACATAATGATCAATATAGTATCCCTGCCATTGAGCTTACAATCTAAAATGAAATACAAGGCTATCAGCCTACCTAAAAATTTCCTTAACTTAGAAATAGCTACTTTGGCAAATAAGTGAGGCAAAATGACCTATTATTCAGGCGCAGTGTTCATAAGGCTTTGAGTATGATCCAAAGAACGTTTTACTTGTACCCATTTTTCCTGATTATAGTACACTTGCTAAGAAAAACAGTACATAGAATTTTGGCATCAACAATGAATTATTTCAAATTGTCTTATAGGACTTTAAACAAAGAGATGCTTACTGGCCTAAGTGTTCCAGCAGCCAGGGAAAGCCCTATTAAAAATATTATGAACTAGACCAAGTTTCTCTTTTAATCCACTTACAATTCTTTTTTTTTTTTTGAGAGGGAGTCTCGCTCTGTCACCCAGGCTGGAGTACAGTGGCGCGATCCCAGCTCACTGCAAGCTCTGCCTCCTGGGTTCAGGCCATTCTCCTGCCTCAGCCTCCTGAGTAGCTGGGACTATAGGCGCCCACTGCCACGCCCGACTAATTTTTTGTATTTTTAGTAGAGACGGGGTTTCACCGTGTTAGCCAGGATGGTCTCGATCTCCTGACCTCGTGATCCACCCGCCTCGGCCTCCCAAAGTGCTGGGATTACAGGCTTGAGCTACCGCGCCCAGCCCACTTTTTTTTTTTTTTTTTTAGGCTGTGTCTCGCTCTGTCGCCCGGACTGGCCGGATCTCAGCTCACTGCAACCTCCGCCTCCCGGGTTTACGCCATTCTCCTGCCTCAGCCTCCCGAGGAGCTGGGACTACAGGCGCCCGCCACCTCGCCCGGCTAGTTTTTGTATTTTTTTTTAGTAGAGACAGGGTTTCACCGTGTTAGCCAGGATGGTCTCAATCTCCTGACCTCGTGATCCGCCCGTCTCGGCCTCCCAAAGTGCTGGGATTACAGGCTTGAGCCACCGCGCCCGGCCGCTATACTGTTTATGGAAGAGTCTAATTCATGTACACTGGCAGTAGGGGTTCCTGGTCAATTCGCAAGTGTTCTCTTCAAGACAAAGTAAGTTCTCTAATTTTGGTGCCACCAACTTTGGATTTGGAGACCTGTAGCTCTATTACCAAAGACAACAATTGTAATTTGGCTGAATAAATGGTTCGCTAAGCAAAGAGAAGACATGTGTATGCTTGTATATGCACAGATATTTCTGGGAAGAAATGGTAGACTGAACAGTGGTCACCTTTGAGGAGTGAGAAGACTGGGGAGCATGGGGGCACTTAATTTTCTTTTCTTTTCTTTTCTTTTTTCTGAGATGGAGCCTCCCTCTGTTGCCCAGGTGATCTGCCTTGTGATTTGCCTGCCTCGGCCTTCCAAAATGCTGGGATTACAGGTGTGAGCCACCAAACCCGGCCCTTGTGTTTTTGTTTGTTTGTTTTAAGACAGAGTGTTGGCGGGCGCAGTGGCTCATGCCTGTAATTCCAGGACTTTGGGAGGCCAAGGCAGGCGGATCAACTGTGGTTGGGAGTTCGAGACCAGCCCGACCAACGTGGAGAAACTCCGTCTCTACTAAAAATACAAAATTAGCCGAGCGTGGTGGCACATGCTTGTGATCCCAGCTACTCAGGAAGCTGAGGCAGGAGAATTGCTTGAACCCAGGAGGTGGAGGTTGTAGTGAGCCGAGATCATGTCATTGCACTCCAGCCTGGGCAACAAGAGCGAAACTCCGTCTCAAAAAAAGAAAAAAAGAGTGTCTCACTCTGTCACTCAGGCTGAAGTGCAGTGGCACGATCTTGGCTCACTGCAACCTCCGCCTCCTGGGTTCAATCAATTCTCCTGCCTCAGCCTCCCAAGTAGCTGGGACTACAGGCACCCGCCATCGCGCCAGCCTAATTTTTGTAGTTTTAATGGAGACGGGGTTTCACTACGTTGACGAGGCTGGTCTCAAACTCCTGACCTCAGGTGATCCGCCTGCCTTGGCCTCCCAAAGTGCTGGGATGATAGGCGTGAGCCTCAAAATTCTTTTATTTGTTTGAATACATTTTTTAAATGTTTAAATGTGGTAAATGTGGTAAAAATTTTAAATGTTTTAAATGTGGTAAAAAACATGTAATACAAAACTTACTCTCTCAATGTTTAAGAGTACAGTTTAGGCCGGGCGTGGTGGCTCAAGCCTGTCATCCCAGCGCTGTGGGAGGCCGAGGCGGGCGGATGACCTGAGGTCAGGAGTTCAAGACCAGCCTGGCTAACATGGCAAAACCCCATCTCTGCTAAAATATACAAACATTAGCCGGGCGTTGTGGCAGGTGCCTGTAATCCCAGCTACTCGGGAGGCTGAGGTTGCAGTGAGCCGAGATCACACCACTGAGCTCCAGCCCGGGCAAAAGAGTGAGACTCTGTCTCTAAAAGAAAAAAAAAAGTACAGTTCAGTGGTATTAACTATATGCACATGGTTGTGTAGCAGATCCCTAGAAGTTTTTCATCTTGCAAAACTAAAACTCTACACCCATTGACAACTGCCTGTTCCCCACTCCCTCCAGCCCCTGACCACCACCACTCTATGTTGTTTTCATGATTTTGACTATTCTGAGTCTCATATAAGTGGAGTCACACAGTATCTGTCTTTTTGTGGCTGGCTTAATCCACTCAGTATAATGTCTTCAAGTCTCATTCATGTTGTAGCAGATGTCAGGATTTCCTTCTTTCAAGGCTGAATAACTTTCTATTGTATGGATGGACCACATTTTCTTTCTTTCTTTCTTTCTTTCTTTTTTTTTTTTTTTTTTTTTTTTTTTGTGACAGAGTCTCGCTCTGTCGCCCAGGCTGGAGTGCAGTGGCCGGATCTCAGCTCACTGCAAGCTCCACTTCCCGGGCTCACGCCATTCTCCTGCCTCAGCCTCCCGAGTAGCTGGGACTACAGGCGCCTGCCACCTCGCCCGGCTAGTTTTTTGTAGTTTTTTTTTTCAGTAGAGACGGGGTTTCACCGTGTTAGCCAGGATGGTCTCGATCTCCTGACCTTGTGATCCGCCCGTCTCGGCCTCCCAAAGTGCTGGGATTACAGGCTTGAGCCACCGTGCCCGGCCTCTCTCTCTCTTTCTTTCTTTCTTTCTTTCCTTCCTTCCTTCCTTCCTTCCTTCCTTCCTTCCTTCCTTCCTTCCTTCCTTCCTTCCTTCCTTCCTTCCTTCCTTCCTTCCTTCCTTCCTTCCTTCCTTCCTTCCTTCCTTCTCTCTCTCTCTCTCTCTCCCTCTTTCTTTCTTTTCTTTCTTTTTTGAGATGGAGTCTCGCTCTGTCGCCCAGGCTGGAGTGCAGTGACGCAATCTCGGCTCACTGCAAGCTCTGCCTCGTGGGTTCACACCATTCTCCTGCCTCAGCCTCCCGAGTAGCTGGGACTACAGGTGCCCACTACCATGCCCAGCTAATTTTTTTTTTTTTTTTTTTTTTTTTTTTGTATTTTTAGTAGAGACGGGGTTTCACCATGTTAGCCAGGATGGTCTCTATCTCCTGACCTCATGATCCACCCGCCTTGGCCTCCCAAAGTGCTGGGATTACTATGCCGGGCCAATGGATCACATTTTCTTTTCTTTTTTGTTTGAGATGGGGTTTCACTCTGTCACCCAGGCTGGAGTGCAGTGGTGCCATCCCGGCTCACTGCAACCTCTGCCTCCTGGGTTAAAGCAATTCTCATGCCTCAGTCTCCTGAGTAGCTGGGATTACAGGCGCCCACCACCATGCCCGGCTACTTTTTGTATTTTTTGTCAAGATGGGTTTTCGCCATGTTACCCAGGCTGGTCTCGAACTCCTGGGATCAAGTGATCCTCCCGCCTCAGGCCTCCCAAAGTGCTGGGATTATAGAAGTGTGCCACCATGCCCAGCCTTTTAAAAAAATATTTTATACTGTATATATTTTATCTTTCACTGTACCTTTTGTTCAGATATGTCTAGATATACAAATACCATTGTGGTGCCGTTGTCTACAGCATTCAATAAAGAAACATACTGCATGGGTTTGCAGCCTAGGAGCAATAGGTTATACTACAGAGCCTACGGGTGTAGCAGGCTATGCTGTGTAAATTTGTGTGAGTTCACTCTATGATATTTGTACAATGACAGAATCACCTGATGTTAAGTGTTGCATGACTGTAACAGTCCCCACCTTATACCATGTCTCTTCTAGGCCAAATTCTCCTCCCCAGAGCAGACCCCTAGCACTCCACAGCAGGATCACAAGCTGGTCTCTGGTCCCAGACCCTGCGGATCCTTGTCGACGCTTCCAGTCTCAATCACTTCCCAATGGTTTGAATGTGAAGTCAACAATCCACGGGACAATTTGCACTTGCTATTTCCAGGGCTTTTGCAGTTAAAAGTGTCTTCAGGTTCCCCGATCTTCCTGCAGATCCCCCTGCAGTCAGAGGCTGAGTCTGTCCCTTCTTCCAGCAGCAGCTGAGTACAGGATGTAACATCAGTCTCTGCCTGCTGGGCAGAAGCCACAGCTGCAACGCGCTTTCAGAAAAAATGGGCCAGGCCAAAGGAGCTCCCTGTCAGTGCTTTTCAGTGTTCCCAGCACAAAGATAAAATTACACTTCCATAGGAGTACACAAACTAAAAATAAAATTTAAAGAAAGCTATCTAGTTCTGTATCATTTTCCCCATGGTCGGGTCCCATTCGGGTCACTGGACATGCACTGAAATCGCTTATGAACAGCTGCTTGGTTCTGCCTCGCCTGGAGTTTAAGGCTCTGAGCATCCCCAGCCCTCTGTGATGGCCCCAGGAGAGCCGGGCAAACAAGGATACTTGTGGCAGTTTGGCTGAGGGTGAAGATGAAGTTGTCAGTTCTTTCCTCCAGGCATGAGCAGGGGTCTTCCTTAGGTTTTTCTTCCACAAGCCCCTAGCTAGCTTAGAGTAGGCATAGCACCTCAAGGGCAGGGCAAGGAAATGCTGTGCCATTTCCTTAGGATCCAGGGGGCAGGAGAAAAAGTCAGTTGACAAAGAATGCTTGTCACCATGTCATGTCAGCAACTCTTTTCCTGGTGCTTCCCAATCCTGAGTCACTTCCTGTTTCTAAGTTCCTCCAAGATGTCATTAACTGTAGGGAGGAGAAATTTATAAGTAATGACACTAATTCTTGCTTACATACAAGGTGAGATGGTTCTTTTCACATGAGTCTAGTCATAATCATGATCCAGAAGTTCTAAATCCATATTTTATTTATTTATTTATTTATTTTGAGATGGAGTCTCACTCTGTCACCCAGGCTGGAGTGCAGTGGTGCGATCTTGGCCACTGCAACCTCCACCCTCCCGCCCCAGGTTCAAGCAATTCTCTTGCCTCAACCTCCCGAGTAGCTGGGATTTCAGGCGCCTTCCACTGCACCCAGCTAATTTTTGTATTTTTAGTAGAGATGGGGTTTCGCCATCTTGGCTAGGCTGGTCTTGGAACTCCTGACCTCGTGATCCACCCGCCTCACCCTCCTAAAGTGCTGGGATTACAGGCATGAGCCACCCCTCCCAGCCACTAAATTCATTATTTCATGATGAAACAGGAAAAGATCCCTTATCCCGTTGCAGGGTGTGCGATGGGGGAGTGGCTCACTTCTTCAGTGCCCTGCTGCTCAAACCTCAAACTTCTAGGGGAGCATACGGATGGGCAGGCTGTGGGGCTCTGACCCCAAGGCAGTGTCTAGGGGTGAATGTTTATAGCTGAAACCCCAGTGGGCGTATGTTACAGTGTGTGCTTTTAGTTTTGCTCTTTTAGTTTAGCCGTCTATAGGCGGCTTGTGTTAGCTCAATTAGCCCTCCGCCTTATTGCAAGGACAGAGGGCTTTCTGTATCCCAAGGTTCTTGCCTTAGTGTACTGGAAGAATTGGACCACACATGGGCTTGGAGAATGAGTGCAAGGTTTTATTGAGTGGAAGTAGCTTTCAGCAGATGGGGGAGCCAGAAGGGAGACGGTCTTCCCCTCGAGTCCGGCCGCTTGGCGGCCTGGGCACTCCTCTGACCGCCCAGGCCAAACTCCATGTTATTCTGCTTCTGCAGGTCGATGGCCTGCCAGCGCGCTGGTGCCTGTTGGTGTGTTCCTGTGGACATCCAGCTGCCTGCGTCTATCTACTAGGGTCTAGGGGACATCCAGCTGCCTGCGTCTATCTACTAGGGGCAGAGCGTTTGGGCAGGAAATGCCAGTCCTCACCTAGGTCTGTGGGAGTGGAGCCCTAGTCAGGAACCATGCCCTCCTCTATGCGGCACTTCCCTTACCCCCTTCCATATCATTTAAAGGGACCACCTCTTCCCTTTCCAGCACTCCCATATCCATGATATTTTGAAACATATGCTTAACATCTAGTCAGGGATGGCACACGCTTCCATCAACCCTGCCCCAACCTCAAAATCACTGATAAGGTTATTTGGCTGAACCCAAAGGAGTCCCTGGATCCTCTACGTAGGCCTCCCCTCCAGGCAGCCAGCAGTCATTCTGGACTGATGAGATGAAATTCACGTGCTATGCCAGGTCTAAACCTTCTTGAAAAGAGAAGGTAATTCAAAACAATTCTCTTTCCCCTTTTATTTTGGCTACTTCAAACAATTTTTTTTTTTTTGAGATGGAGTCTCACTCTGTTGCCCAGGCTGGAGTGCAGTGGTGTGATCTCTACTCACTGCAAGCTCCGCCTCCTGGGTTCACACCATTCTCCTGCCTCAGCCTTCCCAGTAGCTGGGACTACAGGAGCCTGCCAACACTCCTGGCTAATTTTTTTGTATTTGTAGTACAGACAGGGTTTCACTGTGTTAGCCAGGATGGTCTCGATCTCCTGGCCTTGTGATCCGCCCACCTCAACCTCCCAAAGTGCTGGGATTACAGGCATGAGCCACTGTGCCCAGCCTACTTCAATTTTTAAAAAATGAGTGTTTTTCAAACTATAATGTACATAAGAATCACCAGATAATTTGGGGGTAATGCAACTTTTCTGCATCTTTCTGGTGTGGTTACTTAACTGTATGCATTTCTAACTATACAACAGTTTTACTCCATGTAAATTATATCTTAATAAATTTTTTTTTTTTTTTTTTTTTTTTTTGAGACGGAGTCTCGCTCTGTTGCTTAGGCTGGAGTGCAGTGGCCGGATCTCGGCTCACTGCAAACTCCGCCTCCCGGGTTTACGCCATTCTCCTGCCTCAGCCTCTCGAGTAGCTGGGACTACAGGCGCCCGCCACCTCACCTGGCTAGTTTTTTGTATTTTTTAGTAGAGACAGGGTTTCACCATGTTAGCCAGGATGGTCTCGATCTCCTGACCTCGTGATCCGCCCGTCTCGGCCTCCCAAAGTGCTGGGATTACAGGCTTGAGCCACCGCGCCCGGCCCAATATTTTTTTTTTGAGATGGAGTCTCGCACTGTCCCCCAGGCTGGAGTGCAGTGGCACTATCTCCAGCTCACTGCAAGCTCGGCCTCCCGGTTCACGCCATTCTCCTGCCTTAGCCTCCTGAGTAGCTGGGACTACAGGTGCCCACCACCGTGCCCGGCTAATTTTTTGTATTTTTAGTAGAGACGGGGTTTCACCATGGCCTCGGCCTCCCAAAGTGCTGGGATTACAGGCATGAGCCACCGCGCCTGGCTAATAAAAGATTTTTTAAAAATGAATCGCCCAGATAACTTGTTAGTTCTGATTATTTAGGTCTGCAATGGATCTAAGGAATATATACACACACACACACACACACACATACATATAGAGAAAAAGAGAGAGACAGACAGACAGACAGGGTCTTGCTCTCGCTCTGTCATCCAGGGTGGTGTGCAGTGGTGCAACCACGGCTCACTGCAGCCTCCACCTCGGCGGTCAACCGATCTTCCTGCCTCAGCCTCTCAAGGAGCTCAGACTACAGGTGAGTACTACCATGCCCGGCTAATTTTTTCCTTTTTTTGTACAGACAGGGTTTCACTATGTTGCCCAGACTAGGAATCTATATATCTATATCACTCTCTCTCTCTATATATATATATATGCATGTATACATAGTATTTAGAGACGGAGTCTTGCTCTGTTGTCCAGGCTGGAGTGCAGTGGCGCAATCTCGGCTCATTACAAGCTCCGCCTCCCGGGTTCACGCCATTCTCCTGCCTCAGCCTCCCAAGTAGCTGGGACTACAGGTGCCCACCACCACGGCCGACTAAATTTTTTGCATTTTTAGTAGAGATGGGGTTTCACTGTGTTAGCCAGGATGGTCTCGATCTCCTGAACTCGTGATCCGCCCGCCTCGGCCTAAGAATCTATATTTTAATAGCATTCCTGTTACTTCTAGCAAGTAGTCCAATGGTCCAATGGTTACATTTTGATAAAGTATTGTAATAGACAGATACAAGGTCCACCCAGCAAAGATGCCCCCAAACCCTTGTGAGTACCCGCTAACAGCTGCTTCTGGACCCTCCTCTTGCAAGAACAAAGCATACTGGATTGTATAGACCTGGATTCTGTTCCCAACTTTGGCTCTACTTCCATGTTCTTCATGCCCCTGTGTAACCTGCTTCCAGCGGGAGGTATCTAAAGGAAACAAACCCTAAAAGTATCATATAAGCCCTTAAAACCTTAAAAACAGTCTTCAAACTCTGTGTAGCAAAGAAAACATATTTGATGCCAATACCTTTTTCAGGTATTAGTCTCCGTACTGATGGCAAATCTGGCAAAGAATCTGCTTTCAAAACTAACAGATCCAGAGTGATTTAACTGCCCCAATAGCTTTCAAACAGCTCACAAGTTCATTACCAAATATGGTTGGCTGACCAGTTTACAATCTGTGCTGCTGAGGGTGAGCTATTCGTGACCTACCAGTCAGCTATCCCGTCTGAAGGAACAAGAGGGCATTGCTGTTTCCTTCTCAGGAGGTGGATTAGACTTTCCAATGACACTGCTGACTCTGCTGCCGCAAAGGGTCCCTTGCAGAAGGCACTCCAGGAAAGGCCTCCAGAACCGAGGGATGTCAAGGGTGCATTCCCAGCTTCTGAGCTTAGACCCCAGCCTCCCCCACCAGGCTACCTATATTCCCCAGATTGCGACGCCACAAATATGCTGACCTATTTAGCCACAGTAGTCCCAGAAGAGCTTCAAATCAGCTCTGAAAAAAGGCATCTTTTACGCCCAAACCTTTAGTTGGAAATTTCTCTGCTCAAGTATTCCCATCAAGATCAACTTACAGGTGAAATGTATGAGGAAGAGATTTTCATATTAGGTTTTCTGTGTATATCACTAATATATTCTGTGTATATCTTGGGTATTATTATTATTATTTTTGGGACGGAGTCTCGCTTTGTCGCCCAGGCTGGAGTGCAGTGGCCGGATCTCAGCTCACTGCAAGCTCCGCCTCCCGGGTTCACGCCATTCTCCTGCCTCACCCTCCCGAGTAGCTGGGACTACAGGCGCCCGCCACCTCGCCTGGCTAGTTTTTTGTATTTTTTTAGTAGAGACGGGGTTTCACCGTGTTAGCCAGGATGGTCTCGATCTCCTGACCTCGTGATCCACCCGTCTCGGCCTCCCAAAGTGCTGGGATTACAGGCTTGAGCCACTGCGCCCGGCCTATCTTGGGTATTATTTTATATGAATAGGGTAAAATCCTCAATATGACATTTCCTGGCAGCTGATTTTCAGTTGGTTTCGAATTCTGAGAAAGGAAGCACAAACCACAAAAGAATCTTCAAAACTGTATTTGGAATTGACAAATCTTCCTAGAGACAAGGCCCTGAGCACAGAGTCTGTCTCCACCATGAAAGTTTTACATAAGCTGTACAGAACAAAATTAGCAATGAGTGATCTTTGGCACTAGAACAGGTGATTCCTTAGCTGTTCATGCAATATCCAAACTGCACACCACATGACATTAGATTGCTGGTTAACCGTTTAATTTTACATTTAAATTATCTTAAAAGGCTGGAAGTCCTAGCTAAGTTTTCGATATCAATATGCTACCCACGTCATAACACTTAGTGCCTGAGGTAGAGATTTCTGTAAGATATTTTTAAAAACACAATTGAGAGTATAATACAGAAAAACATTTTAAATCTTGGAAGCATATAGCCTGGTTCAACAAGCCAACTCTGAAATGCAGAACTAGTACCTTTTTTTTTTGAGTCTCACTCCGTCACCCAAGCTGGAGTGCAGTGGTACAATCTCAGCTCACTGCAACCTCTACCTCCTGGATTCAAGAGATTCTCATCTCATGCCTTAGACTCCCAAGTAGCTGGGATTACAGGCACGTGCCACCATACCTAATTTTTATATTTTTAGTAGAGACAGTTTTGCCACGTTGGCCAGGCTGGTCTCGAACTCCTGACCTCATGTGATCCACCTGCCTTGGCCTCCCAAAGTGTTGGGATTACAGGCGTGAGCCACCACACCCAGCCAGAACTATTACTTCTTTTATCTCTGTAGAAACTGCACTGGTGCACTTCTTTCCTTTTTTTTGGCGACAGTCTTACTCTGTCGCCCAGGCTGGAGTGCAGTGGCACAATATTGGCTCACAGCAACCTCTGCCTTCTGGGTTCAAGGAATTCTCATGCCTCAACATCCCGAGTAGCTGGGATGTGCACCTCCATGACCAGCTAAATTCTGTATTTTTAGTAGAGGGGTTTTTACCATGTAGACCAGGCTTGTTTCAAACTCCTGACCTCTAGTGATCCACCCACTTCGGCCTCTCAAAGTGCTGGGATTACAGGCGTTAGCCACCACACCCAGCCGAGAACTTTCTTTTATTTGGACTCCTGGATTTTAGAATACCATGGTTTCTTTAAAAAAAAAAAAAAAAGTACGATTAACGCTGATTAATAACACAGGAACCAAACTCATTTAATATCATTAAAAACAGGCTGGGCACAGTGGCTCATGCCTGTAATCCCAGCACCTTGGGAGGCTGTGACGGGAGGATTGCTTGGGCCCAGGAGTTTGAGACCAGGCTTGGCAACATAGAGATCCCTGTCTCTACAAAGAATACAAAAATTAGCAAGGTGTGGTGGTGAGCACTTGCAGCCCAGCTACTTGGGAGGCTGAAGTGGGAGAACTACTTGAGCCCAGGAGGTCCAGGTTGTAGTGAGTTGATTGTGCCACTGCACTCCAGCCTAGGCAACAGATCTTTTCTCAAAACAAACCCCAAAAAACAAAACCAAACATCGATAGAACTACATAGGGACAACAGCAAATACAAATCTTTAAACTCTTCATGATGTGGTCGGAATGAGCACAATTATACAATTCAATAATTCCAACATTTGATGGTGACTATGAATTATTACATATTTATTACATATAGATGAGTTTAAATTTTATTTCCAAACTGCATGCAGGGACTGTATTATTTTTGAGAGAGAGTTTCACTCGTTGCCCAGGCTGGAGTGCAATGGCGCAATCTCGGCTCACTGCAACCTCCACCTCCTGGGATCGAGCGATTCTCGTCTCAGCCCTCTGAGTAGCTGGGATTACAGGCGCCCGCCACCACGCCCAGCTAATTTTTGGTATTTTTAGTAGAGATGGGGTTTCACCATGTTGGCCAGGCTGGTCTCAAACTCCTGACCTCAAGATCCGCCCGCCTTGGCCTCCCAAAGTGCTGGGATTACAGGCGTGAGCCACCACGCCTGGCCAAAACCTTTGATTTTTAAAAAGGCGTTTCTTGAAGTATCTTATTAAACATTTGATTTGAAGGAAACTGTGCATGTCTAACATTCTTGCCTTTTACAGAAAGCTGGCTAGCCAAAAACGTGTCAACTATTGATGTTATTTTTAGAAGTGGACTGTCTCTTAAATGAGACAGAAAGCATGAAGTATGGACTCGTACAAGCTGAACGAGTAAATCATGGGTGTAACTGATAACAAATTAAGTCCATTCTTGGTATAAACTGCTAAAGAGTGTTTCAGACCATCACTGATGTCTGTGATAAACAGCACCAAGCGTCACAGTCCAACTTTTTTTTTAAGCGCCAAGTTCAAACAAGTGACCAATAATAACGGTTGGTCCTTGAACACCTTTTACCAGAGGCCTTTTCTAACCACTTCGTAACACTTTTGAGAGGCTCCTGTAACTTGGAAAAGTAAAGTGATCTGCTTAATTTCGTATCATGAATAAATGAGTTAATAAAGTACCTAATACTGATTTTTTTCCCCTTTAAAGATACAGATGTCCTTCCAAAAAAAAAAAAAAAACACACACATTATGTGGAAGTCCGAAACTGTGAGAATCATTCTGGATGGCAAAGTTCATTTGTATCAAGAGTAAATAATTCTATAGACATTAGTCAAGGAAAATCCCCAGAAAAACTGACTTCAAATGATGTAACATACTTATGGCTTTAAATGAACACATAAAGAAAACAGGCAAAACTAAATAAGCAAAAACAAAGCCACAAAATGAACATTAACATTTCTTTAGGGGAAAATGCTGTCTAAATTTCCTCAAGTTTGACTTAACCAAAAAAAAAAAAAAAAAAAAAAAAAAAAAGCCTATTTCTTTTACAAATCTCTTCTGAATAATGGGTTTTAAGAAGGGCAGGCCGGGCACGGTGGCTCATGCCTGTAATCCCAGCACTTTGGGAAGCTGAGGTGGGCAGATCACGAGGTCAGGAGTTCAAGACCAGCCTGGCCAACATGGTGAAGCCCTGTCTCTACTAAAAATACAAAAAAAATTAGCCGGGTATGGTGACGGTGCCTGTAATCCTAGCTGCTCGGGAGGCTGAGGCAGGAGAATCGCTTGAAACCAGGAGGTGGAGGTTGCAGTGAGCTGAAATCACACCATTGCATTCCAGCCTGGGCGACAAGAGCAAGACTCCGTCTTAAGAGAAAAATGAAGAGCAAAGGACACACCACATCTGCATAAATCAAAGTGTGTTAAGGAACATAATCATGTTGATTGTATCCTGATTCTAGCAGGTGAAGGACTAAGAACTCAACTTACATTTGGAGTAGAAGCAAGTGTCATGATGGAGCATGTCTTATATGGCAATTCAAAACAGTATGATTCTGATGGGGCGGGGAACTAAATGTTGGACAGGCTTTTTATACAAACCCCACCTGCATGTTTCAGAACAATATTCTTAGAGATTCAATGCAGACCCCAATGGCTTAGGCAGACATCAATAGGCTCATTTTCTTTCTTTCTTTTTTTTTGAGACAGATTCACTCTGTCTTCCAGGGTGGAGTGAAATGGTGCGATCTCAGCTCACTGCAACCTATGCCTCCTGGGTTCAAGCAATTCTTCTGCCTCAACCTCCCAAGTAGGTGGGATTACAGGCGTCCACCCAGCACGCCTGGCTAATTTTTGTATTTTTAGTAGAGACGGAGTTTCACCATGTTGGCCAGTCTGGTCTTGAACTCCTGACTTCAGGTGATCCGCCAGCCTGGGCCTCCTAAAATGCTGGGATTACAGGCATGAGCCACCACGCCTGGCCCATTTTCTTAATGTAAGTTCACAATATGTCATTAGGGGAAAATGACTTTGGCAAACTCATATGCTTCAAAGGCAGAAAAGACATGTACTAAGAAGGCAGTTAGAGCTGGAAAATTCTTGACATAATTACAACTTCAGCAAGAGAATAAAAATAGATTTTAAAAGTGTGTGCATGTGGGGAGGTGACAGAATATCTTTATATGTACTTTAAGAAGCTGACGAGTTATCCAGACACAAAAGGTAACATTCTCATCAGAACAGGCCAAGATGAAACACCAGGGGCAGGCAGTCTTCATAGAAACTAAGTGGATGCTTCTGGCGCCAAATGTCTTTGCCTGGTTCTTCCTGGCATTTCTGCTTGACTCCTTCCCTCTGTATCATTCTCAAATCCCCAACCTTTCCACTGACAAAACCACTCTCTTCTCCCTCAGGCTCTGAATAGATAACACAAATGTATGGACACTTTTTGTCCTTCAATTAAAAAACCTGCTTGAAGCTTCATTGACGTAAGAATTAACTGGTAGTTCTTTATCTTACCTAGGCTTATTATGTATTCAAAATTTTGCCTGTTTTCTTGGAATTATATGAATTTCCTTATCAAGCATTTGATTTGAAGGAAGCTGTGTATGTCTATTAATTACCCATGATATACATGTGTATTACTTTCTGAAATTTCTCCTTCAGTCTCCCCTGAGTTTAATTTTTGCTTAAGATGTTTAGAGTTCCTGAGGTGCTTCTCTGGGCTAAAATTTAAAGTTTTTTTTTTTTTTTTTTTTTTTTTTTTTTTACGCAAATAAAAGTAAATGAATGGCTAAAAGATAAGGCTAAATTTTCTAGGCTGGGCATGGTGGCTCATGCCTATAATACTAACACTTTGAGAGGCTGAGGCGGGAGGATCACTTGAACCCAAAAGTTCGAGACCAGCCTGGGCAACATAGTGAGACCTCATCTCTACAAAAAAAATTTTTTTTTAAATAATTAGCCAAGTATAGTGGCACATGCCTGTAGTCCCAGCTAATCAGTGGGCTGAGGTAGAATGATCGCTTGAGCCTGGGAGGCAGAGGCTGCAGTGAGCTGAGATCATGCTGCTGCACTCCAGCCTGAGTGAAAGAGGGAGACCTTGTCTCAAAAAAAATTTCCTTAAGTTTCTTTTCTTGGTGGGGGTAGGAATGCAATGGAGAAACAAAGAAAAACACTGCACAAAGGGTGCAGTGTTCTAGTGTTCATCTAAATAATGGAGAACTGGCATTTTACAATTAAGATATAAAAAATATTCATACTTTCAGAATTTCCAAGTCAGAGGTGGCTTACAATAGCTTTCGTTAGAAAAGGGTGAGACACACAAATAAAATGCTCCCTGGTGGAACAAAGGACCCTTTAAACCTTTACCAAGCTCTTTCTCAGAAGCTCACAAAATTTAAGACAATGAGAACATGATGAGAAAGCAAAGCTCTGCAACATAAGGTTGAAAATGACAATAAAAGACTGATAAAAGACTAGTGGGATGAACATGAATGCTTGTCAGTGACAAACACATTATGACAAGGAATAAATACTGCACTTCTCTTTAGGTCTACTTACAGACAGGACCCCATGACCTTTCAGGTATAAACCTCCACTGGTAGAAGATGTTTAATCACAAAAGTTCTATGGTAAATTATAAAAAATAAGCAATTTGGATTTAAGCCTTCTGCCATTTCCAATACAAGTAGCTTTGAGTATTCTTGGTTGACAAAGGAATGTTTGCATTTCTAATGTTAACAAAGAAGATATCCACCACTGGCTTCTTAACCAGAGGGAGAGAAGCGAGCAGGTTTCTGGATAGAGGTTTAAGGCAAATCAAACAGGTTCACAACTAAGCATCCTATTAGGGATTCTAGGCATGGCTTTGTTTTCTGAGGGACAGCTCCACATCATCTCTAGCCAAGTTTTCCACATTGCTAACAAACTGGGGACACATTTCTGTATCAGGCTTTTGAAAGAACTTTAAGTTATATATACACACTGTCAAAGCATATACTGGTGATGCTTGATATTTAAAGGAATCCTACAGTGAATCATTTATTTCCTTTGAAAATAAGGTTTTCAAAAACTGGCTACAACTCTGATTGCATGAATGAGATTCAAAGATTTCTCATGTAAAAGAAAGATCTCAACCTCCTTATACTGTGAACTTGCTTTCCAAGACTAAAAACTGGTGTCTCCTCTTCAGTCTCCTTACACATCTGAAATCATTCCTGCAATATGAGAGGCACTTTTATTAGGTGTAGCATCTATTAAAAACTCTAAAGCCAGGGTAGAATTTGCTGAACAAAGTAATAGCACTAGCCTAATAGGCATTACTTATAAGGACTTTTTCCCCTTTAATATAAAAGTATAACTACAGCAGTTCAATGTACAAATACAAAAAAAGTTCTCATACTAAAAAAAAGTACCATAATACTGTACATACAAAAACTGTTCAACAAGAATGATTTAAGTATGTCTGTTCTTCTCCAGATCTGGAAGACACAAATGTAAAGTTCTGCAACTGTATTATTGCTAAGAACATGTGCCCGGGAACACTGTGTTTCCGTTTCTCCCTCTCAGCCCAGCCCCGCCTCCAGAGTCCCCTGAGCTTGGATCATGAGCCAACAGCATCCCTGAAGATAACCAGAGCCAAATGTTTACTCAATGGAAGTCATTATTCAGTGAGCTGCTGCTTACCATAACTATGAAAAGCACAGGTTTTAAGCCCGCCAGGATTAAATCCAGACGGAGGTCTTCCCATCCCCTGATTTGCTACTGGCAGTGCTTTTGTTGGACCCAGCTTTGGACCCCACTTTGGCCTTCTTCTCCCGGGGACCATGAGGGTTGTTTTGGTGACTGTAGGCCTGAATTGCCAGATCCAAGCGTTCCTGAGCCATCCTGATCTCCCGCTGCAGAGCCTCCAGGTCAGCTGGGAGGTTCTCTTCATGGCTGCCATACTGCTGTTCCTGGGCTGTGTTGGCCTTGTTTTGCTTGTAGGCGATCTTAGCATTGGACAGTTCGGTGTACTGGATTTGATCTGGTTTGACAGCAATGTTATAGCCAGGGGGAGCAGATGGTGTATTCCAAGTGAAAGGATAATTATAAGCACCCGGATCCTCAAGTTCCCTCCTTTTACTGTTTAGTGAGTCTCGAATGGTCCCAAACCCTAAATGAAGCATCTCCCAAATGTTAAGCAAGAGGCAAAGGCCTGTAACACCATACATTATCAGAAGGAAGATGGTCTTTTCAGTGGGTCTAGAAATAAAGCAGTCTATCTTATGAGGGCAAGGAAGTCTGCTGCACACATAAAACGGGTGGACTTGGAAGCCATATAGAAAATACTGCCCTATCAGAAAACCCACCTCAAACACGGTCCTTGCCAGCAACTGCAGCACATAGATTTTCATGAGCCCATCTTCCCGAATCCGCCGTCGGCCATCATGCTTAGGTTTGGGTTGGCTCTGCTCTTTATTTTCTTTATCACTTTCTAACTCCATCTCTGGATACATCATAGGATCCTCTTCGTTATCCTCCTCCGTTTCTTCCAGAGCCCGGTGTTGTTTCCAGCGCATTGCATAGGGCTTGCTCCGAGCCGCCTTCTTGTCTGCTTCACCGTGCTCCATTTTGGCAATCTTGTGGATAGCATAACCCAGGTACATCACAGAGGGAGTTGCCACCAGGATGATCTGGAACACCCAGAAGCGTACATGGGAGAGGGGTGCAAACGCATCATAGCAGACATTCTCGCAGCCCGGCTGTTCTGTGTTGCACACAAATTTGCTTTGCTCATCGTAATAGATGGATTCTCCTCCTACAGCTGTAAGGACGATCCGGAAGACAATCAGAACAGTGAGCCAGATCTTCCCCACAAATGTGGAATGGTTGTGAATCTCCTCTAGCAGGCGAGTCAGGAAGCTCCAACTCATGGTGATTGAATTGGTATGCCCTGATAACAAGTGGAAAAATACCAAAAGAAAATCAACAAATATTAAATCTTAATTTAATTATTAATTTATGATATCTCTAGGAACTACTACTTTGAATACTTGAAATCTAACTTCAAGGTTCACAGTGGAACAAATGTTAGAATAAACAGCATCTCGGTTGGGTGCGATGGCTCACGCCTGTAATCCCAGCTCTTTGGGAGGCCAAGGCAGGCAGATTACTTGAGGTCAGGAGTTAAAGACCAGCCTGGTCAACATGGTGAAACGCTGTCTCTATACAAATACAAAAACTACCCGGGCACGGTGGTGTGTGCCTGTAATCCCAGCTGCTCAGGAGGCTGAGGCAGGAGAATCGCTTGAACAGAGCAAGACTCCATCACAAAAAAAAAAGAATAAATAGCATCTCACTCTCCACTATCTTCAGGCAGGTCAATTCACCTCAGTCAACACCTGTTGGCCCTACAAGGTCCTAGAAAGTATGGATTGCTTTCATGTCTCCTCTGGTTTGAAAGGTAAACTTGTAGCTACTATTTATCGAGATGTATTTCTCAGACCTCGGTTCTTTTTTTTTTTTTTTTTTTTTTTGAGACAGTTTCCCTCTTTTACCCAGGCTGCAATGCAGTGGTGTGATCTTGGCTCACTGCAACCTCTGCCTCCTGTGCTCAAGTGATTCTTGTGCCTCAGCCTCCGAGTAGCTGGGATTACAGGCATGCACTACCATTTTTGTATTTTTAGTAGAGATGAGGTTTCACCATGTTGGCCAGGCTGGTCTTGAACTCCTGACCACAGGTGATCCTCCTGCCTTGGCCTCTCAAAGTGCTGGGATTACAGGTGTGAGCCACCATGCCCGGCCATACCCAGGTTCTTTTTTTTTTTTGAGACAGTGTCTCGCTCTGTCGCCCGGGCTGGAGTACAGTGGCCGGATCTCAGCTCACTGCAAGTTCCGCCTCCCAGGTTTACGCCATTCTCCTGCCTCAGCCTCCGGAGTAGCTGGGACTACAGGCGCCCGCCACCTCGCCCGGCTAATTTTTTTGTATTTTTAGTAGAGATGGGGTTTCACCGTGTTAGCCAGGATGGTCTCGATCTCCTGACCTCATGATCCACCCGTCTCGGCCTCCCAAAGTGCTGGGATTACAGGCTTGAGCCACCGCGCCTGGCCCATACCCAGGTTCTTTACACACACTATTATTTCATGAGACCTTCAGAATTTTGTGAGATAGAGATTAAAAAAACACACAGGTATAGTTATTCAGTCCCATCACAGAAAACCACCACAGAGAACATAAAGAGGACACCTCGGCTAGACTCCACTGTGAAGGGGTGACTTATTAGGAAACTTAAATTTTAGACAAGTGCTAAAAGGGATTAAGAAGATGGTACAGCTACAAACTGCTGGCAATCATTAAGAACTAAAAAGACGAAGGGAACTAGGAAGATCTTCCCTAGCTAGGCTGTACAGCATACCAGATTTTGGTTTCACTTAGAAGCCCACAGCGAATGGTCTTGCAATAAATATTATACCCCTTTACTATATAACAGAATCTACAAATTATACTTCTGTACCTTACTTATGGTAGACATTAAAAAATGATTGCTAAACTGAATTGTGAGGACATTAAATCCAATCAACAGCAAATCCACTTAAAATACCATTTTAAAGGATAGTTTCTTTCTGAGATTCCCAGATCTACATCCAGGATCCAGGTAAAAAACACCTAAATGAGGTAATATATGGGAAATCCCCAACAGAACCCCAACACAAAGTAGACTTAACTTTTAACTTGTCTTCCTCCCTCTCCCAGTTTACTTCTGCAGATTACAGATGATTTGTCAGCACCACCTAAGTTTAAATACACTTTACCTGTTGTCCAGAGCTTCTGTTACCCAAACTTTTCTTAGAGAAATGATGTTTTGATTGCAATTTTTCCAGATTCCCTCTGGAAAGGAAAAAGAATAGAGCAGGTCATAAGCTTCCTGCCACAGAAAACAATGAATCACTAAAATGTTATTTTCAGAAAGAAACAAAGTTTTCTATGTACCATAAAAATCAATGAGATAAGATGGAAACAGGCTTCAGTTTGAATACCAGTTTTCTCCTCCCCATACAGGTGGCAGGAGAAACTATGTAACAGGTGACCTAAAGATTCTTAAGTCACCAGTCTAAGAATATACGACAGGAAGATGAGTCAGTAATAAAAGCATGAAGCAGATGAACTCTGGCACCTATAGGAAAAAGCCAAAGCAGAAGAATTGCAGCAAATTGAAAGTGGGTCACTAAAGGTCTTGCAAAAACCTTCACCCCGTCTGCTCTATTCCCTGAAGCAGCCAATACACCTCTCAAGGGGATTTGAGCAGCTAACCAGGAGCAAGCTGTTTAGCCAAAACACCCAACAGCTGGCTCTCAAACACAGGAACACCCGTCTCCATAGGAGGTGATTTACAGATACAACTGCTCACAAAAAGTCACAGAAAGAAAACACCTGTATCTGTATTGGATTAAACAGCAAAACAGAAAAGTTTCCAAGATGAATTATGCTCATTATCAAGCTCTGGCAACTCTGCATACCTCTGGCCAAATGTCATCCGTAAGGAGCCCGCATTTAGAAAATAAATTTAAAACAATTCCTGAATGTTATGTGTTTATAGTAAATTAAAAGGGTGCTTTGTTTTGTTGTTTAAAGATACAGGGAAAAAAAACTGGAACAATTTCCGAAGGACCAATGGGGGAAAAAAAGTGCAGGCATGAAGCTGCATAAAGATTTGCATATAAGCCTGGGCAATATAGTGTGACCCTATCTTCCAAATTTAAAAAAAATTAGCTGGGTGTGGTGGCAGTGGTGGCCAATGCTGTCCAACCTGGTAGACAGAACAACACCCTCTTACACACACACACAAACACACACACACGCACACACAGACACACATGGCCCAGCACAGTGGCTCAAGTCTGTAATCCCAGGATTTTGGGAGGCCAAGGTGGGGGGATCACTTGAGTTCAGGAGTTTGAGACCAGCCTGGGTAACATGTGAAACCCAGTCTTCACCAAACAACAACAATAATAACAACAAAATCCCCCCAAATTAGCATGGTGATGAACACCTGTGGTCCCAGCTACTCGGGAGGCTCAAGTGAAAGAATCACTTGAGCCCGAGAGGTAGAGGTTGCAGTGACTTGTGATCGTGCCACTGCACTCCAGCCTAGGTGACAGCAAAACCTCAAAAAACAAACAAAGAAGCAAAAAGATTTACATATGAAGAATCCAGGCCAGGCGTGGTGGCTCATGCCTGTAATCCCAGCACTTTAGGAAGCCGAGGTGGGTGGATCACCTCAAGTCGGGAGTTCGAGACCAGCCTGACCAACAAGGAGAAACCTTGTCTCTACTAACTAAAAATACAAAATTAGCCAGGTGTGGTGGTACATGCCTGTAATCCCAGCTATTTGGGAGGCTGAGGGAGGAGAATCGCTTGAACCTGGGAGGTGGAGGTGGCAGTGAGCTGAGATTGCGCCATTGCCCTCCAGCCTGGGCAACAAGAGCAAAACTCCATCTCAAAACAAACAAAAGAATCCAGCTGAGCATGGTGGCTCACACCTGTAATCTCAGCACTTTGAAAGGCTGAGGAAGGAGGATCACTTGAAACTGGGAGCTCAAGACTGCAATGAGCTATGATCATACGACTGCACTCCTGCCTGGGAGAAAGAGGAAGACTCTAACACAATAGAATTTCCAGTACAGCTCCCATTTCTAGCCCTGTTTCCCAACTGAGCTCACAGCCTCTTTTCTCATTGAATACACAAGTTATAGAACCTCAAAACAAGAAGTAAATAATATAAAATCTTTAAATGGTGATTTAAGCCAGGTTTCCAACATAGAACTCCATGATTCTCATCCACAAATTCTCTGCAGACTCAGATTTTCCTTAAAGCCTAAAATTTCTATTTGTTCCAATAAGCCAAAATTATGAAAATACAATTAGTTAGAACTAATTCATCTGTTATATCTCCATCCACAAAGATAAATGTGTGTTTTTTTTTTTTTTTTTTTTGAGGTGGAGTCTCGCTCTGTCGCCCGGGCTGGAGTGCAGTGGCCAGATCTCAGCTCACTGCAAGCTCTGCCTCCCGGGTTCACGCCATTCTCCTGCCTCAGCCTCCCGAGTAGCTGGGACTATAGGCGCCCGCCATCTCGCCCGGCTGTTTTTTTGTATTTTTTAGTAGAGACGGGGTTGCACTGTGTTAGCCAGGATGGTCTCGATCTGCTGACCTCGTGATCCACCCGTCTCGGCCTCCCAAAGTGCTGGGATTACAGGCTTGAGCCACTGCGCCCGGCCGATAAATGTGTTTTTTGAGACAGAGTCTCGCTTTGTCAGCCAGGCTAGAGTGCAGTGGCACGATCTCGGCTCACTGCAAGCTCCGCCTCCCAGGTTCATGCCATTCTCCTGCCTCAGCATCCCGAGTAGCTGGGACTACAGGGGCCCGCCACCACACCCGGCTAAATTTTTTGTATTTTTTAGTAGAAACTGGGTTTCATCGTGTTAGCCAGGATGGTCTCGATCTCCTGACTTCATGATCCACCTGCCTTGGAACTCACTGCAACCTCCACCTCCCAAAGTGCTGGGATCACAGGTGTGAGCCACCACACCGGGCTGATTTTTGTATTTTTAGCAGAGATGGGGTTTTCACCATGTTGGCCAGGCTGGTCTTGAACTCCTGACTTCAGGTAATCCACCTGCCTCGGCCTCCCAAAGTGCTGGGATTACAGGCATGAGTCACCGCACCTGGCCTTTTTTTTTTTTTTTTTTTTGAGACAAAGTCTCTTTGTTATCCAGGCTGGAGTGCAGTGACACGATCTCAGCTCACTGCAGCCTCAACCTCCCCAGGTTCGGGTGATCCTCTCACCCGAGCCTCCCAAATACCTGAGACCACAGTTACACGCTACCATGCCTGGCTAATTTTTGTATTTTTTGTAGAGAAGAGGTTTTGCCACGTTACCCAGGCTGGTTCTGAACTCCTGGGCTCAAGTGATCTGCCTGCCTCGGCCTTCCAAAGTACTAGGATTACAAGCATGAGCCACTGTGCCCGGTCTCTTTCTCTTAATATAACTCTGTGGGGAAAAAAATAGGCGGGGGGGGGCTGGCTCACACCTGTAATCCCAGCACCTTGGGAGGCTGAGGCGGGTGGATCACCTGAGGTCGCGAGTTTGAGACTGGCCTAGCTAACATGGTGAAACCCTGTCTCTACTAAAAACACAAAATTAGTCAGGTGTGGTGGCGCGTGCCCGTAATCCCAGCTACTCAGGAGAATGAGGCAGGAGAATGGCTTGTACCCGGGAGGTGGATGTTGCAGTGAGCCAAGATCGTGCCATTGCACTCCACCCTGGGAAAGAGCAAAACTCCATCTCAAAAAAAAAAGAAAAAAAAAAAACCTGGCTGGGCGCGGTGGCTCACGCCTGTAATCCCAGCACTTCGGGAGGCTGAGGCGGATGGATCACCAGGTCAGGATACCGAGACCATCCTGGCCAACATGGTGAAACCGTTGGTGAAACATGGTGAAACCGAAACTAAAAACACAAAAAAATTAGCCGGGTATGGTGGCACACACCTGTAGTCCCAGCTACTCAGGAGGCTGAGGCAGGAGAACAGCTTGAACTGGGTGGGGAGGCAGAGGCTGCAGTGAGTCGAGACTGCGCCACTGCACTCCAGCCTGGCAACAGAGCAAGACTCTGTCTCAAAAAACAAAACAAAACAAAACAAAACACCCATAACATTAAAACCCATGTATGCCCATTGCTCCATTATTGAAACGCTAAGCATGTGGGAGTTATTTATATCCTACTTCTCAAGATCATTGCCAAGGTCTGATTTTTTCAAATTCAAAAAATTGCAATCTCAGACATAAATGGGTTAAAAGAAACAAACACACAAAAAACCCCATAATCACAGCTACTTACAAATGTTTTGGTTTTCCTTGTGTCCTTCTAGTCTTTATCTAAATGAATACTCTTTCCAAATAACACTAATTTACAAAGGGATCTAGTAGCAAAAATGAACTTTTTTTTTTTTTTTTTGAGACAGAGTCTGGCCACACATTCGGAAATTTGAAAATACACACCTATACATTTGGCAAAATTTTGATAATTTTGACTCTGGGTGTCAAAATTCATTGTGGATCTTGGACATTTTTTCATAATTAAAATGTTTTTAAATAATTCTCATGTCTGCCAGGTACGGTGGCTCACGCCTATAATCCCAACACTTTGGGAGGCCGAGGCAGGCAAATCACGAGGTCAGGAGATTAAGACCATCCTGGCCAACATGGTGAAACCCCGTCTCTACTAAAAATACAAAAATTAGCTGGGTGTGGTGGCACGTGCCTGTAATCCCAGCTACTCAGGAGGCTGGGGCAGGAGAATCACTTGAACCCAGGAGGTGGAGGTTGCAGTGAGCTGAGATTGCACCACCGCACTCCAGCCTGGCAATAGAGCAAGACTCCGTCTAAATAATAATAATAATAATAATTCTCATGTCAAAAAAAGAAGTAATAGGCTACCTGATATGCCAGGTGCAGTGGCTCATGCCTGTAATCCCAGCACTTTGGGAGGCTGAGGCCGGACAACCACTTGAGGCCAGTTCAAGGCCAGCCTAAGCAACATGGTGAGACTCCACCTCTACAAAATATACGAAAATTAGCCAGGTATGGTGGTGCACACCTGTAGTCCCAGCTACTCAGGAGGCTGAGGTGGGAGGATTGCTTGAGCCCAGGAGGTCAAGGCTATTGGCTCTGTCGCCCAGGCTGGAGTGCAGTGGCACGATCTCGGCTCACTGCAAGCTCCACCTCGCAGGTTCACGCCATTCTCCTGCCTCAGCCTCCTGAGTAGCTGGGACTAGAGGTGCCCACCACCACGCCCGGCTAATTTTTTGTATTTTTAGTAGAGACGGGGTTTCACAGTGTTAGCCAGGTTGGTCTTGATCTTCTGACCTCGTGATCTGCCCGCCTTGGCCTTCCAAAGTGCTGGGATTACAGGCATGAGTCACCATGCCCGGCTTTCTCTTTATTTTAAATTGAGACAGAGTTTCACGGTCGCCCAGGCTGGAGTCCTGTGGCACAATTTCAGCTCACTGCACCCTCCACCTCCCAGGTTCACACCATTCTCCTGCCTCAGCCTCCCGAGGAGCTGGGACTATAGGCATGTGCAACCACACCCAGCTAATTTTTGGTATTTTTAGTAGAGACAGAGTTTCACCATGTTAGCCTGGATGGTCTCCATCTCCTGACCTCATGTTCTGCCTGCCTCAGCCTCCCAAAGTGCTGGGATTACAGGCGTGAGCCACCATGCCCAGCCAAACTTCTCTTACACTTGTTTACTATTTGTATTTCTTTTTGTGTAAATATGTTTACCAACTTAACTCCAACATCTCACAAAATGGGTGATGAGCAACTAACCTTCCTTCCTTCTCCTTTCCTCCCTTTCTTTTGTTTTTTGAGACAAGAGTCTCTCTCTGTTGCCTAGGCTGGAGCACAGTACCACGATCTCAGCTGACTGCAGCTCTGTCTCCTGGGTTCAAGCAATTCTCCTGTCTTAGCCTCCCAAGTAGCTGGGACTACAGACGCACACCACCATGCCCAGCTAATTTTTGTATTTTTAGCAGAGACGGGGTTTCACCCCGTTGGCCAGTCTGGTCTTGAACTCCTGACCTCAGGAGATCCGCCCGCCTCTGCCTCCCAAAGTGCTGGGATTACAGGTGTGAGTCACTGCACCCAGCCACAATTGTCTTTCTAAAATAAAGAACCATGGGCTTCTTAAAATGAATGGCAGTATCACCACTGTTTTTATCTATCGAGTCAGTAAGTTTTTCTTTGATACTCTTCCTTTTCCTCTCCTTCCAAGTTACTTTTTTTTCTTTTTTTTTTTTTGAGACAAGAGTCTCTCTCTGTCGCCCAGGCTGGAGCGCAGTACTGCGATCGCTGTAGCCTTCATCTCCTGGGTTCAAGCAATTCTCCTGCCTCAGCCTCCCGAGTAGCTGGGACTAAGGGTGCACACCACCATGCCCAACCAATTTTTGTATTTTTAGGAGAGATGGGGTTTCACCATGTTGGCCAGCCTGGTCTCCAACTCCTGACCTCAGGTGATTCACCCATCTCGGCCTCCCAAAGTGCTGGGATTACAGGCATGAGTCACCATGCCTGGCCACAAGTTACCCATTCTTACTCTCAATGAAATGTCAAATAATTCCTGGGGGATGACTGTGGTCTGGGAAACATTTTGAAAACATTAGTCCTCATTTCTGTAATGGGTCACTCATTCTCTAGGCAAGCCCCCTCCCCAGCAGCTATGTATTAACAAAGCATTAAGGATTGGCTTACAATGTTACAGAGTACAATACTCCACCAGAGAAATTAAGATCATTTCAAGAAGTAGAAGGCAGGTTCTGGAATTAACATTTCTAAGTATGTCACTACCAATTGTGGTCTCACTGTGAAGAAAAGCGGGTTCTTGCTCCACTGAAGTTTCCTTTCTCCTGAACATTATTATTATTATTATTATTTGAGACAGAGTCTTGCTCTGTCTCCCAGGCTGGAGTGCGGTGGCATGATCTCAGCTCACTGCAAGCTCTGCCTCCCGGGTTCAGGCCATTCTCCTGCCTCAGCCTCCCGAGTAGCTGGGACTACAGGCGCCCGCCACCACGCCCGGCTAATTTTTTAATTTTTAGTGGAGACGTGGCCTCACCATGTTAGCCAGGATGGTCTCAAACTCCTGACCTTAGGTGATCCACCCGCCTTGGCCTCCCAAAGTGCTAGGATTACAGGCGTGAGCCACCACGCCCGGCCCTGAACCATTATTTTATCTATTTTTTTCTTGAATGGCTTCTTAAATTATTTTTTTAAAGAATGCTGCAATTCATAGAAGCCCATAATTCAAAAGGATTCACTCACTCACACACAAAAAACCCTGGAGATCTGCAGAGGGGCCCCTCAGTCTTCAGAACTGATCAGTGCACAAGTGAGGAAATGGTCTACACAAGGGACCTGAACAGGTGCCTAAAATTCAGGACATAGGGCCAGGAGCGATGGCTCATGCCTATAATCCTAGCACTTTGGGAGGCCAAGGCAGGTGGATCACCTAAGGTCAGGAGTTTGAGACCAACCTGGCCAACATGGCGAAACCCTATCTCTACTAAAAATACAAAAATTAGCCGGGTGTGGAGGCATGTGCCTGTAATCCCAGCTACTTGGAGCCTGAGGCAGGAGAATCACTTGATCCCGGGGGGCAGAGGTTGCAGTTAGCCGAGATGGTGCCACTTCACTCAAGCGTGGGTGAAAGAGCAAGACTCGGTCTCAGGAAAAAAAAAAAAAAATTTTTTTTTCAGGACATGTCTTTTCTGGCTTCCCTGCTTCTGAAAACAAACTCGGTTGTAGTGTCAGGGCTGAGAGTCTGAGATTCAGCTGTGAATGGCTCTTATGAATAAAAAATCATTTCTCCATACTCCATCTACAAATAGAAAATGACATGGTAGCACAAGTCAAGTGGTGGAGATGGGTAGAGGCCAAATATCTCAATGTCTTTTGCTAATTAGTAAAGCCCCAATTTTTCATTATTTTTTTGAGACTGGGTCTCGCCGTCACCCAGGTTGGAGTGCAGTGGCGTGATCTCGGCTCACTGCAACCTCCACCTCTTGGGTTCAAATGATTCTCCCGCCTCAGCCTCCTAAGTAGCTGGGATCCAACTGATTTATATGTACTTTTATACTTAATATCTTCGTGAATACATCCTAAATGCCTTGTCAACTCAAGTTGAGTTTATATCTATAAATTCTAGGAGGTGGTATTATTAGGTCACAGGCAATGTAAATCTGCATGGTTTTTGCTTTGTACTGTCATTTGATTTTCAAAAAAGGCATTAGTAATTTACAGTGCCTGGCAATGAATGTATACTTAAAACAACTTCACCTCCACCTCTTCAGCACTGGCATTATGCTCCTTTACTAGATGCAAAATGGCATTTCAAAATCATGTCAATTGTATGTTTCTAAGACAGTAGGATACATTCCCCCTCATATATCCAACCTCTTTGTGGGTTATTTCCATCCTTTTACCTATTTGTCTACAGAAGGTACTCTTGATATAGTATAGGCATTGATTATTTGACATTTAATATAAACATCTCAGTTTATTTTACTGACTTCCTTCAAATTTTATTTTTTTATAGAATCGTATCAATTCTTTAAAAAATTAGAAGGTTGAAAAAGTTTTTTTCTAAAGTGGCTTCTATTTTTTAAAAAGAATACTGCAATTCATGGTAGCCCATAATTCAAAAGGATTCACTCACACAAAGAAAACCTAAACACTGAAGAAAATCATGTTTGCTTACATAACATTTATTAGAAATCAAATGTGCTATTTTTAGTCTATTTTCCAAATAACTTCAACACAAATCTACCTTGTCTTACACTAGAAAACAGAATTTAAAAAATGGGCTGGCATCAACATGGTAATAAATTATGTAATTCTCTCTCAAATTCTTATCTCAAGAGTTTTCTATAGGTTATATCCAAACAGAATCAAATTAACTAACCGCGTTTTTCTGTAAAACAGAATTCATAGTTTTGTTTTTTGTTTTCTGAGACAGAGTGTCGCTCTGTCACCCAGGCTGGAGTACAATGGCGAAGTCTCAGCTCACTGCAACCTCTGCCTCCTGGGTTCAAGCAATTCTCCTGCCTCAGCCTCCCGAGTAGCTGGGATTACAGGCTCCTGCCACCACGCCTGGCTAATTTTTCTATTTTTAGTAGACATAGGGTTTTACCATGTTATCCAGGCCAGTCTCGAACTCCTGACCTCAACTGATCCCTCTGCCTCAGCCTCCCAAAGTGCTAGGATTATAGACGTGAGCCACCACGCCCAGCCGAATTCATAGGATTTTTGAAGATCAAATGTAATGAACACTATTTGAATTATTTCAGCAGGTAGATTCTAATATTAAACTCATTTCAAAGATAAGGAAATTAGGTTTAAAATTTTATAATTTGCCGGCCAGGCACAGTGGCTCATGCCTATAATCCCAGCACTTTGGGAAGCCGAGGCGTGCGGATCACCTGAAGTCAGGAGTTCAAGACCAGCCTGACCAAGACAGAGAAACTTGCCTCTACTAAAAATACAAAATTAGCCAGGCGTGGTGGTGTATGCCTGTAGTCCCAGCTACTTGAGAGGCTGAGGCAGGAGAATCGCTTGAACCAGGAAGTCGGAGGTTGCAGTGAGCTAAGATCTTACCACAGCACTCTAGCCTGATGACAGAGCAGGACTCCATCTCAGAAAGAAAGAAAGAAAAAACTTTGGCCGGGCGTGGTGGCTCAAGCCTGTAATCCCAGTACTTTGGGAGACCAAGACAGGCGGATCATGAGGTCAGGAGATCGAGACCACCCTGGCTAACATGGTGAAACCCCCATCTCTACTAAAAAATACAAAAAACTAGCCGGGCGAGGTGGTGGGTGCCTGTAGTCCCAGCTACTCGGGAGGCTGAGGCAGGAAAATGGCGTAAACCCGGGAGGCGGAGCTTGCAGTGAGCTGAGATCCCGCCACTGCACTCCAGCCTGGGGGACAGAGCTAGACTCTGTCTCAAAAAAAAAAAAAAAAAAAAAAAAAAAAAAAAAAAAAAACCACTTTATAATTTGCCGACCAGGCGCAGTGGTTCACGTCTGCAATCCTAGCGCTTTGGGAAGCCGAGGCGGGCGGATCACCTGAAGTCAGGAGTTCAAGACCAGCCTGACCAAGATGGAGAAATCCTATCTACTAAAAATACAAAATTAGCCAGGCGTGATGGTGCAGGCCTGTAATCCTAGCTACTCGGGAGGCTGAGGCAGGAGAATCGCTTGAACCCATGAGGCGGAGGTTGCGGTGAGCCAAGATCATGCCATTGCACCCCAGCCTGGGCAACAAGAGAGAAACTCCATCTCAAAAAAAACCAAAAAACTTTATTATTTGCCTAAAATCATCTACTTATTAAGTAATGAAGCCAGAATTTGAAGTCAGGCAGTCTTGCACTAGAGTTTGGGCTCTTTCTTGACCACTCACTAGTAAAGAATTACATTACAGATGGAATTATGTACAGGTTCTATGTGACCCTAATCCCAATCTTTAGGATCAGAGCTGTGAAAGAAACATACAAGGCTGGGCACGGGGCTCACGCCTGTAATCCCAGTACTTTGGGAGGCCGAGGTGGGTGGATCACCTGAAATCAGGAGTTTGAGACCAGCCTGGCCACCATGGTAAAACCCTGTCTCTACTAAAAATACAAAAATTAGCTGGGCGTGGTGTCAGGCACCTATAATCCCAGCTACTCAGGAGGCTGAGGCTGAGAATGGAGAATCGCTTGAACCCGGGATGTGGTGGTTGCAGTGAGCCAAGATCACGCCATTGCACTCCAGCCTGGGCAACAAGAGTGAAACTCTGTCTCCCAAAAAAAAAAAAAAAAAAAAAAAAAGAAACGCACAACCACCAGAAAGAAAATAAATTTCAGAGTTTAAGATCTTAAAATGTAAAATGGAATGAAGGTTTAAAAGTGAAATAAAACAAGCTTTCTTCATAGCTGGGGAGGAAGGAATAAATGGTATCTTTGACAAAAATGATTTAATTAAGAAGGATAATTTATTTGGGCACTGAGAATAGGAAGATCACAAAACCACTATTAATTTAAAAAATCACTTTTAAGTGTATCTTTGGAAAAGTCTCTAAGTCTCATGTTTTTTTTAAAAAAAAAAAAAAAAGCCAGGCACGGTGGCTCACATCTGTAATCACAGCACTTTGGGAGGCTGAGGCAGGCGGATCACGAGGTCAGGAGTTCAGACCAGCCTGGCCAACATGGTGAAATCCAGTCCCTACTAAAAATACAAAAATTAGCCAGGCCTGGTGGCAGGCGCCTGTAATCCCAGCTACTCGGGAGGCTGAGGCAGGAGAATTGCTTCAACCCGAAAGGCGGAGGTTGCAGTAAGCCAAGATCATACCACTGCACTCCAGCCTGGGCAATAAAGCAAAAGAGCAAAACTCCATCTGGGGGTGTGGGGCGGGAAGAAGCTGGCTGGGAGTGATGGCTTACTCCTATAATACCAGCACTTTGGGAGGCTGAGATGGGCGGAACACTTCAGCTCAGGAGTTCAAGACCAGCCTGGACAACATGGCGAGACCCTGTCTCTATTTAAAAAAAGAAAACAAAAAACAAAACCTCTCAAGTTTTTCAAATCAAGCACTAAAAACTCCCCATTAACTTGCGTCCTGTTTTTATTATTTTACTGTGGTAGAATACACATAAAATGTACTATCTTATTAAGTGTACACTTGAAGTATTAAATACATTCATAGCATTATCAACCATCACCACTACCTCCAGAATTTTTTTCATCTTGTAAAACTGAAACTCTAGACCCAGAAACAGTAAATCCCCATTTCCCCTTCTCCCAGCCCCTGGCAATCACCATTCTATTTTCTCTATGGTTTTGACTACCTAATTATCTCATATAAATGGAATTACGTATTTCTCTTTTTGTGTCTGGCTTATTTCACTCGGCATAATGTGTTCAAGGTTTATCTACATTATAGCACGTGTCAGAATTTCCTTCCTTCGGCCGGGCGCGGTGGCTCATTCCTGTAATCCCAGCACTTTGGGAGGCTGAGGCAGGCAGATCACGAGGTCAGGAGATCGAGACCATCCTGGCTAACACAGTGAAACTCCCTCTCTACTAAAAATACAAAAAATTAGCCGGTGCAGTGGCGGGCGCCTGTAGTCCCAGCTACTCAGGAGGCAGAGCTTGCAGTGAGCCGAGATCATGCCACTGCACTCCAGCCTGAGTGACAGAGAGAGACTCCGTCTTAAAAAAATAAAAAAAAAGAATTTCCTTCCTTTTTAAGGCTGAATAAATATTCCATAGTATGTACATACCATGTTTTGTTTATCCATTCATCTGTTGACAGACACCTGGGTTGTCTACAGATCTGGCCACTGTGAATAATGCTGTTATGAACATAGGTGTACAAATTACTCTTTTTTTTTTTTTTTTTGAGGCAGAATCTCGCCTCGTCACCTAGGCTGTAGTGCAGTGGCATGATCTCAGCTCAGTGCAGCCTCTGCCTCTCAGGTTCAAGTGATTCTCCTGCCTCAGCCTCCCAAGTAGCCAGGATTATAGGTGTGCACCACCATACCTGGCTAATCATTCAGTTCTTTTGTTTTAACATTCAAAAGTGGAATTGCTCCATCATATGGTAATTTTTTTTTTTTTTTTTTTTTTGAGACAGAGTCTGGCTCTGTCGCCCAGGCTGGAGTGCGGTGGCCGGATCTCAGCTCACTGCAAGCTCCGCCTCCCGGGTTTACGCCATTCTCCTGCCTCAGCCTCCCAAGTAGCTGGGACTACAGGCGCCCGCCTCGTCGCCCGGCTAGTTTTTTGTATTCTTTAGTAGAGACGGGGTTTCACCGTATTAGCCAGGGTGGTCTCGATCTCCTGACCTTGTGATCCGCCCATCTCAGCCTCCCAAAGTGCTGGGATTACAGGCTTGAGCCACCGCGCCCGGCCATATGGTAATTTTTAATTGGTGGAGGAACATTACCCTGTTTTCCACAGTGGCCAATTTTTTTTGTATTTTTAGTAGAAACAGGGTTTCACCATGTTAGCCAGGCTGGTCTCGAACTCCTGACCTCAGGTGATCCGTCTGCCTCAGCCTCCCAAAGTTCTGGGATTACAGGCGTGAGCCACGGCACCTGGGCGAAAAGTGATTCTTAACCTTGAATTTTGTGAAACTAAGCAAGCAATGGACTAGAAGGCAAGAGATTCTAATCCCAGAATGTAATCCATGCACTTCAGAAATAAGTTCTTTCCATAAGTTAGATGATTTCTAAAATCTCTTCCATTTACATCTGATGAAAACTATCTCAGAGTAAAATTCACCAAACTGATAAATTATGTGGAACTTAAAACTCTAGGGACAGGAAAAAAGCAAAGTAATGGCAGTAAAATTAAACAATATAATAAGATGTCAAAATTTTTAAAAGGCACTTCCCAAACAATCATTTCAGAAAATTTGTGGTTGAACTAAACTAAAAAATTTCAATATTGACTCACTGTAATTCCAAAGCAGGTATTGGCAATCTAGGCATCCCGGCTCATGAGCTGAGCAATCCACTAAGAATCGTGCTAGTGACTCATACCCCTGAACGCGACTGCTTTATGTGCAGAGACAAGGAATCAATTAAAGGGTTTACAATGAAGTCTTGTTTAACTGGAACATTTTAAGTGGAAGTTAATTCCACATGAATGATAATAGATGTTTAATAACTAGCTAGTGACAATTTCTAAGCAAAAGCATTATGGCAGCTAAACAGCAAATAGTAATCTATGTGCTACAAACATGAAAACAACTTGTTTTCAAAAGAGCTCTTGGCTATGAACAATATTTGAAAAACCTAAAATATAATTTGTGTTGAATCAAATCATAAAACTTCATGGAGAGAGTAGTTTGAGATATTGGCTGTATCAACCAATGAGGAAACAAAAGGCACCATTGTGGGCTGAAGTGCCAATTTTCGCTGGCAAAAAGCCATTCTTTTTGAATGTAAGAACCTTCAGGAACCAGCTGGAGAAGTATGAGGAACCTGGGATAGGGATAATATATTCATTCACAACATATCCTAAGTGGAACTGTCTTCATGCAAAGAGGACAATATTGGAACATATGTCCAAAACAGCCTAAGATTAGGTCAAACCAACTGTTCTGAACAATCCTCAGTCTAGAAAAACGAACATGTCTAAGACAAAAATAAATGTATGATTTTCCAATATGACTACGTTTAAGATACACAATTTCTTTTTAAAAAACCCATACCATCGGCTGGGCGCGGTGGCTCATGCCTGTAATCCCAGCACTTTGGGAGGCCGTGGCAGGCGGATTACCTGAGGTCAGGAGTTCGGCACCAGCCTAACCAACATTAGTGAAATCCTGTCTCTACTAAAAATACAAAATTACTGGGCGTGGTGGCTCACGCCTGTAATCCCAGCCACTCGGGAGGCTGAGGCAGGAGAATCGTTTGCACCCGGAAGGTGGAGGTTGCAGTGAGCCAAGATCGCGCCATTGCACTCCAGCCTGGGCAACGAGAGGAAAACTGTTTCAAAAAAGAAAAAAAAAACACCCATACCATCATACACCAATGGCGTCATCTGGTACAACTTTTCTGGAAGGCATCTTGGCAATAGTTATCAAGAACTTTAAAGTGCTTATATCCTTTAATCAATAATTCCACATTTAGTAATTTACCCTAAACAAATGCATGGCATTTATTATAAGAAACGTATATAATTCATGGTATAACCTCCATAATGGAATATTGTACAACTATTATGGGGGGAATAGGGAGTAACTGCAAATGGGTATCAGGTTTCTTATTGACAGAATAAAAATATTCTAAAATTAGGCTGTGGTGGCTCACGCCTATAAATAATCCCAGCACTTTGGGAGGCTAAGGTGGGTGAATCACCTGAGGTCAGGAGTTCGAGACCAACTGGCCAACATGGTGAAACTCCATCTCTACTAAAAATATAAAAAATTAGCTGGACATGGTGGCAGGCACCTGTAATCTCAGCTACTCGGGAGGCTAAGGCAGGAGAATCACCTGAAACTAGGAGGCAGAGGTTGCAGGGAACCAAGATCATGCCATTGCACTCCAGCCTGGGCAACAAAAGCGAAACTCCATCTCAAAAAAAAAAGAGTCCGGCTTCAGTAAATTGTGTGATAGAGCCACTTAATAAAATAGAGTACACTGAAGAAAGTCTAGGTGTGGGGCCAAGATCAAGAGCTCACTTTGGACAACGCAATTCAAATTACCTCCTCTGAGTATCTCCGTGGAGATGTTGAACAGGCAGCCAGGATCAAAAAAGAGGTCTGGCTACAGATAAAAATGTGGCAGTATTCAAAATACATATGGTAACCAAAGCCACAGAATGGATAATTTCAGGAAGGAAAATTTTGAATCCAAATAAACACCTACTCTGGATGGGCAATTAAGAATTCCAAGTCCAAGAATGACTCAAGGGGAATTCCTAAAAATAGGGTTCAGCTCTAATTTACTCTGAACATTCCCAAAAGGAATGTTATCACTCATTAGTTAATAACAATCAAGCCAAAACTGATAAATACTACACAGATGTGTATGAAAATAATCTCTATAACTATTTGGGAGTTGAATATAGTTTAGAGATTAGAGGATGAGAATAGGGGTGTGTGAAGTTTATCCCATTTATATAGAGGAAAAACATCAAAACTTATTCTGAAACCCTATGCATTTCTTTCCTTTTTTTTTTTTTTTTTTTTTTTTAAGATGGAGTCTTGCTCTGTCACTAGGCTTGAGTGCAGCGGTGTGATGTTGGCTCACTGCAACCTCCGGGTTCAAGTGATTCTCCTGCCTCAGTCTCCTGAGTAGCTGTGACTACAGGTGTGTGCCACCATGCCTGGCTAATTTTTGTATTTTTAGTAGAGACGGGGTTTCACCATGTTGGCCAGGATGGTCTCTATCTCTTGACCTCATGATCTCCCCGGCCTCGGCCTCCCAAAGTTCTGGGATTACAGGCATGAACCACCGCGCCTGCCCTCTTCCCTTTTTTTTTTTTTTTTTTGAATTTCTTATTTTTGTAGAGACAGGGTCTCATCATATTGCCCAGGTTGGTCTTGAACTCCTGGGCTCAATCAATCCTCCTGCCTTGACCTCCTGAAGTGCTGTGATTACTGGTGTGAGGCACCATGCCTGGCACCTTTTTCTTTTTTTTTTTTTTGAGATGGAGTCTTGTACTGTCGCCTAGCCTGGAGTGCAGTGGCACGATCTCGGCTCACTGCAACTTCCGCCTCACAGGTTCAAGTGATTCTTCTGCTTCAGTCTCCCAAGTAGCTGGGGCTATAGGCGTGCGCCACCACACCTGGCTAATTTTTTGTATTTTTAGTAGAGACGGGGTTTCACAGTGTTAGCCAGGATGGTCTCGATCTCCTCATCTCATGACCTGCCTACCTTGGCCTCCCAAAGTGATGGAATTACAAGGTGTGAGCCACTGTGCCCGGCTCTCTCTTCTTTTTTCAAGACAGTCTTGCTCTGTTGCCAGGCTGGAGTGCAGTGGCGCGATCTCGGCTCACTGCAACCTCCGCCTCCTGGGTTCAAGCAATTCCCCTGCCTCAGCCTCCAGAGTAGTTGGGATTACAGGCGCGTGCCACTACTCCCAGCTAATTTTTTGTATTTTAGTAAAGACAGGGTTTCACTATGTTGTCCAAGATGGTCTTGAACTCCTGATCTCGTGATCCGCCTGCCTCGGCCTCCCAAAGTGCTGGGTTTACAGGTATGAGCCACCATGTCTGGCCTCTTTTCTTTTTTTTTTTTTTTTTTGATACGGAGTCTCACTCTGTCGCCCAGGCTGGAGTGCAGTGGTGCAATCTCGGCTCACTGCAAGCTCCGCCTCCCAGGTTGACAACCTGGCCTCTTTTCTTTTTGCAAATAGAGACTGTCCCACTCTGTCAACCAGGGTGGAGTGCATGGTATGATCGCAACTCACTGTAGCCTTCAACTTCTGGGCTCAAAAATCCCTCCTGCCTCATCCTCCCGAGTAGCTGAAACCACAGGTGTACGCCACCACACCCAGCTAATTTTCAAATTACTTTTTGCAGAGACAGGGCCCTCACTATGTTGCCCAGGGTGGTCTCAAACTCCTGGGCTCAAGGTATCCTCTAGCCTCAGCCTCCGAAAGTGCTGGGATTACACGTGTGCCACTGAACTCCAGACTGGGTGACAGAGTGAGGCTCTGTCTCAAAAAAAAAAAAAAAAAAAAGTCAAATTAGCCAGGCGTGGCAGAGTGTGCCTGTAGTCTAAACTACTTGGGAGGCTGAGGCAGGAGAATTGCTTGAACCCGGGAGGCAGAGGTTGCAGTGAGCTGAGATTGCACCACTGCAACTCCAGCCTGGATGACAGAAGAAGACTCTGTCTTAAAAGAAAAAAAAAAAAAAAAAAAAAAGTAGTCAAGTGCAATAGTGAGAAAGGGAGAAAGAAAGAGTTCAACTATTTTTTTGTTGTGTTTTAATCAAGTGCTTATATGTTTTGGGGGGGGGAAAAAAGGAGCCAGGTGTCTTGGTCTGTAATCCCCATGTTTAAGAAGCCAAGAGGACTGCTTGAGCCCAGGAGTTCAAGACCAGCCTGGGCAACACAACAAGACCCTGTCTCTACAAAAAAAAAATTTTTAATTAACTGGGTGTGGTGGCAGTGTGGGCCTGGTGGTCCCAGCTACTAGTGATGCTGTGGTGGAAGGATCTCTTGAGAGCACCACTACAGTTTAGCTTGGGCAACAGAACAAGACTCTGTCTCAATTATTAAAAAAAAAAAGGCTGGGCGTAGTGGTTCATGCCTATAATCCCAGCACTTTGGGAGACGGAGGCGGGTGGATCACCCGAGGTCAGGAGACCAGCCTGACCAACATGGAGAAACCCCGTCTCTACCAATACAAAATTAGCCGGGCATGGTGGGGCATGCCTGTAATCCCAGCTACTTGGGAGGCTGAGGCAAGAGAATCTTGAACTCAGGGGGCAGAGGTTGTGGTGAGCCGAGATTGTGCCACTGCACTTCAGCCTAGGCAACAAGAGCAAAACTCCGTCTCAAAAAAATAAAAGGGCCAGGCACAGTGGTTCACGCCTGCAAACCCAGCATTTTGAGAGGCTGAGGTGACCTGAGGTCAGGAGCTCCAGACCAGCCTGGCCAACATGGTGAAACCCTTTCTCTACTAAAAATACAAAAATTAGCCGGGCGTGGTGGTACACACCTATAATCCCAGCTTCTCACGAGGCTGAAGCAGGAGAATTGCTTGAACCTGGGGGCAGAGGTTACAGTGAGCCAAGATCCTGCCACTGCACTCCAGCCTGGGTGACAGAGTGAGACTCAGTCTCAAAAAAAAAAAAAAAAAAAAAAAAAAAAAAAAGTTGAATGACTTAATGGGCACCAGAATGCTTTTGTCCAAATTGTGCTGGTGTTACAAGCAATATAGCCTCAAAGAACAAAGCTTCACCTGAGAGCTGGAGAAGAATTCATTTCCCAGAATACTTCATTTCTTTCTCTTTCTTTCTCTCTCTCTCTTTTTCTTTTTCTTTTTTTTTTTTTGAGATAGAGTCTCGCTCTGTCACCCAGGCTGGAGTGCAGTGATGCGATCTTGGCTAACTGCAACCTCCACCTCCCAGGTTCAAGCCATTCTCCTGCCTCAGCCTCCCAAGTAGCTGAGATTACAGTCGCCTGCCACCATGCCCAGCTAATTTTTTGTATTTTTAGTAGAGATGGGGTTTACACTATGTTGTCCAGGCTGGTCTTGAACTCCTGACCTCAGGTGATCCGCCCACCTTGGCCTCCCAAAGTGCTGGGATTACAAGCATGAGCCACCACTCCTGGCCCCATGTCATTTCTTTAGAAGTAAAATGCTACCTGCAAAGAGATAATCATATCCTTGTTTTAGGAAAACTCTTTGGGCAACATATTCCACAGGTCTGAAAGATAAACCTTTATTGCCAAGGAGTGCTCTCAGCCAACTACAGTACTTGTAAAATTCAAGAATGTATAACTGTATGCCAGCCAGTACTAACAGGTCATTCATTCTTTGGAGTTGTAGAAAATAGCAATGCTCAAACGCCCAGCTAGTTTTTTGTACTTAAAATTTTTTGCATTAAATCTTAAAAAATATTTTTAAAAATACATTTTAATAGGTCCTTATTTCAACACAAGCTGAACTCATCAGCTGTAGTAGTATGTTTGCAAAACAACTGTTGCCACTCAGCTGATACTAACAGCTCAGAACTGTTTTCTCTGTTTAAATTTCAGGTTAATGATACCAGCCAAAATCTATCTTCTCATACTTATTCTCAAAGGGATGGTCTTACAAAAATAATAATCTGGTCGAGTGTGGTGGCTCATGCCTGTAATCCCAGCACTTTGGGAGGCAGAGGCAGGTGGATCACCTAAGGTCAAGAGTTGGAGACCAGCCTGACCAACATGGTGAAACCCTGTTTCTACTAAAAAATACAAAATTAGCTGGGCGTGGTGGGGCATCCCTGTAAACCCAGCTACCTGGGAGGCTGAAGCACGAGAATCGCTTGAACCTGGGAGGTGGAGGTTGCAGTGAGCCAAGATAGCGCCACTGCACTCCAGCCTGGGCAACAAGAGCTAAACGCCATCTCAAAAAAAAAAAAAAAAAAAAAATCCTACTTTTTCTTTGCCTAATTTTTTATCAAATATTTTGAACAGAAGCCACATGTAGTTCTACACTACAATAAAAGCATAAGTTCAGAAATAAGTAATCATAGCCCCTAGTCAAGCTTAACTATAGGAAAGAAGGACAGGACAGGAAAGGAGGGGAAAAAGGAAATTAGCTGGGTATACTCGGGAGGCTGAGGCAGGAGGATGGCTTGACCCCAGGAATTTGAGGCTGTAGTGTACTATGACAGCCTGGGCAACATAACAACGTCTTGTCTTAAAAAAAAAAAGAAAAGAAAGAAAGAAAAAGGAAAAAGAAAAAAGGACACACCTCACCAATTTTGAAATGTGAACGAAATGCAAATAAAGCAATAGTTTTTTGGAACTCATCACTTTGCATTGAATTAGGCATGGAACAAACACTACTCATTTGTTAAGATAATGATGCTCTGGATTTAAATTATATATCCTGTATTCTAAGATCCTCGTTACTGAACTGATAGGCAAGCCTGGACCTGGGGGGAAGTGGACTAATCAGAAACAGAACTCTGCATTCCTTCCCTTTGGCTGACTTACACAAATAAAAGAATAAAATTTAATTGACAAAGGATAACAGCTTATAAGTAAGATTGTTATGTTGGAGATGTGTTAACTTAAGTCCTTTGAATTAAAAGCTAAAACTCAGCCGGGCGCGGTGGCTCAAGCCTGTAATCCCAGCACTTTGGGAGGCCGAGACGGGCGGATCACAAGGTCAGGAGTTCGAGACCATCCTGGCTAACACAGTGAAACCCCGTCTCTACTAAAAAATACTGCTCTTTTTTAAGAGAACTGTGGTGGCTACCTAGTAGAAAACAATTCTTAAGTCACACAACCTCAAAAGTTAAAAGTGCTAACTTTTGAAAAGGATGTTTGAAATGCTTTGGAAAAATGCACAACAGTTTAAGCAGTAAATAATATTAAGCCATTACAAATCAGGACAAATATTAACAGATCTTGCATATAACTTCTATGTATCTCTTCAATACGCCCTTTGCCTACAGCACTCTGGGCACAAAAATCTGGGGAAAACTTAAAACTAAGATCTGTTTATCGGAGCTTTTTACCTTCTACCCAGAAGAGTTCGTATTTCTTTAATTCTGCCATTACACAGTACTTAAGACATCCAAAGCAACTGTAGTGATACAACTCTATGCTAAGTTTTTTAAAAGATCAGTAAACTTAACCCACAACTCACAATATTTTAATCAGGAGTTCTGGAAGTAAGAGTATTTTTCTGTTTTTTTCCATACCCTCTGAGGTTGAAATTTTTTTACTCTTTTACTCTGAGTAATACCTAAACCCTCCCTAGGGAGAAAAATATTTTATTCCTAAATGACATTATTAACGCATTTTTCTACAGATATTAACGTACTGGAGATACGCTGTTTCCTGCTTATCAGGAAATTAAAATATGAAAGGTCATTTATGTAGTTTGATATTTTATAGCGCTTTCATATACTCACTTGAACTTGTACACGACACAAACATACAACAAATTTAGACTTATCAGGCACACCCTCAGCCAGAAGTTATTCAAACTTAACTTACTCGATTTCACATCGTCTTGATGCTAACAAAATTAAGCATGAGCACAATGAAATCCGTATCACTGCCAGTTCTCAATGAACAAAAAGAAAAACCAAATTCGCCCATTTCGCAAGGGAAAAGTACTCCCAATCAGACAATCGCAAAAAAAGAAAAAAAATCTCAACCATACATTCACGTAAATCTTTTCAATTCAGAGCTCCAAACGCAGTCGACAACCACACAACTGCCCACAATCACAGCGGTAGAGCCTACTCTTTAATTTTGAAGCTAGAGACTTAAGGATACACACACACACACACACACACACACACACGTTCTCTAAAGTTTGACAAAGTGGGGGAAAAGTCATTTTAAGTAAAGAAAACGAGTTAGTCAAGAGGCGATGAGCCCAGTCCTTCCGCCCCGCTTTCCCGCTTCCAGCCCTCGAACTAACCCTCCTCTAACCCCCGAGAGGCAGGAGTTCTAGCGGGAAGATGCGGAAAGCGGCCGGAGACTCAGGGACCGAAGTCGGGGAGACAAAGAGCAGCCCGCGAAGCGCCCGGGTGGCGAGGGGCGGCCCGGCTCCGCCCTGCGCCCCTAACCGCCCGGGTAGTTGTGGGCACCGCCGGGGCGCCGCTGAGTGCGCGCCGCCTCTGCCCGGGCTCCCCGACAGTCCCCCGACAACTCCGCGGCCCAGGACACCCCCGAGCCGTTTCCCTCCCGATTTGGGAGCCGCGCGCTTGGGGACAAAGAGGGAGGGTGCGCCGGGGGCAGCGGCAGGACGCGGGCCGGCTACGCCCCTCCGGACTCGGCGGGAACCCCTCGGCGGCACCCCCCTCCTCCCCCCGCTCCGGCCGCGCTCTTCCCCGGACCTCCGGAGGTTCTCCTAGGCCCATCTTCGGGGTCCCTACCAGTTCTCCCGCCTCCCCCTGGGACCCCGCCCCTGGCCCGCTTCTTCTCAGCCGGCCCTGCGGCCGCCCCTCACCCGGCGGCGGGTTCCCCCGGAGCCGCCTCCTCCGCCGGGCCTCGGCCCGTCCCGCCAGCCGCGGCCTCATGTGCCCAGCGTCGCCATCGCCTTCGCCTTCACCCTCGCCTCTCCTCCACCTCCTCCGCCGCTGCCGCCTTCGCCTCAGTCTCCAGCCGAGGCAGAAGGCGCTCCCGCCGCCGCCGCCGCCGCCGCCGCCGCCTCCCGCTCCCGCTCCCGCCGCCGGGACCCGCGGGAAGGCGCCTGCGCACTGCGCGCTGCGGTGGGGGCGGGGGCATCCCGCCTCGGCCCGGGAGCTGGGGGCGCGCGGCACGTGGCGCTCGAGTGGGAGGGGGCACCCCGGAACGCGCGGGAAGCAACGGGAGCGCCAACTTTCCGCGGTCGAGTCCTCGCCGTGCTCTCGGATAGTCCGGGACGCGGCAGAGGCGCGGCGCGCGTGTGAGTCATCCGCGTGGAGTCTGGACCCCGGGTGGGCGCAGACTTCGCTCCGAACAGTTCATTCCTCCAAGCTGATTTTCGGGCGAGAGTCCCCTGCTAGCCGCGCCTCAGTTTGAGCTGGCCGCTAACGGCGCCGTGGGTTCTCGCCTTACCTGGGTATCCTGGGTTGGTTCAGCGGGCCCAGAGTTGTCTTCTGCGCGCTCCGCCGAGGCCTTGGTCCATTGTAGCACGGGATGCTAATGTCTCCTCCTAGGTTCTGCTCTACAATTCCTCGAGGATCTGGCGGGCCCTGGGTGGATCTAGCTACCCTCGCGTCTTTGAGTCGGGGCTCTTAGAAGTGCTCTAGATACTTTTCAGGTCCTGAACTTCTCGGATTAGCAAGACCTTAATAGGCTATTTCCTCTTAACTCTTTGCATCCCAGCAGGGTCCCATTCAGAGGACTTGGGAAAATTTTTCATGCATAGGAATCCCCAGTTTTAAAATGCCCAGTAGGAAACCGAAAATGCTCCAAATGCTTTAAGTAGAGTGAGACTTTGGCTAATAAAGTAAGGCTTAGTAAAGAGATGGGCGACCTCTGGAATTATCTCATCTGAGCATCGGAATGCCGATGGATAGGCTTTTATTATTTTGCCCTTTTGACCAGAGGAAATTAAGCGCTAACAAGTGAGGTTACTTGCTGCAAGTCAAACTCCCCAACCCAAAGCCAAGCCCTAAGGGGTAGCCCCAGAGTGGAAAACTTGAAGGCTAGGCACCTAATGCACTGACCAGTTTTTTGTGGCCAGTATGGTGTTTTCCAAAAATATGAATTAATTACCAAAATATTAAAATCCAGATTTCTGGCCTCCCTAAAAAGTCAAAACGTGCTTACTTTGAGCTTCTCTTTTCACATGGCAGCTCCTCTTGAGTCACCTTGTCCGGGTAGGCAGTGTCCCCACTCAGCTACTTAAATCATTTCATGACCTGCTTGGCCTAGGAGCATTTAAGTACTTCTCCCTGTGATTGCTGTAGTCTGTCCCCACGCCTTATCACATTACCTCTCTACAGATGTATTTAAAATGACAAGTGTGGGATGGACGCGGTGGCTCATGCCTGTAATTCCAGCACTTTGGGAGGCCTAGGCAGACGGATTGCTTCAGCCCAGGAGTTCCAGACCAGTCTGGGCAATATGGCAAAACCCCCATCTCTACAAAAAATATAAAAATTAGCCGGGTGTGGTGACGCGCACCTGTGATTCTAGCTACTCCAAGCATGAGGTGGGAGGATCACTCGAGCCCAGGAGGTCAAGGCTGCAGTAAGCTGAGATGGCGCCACTGCACTCCGGCCTGAGCGACAGAGTGAGACCCTGTCTCAAAAAACTAAGTGAAAAAAATAAAATGACCAGGGTGAAAACTCTGAAAATACCTGGAAATAATAATAAATAACATGTAACTAAAATAACACAGTAAACAACATCATTGTACCTGTTGAATAAAATATTAAAATTCTCACAGCCTGCAACTGTAAACTAGTACAAATCACTTTGTTGTTGTTGTTGTTGTTGTTGTTTTTGTGACAGAGTCTCACTCCGTCGCCCAGGCTGGAGTGCAGTGGGGTGATCTCGGCTCACTGCAATGTCCACCTCCCAGGTTCAAGAAATTCTACTACCACAGCCTCTGGAGTAGCTGGGAATACAGGCACCCGCCACCATGCCTGGCTAATTTTTGTATTTTTAGTAGAAATGGGGTTTCACCATGTTGGCCAGGCTGGTCTCAAATCCTGACCTCAAGTGATCTCCCCGCCTTGGCCTCCCAAAGAGCTGGGATTACAGACATGAGCCACCGCACGCACCCAGCGGACTATGCAAAACTGGCAATGTCTACTGTTGAGGCTCAGAAAATGCTATCCCAGGGTGTGGTGGCTGTAGTCCCAGCTACTCAGGAGACTGCAGTGAGCTATGATTATGCCACTACACTCCAGCCTAGAAGACAGACCGAGACCCCATCTCTTTAAAAAAGAAGGAAAGAGGCCGGGCGCGGTGGCTCAAGCCTGTAATCCCAGCACTTTGGGAGGCCGAGGCGGGCGGATACAAGGTCAGGAGATCGAGACCATCCTGGCTAACACGGTGAAACCCCGTCTCTACTAAAAAATACAAAAAACTAGCCGGGCGAGGTGGCGGGAGCCTGTAGTCCCAGCTACTTGGGAGGCTGAGGCAGGAGAATGGCGTGAACCCGGGAGGCGGAGCTTGCAGTGAGCTGAGATCTGGCCAGTGCACTCCAGCTTGGGTGACAGAGCGAGACTCCGTCTAAAAAAAAAAAAAAAAAAAGAAGGAAAGAAAACAATGTCCCAAATTATGGAGCTTTGGTGTGCTGAGTGCTTTGAACTAAAGGAGATTGGAAGGCCTCAGAAGCAAAGTCTCTCTCTGACCTTCTCCTGCCCTCCTGTCTCCCGCCTCTTTCTCCCTGAAGCGAGTCATAGAAATAAAATTTCCTCTTCCCCAAGGCAGGTCACAGAAACTAGAACCCCTCTCCCCCAAAGCAAGCCATGAAACCAGAAAGGTCACTCTCCCCCTTTTCTCTTCCCCCTTGAAGACCCTCATTCCAGAGGAACCAGGAAGGAATACCCTGGAGGAAGGAATGTTACACTGGGAGGCCAAGAAGAATTTGAACCGACAAGCCTTGTTGGGTTCCCCGCTCAGTCTGTTACATTACATCATACCCCTTTTGTCTGATCACATTTCTACACGGCATGTCCATTCTGCATTGAACCTAAGCATAAAAGCCGACAATTGTCCTTGGGTCTTGAGGTTTTTTTGTTTTGTTTTGTTTGAGACGGAGTCTCGTTCTGTCGCCCAGGCTGGAGTGCAGTGGCGCAATCTCCACTCACTGCAAGCTCCGCCTCCCAGGTTCACGCCATTCTCCTGCCTCAGCCTCCCGTGTAGCTGGGACTACAGGCGCCCACCACCGCGCCCAGCTAATTTTTGTATTTTTAGTAGAGACAGGGTTTCACCGTGTTAGCCAGGATGGTCTTGATCTCCTGACCTCGTGATCCACCTGCCTCAGCCTCCCAAAGTGCTGGGATTACAGGTGTGAGCCACCGCACCCGGCCCTTTGAGGTCTTCTATTTTTTTTTTTTTTTTTTTTTTTTTTTTTTTTTTTTTTTTTTTGAGACGGAGTCTCGCTCTGTCGCCCAGGCTGGAGTGCAGTGGCCGGATCTTAGCTCACTGCAAGCTCCGCCTCCCGGGTCCACGCCATTCTCCTGCCTCAGCCTCCCAAGTAGCTGGGACTACAGGCGCCCGCCACCTCGCCCGGCTAATTTTTTGTATTTTTTAAGTGGAGACGGGGTTTCACTGTGTTAGCCAGGATGGTCTCGACCTCCTGACCTTGTGATCCGCCCGCCTCGGCCTCCCAAAGTGCTGGGATTACAGGCTTGAGCCACCGCGCCCGGCCTGAGGTCTTCTATTTTTATTCTTTTCTGAGACAGAGTCTCACTCTGTCGCCCAGGCTGGAGTGCAGTAGTGCGATCTCAGCTCACTGCAACCTCCGCCTCCCAGGTTCACGTGATTCTCCTGCCTCAGCCTCCCAAGTAGCTGGGACTACAGGTGTCCGCCACCATGTCCAGCTAATTTTTTTTGTATTTTTAGTAGAGACTGGTTTTCACTATGTTGGCCAGGCTGGTCTTGAACTTCTGACCTCCTGATCCACCCACCTCGGCCTCCCAAAGTGCTGGGATTACAGGCGTGAGCCACCGCACCTGGCCCTTTGAGGTCTTCATTTCTGAAGGCTCTTGTGTTACATAAAACTTTGGTTAAATAACTTGGTTATGCCCTTCTCTTGTTAATCTGGCTTTTGTTATAGGAGTGTCAGCTATGACCCTTATGATGGATGAGGAAAGGTATCACACCTTTCCGCCACTACACTACTAAAGCTGAACCTATGAATATACTATGACTTTGGAATTCTATGGCAATTCCACAAAAATGTGTACAAATGTTCACCAAAATACTTGTCCTACAGTATTCATAGCAGCACTATTTATAATAAGCCAAAAAACTAGAAACTACCCAAAATGCCTGTCAACCGTAGAATGGCTAAATTGTGTTATGTTCACATAATAGTACATTATGCTGCAATGAATATGAACAATCTACATTTACACACAAGATGGATCTCACAAAAGTTTCCATTTACAAAAAGTTCAAAAACAGGCAAAACAGGCCAGGTGCAGTGACTCATGCCTGTTATCCCAGCACTTAGGGAGGCCAAGGTGGGTGGATCACTTGAGCTCAGTAGTTCAAGACCAGCCTTGGCAACGTGGTAAAACCTTACCTCTACAAAAAATACAAAAATTAGCCAGGCATGGTGGCACATGTCTGGAGTCTCAGCTACCCCAGAGGCTGAGGTGAGAGGATCACTTGAGCCTGAGGAAGTTGAGGCTGCAGTGAGCTGTGATCACGCCACTGCACCACTGCATTCCAGCCTGAGTGACCGAGCAAGACCGTGTTCAAAAACAAAAACAAAAACAAAAAAACAAGCAAAACTAATCCATGCAGTTAGAAGTAAGGACAGTTGGCCGGGTGCGGTGGCTCACACCTATAATCCCAGCACTTTGGGAGGCCAAGACAGGTGGATCATGAGGTCAGGAGATCGAGACCATCCTAGCTAACACAGTGAAACCCCATCTCTACTAAAAATACAAAAAAATTTAGCCGGGCATGGTGGTGGGCGCCTGTAGTCCCAGCTACTCGGGAGGCTGAGGCAGGAGAATGGCATGAACCCGGGAGGCGGAGCTTGCAGTGAGCCAAGATTGTGCACTCCAGCCTGGGCAACAGGGTGAGACTCTGTCTCAAATAAATAAATAAATAAATAAATAAAATAATTTTTAAAAGCCAGGCATGGTGGCTCACGCCTGTAATCCCAGCACTTTGGGAGGCTGAGGCGGGCGGATCACAAGGTCAGGAGATCGAGGCCATCCTGGCTAATACGGTGAAACCCCGTCTCTATCAAAAATACAAAAAATTAGCCGGGCATGGTGAGCGGGTGCCTCATAGTCCCAGCTACTTGAAAGGCTGAGGCAGTATAATCACTTGAACCTGGGAGGCAGAGGTTGCAGTGAGTCGAGATTGTGCCACTGCACTCCAGCCTGGGCGACAGAGTGAGACTCCATCTCAAAACAAAACAAAACAAACAAACAAACAAAAAAAGAAGTAAGGACAGTTGGCCGGATGTGGTGGCTCATGCCTGTAATCCCAGCACTCTGGGAGGCCGAGGTGAGCAGATCACCTGAGGTCAGGAGTTCGAGACCAGCCTGGCTAACATGGTGAAATCCCATTTCTACTTAAAATACAAAAAAAATCAGCTGGGTGTGGTGGCGCACGCCTATAATCCCAGCTACTCAGGAGGCTGAGGCAGGAGAATTGCTTGAACCCAGTAGGCAGAGGTTGCAGTGAGCTGAGATCGTGCCATTGCACTCCAGCTTGGGGCAACAAGAGTGAAACTAAAATAAAAAAAAGAAGCAGCAGCAAGGATAGGCTGGATGCGGTGGCTCACACCTGTAATCCCAGCACTAAACCCCATCTCTACTAAATATACAAAAATTAGCTGGGTGTGGTGGCGCATGCCTGTAATTCCAGCTACTCGGGAGGCTGAGCCAGGATAATTGCTTGAACCAGGGAGTCAGAAGTTGCAGTGAGCGGAGATTGTGCCGCTGCACTCCAGCTGGGTATAGAGCAAGGCTCCATCTCAGAAAAAAAAAAAAGAAGAAGTAAGGACAGTGGGCTGGGCACAGTGGCTCACGCCTGTAATCCCAGCACTCTGAGAGGGTGAGGCAGGTGGATCACCTGAGGTCAGGAGTTTGAGACCAGCCTGGCTCACATGGTGAAACCCCATTTCTACTAAAAATACAAAAGATTAGCTGGGCATGGTGGTGTGTGCCTGTAATCCTAACTACTTGGGAGGCTGAGTCAGAGGTTGCAGTAAGCTGAGATTGCACCACTTCACTCCAGCCTGGGGACAGAGCAAGACTTGGTCTCAAAAAAAAGAAAAAGAAAAAGATAGTGGGCTGGGTGCAGTGCCTCACGCCTGTAATCCCAACATTTTGGGAAGACGAGGCAGGTGGATCACCTGAGGTCAGGAGTTCAAGACCAGCCTGACCAATATGGTGAAACTCTGTCTCTACTAAAAATACAAAAATTAGCCAGATGTGGCGGCGTGTGCCTGTGAGAACTGCTTGAACCCAGGAGGCAGGGGTTGCAGTGAGGCAAGATCCCACCACTGCACTCCAGCCTGAGTGACAGAGCAAGACTCTGTCTCAAAAAAGAAGTAGTAAGGATAGTGGTTACCTGGCAGGCAGAATAGTTACTGGAAGGGAGCATGACGGGGTTTTAAGGGGGCTGGCCCTGTTCTGTTGAAATTGCCCTTGCAAAAATCATGACAGTGAGAAAAATCTGACACAGGCTGGGGACAGTAGCTCACGCCTGTAATCCCAAGCATTTTGGGAGGCCAAGTTGGGTGGATCACCTAAGATCAGGAGTTCAAGACCAGCCTGGCCAACATGGTGAAACCCCGTCTCTACTAAAAATACAAAAAAAGACAGGGTGCGGTGGCTCACGCCTGTAATCCCAGCACTTTGGGAGGCTGAGGTGGGTGGATCACCTGAGGTCAGGAGTTCGAGACCAGCCTGGCCAACATGGTGAGACCTTGTCTCTACTAAAAATACAAAAAATTAGCCAGGCGTGGTGGCGGGCATCTATAATCTCAGCTACTCAGGAGGCTGAGGCAGGAGAATTGCTTGAACCCGGGAGGTGGAGGTTGCATGAGCCAAGATTGCGCCATTGCACTCCAGCCTGGGTGACAGAGCGAGACTCTGTCTAAAATAAATATATAAATAAAATAAAATAAAAGTAGCCGGGAGTGGTTGCACATGCCTGTAATCCCAGCTACTTAGCATGAGAATTGCTTGAACCCGGGAGGTGGAGGTTGCAGTGAGCAAAGATCTCGCCACTGTACTCCAGCCTGGGCAAAAAAGAGAGACTGTCTCAAAAAACAACAACAGAAAGAAAAATCTGACACAGGAAAATTACAACAGTGAAAGAGATCTGATCTAACCGACTCCATCTTACTTTTAAACTCCAAACTGCCTTTGTTCATTCCTGGGAATAGGCTGAGTTCATGGGAGGAATTGACTTTATAGTTTAATTTGGAAACAAAGATGATAACAGTCCCTTCCCAAAATAAATCCCCTCTTTGCCTGGGGAACAGACTGCCTTTGTAAAACTAGCAAATCAGCCACAAGATTAGAAATTAGGGCTCAGCAGTCATGCAGCCAGAGGCCATAAGATTCCTAACATCTCCAATTGCTCCTTTGCTCCTATGGATGACATTACTATTATAAAACACAATATTGCCCAGCATGGTGGCTCATGCATGTAATCCCAACACTTTGAGAGGCCAGGGTGAGTGGAGCACATGGGCCCAGGAGTTCAATACCAGCTTGGGCAATATGGTGAAACCCTGTTTTTACAAAAGAAATACAAAAATAGCTGGGCTTGGTGGTATGCATCTGTAGTCCCAGATACTTGGGAGGCAGAGCAGGGAGGATCTCCTAAGCCCAGGGAGGTCGAGGCTGCAGTGAGCCATGATCACACCACTGTACCCCAGCCTGGGCGACAGAGTGACAGCCTGTCTCAAAAAAAAAAAAAAAAAAAAAGAAAAAGAAAAAGAAAAATCCTGAGATTGGTATGAGATATTTTTTTCAGATCCTGCATTCTGAGACACCAGCTGGTGCCACCCAGATCAGTAAACTGGCTCAACTAGTTCTGGATCCCACCCAGGAGTGGAAGACAGCTTCAACCCCCTATGATTTCATCCCCAACCCAACCATCAGCATTCCCCACTCCCTAGCCCCCTGCCCGCCAAATTATCCTTAAAAAACCCTAGTCTCTGAATTTTGGGAGAGACTGATTTCAGTAATAAACTCCAGTCTCTCGTGTAGCCACCTCTACATTCATTACATTCTTTCTCTATTGGGGAAACCTGCTGTTTGCAGTGCATCAGCTTTTCTGGGTAGCGGGCAAGATGAAATCTTCGGGTGGTTCTCTGTTCTTGATCTGGGAGCTGAATACACAGGTGTGTTCAGTTAGTACATTGAACTGCATACTTGGTTGATTTGTTTTATTTTTCTTCTTTTTTTTGAGATGGACTCTCATTCTATCACCCAGGCTTGAGTGCAATGGCGCAATCTCAGCTCACTGCAACCTCTGCCTCCCGGGTTCAAGCGATTCTCCTGCCTCAGGCTCCTGAGTAGCTGGGCACTACAGGTGCGCACCACCACACCCAGCTAATTTTTGTATTTTTAGTAGAGACGGGGTTTCGCCATGTTGGCCAGGATGGTCTCAAACTCCTGACCTCAGGTGATCCACCTGCCTCGGCCTCCCAAAGTGATAGGATTACAGGTGTGAACCACTGAGCCTGGCCTGTTTGTTTTCTTGAGACAGAGTCTCATGCTGTCACCCAGGCTGGAGTGCAGTGGCTCCATCTCGGATCACTGCAACCTCCACCTCCTGGGTTCAACTGATTCTCCTGTCTTAGCCTCCTGAGTAGCTTGATTACAGGTGTGTGCCACCACGCCCAGCTAATTTTTGTATTTTTAGTAAATACAGGGTTTCACCATGTTGGCCAGAGGTGATCTTCCCCCTGCCCCACTGCTGCCCCCCTCCCAAAGTGCTGGGATTACATGCATGAGCCACCACGCCCGGCTGAGCTGCACACTTTTGATAGTGTGCTTTTCTGTGGCATATTAAGACAAATGAAAACCTTTAGTCCAGGCATGAGACTCCTTCTCAAAAAAAAAAAAAAAAAAAAGAAGACCTTTAAGGCCAGGCACAGTACCTAATGCCTATAATCCCAGCACTTTGGGATGCCAAGGCGGGTATATCATGTGAGCTCAGGAGTTCAAGACCAGCCTGGCCAACACAGCAAAACCCCGTCTACTAAAAATACAAAAAAGTTAGCCAGGCATGGTGGTGCACGCCTCAGCTACTCGGGAGGCTGAGGCAGAACAATGGCTTGAACCCGGGAGGCAGAGGTTGGTTGCAGTGAGCCAAGATCACACCACTACACTCCAGCCTGGACAACAGAGAGAGACTCTGTCTCAAAAAAAAAAAAAAAAAACTTGGCCGGGCATGGTGGCTCACGCCTGTAATCCCAGCACTTTGGGAGGTCAAGGCAGGTGAATCACGAGGTCAGAAGTTTGAGACCATCCTGGCAAACATAGTGAAACTCTGTATCACTAAAAATACAAAAATTAGATGGGCGTGGTGGCACACGCCTGTAATCCCAGCTACTCGGGAGGCTGAGGCAGGAGAATCACTTGAACCCGGGAGTTGGAGGTTGCAGTGAGCCAAAATGGTATTAAAACATTTTTTTCTTTTTGTTTTCTTTGAGACAGGGTCTCACTCTGTTTCCCAGGCTGGAGTGCAGCAGCGTGATCACAGCTCACCGCAGCCTCAACCGCCCAGGCTCAAGTGATCCTCCCACTTCAGCCTTCCCAGTAGCTAGAACTACAGGCATGCGCCACGATGCCTGGCTAATTTTTTTTATTTTTGATAGAGACAAGGTCTCCCTATGTTGCCCAGGCTGGTCTCGAACTTCTGAGCTCAGTCAATCCTCCTGTCTCCCCCTCCCAAAATGCATTGCCTACTCTTTCTTCCTAGAGATTGGGAACAATACATTTACTTTCTTTTTTCTTTCTTTTTTTTTTTTTTTTGAGATGGAATCTGGCTCCGTTGCCCAGGCTCGAGTGCAGTGGCGCGATCTTGGCTCACTGCAAGCTCTGCCTCCTAGGTTCACACCATTCTCCTGCCTCAGCCTCCTGAGTAACTGGGACTACAGGCACCCGCCACCACACCCAGCTAATTTTTTGTATTTTAGTAGAAACGGGGTTTCACTGTGTTAGCCAAAATGGTCTCAATCTCCTGACCTTGTGATCCGCCCACCTTGGCCTCCCAAAGTGCTAGGATTGATTACAGGCAGGCTTGAGCCACCACGCCCGGCAATACATTTACTTTCTAATTTGTTATCTTATTACCAAGCCTACAGCTCTCTCTCTTCTGGTAGAGCACCTTTTTTGTTTGTTTGTTTGTTTGTTTGAGATGGAGTTTTGCTCTCGTTGCCCAGGCTGGAGTGGAATAGTGTGATCTCAGCTCACTGCAACTTCCACCTTCTGGGTTCAAGCGATTCTCCTGCCTCAGCCTCCCGAAGAGCTGATACTATAGGCATGTACCACCATGCCAACTAATTTTGTATGTTTAGTAGAGATGAGATTTTGCCACGTTGGCCAGGCTGGTTTCGAACTCCTGACCTCAGGTGATCCACCTGCCTCGGCCTCCCAGTGTTGGGATTACAGGCATGAGCCATCATACCTGGCCACCTGTAGATATTTTAAAAAACAAGTAGGCTGGCCATGGTGGCTCAAGCTTATAATCTCAGCACTTTGGGAGGCCAAAGTGGGAGGATTGCTTAAGCCCAGGAGTTTGAGACCAGCCTGGGCAATGTCGTGAAACCCTGTCTCTACAAAAAATGTAAAAATGAACAGGCGTGGTGACCTGCACCTGTAGTCCCAGCTACTTGGGAGGATCACTTGAGCCCAGGAAGTTGAGCTGCATTCTAGCCTGGGGCTGCACTCTATCCTAGGCAACAGAGCGGAGCAAGGCCCTGTTTCAAAAACAAACAAACAAACAAAAAATCCAAAAAAACCCCAAAACCCCCAAACTGAAAATATAACCTAAGGCTCTTGTCTTCTAGTCAAGACTTCTTTCTTTCCTCTACCACCTTGGCAGCTAGTGATTTCCTTTAACCCCATTACTGATGGAGAAACTGAGGTCAGAATTCCAGGCTAGAGGCTCTTGGGTCCAGGCATTTGCCAGGATATGGAGCAAACCCGGGTGTCTGCTACAATGTGAGCTCCCCAAAGGCAGGGGCACTGTGTCCCAGCTCCTAGAACAGAGGCCAGCAAATTGTAGATACTTAGGAAGTATATGCTGAGTGAATAAGTGAATGAAGGCTCACCATTCCTAGAACAAGACAGAGCGCTGCTGGAGGGAAGGGGAAAGAAGCTGTAAGTTTCAAACAGGGAAATGGGTCTCATTTCCAGCCTTTGGCAGGGAGTGGTACAGCTGGGTGCTGTGAGAACCACATCACTTTGAATCCACATGGGGCTCAGGCAGGAAAGGATCAAAACCCAATTTGAGAACTTGAGAGTTGTCCTGAGGCTCTGTGGTTTGGGAACAGTAGGGTCAATCTGAAGGCTGCAATGTGTCACTATTTCCATTACACACTTTCCAGGGTCCCCACTTGGCTGGTAAACTCAGAGCAGATTCTTCTGTCTTGGAAGATGGAAACAGGCCCAGAGAGGTAAAAAAAATTTTTTTTGAGATGGAGTCTTGCTCTGTCACCCAGTCTGGAGTGCAATGGTGGATCTCAGCTCACTGCAACCTCCGCCTCCCGGGTTCAAGCGATTCTCCTGCCTCAGACTCCTGAGTAGCTGGGATTACAGGCGCACGCTGCCATATTTGGCTAATTTTTTTGTATTTTTAGTAGATATGGGGTTTCACTGTGTTCCCCAGGCTGGTCTCGAACTCCTGAGCTCAGGCAATCCACCCACCTCAGCCTCCCAAAGTGCTAGGATAACAGGCGTGAGCCACTGAGCCCGGCCCAGAAAAAGTTTTGAGAATGCTGCTTGTTGGGAACAGGGAGTTCTGCCTGCCCCAGACTGGCTGGATAATAAGAATTGCTAAAGAAGTTATTGATGGCCGGGCACGGTGGCTCAAGCCTGTAATCCCAGCACTTTGGGAGGCCGAGGCGGGCGGATCACGAGGTCAGGAGATCGAGACCATCCTGGCTAACACTTTGAAACCCCGTCTCTACTAAAAAAATACAAAAACTAGCCGGACGAGGTGGCGGGGGCCTGTAGTCCCAGCTACTCGGGAGGCTGAGGCAGGAGAATGGTGTGAACCCGGGAGGCGGAGCTTGCAGTGAGCTGAGATCCGGCCACTGCACTCCAGCCCGGGCAACAGAGGGAGACTCTGTCTCAAAAAAAAAAAAAAAAGAAGTTATTGATTACTCTTGCCGGGCGCGGTGCCTCACACCTGTAATCCCAGCACTCTGGGAGGCCGAGGCGGGTGGATAATGAGGTCAGGAGTTCGAGACCAGTCTGTCCAATATAGTGAAACCTTCTCTACTAAAAATAGAAAAAAATTAGCCAGGTATGGTGGTACGCACCTGTAATCCCAGCACTTTGTGAGGCCAAGCCGGGTGGATCACCTGAGGTCAGGAGTTCAGGACCACACTGGCCAACATGGTGACCATCTCTACCCAAAAAGACAAAAACTGGCTGGGTAGTCCCAGCTACTTGGGAGGTTGAGGCAGGAGAATTGCTTGAAGCCGGGAGGCGGAGGTTGCAATGAGCACCACTGCACTCCAGTCTGGGTGACAGAGTAAGACTCTGTCTCAGAAAAAAAAAAAAAATTAAATTAAAAAATATGTGAAGTCTTCTCAGAAAGATTAGTGGATACCAAAGGTACTTTCTGGCTTCAGGCCTGTGGCCCTTGGAGCTGTCCTTGGACAAATGCTAAGAGGTCCTTGGAACTCAATGCCTGTATAAAAGGGTGGAGGGTGGGGGGTGGGGGTGTTACAGACTGCCTCCACCAGAAAGTGGCCTCAGCCTAGCCATATTATCTGGGAACTTTCACTGCCTGTTCCTGTTACTCCACTCCTTACCCTTTCAGTGCCCCAGACACAACTATATCCCCTAATGTTTTCTCCCCTCTGATTCTCCCAGCCTTTCAACCCCATTTCTTCCCATTCCAACCCCAACTGGGAGCATCCTCTGTCCCTAGTCTAGTTCATTCTCCATCATGCCCTCACTCACAGCTCCCATTAGCTCAAGGCAAACGCTGCATGTCCCTCCCCTCCCTGTCACTCGCTCCCTTGGGCTATAAATAGCATAGCTGTGCCTTAGATCGTGTTGAAAGCTTCAAGACTTAGTCCCCCTTCCCCCCATCCTTTCCTCTTTAACACAACAGGGAGAACAAGCCTGAAGCTTCCAGTTAGGGTGGGCAAGCCCAAGAAGGAGGGGGTCTGGGGGAAGGGAATGAGAAAGGCTGTGCTGAATTCGGAACCACACAGAATATGGTAACTTTGCCATCTGTTGTCAGGGACTCTCTGCTTTTCCCCCAGCCTGCTACCCATTCCCTGACACTTGCTCCTGGAGGAAGAGGAGCAGCAGGAGTTAGCAGAATTCTAACAATTCTCTTTTAATCCTTGCGATCATCCTATGGGCAGGTGCTACCTTGATTTTACCAACGAAGCCACAGACTCTAATAGATTAAACGGCATAACCCAATATTTAGAGTGGTTGGTCTGTGGGCTAATTGATCCCATGTCTGACTTTGGCCTACACTAAGTCTGTCTGCATCATTGATTTAGGCCCCTCTAAATCAGAATTTCTATTGATGTGACCTGATTTGGAAGAAAAAGAGGTCTACTAAACAAATTACTAATGTAGCAATGCATAAATGGAAAACATTAAAGTCTCGGCATGTTCACAAAAATGATGCTATCATAATTTTATCTTATCTGTTTACTAAAGCAGGACTCTACAAAAATCTGTTCCTTGAAGTTTTTTTTAGTTACTGTATGTTCTCAGAAGTTTTTGAAATACAAAGCAATTTTACTTCTTCTATTTCAAGACTTCCCCTCCACTTTACATTCTCTCGTTAGTCCTGAGTAGTGAGTTAGAAATCTGGCCTTTTTTCTGTCACTTACTGTTGGGCAAAACGCTTAATGGAGCCCCAGTTTTTTGTCTGTGAAGTGGGGATAATAATAGTACCTACCTCATTCCTATTGTGAGGATTAATCTACACAAAGGAGGCTGGGCATAGTGGCTCACGCCTATAATCCCAGCACTTTGGGAGGCCGAGGTGGGTGGATCACTTCGAGGCCAGGAGTTTGACACCAGCCTAGCCAACAGGGTGAAACCCCATCTTTGCTAAAAATACAAACATTAGCCAGGTGTGGTGGCATGCGCCTGTAATCCCAGCTGTTCAGGAAGCTGAGGCTGGAGGATCCCTTGAGCCCAGGAGTTTGAGGCTGCAGTGAGCTATGATTACCACCGCACTCCAGCCTGGGCGACAGAGTGAGACTGTTTCAAAACAAAACAAAACAAAAACAAAGCAATTAGCACACTGCTTGGCCCAGAGAAGGTGCTCAGTAAATCATAGCAATTATTATTATTTCTCAGCTCTGGGCTGAGATGCTGTAGGAACATCACCATCATTTCAGTAGGGAGAAGCTGAACTTCACTATCCATGGTTTGGTTCCTGTTCTTCAGAGAACTTGGAGTTGATCCTGTTTCCTGCCCTGTCTTATCCGGACACTTTCATCCCCCTTCTTCTGGCCTAGACCAGTAAGGGAATATACCGTCCATCTCCTGAGAATTCAAGCCACTTCTGGAACCTGGAGAGGCAGCACAGGAGGGTGTGTGTGAAAGGCTGAGAGGAGAGTTCCCATGGACACTGGGGACATGTGAAGGCCCTGGGGAGTTGCTGTGACCCTGGGTCTCTGCCTAGAGCAGTGAATGCTGGGGAGAGAAAAGGACATCAGCTGCCGAACAAATTTCCAGTGCTGCAAAGCCCCTTTAGGATAAACACACAGGGCTGAGTAATCTAGGGAAGGAACAAAGGCCTGGGATGGAGTGGGATCTCCCTAGCACACCCTATCTTCTTCCATTTGCTTAGCACGTACTTTTTCTTTTCCTAAACAAGGGTGCCAGGATATACTAGCATTCCTAAGCTTCAGTATTCATCTGGAAAGGGTTTCCGTTTAACCAGCCCCCTGGAGGTTAGCATTGCAGTCAGGAGTGCAAACACTGGAGCCAGCCTGACCTGGGTTCAGATGACAAAACTGCCATGTACTAGCTGTGTATCTTCAGGTAAGTCATTAAGCCTCTCTGAAGCTCCATTCCTTTGTGAACAAACTGCTACTTACCATATAGAATAGCTGAGAGTTTTGAAATATGCTGAGTACAGGGCTAGGCACAGTGGCTCATGCCTGTAATCCCAGCACTTTGGGAGGCTGAGGTGGGTGGATCAGCTGAGGTCAGGAGTTCGAGACCAGCCTGGCCAACATGGCAAAACCCCACCTCTACTAAAAACACAAAAATTAGCCGGGCGTGGTGGCAGGAGCCTGTAATCCCAGCTACTCAGGAGGCTGAAGCAGGAGAATCACTTGAACCCAGGAGGCGGAGACTGCAGTGAGCTGAGATCGTGCTATTTGCACTCCAGCCTAGGCAACAAGAGTGAAACTCCGTCTCAAAAAAAAAAAAAAAAAAAAAGAAAAGAAATATATTGAGTACAGAAGAGCCCTAATCCTGGTCACTGTTATCCCTGCAACCTGAGTGAGCATCACCTCATAGGTAGTATAAAGAGTTCTGGAAGCTGGGGCCCATAGCTTCCATCTGTAATCCCAGCACTTTGGCAGGTCAGTTCTGAGACCAGCCAGGGTAACATGGTGAAACTCTGTCTTTACCAAAAATATAAAAATGAGCCAAGTGCAGTGGTATGTGCCTGTGGCCCCAGCTACTTAGGAGGCTGAGTTGGGAGAGTTGCTTGAGCCTAGGAGTTTGAGGCTGCAGTGAGCCAAGATCACACAGCCTGGGTGACAGAGGGAGACCCCATCTCAAAAACAAAACAAAACAAAAAACGCCAAAAACTGGCTGGGTGTGGTGGCTCATGCTTGTAATCCCAGCACTTTGGGAGGTGAGGCGGGTGGATCATGAGGTCAGGATTTCGAGACCAGCCCGGCCAACATGGTGAAACGCCACCTCTACTAAAAATAAAAAAATTAGCTGGGTATGGTGGCACGCGCCTGTAATCCCAGCTACTCAGGAGGCTGAGGCAGGAGAATCGCTCAAACCCAGGAGGCGGAGGTTGCAGTGAGCTGAGATTGTGCCACTGCACTCCAGTCTGGGTGACAGAGCAAGACTCCGTCTTGGGGAAAAAAAAAAAATTCCAAACCAAAAGACAGCCCAGAGAGCCTGTCTCTCACAACTAGGGTATTTTATTCACATCCCACATTGTTCATAAGAGTATCCGAGGGAGTGTAACTTGGGGGACCCAGGCTTTCTGCTCATCCATGTTCCTGTATCTCCATCTCCGTTCTCCACATCAAGCCTCTCTCTGATCCAGACACTTAATTCCATGGGAATTAGAAGACTGAATCTAGTTAGAGGCCCCCCTCCATTTGGTCTTTCCTTACTTTCCAGCGCCTGGAGCTCTGACTTGGGACTCAGCGGACTGGGGGTTAAGACCGATTCCCTGTCCTTTCCCCTCCCCTCTCCATCACTGACTTCAAAGTCTTCATAAAGCCCAAGTCACTGCTTCCCTGACCTCATAGTGGCAGCTCCATCTCAGCTTTTGGCCGGTTCAAAACAGCAGATGCTGAGCCGTGGCCTGGCTGCTCGCGCTCCTCGTTCTAACCATCTCCTAGGGTAAGCACCAGCATGCCAACGACCTGGGGGGCCACCAGTCCTTGCTCCTCCAGGAGAGGAGGGATAACTAGGATAGAAGCTGACTCAAGGGCAGGTACAGTGGTTCATGCCTGTAATCCCAGCACTTTGGGAGGCCGTGGTGGGCAGATCATCTGAGCTCAGGAGTTCAAGACTGGCTGGGCGATATGGCAAAACTGTCTCTACAAAAAATACAAAAATTAGTTGGGTGTGGTAGCATGCACCTGTAGTCCCAGCTACTTGAGAGACTGAGGTGGAAGCACCGCTTGAGTCTGGAGGGTCAAGTTTGCAGTGATTGCCACTGCACTCCAGCCTGAGTGACAAAGGGAGACCCTGCCTCAAAAAAAAGAAAAAAAGAAAAGAAAGTTTGTCCTATGGTTAGGCTTAGAAGGTATCCCATTGGACAGGGCATGGTGGCTCATACCTATAATCCCAGCACTTTGGGAGGCCGAGGTGGGCGGATCAAGAGGTCAGGAGTTCAAGACCAGCCTGGCTAACAGGGTGAGACCCCATCTCTACTAAAAAAATACACAAAATTAGCTGGGCATGGTGCACACCTGTAATCCCAGCTACTTAGGAGGCTGAGGTGGAATTGCTTGAACAGGGAGGTAGAGGTTGCAGTGAGCCGAGATGGCTACTCCACCTGGGGCTACAGAGCGAGACTCCATCTCAAAAAAAAAAAAAAAAAAAACAAAAAAACAAACAAAAAAAACCAGAAGGCATCCCATTGGCAGAACCCCTGTTTCCAGCCCATGGATGAAGGTAGCCAGTTGGTAATTGTGAAGAACCTGTTTGGAAAGAGATGGACCTGGAAAAACGGGAGGAGCTCAGGAACCAGAACGTGTTCCTTTAGTACCATGAGCAAAATATATTCTAAATTACATGCAAGTCAATGTCCGATCATTATAATCTCTGGCAATTTGGTAACCAATGCTGTGATACTATCTGGTCTAGGATGGTTCTGGCTCCCTGGGGCCAGATCCTGCTCTGTAGCTCCCACAGGAGCAACCATCACAGACCAAAGGCCAGCGGGGGCCCCAACACTCAAGGACTGTTTCTCCCACCGCCATCTGTGGATTTTTCCAGCTGTTTTCCTTGGCCCAAGGATCACACCCATAGGGATGCAGATGGGGGAAGGGGAAGCTGAGAAAACAGTGAAGTCAGAATGAGCTGAGGAAGAGGCAGATGGTAGGAAATGGAGACGGAGAAATGGCACTAGTGGCCCGACCATCTGAGATGGGATACCTGGGAGGGACATCTTTTCAAGCAGAGGCTGTGTTAGGGCATGGTGAGAGAGGGTCTTAGCAGGTAACCTTCCTTTCCTCTCCAGACTGAGGAATCAGAGTTCTGATTGTGGAGTGCCTCTCTCTAGGACTGGGCTGCAGCCTAGGAGTCCCAGCTGCTTACATCCAGGTCCAGGATTATGTCTGCTAACAGACGCTGGTGGGTACCACCTGACGACGAAGACAGTGTGTCTGAGAAGCTCCTGAGGAAGACTCGGGAATCTCCGCTGATGCCTATAGGTAAGTGAAGAAAGGAATGGGGTGCGAGTAGGAGGCCTTCTCTGAGCAGTCATCTCCTGGTACCCTCCAAAGAGAATGAAGCAGAGGTCAGAAAATGCAAGTGGTCCTACTCATGGAACAAGGGAACCAACAGCAAAGGTGCCAAGGGGCAAACCCTTACAATGAAATGAGGACGTCTAGATGGGTGGAGGTGGCGGCCAACCGAGCACATGGGATACGAGGAACCTGGAGTACCAACAACAAAGTGGGAAGGGTCAGAGAAACACCTTGGGGTCCCCCAGGGCTTCCTTCCTGACGGATCTGGTAGAGTAGGAAAACAGCTGTACCAGGAGGTGGGAGCCAGCAGTGTGGCTGGGGAAGGGCCCAAGGAGGAGCAAATTGGTGGGCAGGGGCTGTGTCGTGGTGATCAGCTATTTGTATTTGGGGGAGGGGCGTCACTGGTGGTGATCAGCTATTTGTATTTGGGGGAGGGGCATCACTGGAGGGAGGCGGCCACTTTGAGAACGCCATTGAAGGGCAACAACTCATTATTTTTTTTGAGACGGAGTTTCACTCTTGTTGCCCCAGCTGGCGTGCAATGGCACAATCTCAGCTCGCCACAACCTCAGCCTCCTGGGTTCAAGTGATTCTCCTGCATCAGCCTCCTGAGTAGCTGGGATTACAGGCATGCACCATTGCACCCAGCTAATTTTGTATTTTTGGTAGAGACAGGGTTTCTCCATGTTGGTCAGGTTGGTCTCTAACTCCCAACCTCAGGTGATCTGCCCGCCTTGGTCTCAAAAAAGTGCTGGGATTATAGGCATGAGCCACCACACCCTGGCAATGACTCAATATTCTAATGATCCCCCTAGGTCCCCTGCAACCCCAACCACCAGATGCTGCATAAAAGCAGCTGTTTATCCAGGTGCCCAGCCTGCCTGGTATCTCTCATCAGGGGAGTGCTGTGCATTGTGGCCATGGCCCAGGGGCTGTGTTCTCTGCCCACAGGCTTAGGAGGCTGCTTGGTGGTAGCAGCATACAGGATTTACCGGCTGAGGTCTCGTGGTTCCACCAAGATGTCAATACACCTGATTCACACCCGAGTGGCAGCGCAGGCCTGTGCAGTGGGTGCAATCATGCTAGGTGAGTGGCTTTGTGGGGTCGCAGGAAAATGAGGGCAAAACCAATTACGCAGAGTCTGTAGGTCTTTAAGTCCCAACAGCTAAAAGGACTGTGACTTGGCTGGGTGTGGGGGTTCATGCCTGTAATCCCAACACTTTGGGAGGCCGAGGCAGGCAGATCATGATGTCTGAGATCGAGACCATCCTGGCCAACATGGTGAAACCCGGTCTCTACTAAAAATACAACAATTAGCTGGGCGTGGTAGTGGCAGATGCCTGTAGTCCCAGCTACTTGGGAGGCTGAGACAGGAGAATTGCTTGAACCTGGGAGGTGGAGGTTGCAGTGGGCAGAGATCCACCACTGCACTCCAGCCTGGGTGACAGAGTGAGAGTCTGTCTCAAAAATTAAAAAAATAAATTAAAAAAAAAGGACTGTGACTTAGGTTCCTGTTCTGGGCTCCACATCACATCCTTGGTGAAGCCCCTATACTGAGCGATTTTCCCTGTTTAGGCTCCTGTCCCAGGCCTGTGAGGACAGTGCACAGGGTCTCATGACAGTTTGCCCTAGGGGTGAGAAAAATCGTGCAACAGAACATATGTTGAATTTCTCTTCCTCTTGACATTAAAAAGCAGACAGCCACTTGCTACCTGTGTGACAGTGGACAAATCTTTCCCACTGAGCCTTGGTTTCCTGATGTGTAATATGACAATAACCACCCCTGCTTGCCTACCTCGCAGACTGCTGTAAGGTTTCTCAGATACACAATACATGTGAAAGTGTTTTGTGAACTGTCAGATGGGTGGTTTCCCCAGGCTGTGTGGTCAGATGCTTGGAGCAGCTGTTGGGACCTGGGGCAGAAAGATGAGCAGGAAGCTGGACTCTCAAGGGAGTAGCTAGAGGTGAACCCCTGGGACACCCGAGAGAGCCAGAGGACGGGTAAAGGGTTTGATGCCAAGGGGCACTATTTCTTTTCCCTCACACAGGTGCTGTGTACACAATGTACAGTGATTACATGAAGAGGATGGCACAGGATGCTGGAGAGAAGTAGGACTCCTATAGGAGCCGGGGCCGTCTGACTCCCCTAAATTAATCCCTAGTACATTCCTAATAAAGTAGCTTTGAGGAAAATCAACCAACTCTTTTTCACTGGGGGAGAACAGAGTAAAGGACTGGCAGTGGCTAGGGAGAGGACTTGGAATAAGTGTCTGGAAATCAAAGGGCTCTGGCCCCCTACTCCAGGGCAAGGGAGATTCTTAGGGGAGGCAGTAGTTTCCTGAGGAGGTGGTGGGGTAGACCTCTGATCCCAAGAACCCAACAACTCCCAAGCCATCTTAGGTCCCACCCAGAAGCAGCACGGAGTGGGAGCAAGGGGGACAATAATGGGGCCTTGGCACTCATGGGAACACTGAATTAAAAGGCAGGCAGCTTCCCTGGGGACCCAGGCAGGAAGGAGGCTGCAGCTGGAAGCAGAGGCAGTGAAGCCTCTTGGGAGATGACATATATTCAGAATGTAAGCACCAGCACCAGAAGGGGCAGGGGAGACGGGGATGAAAGAAGCAGAGCAAGACAGAGGTCAGAATGTTCTGTTCACTTGCAAACCATGGCTAAGGTCAAACTTGTAGAAAATAAAATTCCATGTAAATCCCAAAGATAGGGCCCCTTGGGGTTTCATCCCTTTCTCTTTCTGTGAGCCCAAGCTCCTCTCTTTTCCTTGGGAAAGGAGCCCGGCAGAGGCCACAGAAGGAAGCAGGAGGCCAAATGCTCCTCTCTCACTGGGGCTCTGGGTTGGAGGTTGGTGAATTGTTCAAGATGGCAGCAGCAGCTTCCAGACACTCTTGACAACACCAAGGCCACGTCAACGTCATACGAGGTCTCAGCTTCAAGTACAGGAGTTGCAGCCCACTGTAGGGAGCAGGAGCTCCCAGGAGTCCATGCACTCACATGGGGTAATTGAGCACAACATCCTGTTTGGCAAGCTCCAGCAACATAGGATCATCAAAGAATTTGCTGATGCTCACATCTTCACTGAGGCCCTGCAGGGAATGGGGCAAATACAAGAAAGGCTGAGGTGGTCGCAGACTGAGCGGGGAGACTAACGAAGACCTGTGCTCAGTGGGGAGGCTAGCGGTGGCTGGAATGTAGGTGGTGGTGTTTCAGGAGTCCTGCCTTTAGAGTACTATCACATGGGAGGATAAGGCTCTCCTTTCCCAATGAGACTGGGGTCCAGGTTTGGTTGTCTAAGGAGTATACAGATCATATCTCTACACTGGAAAAGTGTCCCTTAGGAAAAGGGGCCAAAAGAAAGAGAGGGAGATCCTGCTTCTGAGAGTCCTGGGGGGTTGAGGGATGGCAACAGGCCCAAGGGAGACATACCTTCCTACGGCGGGTTTTGATCATGAATTCCCGGGCCAGGTGAGGAGCCGGCTGTGGCTCCAAGGGGCGGATGACAATGCTCTTGTCCAGAGGATCACCAGGCACAATCTAAAAGGCAAAGGAATTTCAGATGGCCCAGGTAGAATTCCCAGAAGATTCAGGCCCAGAAGCAGGACTCTTCTTATTTACTTTATTTTTAAATTTATTACTTACTATTATTTTTTTTTTTGAGACAGAGTTTCGCTCGTCTCCCAGACTGGAGTACAATGGCATGATCTCGGCTCACTGCAACCTCCGCCTCCCGGGTTCAAGTGATTCTCCTGCCTCAGCCTTCCAAGTAGCTGGGATTACAGGCATGCGCTACCACGCCCGGCTAATTTTGTATTTTTAGTAGAGAGGGGGTTTCTCCATGTTGGTCAAGCTGGTCTTGAACTCCTGACCTCAGGTGACCTGCCCGCCTCAGCTTCCCAAAGTGCTGGGATTACAGGTGTGAGCCACCACAGCCGGCCCTATTATTTCTATTCTTTTTTATTTTAAACTGAGAGACACAGATTCAAGTTGCCCTGAATATATGCAACCCAGAAGAGGACTCTTCTCTAGGATGCTGTACACCTCACTTAAGGCTTGGAGAGGGATCAGGACAGAAGGGGATGAGGCTTGCAGAGGTGGGAAGCCAAATTCACCAGGCTGCATTGTTTTCTCACCTGCCAATGGTGGAAGACAGACAGAGAAAAGGCTTGTCCCTGGGTGTGAGTCCGAAGATCAGTCTCAAAGCCAAAAGAGTCGATGGCTGGGATAAAAGCTTTGATGGTGTACAGAGGGGAGCCTGGGATGGGTGCATCCTGAGTCACGTGCCCCCTGAGAGAGAAAAACAAAGGCTGAGTCTCTAGCCACACACAGGCCAAAAGCCAAGAAGCAATCCAGCATTTGCTGTTCCTAAATGCATTCCACCCCAGAGTTACCATCAAAGAAAGAGTAACCAAGAATGTTCTACAGAAAGCAGAAAAGGCTCAGGGCTCTCAGTATAATTCCCTGTGGAAGTCAAAGCGGCAGCAACCTCTGAGCAGAGGACAGGAGTGGGACGGTGACGGGAGAAGAGCCTAAAGACATTTCCATCACTGACTTGCCTCAGTACTTCCTCCAACAGCTCTGTGAGGAGGGGATCCCAAAGAAATGTCAATTTTTTTTTTTTTTGAGATGGAGCCTCACACTGTCGCCCAGGCTAGAGTGCAGTGGTGCCATCTTGGCTCACTGCAAGCTCCGCCTCCCGGGTTCATGCCATTCTCCTGCCTTAGCCTCCTGAGTAGCTGGGACTACAGGCGCCTGCTACCACGCCTGGCTAATTTTTTGTATTTTTAGTAGAGACGGGGTTTCACCTTGTTAGCCAGGATGGAGAAATGTCAAATTTTAATCTGCAGAAAAGCTGGGGCTTGCCTCCCTCTGTTCCTACTTCCTTCTGGAAAATCAGCTCGCAGGGTTTCCGGAGTGAGGAGGGTAGGGGAGGCCAACCTCTCCTCCCTGCAGGAGCCGAGGTGACTCTTGTTCTGCTCTTGCTCTCAGCACTCTCCCTAATATGCCTGGGGCTGCTCACCTGCGCCTGGCCAGGACGGTATAAACTGCAGAGACGCAATCTGCAGGGGCCTGGACCTCTACAAAGTAGTAAGGCTCCATCAGACGAGGAGTAGCCTGCAGCAGAGCAAGAAGAAAGGCCCCTCAGCTTAGGGAAGGCTGAAGACCTATAGTCCCACTTGCTCCTTCACTTAGTCCGCAGTCCAGCAAAGCAGATGGTCTCCTACAGCCCAATTCTCTTACCATGAGGAAGGCAGAGTAGACGACTCGCCTGGCTGTGGGGATGATCTGGCCCCCGCCCCGGTGTAGGGGCTCCTGGGCAACCACTGCATCCAGGATCTTAAACTTGACATTCCGAATCACTGTAAAGGAGGTGGAGGCAGTAACTGGGGAGAGGTTCTGGGCCTGTCATGGGGCCATGGTGGAGTAGCAGTCTCCTGCAACACTACAGCTGTCTTGCAGTCATGAAAGACATGACATAAAAATCACACGGGAGGTGGGCGTTCTAACTGAATAAGCAAGGCCCATGGCAGAGGTCAGAAGTTAAGCATATGTTCTTAGTGTTTGCTTCGGGCCATGCTCAGACATACAGCTTTCCTAGTTTATTTCTTTCTTCTGCACATATTTACGTTTTTGTGGATGTAAAATAAATTCCAGAATTGTACATTTGGTGCACGAAGCCCAATCAGGATCTATTAACCACTCCAATCTCATCATCCTCTTGATATCTCTTCTCAAATATGTCCAAGGCCAAACCCTTCTCAGAAATGAGGAGCAAATGACAGTTTAGAAATGACTTAAATTTCCAGGCTACACCACCAAGATAAGGAAGAAGGGAAGAAGCTGGCCCAGGACACAGGATGGTCCTGTGTACCCCAAGCTTCTTCTCCTGCCGGGTCCTAAAGATGGTGAGCCCATCCCACTCATATGTCTGGCTGCAACAACCCTCGAGGACTGGGGTGGGGGTGTGCTGGTGGACTTACATTCATCACAGAGGGGGCCCTCCCTTGTTCCCCACTGGAAACCTTGAACGATGCTGTCCTTCACTGAGCCAAGAAGAGCCTTGTCCACCTACAGAGAAACATGAGGCCTCCTTAGCAGTCACCCTGGCAACAGCTGAAGCGTTTAGAGGGAGAAGATAGATGTGCTTGTAAGGGGATACTGTCCTTCATCAGAGGACACAAGATACTTTTGGGAAAGAACACTTTGTAGTTTCTTCCACTCCAGAGGTAAGAGACTGCCACCCGGTTCCCATCAGTTCTGCTGTACCTCAGAGGGCAGAGTATCATCCACCAGAATGTTGGGGCCAGTCGCATCAGGGCCAAAAGCCCAGATGGAACGGGCAGCTAGTAGATCCCAATCGTACTTGGTCTGGAAGAACTCTCCCAGCTTCTTCCTGGGGAAAGGAGGAGACAATGGAGCTGTCGGCCAGCTCTGTGACTGCTGGTCCTGGAGCGACAGACCCTCCCTTCCTGGAAGACAGTCACCTCATCCTACCCACTGTGCCCAGAACAAGAGCAAAGGCAAAGACATAAATGCTTCCCAGAAAGATGTGTGCTCTTAGAGACCCGGCAGGTAAGCTGCGGCATCCCCGCCTCCTTTCGATCCTGGTGTCAGAGCCCTCTTCTCACCTGTTCCATGTAATCTGGACCACCTCATTCTCTATGTCCTCTGCCAGGCCCTTCTCAAGAGGCTCAGCAATCATGGTGATCTTGTTCCTGGTCAGAATGGAAATAGGTGGTAAGGACGGCTAACAGAACAGCAGAAGAGGCATTCCTAAGAAAAGGGTAACAAGATAGACAGCTGAGGAAGTGACATCAGTGAAAGCCACGGGGGCCAAGCGTGGTGGCTCAGACCTATAATCCCAGCACTTTGGGAGGCCAAGGCAGGAGGATCACTTAAACCCAGGAACTTGAGGCTGCAGTGAGCTATGGCTCACACCACAGCACTCCAATCTGGGTGATACAGCAACACACTGCCTCTTAAAAAAAACAGCTGGGCGTAGTGGCGCACGCTTGTAATCCTGGCATTTTGGGAGGCTAAGGTGGGCGGATCACAAGGTCACAAGATCAAGCCTACCCTGGCCAACATGGTGAAACCCCATCTCTACTAACATACAAAAAATTAGCCAGCGTGCGCCAGTAATCACAACTACTCAGGAGGTTGAGGCAGGGGAATCACTTGAACCTGGAAGGGGGAGGTTGCAGTGAGCCGAGATCGTGCCACTGCCCTCCAGCCTGACAACCGAGCAAGACTCCGTCTCAAAAAAAAAAAAAAAAAAAAAAAAAAAGACAAACAGAGCCTGGACAACAAAGCAAGAGACCCCATCTCTATGAAAAATTAGCCAGCCAGGCGCAATGCCTCACGCCTGTAATACCAACACTTTGGGAGGCTGAGGCAGGTTGATCATGAGATCAGGAGATCAAGACCAGCCTGGACAACATAGTGAAACTCTGTCTCTACTAAAAATACAAAAATTAGCTGGGTGTGGTGGCACTCACTCCCTGTAGTCCAAGCTACTCGGGAGGTTGAGGCAGGGGAATTGCTTGGACTCGGGAGGCAGAGGTTCCAGTGAGCCGAGATTGAGCCACTACACTCCAGCCTGGGCTACAGAGTGAGACTCTGTCTCAAAAAAAAAAAAAGCCAGGTGTGGTTAGCACACCTGTAGTCCCAGCTACTTGGGAGGCTAAGGCAGGAGGATCACTTGAGCTCGGGAGGTTGAGGCTGCAGTAACCCATGGTGGCACCATTGTACTCCAGCCTGGGTGACAAAGTGAGACTCTGTCTCAAAAAAAAAAAAAATAAATAAATAAATAAAAATTAAAAAAAAAAAAAATTTAAAAAACAAAACAAAACAAAACAAAACAAAAAACAGGCCACAGTATCAGGGGCAAGGTAGAACAAAAAGGGCAAAGGGCTCATCTTCTTTCTTTCATTTCAATCTACTGATCTTTATAAAAGTAAGGTTTAAGCTGGACGTGGTGGCTCATGCCTGTAATCCCAGCACTTTGGGAGGCCGAGGCGGGCGGACTGCCTGAGGTCAGGGGTTTGAGACCAGCCTGGGCAACATGGCGAAACCCCATCGCTACTAAAAATACAAAAAATTAGCCAGGTGTGGTGGTGCATGCCTGTAATCCCTGCTACTTGGGAAGCTGAGGCAAGAGAATTGCTTGAACCTGGGAGGCAGGGGCTACAGTGAGGCGAGATCGTGCTGCTGTACTCCCAGCCTGGGTGACAAAGTGAGACTCTGCCTTCAAAAAAAAAAAAAAGTAAGGTTTAAGCTGGACATGGTGGCTCACATATGTAATCGCAACATTTTGGGAGGCCAAGGTGGGAGGAACACTTGAGCCCAAAAGTCCAAGACCAGACTGGACAACAAAAAATAAAAAAATTAACAGATGGCATGGTGTGTACCCACAGTCCTAGCTGCTTGGGAGGACTGCTTAAGCCCAGCAAGTCGAGGTTGCACTCCAGCCTGTGTCAAAAAAAACCCCAAAAAACAAAAAGCGAGTAAGGTTTGGAGTAAACTTTTAAGATAGTTATTTTATAGAGGTGAAGTGGCAGTTATGAAACTCCTCTAGGGAATATCCAAGGTGAATAATCTCATGGCATTGCGTTCAAAGGCAGAAGGGCTGAGAGGGCTGGAGTGAAACTCAAGTATTGTAAGCACCCCCCATTCTGAGATGTAGAGGTCTCTGCACAGTGCTCACGGTGGGGGTGGAGGTGGAAGATAAAGGAGAGAGAGTGTCCTGGAGGCTGCAGTCCCGGGGACACTGTGCTCCCAGCTTACTTCTTATTAGGAGTTTCAGCAAAGCACTTGAGGGAGGATGTTTCTACCACCGTCTCACAAAACGTGACAACTGGGTCAGCCACCTGGGAAATAGAAAATAAATTACTGAAGCGAGGTCTAATTTTGTTGGAAGGGCAACCATTTACCTAAGGGAATTCAGAAGCTCCCTTGACACTACCTCTGTGAAAATCCCAACTGCCTTAATCAGCACAAGTGACAAGTACAACAGCAGGTTAAAAGAGCTGTCCAAACCATCACCAAAAAGGCCGAGAAAATTTACTGTAGTAAAGAAATTAGATTCCTGAGCCAAGAATAAGTGGGATATCAAACTAGGGCCTTAATTCTAGTCTTCTCAGCATCCGTTTGGCCATCCACCACCATTCACTGAACAACCCCCATGGGTCTGACAGAGCTGGTGCCAGAGACCCACTGGTGTGCACCCGTGCCATTCTCAACCCACAGCGTCTGAGTGAAGCTCTGCCCTGAAGCCCCAACATGGTCTGCTGCCCAGGAAACCTAGTGTTTTCTACAACACCAGTGCTTTCTAGATACATCAGGAGAGGAGTCTAAGAGGAGTACCGAGGGTCTCCACAGGGCCTTGGAGAATATATGTCTCAACTAGGACAAGGAGGCCAAGCAACACACGGTTTGAGGGGCTACATCAAGGTTTGACAAAGAATCTGGGAGGCCGGGCGCGGTGGCTCAAGCCTGTAATCCCAGCACTTTGGGAGGCCGAGACGGGCGGATCACGAGGTCAGGAGATCGAGACCATCCTGGCTAACACGGTGAAACCCCGTCTCTACTAAAAAATACAAAAAAACTAGCCGGGCGAGGTGGCGGGCGCCTGTAGTCCCAGCTACTCGGAGGCTGAGGCAGGAGAACGGCGTAAACCCGGGAGGTGGAACTTGCAGTGAGCTGAGAACCGGCCACTGCACTCCAGCCCGGGCGACAGAGCGAGACTCCGTCTCAAAAAAAAAAAAAAAAAAAAAAAAAAAAAAAAAAAGAATCTGGGAGAGACAGTCCCCACTCTCTCCTTGAAACCACCCACTCTGAGACCTAATCACCACCCATGGGTTAATTGTGCAATTACTTCCCTAACAAAGCACCAAGAATAAATTTGGCTTGGGAACTTTTATTTTCTCTTTTTTTTTGAGACAGAGTCCCGCCCTACCACCCAGACTGGAGTGTAATGGTGCGATCTTGGCTCACTGCAACCTCTGCCACCCGGTTTCAAACAATTCTCCTGTCTCAGCCTCCCAAGTAGCTGGGGTTACAGGTGCCCACCACCACATCGGGCTGATTTTTGTATTTTTAGCAGAGATGGGGTTTCACCATGTTGGTCAGGCTGGTCTTGAACCCCTGACCTCCAGCAATCCAACCACGTTGGCATTTCAAAGTGTTGGGGTTACAGGCGTGAGCCACCGTGTGTGGCCTGTTTTATTATTTTTCAATGTATTTATTTTTTGAGACAAGGTCTTGCTCTGTCACCCATGCTAGAGTGCAGTGGCATGATCATAGCTTACCGCAGCCTCGAACTGCTGGGCTCAAGCAATCCTCCTGCTTCAGCCTCTGGAGTAGCTGGGACTATAGGTACAAGCCACCACACATAATTTTTATTTTTTAGTTTTTTGAGACAGGGTATGACTCCACCTCAAAAAGGAGAGCAATGGCATAATCATTGCTTATTGCAGCCATGACCTCCTGGGTTCAGGCTGGAGAGCAATGGCATAATCATGGTTCATTGCAGACTCGACCTCCTAGGCTCAGGTGATCCTCCCACTTAAGCCCCCGAGTAGCTGGACTACAGGTACATGCCACTGCACTTGGCCAGTCTGCAGAGATGAGGTTTCACTATGTTGCCCAGATTGGTCTCAAATTGGGCTCAAGCAATCCTCCCACCTCAGTCTCCTAAAGTGTTGCGATTACAGGCATGGACCACCATGCCCGGCCTGCCTAATTTTTTTATTTTAATTTTTGTAGAGACAGGGTCTCACTTTGTTGCTCAGGTTGGTCTTGAATTCCTGGCTTCAAGCAATCCTCCCACCTCGGCCTCCCAAAGTGCTGGGAGTAAGCCACCAAGCACGGCTGTGCCTTGATTTTAAATGTATGACACAGCAGAAAGGGGCAAACCAGTTCTCAAAAACCTTCCCATATAAGGAGCAACAGATCATGGTTTTCACAAACACATGTACTCTTTCTTCCCTTGGAGCTTCCCAGGAATTCAAGGATTTGGTCACTTGTGAAAGTCTGGATTGTGAACCCAGCTCCCGGCCAGATATTGCTGTACCTTGATGTCTATCTCTGAGTACATCTTCCGCAAATCATGCATCACACAGTCCAGGTAGAGCTCCCCAGTGCCCAGGATCACATGCTCGCCAGACTCCTCCACCTGAAACACAACAGTCCTGGCAGTCACAGCCTGGATTCTCTTATGCCAGCAAAAACACATACAAACAAAATCAAGGTCAGAGCCCACAAGAAGGTGCCTATCAGAAACAGCTACTATTTAGCATCTGTTCCAGTCTCTTCAAGAAGGTTCAGTGAGGAGCATCTGCCTATGAGTGGGTCCCCAAGACACCAGGACCACTCGGCACGGTGCTACTAGGTGTGAAGTCAAGGATTTAATTCCCATCTTAATGATTTAGGTCAAACTCTACCGTACATCCATGGATGTAAGCTAGCCCTTTAGCCCTCCTGGCCTGCTACCTGGAAAGGTACACTGGCAGGCTCATAGTGTACAAGGATCAGAGTAACAACTCACTTTTCCTTCTCTTCTCGAGAAAATCAATTCAAAGTATACTCATTAAGAAATATATTTTTTCCAGCTAAAGACATCTGGGGAACACAAATACACACACACACACCACCCCCCACACCCTTGTCCTACACCCCTCCAATTGCCCCCTCCTGCACAGGTCTTGTTTTATGACACACACACACACACACGGGTCTTGTCCTGCCTTCACGTGACAGCCACAGGCTGGGATTGCTCCTGACATAGGTTGCTGGAAGCAGCAGATCACGAACACCTGATGGATGTGAAGTGGCGTGGAGCTCCGCCCATTCAGTTGGGGACAGTGGGGCTTGAGGGCTGCTGCAGGTCATGGGCATACCTTGGTGGTGAGGGATGGATAGCTCTTGTTGACCTTGCGCAGGCCGTCAAGCATCTTGGGCAGCTCTGAGGGGTTGACTGGCTCCACAGCAATCTTGATAACAGATGTGGTATTGAACTTCAAGGGCCGGAAAATCTGAGCCTGAGATCCAAAGCACAAACGATTGAGGGCAACTGACATGAGCAGGCACAGAAAGTGCAGAGGTATGAGAGGAGAAGAGGACTTGCTTAGGATCAGACTATGTATTCCCCAACCAGGAGCCTCATGCTGAGTGGGGGTAACCCGAAGGGCCATTTCTTCCCAGGTATTCCGGCAGAACAAAGAGAGGAGGAAAAGAATAAAAGGCACCTGTCCTAATTCATCGCATCTGAGCTGAGTACAGGGAGAATCCAGCAGGGTCATATCTAGAAGGCTAAGCCTGGAACCAGGACATGGCAATGACTCTGGATTAGTCCCGTTTGTGCTTATGTGTGTCCCTGGGACCATCGAGCTTAAGCTAACCCAGTTGGTCTTTTCAGCAACTCTACCTCCTCATTGCCTCGGGGTTCCGTTATGGTTGCTGTCTTCACAATTGGTTGATCAACACCTTCAATCAAAACCCAGTTGCCAGCAGGAACGCGGTTCACCTCGATGTGGTACCTGAAGCAATATCCAATAAGCAGCAGTGAAACTTAGGCAGAGCATTCATTCCCTAATTTTTTTTTTTTTTTTTTTGAGACAGGATCTCACTTTGTTACCAGGCTAGAGTGCAGTGGCACCATCTTGGCTCACTGCAGCCTCGAACTTCCAAGGTTCCAGTGATTCTTCTGCGTCACCCCCCAAGTAGCTGCGACTACAGGCACGTGCTACCATGACCAACTAATTTTTGTACTTTTTGTAGAGATGGGGTTTTGTCATGTTGTCTAGGCTGGTCTTGAACTCCTGAGCTCAAGCAATCCTCCTGCCTCAGCCTTCCAAAGTGCTAGGATTACAGGTGTAAGCCACCACACCCGGCCTATTCCACAAAAATTTACTGAGTACTTGCTGCATGCCAAGAGCAGAGGTAAGCAAAACAGATCCATTCTAGCAGGGGAGAGATACAGTAAACAATTATCCATACATGTATGTGGTTACAAACTGATGAGTATCACGAAAGAAAAGTACAAGGTATTTCTGTGAGGACATAACAGGAAAATCTTATTCCAATTGCAAGCTCATGGTAAAAAGCTGCTGCCCAAGGTGTCCACTGTAAGGGGCTAGCAAAAGCATCATAGAAGGCCAGGCGTGGTGGCTCATGCCTATAATCCCAGTGCTTTGGGAGGCTGAGGCGGGCAGGTGGATCACCTGAGGTCAGGAGTTTGACACCAGCCTGGCCAACACGGTGAAACCTATCTCAACTAAAAATACAAAAAATTAGGCGGACGTGGTGGTGCACACCTGTAACCCTGGCTACTTGGGAAGCTGAGGCAGGAGAATTGCTTGAATCTGGCAGGCAGAGGTTGCAGGGAGCCAAGATCACGCCATTGCACTCCAGCCTGGATGACAGAGCGAGAAAAATAAAAAATAAAAATAGGCCAGGCACGGTGGCTCACGCCTTTAATCCCAGCACTTTGGGAAGCTGAGGCAGGCATCACAAGGTCAGGAGATCGAGACCATCCTGGCTAATATGGTGAAACCGGTCTCTACTAAAAATACAAAAAAATTAGCCGGGCGTGGTGGTGGGTGCCTGTAGTCCCAGTCACTTGGGAAGCTGAGCCAGGAGAATGGAGTGAACCCAGGAGGCGGAGCTTGCAGTAAGCTGAGATCGCAGCCACCGCACTCCAGCTTGGGCGACAGAGTGAGACTGTCTCAAAAAAAAAAAAAAAAGCATCACAGAAAACTTCTACTTTCCAAGCTCTTCCATATTCTGCCTTTTGGCATTTAGGGTAGATCTGACAAAAGGGGCCATCATTGAGGTAGAGTAGCCACCTTAGGGAACACAAATGTCTTGGTTTAACTTGTCAACTGGGAAGCCAAACTCATAAACTGACGAGTAGCCCAGAGGCCCAAGCTAAGTTTGACTCTGCAGATTGGGATGCTGCAAGGTATCCAGTGAATCCTTCTCTCTGGTCAAAGCACAGACAGTGGAGGTTGGGAAACAATTTCTTTTGGGAAGAAACACAAAGATTATGACTTAAGGAACACAGGAAAGGAAATGGAAAGAGGGTCAAAATGAATAACAATGGAAATCTTGCTACAAAAGTTCATACAAGCTTCATGCTTTCTTTTTTTTTTTTTTTTTTTTTTTTTTTTGAGGCAGAGTGTCACTCTGTCGCCGGGGCTGGAGTGCAGTGGCCGGATCTCAGCTCACTGCAAGCTCCGCCTCCCGGGTTTATGCCATTCTCCTGCCTCAGCCTCTCCTGCCTCAGCCTCCCGAGTAGCTGGGACTACAGGTGCCCGCCACTTTGCCCGGCTAGTTTTTGTACTTTTAGTAGAGACGGGGTTTCACCATGTTAGCCAGGATGGTCTCGATCTCCTGACCTCGTGATCCGCCCGTCTCGGCCTCCCAAAGTGCTGGGATTACAGGCTTGAGCCACCGCGCCCGGCCGCTTCATGCTTTCAAAAGGGACTTAAGACGGCCTGTGGTGGCTTACACCTGTAATCCCAACACTTTGAGAGGCTGTGGTGGGAGGATCACTTGAGCCCAGGAGTTGGAGACTAGTCTGGGCAATATAGTGAAACATTGTCTCTACAAAAAAATTAAAAAATTAGCCAGACATGGTGGTGTGTGCTTGTAGTTCCAGCTACTTGGGAGGCTGAGGTGGAAGGACTGCTTGAGCCCAGGAGGTGGAGGCTGCAGTGAGCTGAGATTGTGCCACTGCACTCTGGCCTAGGCAACAGAGTGAGACCCTGTCTCAAAACAAACAAACAAATAGGGCTAAAAAAAAAAGTTCACACAAGCCACCTAAAGTGCAAAGGCAAAGTTTCTGGCACTATTCCAACAGTAGCTGCCTTTGGCCCCAGCAAACCTTGGATAGGAAGAACTAGAAGTCAATAGCCCTGCTAATAGAGAGCCGCTTTAACCCCTCTTGCACAGAGTCTTGCAACTACTTTCAAGGAGGATCACCCCTTCTAGCTCCTTGGGGGCAGTCCCTGGACAGACAGCAAGGCATACCCCTGGAGCTCTGGTTGGCAGTACCTGGCCACAGAGATCCAAAGGCGGCCCACTGTGCATATCTGGGAGTCTTCTTCATCCTCCAGGGTGTAGTTCTCCCCCAGTACCTTCACAGGCTGCCCAGCATGAATGGTGCCACTCAGCACCCGGCCAAACGCATGAAATTGGACTCCATCATCTGTGCTGTACATCTTAGTAGTGTGGCACATCAGGGGGCCCTGGAAGAGGGGACAGGGTGTAGCTTCAACCACATCTACCCTCCGGGGAAGTACTACTCCCCGCCATCTTCCTTGACAGCAAGGACATGAGCTCTATGAGGAGCTAGAGAAAGATGAGGCAATCTCATCTGCAAACTATGTTGTATCCCATCCCTCTAAGGAGGCTGAATAGGAGACATGGCAGAGCAAAAATATTCTCTTCCTTTTTTCTTTTTGGGAAGATAAGAGCATTGAGGAAGAGATACAGATTTAAGATGGCAGACCGGCACTATTGACAAGATTGCCTACTGTCCCAAATTTCCTCTTAAGATGTAACTCAATCCTCAACTGGCTGTGTATTTATGACGAGAAACTAGACAGCCTAAGAAATGGCTGGGAAAGATGTTTTTAAAAGCCAGGACTGACAAGATTAGCTACCATTTGTTGAATCTTTAGTATCTGCCAGGCAACATGCTGAACACAATTGTAACACTTCCTTAATCTTATTTAAATCTCATAACAACCGCTCACATTTTATTATGCTCGTGTTATAGACCAAGGCCTTGAGGCTCAGGAAATGTGAGTAATGTTCGCAAGGTCATGGCACTAGCAGCGGTAACATCAGGCTTTGCATTCAGGCCTGACTGTGCCCATGGGGATGGGGAGGCAAGGGTGGGGAAGAGGGTATGACTCCTGTGACCAGAAATCAGTATCCTCACACAGGAAAGGAAAAAAAAAAACCAGAGAACCGGGGAGCCACGTGCCCTTACATCAGGGTCACAGTCACTCATAGCCTCGCCGAGGTCGGAGTCCACACCGCCCGTGTAGGTGTGCTCAATCTTCGGCTTGGCGCCCACCTTTGGAGAAGGGATATGCTGCACACACATGTCCACAAAGCCTGTGGATGGAAAAGAGAAAGCCATTACTACATGCCCCCCGGGGAGCACGAGCAGGAGTTACTGAACCATTCACAATGGTCAGAAAGCTCAAAGTGCGGGGACTAAAAGCTCTGGCACTATGACTCTAGGGGCAAAATTGATAGCCTGTTTCTGGGAACGTGCTGCTAAAAGATTTGGAGTCACCCTGATGCTGGAAAAGAGCAAGAAGCAGGTATCAGTGGTACACGGTTCCTTGGAACTCCGCTGACAGCAAGTTTAAAGTACGTCGATCTATGAACTTTTATTGGCTATACGCATTTACATGGAACGAAATAAGCACCCCATCTAACACCTACTTAAAACAATTCCTGACCTGACTCCCATTGAGAAACACTGCATGCATCTCTATTCAATAAGTTACCCGTTTTCCAAACACATTAATAAACCACACAAGTGGGAACCCCCGTGAGCACACTGGGATAGGCGTGTCTGCCTTCAATGGTATCTAGTGTGTCAGACTGGTGGCAGACCAAAATAAGCTATTAAAACTACGCACCTTGGGGACCCAGACACCTAATTCCCACTGACCTTAGAATCAGAGACTGCTGAGAAGACCCTCAGCCATCACCCTTTACACTTCCTTGATTTTACAGATAACAAATTAGAGTCACGATGAATTAGGTGGCTTGCCGAGGGTCATCTCATGGAATGGCCAGGGCAGGATCGAGACAGACTCAGGTGGTTTTTTCAACCAGTCCAGTGTCTTTCTGCTGATCACCTGCCTTCTGTGTAACTAACCAAGTCTCCTAAATCCTAGCCTAGCACTTTTTGCACTATTTCATACCACCCAAGCATCCACGTTCCCAGCTGCCCCCTGGAAAATACACCAGAACCACAGAGCCTGCCTCCCTATCTCATTTACTTGAACACTCCTCCTGGCAGGAAAATGTAATTCCTTTTGGTTCCCAAGATAGAATGTGTGCCATCATCCACTAAGGAAAGCCGCTAGGAAAAACATCAGTGTTCTGCATCTCCATCTGTAGTTTGTTGAAAAGATCCTCAGACCTCTGACCTCCATTGCAGTGTGAGAAAAAGTTGCTGTGATACCTGTGGCAGGGCACGAGGATGACAGAGTTAAGGGGCCACAAGCACGTTACTACCTGTGAACTCGCCGAAGAACTTTTTGCAGACCAGCCTGAGCAGGGGGCGGATATTCAGCTTCAGCTCCTCCTTCGTCAGGTGGATGCCAAGCTCATCTAGGGTCCGTGGGAGGCTGGTGTCCACATCACCCACAACCTGTGAGGGTGTAAGACACCATGTCAGCTGTAGTGAGAGCCTGAGCATGGTGCTAGAGGGAGACAAGGAAAGGCCAAAGAAATAGTTGAAGAACTCCTGCACAAGGCTCTCTTCTATGGAGACAAAGGTCTTGGCAAGAACAAAAGTTTTGTTTCAGCGGCATCTCTGCTACCTACCCTTCAAACCATAGGCAAAGCCAACTTGGTTACATCCCCATCCCAGCTAATAAACCAAGCACTCAGATTGATTACTCCTAGTGCTGCCCCCTGGTGTCTGAAAAGCAGCATCTCATCCCACTCAGGAACTCCCTCACCTATTAAATAGAAGTCTATTTACAGACTTCTCAGATTTAGAGGATCATTGTGCACTGGAAGGAACCAAAAAAGGTCACCTGGCTGTGGATCCTGTCAGGGCAGGGCCAAGCTAAATCATCCTCAGCAGACTCAAGGTCTCTACTGAGGCAGGCTCTATAAATTTTTTTTATTAATCCATTCTAGTCTGACATAAGATACTAAGTATTTTTCAGCACTAATAAATTTTAATTGCTGTTTTATCTTGTTGCTAGGTTTTGCTGTTTTGTCCACTGGAATGGCCACACATATTTTGTGTATGTGTGTGTCCACTGTGCTTATTAAACACCTGCGTATTTTATTACTGTCTTAGGAGAGAGGTCTGTACGAAAATTCCTGTAATTTTTACCCTTTTAGTCCTATCTTTTAGGGAGTACAAATTCATATAAATGTCACGTTATATTCTTTTTTTTTTACAGACAGGGTCTCACTCTGTCACCCAGGTTGGAGTGCAATGGTGTGATCATGGCTCACTGCAACCTCCGTCTCCCGGGCTCAAGTGATCCTCCTGCCTCAGCCCCCCAAGTAGTTGGGACTACAGGCACGCACCACTACAACAGCTAATTCTATTTTGTGTGCAGACAGGGCTTAGCCATGTTGTGCAGGCTGGTCTTGAACTCTTGATCTCAAGCGATCTGCCCACTGGGACCTCACAAAGTGCTGGGATTACAGGCGTGAGTCACCACATCTGGCCAAGTTATATTCTTTGCTTCTCAGCATTCCACATGCTTAATTAAATCCTTACCATTTCCTGACAAATTATTTCAATCTGACAAGCATCACATATTGTACAAACAGTTATGAAAGCAAAGTTCATAGGAACATGCTTTGTTTGTTTTTTTCTGAGACAGGGGCCACTCAGGCTGGAATGCAGTGGTGTGATCATGGATCACTGCAGTTTTGACCACCAGGGTTCAAGCAATCCTCTGGCCTCAGCCTGCTGAGTAGCTAGGACCACAGGTACACACCACCACTCCCAGTTGATTTTTTTTTTTTGAGACGGAGTCTTGCTCTGTCACCCAGGCTGGAGTGCAGTGGCATGATCTCAGCTCACTGCAGCCTCAGCCTCAAGAGTAGCTGGGATTACAGGCATAAGCTACTATGCCTGGGTAATTTTTGTATTTTTAGTAGAGATGGGGTCTTGCCATGTTGCCCAGGCTGGTCTTAAACTCCTGGGCTCAAGTGATCCTCCTGCCTCGGCCTCCCAAAGCATCTGGATTACAGGCCTGAGCCACTATGCCCAGCCCAGACATACTTTTAGTGGTTGTAAAGTGGTTCATTTTATGGGATGTACCATCATTCATTTAATCAGATTAAGGAGCATAACTGACAAACATTTAACTTACTTCTTGTTTTTTCCCTTTTCCTGCTGTTACAAACAATGCTATAAGCTGAGGTGGTAGACTCCTGCCTGCAATCCCAGCACTTTGGGAGGCCAAGGCAGGAGGATCACTTGAGGCTAGAAGTCTGAGACCAGCTTGGGGATAACGGCGAGACCTTGTCTCTACAAAAAAGTTTTAAAAAGTTAGCCAGGCATGGTAGCTTGCATCTGCAGTCACAGCTTCTCAGGAGGCTGAGGTGGGAGGATTGCTCAAACCTAGGAGTTTGAAGCCGCAGTGAGCTATGATCGTGCTATTGTACTCCAGCCTGGGTGACAGAGTGGGACCCTATCTCTAAAAAACAAAAACAAACAACAACCAAAAATGCTATAAACACTTTGATTTATATAAGTAGCCAGGAGGACTTTCACAATTATATCTGTAAGTTAAATTCCCATAACTGAAATGATTAGTTCTAAGTGTCACATTCTTCTCAACAGTCAAGATATGTTCATAAACCTGCTCTAGGAGAAGACTTTTCTTTCATACCTCCTCCCTTTCCTTTGATTTTTTTTTTTTTTTTTTTGGAGACGGAGTCTTGCTCTGTCGTCCAGGCTGGAGTGCAGTGGCGTGATCTCGGCTCACTGCAACCTCTCCCTCCCAGGTTCAAGCAATTCTCCCGCCTCAGTCTCCTGAGTAGCTGGGACTACAGGCGCCCGCCACCACACCCAGCTAATTTTTTGTATTTTAGTGGAGACGGGGTTTCACCATGTTGCCCAGGCTGGTCTCAAGCTCCTGAGCTCAGGCAATCTGCCCACCTCCCCTTCCCAGAGTGCTAGGATTACAGGCATGAGCCACAATGCCCGGGCCCCTTTCCTTTGATTTTAATAGCACTTGGAGTACTACAGTGTTCTGGATCTAGAAGATTACTTCTTGAACAATTGGTGACCAACAACCACCCTTATACTTAAGAGAAAACTGAGCAGGTTTAGGGACAGAGTGAAGTGTGAGTTCACCAGCTCTTCCACACTGTGCTTATAAGAGCAGATCTGCCCAGTGTGGCCTGACACACTCACCTGGGCGAGGATCTTATAAAGGGGCTCCAAGATAAACTCCACGAAACTTCTCTGGGAGCTGCTAGTTGGGGCCTTTTTGGTGAACTTTCGCCTAAAAGGAAAAACAAAGAGTTCTGAGTGACCCGGGAGGAAAGCCACTATCGCTGATCCCAAGAGGCACTGTCTAAGTGCTGAATCTGAACAGCAGCCCAGGGGAGGAATGTGTGTTGTGACTGTAAAGTTTCCAGAGGCAGATTCCTGGAAGGATACATGGTTATGACCCTCCTGGATGCCTGAGCTGGGCTGTAAAGACTTCAGGAGAAAAAGTCTCTCACCAGATCAGAGCTTAGGAAGCCAACCCATTTAGGGGAGGAAAGACAGTAGTTTACGTTAAAAAAAAAAAAAAGTAGGTATTTTAATCTTTGAACTCAGAGAATTTCTCTATCTCTTCTCACTTACTGGGTAAATGATCACCCGTCTGGAAAGTCACGTCCCATACTCTACTTACGTCTTAGGGTTGAAGTAGATGTCACCCCAGAGTCTTTTAGCAAATTCTTGGTAATTAATGTCACCTATGGGAGAAGTCACACAATTATAATCTACCTAGCAAAGTGTTGTTCAAAATTCTGTTTCAGGTGGCACAGGTGGTTCGTAGCTGAGAACTTCTACCACTTTCCTTTCCAGGGTCCACACATTCCCTTCTAACCAGACAGGAAAACGGGGACACTGAGGCACAAAGTAGGACAAGACTGGTCCAAAGTTGACAAGGCTGTGCTGGAGCCAAAATGAGAACCCAAGCCTCTCCATCTCCACCAAGCACTAGGATTGAACTATGGACAACAGCATGTGTTACATGTTTTCCTTTGATGGAACAGGGTCACCTACTGTGTGGCATCCTCTATCTGCGTCTAAACCCTGTCTCTTCTGGAAGGAGAATTTAATGGTTCTTTCACCCTTTCCTGATGTAGACAAGCTCAACTCTGCTGCCAGTGTGGGCCACCTTCCAACTGCAGTGTCACCATAAGGCTCTGGCTAGCCCCAGGCCTCAAGTAAGCAATTACTCAGCCCTCTCAAGAGAAAACACCAAAGCCAACCTTTGGCTCATCTTTTACCAATTAATATTTTTAGTTCGACTATAAACTGCTAATCCTGGTCAGACTATACCAGACAAGTATGGCTTTTAAAAGTCAAGACATTGGGTAACATTCAGTTAGACAAGTGATACCACCAACTACCTCCTGGATATTTCTATCCAGATGTCAGACTGTCCCCTCTCCCCTTGTACGGGATAAAGGGAATGCATCAGCTTTTTCCTAAAGCCACATTCCCCTTCAGACTTCTCTGTCTCCATCAGTATTGTTATCACCAAAATTTCATGTAAACTCAAAATCTTTTTCTTCCTTACTCTGTTAATTACCAAATTCTCCCCTTCTTTCCCACATTGTTAGTTACTGAGGCTTTCCTTCCTCTGAACCACTGAATGTTTATGCCCTCTGTTAATGCACTTACCATGTAGTATAATCACTGAACCTTTTTTCTTTGAGACAGAGTCTCACTCTGTCATCCACACTGGAGTACAGTGGCATAACCTCAGCTTCCTGAAGCCTTGACCTCCCTAGCTCATGCAATTCTCCCACCTCTGCCTCCCAAGTAACTGGGACTACAGGTGTGCGCCATCACGGCCAGCTAATTTTTTTTTTTTTTTTTTTTTTTGAGACGGAGTCTTGCTCTGTCGCCCAGGCTGGAGTGCAGTGGCGCAATCTCGGCTCACTGCAAGCTCCGCCTCCCGGGTTCCCGCCATTCTCCTGCCTCAGCCTCCCAAGTAGCTGGGACTACAGGCGCCTGCCACCACGCCCGGCTAATTTTTTTTGTTTTTTTTTTTTTTTTTTTTTAGTAGAGACAGGGTTTCACCGTGTTAGCCAGGATGGTCTTGACCTCTTGACCTCGTGATGTGCCCATCTCGGCCTCCCAAAGTGCTGGGATTACAGGTGTGAGCCACCGGCCATGGCCAGCTAATTTTTAAAATTTTTTGTAGAGACAAGGTCTTACCATGTTGCCTACACTGGTTTTGAGCTCCTGGCCTCAAGTGATCCTCTACTTTGGCCTCCCGAAGTGCTGGGATTACAGGCACGAGCCACTGTACCTGGCCTGAACTTGAACTCTTCTCCTTGGTTAAACATTCCACAGTTACCTGAACAGGCCATGACTAACACCACCTGCCTCTGTGCCTCTTTTTCCAGCCCTGCAAGTCTGGAATTTCTGGCTTTCTACTCTCTATTTGCCCAAGTCCCGTCTCCTTCCCTCGGCTTTACCTGCCTCCAAGCTATTGAGGCTGACCCCTACCCCACCCCTAAGTTCTCTCAGCTGTATCTGCCTACAGTAGATACCTGGTACTCAGCTCACACTATCACCTCACATTGCCAATCATCATTCTGTGGGATTCTGTCCATCCACTGGATGAAGTTTCTAGAAGTCCGAAGTTGTTCATCATGCCTTATTATACTATATTCCTAGCGAGAGCACATGATATCAGTTTTGGGAGTAAAATATAAATGGATTCTAGTTATAGCTCTATCAATAAGTTCTGTGACCATGGGGATAGTTTCTCTCCATGTAAAATGAAGAGGAAGGACTCAATGATCTCTTCAATATTCCCTTCAGTGCTGACTTTCCAGAAGTCTACACATGACTTTCCACCATAATGCTGCTGCAGCCCAGCCCATAGCTAGCTCTGGCATAAACTAACAGTGGGTTCAAAGGATGAGAAACAATCTCGCCCAAGGCTGAGGATCATTTTCAATCAGAATTGGAATCATCTCTGCATTATAATTACAAAAGGGTCTTGGATTCTGCTTCACATGCTCATACAATGGACATTCAGAAACACATAAACTTCTACTGGAACTCTGTTCAATTTCATTTATTGTCCAGCTACCCATTTTTAAAAAACAGCCATCTGGAAATAATTGATATATATATCTAATAAGAAAATGGTCAATGGTCCAATGCTGTATGAAAAACACAGATTATATATGTATACAGGTGATCCTTGAACAACATGGTTTGAATGTCTTGGGTCCAATTATACATGGATCTTTTCCCCCACCTCTGCCACCTGAGACACCAAGACCAATGCCTCCTCTGCCTTAGCATGCTCAATGTGAAGATGACGAAAATGAAGACCTTTATGATGATCCACTTCCACTGAATGAACAGTAAATGTATTTTTTCTCATGATTTTCTTGGTAACATCTTCTTTTCTCCAGCTTACTTTATTATAAGAATATAGTAGATAGGCCGGGCACAGTGGCTCATGCCTGTAATTACAGCACTTTGGGAGGCCAAGGTGGGTGGATCAAAAGGTCAGGAGTTCGAGACCAGCCTGACCAACATGGTGAAACCCTGTCTCTACTAAAAATACAAAAATTAGCTGGCCATGGTGGCACGCACCTGTTATCCTAGCTACTCAGGAGGCTGAGGCAGGAAAATTGCATGAACCCGGGAGGCGGAGGTTGCAGTGAGCTGAGATCGCGCCATTGCACTCGAGCCTGGGCAACAGAGTGAGATTCTGTCTCGGAAAAAAAAAAAAAAAAAAAAAAAGAAGTAAAATTTTCTTTTCTTGTTTTCTGAGACAGGGTCTTGCTCTGTTGCCCGGGCTGGAGTGCAATGGTGCAATCATGGCTCACTGTAGCCTCAACCTCCTGGGCTCAAGTGATCCTCCCGAGTTGGGACTACAGGTCAGCGCCACCACGCCCAACTAATTTTTTGTATTCTTTTGTAGAGATGGGGTTTTGCCATGTTGCCCAGGCTGGTCTCAAACTATTGGGCTCAAGTGATCCGCCTGCCTCAGATTCCCAAAGTCCTGGGATTATAGGTGTGAGCCACTGCACCCAGTCAAAAAAGACCGAACTTTAATCCTCCATTTTTTTTTCACAAGAGCAAAGGGCTCCATGCTGAGAGTGCAGCAGGACAACTGACTGGCGAGGATAGAAACACTGGTGCTCCACTGCCTACTGGTCATGAGACCTCTCACGGAGCCTGTCTGCTCGACCCTAAAAACGGTGTAACAGTGACTTCCCTCTAAGGAACTGTAACATTGAACATAGGCAAGACTCTCAGTGCACGATTCCTATTGGAATCTGAGGTAACTGAGGAAGTGCAAAGATGAAGAGCCAGGGAGTCTCTCACAGTGGGAATCTGGTCTTAAAGATCTGGTGTTGAGGCTCCAGGAACCCATGATATTATGCGGCTGGGCATGTCAGCAGAGGCCTGTAGATGCTGGCTGCAAGGTCACCATGAGTTCTCAATTAGACCCATGAAATTGATGTCTGCCTCCATACGGCTGGCTAGAAGCACTAACGGTGAGAGAGATGTTACCTGTGAGGAGGTCTGAAAGCGCCTGTGGGCATGGATGATTCCTGTTTTACAAAACCTGTTTCACTCTAGGAGAGACTTTTATTCCTAAAATGACCTCCTTCTTCTCCCATGTCCTCCTATTCACTTTTATTTTTCTATTATTTAGAAACCACTTAGCCTGAAGAAAGGGTCTCAAGGCCAGAAAGACCCCCAGATGTGATAATAACAGGTGATAAGATGTTCCCCCAACAGGGTGCTCTGATATGAAGCCAATTTCTGAGCCATTCAGCAGGAAAGGCACACAGGACTCAGGGGAAGCTGGTGAGACAGACTGCCAGCCAGCGCTTACCAAAGGTGTCGGCGTAGATCTTGGCAAAGGAGCCCAGCGTGAAGCAGATGCTGTACTGGGAGCTGGAGAAGCAGACGTTACCCAGGAGTGGGGAAAGGATCAGGTTCTCATCAGTGGAATACATGCTGAAACAGAGACAGTGGTAAGCACAGTGCCAGGCTGTAGCATCCCAGATGCACTGCCAAGGGGAAGGGCAGGAACTCAGTATCACAGCCACTCTCCAGTCCTCGGAAGGGACTTGTGCAGGACACTTAGTTTTGCCAACAGCCTGGTCCAAGAATGTGACATGATGGAGCTGTTCCCTAATTCCCAATAACAAGCTGATTTCCCAGAGTTGGGAACATTCTGTGCAATCTTGGAAAAGTTAACTGCACCAGACAGACAAGGGGAAACCTAGAGGACAGAGACAAAAACCTTAGAACACAGGAAATGAATCTAATGTGATAAGATAGAAATACAGAAATACATTTGAAGAAAAACCTCAATTTCACAAATATAAGCAGACATAAACATCATTTAAAAAAGAGAAAAAAAAGGAAAAGAAGAAAAGCAACTCTGCTCTTTACTCTCACTGCCACACTCTTTATTCTTTTGTGTTTGGCTTTTACAGTGTTAAAACTTTCAATCTTAAAAGCCATGCACAAACCACAAGTATCTGAGTTCACTAACATTTATAAGAAAACCAGTTGTACAAGGGGATCAAATCCACAATCTTAGCCTTACTGGCACATTATCTTATGGAATTTCCCAATACAGAAATAAAGGTATAGCTTATAAAGAACAGCCCTCTACCCCCAAGTTATGCTCCCTAGAGGCAACTGCTTTCAACACTTTTAAAGCTGCTTTTAGAGTATTTACCTTCAGATCTCTAAGTAATATGTTTATGTTGCTTTTTCTTGCTTAGAGGTTCTTTTGTTTTTGAGACAGGGTCTTGCCTTGTTGCCCAGGCTGAAGCACAGTGGCAAATCACAATTCACTGTAGCCTCGACTCTCAGGCTCACGCAATCCTCCCTCCTCAGCCTCCCAAGTAGCTGGGACTGCAGGCATGAAGCACCAAGCCTGGCTAATTTTTGTAGAGATGAAATACAAATGCCATGTTGCCCAGGCTTGAACCTTGAACTCTTGGGCTCAAGCAATCTCCTGCCTCGGCCTCCCAAAGTGCTGGGATTGTAGGTATAAGCCACTGTGCCTGAGCGCTTGTTTAGAGGTTTGAAACATGACCTCTTGACTTCCTATTTTATTAAATCAGGTTAAATGTAGCCCTATCCCACCTCCTGCCTTTTTTTTTTTTTTTTTTTTAAAGGGACAGCGTCTCACTCTGTCACCCGCATTGGAGTGCAACAGCACAATCATAGCTCACTATAAGCCTGAACTCCTTGGCTCAAGTGATCTTTTTGCCTCTGCCTCCCAGGTAGCTAGGATTACAAACACATACCACCATGCCAAGCTAATTTTAAAATCATTTTTTGTAGACAGAGAGTCTAGCTATGTTGCCCAGGCTGATCTTGAACTCCTAGCCTCAAGTGATCCTCCCGCCTTGACCTCTCAAAGTGTTGGGATTACAGGCATAAGCTATCACGCTCAGTCTTTTTATTAAAAGATATTTGTCATTTCATTCTTTGGACTCATGGTGTCACGTTGGGCTCTAGTCATTGTCAGTCCTTGCAGAGATGGAGTGAAGATATTCCTTTTGAAAAGTAGTGTTGGCCGGGCGCGGTGGCTCAAGCCTGTAATCCCAGCACTTTGGGAGGCCGAGACGGGCGGATCACGAGGTCAGGAGTTCGAGACCATCCTGGCTAACCCGGTGAAACCCCGTCTCTACTAAAAAATACAAAAAGCTAGCCGGGCAAGGTGGCTGGCGCCTGTAGTCCCAGCTACTTGGGAGGCTGAGGCAGGAGAATGGCGTAAACCCGGGAGGCGGAGCTTGCAGTGAGCTGAGATCTGGCCACTGCACTCCAGAGCCCGGGCGACAGAGCGAGACTCCGTCTCAAAAAAAAAAAAAAGAAAAGTAGTGCTACACACTGGGAAGGCTCCTGAAGGTAACCATCTCTAGCCACACAGGTGCCATCCCCAATCCTCAAATGGAAAGGCATTCTTTCAGTAGGACGGCCTCCTCACAGGCCCATCTAAGGGGCTGCAGGAAGTCATCTAGCACATCCTTCAGCCTGTAGTAAGACTGTCTTTAAGATATATTTAACCTCTCTTTCAAAGGCTCTTTGATACTACATTCTAAAGTATCATAACCATCACTCATATGTATTAATGCAAGCCCTAAATCTATCTTGTTGAGAAGCAGGTATATCCACAGAAATACAGCAAACTGTTCTTAATTTATTTAGACTGAGTTAACTATAACAGCATCTAACATTATTCAGCGCATCAGCTGCTATATGGTAAGCACTGTGCTAAGTGTGTTCCACCAAATATCTATTTAATTTCTTATAACATCCCTTGTAAGTTATTATGTTAACTTATACTATAAATGCCTAATAATATTTGCCATTATCGCTATTAGGCAAGTAACAACTGGGTGCGGTGGCTCACATCTGTAATGCTAGCACTTTGGAAGGCCAAGGTAGAATTGCTTGAAGTCAGTTTAAGACCAGCTTGGGCAATATAGCAAGACTCCATCTCTACAAAAAATAAAAAAATAAAAATAAAAACAAAAATAAAAAAATTAGCCAGGTATGGTGGCACATGCCTGTGGTCCCAGCTACTCAGGAGACTAAGGTGGGAGGACTGCTTGAGCCCAGAAGTTCAAGGCTGCAGTGAGCTGTGATTGTGACACTGCACTGTAGCTTGGGTAACAGAGATCCTATCTCTAAAAAGAGAAGAAGACATTAAATACAGTCCAAGTAATTATCATAATACTAAACGGAAGATGTGTTAAGCATCACAAGTGGTTAAGGCACAGAGGTAATAGTGTGGAGTTGACCCCTGCAGAGTCCCAGAATGTGCCTCTAGTTTTGCCCAACAAACTCATCAACACATGCCAAGACATAAATCAGAGTTGTTCCCAGAAGTATTCAGGGTTAAAACCCAGAGTCTCTGAGGACAGGAAATCCACTCCCAGGGGTCTTCTACCTTATTAATCCATTGACCTCATCCACAATGTGGCGCAGCTTGTAATACGCATCAGTTGGAGGCAGCTTCAGCTCCAGGATCAGTCGGTCAATCTTGTTGATGCACACAGTGACCGCCAGCCTCTCCTGCACCGCATGCTTGATCAGCCGCTCTGTGTTCAGCATCACCTGAGAAACACAAGGCTCAGAAGGTGGTAAGAAGAACAAGGAGGGCAGAAAGTTCAAAGCAGAACCAAAGAAGGCACTATTTCAAACCATGAAACCTGGGGAGAAAAAAAAGACCTGGGGAAATATTACCGGGTGGAAGCAGAGAGCATCCTGCCCAAAGATAGACACAGGAACTTTAAGAGGGCACCTTGCAGGATTGAGAAATGAATAAACCCATGAACAATGATGTTGGAGCCAGGTTTCTCAGTGCTAGAGAAGGAATTAAGAAGGCTGGGAAGAGCCAGTGGTGCTGAAATGGAACTGGGGATATTAGGATTAATGCATGATTTTTAATATATGTATGTAGAAATAGTTATAGATATGTACGAGTGTATATAACCCAGCTGTGCTCAGTGAGAGGGCCTAGAAGCAATGTACCCCAGTAGTAATGAACACATTCAAACCTTTGTTTCTAAATACTAATCCCCACTGGCCAGGCACGGTGGCTCACGCCTGTAATCCCAGCACTTTGTGAGGCCAATGTGGGCAGATCACGAGGTCAGGAGAGCGAGACCATCCTGGCTAACATGGTGAAACCCTGTCTCGACTAAAAATACAAAAAAATTAGCCGGGCATGGTGGCAGGTGCCTGTAGTCCCAGCTCCTTGGGAGGCTGAGGCAGGAGAATGGTGTGCATCCAAGAGGCAGAGCTTGCAGTGAGCCGAGATGGTGCCACTGCACTCCAGCCTGGGCGACAGAGTGAGACTCCATCTCAAAACAAAAAACAAAAAACAAAAAACAAAACAAAACAAAAAAACAAAAACTAGTCCCCACTATAAGCCAGAGCTGCTAGGCTAGGTGCAGTCACTCACACCTGTAATCCCAGCATTCTGGGAGGCCAAGGCAGGAGGACTGCTTGAAGCCAGAAGTTCGAGACCATCCCAGGCAACAGAGCAAGATCCCGTCTCTTAAAAAAAAATTTCCAAATAAGCTGAGCATGGTGGCACATACCTATAGTCCCAGCTATTTGCGAGGCTGAAGTGGGAGAATCACTTGAGCCCAGGAGCTTGAGGCTGCTGTGAGGTATAATTGTACCACTGCACTCCAGTCTGGGCCAGAGAGCAAGATCCCATCTCTTTGAAGGAAAAAAAAAGCCAGAGCTCCTTGAAGAAATGGCTGAGTCCAGGATTGTGACGAGGAAAGATACGTCTAAAACATCTTTTTGTGCTTGAAAGGAAGTGCTCAAGAAACAATGAGATGTGAAAAGGATGATGGAATCACCCTAAAGGAGTTCTCAGTAGCCAAATCTCGGATGAGAGCATTAGAGCACTGGAATGCATAAGGACAGTAACAGATTATAATTATAATTCACTGAATAAAATACAAACCCAAACATCCATAGTGATAATAAGCAAACGGGGGAGAAGCAAAAGCACTTCTTTACAACATAATTCCAACCAATAGGCTAGGCGTGGTCGCTCACGCCTGTAATCCCAGCACTTTGGGAGGCCAAGGCAGGTGGACTGCTTGTGGTCAGGAGTTCAAGACCAGCCTGACTGACATGGTGAAACTCCATTTCTACCAAAAATACAAAAATTAGCTGGGTGTGGTGGCAGGCACCTGTAGTCCCAGCTACCCAGGAGGCTGAGGCAGGGGAATCGCCTGAACCTGGGAGGCAAAGGTTGCAGTGAGCCAAGATTGCACCACTGCACTCCAGCCTGGGCAAAAGAGCGAGACTCCATCTCAAAAAAACAAAACAAAACAACAACAACAACAATAACAAAAGCAATGTCCGCGCGCGGTGGCTCACGCCTGTAATCCCCACACTTCGGGAGGCCTAGGTGGGCGGATCACCTGAGGTCAGGAGTTCGAGACCAGTCTGGCCAACATGGTGAAACCCTGTTTGTACTAAAAATACAATAATTAGCCAGGCTTGGTGGCGTGCATCTGTAATCCCAGCTACTTGGAGGCTGAGACAGGAGAATCGCTTGAACCCAAAAGGCAGAGGTTGCAGTGAACCGAGATCACACCACTTCACTACAGCCTGGGCGACAAAGCAAGACTCCATCTCAAAAACAAAACAAAACAGAAGGAATAAGAGTTAGAAGACTCACAATTTGCAACTATTGTAGGAATAAGCCAAGAATCATCAATGGATGAAAAAACTAGTAAAGTCTGATAAGGAGCGGAATAACCAGATTCTAATAACCAAGCCTAATCATGAGGAAGTACTAGACAAACCCAAATTGAAAGACATTCTACAAAATAAATGCCCTGTACCTTTCAAAAGTGCCAATGTCATAAAAGACCGAGAGAGGCTAAAGAACAGCTTCAATTCAGAGACTTGAAAATCATGAAAACTAAATGCTATGCATCACTGCGGATTAGGGGAAATATTCTATAATGGAAATTGTTGGTATGATCAGTAAAACTGAATAAGGTCTGTAGAAAAGATCTGTACAACAGGATTGTATCAATGTTAAATTTTCTGATTTTGGCAACTGTACTGTGGTTATGTAGGTGAATGTCCTTATTCTTAGAAAATACATTCTGAAATATTTTACTTTCAAACGGTTCAAGGGGAAAATACACACACCTGTCTCTCTGTGTGTGTCTGAACGTGTAGAGAATTACGAAGTAAATGAGGGTGGGTTCTTTGAACAATTCTTGCAACTTTTCAGTTTGCTGTTATTCCAAAATGGAAAATCAGTAAAAGAAAAAAAAAAAAAAAAAAAGACAATTCTGGCTCCCTCTGCTGGCTGTCTCACCAATGACAACATGTATGACGATAGCCAAAGTGTTCCATCTCTCAATTCAGGAATACAGAAGACACCCTGGTCTTTTAACTCCAATCTCTTGGAAAAACATAACTAATATTAAAAATCCACTTACAAGAACATACTCTCCTCCCTTCCTTTCATTTACATTTGTCATTTTATCTTTGCGTTTTCTGAATAGCAATGAGTCTTATTTTGAGCTTCACTGAGCAGGAAGCAAGGGCACCCACATTGATTACTTTTTTCTTCTTTTTTTGAGAGAATGTCTCACTCTGTTGCCCAGGCTGGAGTGAAGTGGCACAATCTCGGCTCACTGTAACCTCCGACTCCCAGACTCAAGTGATTCTCCTGCTTCAGCCTAATGAGTAGCTGGGCTAACAGGCAAGGGTCACCACACCTGGCTAATTTTTGTATTTTTGGTACAGACTGGGGTTTTGCCATGTTGGCCAGGCTGGTCCTGAACTCCTGACCTCAGGTGATCCACTCACCTCAGCCTCCCAAAGTGCTGGGATTACAGGTGCGAGCCACCACACCCAGTGAGAATTAATTTTGAACTTCATTTGCTGTTTTAATTTTAGAGCAAATTTGAGCCTTAATCCCAGAGAGTTTCAAGGTTCTCTGGCTCCCAGCTCACTTAGTGCTCTGGGTATTGTGGGGGGCAAACATAACAGGGTGGATGAGATTCTGGGAGCTGAGTCTGACTCACCCCCTCGGCAGCATCAATGAAAAGAACCACTCCATCTGAGATGCGCAAGCCAGCTGTGACCTCATCAGAGAAGTTCACATGTCCTGAAAAGCAAATACTAAGTAAGTCATCACTTGGCGCAGGATAAAGCACAATTAACTGGTACAGTGAACTGAGGGGGCACTTCAAAGCCTGTGAACCTCCAAATACCCTCTTTCCCTCCTCGCCATAACCCGCTGCAGGGTAAAAATATCCCCCATTAGAATCATATCCTTGCGTTAAGCTTTTCTACGGGAGGCTCCCTACATAAAAAGAGGGAAGTGCCCAGGAGAGCATGAGTCCACATCACACACCAGCTTAGCCTAATCAGCAGTGAGCAGAGTTCTGTGGGACTCAAGACAATCCGGAGGCAGGAGAAAAGGCAAAGGAGGGCCTGGAGCACAGTGTGCTGTTCGAGGAAGGCAGTTCCTGGCGAGGTGCTATGGGGGCAGGGGCTGAGAGGTATCATGACACTGGGCATCAGATGGTGCCAAGAAGACAAATCAGCCAAACCCTAAAACCTTCCAGTTTTTAAAAACTCTGCCCCAGTTGGTCCTTTCAATAGGAGGAAGAGTCAGCCAAGGGGTCCTGCTCCCAAGGTCATCTGTATGTTCACTAGTCTCCTTTGAAAGACTGAGAGTACTCGAGGCCAGGAACTGGCTCTGACTCACCTTTAGCTCCCCAGCAGATAGCAAGGGGCCTGACGGGCTGAAATGAATAAATGAATATGATTCCCTAACATTTTTAAATATTCAAAAGAGTAAAGACATGAATAGGAGGCCTGGAGTACGATGCTTGCTAAATTAACAGAAACGAAGGAGAGAGTCAAAACTGAAAATGGTGTCAATGAAGGTGAGGGAATGTAAAAACAAAGATGCACTGCTCTGTTCTGCTCTGGAAAGTGAGGGGACACATGCAAAACCAAGACAAGGTTTCAATAATCAAAAGCCAAAGGATGTCCTACCTGGAGTGTCCATGATATTGAAGAGGTAAGATTTTCCTTTGGTGTCTGGCAAGACCACTGTCACAGGAGTGCTTTTGATGCCTACACCTCTCTGAAAGAAACAAAGAGTGGTCAAGACCTCTTTCTATGCAAGAGGGGTTCATTTTGCTTTTGGGGTCCCCCAATTGCTAGTAAATTACAATGATGGCTCTCCTTATAGTGGGTGATTTTTATCTAGGCTTCTAGCCAGCATGACCTTGAAGATAAAATATCTCGGTGTTAGATAGCATTTTTGGGGGACTTGTTTCAAGTATGAAAAGATGAAAATGATTTACTGCAAACAAAACAGTATTAAGCCTTATCAGAGAATCCAGGGTCCTAGAATCTCATCTTCTTTATACATGAGAAACAAAAATAGCCGAGCACCTTGAAAGTAAAAAGAAACAATCTGGGGTATTTTAGGTTTTTTTAAAAAAAGAAATATAAAAGCTATAACAGGAATAAACATTTGTTTAAAACTCCAAACACACACACACACACACACACACACAAAAAAAAAACTCCAGTCAAACAAATATATAAATGCATTATAAAACAGTAACAGCTAACATTGACTGCCTATCTATCTTTACTAATTCCAAGTGCCTTTAGTTAACCATACTTATTTATACTTAAAACTTCCATTAGGAAAAAGGGACAGAAATAAGAGGGGGGAAAGAGAAGGGGTCAGAGAGTAGAGAGAAAGATCCGGATGGAAAGACAAAAAGAGGAACACAAAGATACAGGAACCCATTTTCAAAGAGAAGCTACTCCTAGAAAGAGGTCATCATATGGATGGAGTCATCCTGCGGGTTTTTAAAGAATGATGTCATTTTAAAAAAATCACGTTGAGCTTCTGTGTAACTTAAAGCACAAATGCAGACATCACCTCTTAGTATTTGCCCTATATTAGGCCAAATTTAATCTAGTCAAGAACAGGAGGGTTCCCCTCCTAACCTACAGCTTGCCTACCCAGTTCTTTTTTAAGTCATAACCCTGGAGTAACTGGGGGAAGAAGGAGATGGGATGTGAGAAGTGGAGAGAAAGGAGTAGGGTATGAACTAAAATGCTATCATAAAGGCTCCTCTACATTCCCTACAAAACTTACTGCTGGGTCTGGTGTAGGCAACAATCGGATTCCACAAGGCATGCTTACCTCTTGCTCTGTGAAGAGGATGTCAGTATAGCACAGCTGAAAAAAATTAACTGTTGTTACCACCTGAGTTCAATTAACTGTTGTTACCACCTGAGTTCAATTAACTGTTGTTACCACCTGAGTTCAGACTCCTCTCCCACAAACGAACCATCAACCACTTTCCCTCATCACCTCCCAGCTCAAGGGTTTCTTTGAGATTAAAGAGAGACAGAGAGCAGGGTGTCCTCACAGCAATTCCAGACAATGAGACCAGTGCCCTCCCAGCTGGAAATGCTCCCGGGTGTGTCGAGGGATTTTTTTATTTTTATTTTTTTGGAGACAGAGTTTCACTCTTGTTGCCCAGGCTGGAGTGCAATGGCGCAATCTTGGCTCACTGCAACCTCCTTTGCCTCCCGGGTTCAGGAGATTCTCCTGCCTCAGCCTCCCAAGTACCTGGGATTGCAGACGTGCGCCACCACACCCAGCTAATTTTGTATTTTCAGTAGACACAGGGTTTCACCATGTTGGTCAGGCTGGTCTTGAACTCCTGACCTCATGTGATCCACCCACCTCAGCCAGGTTTTTTGGTTGTGGTTTTGTCTTTTTTTGAGACAGAGTCTCACTCGGTCACCCAGGTTAGAGTGCAGTGGTGTAATCTTGGCTGACTGCAACCTCTGCCTCCCAGGTTCAAGCGATTCTCCTGCCTCAGCCCCCCAAGTAGCTGGGACTACAGGTGCACACCACCGTGCCCACCCAGCTACATTTTGCATTTTTAGTAGACATGGGGTTTCGCCATGTTAGCCAGGCTGGTCTCAAACTCCTGACCTCAAGTGATCCTCCTGTCCTGGTCTCTCAAAGTGCTGGGATTACAGGCATGAGCCACCGCTCTTTTTGAGTTGGGGGAGGTCACTAAAGACTAGGTATAGCTGAGAGCTAATTTATATCAAATGCACAGAATTCTTAGCACGGTAAAGGGAGACACATGTCAGCCTTCATGCTAGAGTGTTAAAACAATCAATCTGGCAGGGATTGAACATTTATTGCACTGAGACTTGCAGCCACAGTTGGCCTCATTCACAGGCATTTAAATTTACCATGAAAACCAGGTACAATTGTATCATATTTATAGAGCGGGCTATTAATACTATGACAGCAAAGAATAGACTATAAAAGTCAGGACATATCATAACAGAGGAGGGATCCCAAGTGCAAAACGGATCATCCAAAAATACTGCAGCTCAATATTCTCTATGCTCCTGAGAAAGTTGAAATTATTTTCTTACAGCCTATTAATAGAGATCACAATTATAAAGCTGCACTTTGGAGGCGTCATTATTTATGGAGAACAGGAAGGGTGAAGGAAGGAGGAGAGAGACATCTCTATCTGTTCTGAATGGTTCATCCTAAACCCTCAACAGAAGTTCTACTTACATCTTGGTCATAGCGCTTTCTGATTTCCGGGTGAGTCTGCTCAATTAAACAATCCACAAAACATGTCTAAAAGGGAAGAAACAGTTAACACCTGCCAACCACAGAGGAAAATTTACTGTGCCCTTCCCCCAGCTCCCAATACACCACATAATTTAGGGATAAGGGGAGAAAAAGGAGAGCAAGGAGGGTTATGGGACAGCAAAGAATTAACACTGAAGCCACAGGATTATTTTCAAATAAAAGATGAAATATTTCTTAGACAGGCATCCCTCAGGAAATGAAAACTTATAAAAATCAGATAAGGCTCAATTTCCCATCTTCTGTCCAGATGTAGACACAAGGCTCAGGAACAGGCTCCACCTGCTGCTTCGGAAAAGCCAGAATTTCACAGTATGGCTTCATACCAGGCATGCAGTACCCCAAGTCAGTAGGTTGAGCCTTGTGACCTCAAACCTCAACCGCTGTGACTCTAAGGGCTAAAACATGAGCAGGCACAAAAGAGAAATCCTGTTCCAAGTAGTTGAAAGTTCTCTCTTACCTTGCCATGGTGGAGATGTCCACAAAGGGTCACATTTCTGATGAGCTCTGAGTTATCCATCAGATCTGCCAAGAAACTGAAAGGACAAAGGAAAAGAGAAAAGAGACATTGGCAAAAGTTTCCAAATGAGGAGTGGAGTTGAAGATTCAGGTATTTTTAGCCAGGAACAACTTTCAGACCAATTGGAGAGCCCTCAGGCAGATGTGAATGTCTATACTTACATAGCGCCGGCTTTGGGAACGCAAGAAACTTATCCAAGAGGTAACACGATCTGTGAATGGACTATCACAGGGAGTTAACAGTAAAATAGCAAGACTAAAAAAGGAAGAGGCTGGGCATGGTGGCTCACGCCTGTGATCCCAGCACTTTGGGAGGCCGAGGTGGGCGGATCACCTGAGGTCAGAAGTTCAAGACCAGCCTGGCCAACATGGTGAAACCCCGTCTCTACTAAAAATACAAAAAAATGGCCGGGTGCGGTGGCTCAAGCCTGTAATCCCAGCACTTTGGGAGGCCGAGACGGGCGGATCACGAGGTCAGGAGATCGAGACCATTCTGGCTAACATGGTGAAACCCCATCTCTACTAAAAAATACAAAAACACTAGCCGGGCGAGGTGGCGGGCGCCTGTAGTCCCAGCTACTCGGGAGGCTGAGGCAGGAGAATGGCGTAAACCTGGGAGGAGCTTGCAGTGAGCTGAGATCCGGCCACTGCACTCCAGCCTGGGCGACAGAGCGTCAGACACCGTCTCAAAAAAAAAAAAAAAAAAAAAAAAACAAAAAAATTAGGCCGGGAGCAGTGGCTCACGCCTGTAATCCCAACACTTTGGGAGGCCGAGGCCACCATGACCAGCTAATTTTTGCATTTTCAGCAGAGACAGGGTTTCACCATGTTGGTCAGGCTGGTCTCAAACTCCTGACCCCAGGTGATCCACCCGCCCTGACCTCCCAAAGTGCTGGGATTACAAGCATGAGCCACCGCACTCAGCCAGGACTTCCAACATGGTGAAACCCCATCTCTACTAACAATACAAAAATTAGCTGAACGTGGTGGCATGTGCCTGTAATCCCAGCTACTCAGGAGGCTGAGGCAGGAGAATCACTTGAACCTGGAAGGTGGAAGTTGTAGAGAGCTGAGACCACCCCACTGCACTCTGGGCTGGGCAACAAAGTGAGACTTCGCATCGGAAAAAGAAAAAAAAAAAAAAGAGAGAGCGAGCACCTAAATGATCCTACACACATATCTACCTGCTTTTGCTCTCCTTTTCAAAATAAAGAGTTGAGGGCCAGGTATGGTGGCTCACACCTGTAATCTCAGCACTTTAGGAAACTAAAGCAGGAGAATCATTTAAGCCCAGGAGTTTGAGACCAACTTGGGCAACATAGTGAAACCGTACAAAAAACACAAAAATTAGCCAGGAGTGGTGGTGTGTTCCTATAGTCCCAGCTACTCAGGAGGCTGAGGCAGACACATCTATTGAGCCTGGGAGGTCAAGGCTGCAATGAGCTGTGATTGTGCCACTGCACTCCCGCCTGAGCAACAAAACGAGACCTTATCTCCAAACAACAGCAACAAAAACAAAATAAAAAGCTAACATGTTCCTAAAATACTCAGCAGTCTTACTAAGTCCAAACAGGCTCTGGTGGACCCAACAATGATAACTGTAATACCCAGATCTGTCTTAAAGGCTGGCTTTCAACATCAAACTAAAGATCTGGAAGAAGAGGAAACAGCTAACATTTGGATGAACACCAAGAGAAAAGTTAAGATTGAGCCCAAATATCCCAGCAGCCACACAAGCTGAAGGAGAATTTGAGAGCTATGTATTGCCACAATTTACTGGCTATTTCAGCCACAAACCACCTCCTACCTCTACAAAAACATGAACCCACAGCATTCCTGCAGAGAAGCTGAGAAACCTTGTAACTTACTCCATCTCATACACTGTAACAGGTAATGTCTGCTCCATCAGAGTGAATTTCTTGGTTTTCACTGGCTTAATAATGGGTTCTAGAAGAAAAAAAAAAAAGTAGTGATGTGTAGGTGGGCATAAAACATAAAAATACAGAGGTCGGGCGCAGTGGCTCAAGCCTGTAATCCCAGCACTTTGGGAGGCCGAGATGGGCGGATCACGAGGTCAGGAGATCGAGACCATCCTGGCTAACACGGTGAAACCCCGTCTCTACTAAAAATACAAAAAATTAGCCGGGCAAGGTGGCGGGCGCCTGTAGTCCCAGCTACTCAGGAGGCTGAGGAGGGAGAATGGCAAGAACCCGGGAGGCGGAGCTTGCAGTGAGCTGAGATCCGGCCACTGCACTCCAGCCTGGGCGACAGAGCAAAACTCCGTCTCAAAAAAAAAAAAAAAAAAAAAAACATAAAAATACAGAGCACTATTCCATTAGACTGACCTTTCGGAATGTATGATGTATGACATCAATTTATTTTACTCTCAAGGATCACTCACGTTGAGAAAGTTTTGGAAGTGCTGTTTGGCATGAGACAGTGAAGGACCTTGAATTGTGGAAAGAGAAGTCTGGGCATCATTTTGAGCAAGAGTGGGAGGGAGGGAGAGGGAATGGATGTAGGTTGAGGTCAATGTCAGTTCAAGATCTTTCCTTGCATTTATAAGATGCAATTACTTTCCAAAAGATCAATGAAAACTTTTTTTTTTTTGGGACACAGGGTTTCACCCTGTTACCCACGCTGAAGCGTATACATGGCACGATCAAGTGATCCTCCCGCCTCAGTCTCCCGAGATGCTGGGAGGCGTCCACCATCGTGCTCAGCTAATTTCTGTACTTTTTTGTAGAGATGGGGTTTCACCATGTTGCCCAGGTTGGTCTCGAACTGCTGGGCTCAAGTGATCCTCCCGCTCTGGCCTCCAAAAGTGCTGGGATTACAGGCATGAGCCACCACTTCCAGCCTATGAAAACTATTAAGAAATGAACAATAAAGCCGGGTGCAGTGGCTCACGCTTGTAATCCCAGCTCTTTGGGAGGACAAGGCAGGCAGATCACTTGAGGTCAGGAGTTCAAGACAAGCCTGGCCAACATGGTGAAACCCCGTTTCTACTAAAAATACAAAAATTAGCCAGGCGTGGTGGCAGATGCCTATAATCCCAGCTACTAGGGAGGGTGAGGCAGGAAAACTGCTTGAACCAGGGAGGGGGAGGTTGCAGTGAGCCAAGACTATGCCACTACAATCCAGCATGGGTGACAGAGCAAGACTTCGTCTCAAAAAAAGAAAAAGAAATGGACAATGCACATTATGAGAACTGGTTAAAAGGGTTGGAGTTATTTGGATGGAAAAACGTATCAGGCCACAGGGTAAATAAACTTAATGAGTCTTTATGCACCTAAACTGATAGCATATAAATAAGAAATAACTCTTATTTACCTAGAAACTAGTTAAGAGCTTTACTGAATATTAAAAGAGGATTAACTGAATCTTAAACCAGAAACAGTACCTGAAGGTAGTAAAGAAAAACTGATCGATTCATTTACTGAACTTTTATGGTTTGCTGAGAGCTATGAAACGAAGTTTCCAGGTTTCAATTTCACCTCCTCACAGCCCAGCCCCTCCTGATGTACCTGTGAGAGGCTGAGTATCTTCCTCTTGAACTATGGTCTCCACCTCAGGGCCATACACCTCCTCGGCTGTCGGGTAGTACTTCTTGTCCTCATGCAGCACCACCTCCAACCCGGGGTGGTCATCGTCATGATCTCCTATGTCATCGTCATCGTCATCATCATCCATCTGAAAGTAAGAGGGAGAAGGAGAATCGAAGAGGCACACGCCTTTCCTGTTTGATGTCTGACCACCTCCATGAGTGAGAGCCCTGACTGTGCATGCTGGCCAGCTTCTTATTCTGAGTTCTATGCCAGTGGGGCAGGTTCCACTCCTTTGAGACCATTCACAAAGAGAAGACTCTAAGCCGAGGCCATGGACAGTGCTCCTGATTCAAACTTGCCCCTTCCTGAATGTGGGCCACTGGTCACAAGTGGGTTGAGACTGGAGAAAACAAATCACAGCACCGCCCTTTAGGGGGAAAAAAAGCAACTTTCTCCAAGGGCAGAAACCAGAAGACAGAGGTAAAAACTGGGGATAAGCCCATACCTTTAACATTTTCACTTATATCCACAGAATTGTTGTTGGAAAATAACTTGGTGACAGATAATAACAGGTGCCGGTAAGGATGTGGAGAAACTGAAACCTCACACACTGCTGATGGGAAAGAGGTGCAGCTGCTTTGGAAAATAGTTTGGCAGTTCCTCAAAATGTTCAACACAGTTACATATGACCCAGCAAGTCCACTCCTAAGTATATACCCAAGACAAATGAAAACTTATGGCCACACAAAAACTTAGAAATCAGTGTTCATAGTGGCATTATTTACAACAGGCAAAAAATGGGAACAACCAAATGTCGATGAACTGATAACTGGATAAATGAAATGTGGTCCATCCATACAAAAGATTCGGCAACAAAAACAAAGAAAATATCTGTACTTGCTATAGGTATACACATGCTACAACACAGATGAGCCTTGAAAACATGATGTGAGTAAAGAGGCCAGACTGAAAAACCTGCATATTATATGATTCCATTTATATGAAAATATTCAGAATAAGCAAATCTATACAGACAGAAAGCAGATTGCCCAGGGCTGGCAGGGTAGGTGTGGGTGGGAGGTCAACAAGGTTAAGGGATATGGAGTTTTTTTCTGAGATAATGAAAATGTTCTAAAATTGATTGTGATGACAGTTGCGTGACTCTATGAATACCCTAAAAGCCATTAAATTGTACACTTTACAATTAAACAACTTCAATTCTACCTCCTTACAAATTAATCCATAGTCATATGCAACATTAACGAAGTCATTCTCACTTCTGCTAAAAACTTTTCCAAATAATCTATGGTGGCTACCAGATCACCCTTTATGTCCTAAAATACTTAGTGAGCATGTAATATGTGCGAAGCACTGTTCCAGGTGTTAGAACTAAGGCAATGAAGGAAAAAGAGGTACTACTGGAGCAAAAAATCTGCAGAGAGAGAATAAGCTCTACAGGTATCTGGGGAAGAGCATTCTAGTCGGGTGATGAAACAGAGAATGCAAAGGCCCAGAGCCAAGAGCATGTGGCAACTTTGAGGTTTAGCAAGAAAGCCAATATGGCAAGAATGGAGCGAAGGATTGGGGAACAGGAAGCTGTGATCACACGGAAGGCAAATACACAGGATCTTCGAGACCACTCTAAGAAATTGGACTTTACTTTTACTCTAGAGCAAAAGTAGTGAGGCAGGTGCCATTAGCATCCAGTGGGTAGAGGCCATGGATGCTGCTAAACATTCTACAACACACAGAATCCTCACAGAATTATCTGGCCCCAATGTCAACAGTACATTGACATTGTGCAGAGATGAAGAAACTCTGCACCAGGGGTTTGGAGCAGAGAAGTGATACGATCAGATTTCTGTTTTAAAAGAACCACTCCAGACCCTATGCTGAGAATACACCAGAAACAAGGAGATTAGTTAGGCAGCTACTGCAGTAATTCAGGAAAGAAAGAACAGTGATGGTGGCTTGGACTAGACAGAGTAGGAACTGGGAAGGTGGTGAGGAGAGGCTGAATTCTGGATACATTACAAAGGTAGAGTCAAAACTGTTTTCTACTGAACTGAAAGGAGGTATGAGAAAAAAGAGAAGCAGCAAGGTTTTTGATCTGAGCACTGGAAAACAGCCTTGCCTTCATTGAGATGAGGAAGAAAGACTGTAAAAGCAGGTTGGGAGAGCAGGGCAGGGAAAGCTCAGTACTTAATGCATGAGATAACGCCAGGTTTGAGATTCCCTGTCAGACATTAAGTAGAGACGCCATGTAGGAAGGTGGACATACAAACGTGACATTCAAGAGGAAAGTCCAGATTGGAGATACAAATCTGAGTCGTCGTGAATGCAAGTTATTTGATAGACTGGATGAGATCCCCAGAGGAGTGAGTGTAGACAGAGAAGAGGTCTGAGGAATGGAGTCCTGGGCCTGCTGACATTTGGAGGTCAGGGAGATGATGAGGAAGCAGCAGCAAAGGCTGAGAAGGGATGGTCAGTGAGGAGGAAAAGCAGGGGTTCTCTGAAAGCCAAAGGAAGAGAGTATTTTAAAGAGGGAATGATCAGCTGGGTCAGACGATGCAGGCAGGTCATGTGGGATGAGGGCTGGGAACTGACCTTGGGATTTAGCAAGGCAGAGGTCACTAGTGACCTTGACAAGAGCAGTCTGTGGAATGGGAGAGGCAAAAGGATGGAAGTGGGTTTGAAGGAAAATGGGAGGAGAGGATCTGGAGACAGTAACTATGAACAACTCATTTGAGATGTGCTGCATTGGAAAGCAGGGAAAATCTGGAGGTAAATGAAGAGGGATATGGGGTCACGAGAGTTTTAGGATGAAATGATACTTTTTCTGTGCATGCTGATGGGGATGATCCAGTAGGGAAAACTGATGACACAGGAGAGAGAGGCCAGAACTGCCAAAGGTCTTGAGAGCTGAGAAGGGATGGGATTAGTTTCTAGTAGACAGAAGCATGAACAAATAATTCATAAGAATGGAAGGGAAGGCATTGTATATGAGTACAGGTGTAGGCAGGTGGGTAGAGGGACTGCTGGGTGCTTGTTTTCCTTCACACAAATTCCAGCATGCCAACCTCTTCCTTAAGAACACAAAACCCTCCAGTGATAAGACTGGCTACCTCCTACCATCTTACACTCTACTTCTACTAAAGTGGCCTAAGATTACATTAGCTCTTTTGGCAGCCACATATATCCTACTGGTGGTGGCTCCAAAATAGCTATCAAGCCAGTTTTCTCCTGCCCCATACTGCTGAATATGTTATGAATCTAACTGCAGGATTTTATATAATCACTTCTGACTGCCTGTAATTACCTCTACCGAGTCTACAGTAGCTCAACAAGTCTAAAATAAAACTAAACCGATATTCTTTTATCATTGTTTTTTAAATTTTAAATTTTTTTTATTTTTTTGAGATGGAGTTTCACTGCAATCTCCACCTGGGTTCAAGAGATTCTCCTGCCTTAGGCTCCGGAGTAGCCGGGGCTACAGGTGCATGCCACCATGCCCAGCTAATTTTTGTATTTTTAATAAAGACGGGGTTTCATCATGTTGGCCAGACTGGTGTCAAACTCTTGACCTCAGGTCATCCGCCCACCTCAGCCTCCCAAAGTGCTGGGATTACAGACATGAGCCAATGCGCCCAGTCTTAGAATGGACATCTTTCTTTCCTGTCTCCATTACCAAAATCTATGCATCTCTGTTATACCTCAATGTAATTAAAAAAAATAAATCTGTCCAGGCGCAGTGGCTCACACCTGTAATCCCAACACTCTGGGAGGCCAAGGCATGTGGATTGCTTGAAGTCAGGAGTTCAAGACCAGCCTGGACAACATAGTGAAATCCCGTCTCTACTAAAAATACAAAAAACATTAGCCAGGCATTGTGGCACACACCTGTAATCCCAGCTACTTAGGAGGCAGAGGCATGAGAATCGCTTGGATCCGGGAGGCAGAGGCTGCAGTGAGCCAAGATGGTGCCACTGTGCTCCTGCCTGGGCTACAGTGAGGCTGTCTCAAAAAAAAAAAAAAAAAAAGAAAAGAGGGGGCTGGGCATGGTGGCTCATGCCTGTAATCCCAGCACTTTGGGAGGCCAAGGTGGGTGGATTCTTGAGCTCAGGAGTTCGAGACCAGCCTGGGCAACATTTTGTCTCTATGAAAAATAAAAAAATTAGCTGGGCATGGTGTTGCATGCCTGTAGTCCCAGCTACTTGGGAGGCCAAGATGGGAGGATCACTTAAGCCCAGGAGGTGGAGGTTGCAGTGAGCTGAGATTGCGTCACTGCACTCCAGCCTGGCAACAGAGTGAGACCTTGTCTTAAATAAAAATAAGTAAGAGCGAGATGAAAAGAGCAATATATTTGCTTTACCTCATCAAGATCTTTGGTCTCTCTACCCAATTCATCGTCATCTTCATCAGAATCAAGCTCTGGTCCAATATAATTCCCAAACTCATCATATAAGTCGGTGTCCATGATGCTAAAATTCAAGGAGAGGAGTTAGATTCTGGCAAGGTAATCAAGGCCTCCATGTGGTGGCCCCACCTACCTAGTCTTATGGTTGGCCATACCTCTTTCAACTGCCTCCTCCCAGTGACATCAACCTACTGAAGGCTCCTCCCAAAGACCAGTACTTTAGCCAAGTCTCTGCCCTACTTGTCTCTATTTATGTAGTCTTCCCTCCACTTTTTTTTTTTTTTTTTTTTTTGGTTTCAAGCAGAGTTTAACGGGCAAGAAGGAAAGAAGACAGAAGGAAGAAGCTCCCCCTACAGAGACGGGGCGGGGTGCTCCAAAGCCAAAAGAGGGGGTCCCCTTCCTCCACTTTTAATACCAAATTTAATTTTAAGATAACTCAATGTCAAAAAGTGGCAAGAATAGTACAAACAACTTACTTTTTCCTAAATTATTTGAAAGTGAGCTGTTGACACAGTGGCTCATCACCTCCTAATACTTTAGTGTAAGGGTGTGCAAACTCTGGCCTGTGGCCAAATCTGGCCCCTCCAGCTGTTTCTGCATGGCCCTCTAGCTAAGAATGCTTTTCAACATTTTTAAATTGTCAAAAGAAAAATATTTCACGATACATGAAAATTAATTATAAGGAATTCAAATGTCTGTGTCTACTTTAAAAATTTCATTGGGAGGCCTGGCACGGTGGCTCACGCCTGTAATCCCAGCACTTTGGGAGGCCAAGGCGGGCAGATCACCTGAGGTCAGGAGTTCGAGACCAGCCTGGTCAACATGGCAAAACCCTGTCTCTACTAAAAATACAAAAATTAGCTGGGTATGGTGGCATATGCCTGTAATTCCAGCTACTCAGGAGGCTGATGTAGGAGAATCCCTTGAACCCAGCGGGTGGAGGTTGCAGTGAGCTGAGGTGGCGCCACTGCACTCCAGCCTGGGAGACAAAACGAGACTCCATCTCAAAAAAAAAAAAAAAAAAGCTTCACTGGAAAACAGCCATGCATATTCATTTACATCATCTACAGTTGCCTTTACACTGTAATAGCAGAGTTGAGTAGTTGGGACTAAAACCATATGGCTCACAAAGCCTAAAATATTACCCAGTCCTTTAACAGACAAACTTTGCCAACCTCTCCCTCACCTTGTGTGACTCCTACAAACAGGAACATTCTCCTACATAACCACAATACAACCATCAAAATCAGAAAATTAATATTCACACATTACTACCACCTAATTTACAGATCCCATTCAAGTTTCACAGATTGTTCCAATAATATCTTACACGCCCAAGGATCCAATCCAGGATCATGTTTGCATTTGGTTGTCATGCCTTTAGTCTCTTTGGATTTACAATCTTCAGTCATTCCTTCCAAGGACTGTCATGACATCCTTAAGGATGTCCCTTGATTTGAGGTTGTCTGATGTTACCTTATGATAATATTCGGGTTATGTGTTTTAGGCAGGAATATCATAGAAGTGATGCTGTGAGAACATGTGAGAACTGTGCTTCTCAAAGCATTTCCTATCAGGTGATACATGATTTCAATTTGCCCCATCGGTGGTAACGTTAACTTTGATCACTTCCTTAAGGTGATGTTTGCCAGGCCTCTCCATTGTAAAGTTACTCATTTTCCCTTTGTAAGTAAGCAGTGTTTTGTGGGTTTTTTCCATAATTCCACAATTATTGAAATTCTATTCAAAGAAACAGTTCAAATGCCACCACCTCCTTCAAGCTTTCCTAGCTCCTCAATTTCTCATTCCCCTATCCTGCTAGAGCTTTTTGCACCTTTATCAGTGTTTAACCTTGTCTTAAATACGAGTTACCTGGCTGGGTGCAGTGGCTCACACCTGTAATTCCAGCACTTTGGGAGGGCAAGGTGGGCAGATCACAAGGTCAGGAGATGGAGACCATCCTGCCTAACACAGTGAAACCCCGTCTCTACTAAAAATACAAAAAATTAGCCAGGTGTGGTGGCACGCACCTGTAGTCCCAGCTACTCAGGAGGCTGAGGCAGGAGAATGACCTGAATCCACGAGGCAGAGGTTGCAGTGAGCTGAGATTGCACCACTGCACTTCAGCCTGGGCGACAGAGCAAGACTCTGTCTCAAAAAAAAAATAAATAAATAAACAAATAGTAGTTAACGGTACTAATTACCATCACCACCTATAGTTTATAAGCAATAAATAACAGACTAGAGCATCAGGGCTCTGGAGTTGGAAGACTTAGATTCAAATCCTAACTTTGTCACTAACAACTATGTAACTTCAGGTAAGTTGCTTCATCTCTCCAAACCTGATTCTTATTCCTCAACTGGAAAATGGAATGAATAATCCTCACTGAATAAATGTTTATGAGGATTACAAAAAACACCCTGTGTAAAGAACCTACCAGAGTCCCGGGCTCAATAAACAGCTAGCATTATTTTTTGCCATCCCTGATCATGAGAACCCCGTGTTCCAAGCACCCGCTTCTTCCCTTCACTTCTTTTATGATACTAAATTTAATTTTAAAATAATACCAAAAAGTGGCAAGAACAGTACAAATAACTTTCTTTTCCCCAAATATTTGACAGTAAGCTGCTGACACAATGCCTCTTCACCTCCTAATATTTTAGGGCAAGAATTGACAAACTCTGACCTGTGGCCAAATCTGGCTCTTCCACCTGTTTTTGCATGGTCCTCCAGCTAAGAACGCATTTTACTTTTTTATTTTTTTGAGACAGAGTCCCACTCTGTTGCCCAGGCTGGAGTGCAGTGGCACGATCTTGACTCACTGCAACCTCCACCTCACAGGTTCAAGCGATTCTCCTGCCTCAACCTCCCAAGTAGCTGGGATTACAGGCACCCACCAACTCACCTGGCTAATTTTTGTATTTTTAGTAGAGATGGGGTTTCACCACGTTGGCCAGGCTAGTTTCGAACTTCTGACCTCGGGTGATTCGCCCGCCTCAGCCTCCCAAAGTGCTGAGATTACAGCTGTGAGCCACCGCACCCAGCTGCATTTTACATTTTTAAATAGTTGAGAAAAAAGTACCAATGCTAACACAGTCAACAGCCAAGACAGCACCTTGCATAAGTAGAAACTGGATAAATGTTAACTGAATGGGATGTTTAATTTTAAGATGCTGATATTTCTTGGATTAGACTGATACCTCCACCTCCCTCAGTGCCACCTGCTGGGTGCTGAATGTAGAGAGAGAATCGGAGCTCCAAGGACCAATAACTAAATGTAAATTATTATGGAAACTTTCACATGCATACAGATTCTTTTTACTTCCAAAAAGCTATTATCGCATTTATGCTTATCTCATTCTCCCAAGACCCCAGTCAAGTGCTTGAAGAAATTATTTATCTATTTATTTTATATATATTTTTTGAGACAGAGTTTTGCTCTTGTTGCCCAGGTTGGAGTACAACGGCACGATCTCGGTTCACTGCAACCTCTGCCTCCTGGGTTCAAGAGATTCGCTTGCCTCAGCCTCCCGAGTAGCTGGGACTACAGGCGTGCACCACTACGCCCGACTAATTTTTTTGTATTTTTAGTAGAGAGGGGGTTTTACCATTTTGGCCAGGCTGATCTCCAACTCCTGACCTCGGGTGATCTGCTCGCGTTCGCCTCCCAAAGTGCTAGGATTACAGGAGTGAGCCACCGCGCCCGGCCGATTGAAAAAATTTTTATATAAAGCTGTTCATGGAAAAAACCAAGTTCAGTTCTGCCTCAGGGCCACTGCACTTGCCATTCTCTTTGTCCAAAACACTCTTCCCTTTGATATTTTCACCTTGTCCCTTTATTTCAATCAAGTTTCCACTAAAATGTCACCTTCTCTGTCACTCTAAAAGTCCCCCATACATACTCTCCAATTCCCCACTTTCACTGTTTTATTGTTATTCACAAATGTTATACATTTATCACTAGCTGACTTATATCTAGTTGTTTACTGTTCATTTCCCTAACTACAGTTTAAGCAAGGGCTTGTTTTGTTCACTTAGAACAGTGCCTAGCGTAGACTAAGCCCTCAATAAGTATTTATCGAAATAATGAGTGACTCTAACATGGTACAGAGAATATGGCTGATTTGCCCACAGTTACACAAAACTAGCGACTCATGGTAACAAACCTCACTGCCGCTTCCCGCTACAATGCAGGCGCTCAAAGGGAACGTCGGAGGGAACTTGGCAGACAACGGCTGAAGGCGGCACAGATGGAAAAGGGAGTGAGCGAGGGGACTGGACAGTTAGAGCAACATTCCTTCCTAGGGATACGATTTTACGGACTGAGGCTATAGAGGCAGCCCCGAAATCGAGGTGTGTGCGTGCGTGCGCGCTTCGAAAGCTTTGGGGAGGCACGCGGAGAGGATCTTCCATTATTTTTTCCGCTCCCGGCCTCAATTTACCCATCCGTAAAGAGAAACGGGCAGAGAGCATATAAGGCCTCTTCCAGATCTGACGCTCTTTAATTTCCTATCCCACCTGGAGCAACCATTCCTTGCCGCTGACCCGCTTCAACTTACCTCCCGCCTGCTCAGCTAAGAGTTCCCAGGCCGCCGCCGGAGAACGCGCTTCCGCCCCACGCCAAAGAAACGTCTGCGCCCGCCGCCAGGAAGGACCCCGCAGACGCTGTTGTCGCCTTTCTGCCCGGGAGGACAACGCTCCGCCTGAGGACCAGTTCTGAGGTATGCCCTCGCGGAGATAGGAACTGGCAAGGCGGAGTAGCGGGTCCCCAAGACGAGTAGCCCAAGACGTGGGCTGCTCCAAAGAGGGTGAGACCTGAGGATGAACGAATCTGATCAGGCGCCTCGGGACTACCCTGAAATGGGGGCCTTCCAGCAGATCACGTGGCCAGGCTGTTAGCGCAGTTGCTGGGCAACCACAGCTGTGGGCGTGGTCTGCGCGGGACTGCCCTCCTGTTGACTTATCAGGGTATCGCCAAAGAAAACAAGGGGACCAAGGCAGGGGCTGCTGGGGTGAAGGTCCGGGAGCCTGAGTAAGGGGACGGAAGGGTTAGTAAATGCCTGGGGAGGGCTGAGAACTGGACACTTGAGTTCGGTTACTGGCCAGCCCAGCCCCTTCTTGGCGTTCAGATTCCCCACGTTGGGGTAGGGTGGCCGTGGAATTGGTTAGGGACCTCCTGCTTCCTTGCGCTAGGGCTGTTGATGATGACCCCGCCACAAAATCTAACTCAACTCACTAGGAGTTTGCAGTTCAGAGAGGTCCCACAACAAGTAAATGCCAGAGCCACGACTAGAACCCACGTAGAGAATCTCTCTGCAGGTGGCTCACGCCTGTAATCCTAGCACTTTGGGAGGCCGAGGCGCGCGGATCACTTGAGGTCGGGAGTTCGAGACCAGCCTCGCCAACATGATGAAACCCCGTCTCTCCTAAAAATACAAAAATTAGCCGGGCGTAGTGGTGCACGCCTATAGTCCCAGCTCCTCGGGAGGCTGAGGCACGAAAATTGCTTGAACCCTGGAGGCAGAGGTTGCAATGAGCCGAGATCATGCCACTGCACTCCAGCCTGGGCAACAGAGCAAGACCCTGTCTAAAAAAGAGAAAAGAATATCTCTGTAGAAACCAGTCAGCCTCAGATATGCAGAAGCTACAGAAGTACAGTGGTAGAACTAAAGACATTGCCCAGGTACCTAGGGACCTCTGTTCCAGCCCTGGGCTGGACAGAGGGATTTGGGGATAGGGTCGTTGAGCTCCTTCCTCTGCCCCTTCTGCTTGATTTCCTGCTCAGTCATTGCGTGTGGTTTGGGTGAAAGTCTCCTTCCTCACTAAAGACATTCAATGAAGAATGAAACTTTATCCCTGAGCTCAAAGGTACCTAACAAGAGTTCTGCTTTTGTGTGAGGTCCCCTGTTGAAACAACTTGCTGTAGAACAATCCTATGGGGGAAGAGTGAAGAAACTGAATTCTGAGATCCAAATGCCTCCTCGACTGAAGCACCATTAAAAGTATTTTTAGAGGCACAGAGCAAAATTAAGACAGAACTCCAAATTGAAAGTTAGGACTCTGTATTCTATTTTCAGGGACAAGTCTTGTGTAAGTCCTCACTGTGAAATTCAACTTGTCTGTATAAAATAGAAAACCAGATTTTTGTAACACCTCCCAGTGTGAGTGACAATGTCCAGAGTGCTTTGGGGTCATTTGTGTTCTGGCGAATAATCCAATAACCCTCTTTCCCCTGATATTGACCGTCCACTGATGTGTATTCCCTTTGCCTTCCTGGGGACAGGCCATGGAAAGGAATGACATCATCGACTTCAAGGCTTTGGAGAAAGAGCTGCAGGCTGCACTCACTGCTGATGAGAAGTACAAACGGGAGAATGCTGCCAAGTTACGGGCAGTGGAACAGAGGGTGGCTTCCTATGAGGAGTTCAGGTTGGCTCACTGCCGTTTTTCTCAGGCCCTCCTGTTATGGTGGACTATAGTAGTTAACCCTGAAATCAAACCATTCTGGGCTTCATTCCTGGCCCCACCCTCTACTATTTGATCTTAATGCAATTTCCTTAACCTCTCTGAGTCTCAATTATTTATCTGTAAAACAGTAACTGTTATAATTAAATGAGTTCTTGCACGTAAGACTGAGCAAGTGTCTGACACATGTGAAGTGCTTGAAAGCAGTCAGCTATTGCTGTGGTTATTGTTATTATTATGGCCACATTGGTCTGTAACAGGTTCATCCTATACCATGCAAAGTCTAGCTGCCTCACGCCCACAGACACAGCATTAAGTCCATTGCCTAATTTCTGTCCTTTGCCCACAGGGGTATTGTCCTTGCATCACATCTGAAGCCACTGGAGCGGAAGGATAAGATGGGAGGAAAGAGAACTGTGCCCTGGAACTGTCACACTATTCAGGGAAGGACCTTCCAGGATGTGGCCACTGAAATCTCCCCGGTAGGTGAGGCCCTGCCTCTTTAGTCCAGCAGGATTCTCTGCCCTAAAGCTTCAATCCTGTTTTTTCGTTTTGTTTTGTTTTGTTTTAACCACACATACATCGTCTTTATTTGTCATGTTAAACCTACAGATAGGTTTCTGCCTCCAATCCCAGAAAGAAAAACAAACAGCAGATGGCAAAGCTGAGTTGAACTGGGCAGAAGAGTCAGAAAGCTGGGCTAGGAAGCTTCACTTCCCTTAGACCTTTGACTTTCATTCTCAGATCAGATTTGGGTTGCTCTGCCTCTGGGTTGTATAGTGTCTAGTGTAATGATCCTGTGGCAGTGTTGAGAGAGAGACCCCGACATTCAGATCCTTGAGTTCCTTTCTCTCTTCCTGAGATTTCCAATCAACCCATCCATACGACTTACAGTTAACCCCAACTTACTCTTGAAGGCCAGAGCGATGTCTCCATTCTTGAATAGGAAAATTCCAGTATAAATGAGAATCTCAAATCATGGTGTGGATTCCTTGGGGAGCCCTCCCTGTCTCATCCCCAGCTTCCTCATCTGAAAATGAGGCCCCCAAGGACCACAGCCTTCCCAGTGCTCAGAGAGTAGTAGGATGAAGAGAGTAAGATGAAGACTGACAGGTTCTCCTCACTGTCACTGTCACAGAGCAACTGGAAGGGCTCCTGACTCCCTTTCCTTCCTTTGTGATTCAGGAGAAAACCCCCGTCCAGCCCGAGACCTCTGCTGACTTCTACCGTGATTGGCGACGACACTTGCTAAGTGGGCCAGAGCGCTACCAGACTCTACTGCAGCTTGGGGGTCCAAAGCTGGGCCGCCTCTTTCAGACAGATGTGGGGTTTGGACTTCTCGGGGAGCTGCTGGTGGCACTGGCTGATCACGTGGAGCCAGCTGACCGGGCAGCGGTGCTGGGGATCCTACGCAGCCTGGCGAGCACTGGGCGCTTCACACTGAACCTGAGCCTGCTGAGCCAGGCAGAGAGAGAGAGCTGCAAAGGCTTGTTTCAGAAGCTGAAAGCCATGGGCGTCCCCAGATCCATGAAGGAGGGGCTCAGCTGGGAGGAGCAGGGTCTGGAGGAGCAGTCTGGTGGGCTCCAGGAGGAGGAGAGGCTCCTGCAGGAGCTGCTGGAGCTGTACCAGGTTGACTGATGCGACAAGCTACTCTCAGAGGTCCCGGTGGTCACTGGAGCCAGTTTTTTGGTTGTTGTCTTGGGGGTTCTGCAGGACTGTAATAAGAAACCCACACTTAGTTCCCTTCCTTACTTGGAATTTTCAGAGCAAAAATAGGAATCAAGTCTTCCCCATTTCTCCAGTCCCTCAGTGTCTCGCTATTTTGAACTGTGTGTATCCACCGGACAGTCAAGAACTCAGGAAGTTGAAAGCAGTTTTTTCCCCACTCTTAGAGTCTGCCAAGCCTCTAGCCCACTGGCCTTGAGAGATGAGTGTGTGCCCAACCAAATGCTGGCTATACCAGTTACAGCCTCCACTCAGAAAAAGAAAAAAGCAAAATCTTTATGGTAAACAAACACTGATCTCCACAGCTCTTAACAAGAATGTTTATAGCCCCAAACCAATGAATGGACATGTAATCAAATGATCAAATGCTACCTCATTTGAGGTGTTGAATTTTCCCCTAGAGACTCAGTTCTTGTGCAGGTTGGGCCTGGGAAAGTCCCAAGCCATCAGCTCAGGTCCAGCCAGCCTCCTGAATGGCCAGATATGCAGGAGAGCGGGTTTCCTCCATTTCCCGGATTGATGAAAGGGAAGATTTTTCCACCAGGCTGGCAGGGCAGGGCCTGGAGCACTGAGGTGAAGACTTCCCTGCCTGAGCACCTCGGCCCACCCTTCTCATTCCGGTTTCCTTTGACCCGTTCTTGGGTGAGTGCCAATGTTCTAGAAAAGGGAGTGAAGGCCAGGTTCTAGAATGGCTTTCCCCCCAAGATCGGGTCTGGAATGTTAGAAGGGCATCTTGTACATCCACTGGGCATAAATTGCCTTGCATTTGGCAACTTCCTCTGCAAGTTGTTGCTGCTTTTCCTGGCTGCATAATCCTTTCCTCCTCCAGAGGCCTCGGCTCATCAGTGCTTTCTAGGAGCCCCATGAGCCTTTAATGCCTTGGTTTTGCCCTGCCCCTCTGACCCCTCACTCCTTCAGGCATGCACCTGGCCCTCACCACTGTGCTCCTGTGGGCATGGGGGAGTCTCCAGGCCTTTGAAATTGTAGAGAAGGAAAACATTTTTCAGAAGACCCCCTGCCCTGCTTTCCTGATGTTTGAAAATGCAGCCTACTTGGCCGACATGAGCTTTGAGCTTCCCTGTCACTGCAAACCCGAAGAGGTGCCAGCTGTAGTCTGGTTCTACCAAAAGCACCTAGGTAGCAGCCACACCAAAGTGCTGACGGACTTCGATGGGCGGGTGCTGACAGAGGCAGCCCAGGTACGTGTGGGCAGCGACATGCTGACCCGCTTCAGCATCCGCATGTTCAGCCTGTTGGTTTTCAGGGCTCAGCCTGAGGACTCGGGCCTGTACTTCTGCGGCACCCGCAAGGGGGACTACTTTTACGCCTACGATGTGGACATCCAGAACAGTGAGGGAATGGTGGCCACCTTCCAGGACGAGGGCCAGGAGCCCTTTGCAGATGAATACTATGGGCACCTCCATGTCTTCACCACCTTCTGGGAATGGACCCCCTGTGACCGCTGCGGGGTGCGTGGGGAGCAGTGGCGCATCGGCCTCTGCTACCTGCAGAGCCCAGACCTCTCCCCACGCTACCTCAAGGCGGTGCCCGATGTGGTGTCCTGTGGTTCAAGGGCTGTACCAAGGAAGCTGCAGACCAAGGCCAGGCACCACACCCCTGAGCTGCTGGTTCGGAGCTGCATAGTACCCTGTGAGAAGACGAAGACCATCCGGGAGGGTGTGCTGGCCATCATTAACTATGTGTCCAAAGTGGGCAGCCGGCCCTGGGTGCCCCAGGTGCCCATTCAGTTCCACCAGCAGAGACTGGGCCATGGACTCATCATCTCCTGTCCCGGGGCCCGGCCAGAGCATGCGGTGGCCTGGGACAAAGACCGCCAGCACCTCTACCGCACACAGTACCTGAAGGGTGTCAACAGGTCCATGAGGGTGTTCATTGACCACGGCAACCAGCTCCACATCCGCTTCACCCAGCTGGATGACCGGGGCATCTACTATTGCTGGAGGCAGGGTGTGCGAGTTGCTGGCTTCCGGCTGGGCGTGACATCTCGTGGGCGCTACCCAGCCTCGTTGTCGGATCCTGAGACTCGCTCGGCCGTGGAGCTCACCCTGATAGGCTACCTGTTCATCACGGCAGTCTTCGTCACCATTCACCTCTGTCGCTGCTGCTGTTACTTATTTCAGTGTTGTCCCAACTTCTCCCCCTAGGATCTCTCTTTGCCCAGCTCTGACGACCAGTTGTCCTTCAATGTGTTTGTTAAATGATACCAGATGTCTCTGGGTGGGTACCCGGGGTGGGACGTGTGGTAGGAACATGTGGACAAATCTGTTAGTTATAGCCTGCTCCCCGTTTTCATGGGCAGGTCTGGGGCCTGATCTGAGAAGTGGAGGGACTTGAGACTGGTGGGAGATTGGGGACTGAGGTCAGGATGGAAGTAGTTAGGGTACATGTGTTTCCTGACTTCACACTTAGGTCAGAGAAGGAAGGCGTGAACTCAGATTTATCCAGTGGTAAACACTGATCAGTGTTGAATCGTGTTTGAGCTGCCTTACTTTCTTGCCTCTGAGGATTGTGCTGGTTGAGTTGCAGGTAGCAGGGAAAGAAAGGAAGAAGAGAGTGGAGGGAGCTGGTGTATGTCCTCTTTGGCTGCGGGTGGGATTTGATGAGGGCATGGGCTCCAGAGATGATCAGTAATAAGAAGTGAGTTGGTCTTGTCAAAGGCTACACTTGGCCCCAGTCCCACCCTCTCACAAACAGATCCGAGTCCACTCTGGGGAAGGGCGCAGCATGTGTCTTTATTTTTCCTCAGCGACTAAAGGCAGCAGCAGTGCCCTGAAGATTAGCAGCAGCAGCAGCAGGCGGCAGGAAGGAGTGGAGGGAAAGGACACCAAGTCTTGGGGAGAGGGAAGGACCCTTCAGTCTTAGAGGGGAGAGAACCCTGAAGTGGGCCCTCCCAGTCCCGTTTCTGGGCACAGATCCCACCAGTCTGCTTACCGGTCTGCCCAGTTAAAAAGCAGAGTGGGGGTACTAGGGTGGACATGTCAGCCCTGAGCACCCGGCCTCCAGGCTGCAGGAATATGAGCCAGTGTCTTCATTTTGCTCGTGCCTGTTTTACAAATTGTAAAATATGGCGCTACCTAAAATACTGGGTACATTTTGTGTGTGAGTAAGAAGGGACCACAAGAGGCCCTTGGCTTAAGGAAAAGCAGCCGCTCACTACGGGGTGGAGAGGGTCAGACGTGTGGCAGTGGCTTACGGGGGTCAAGAAGCAGCAGTCCCAGGGGCTCAGAGGCTGGGGTGGCCTGGGATGACACAGCAAGGAAGAGGCCTTTAAAACTGGGACAAAGTGATACCCTGCCCCCATGGATACATCCCCTTTCTCTCCTGTTTCAGCATCTTCAAGAGGATAAGTCACTTCCTTAATTCCCACAACCCAGAGGCCAAGTGCAACTGGTCACCCACAACCCCTACTTGGATGCCTAGCGCCGTCTCAATTGCCTCCTCCACCATCTCTACCAGCGTCCCTTCCAGTCTGCACGGGGCAGTCCTCCTGGGCTTGCCCTCTCTGTACCCACCACTGGGGACCAGGCAGCCCCCCTGTATCCCTCCCAGCACCCCATCCCTCTCCACGTACACGACAGATCCCCCAAGTGCTGAGAATCAAGCTCCCACCTGCCCACAGCATGCCCACAGACAGGGTCCCTGGATGGCAGCTCAGGTGGACTGAGACACTTGAGTCATCGCTCAGGAGGTCCCTCTGGGATCTGGGCAGGTGACTGCCCCATGTGGCAGGACGTCCTCACCCATCTTAGACTGATCAGGGTCAGTCTAGAAGAACAACCCTCTGAGCTGGGCATGGTGGCTCGAGCCTGTAATCCCAGCTACACAGGAGGCTGAGGTGGGAGGACTTGCTTGAGCCCAGGAGTTCAAGGTCAGCCTGGGCAGCATAGGAGACCTCGCCTCATAAAAAACAAAAAACAAAACAAGCCTCTGTCCAAGGATACCTTGTCTGTGGGGCCTTCCCTTTCCTGTCTGAGTCTCAGTTTTCCTCCAGCAGCCTGAGGAAACTCAGAGGTACAGTTCCCAGATACCCTGAGAGAACCTCCAGCTCTGGCAACAGTTTCCGTAACAACAGGTATCAGGGATGTGGAGGGCGATGTAGTAGGTCCCCCCCACTCTCCTCCCCTTCTCTCCTTCCTCCTCATTCTAACCCAAGCTGCTGGCCATGCCCCTCCAGACTGCCCCTTGGGGGTGAGTTTCTTGTTAGTTGGAGTTGCTGGGTGCTGGGTGGGTGCCATCTGGCAGGCCTAATACTGACGGAGCCTAGGGCAGCAAGCTGGCCTAGGGATAGAGGAGGGAGGGGAGCAGCTGGGGTGGCGGGGAGCTCAGGTCTGGGGAAATGCACCAGCAGAGGTGGAGCAACTATCCTGCTTCTGCTCAGGCTCCTCATGAGATGGGACAGAGGCCACCAGGTGGGTCCTGCCTCACATCACATCCTTGTGCTCCTGCTTGGACTCCTTAATGACCTGCAGGGGACAGGGAACATGCACAGTGCAACAGTTAGGAGTTCACTGCAGACCCCAGGTCCACCACCATGAAGCTGTGTAACCTTGGGCAAGTCCCCCACTTCCCAGGTCTTTCTTTTCTTGATAGTAACCACAGCTGCCTTGCGTGGTGGTCAGAGCGGGTGATGAGATAACACTGGGAAAGCATTTAGCATCGTGCCTGGCACGTGGTAAACTGCTGCAGTAAGATGAGTTCCCACTGTGGTTGAAGTGGCCTGGGTGATACGCCAAATCCCCTCTTCCCATTCCCCTGGTAGTTTCCTTTTACCAAGCTGGAAACGGAAAGCTGTCCCCATCTCCAACTGTCTCTGCTAGAATTGGAAGTGAAAGCTGCTAACTTTAATTCTCTTTTTATCCCCGGCAAGCCAGGCCCCCGAGTTTGAGGGTGAGAAAGAGACAGCGTGTGTTAGGACCCAATCTAGTGGCTTTGGTACCAAGGCTCCCCTTAGAACAGCCTATGGAGGGACTGAGGAAACGGAATTACATTCAGGTTCCTTTCTCTCCTCCAGAATTCCTTGGGGGGCTCCTGGGAGTTACTGGGGACCTTCTATGTGCCAGTCCCAGGCTTTCCTCCATGGCCTGGCCTTGAGAATCCCTGGGGCCAGCCAGAGCCTGACTGGGCCTGAATCCCTCCGTACCTCTCCATCCCGCATCTCCACGGTCTTCACCACGATGTTCCTCTTGAGGTGGCCTTCTGACACAGACTTGGTGTCCAGGCTGGTTTCTGCAGATGTGAGGAGAGGAGGCCTCTCATGGACTTTCAGGGCATGAGTCATCCTCTCCCACGCCCGGCTTCCCCATCGCACCCCGCCATCATGAGTATGAGAACCTATGCAACTGGGCAGAGAGAGCCTAGGCTCTTCCAAATGGGCTGGAGAGCCCCCAAATCCCAATAGTGCTGCTGCCCAAGTCCTAGCTGCTCTGTCCAGTTAGAGTCCTGGCTGCTCTGTCTTCTGGCCTGGCTTCATTTCAGCCCCTCTGCAAGCCCTGGCCTGGCACCTGGGTTTCTGAAAATCCAGCATGGCATCGAGGAAGGACATGTAGGCTTTGAAATCAGGAGACCAGGCAGGGTGCGGTGGCTCACACCTGTAATGCCAGCACTTTGGGAGGTCAAGATGGATGGATCACCTGAGGCCAGGAGTTTGAGACCACCCTGGCTAACATGGTGAAACCTCTACTAAAAATACAAAAAATAGGCCAGGCATGGTAGCTCACACCTGTAATCCCAGCACTTTGGGAAACCTAGGCAGGTGGATCGCCTGAGGTCAGGAGTTTGAGACCAGCCTGATCAATATGGTGAAACCCCGTCTCTACTAAAAATACAAAAATTAGCCGGGTATAGTGATGGGTGCCTATAATCCCAGCTACTCAGGAGGCTGACACAGGAGAATCACTTGAACCTGGGAGGCGGAGGTTGCAGTGAGCTGAGATCACGCCACTGCACTCCAGTCTGAGCAGCAGAGTAAGACTCTTTCAAAAAAGAAAAGAAAAGAAAAAAGAAAGAAAGAAAGAAAAAGCCAGGTGTGGTGGCTCACACCTATAATCCCCGCTACTCGGGAGACTGAGGACCAAGAATTGCTTGAACCTGGGAGGTGGAGGTTGCAGTGAGCCGAGATTGCACTACTGCACTCCAGCCTGGGTGACAGAGGGATGCTCTGTGGAAGGAAGGAAGGGGAGGGGAGGGGAGGGAAGAGATCAGGAGACCAGAGCTCAAGAAGTCCCAACTTGGCCGGGTGCGGTGGCTTAAGCCTATAATCCCAGCACTTTGGGAGGCCGAGACGGTGGATCACGAGGTCAGGAGATCGAGACCATCCTGGATAACACGCTGAAACCCCGTCTCTACTAAAAAATACAAAAAAAAAAAACTAGCCGGGCGAGGTGGCGGGTGCCTATAGTCCCAGCTATTCGGGAGGCTGAGGCAGGAGAATGGTGTAAACCCGGGAGGCGGAGCTTGCAGTGAGCTGAGATCCGGCCACTGCACTCCAGCCTGGGCGACAGAGCGAGACTCCGTCTCAAAAAAAAAAAAAAAAAAAAAAAAAAGAAGTCCCAACTCAGCCACCAACCAGCCACATGACTCTGGGCAAGTTAATTGACCTCTCCCAGCCTCAGGTTCCTCATCTGTAAAATAAGGATGATGGGGCCTACTTCTGTAGGTGGGAGAGAGAAGACAATTAACTAAAATAAAGGCTGTTAAACATGTGGCACATATTAGTGCTCAATACACATAGGTCCCTTTCCTGTCCCCTTTCCTCTTTCCTACTTCTCTCTGCCACTTATCTGTACCTTAGTGACCTGTGACTATCTAGGATTTGGCAGTATTACCTCTACTAGTCAGCCTGGTTAACCTTTCCGATGCTAAATTAAGCCCTGGGACATGCATATCTAGTGGTCCTAAATATTCTAGCCCAGAAGAAGAGGAATTTTGTTCTTTAGCTAAGAATCATTTGAGGGCCACATGCAAGTAAAAAGTAATTTAGCTCTTCCCCCCACCTCAGAGAGAAAAATATAACATGTCACATTCACTAATATTTAACATTAAGAGCAGGGAACATAAAACTTTATTCACTGCACGAGCAGTGGTCCTGAGAGAAAAATCCTCTGGACTGAGTCAGCACTGAGCTGAGCCATGGAGCCTCAGGGATGAAAGAATAAAGCAAAGAGCCTGGCCCCCAGGCACAACGAGACCCAAGGGGCCCTCCCGGTGACGGGAAGAGGTGAGACAGAGGCTGCTGCTTGCTCAGAGGCCCCGGAGCAGCTCAGCTGCGCACCCAAGGACTCACCCCACCTTTACCACTAACCAGCTCTGCCGGTTTAATGTAAGTTACTCTGTACCACGTCCTGGCCTGGGCACTGTGGTTCCTGGGAAAATGATGCAGTCCAGGCCCTTTAGGGGAAACCTGGGAGGAGGGAGCTCAGTAGGATTAGGAGGATGAGGTGCGTTAGGCTCACTCCCTGTCAAGCTGGGCAAAGCGCCGTGTCTGAGAGGCAGGCAGCTAACCGCGAGCTGGCGGTGCTCCATTTACAATCTGGTGAGCCTGTATTGGTATAACTCGTATTGTGAGGCTTTTGAGATGTCTTGTGACCTTGTGATTTTCCCCGTCTTTGGTGCTTTTGCCCCCTGTAGTGACAAGCAGTTAAAAAAACAAAAACAGAAAACACTCAGAAGGGCAGTGCTTGCTCAGGGATCTGCAGACAGGGCAGATGTCGAGATCTCACCCAGTTCTGCTGTGGAATGAAGTGCAGGGAGGGGAAGAGGGACCCAGGGCCTAGCAGGACAGAGGCAGCGGCAAGTCTCGCCTAGAAGTACCCTGGGATGATAGGCTCTGGCTAGGAGTGCTGCGGTGTCACAAAGACCCCCAGGGAGAGCGTGGATCCCTTTGCCCTGGTCCTCAGTCCCAGTCCGGAGCAACCTACAGGCCCTGGAGGAGGGGGCAGGACTCCAGTGCCCTTCCCATGAGACCCTGCTCTACTGACCTCGGATCTGCAGGTTGGAGAAGGTCTGCACAGGAATGGTGATCCTGAAAGAAAGCAGAGGGAAAGGGCTGCCCAGGCTGCCTGGGACACCCCTAGGCTGGGTCTTGGTCCAGGGCCATCATAACAACTTAAACACCCTTTTCCTTGCCAGGAAAGTCTAACTCCATCTCCTAGCTTTCCCCAGCAGCCAACATGATATCTGGAATTCCAAAAGTCTGCAAGAGGCTTGAGTGTTATCTGGGAGGGGCGCACGTCTATCTAAAGGAAGATGGAAGAGGGAGGAGAAAGTGGTGAAAAACGTTCCAGGGAGGCAGAAGAGATGCATGAGGTGCAGAGTCTAATCTTGGCTGGGAGGGTGGGGAGTAAGCCTCTTAGTTTGGAGGGTGACCCAAGTCCTTGGCCTTGAGGCCTATTCAATATTGGTCGAATCCATCCATCCATTTATTCATCAAACATCTAGTGACTGCCTGCTGTGTGTGAGGCAGGCACTGTGCTGGGCATTGAGGTAGGAAGGGATCTGGACACAAGGCTGAAAAAGACTCAGTCCCTGAAGGAGGCAAGGGGAGCTCTACGGAGAGGCCACAGGGAGACGTCCCCAGAGCTGTGATCAGGGCTCACCGGTTCTCCTCGCCCTCCAGCAGCTTCCTGTAGGTGGCGATCTCGATGTCCAGGGCCAACTTGACGTTGAGCAGCTCCTGGTACTCCTGCAAGTGGCGGGCCATCTCGTCCTTGAGGCTCTGCCCCTCTTCCTCCAGCCGCGCCAGCGCCTCTTGGTAACTGGCCGCCTCCCGCGCGTGGCGCTCCTCCTGCTCGCGCATCTGCCTCTCCAGGGACTCGTTCTGTGGGATGGAGCCGGCCAGTCCCGCGGAGCCCCGACCCGACTTGGCAAGGCTTCGAGGCCCCGCCCCCGGCCCCAGGCCCCTCCTCTAGCCCGAGGGTAACGTTCGGGCCCCGCCCTCGACCCAGGTCCTCGCCCCGGCCCTTCTCCCCTGGCATCTCCTGGGGTGGCCGTCGCCGCTCCGCCTGTCCCCGTCCTGCCCTGGCCACGCTCACCGTGCCTCGCAGAGACTCCAGGTCGCAGGTCAAGGACTGCAACTGGCGCCGGTAGTCGTTGGCCTCGTGCTTGGCCTGGCGGAGCAGCTCCGCGTTGCGGGCAGCAGCGTCTGTCAGGTCTGCAAACTAGATGGGGAGAGGGGCCATAGACTGAGGGCGGCCTGGGGCCGCGGGGCTGCGGGTGGGGGACACATATAGGGCACTGTGTGGGCCCATGGGCAGGCACAGGCTCTGGAAGATCAGGGAGGTGACCAGCACGCCAGTCAACCCCGGGACGTTGGCCCTGGCTGGGACTTTTCCCAACAACTGTGACCCATGGATGCGGGCAAGGTAGCGGCTGCCAGACCTCAGCACCTAGCACAACATCTGGTCAGCAAGCGAATGAATGAATAGTGCCACAGAATCCAGAACCTTCCACACTGACAGCTGTATCTGTGGGACTGAACGCTGTCGTCTGCCACAGTGGACAGTGGGTTTTGGCGAGCGAAGCCCTGGGTGTTTTTTTTTTTTTTTTTTTTTGAGACAGAGTCTCGCTCTTGTAGTCCAGGTTGGAGTGCAGTGGCACAATTTCGGGTCACTGCAACCTCTGTCTCCCAGGTTCAAGCAATTCTTCTGCCCCAGCCTCCCAAGTAGCTGGGATTACACAGGTGCGTGCCTCCATGCCTGGCTAATTTTGTGTTTTTAGTAGAGACAGGGTTTCGCCATATCAGCCAGGCTAGTCTTGAACTGCTGACCTCAGGTGATCCGCCTGCCTCAGCCTCCCAAAGTGCTGGGATTATAGGTGTGAACCACCATGCCTGGCCTCACCCTGGGTTCTAATAGCCCTTTCTCCCCCGCCTGCAGGGAGGTCCTCTCAGCCCCATTGGGCCTTCACCCTGCTCAGACGCCAGTGGCTTCTACTACTCACACTCCTCAGCTAGGTACACTGGCTAGGCCAGCATCTTCGGGCTCTGCTTCTCTGTGCTTTTCTGACTCCAGGCTCTGTCCTCCACCAGAAATGGCCCTCCCTTCTTCTCTTCCTGTCCACAGCCTGCCTGTCCTGCCTAGCCCAAATGCCCCACCTACAGCGTCTTTCCTGGCTCCCACACTACATATAAGCTCTGAGCTGTGGTGTTCTCTACGGGCACTATGTTTGGGTGCACGTCAACATCACACCTTCCGGCTCAGACACCTCTCTGTGTCCTGGGGGGTGCCTGGCATATGGTAGAGGCTCAGTAACCCAAAACAGACTGGCAGAGGCATGGAATGCAGGCTCCCAAGTGAGATGGGCTACAGTTGGAAATCCAACTCTACCACTTAGGAGCTGTGTGACTTTGAGCAAATTAGTTAACCTCTCTGGACTTCAGCTCTCTCGTCTGTCAAAGAACAGCACCTACTTCATAGTAGGGTGATGCATGAAAAGCACAGAGCTTAGCACAGAACAGTATCAGCTACTACTACTAATAGCAATAGTAGCAGTAATAATAACGGGCACTTTTGAAAGCAGTAGTGCCTGTGTGGCCCTGGGCAAGTCATCTCACTTCTCTGGTGAAGGTCAGTCACCTGGAGAGGATATTCTCCCAGCTTCTTCCACCCTCCTTCCCCCATTCTCTTGTATGGAGCAAGAAGGACTGCCTGGAGGAGGCAGGCTGGCCCACAGGCAGGGCTACCTTGGAACGGTACCACTCCTCAGCTTCATGCATGTTGCTGGACGCCATTGCCTCATACTGCGTGCGGATCTCTTTCAGGGCTGCGGTGAGGTCTGGCTTGGCCACGTCCAGCTCCACATGGACCTGCTGTCGGGCCAGCTGCTCCTGGAGTTCCCGAACCTCCTGGCCAGGGTGAGAGAAGGGGTACCAGGCCTCAGGGTACAGACCACAGCTGTGGTTCCTCACAGCATCGTGTCTCCTTCTTCCTGCCCCTCGGCCAGGGGCTAGAATGTTCTCTCATCTCTTTCTGTCTCCCTTACTGCCTTTCTCTCTGTCTTTCATTTCCTGTCTCTACCTGCCAATCTTTGTTTCTCTCCTCTCTCTGAGTGTCTCTCTCAGAGACTGCAAGGGGCTTGAGTGTTATCTGGGAGGGGCGCATGTCTATCTGAAGGAAGATGGAAGAAGGAGGGCAAAGTGGTGACAAAAGTTCCAAGGAGGCAGAAGAGATGGGGGAGGTGAGGAGTCCAATCTTGACTGGGAGGGTGGGGAGTAAGCCTGTTAAGCCTTGGACACAGGATAGCCTCTCTGTCTCTGTCTCTCCCTCTCTCAGTTGCAGTCTCTGTGTTGAGCTTTTCTTCCTCTGCCCTGGCCTCACCTCCTCGTGGATCTTCCTCAAGAACCGGATCTCCTCCTCCAGCGACTCAATCTTCCTCTCCAGATCCAGACGGGCCAGGGTGGCTTCATCTGCTTCCTGGAGTGGCAGGAGGGGTAAGGAGTAGAGGGCCACTCGGACCCCAGGCTCCTCCTCCCCATTCCTCAGCCTTGCCTTACCCCTCCTTCTGGGTCAGTGGGGAGCAGCACATTGCTGTGGAGGGCTGAGCTTGGGGGCTGTGTTTGGGTGAGTGGCCATCAACCTTTCCTCCCTCCCCTGCCCCTCCCCTCCACCTCCCTGACCTGTCTATAGGCAGCCAGGTTGTTCTCGGCTTCCAGCCTCAGGTTGGTTTCATCCTGGAGCCTGGAGTGGGGGGACACATTCCTGGGTCCAGGCTCTTCTGAGGACACTTGGCTACCTGCCTCAATCTCCCTGGAGGCAGCTGTCACAGAGACCACCCCCAGCCAGGACCAGTAGAGCAGCAGGAGGAGTAAGGGTTGGGGGGCCTTAGACAGAGGCCTTATCTGGAGGATGAGCAGATGTGGGCTTTTGCCTTAACTCATTACTAAGGTGCCTTATCAGGGTTGGTGCACCTGCTTCTCCTCACACAGGCGCATCCACCAGCGTACACACACTGCTGCACACACACACACACACATCCTCCTGCACTTGAAGGCACACACGCATGTGCTGTCAGCTCAGTGAAGCGCCATGCCCCTGGGGATTCCTCTGATCCCGGGTAACCACCTTTTGAAATGAATTTTATTATGAGCTCCGCTTCACAGCTGTGCAAGTCAAAGTGACTTGACAGGGGTCACAAGCTGGTGGCAGGCAGTCACCTGTGCTCTGCACCCAGGCCTGCCTGCTCTTTCCCTCACTTCCTTTACCCCAGAATCCAGTCTCCCTCATGGACACCAACCTTCTCTGCTTCCAACTCCTCCTTTATATGGACCCAGGCTCACAATAGGTGAGCTCGCTGCCCACAGTCACAAAGCCCAGCCATGAATGAAACGCAAGGGCCCAGCTGCTGGGGACCCAGCCGCTCCTGCACTGCTTTCCCCAGTGGGGAGGTGCTGAGGGGACCCTGGCTCCCTGGCAGAAGGCATGTGGGAATCAGATCCCTGGGGTCCTTGGCCTGTTTCTGGTCCCTGCCATCATGTTGGGGGGCAAGGATAGTGCCCCATCAAGAGGTAGGGAGACCCAGGGAGCAGGGAGGCTCAGCCCTTGCCTGAGACTTCTCAGGCACTCTCTCTCGGGGATTCAGCCCCCTCTGCTCACAAGGCCCCCTTTCCCCATCCCCTCCTCACTTCTGCCTCACGGTGCCCAGGTCCTGTGCCAGATTGTCCCTCTCGACCTCCAGCCGGGCACTGTTGGCGGTGAGTTGATCGAGCCGCAGTCGCAGCTCTCGCAGCTCAGCCTGGTAGACGTCGGCCAGCTTGGTGGGCTCCTTGGCCCGCAGCTGGTTCAGCTCAGCAGCCAGCGCCTTGTTTTGCTGTTCCAGGAAGCGAACCTTCTCGATGTAGCTGGCGAAGCGGTCATTGAGCTCCATCATCTCTGCCCGCTCACTGGCCCGGGTCTCCTTGAAGCCAGCATTGAGTGCTCCAGCCAGGGAGAAGTCCACCCGGGTCGGGAGTGGAGGGGGCATTCGAGCCAGGGAGAGGCGGGTGCCAGGACCCAGACGGCGGCCAGGAGCCAGGCCCCCCACCATCATCTCCCCCGAGGAGACGTAGGAGCGGCGAGCAGCAGAGGTGATGCGTCTCCTCTCCATCCTACCCTGGCTCTGCTCGCTCCTGGGATGCGAGGGCTTTATGAAGGAGTGGGCTGGACTGGCGAAGCCCGGCTGCCCCTGGCAACGCCCCCTGGCATAGCCTGAGGGGTGGGGTTGGGCCGCAGCCCAGCTATGGGGAGAGCTCCCCTCACCCCATTGAGGTAACTGCCCGGAGGCAGAGCTTCCTGGGCACGCCAACTCCTGCATGAGGCAGGTGGTGCCTGGAGCCAGACCATGGGTCTGGGGCCCTGACCACTGAAGCAAGAGGACCCTCTCTCTAGGAAGGTGGGTCAAGAAGGGGTTGGTTGGACCATGATGAATACTTACAATCATTATGCATCAATTAAAAAGGAAGGAAAGGGCCGGGCGCGGTGGCTCAAGCCTGTAATCCCAGCACTTTGGGAGGCCGAGATGGGCGGATCACGAGGTCAGGAGATCGAGACCATCATGGCTAACACGGTGAAACCCCGTCTCTACTAAAAATACAAAAAATTAGCCGAATGAGGTGGCAGGTGCCTGTGGTCCCAGCTACTCGGGAGGCTGAGGCAGGAGAAAGGCATGAACCCGGGAGGCGGAGGTTGCAGTGAGCTGAGATCCAGCCACTGCACTCCAGCCTGGGCGACAGAGCAAGACTCCGTCTCAAAAAAAAAAAAAAAAAAAAAAAAAAAAGGAAGGAAAGGGCTGGGTGGGGTGGCTCATGCTTGTAATCCAAGCACTTTGGGAGGCTGAGGCTGAAGGATTGCTTGAGCCCAGTAGGTTGAGGCTGCAGTGAGCTGTGTTTGCGCCACTCCAGCCTGGGCAACAGAAAGAGACCCTGTCTCAAGAGGAAAAAAAAAAAAAAAAAAAAAGAAAGGAAGGGCTGTACCAGATGACCTCTGACCTGCTTTCCAACTTTTTGATTTCATAACCCAGGCCTTCTCTCACTCAGCTGTAAGTACCTGCAAGGTGCTGGGGATTTGGCGGAGAATGAACCTGTTCAGTACCCTCAGGGGTGCCTATATTATCATTTCCTACTAGGCCCCATTCCCAGGCCTCCTGGTGTCCTCCCCTCAAACACAGATGTCCCATATTCCTGCTCTCTGCCCATTCATTCCCTGGAGTTCTGGGGCTGGGGGCTGGGACTGGTCACCAGCCCTTTGTCTAAGCATCAGTCATGGCCTGTATGTGGCAGTGGAGGTCCTTATAGGGCAAGAGGGGGCTGGCACTCTCTTGCCCTATCAGGACTTTAGCCCCTGGGTCTGTCCCTCCGGGTCACTCCTTCCTTGCCTGGCCTCCCTGTGCCTCTCTCCCAGAGCCCAGGCCTTGACAGCTCCACAAAGCAGTTATGCGTGAGCTGGCTATGCTGGCTTGAGTCTTTATCCTTCCGTCTCCCACTGGAGATTTATTTCCTCGAGTTCCCACACATCAGCCTGGGGAGATGGGAAGGACCTCTGGGGATGGATGGGTTTGGAAATGCAGGAGCCACTGGGCCCAACTGGGAGCCTGAGACCTGGGCCCTGTTGTCCCTGGAGACTTTAGGTCCATCTACGCCCTCCACTCTGGTCCCACAGGGTCAGAACCCTGCCCAGTCCCCTCACCCATTTGTGTACTTGGACTTCTGGGAAGCAGACAGCTCTCCTCTTCCCGCCTGCCACCCACTGTCCACGCCTGGGCCTCCCCTGATCCCCTTTCCCGGGCACTTGCTGAATAGAGCCTTGTTCTCCACCGCCAGTGGCGCCACACAGCAAGGGCGGCCCCTAGGGGGCTGTGCTGCTTTTATCCCAAGATGCCAGGCTGTCAGGCTGGGGTGCAATGCAAGCCCCCTGCTCAATGGGCTTCTCGGAAGGCATTTGAGGGGGACTGGGGTGCGGCGGGAAGCAGGCAGTGTGCCCACCCCTGACCATTGTGTCTGTGCCAAGGTGAGTCATTCACTGGGCATGAAGAGGAGGCCCTGGGGAGCAGCCAGCCCAGCGCTGCCAGGTCTGCTTGCAGACAAGGCCTGGCTGTCTGCCTCCTCCCCAGCTCACAGAGCCAGCTCAGGCTCCCAAGCCTGTGAGAGCAATGTCCCCTACTCCATACCAGGATATGTTCTTTTTTTTTTTTTTTGTCTTTTGAGACAGGGTCTCACTGTCACTCTGGCTGGAGTGCAGTGGTGCAACCATGACTCACTGCAGCCTCAACCTCCCAGCCTCAAGCAATCCTCTCACCTCAGCCTCCTGAATAGCTGGGACTACAGGCGTGCATCACCATACCAGGCTAATTTTTTAACTTTTTTTGTGGAGATAGGGTCTTACCATGTCACCCAGGCTGGTCTAGAACTTCTGGGCTTAAGCGATCCTCCCACATCAGCCTCCCAAAGTGCTGGGATTACAGTTGTGCGCCACTGTGCCCAGCCCAGGGGATGCTCTTCATTTGGGCATGTGATGGACAGACTGCCTGCTGAGGTCCCCCTGTGTGAGTCCCAGCACAGAGAGGGAGGTGAGAGTCCCTTAGGCTCTAGTCACATCTGACTCTGGACCTGAGCAGTGACATAGGGAGGGGAATCTTGAATAGAGGGCAAGCGCCCAGTGACCTTTGATCCTGCTATAAATTGGGGACCTGGGGAAGGACAGGAGGCTTTAAAGGAAGAGCAAGCCTGGGCGTAGTGGCTCATGCGTGTGATGCTAGCACTTTGGGAGGCCAAGGTGGGCGGATCGCTTGAGTCCAGGAGTTCGAGACCAGCCTGGGCAATATGGTGAACCAAAAAATTAGCCACTACAGTTATGGTGGTGCATTCCTGTGGTCCCAGCTATTCGGGAGGCTGAGGTGGGAGGATCACCTGAGTCCAGGAAGTGGAGACTGCAGTGAGCCAAGGTCGCATCACTGCACTCCGGCCTGGGTGACAGAGTGAGACTCTGTCTCAATAAATAAAAAAAAAATAAAATAAACAAAATAGAAAAGGAAGACTGGGGATGCGCTCTTGTCTCAACTCTCATCTCTGTGGCGAGGAGTGGCCCGACTTTCCAGGCTGCCCAGCAAGTCACAGCATGTGGTCTTCCCTTTTGGTTCAAGGGAAGTCTAGTTAAAATGAGAGCAAAGCTGTCCTGGAGAGAAAAGATGTGATGAGCAGGAGGTACTTGTCATTGAAGCTCAGTGAACTGTCCCTATGTATGTGAAACACAAGCTTGTTTCAGCATCAGCAGTTGGAGTCCCCCAGCCTTTGCCATCAGCCACAGGCCCAGGTGCATCCTCCACTCCCTCTCAACCCTCAGACCTTTCCTCACACTCAACCCTTAACTATCTTGTTTTTGCTTTTTGAGACAGGGTCTTGCTCTGTTGCTCAGGCTAGAGTGAAGTGGTGCTATCACAGCTCACTGCAGCCTCAACCTCCCTGGCTGAAGCGATCCACCCACCTCAGCCTCCCAAGTAGCTGGGACCGCAGCAGTACACCACCATGCCCAGCTCATTTTTGACAAGGTTTCGCCATGTTGCCCAGGCTGGTCTCGAACTGCTGGGCTCAAGCGACCCTCCAACCTCTTCCTCCCAAAGTGCTGGGATTATAGGCATGACTTGTACAACCGGTACATATAGATCATGCCTGGCCAGCCCTTAACTATATAAAGATGTCTGCACAGAGAACCAAAGATACAGACAGATTTGGTCACGGTTGTTTTCAAAACTTTCATTATCTTTTTAATTAAATATTCACTGTAGAAAAGTCAGAAACTATAGATAAGCAATACAAAAAAATGTAATTAGCCATCATTTTGCCACCTGGAGGTAAACACTACCAGATTTTTTCCACACATATAAAATCATGTTTTTCAAAATGGGCTCATGCTGTACAAATTATTTTGTAATTTGCTTTTCTCACTCAACAATATGTTGTGAACATCTTTCCATATCAATAAATATTTGTCTGCATCATCATTTAACAGCTGCATGATTTTCCACTATATGCATTCATGTACCAAGCCCTAGTGGTGGACAGTATGATAGTATGTTCTCTTCTCTCTCTTTTTTTTTTTTTCTAGAGACAGGGTCTCACTCTGCCACCCAGAGCCAGATTGCAGTGGTGCCATCATAGCCCACTGCAGCCTCAGACTTCTGAACTCGAGCAATCCTCCTGCCGCAGCCTCCCAAGTAGCTGGGACTACAGGCACATGACCCTGTGCCCAAATAATTTTTTTTTTAAGAGACCAAGTCTTGTTATGTTGCTCAGGCTGGTGTTGAACTCTTGGCCTCAAGTGATCCTCTGGCCTCTGTGCCTGTCCTCTCTCTGTTCTAAACTACACTCTGATTTGTATCTGCTGCAGGGGGATACAGCAGACAGAGAAGGGTAGGCCCTTAGCCCTTCCAGCCTCCACCCAGCCCCCTCCATCCTCCTAGCCTGGCTCAGACCCCATTCTCTGGGGTGCCTCCTTTCCTGCTTCCCCGAATGGAAGGCCCCAACTTCTTCTTCTTTTTTTGTTCTTGTTTTTTTTTTTTTTTTTTTTGAGACAGAGTCTCGCTCTGTCGCCTGGGCTGGAGTGCAGTGGCACGATCTCGGCTCACTGCAAGTTCCGCCTCCCAGGTTCACGCCATTCTCCTGCCTCAGCCTCCCAAGTAGCTGGGACTACAGGCGCCCACCACCACGCCCAGCTAATTTTTTGTATTTTTAGTAGAGACAGGGTTTCACCGTGTTAGCCAGAATGGTCTCGATCTCCTGACCTCGTGATCTGCCCGCCTTGGCCTCCCAAAGTGCTGGGATTACAGGCGTGAGCCACGGCGCCCGGCCTGGAAGGCCCCAACTTCTAAAGCCTCAGGCCAAACCCTAGACTGGTGCCTAGACTGCGCAACAGGATAGTACCAGCCATGGAGAGAGATGCCTGGATGCCCTTTCAAGGAGCCTACAGCCAAGCTGTTCCTGCTTCAAGCCGAGGTGGGGACAAGATGACCTCCCCATGCCCTTCTTTTGCATCAGAATCTGCTAGATGACCTTCTGCTTACAGAGTAAAGCCCAGATGATATGTGGCATCAACCCACACACAAGGTGCCTGGTGTTTGCAAATAGGCCAGCCTCTAATTCAAACGGCAGTTTTACCACGTGACTGTTGCCCACTGGTTGTGCTTGGGCCCTTGGCCCTGGCCCAGTGCCTGGCACGGCATGGTGGTCAGCAAGCTGGGTGAAGAGAACACAGTGTCTCTGGCTGAGCCTTGGTGACCAGCAAGTCTGTTCATCCATGACCCGTTCCTGTGGAAGGGAACTGAGCCTAGTGGCCACTAGATGGCAGTGCTCAGCTGGTCAGGTGTGGGCGGCCACAGCCACCGCAGTTTAGAGGCAGGGAGAAAGCCTGTCTGGCAGCTGCAGGTGGAGTTTTCTAAAACTCAGACTTGTTTCACCCAGAGGCATCACCCCCTTTGTTCTCTAGACTTGACTCTGGCTGCTATAGCACTGTCCTCAAGGAGAGGGAGCAAAACCTTGGCCACTCAATAGCTGTGCAGTCTTTGATGACTTCAAGAACCTTGCCTGAGTCTTCATTTCCATGTCTGTAAAATGGGGATTCAGCCATGCCTGCTCCCCAGGTAGATGTAAGAATAAAATCAGTGAAAGCTGGACACAGCCGGTGCTTGACAAATTAGAACTTCCGTTTCATAACACCTCCCAGGGGCTTTACCTATCGACATGTTAGGGGATCTGCCATGGGGTTGGCGGAGCGGCGGGAGCTGGGGCCTCTGAAGGGGCTCCTGTGTCCTGTTAACTCCTTTGGGAGTAAGTGGACATCCCTCCCCCAAGGGTAGTTACTTGGCAGTGTGGACGGGACAGAGGGCAGCAGCTGGTGAGGCACGGGGGAGAGCCAGCACTGTCTACCCCCAGATCACGAGCTCGTGGTGGCTTCATCTCCACAAGCAAGTTATCTCTGCCGGCTCAGAGTAGAGACTGCTTTCCCGCCTGCTTTCTGGGCTCTCTGACTCCCCCAGTGGGTGCTGTTTTCTCCACCCTCACCCCTCCCCATCCCTAGACTTGAGCCCCACAACTCCATCCAGTTTGAAAAGCTCTGTGTGTCACTGTCTCTCGGGTGTGGGTCTCATTTGCATCTCATCCTGAAGCTTTACAAGGAGAGGGACCATGCCTTTCCCCCAACAGACGGGGACTTCCTGATGCTAGGACCTATGTCTTCCCAGCAAACTGGGGTCTCTCTAAGGACAGTGTTTCTCCCAATCCCAGGCTAAAGCACCCACAGGACAGGAGTCATCCTCTTCCCTTGGATAGGGGCTCCCTGGGGCTAGAACCCATTGTCAGATGGGAGCTCCTTGAGGGCAGGAGCTCCTATTCTGTTGGAGAGGGGGCTGCCTCAGGGTAGGGCCCATTCCTTACCTGCATCCTCAGCCTGTGCCCAGCCAGGCTCTGCTGTCTAGAACCGACTCCTGTGGCTGCAGAATGGTTCCTGGCTGAACCCAGGGTCCCTTCCTCTTGCTCTTCCCTGGCCTTCTCAGCATTGGCTCACTCACCTTCACAGACCCCAGGCTGCTGCGCTGGGGTTAATAAGCTCAGGCCCATTCTCCCTTGCTTTTCCCCACCCCAGCCAGGGCCTGCTCCAGCCTGCCCCTGACCTCCCAGCTTGTAACCCTGAGAGCAGCTTTTTAATTGCTTTGCCTGATCTGCTCTGTTCCCCACTCTCCTCAACCTCCCTGATTGGCTCCCTCTGGAGGGTGAAAGGCGGGGACCAGATGTGGCCCTGGTGGGAGGAGCGGCTGGCGGGTGGCCAACCCAGCAGTCCTCCAAATGGACAGGATGAGCCTGAGAACAGAGAACGGAGGCAGGAGGGCTGCATGCGAGCTGGGGGAAGCCCTCAGGGGGAGCTGGAAAACACAGCCACCATCTCTGGTGGGGCCTGTGTGGTGACTCCTCTGCCCCACATTCTTTTTTTTTTTTTTTTTTTTTTTTGAGGCGGAGTCTCACTCTCGCCCAGGCTGGAGTGCAGTGGCACGATCTCTCGGCTCACTGCAGCTTCTGCCTCTCAGGTTCTAGTGATTCTCCTGCCTCAGCTTCCCAAATAGCTGGGATTACACCATGCCTGGCTAAATTTTTGTATTTTTAGTGGAGACGGGGTTTCACCATGTTGGCCAGGCTGGTCTTGAGCTCCTGACCTCAAGTGATCCTCCCACCTCGGCCTCCCAAAGTGCTGGGATTACAGGTGTGAACCACCATGCCGGCCCCCACATTCTTTATCTCAAGCCCTCCTGGATCCTTCTTCACAAAGAACCATGGAAGAAGGGAAGATGACCATGAACCAAATTCTGCCTGGGAGCTGGGATATTCCAGACATGACCAAGAGCCAAGGGGCCATTCCTAGGGGAATCTGGGGATCTGGGAGGCAGCACTCCTGAGTTAGTAGCCACCAAAGAGGCTCCCCAGGTGGTGATGAAGTCCCCTTTGTGGGCCAAGCTGATAGCCATGTGTAAGGGGAACACAGAGAGAAAACCCAACCCCTTCTCCTTGGCAGATACCAACACTGATTGAGATTTTGGCTTACACTCAGGTGATAGGAATAGGTGCTATCCTGATTTAGTGCACGGAGGGACCATGTCTTGTTCTGTTTTCAGCCTCTGGCACTGAGCCTGGTTCTTTGAACTGGGCAGGATTTGTACCCCAGGGTGGGGACCCAGGTGTGAGCTGTGGGGACTGAGTCAAGCAAGGAGGTTGGCATAAAAGGCCTGGGGCACGAGGATTTCTAAACTCATAGAGGTGGAATGAGAGGCTCTGCCAGGCCTTCGGGGTGGAAGAGGCAGGATGAGGCGGGGAGAGGGGGGCATTAGACAAGGCTGGGTCCTCAGCGGATAGGGAGCCATCGATTGCCGTTTCTCATGGATGACTCTTTATGTAAGAACAATCCAATCTGAGTCTCATCGCCACCCACGGAGGTCAGCTGGGAGCTGGCTGTCAGCTTGCTGCCCCCTGGAGCCCCTGCCAGCTCCCTGCGAAGCTCAAAGCTCAGACCAGCCAAGCTGCCTCCTGGTGTGGGGGACGCCACACCGCGAGCGGGCACTCTCAGCCCGACCTCCTGTGATTGAGGGCAGGAGCCGCACATGCTTGACTCCATCAGCACAGAGTCTTTGTGAATTTAATGGGTCACCTGGGAGCATATTTTGCACCACAGAGCCACAAATGTTTGCAGAGTGAATGACCGGCTGTAGAACACACTTGTCAAGAGTGACCTCTTCCACTTGAGCTGCCCCCGGCCCAGGCAAAATTCTGCCCCTTGCAACGGACCCTATGGGGTGAAGGTTGCCCTCCTGGCCCTCGTTACCAGCTGCCTTGCCCTGTGCCTGTTGCCGCCTCACTTGCAGGGGTGATGGTGATGATCAAATAAGATAATATATGTGAAAGCCCCGGGAAATGGCGGATGTTATTCAATTTGAATCCAACCAACACTCAGCGAGGCCTCCTGAGGTCAAGGCACCAGGCCAGGGTGCTGGGGGCTATGATGGTGTGCATCTGTGACTGCTTCTCTGGAAATCATGGCACATAGTGGGGGGAAACCTCATTAAGACTAATTGGAAAGGAGGGAACCCCAAGCACATGAAATGTCTGTCCTTTTCACTTCCCTCTAGAAGTGAGCAGACATTATTCACTTCTGGAGGAAAGCAGCTCGGTGTGATGCAGAGAAGCAGACCTCAGATCCAGAACGCTTGAGTGTAACTCTGGGCAGGTTTTGTGACCCTTTCAGAGCCTATCATTATCTCCCTTATGAGGTGATGCAGCTCAGTGAAGGGCCTGGCAGCCAGTGGGTGCTCGATGCTCCTGGCTATTCTTTCCTCTACTCCAAAAAGGGCTCAGAGGCTGGGCATGGTGGCCCATGCCTGTAGTCCTAGCACTTTGGGAAGCCAAGGTGGGTGGATCACTTGAGGTCAGGAGTTCGAGACCAGCCTGGCCAACATGGTGAAACCCTATCTCTACTAAAAATACAGGTGTGAGCCAGGTGTGGTAGCTCACACCTGTAGTCCCAGCACTTCAGGAGACTGAAGCAGGAGAATCGTTTGAACCTGGGAAGCAAAGCTTGCAGTAAGCCGAGATCGCACCATTGCACTACAGCCTGGGAGTTGCAGTGAGACTGTCTCAGAACAAAACAAAACAGAAACAAAAAGGGCTCAGAGCTAAGGGGCTGACCTGGTAGAGGCTGCTCCCCCAGAACAGCCAGGACTCACTTGAAATTAGCCGCATTTATTTACATGCTTCTCCCAATGCTCTAAATACCTTTAACATGTTTGTTTTCAGAAGCAGGTTAAACACAGACTCCTGTAATTTTGTTTACACTATTAATTCATTCAGCCAACCATGTCTTCATGGGGAGAATGGAGGGAAACTTATGTGGCACTGTCGCACAATCCAAGGGAGTGGAGATGGAAGTCACGAACCAGGTGGAGGCATGGCGGCATAGCAGACTGCACTGGACTCAGGCCTGCGGGGCTTAGCTTGGAGCCTCACCTAAGACCTGGTGACCACTAAGATAGAACTCCTAGCAACCCACCCCCAAGGCTGTAGAAGGGTGGAACAGACCTCCAGGTGCAATTACTCCCAAACCCACGGAGAAGAGGAGGCCCTTCGGGGCGTATTGGGCTGTGGAGTGAAGAGCCGGGCTCAGACCTCAGGCTCCAGGAGGCAGAGTGAGAACTGTTTTCTGTATATACTCAGAAGTTTCCTGAGGTCTTAAGAGTAGGAAGGTGAGAAAGGGAAGGTGTTGCTATCCTATCTAGGTGTACAGAGAGACACACACACCAAGGATGGAGACGGTTTACTGTTATACCAAAAATATATATATATATCTATATATATATGCAGAAATAAAGGATCAGAAGGCTATAAACCCAAGTATCATTAGCATTTGTATCTGGGTGCAGCATTAAGGCTGAATTCTCCTTTCTTTACACTTTTACACTGAACGTGTATCCTATTTACAATAGAGTGAAACAATAAAGCTGTGTTCATTTGGAAATCAAGGCACCATTATCATCCACATCTTCACCAGGACTGTGGTTGGGGACTGAGGAGAGTAGGGATGAAGAAGTCCCTCTCAGAAACCAGGAAGAGCCAAGCTGCGACTCCCCGCTCCCCAACCCATCCTCACTCCTCCTCCACTGCCCGTGGCCAACACTGTGGGGCCTGTGTTAGAGACAGGTGGGGAAAAGAGCCCAAGAGCTGTCTGCCTGCATGGAGGACATCATAAATGAGAGGGGAGGCCGGGCGCGGTGGCTCACACCTGTAATCCCAGCACTCTGGGAGGCTGAGGCAGGTGGATCACGAGGTCAGGAGATTGAGACCAGCCTGGCCAACATGGTGAAACCCCGTCTCTACTAAAAATACAAAAAATTAGCTGGGTGTGGTGGCGGGTGCCTGAAATCCCAGCTACTAGGGAGGCTGAGGCAGGAGAGTAACCCAGGAGGCGGAGGTTGCAGTGAGCCGAGATCACACAACTGCACTCCAGCCTGGGCCACAGAGCGAGATTCTGTCTCAAGCAAAATAAAAATAAAAAATGAGGGGGGAACATGGCAGCACCTTTAGAACAGCAACACGGGTCAGGCGCGGTGGCTCACGCCTATAATCTCAGCACTTTGGGAAGCTGAGGCAAGCGGATCACCTGAGGTCAGGAGTTCAAGACTAGCCTGGCCAACATGGCAAAACCCCATCTCTATTAAACAGATGAAAATTAGCTAGGCATAGTGGCAGGCACCTGTAATCCCAGCTACTTGGAAAGCTGAGGCAGGAGAATTACTTGAACCCAGGAGGCGGAGGTTGCAGTGAGCCGAGATCGTACCACTGCACTCCAGCCTGGGCGACAGAGTGAGACTCCATCTCAAAAACAAAACCAGAACCAAAACCAAAACCAAAAAATAGCAGCACGTTAACACTCACAAATGAATATGTACATACCAAGAAGCTGAGTGTAACAGGAGATTAACAGAGGGTGAGTAGCAGGATGATGTCTGGGAAGGGATGTTAATACAGCGAAGGTGTGTTGGCACTAATTGCTCCCAGGTAAGGAAGGCAGGTCCAGCTCCTGGTGCAGGTGGCTCCAGGTCTGTCCAGCATAGAGGGGCCGGTGGGTTAGGACACCTTGGTGATCAGGACATTCTGGCGATCAGGACACCTTGGTGACGCCGTTCCCCGCTGACAGCACTCTCCCCACCCTGATGAGGTCCTTTCCACACCTCTGGTTGCTAGGGCACAGGGGACTCAAGGGCAGCTCTGCAGGCCAGTTGGATGGGTGGCGGGGAGTACAGCGAGGAAGGAAAGTGAGGCTCTGTCCCCGTCCTCCAGCCCACCTCCCACCTGTCTCAGCAGCAGTGTCCCTGAGATGCTTGGCAATACCCTAGGCCCTCCTTTCTTCTGGGTCTCAGCCCCGCCCTGCGCCCTCCTGCTTCTTGTCTTCATTGGCCTCCATGGCCCAGGCTATCCCTGTCCCTAGTGCCAGTCACCTGGCAGTACAAGGGGCCCAGCTGGCCTCTTCAAAGTGCTGCTGGGGAGGCGGGCGATGCGGCTGCGGCCACGGGAGACTGAGGAACTGAGGGAGGAAAGGAGGGAAGGTGGACGGTTACGGCCCTGTCTCTGGACTATGGGTGTGCATTGAGTGGGGTAGGTAAATACTCGACACTAAGCTCTGAGAGCAAAGGATGCTGGGCGCCAGCAGGAGCTTCCAGAGCCAGATCTAAGGGCGGGAGAGGCAGTGTCTAGGGTTGGGGATATGAGAGGGAAGTAGCGGTGAGGATGGAGAGTCCCTTTGCTGGATTAATGGTGTGCAGCACCTCCCTCATGGACCCATGGGTGCTGATCCCTCGTGGATCAGCTCTGGGTGATCCTGGGATAGCAAGGGCCAAGGAAACCTCAGGTGGAGAACTAGATGCGTGCCATGCTCACAGGACCTCAGCTGCTTGCTCGGGGGGTCCAGAGACAGAGACACTGGGGGCCCAGAGTCGGCCCAGGTGTCTGCTGCCCTGGTGAGAGCGAGCTCCTTCTCCCAGACAACCGACCCCTCCCAAATCTCACCTCGCAATGCGCTTCTTCTGGCAGGCAGAGGTCCCAGGGAGGGAAGATGTTGGCTTGGGACCCTTCATGGTGAACAGGGGCATGGGTCCCCTAGGGAGGGAGGGAGGGGAAGGAGGCCGATCAGCAGGGAACCAGAAGCAGGGCCAGCCGCTTCCTCCCTCCAGCCCCCAGCTCAGGCATGGGGGAGGGTGGTTGGACAAGATGACCTCTGAGGTTTCTTCTACAAAGAGGTGGATTCCTCTCCCTGCCTCACTCTGCCTGGCTGACAGCTGAGTGACAGGCCTGCTCTGGGAGGACATCCAGATGTCAGTTTCTGGTGCACCCAGGGAACTGGAGTTCAAACAGTTTCACCCTTCCACCTGCCCGGCTCTGCGCTTGTTACCAAGAGCTGCTTCTTGGGCTGTAAAGGGGCGGGGCACAGGTGGGCAGAGCCTGCCAGCCTCTGCACCACAGGTGCAGGTCAGTCTGCTACTGGTTCTTGGCCTTGGACTGTCCTGAACGGGCTGCTGTCCCCCTTCCCTGCCATGTGTGTGGAAAGGGGGAGTGAGAGCTTCATCTTCTCACTGGAAAATACTGAACTGAGTTTTCTAAGGACCCCCTTTCCTGTTCCAGATACTGGGCCGGAGGCCAAAATCTGGAGTAGAAGTGGCAGAAAGAGGTATTTCCTAGTGGAACACAGAATGCAGCCCAGGTCAAAGAGCCCGAGTAAAGACAGGAACAGTAGTGTTGAGCTCCCCTAGTACATTCCTGTTCCCTGCTGACTCTTTCCAAGTTGGAGTCCCATTAGCTACGCATGAGCATGCTACAAACCAGCACAGGGTGGGTGGCTTTGCAGCATGGACAGACCAGGCAGGTGCCCCGAGAGAAGTGACGCCTCCCTGGCAGCTGTATAGCCTGCTCTCCTGGGCCTGGGGAGCAAAGCGGATTACAACCAAAGGGGAACAGATAGGAACTATCCCAGCTCCAAGAGTCAGGCTGTCCTCCACACTTCTCAGCGGCACCAAGAAGTCCCTTGCTGACCAGTGACCCCGACAGAAGGGGTGGAGCGAGACTGGGAGACCCACCTGGGGATGAAGGGCTGGTCTAGCCTGCTCAGCTCCTGGGGGATTTTGTCCCAGCCAATGCATTCATGGAAACTGGGCTTTGAGGGAGGCTCCTCGGAGAGATCGAAGGTGGCGTTGAGGTCTCGAGTGGGCAGGGCCAGTGGGGTAGAGCAGTTCTGCATGGCAGAAGGGCCTAGAGGCACCCGGCTTTTGATGACTGTGGTTGGGCAAAAGTGAGGGGAATGGTAGGGGGAGGAGGCCCTTTCTCCTTTGGGGGTGCTGGGCCCCTGTGAAGGTTGGGCGTCAGGCAGAGACCCTCTCCTCAGGCAGGGCAGGAAGGACTGGCGCTGGCGCTTGGTGCCCCGCTTTGGGGCCATGGGACTGTCTGGCTCCAAGGGGCTTGGTCTCCTCCTCTTCTTCTTCTCCATGGGCCATCGGGATTCCTGGGCTGGTGTGCAGTTAGGTCCAGATGGGATCCCCAGCGTGTGCAGGGGGCCACTCAGTCGCCTCGCCATGGTCCGGGTCACAGGGCCAGTGTATCCTGGAGGCTCTGGGTGGAGAGGAGACTGCACAGGGACTACACAGAAGGAAGGAGAATTTGTAGAACTTGGGGAGCCAGACACCAGAGACATGAAGGAGCCCATAACCCCTCAGGTCTCCTGGGGCCTCTCTGTGTGTGGAAGTCTAGGATCCCAGGGGCCCAGCCTCCTACAGCAGCAAAACCCAGTAACTGAGGCCCCTGGATACCCCTCAGCCCCAGTGGGGACTTGAAGACAGCACCCATAGGCAGGGGAGAGCAGGATGAGACTCACTTGACTCTGAACACAGCTCCTGAGTCAGAGGTGTCCCCCTGGCCAGGCCAGAAGTGCTAGAGGCCTCTGCCCCAGGCTCAGTTTTTTCCTCTTGCACCAGCTGCTGTAGGGTCTCAAACTCTGTGATCATGTCGGGGGTCAGGAGGTTGGCTGCTTGGAGCAGGGAGTACTGCCGCTGGGCCAGGCACAGCACCTTAAGGGCCAACCTGGAACAGAAGAAAGGGGATTCCCAACCCTGCTCAGACCCAGCCTGACCAGAAGCCTCTATGCCATTCACCTGTCCTCATCACTCCAGCTGTGGCTAAGGAGCCTGAACTGGTCCCCTGGCTCCCTCCTGCCTCGCCCCAGACGGGCTGGCCAGACTCACCACCCTCCCAGCCTGCTCTGCTCCTGCTCCTGCTCCTGCTCTGCTATACTTTTGCTGAAGGCCAAGACTGGCCAGGATGGCCACAGGTAATGGTGGGAGGTGTCGCCCACTAAACACGTCCCATGACAAAGACAGCGATCTAAGAAATAAGGAAAGGGCACTGAATGGCCCTGGACTCAGAAGGTCTGAGTCTCCTCTTGGCTCTGCCACTTACTAGCGCTGTAATCATGAGTTCATCTACCCTAAGGGCAGTGCAAGGGAGCAGTTAAGAGCCCAGCTCCAGTCAGACTGCCAGTTTCCCGCTCACATCCTGGCTCCAATACCTCCCAGCTTTGTGATCTTGGATGCACTGGTTAACCTCAGTCTCCACAACCTGAGAATGGGGATAACAAATGCACCCACCTCATAGGGTTATTGGAAAGACAGAATGAGTTACTTTACAGACAAAATGTTTAAAGAATACCTGGCATGTAATAAGCACTGTAGGCCTAGCTAACTATTGTTTCCTGTAAAATGGAAATAATACCATCTTGCTGGTTAGGATAAGAGGAGATTATGTAAGACAGGGTATGTTCATCGTGGTTCTAAGAAAACCCTCAAAAACACATTCAGTCCATGCTTTCTATTTAGTGATTGGGATCCTGAAAAAGTATGTGTGAATCAAGGTGTATTTCACAGGCACTGGGGGGCTATTTAAAGGAAATGATGAGGGTAATGAGATTATTGAGGTTGTAAATTTAGATTCTAATAAAGCATATTTTCTTTCTGTAAGGCACACCTATGATAAAAGAATAAACACAATTATCTCAGTGGGAATTATCCATGGAAAATGATTTATCCTCAGGTAGCTCTACCAGCCTGGACATCTCTGAAGCCCCTTCCACTGCCCTCAGTCACGGTGTGCTCAGGGAACACAAACTCATTTGATAAAGCAGCCTCAAGGCCTTTTTGAAAAAAGGCAGGATATAAATTAAAATGGACACAGCGGAAACTCATTCTATACCTGCATGAGCCACAGATTACAAGGAAGATTAGACAATTGTGAAGCGTGAGCGTTTGGGGGAAATATCCAGGCTCTGGCCCCGTCCCTCTTGCTATGTGAGCCTGAACAAAGGCTTCAGTGCCCCATCTGATAAATGGGGAGCTGGTCTAAATCAGGAGTTTTCAAATTAGGTTTCAAAAACCCATAAGACAGAGTAACTCTGTTTTGACTGTTCTGTGCATTAGATTTCATTGTAGCAAAAAACAATAAAAAAAAAAAAATCTGAAAAACCACTGAATTGGAAAATCTAAGATCTACTCAGTGCTCTAGTGGTCCAAGATTCTAAATTCTAAAATCAAAGGGAAATATTTTCAACGATCTGGTTGTTAGGACGTTTCCAACATGGAGATTTGTTATATTTTATTAGTACTTCATCCCCAAGAAGTAGGGAGACTGGGGGCTATGATCCCCAAGTCAAGGCCAAGGTTGAAGCAATCTGTTGGAGACCACAATGCCAGGGCAGAAATAAGGACCCTCTCTCCTCAAAACAGTGGACCCCTAGCAGATGGGCCCTGGGTCATCGGTAGGAGCTCATGGTTGTTCCCTGGGAGATCAGGGGGACATCCCAGCAGCGCATCCTTTCCTCTCCAGGGCCCTGGGCAGGACCTGATAGCAAGGAGACAGATAATGAGCTGCCGATTATTCAGACTGCAGCATTTTTGCTGAGTCGGGAACAGACACTCCCCAACAAGAAATAAAATTAAACAGGCCCTTCTGTCCAGAAGCTTTAAATACACTGCCTAGCGTGAAGCGTGCTGGGGAGGGAAGAGCGGGATGGCAGTAACAGAGCTAAGTGGCAGGGGATTTAGGAACTAGGGGCCAAGGAGAAAACTATTAGCAGCATCTTTCTATGAAGCATAGAAAGAATGGTCCAAAATCCATTTTTCTTTGGCTTTGAGTAGTGGTTTATATTTACTTCTGAGAATAAATAGCCACAGTCAATCCGTTGATGAAGACACATGATAAACACTGGCTCAGGAAGGCTGTCCTTTCCCCAGCCTGACGTTCAGCTTCCCTTGGCTGCCCCCTCCTCGCTGTAGATGGGCAGCCTGGCCTCAGACTGGAAAGCAAAGCACGAGTCCCAGCCGCCCTGCCCTGACCCAGGGCCTGCTGGCTGCCTGGATGGATTCTGGCGTTTTGGTTCCCTCTCCTGCTGGGCAGCCAGCTATGTAGAGGAATATGTAGAGGTGATAAGCTAATTGAGTAGGTGATGATAACATCAAGGAGGTGAAACCCGGTAAAGGACAGTGCTGATGAAGAGACAGAGCTTTTGTGATTCCCACCCCCAGGGAGGCTGAACCCATCACTTCCCACCTGGATTCCAGAATACAGCAAGAAGATACCTACTGCTTAGAACGATCCCGTTCCAGTTCCTGTGCTGAGAGGTGGCCCACGACTGGGTTGGGCTGCAGGGTCAGGCCAGGGGACTCTGGCAGTGCATGTGTGGGGTTCTGCTCTGGCATCTGTGTTGGAACCTAAAGAGGAAGAAGAAGGCACAAGTAGAGGGGCCAGGATGGCCTCCCCACCTTTATAAACAGTTTCTAAAATCCTTCCCTCCTACAAGAGTGGAAGTGACAGCTCCTAGAATGACCAGGTCTTGGTCACTTCCAAACACACAAGGATCTGATAGATCATTTCTTTTTCCTGCCCAGAATCTGAAATCCTCCTAATGACTAAGGTGTAAGACATCCACGTAGAGAGACAGGACTGAAGGGACTCTGAGTCAGGGAGAGGCATTTTTTCCAATATCCCACCAGCTCCAAGCCCTTCTGTTACTCAGGCCTCACACCCCCAAGTCCTACCTCCTTAGCTGGGCCTTCACCCTGGTCCTTTGGGGACTGCTCCTGGTCTGAAGAGTTCCCTTCCATGGCCCTCTCCACCTGGGCCTCTGTCCCCAGACTCTCCTCTTGAAGGGCTCTAGGCCGTGCAGGGAGCTCTGGGGTGCAGGGCTGGCTGGGAGGGTGGAGTGGCAAGGGGGAGCTGGGAAGGCTAAGAGGGAAAGGAGGGTTTGAGAGGCAGGATGTGGGCCAGGTGGGAGATCAGGGAGCGGGTGGGATCTCTGTGGCATCCAGGTCATATAGAGTCCATAAGGGACAGATGCTTAGGTGACAAATGGGCAGTAGCTGAGGGTAGGAGGAGTCAGGGATTTTCTGGTTTGAGAACACCCCTAAGTTCACCTTCTCTCAAATAGTAGGCCCTGCTCTTATGGGCTGGGGTGCCATTTACTCACTGGACACAGCACTGGGTGCGAACCCTTAACCCTAGGGATTGGAGCAGAAGCAAGGAGTCCTATTCTTCCGGAAACTGGAGAAGGGCCTGGCTCCCCATCCTGGCTGAGCTGCAGGGTGGGGGCGGGAATGGGCAGTGGAACTCACTGTTGTGGTGGTGGTCCCGACTTGGGGGATCTTGGGAGGTACTGTTTTGGGGGTTGGCCTCCCCCTTCATATACTTGGAGCTTCTTCCTCAGAGCGGCTACCTGGAACAGAAGCAGCCCAGCTTAGCCCCTGAGAGCCCCAGCTAAGCACAGGAGGGGAGGGGCAGACAGAGCCCTGGCCACACCCTCAAGCTCCTGCCTCTGGCTCTCTGCCCGGGCAGGCTCCTCACCTCAGCCTGGAGCTGTTGGCAGATGGTAGCATACTGGCTGATGTGACAGTCCAGGCTGGTCACGTTGCTCTTCAGCTGAGATGGGGAACAGGAGAGAGATTTATTTATTCATTCAAAGCAGCTTTTATCAGCCACCTCCGACAGCCAGGCACTGCGCTAGGTCTCACCCATGTCCACATGACCCACCCTCGCAAGTGGGGAGACACAGCAGAGAAGGTCAGTATCGTGCCTAAGACCACAGCGAGGGGCAGAAAACCCCCGACTCCACGAATAAGACCTTCTTGCCAGGGTGTTCTTGCAGTGGTCCCAGGAGAGCCAGGGCTCCCTGGGGGAGGGAGGGAGAGGGGTCAAGCAGATGTGGCAGAAAGCATATATTGGTGTTTATGTTTTGCTGAAAATATGCTCCTGCTGCTAAAAACAAGTCTGAACTAGACCACTGGCCAATGAGAGGCCACCCTCCTGCTGTCTCCCTTGGTTTTGGAGACCATCTTGCCCCTCTCAGCTGGTGACTTCCCACCCAGGGATGAGGACTGTGCCGCTTCTATCACAAAGACTCTCTGAAGACAGAGGAACTTCTTTTTTTTTGAGACAGAGTCTAGCTCTGTCGCCCAGGCTGGAGTGCAGTGGCATTATCCCAGCTCATTGCAACCATCACCTCTTAGGTTCAAATGATTCTCTGCCTCAGCCTCCAGAGTAGCTGGGATTACAGGCGCCCACCACCATGATCGGCAAATTTTTGTATTTTTAGTAGAGACGGGGTTTCACCGTGCTGCCCAGACTGGTCTCAAACTCCTGACCTCTGGTGATCTGCCCACCTCGGCCTCCCAAAGTGCTGGGATTACAGGCATAAGCCACCATGCCTAGGCCAGAGGAACTTCTTTCCTCTGCCTTGGGGACACTTGGCCCAGGGATCTGTGGGAGCTGCTTGGGTCCCACCCTTCCCTGCTCCCCGGCTGGAGCACGCACCGAAAGCCTGATCTCCTTGGCCCGGTCAGGCATATTTGAGGGTGTTGTACGTGTCCTCGTAGGCCAGGCTGGAGGGGCTGATGGCAGCGATCATCACTGTGCGGCAGTTGCCCCCAAGGGAGTCTTTGAGCAGGCGGGTCAGTTTGCTGTCCCGGTAGGGCACATGGGTCTTGCGGCCCTGGGGGGTGCAGTGAGCGGGTGTAGGGTGAGGAGGCTGATGGCACTGACTCAGGATGGGGTCCTGTGGCCTTTGGCCCTAGGTTCAGGTGCTCAGTTGCTATCCTAGGGGGAATGCTGGCCTGCGCTGCTTTACCTTTGCGTCGGCCAAGGCGTTGAGGACGTTGATGAGAGCCAGCAGAGATCGGTTGATGTTGGCCCCCTCCCGCAGCCGCTCCCCCTTCGCATGGGTGCTGGATGCCCGCTCTGAGCCAGCTAGGTCAATCAGGCTCATCTTGGCCATCTGGACAGCCTGGGTCAGTCCTGGAACCCTGTCCTGCTGCTTCACAAAGATCTGAAGAGAGATGGCAGGGGTGAGGGGGAGCTAGGCATCAGGAGCCCTGGTTTCAGGCTCTGACCCATGACCTCACCTGAAAGATGGCATGGGAGCGGGAGGAAGTCGCGTTGGCATCAGTGGGGTGCTGTGTGCGATTACGGTTCCCCCTGGTCAGCATCTCCAGCAGCTGCTCGGCTGAGGCTGGCTACAGAGGAGAGGCCCAGGAACGGGGCTGTGGGTTCCCCGACCAGGACTTTTCCCCTAACAGGAAGGGCTGGTCTTTAGAACCTACATCACCCCCTTGCTACCACCACCACTGCCACCACCATCACAGGACCTAGGGCATCCCCAAACAGTTCTGTGAGGGAACCCCAAGGACCCATGGGGCCGATCATCCTACCCAAGCCCAATCCCACACCTGGTGGAAAGAAAGTCCTTGCACCACGACCCCCTTGTCGGGGTCCTCGCGGATGGCAAGGGGCCCCTTGGGTTCCAGGAGGTCGTGGATCTGCTCATTGTACACCTGAGAAAGGAAGAAAGGAAGAGGCCTGAGGGAGAGTGGCCCATCAGGAAACCTCTCCCTAGCGGCTGGACAGGGGAGCTGAGGCCGGGGTGTATCTGAGACACCCACAGGAGTGGCGCTTTCCAGGACTGTGTTACATGACCACAGCAGGGTGAACGGGCGGGTGTCTCCGGTGCAGCATCTCACTGAGCTGTATCTATCTCCTTCAGGGGCCCCAGCTCTCCATTTCCTGCCACCCTGTCCCACACCAGCTCATTCAACCCCATGGGCTCGCTTCCTCCCAGGTGGTTACGAGAACGAGGCCCAGGGCAGGGGCAGCCAACCTCCTGGTAGCTGATGAGCACCTCGAAGCACTTCTCCTGCTGGTGGGCCTCCAGACGCCTGTACAGTTCCACGGTGGTCAGGTACATGATGCCGGGGTCTCCCTCCCTTCCCAGCATGGTGTGTGTCTTCCCAGCCCCGGTAGCCCCGTAGGCAAACACTACAGAGGACAGAGTAAGGAGGAGGACCCCAGTGCCTTGCCACCCAGCTCAGACCTTCCCTCCTCCCTCAAGCCCCTTCCCTTTGCCTCCTGTGTTTCCTGGTCCACTGCTCCCACTAATCGCACCCTCCATGTTCTCACTGCAGGGTTGGAGTTCTCTGTGTGTTTGTTCTGCTCCCCCATAGGCCAGTGGATTTGGGATAACCAGATTTCCACTATGGGGGCGGGCTATGCCTTCCTTCTGTAGGCGAGGCAGCTTTTGGTGTTGAAGGCCCACAGTTATCTCCGTCTTACCATTTACCCTGGTTTATCGCCACACACTGTGGTTGTGATCTGTGAGTGGTGTCTTCTCCCCTCTAGACTGTGAGCACCAAGTGGACAGGTCCTGTCTGATTTGCTGTTGCAGCCCTGGGCCCAGTAGAGTGCCTCCCCCATAGACTGAATGAATGAATGGGGGTCCCACAGAGCATGATGGGACATTGTACAGAACTCCTTAGTAAATCGTGCCCAGCCTGGGGGAGGCGGGCACATGCCAGAAGACACATGAAACCCTTCCCTTAGGAGGAGGCAGGGAGGCCAGGCCACTGCCAGGCAGGGCTGAGGTTCTCACCTGAGCAGTTGTAGCCCTGAAGGAAGCTGTCCAGGATGCTGTATGTGGTGTGCTGGAACACGTCCTGTTGGGTGGCTGCCTCACCAAAGATCCGGTCAAAGACAAATGTCAGGTCTTTGCCCTTCTTCTTGGGGCCATCATTGGTGCCGCCCCACTTCAGGCCAGGGAGCCCTCCATCAGGCTCCTCAGGGTTAAACACCAGCACCCGCTCGTCCACCACCTGAACCACTGGCCGCCGCTGACCATCCAGCTCCCGAGGGGTGGGGGGCCGCACCCGCACCACCACTTGCAGCGTGCTGTCCTCTACTGCCATCACCGTGGTGACACCTGGGCGAGACATGGTGGAGCTGAGGACCAATCCCACCCCAGGCCTGACCAGGTGCCCCCTCAGCACTCCAAGGCCCCCTCCACCCACTCCCAATAACTGGTCTCTGTTTTATGCCTCAAGAGAGTAAAAATATTGGTGCCGAAACCAATTATCTCTCTTTCGCACTTGAAATACCATCTTTGTCATACTCAAATGACTATATATATATTTGAGACGGACTCTAGCTCTGTCGCCCAGGCTGGAGTGTAATGGCGTGATCTCGGCTCACTGCAACCTTCATCTCCCAGGTTCAAGTGATTCCCCTGCCTCAGCCTCCTGAGTAGCTGGGATTACAGGCGCGTGCCACCATGCCCAGCTTATTTTTTGTGTGTATTTTCGGTAGAGATGGGATTTCACCATGTTGGTCAGGCTGGTCTCGAAATCCTGACCTTGTGATCCGCTCACCTCGGCCTTCCAAAGTGTTGGGATTATAGGCGTGAGCCACCACGCCAGGCCTCAAATGACTATATTGTTGGAGGCCTCTTACTGGGCTTTCTACTATGTTCCACGAATCCATTTGTCTATTCTTTTTTTTTTTTTTTTTTCTTACTTTTCATAACCCTTATGTAGCTCTGTCTATCCTTGGGCCAGTGCCACACTGTTTCCATGATATTACTTTACAGTATGCTTTCCAGCTAGTAAGGTGAGAACCTCTTCATTACTCTTTCTTTTCTATAACTTTCTTGGCTATTTTCAGGCATTTATTATGCTACTTGATTTTAAGAAAATTTTATCAATTCTACCCCCAACCTGGAGCCCTCTCCTCCCTCAAAAACCCTTTTGGGACTACAGTTTGAACTGTATTACATTTACATATTTATTATACTGAGCCTTTTATTTTTTTACTTTACAAAAGCCTTTAGCAGCCAAGTGTATTAAACCGTTTCAGGCAAGATTGTGGCTACTGCCTTTCTTTTTGTTCAGATATTTTTTATGTCCCTCAATAAGATTTTATAGTTTTCTATCTCTTCAGTTAGTTCTGTAATTGTCCTTTTAATATATTTCTCAGGTGTTTTATGTACTTAATTGCTCCTGTGGATGGAACACTTTTCCCCATTTACATTTCCAGCTGATAATTACTAGTATGGAGGAACACAGCTAATTTTATATATTCATGCTATATCTACCACCCCCAAACTCTCTTATTAATTTCATTTATTTTTGTTAGAACTTACTGGGTTTTCCAAGTATACAATTATGTATCAGAAGAGGAAACAATTTTTACCTTTTCTTCTCTATATTCATACCCAATATTTCATTTCTTATCTATTGCAGTCTCTAGAATTTCTAAAACAATGTTGAATAATAATTATGATAATGTGCATTCCTGTTTTGCTTCTGATTCTAAAGGAAATGGCTTTAGTGCTTCCCTATTTAGACATTACTTTTATGTAAGTAGTCTTTATCACATTAGCAATTTCTTCTATTCTTGTTTTACCTTGGGGTTATTATTAGGAAAGTCTAGAATTTTATCAATGCTCTTTTAGCATCTCCATACACACACACACACACACACACACACACACATATATATATATATATTTTTTTTTTTTTTTTTTTTTTGAGATGGAGTTTCACTCTTGTTGCCCAGGCTGGAGTGCAGTGGCACGATCTCAGCTCACTGCAACCTCCGCCTCCCAGGTTCAAGCAATTCTCCTGCCTCAGCTTCCCCAACAGCTGGGATTACAGGCGCCCGCCAGCAGGCCCGGCTAATTTTTGTGTTTTTAGTAGAGATGGTGTTTTGCCATGTTGGCCAGGCTGGTCTCGAACTCCTGACCTCAGGTGATCTGCCCACCTTGGCCTCCCAAAGTGCTAGGATGACAGGCGTGAGCCACCTCACCCGGCCATCCCAATATATTTATGTGTTTTTTTCTCCCTTATTTTGTTGCTATGTTAATTTATTAGATATTATTCCTGGTATCAAACCAACCATGCATTCCTGGAAAAAATCCTACCCCGGCCATAGTGAAGTTTTTAACACTTAAATGGTCAAACATGTCAATTTTTTATTTTATAGCTTTTATGCCATACTTAAGAAGATATTTCTTCTACAAGGTAATAAACCCTCTTCTTATATTTCTGTTTAATACTTTTTCTTTCTCACATTGAGGTCATCATGGAGATGGAATTTTTTTGTGTGTGTGAACTATGTGAGGAGGTTTCTAAATATATTTTCTTTCTAATTGGTAAGCAGTTATCCTCAAGGTCATTTATTGAATAGTGAATTCTTCCTCTACCAATTTGAAATGCCAAATTTAACATAACTAAAGTCTCATAGAAACATGAATTTGTAGCTGGGTGTGGTAGCTCACACCTATAATCCTAGAACTTTGGGAGGCCAAGGTGGGCGGATCACCTGTGGTTGGAAGTTCGAGACCAGCTTGACCAACATGAAGGAACCCCGTCTCTACAAAAAATACAAAATTAGCCGGGTGTGGTGGCACATACCTGTAGTCCCAGCTACTTGGGAGGCTGAGGCAGGAGAATCGCTTGAACCTGGGAGGTGGAGGTTGTGGTAAGCTGAGATCATGCCACTGCACTCCAGCCTGGGTAACAAGAGTGAAACTCCATCTCAAAAAGAAAAAAAAAAAAAGGAACATGAGTTTGTGCCAGGTGCGGTGGCTCATGCCTGTAATCCTAGCACTTTGGGAGGCTGAGGCTGGCAGATCACCTGAGGTCAGGAGTTTGAGACCAGCCTGGCCAATGTGGTGAAACTCCGTCTCTACTAAAAATACAAAAATTAGTCAGGCATGGTGGCAGGCGCCTGTAATCCCAGCTACTCGAGAGGCCAAGGTAGGAGAACCACTTGAGCTTGGGAGGCGGAGTTTGCAGTGAGCTGAGATCCCGCCATTGTAATCCAGCTTGGGTGACAGAGACAGACTCCATCTCGAAAAAAAAAAAAAAAAAACGTGAATTTGTTTCTGGACTTTCTCTTCTGTTTCATTATGTCCATTCCTTTTCCAGTACCTCACTCTTGTAATTACTGTGGTTTTATCATATATCACCTCATTGCTCTTTTTCTTGGCTATTTTTAGGCATCTTGTCTTACATATGGTTTTAGAATCAGCTTACGAACTTCTATGAAAAATCCTGCTAAGGTTTTAATTTGGATTATTTTGAATTTATAAATTAATATGAGGAAAATTGGCATCTTTATAATGTCAAGTGTTCCCACCTAGGAACCGATATCTCTTTCCATTTATTCACACCTTTACAGTCTTAAGTAAAATTTTATAATTTTCCTCACATGGGTATTATATATTTCTTGATAGGCTTATTACCAGTTATTACATGATCTTTGCTATATTATGAATAGGCTCCTTGTTTTATTTTTATTTTTTTTGAGACTGAGTCTCGCTGTCGCTCAGGCTGGAGTGCAGTGGCACGATCTCGGCTCACTGCAACCTCCGCCTCCCACCTTCTGAGCAGCTGGGATTACGGGTGTGCACCACCACGCCCAGCTAATTTTTGTATTTTTAGTAGAGGTGGGGGCTCCAACTCCTGACCTCAAGTGATCCACCCGCCTTGGCCTCCCAAAGTGCTGGGATTATAGGTGTGAGCCACTGCACCCACCCACTCCTTTTAAAATTACATTTTCAAACTCCTTTTTTCCAGAAGATAGGAAAGCTACTGATTTCTGCATGCAGATCTTGTATCTGGACCACATTGCTCAACTCCCTTATTGGTGCTAATAGATTGTCATTGATTCTCTTAAGTCTTTCAATTAAATGATGATATCGTTTGCAAATAATGACAGTTACTTTCTATTTTTAGCTCTTCTATATTTAGTTCCCCACCTCCACTGCCCATTAGGAAGGTAGGAATGGGTGTTGAATTTTATAAAATGCTTTTTGGCACTTGCTGAAGTGATCACACATATTTCTTCTTTAATCTATTAATGTAGAGTGTGACTCAACAGATTTCCTAATGTTGACTGGGTAATAATTCCAAACACATATTTATTCATATCTTATATCTTATATCTTACTTATATCTCCCCCAGACCTCTCTCCTTGGTTTTTCGTTTCTCTTTCGAAACAGTGTACCAAGGGTGGGGATGGAATTCTTGGAATGCAGCGTACCAAGGGTAGGGATGGAATTTTGGAATGCATCCTGGAAAAGTTCAGCCCAACTCCAGGAATATATTGACAGAGGTGAGGAACAGGGGCTGTTCCTGGGCATTCTGAATAGATGCATGCCTTCCAGGTAAAGACTAGCTTCCACTGGTGGGTCACAAATACCAAAGTCATTCAGCAAAGAAAAGTGGGGTTTCTACCTGACACTCTAGCAAATAGCTAAGGTTTTCCTTGGGGAATGAGACAGAACTGAGCTGATTTGAAACTCCTGTTCCCGAACACCCCTAAACTTCTTAACTTCTTCCCCATATAAAATAAGAGAAAGATCTCAACCAACCATAATCCTTTTACATGTATGTAATTCTATTCCTCTCCCAGCAATCAGATTGCCATAGTAAGCATATTAGCTAAGTGCTCACTGTGTCAGGAACTGTTCAAAGCACCTTACACATATCATCTCCTTTTATCCCCATGGCAATCTCACAAGATGGATACTATTATTATACTCATTTTTCAATGAAGAAATTGAGACAAAGAGGGTTAAGCAGTTTGCCCAAGGTCTCAGTGCTAGTGAGTGATGGAGCCCGATTCCAATCCAGGCAGTCTGACTACACACCGGGCCATACTGCCTTATAGTGATATGACATATTATGCTACAATGATCACATTGTTGTAATAGTCCCTTATGTTTGTATAATAATTATAATCCCTTTTATGGAATTAGCATTCTGTATTCTACAAACACTTTCAAATACATGGACTGTACCTAATTTTATTTTTCTTTCTTTTTATTTATTTTTTTTGAGACAGAGTCTCGCTCTGTTGCCCAGACTGGAGTGGAATGGCGTGATCTCAGCTCACTGCAAAACCTTTGCCTCCCGGGTTCAAGCAATTCTCCTGCCTCAGCCTCCCGAGTAGCTGGGATTACAGGCACCCACCAGCACAGCCACGTAATTTTTGGATTTTTAGTAGAGACGAGGTTTCACCATGTTGGCCAGCTGGTCTCGAACTCCTGACCTCAGGTGATTTGCCTGCCTTGGCCTCCCAAAATGTTGGGATTACAGTCGTGAGCCACTGCGCCCGGCTGTACCTAATTTTCAACAGAGAGGGTTGCTGTCTCCTACTCTTGCAGACCTACCCCCAGGAAACCCCACTTTGGCACCCGGGGAAGTGAAGGCAGAGGATGCCTGGGTCCACATTTCCCGGCAGTCGCAGCTTCCCACGGGGAGGGCTTTAGCTGAGGAGGAGCCACAGAGCAGCCTAACATTCTAAGCAGGAAATTAAAAAGGGCACTGGCAAAGGAGTGCTCATAACCTTTACAGTTCTCTCCTCCCGCCTCCTGAGGGCCAGGGTGGCTGAGTCTGTTTGCCTAATGAGATGTTTTCCTTCTTGCTGAGATGATGCTGGGGGCATGGGCACAAAGTGTGGTGACACTTGGCATAGCCGCTGCTAGGATGCCTGGGTCCTTGTCCCTGTTCAGCATCTGACCAAGGCGGAGGTCTTTCCACAAGCCACACCGGGTCAATGTCGCATCAGCTTCCCCCTTTGAGAACCAGAGAAAACAGCTACCGAGCTGCTCCCGCCCCAGGGGATGGGGAGATTAATGAGAGAACGTGTGTCAAGTTTGCTTTGATCCTTGGTTGGAAAGAGCATTTCAGCCCAAAGTACAAGGGAGATGATTCTTTAATAAGATCTTTAGGATTCTCAGCCAGTCACAGTCACGTCCTGTTTCTAACCCAGGGCAGCTCATTAAAACCCAGAGGCTAGTGCTCTGCCAGGCTGGGGCTGGAAAGCCAAGATTCTGTTGTTTTGGGGATGGCCTGCTCTGCCCACCCTAGTAGAGACAAGCCCAGTGAGCCCATGCTCCTCAGAAGTCCCCAGAGAAAAATTTCAGAGGACTTGAGGGAATCTCCCTGCAGACACTGGGAGCTGAAGAAGGTAGTAAGGGTGAGGGGGTAGGGGAAGAAGCCCAACCCCTGGATGTCCTAGTTTTACAGGTGATGCTGTAGCCCCCTTCATCTCTCCTTCACAACCCTCATACACTTGTTTTTTGTCCTTAAGCTCCAAGAGCAGGACCTTCTTCTGACATAGTCTGTGTACCCCAGGTGCCTGGGCACCCAGCCCAGCATGCAGCAGATGCTGAATTTGTCCTATGAATAAATAAGGGCCAGAGAAGAGCAGAGTCTGAATCCAAAAGTCTAAAAATAATTATTATTACAGCTAACATTTACTCAGTGCTTACTATGAATTAGACACCATGCTAAGTGCTTCACAAATAGTGTTTAACTTTCATAACAATTGTTACATCCCTACCCTACAAAAGGAACAGGAGGCACAGGAACGCGTCTCCCAAATGTGAAGTAGCAAGGCTAGAACTTGACCTTCTGTCACCGGGGGCGCTACCCCATCCTTAGGCTGCTCTGCTCTGCAACTGGGCTTGGGCAGCTCCCATGTCCCCCTCACCTTGGTACCCACAAAAGAACAACACCCCCGGGCCACTGGTTCTTCCTACATGTGGTCATGCAGAGGAAGAAATTGCATTCTTTTGTTTTTTTAAATAGACAATCATAAGGCTGTAATTGATGATAGTGTTCTGAGTTTCTTCCTAACTTTAATTTATTTTTATATATTTTTCTTGTCTTACATTTCCGGTTAGGACCTCCAGCACAATATTGAATAAAAGCAGTAATAGTGAGTATCCTCATCCCTTTCCTGATTTTATAAAGAATGTTTCTACTATTCCACACTTTGTTTGTTTAAGGAAATTTGTCTCCATTTCTAGTTTACCTATATATATTTAAAAGTCATGAATGGATATTGAATTTTATTAAATTCAATTTTCTTTTTCTTTTCCTTTTTTATTTTTTTAGACCGGGTCTCACATTGTTGCCCAGGCTGGAGTGCAGTGGTGGGATCACCGCTCACAGCAGCCTTGAACTCCTGGGCTTAAGCCATCTTCCCACTTCATCACGTCACCTGCCTCCCCACTAGCTGGGACCACAGGTGTGCCACCATCCCTGGCTAATTTTTTAATTTTTCGTAGAAATGATGTCTCACTATGCTGCCCAGGTGCATCTCCAACTCCTGGGCTCAAGCGATCCTCCCACCTCAGCCTCCCAAAGTGCTGGGAATATAGGAGTGAGCCTCCACACCTGCTCCTATTGAATTGTATTTCTATGCCTAATGGGATATGTTTGCTTTTTAAATCTCTAAATGTGTAAATTGTATTAACAGATTTTCCAATGTTAAACCATTCTTTCATTCTTAGGATAAATTCAACTTTGTCATAATCTAGTTTTTAAATACATAACTGGTTTCTGATTGCTAATATTTTATTAAGATTTTTGCAACTACATTAATGAAACAGATTGATTTGTAGTTTTTTTTTTTCTTTTTTGAAATGGAGTTTTGCTCTTGTTGCCCAGCAGGCTGGAGTGCAATGGCGTGGTATCAGCTCACTGCAACCTCTGCCTCCCCGATTCAAGCAATTCTCCTGCCTCAGTCTCCCGAGTAGCTGGGATTACAGGTGCCTGCCACCACGCCTGGCTATTTTTTGTATTTTTAGTAGAGATAGGGTTTCACCATGTTGGTCAGGCTGGTCTCAAACTCCTGACCTCAGGTGAGCCACCTGCCTTGGCCTCCCAAAGTGCTGGGATTACAGGCATACGCCACCGCGCCTGGCCTGACTTGTACTTTTCTTTGTGTCATTTTTGATCTCAAAAATACACTCAACATGTTTTCTCTTTTTTATAGGGAGAGTTTGCATAAGGTAGAATCATCTTTTTTAATTGCCTGTAAGTTTCTGGTGGAATTTGGTATAGATTTTTCATGCCTGTGAAGATACATTTTAAACTAACTCAATTTCTTCTATGGAAAATTGAATTCCTCAACGGAATAGTCCTAGATCTAGTCAAAATTTCCATAACTTCTTGAGTCAGTTTTGGCAAGTTATTTTTTCCTAGAAAATTTCCCAAAGGCATTGTCAAAAAGAATGTTCCACTGCGTTTCTCTCTCTTTTAATCTCTATAACTGAAGTATGTACCTATTTTTGCTCCTAAATCTTTGTGTGTTTTATTTATTTATTTCTCCATCAGTATTGCCAGAGGTTTTTTTATTAGTCTTTTCTAGATACAGCTTTTGACTAAAATAATCCTATTATATGATAAAACGCTATTTCATTGATTCTGCTTTTAGTTCATTTATTTATTTATTTATTTATTGAGACAGTGTCACTCTGATGCCTACAGTGGAGTGCAGTGGCGCAATCACGGCTCAGGAGGCTTAGGAGCCTCAACCTCCTAAGACTCAAAAGATCCTCCCACCTCAGCCTCCTGAGTAGCTGGGATCACAGGCACACGCCACCATACTCCCCTAATTTTACATTTTTAAAAAGAGATGGGGTTTCACCATATTGCCCAGGCTGGTCTTGAACTCCTGGGCTCAAGCTGTCCACACACCTTGGTCTCCCAAAATGCTGGGATTATAGGCGTGAGCCATCACACCCAGTCTTATCTTCTTTTATATTCTACATATGTTCTCTACTGTTCTGTCTTATTAAAGTTTGGTATTTGCCTCATTAACTTTCAGTTTCTTAAACAAAATGTTCTAATATAAGCATTTAAGACTATAAATTGCCCTCTAAGTATCGCTTTAACTGCGTCTCACAAGTTTTATAAATACTATTTTTATAATTGTTCCATGCTAATTATCTTTTAATTACAATTATGATTTCCTATTTGACTGACTTAAGTGTATTTTTTAAAAATTTCAGGCCAGGCATGGTGGCTCACGCCTGTAATCTTAGCACTTTGGGAGGCCGAGGCTGGTGGATCACCTGATGTCAGGATTTTGAGACCAGCCTGACCAACACGGTGAAACCCCGTCTCTACTAAAAATACAAAAAATTAGCCGGGCGTGGTGGCGGGTGCCTGTAATGCCAGCTACTCCAGAGGCTGAGGCAGGAGAATTGCTTAAACCTGGGAGGCGGAGGTTGTAGTGAGCCAAAGTGGTGCCATTGCACTCTAGCCTGGGCAACAAGAGCGAAACTCTGTCTCAGGGGAAAAAAACAAAAAAAAATCCAAACATGAGCTGAGCACAGTAGCTCATGCCTGTAATCCCAGGACTTTGGGAGGCTGAGGTAGGAGAACAGCTTGAGGTCAGGAGTTCAAGACCAGCCTGGGCAACATAGGGAGAACTTGTCTCTACTTCCAAAAAAAAAAAATTGTAAACGTGGTATTTATAACTTAATTGCTTACATAAAGAGATTATCTTTTATACAATATTCTGATATTTGTTTAGATTTGTTTTGTGGCCAGGTATAAAAACAATTTATAAATTTATAAAATATGCTACATGTATACTTTTTTTAAACTTCTATTTTATTTTATTTTTTGCAACAGTATATATGTATACTTTTTTTTAAAAGGTATAAATGGAATTGGGTTAGATAATATAAAGACCAACATCTTAAAATAACTCTCTAGGGGTGGGGAAATTCAACAATGAAATAGGCAGAGAATGACTGGACACCTTTGTACTTGTTGAAGTAGTGATTGGATGCAGTGATTGGAGAAGAAATAGAATAGGGAGAAGACTGGAGAAAGCAATATAACATTGAGATGTTCTCCTCTAAACTAGGCTTAACATCTCTGAGCCTCAGTTTTCCAACCTGTAAATTGTAAATAATAGTATATATCCCATATATTTGTGAAGACTAAATGAGTTCATTCAAACCCGGTAAGTGCTCAATAGATATTAGCATTACTGTTAGAATTATATGACATATGGCATTTTCCCATGATGCTAGAGGAACCAATGTCTTCAATAAAATCCCTTAAGTTCTGTGGCACAGACCAGGCTTAATCTTTTCCATGTCACTTCAGTTCCTTAGAAGGTCAAAGCTAAGGGGAGATGCATCCTAGAAGCAGTAACAGAGGCCTGGTCTTCTGTCATATAAATGTTCTTTCACTTGTTCCTTCATTCATTCAAATATTTGGCTAGGCGCAGTGGCTCACATCTGTAATCCCAGCACTTTGGGAGGCCGAGGCAGGCGGATCACCTAAGGTCAGAAGTTCGAGACCAGCCCAGCCAACCCTGTCTCTACTAAAAATACAAAAAGTAGCTGAGTGTGGTGGTAGGCGCCTTTAATCCCAGCTACTCAGGAGTCTGAGGTAGGAGAATCGCTTGAACCCGGGAGGCGGAGGTTGCAGTGAGCCAAGATCGTCCCATTGCACTCCAGACTAAGAGACAGACAGAGAGACTCCAACTCCAAAAAAAATTAAAAAAAAAAAAAATTTACTGCGTGCTACAGCCACTGGCACGTGCAGCTCTGCAATCGGTTCAGTAAAGACGGGTAGCCGGGCGCGGTGGCTCAAGCCTGTAATCCCAGCACTTTGGGAGGCCGAGACGGGCGGATCACGAGGTCAGGAGATCGGGACCATCCTGGCTAACACGGTGAAACCCCGTTTCTACTAAAAATACAAAAAAAAAAAACTAGCGGGGCGAAGTGGCGGGCGCCTGTAGTCCCAGCTACTCCGGAGGCTGAGGCAGGAGAATGGCGTAAACCCGGGAGGCGGAGCTTGCAGTGAGCTGAGATCCGGTCACTGCACTCCAGCCGGGGCGACAGAGCAAGACTCCGTCTCAAAAAAAAAAAAAAAAAGACGGGCGGAGAGGGGCTTACTTACTCCACACTGACATGCAGGGAGTCCCAGGCCTTTAGTTCTAGTGTGCATAAAAGCCCAATTCTTCCTCACTTGCGAGCAGGAGGACCTTTCACGGGGCCGACGTACAGAAGGCCAGGCCCCGGTGGCAGATGTGCAGGCCCAGTCTAGGTCCAGCATAGATAAGCAGAGGGGTCCCGACCACCCGTACGGGTGTGTAAGGAAGCGCCCTGCTTCCCGCCCAGTTTAAAGGGGTCCATGCAGGGCCTGCCGGGGCGGCAGCAAAGCTCGGTCTCAGCGCCGCACCTTGACGTCCAGCACAAAAGAGGCCTGGCTCAGGCCACCGCCCGGAGCAGCTGGGTCTGCGCATCCGAGACCTGAGAGCAGGCGTTCGCGGGGTCGGCTCCGCCGTGGGCCAGGGCTTACCTTTTGTCGGTTCTCCGCCGCTGGCGTCGCTGCTTGCTCGCGGGTCCCACTGCCACAACACAGACAGGAGTACCCACCCCGGGGGAGTGCGCCCCACACCCTCCCCTACCCGCGCCAACCTCCACCTGGCGCCTCGCGTTCAAATTAGCCGGGCCGGCAAGACCGTGCTTCCCATTGGTCAGCTACCGGATCGCTGATTGGCTGTTTCCTAAGTAACAAAGTGTTGCGCGAGCCGTTCACAGTGCGCTTGCGCACTTCCTCTTCCTGACTGCTAGAGGTTCCCAGGCGGTGTCTCCGGGGCTGGGCACAGGCGAGTAGCGGGCAGAAGCCAACCCAGGGTTCTTTTACGTGGGGCCACAGACTCTGTGGTCCCCGGAGCTAGGCTTAGCACCAGTTACAGCAACCAGACATCCAACAGGTGTTTAAACCTGTTTTTTCTGTAGGCTAAATTCATATCCGTTTGTCAAGAGGGGATTGTCAACAGCGTCTTTCCGCTGCGGGACCATCCCAAGATGAACAAGATGAACTTAAAGGACAGCCTTGGTGTGGCAAAGCTGGCGGACGCCAAGAATGGCAATTCCATCCTCTTGGCTTTGACAGTGTGAGAAGCATGGTGCCTGATGATTGCGTGTGAGGGTCGGCCTCTTAGGCAGCAGTGGGGTGCACTGCCTCCATAATGCACCGCTGCCCGCTGTTTGGATTCTGGTGGGCTCACCTCATACTGATCTCCAACACCGGAGGTTGTGGGAGTCGAAGTGTTTCCAGTTGTGGCTCAGTCACTAACTAGTGCTGAGAACGCGAGGCACTTCAGCTCTCTGAGTGTCAGTTTCCTCATCTATAAAATGGGGCCGATATCCTGCTCTTCCTACTCACCTAGGAGAGCGTGGGAATGAAAGCCCTCCAACGTCCCCAGCATATGTAAGGGACAACTTTTATACATTTGATTAGAACCAAATAGGTGAAGGCTGCAAAGAGCCAGATGCTCATTACTTTCAGTAAATCTTCAGTACATCGGTTCCCACACTGGGACTATGAGCTGATTTGGGGCGTGTAAGATAAGGGGGAGGCAAAACTCCCTCATCAGACTTGCTATCACGATAAGGGTTACTATAATACCTAGTTGACTTGGCCCAAACTCATTCACCTCCCTGGACCCCAACTGGCCCCTATACAATAGAATAGCATTGCTGGTTTGGTGAGTTCAAAACCAGAAAATTGGCCGGGCGCGGTGGCTCAAGCCTGTAATCCCAGCACTTTGGGAGGCCGAGGATCACTTTGGGCGGATCACAAGGTCAGGAGATCGAGACCATCCTGGCTAATACGGTGAAACCCCGTCTCTACTAAAAAATACAAAAAACTAGCCGGGCGAGGTGGCGGGCGCCTGTAGTCCCAGCTACTCGGGAGGCTGAGGCAGGAGAATGGCGTGAACCCAGGAGGCGGAGCTTGCAGTGAGCTGAGATCTGGCCAGTGCACTCCAGCTTGGGTGACAGAGCGAGACTCCGTCTCAAAAAAAAAAAAAAACAGAAAATTACGTGGAGGTGCTGGTCATTGTAAAGCTACAAGAAATTTGGAGTACTCTTGCCATCTCCACTACCCATGATAAATAAAAACAAAAAATAGAGGATGGCTTACAGCGTAAGGGTCTCTTCCTCTCTTACTGGGATGTGTATTTTAACAGAGGTTTTGGCTCCCCAGGAGCCATCAGGGGAGCTTCTTGTGTCCTGTAAGCCAGGTCTTGCCCTGGGCCTCTTCTGGTTCAGACAATTAACTGTAGGTTAGGTGAACCAGGGTAAGGCAAGGGGCAGAGTCTGGCCCCGCTGCAGGTAGGGGACAGGGGACACTTACTTGCTGGAAAATCTTGGGTAAGTCACCAAGTCTCTCGGAGCCTCAGTTTTTGAAGTTATAAAATAGGGAACAAAAGAATACTTAGCTTGTTACAAAGATTAGAAAAAAATGTAGATAAAGTACCTTGCTAACATTCAATAAAATGGTAATGGGTGTTCTCATATTCATTTATTCAACAACTACTTACTAATATGAGACAGGTGGGCTCAGAAAATAGGCTGCTCAGTGATCAACACCCTCCTCCTACCCTTGTGGAGCTTGCGGCCTTTGGGAGAAATTAGACAATTAAATATGAACAATGATGTGAGATACAGACTATAATGAGAACATGCAGGGGGAAGCAGGGCTGGGAACTGGCATGCTAGCTGAGGGCTGAAGGGAGATTGGGAGCTTGCCTGGCAGGGGAGGCTGTTCCTTGAATCTCAGAAGACAAGGAAAGACAGTCTCACAGGTGAGAGGGTCAGCCTTGCCCAATAGTGCTGAGAGGTCTTGGTAGGGCCTGGCCAGGCCCGCCTTACTGAACACAAATGGAAATTTCTGGGGCCTTTACCACAGATGCTGATGAGGGGAGCTTGGTTTGGAATTGGCCTAATAAGAATTTCAAGGCCTAGAACCCTAACTTGAGGACTGGGTGCAGAATTTTTTTTCTTGTGTGGAGGCAGAAGGTGATTCTAGGCTGATGTGATTGGGGGTGTGAAAGGCAGCAGGCTCTGTCTTCTTACAAGGTGTGTGGACATCTCACTACCTGTGATTTCTGAGACCAACAACCCCAGGTGCTCAAAGGAAGCAGAGGGAAGGCACATCCTCCCATTCTCCCACCTGTACCCTTATCATTGCAGAGCCTTTACTGTACCCTTATCACTCACTGCAGCCTCCGCCTCCCAGGTTCAAGCGATTCTCCGGCTTCAGCCTCCTGAGTAGCTGGGACTACAGGCGTGTGCCACTACGCCTGGCTAACTTTTTGTATTTTTGTATTTTTTTTTGTTTTGTTTTTGTTTTTGTTTTTGTTTTTTTGAGACGGAGTCTTGCTCTGTCTCCCAGGCTGGAGTGCAGTGGCCGGATCTCAGCTCACTGCAAGCTCCTCCTCCCGGGTTTACGCCATTCTCTCGCCTCAGCCTCCCAAGTAGCTGGGACTACAGGCGCCCGCCACATCGCCCGGCTAAGTTTTTGTATTTCTTTAGTAGAGACGGGGTTTCACCGTGTTAGCCAGGATGGTCTCGATCTCCTGACCTCGTGATCCGCCCGTCTCGGCCTCCCAAAGTGCTGGGATTACAGGCTTGAGCCACCGCGCCCGGCCACTTTTTGTATTTTTGGTAGAGACGGGATTTCACTGTGTTAGCCAGGATGGTCTCCATCTCCTGTCCTGGTGATCCGCCTGCTTTGGCCTCCCAAAGTGCTGGGACTACAGGCGTGAGCCTCCGCGCCCGGCCCGGTTCTGTTCTGTTTTGAAACGCAGTCTGGCTCTTTCATCCAGGCTACAGTGCAGTGGCGCAATCTCAGCTCCCTGCAACCTCTGCCTCCTGGGTTCAAGCGATTCTCCTGCCTCAGCCTCCCAAATAGCTGAGACTACAGGCACGAACAACCACGCCCGGCTAATTTTTGTAGTTTTAGTAGAGACAGGGTTTCGCCATATTGGCCAGGGTGGTCTTGAACTCCTGACCTTGTGATTTGCCCGGCTCAGCCTCCCAAAGTGCTGGGATTATAGGCATGAGCCACAGCGCCTGGCCTACTTTGGATGTAGACCAATTTTAAAAGGTCCTTGAATCAAGTATCCACTTGGTTTAACAACAAGAGGTCATGGGTGGCCTTTTTTTTTTTTTTTTTTTTTTTTTTTTTTTTTTTTTTTTTGAGACAGGGTCTCACTCTGTCATCCAGGCTGGAGTGCAGTGGCATGATCTCATCTCACTACAGTCTCCACCTCCTGGACTCAAGTGATTCTCCCACTTGAGCCTCCCAAGTAGCTGGGACCGTAGGTGCACACCGCTGTGCCTGGCTAATTTTTTTTTTTTTTTTTTTTTTTTTTTTTTTGAGACGGAGTCTTGCTCTGCCACCAAGGCTGGAGTGCAGTGGCCGGCTCTCAGCTCACTGCAAGCTCCGCCTCCCGGGTTCACGCCATTCTCCTGTCTCAGCCTCCCGAGTAGTTGGGACTACAGGCGCCCGCCTCGTCGCCCGGCTAGTTTTTTGTATTTTTTAGTAGAGACGGGGTTTCACCGTGTTAGCCAGGATGGTCTCGATCTCCTGACCTCGTGATCCGCCCGTCTCGGCCTCCCAAAGTGCTGGGATTACAGGCTTGAGCCACCGCGCCCGGCCTTTTTTTTTTTTTTTTAAGAGATGGAGGTTTCACCATGTTGCCCAGGCTGGTCTTGAACTCCTGAGTGCAAGCCATACGCCTACCTCTGCCTCCCAAAATGCTGGGATTACAGACATGAGCCACGATGCCTGGCCTAGGGTGCCCTTGACAGGAGCAGGTTCAGAGGAGTGGCAACAGCCAAATGACAGTGGGATATGAGGATGTTCTAACAACTTTTTTTTTTTTTTTTGAGACGGAGTCTCGCTCTGTCCTCCAGGCTGGAGTGCAGTGGCCGGATCTCAGCTCACTGCAAGCTCCGCCTCCCGGGTTTACGCCATTCTCCTGCCTCAGCCTCCCGAGTAGCTGGGACTACAGGCGCCCGCCATCTCGCCCGGCTAGTTTTTTTTGTATTTTTTAGTAGAGACGGGGTTTCACCATGTTAGCCAGGATGGTCTCGATCTCCTGACCTCGTGATCCGCCCGTGATCCGCCCGTCTCGGCCTCCCAAAGTGCTGGGATTACAGGCTTGAGCCACCGCGCCCGGCCGTTCTAACAACTTTTAAGGTAATTTGGCTGTCAAGGGGAGCAGAGAAATAAAGTAGTAGCTGTAAGCGGGGGTGGGGTCAAGGGAGGATTTTTTTTTTTTTTTTTTTTTTTTGAGACAGAGTTTCGCTCTTATTGCCCAGACTAGAGTACAATGGCAAGATCTCGGCTCACTGCAACCTCTGCCTTCCAGGTTCAAGAGATTCTCCTGCCTCGGCCTCCTGAGTAGCTGGGATTACAGGCATGCGCCACCATGCCCGGCTAATTTTGTATTTTTAGTAGAGACGGGGTTTCTCCATGTTGGTCAGACTGGTCTTGAACTTCTGACCTCAGGTGATCCACCTGCCTCAGCCTCCCAGAGTGCTGGAATTACAGGTGTGAGCCACTGCGCCCGGCCTCAAGGGAGGAGTTTTAAGGATAGGAGAGTTTTAAATGATGATGGGAAGGTGCCAATATAGAATGAGCAGCTGGGCTGAGTGTGGTGGTTCATGGCTATAATTCCAGCACCTTGGAAGGCCAAGGCAGGAGACTTGCTTGAGGCTAGGAGACAGAGACCAGCGTAGGCAACATAGTGAGACTCCCAACTCTGAAAAAAAAAAAAAATTACTGTATGTTATACCTTGGTTGTGGAAGAAAAAAAAAAGTTTTTTTAAAAAAGAAAAATTAGCCCGGAATAGTGGCACATGCCCTGCAGTCCCAGCTACTTGGGAGGCTGAGGCAGGAGGATCATTTGAGCCCAGAAACTGGAGGCTTCAGTAAGCTATAATCATGCCACTGCACTCCAGCCTGGGCAACAGAGCAATACCATGTCTCAAATATATGTATATATATATCAAGAGGTGTGGTTATCAATTAAGTGAAGTCCCCAAAAAGGTTGGAGACTTTTGCCAATCTTTTTCAACCATCCCAATTTGTCTGGCTAGGACTGAGGGATTTCACAGGACTTTCGGTTTTAAACTGGAACAGTCCTGGACAAACAAGGGCAAGCTTGTCACCCTGGCAGGAAGGCACAGAATACAGACAGATCATCTTCCATGAAAACAAGAAAGGAGACGAGGAGGGACACAGGTGCAGGGAAGTTTGTGATTTTATGGTGGAAAGTTGTTGGAATAAGGCTCTCTCTTGTGACTTCTGTCTTCTCTGTGGGGTAGGACATGTGATTACCCATTGGGTAGGCACCTTTACACTCTTTTACACTCTATCTCCTGCCCTTGCTGCTGGGCCTGCAAATCTATCTATCTGCATCTACTCAATAGATATTGACTGAAAGAATCAGTGAATAAATGAGACTGGGGTAGATCTCACAGGTTGAGTCCTCTGTAGAGAGACCCTGGGACAGAGATCAGGGTGCAGGAAGTTTATTGGAGAGTGCTCTTGGAATTAACACCTTTGTTTTGTTTTGTGCCAGGGTCTCGCTCTACTGCCCAGACTGGAGTGCCGTAGTGATTGCTCAGTGTAGCCTTGAACTTCCAGGCCCAAGTGATCCTCCCACGTCAGCCTCCTGAATAGCTGGGACCATACCATATGGTCCCACCATATGGCACACACCATCATGCCTGGCTAGTTTTTTCTTTTTTTTTTTTTTGAGACAGGGATCTCACTATGTCTCAGAGGCTGGTCTCAAACTTCTGGGCTCAAGCAATCCTCCCACCTTGGCCTCCCAAAGTGTTAAGATTACAGGCATGAGCCACTGCACCTGGTCAAATTAATACCTGTGGAAGAGAAGGAAACAGGATTGGGCAGAGGGAGAAGTTGAACTGGGAACTCTGAAGTAGGGAAGACACTTCAGAGCTGCCCTGAGTAGGGGGTGGAGGGCCCGCCAGACAAAACCCATGCTGATCAGTTATGGGAAGCAGGCTGCTCTGAGAAAGGGGCAGGACATTGAGGAAGGCAGCTCACGTCAGCAGGGGAAATCCTGAAAGGGGGCTGGTAGCTGAGAGCCATCTGCTGGCAGCAGTCTCCGGAGCTTGGGGACTAGATCCTTCAGTTCTGAGGGAGACCTGGGCAGTGTGCATCGCAGCATCCATCAAAGCAGAGAAAGGTGAAAGTTTAAGGAGAGTGAGAGATGGTGAAACAACCACTCTTATGGTAGAATGGCCATTATCTGGCCAGCACAGTGTTACAGTACTAAGTGAGATAGCCCTACTTGGAAGATGCTCTCAGTCTAGCCTTGGAGGCTTTGGAGCCTTTGGAGAGAGACCTGCTGGGAGAGTGCAGAAAGGCTTCATGAAAGAGCAGGCAGTCGGCCTGGGCTTTAACGAATGAGCAGGCCTGGCCGGGCGCAGTGGCGCACTTCGGGAGGCCGAGGTTGGTAGATCACCTGAGGTCAGGAGTTCGAGACCAGCCTGGCTAACCTGGTGAAAGCCCGTCTCTACTAAAAATACAAAAATTAGCTGGGCCTGGTGGTGGGCACCTGTAATCCCAGCTACTCATGAGGCTGAGGCAGGAGAATCACTTGAACCTGGGAGGTGGAGATTGCAGTGAGCCGAGACTGCGCCATTGCACTCCAGCCTGGGTGACAGCACGAGATTCCATCTCAACAACAAACAACAACAACAACAAAACGAATGAGCAGGCATTCTGCAGGCAACAGAGTAGGCAAGGGCCTAGCAGACACATATCTGGCTCTGGTCAGGCAGGCAGAGGTCTGTAACTATCCTAGCCCAGGCAGTTTTCCTAGTTCAGGCCAGTGCTTACCACTCAAGGAGCAAAGGCCTGTGCCTCGAGGGCCTGGGAAGGAACCCTCAAATTTTACTTGCATCATCTTGGAAGAGCAGGAGCCTCATCCCCTGAAGAAGCTGCTCTCTGGGTAGTTTCTTTCTTTCTTTTTCATTTTTATTTTTATTTTAAACAGAATCTAGCTGTCATCCAGGTTGGGGTGCAGTGGCACTATGATAGCTCACTGTAGCCTCAAACTCCTGGACTAAAGTGATCCTCTCACCTCAGACTCCTGAGGAGCTGGGAATACAGGCTTGCACCACCATGCCTGGCTAATTTAAATAACTTTTTTGTAGAGAAGAGGTCTTGCTTTACCACCCAGGCTGGTCTCAAATTCCTGGCTTCAAGTGATCCTCCTGTCTGAGCCTCATGAAGTGCTAGGATTACAGGCATGAGCCACCACACTTAGCTTGCTTTCTTTCTAAAATCCCACATATAATCATTCCCAATCTGGGTTATTTCTTTTTTCATTTCTTTTTCCTTTTTCTTTCTTTCTTTCTTTCTTTTCTTTTCTTTTTTTTTTTTTTTTTGAGACGGAGTTTTACTCTTGTTGCCCAGGCTGGAGTGCAATGGTGCGATCTCGGCTCACTGCAACCTCTGTCTCCCAGGTTCAAGCGATTCTCCTGCCTCAGCCTCCCGAGTAGCTGGGATTACAGGCAATCATCACCACGCCCGGCTAGTCTTTTGTATTTTTAGTAGAGACAGGGTTTCACCATGTTGACCAGGCTGGTCTCAAACTCCTGACCTCAGGTGATCCACCCGCCTTGGCCTCCCAAAGTGCTGGATCACGGGCACAAGCCACTGTGCCTGGCTTTTTTTTTTTTTTTTTTTTTTTGTGAGACAGGGTCTTGCTCTGTTGCCCAGGCTGTAGTACAGTGGCACGATCTTGGCTCACTGCAACCTCCGCCTCCCGCCAGGTTCAAGCAATTTTTCTGCCTCAGCCTCTGGCGTAGCTGGAATTACAGGTGTGTACCACCATGCCTGGCTAATTTATGTATTTTTAGTAGAGACAGGGTTTCACCATGTTGGCCAGGCTGGTCTCGAACTCCTGACCTCAAGTGATCCACTTGCCTTGGCCTCCCAAAGTGCTGGGATTACAGGTGTGACCCACTGCACCCGGCCGAACCCAGTTCTTCTGTCTTCACTTCTTGTGTGTCTACTGGGTCCTGCTCTCTCCTTTTCTAACTCTGCCCTGAACCAACCCAGTCAACTTTGGCTTCCTCTCTGGGTCTTAGTGTTTCTAAGCTGCGTAAGGGGAGTGGCCATTCTGTGGCATTGATTCTCAATTTTGGCAGATGGCACAAATGCATGGAGAGCATGGGGTAGGTAGCTCAATGGCCCCTTTCTCCAGCCCCCATCTGCCCCCTCTTAGTATCCCTTCCAATCCCTTCCAGTTCCAAACATGTGTAGACTTTTCACTTTCACTTTATTATCACCTCATTTGTAGCATTTTAAGGTTTATTACCTAGAAGGGAGTGAGGAACTCACACTTTCAGTTCCGCTTTTCAAATATACGGTTATCATGTGTGAAAATAACCTTAATAACAGCATCTAACCTGCTACAATTTTGTCTGGGGGGCATCCACATAAATAAATGCAGAAGGAACCAGGGCATGGGCAACAACACAGCTAGCCGGGGTAGTGCGGCCTCTGGACCCCTGGAACTTTCTTCTAGCCCTTGGGGGTCCTGGAGCTGTTGTCAGGGTCAGCAGAACTCAGACGAGACCCAGAGCAGCTTTGAGCAATTGGCCGCCTTCTCTGGGTCTCCACCTCCTGCCTCCTCTGATGCTTAGAGCTCCTTCAGGAAACAGCTCCTGGGTCTCCCCAGTTCCCCTGTCTCCTGGATGCTTGTCTAGGATTGATTCTCTGGGCAGCTCCCCTCCAAGCAGTAAATGAAATATTGGTTACCAGGAGTGAGGAGGGAGGCAATTAACCCTTAGACCTCACCATGGCAGATGTGTCTGTAGCAAGCTGAAGTGGAGAGCCAAGCACACCTGCCTTGGCCTTCCTGCAAAGTCATCCAATTAGGGCAGCCCCCAGCAGTGGGCCCACTGCCCCCTCTGGTCCTCATAACCTTAGAAACCAGGGCAGCACCAGCTCCTAGGGCTGGTGGCTGCCCCAGCATAAGATGGCCTGCCATTTCTCGTGTGGAAGAGCTCCAGGGGCACCTCCGTCCTCACACCCCTCCTGGCAGGGACATTATTCATTAATTAATCACACATCTTCCTAAAGGGGAGGCAGCTTGGGGAGGTTTGTTGCTTCTCCTCCAGAGTGGACATGCCCTTCTGTCTGTCCGGCTCCTTCCCACCCCCACACAGCCCTGACCCCTGGAATGTTCCTGTGCCAGAAAAGAACCCTGACTGAAGAAGGGGGAGACAAATGCCCTGCTTTCAGGGAACCCCCACTGGAAAAGACAGACACAGCCTCTGCTCTCAAAGTGCTCAGTCTCTCCTTCAGGCAACCCCCAGTCTCTCCTTCAGGCAGCCCCCAGTCCGGGGGTGGAGACTGTCCCTTTCTCAGAAAGTCCTAGTTTAATAGAAGAAGCACAGTATCAGCCAGGCGCAGTGACTCATGCCCGTAATCCCAGCACTTTGGGAGGCCGAGATGGGCAGCTCACTTGAGGCCAGGAGTTCAAGACGAGACTGGCCAACATGGTGAAATCCCATCTCTACTAAAAATACAAAACTTAGCCAGGCATGGTGGTGCACACATGTAGTCCCAGCTGCTCAGGAGGCTGAGGCAGGAGAATCACTTGAACCCTGGAGGTAGAGGTTGCAGTGGGCCGAGATCGTGCCACTGCACTCCAGCCTGGGTGACAGAGCAAGACTGTCTCCAGGGAAAGGAGGGGAAAAAAAAAAAAAAAAAAGGAAAGAAAAAGGAAAAGCACAGTATCTACCCCTCAGAACCACTCATGGAAGCCAGTCTTTGCATCAAGGAATCCTCAGATCCCTGGTCTGGGTGGAGATACACACCTCACCCTCAAGGAGCTGAGGTTTGAAGAGAAAACACAGTCTTTGTCTTTGAGGCCCCCAGTCTGATGGAGGAGATATGCGTCTTACCTTTAGGAAGCTTCCTGAACAATGATGGAGACACAGTCTTTGCCCTCAGGTGTCCCAAGTCTAAGGAAAAAAACAGATTTGCCCTTGAGGAGCCCCTGTTTCATGGGGAGCATTTCCCTAGAAGGTTGCCCTGCAACTGGGATGTGGCTTGAGTGACAAGCAGCAGGAAAGCTGGCACTGCAGGACACTCCTGGTGCCCTTCAAAGGCCAAAAAAGTCCTTGGTTTCAGTCCAGCCCCAGTTGTGCCACAGCATTACTGCATGACCGTGGGCAAGTCACGAATCTTCTTCAGACTATGATTTCTTCACCTACAAAATGGAGATGTTAGCCCCATCTCTCAAAATGACATGAGGATTGTCAAGTTACCAGAAAGAAAAGAAACCAGGCCAGCCAGTCAGCCAGCCTGCACGCACTACAGAAAAGATTAACATGGTTTTTCCTGTAACGGAGGTCATGGATCAGTCCCAGTGGCCTCTGGGAAGGGTGGGGAGCCCCTCAGGTGTGGTGGCTGGATAATTCCAGGCCCGAATGGCCATTAGAGAACCCAGGGCTGTGGGTAGCACTGGGGGGCCAGAGGAGTGCCTTCTAACCTAATCACTCTTCCCACCGAGATTCTCATTCCAGCCAGACCTGCCAGGGGTTTTATTGGGTTTGTGGGGACCCGCAGATTTCAATCTCCAGACCCCACAGGGAAGGAACAAGCATTAAACTAATTTTATTAAACGGCCACAGCTGGCAGTGGGGGAAGTAGGGAAGAGAAGGGAGGATAAAGAAAGTCATTCAAGTCTGCTAGCAATGACAAGGGTCTATACATGAGGCCTGGCCAGGAGGGAGGCCACCCCTCCTTCCTGTCTCTCCAGCTGAGCTAGACTGGGGAGGGGAGGCCAGATGGGACCTTTCCTCAATGTAGAGCTTTGGGATTCTCCAAGAGTCTCACCCCATGGCTGCCGCCCAGGGCAGATGCTTGTAAATACATCAGGCCTCTGCAGGGCAGGGGTGGGAATGGAAGGGCTGGGCTCAGGCTGCCCTGGTGCCATCCTCAGATCTGCTCTGGAGATCCCAACTCTATGAAATATGGTGTGCCAGGTAAGAGCATGGTCTTTGGTTCAAATACTGGCATGTGCCTGTTTTTAGCTCTGTGATCTTGGCAAGTTGTGTAACCTCTCTGAGCCTGTTTCCTCATCTAAAATGGATAAAATAACAGCATAATTTTAAAGGGCATGAGATAATTTCCTGTAGATCTACTGCCCACCCCTGCACATATATCCATGAGATAATATTTATAAAGTTCTTACACAGTACCTGACATATAGTGGGTACTCTCTCAATTTAGCTGTTGTTATCTAGAAATGCCCTGTGTGACATGGCCCCTAGTTGCAGGAAGTGAGGATGGCAGTGGTGGGGTAAGGGGACTTGGTATGTCTTGGATTTTCTTTCTCTCTCTTTTTGAGATGGAGTCTTGCTCTGTCGCCTAGGCTGCAGTGCAATGGCACGATCTCAGCTCACTACAACCTCCGCTTCCAGAATTCCAGCGATTCTGCCTCAGCCTCACAAGTAGCAGGGATTACAGGTGCCTGCCACCATGCCTAACTAATTTTTGTATTTTTAGTAGAGACAGGTTTTCACCATGTTGGCCAGGCTGGTCTCAGACTCCTGACCTCGGTGATCCTCCCACCTCGGCCTCCCAAAGTGCTGGGACAGGCGTGAGCCACCGAGATGGCATACTTGAAAGCATTTTGCAACAGTCACAGATAAATAATAAAAGCTGTGTTTATCGAGCACTTAACAATATACCTCACTAATCCTCAATCAAGTGAGGTAGGTCTCCTTACCTACATTTATTGATGAGGAAACTGAAGCACAGACGTCAAGTGCGTAGACCTAGGTCAACCAGCCTTTAGTCCAAAGGATGTTCCTTTCTATGGCTGTCACTAATCCTAAATTGAATTGACAGAAGTGACTTGCCCAGGATCATACACGGTGGCCCAGGGTTGGACCTAGGTCTCCTAGTTTAAAGATCACCTGTGCCTGTGGAATGCTGATGCCACTTTCAGCGAGGCTCACACCTGTAATCCCAGCACTCTGGGAGGCTGAGGCAGGTGGATCACGAGGTCAGGAGATTGAGACCAGCCTGGTCAACATGGTGAAACCCCATCTCTACTACAAATACAAAAATTAGCTGGGCGTGGTGGTGCACGCCTGTATTCCCAGCTACTCAGGAGGCCGAGGCAGGAGAATCACTTGAACCTGGGAGGCGGAGGTTGCAGTGAGCCGAGTTCTTACCACTGCACTCCAGCCTGGCGACAGAGGGAGACTCCTCTGTCTCAAAAAAAAAAAAAAAAAAAAAAAAAAAAGGAATTTGTCCACCATGGAAGATGATGAAGTAACTGGGCTGCTTCCCATCCCAGCTGCCCAGGCCCACTTGGGTTGTGGTGGGCATTGGACCCTTTGGCAACTTCCTCCTGGAGCAAATTAAGTTCTGGCACCTGGTTTCCCCTAGAAACTTCCACCAGACCCTTTCCTAATCTGGAGGAGGGCACGGTCCGCGGTTCCCTCCCCCAACCCTCCCCGGGGCAAAGACTGAAACCCCCGCGGGGTGAAAATGTTTTTATTATAGCTTTGGTCAGACGGGGCACAGCCGGGCAGGGGCTCTGAGGGTGCTGGGAAGCAATCCAGTCCCCAACTCCCCCTTTCCCTGGGCGCGCCACCCCGGAGGGAGCCGAGGGCAGCTCATCTCAGAGCGCAGGAAGCAACCCCGCCGCCGCGACCTCTCCCCAGGCTGGGGTGGGCTGGCAGGCGGAGGTGGGCAGTAAACAGTCCTATTGTACAAATATATAGCACGGGCCGGGCGGGGGCGGTCAACCCCGGCCCCCGGGCACGGGGACAGGGCGCGCTGGGCCCGGCTCTGCAGCGAGCCGGCGGGAGGGCCTAGCTGTGGCCCAGGCGGTGGTGAGCACGGGCCGGGGGCGTCATAGCCGGGGAGGGCCGGGCGGCGAGCGGGTGGGCAGGGGGCGAGTCATCGTCTGCCTCGCCCGGAGGGGACCCCGGGGGGGTGAGGGACGTGGGTGGAGGGAGACGTGGGGAGCTCAGTCGGAGTAGATGATGAAGCCAGAGAACGTGCTGTATTTGTTGCTGTTGCCGCCGTGTGCTTTGCCTCCATCGAGCTTGATGAAGACCTCGTCGCCGGCGTCCAGGTGCAAGATCACGCTGTTGCTGGCGTAGTCATAGTTCTGATCCGCGTCCTGGGCAATAGCACTGGCCCGCACCTGCGGGTGGGGGACACGGGAGGGAGGGCGAGAGAGGAGGGAGGATGAGAAGGGAGGGAGGTGAGGCAGTCTCGTGGGGAGGACCAGCAGACCCTGAAACCTGGCCTGCAGCCTCGCCTCATCCCACCCGGTCCCCTTCCAATCGTACAGAACTTGTTTCAGGAGAGGGGCGGAGAGAAGCCCTGGATTTCTTGGGCAGGTCTGATCTGGGCCTGAATTGGGAGTCAAGGCAGTCTTCCTCCTTCACTCCTATAGGGCTTTCCATCCAGCTGGCCCAGAACCTCAATACCTCCAGGAAGCCTGAAAGCCCCTCCTTGCAAAGAGGAATTCTCTGGACCTCCAGGGGATGGAGGGCCTTCCCTTCTCTCATCATTCCTTCCTCTCTGCTTTCATAATGATGCCATCGTTTCAGCCACACCCGCTGGATCGTATGTCAGTGGATGGACACAAGGGCACACCTTGGCCCCACAGGTCAGGCAGCTGGATCAATGCCAGGCTGCCAGTCAGCAACCACTCTGGAACCAGGGCCAGGTCTTTGGTCTGAAGTGCATTCCAGAGTCTCCCCTGCTGCAGCAGTGAGACGGAAGGCCTGGTAACGCTTTCCCCTTTCAGGGCTTAGAAGGGGTGTGGGTGCCAGCCTCCATGGAGCTATAGCTATATACCTGTCACTACCCACCCAAAGAGGACTTGTAGCTCCTCCTATCTCACCTCAGGGTGGTAGAAAGGAACTGGGTGGGAAGAAGGGAATCCAAGCCTTACTTCCCTCTGGGATTCTCGGTCTGAAGTGACATCCTTGCTGGTCCCTGCCTTGATGGGGGATGGGGAGGAACAGGCAGGATAATGGGTCAAGGGAGCACCAGCATTTGGGTTTGGAGCCTGCTGTCACTTTTGGAGGCTCTGACTATAATCATAAGAGATTGTGTGGTGGCTGGGCATGGTGGCTCACGCCTGTAATTCCAGCACTTTGGGAGGCCCAGGTCGGTGAAAAATTTGAGGCCAGGAGTTCGAGACCAGACTGGCCAACACGGTGAGACCCTCATCTCTACTAAAAATACAAAAATTAGCTAGGTGTAGTGGCGCATGCCTGTAATCCTAGTTCCTGGGGAGGCTGAGGCAGAATCACTTAAACCCAGGAGATGGAGGCTGCAGTGAGCCAAGATCACGCCACTGCACTCCAGCCTGGGCGACACAGTGAGACTCAGCCTAAAAAAAAAAAGAGAGAGAGATTGTGTGGTGGTGAACAAATGATCTACAGACATTCTTCTAACAGGGATGGAAACCTAAGTCCTGACTTTGAGGATCGGGGCCTCTCCAGTGTATCCTGGGTAGAGACCTGGAAGAGAAGCGCCCTCTCCAGGACTGTGGCTTGTGGTGTGGGGAGGCTGCACTGAGTGGAGTTCTCTCAGTCAGGTTTCTCCATGGCCCCTCTCTATCCTGTCCCTTCACGGAAGGCAGCTCACCATCCCACCCTCCAGGGCTGAAGTCTGGGTAGAACCAAGCCAAATTAGGGAAGGGGCCCATCCTCTCTCCTGGACTGGAGGCAGCACTGCAGGTCAGCTGTGCCAGAGCTGCTGACTCAGCCGTGATGCTGCAATGAAGAGGACCCGACATATTTGCATGAGGGCTTCCCTTTAAAGCCCATCTCCAACCCTTCTTCTACCTCAACCTCCTCTTCCCAACCAGAGAAGAAACTCTTTGTGCTCTTAGCTGGGAAAACTGGTCTAGTTAAAGGTGGGAGGGAATAAATGAGAGGGGAGACGCTGTCTGCCAAGGAGCTCGGTTTCTGTGTCTAGAAAATGGATGAGAAGACTTTGCCTCACCACTGCCACCTCTGTAAAAGTCTTTTGATGATGAAGAAAAAAAACATTTAGATCTCGATGGGGCTTTGAGTTATTAGGGAAGAGCTGAAAGCAAACAGCCAACTTCTGTATTGTTCCCTGAGCCCTAATCCTGGTAGTATTTATTATTACGTACGCATTTCATTATCTTTGCTAGTAAATTACTACTAATAACAATTATTTTTATTGCCCAGATTAATTTAGCCTTAACTCATTAAAACAGTGTACTCCTTAATAGCCAAATCCATTGGAACAGAGTCATCTGTCATCAGGAATCTCCTGGTGATGTGACTGCATCAGAATTGTTATGTTTATTATTTATTCATCACCATGATTGTTGCCGTAATTATCCTAATTATCCATGGAGGCAGAGAGAATTTATGCCCTTCCATCCTTAGATGGTGGGGGATCCAGGGATGGAATCCAGGGCTCCCAATTCTCTGCCTGACTGGAGACAGTTGAAGTCTGCAGCTCCTCCTGGGGTCCAAGGGGAAGTGTGGGTAAACGAGGTTGCCAAGGAAGCAAGAAAGCAGGTTTGGGCCTTGGTATGAGGGAGTGCTGTAGAATCAGGTCCTCAAGGGCTGCCAGAAGGGGAAACTGAGGCAATGGTCTGACCAAGGGAACTGGGTGAGAGGGTATCCAGGAAACATGTTCCTGCCCGCAGATCAATGCTGGGGTCTTGGGTGTGCAGATGTGGCTCCCACAGGGGAGGCAGTGTAGCCCATGGGGGACGCTTGCATTTTCACATATTTACTGCATTCCTGCTGTGCCAGGCACTGTGCTCTGTGTTGTGAAAGGTATAGGGGCCAGAGAGGATAGCCAGGGGACCATCTGCCACCACCAGGGGAGAGGCTGATCTACTTAGGTCTTTTTCCTTTTTGAGACAGAGTCTCGGTCTGTCACCTAGGATGGAGTGCAGTGGTGCAATCTCAGGCTCACTGCAACTTCCGCTTCCCAGGTTCAAGTGATTCTCCTACCTCAGCCTCCCAAGTAGCTAAAATTACAGGCTTCCACCACCACACCTGGACTTTTTTTTTTTTTTTTTTTTTTATTTTTTAGTAGAGACAGGGTTTCACCATGTTGGACAGGCTGGTCTCAAACTCCTGCCCTCTGGTGATCTGCCTGCCTCGGCCTCCCAAAGTGCTGGGATTACAGGCATGAGCCACCATGCCCAGCCTTCTTAGGTCTTTATACCGCCACCTTCAATTTATATACGCCAGCACCTCTCGCCGCAGTCAGACTCTGTTGTCAAACCCCTTGCCCATTGGTGATACTCACCTCCCCACAGTCTGCTACCCTGGATAAGCAGCACCCTGACCACAGGCCCTGACATCCTCACAAACCCCCTGCCCAGTTTTTTAATTTTGTGTCCTCTCCAACCCACCTGAACTGTGGATCTTGGAGGCAGCTGCAGGCAACTCACCACACCCAGGGCCCCACTGCCAACCCAGAGTCCTTTCCCCAGGCTCCTCGCATCCTAGTGGCCAGGACTTGGTGCCATCAGGGGTGTTGATGCAAGGCTACCCCTAAGGACAGGGGCCAGTGGGCCTCAGATAAGGACAGAGGGAGCCTCAGTGCCAGGCATGAAGGTGGCACTCCCCATCCTGAACTTGCCTGGAGAAGAGGCAGAGCCCAGATTCAGCTCTGCCTCCCTAAAGAAATTCTGGAAGCCTCTCTACAGGCAGGAAGCCAGGAAGGAAAAGCGCAGTGCTCAGCATGGCCCCTGGTTCTGAAGTCACGGGAGATACAAGCTTCTCTCTTTTGTTCCCATCCATTGCCCAGTCCTGCCATTTTTTTTCTCTGCTTATTTAAATGTCCTCATCCACCTCTGAGCTGGCTTTCCCCTGCACTTGACCTTTCATTTTCTCCCTAGCGGTATCTCCTCACCTTGGGGACCAAGGTTCACCATCTTCTTCCCTGCATCAGGTTGGTCTGCACCAGGGTAGGCCCTACTGAAGCACTCCCTCCCAGCCAACACATTTGGGGACCGAAGTCATCAATTGGGCTCCCAGCCCATCTTTAACACAGTACTCGCTGGGGTGTGTGATTGTATGTTATGAATGTTCCCCCTGCATAGGCCATGAGGTCTTGGAGGGCAAGTGGACTGAACTCCTACAAAGCCTCAAACCTGGCTCCTAGTAGAGGCTCAAAACTAACAAGTGGGATGACTAGTGAGATCAAATGAGTCTCTTGGGCAATTTGGAAGAAGTCATAAAGGACATGGGAGAGGGGGCTATAGGCCCCACTATTTCTCCTGGTTTTCTTTCCTTTTTTTTTTTTTTTTTTTGAGACAGAGTCTTACTCTGTTGCCCAGGCTAGAGTACAGTGGTGAGATCTCACCTCATTGCAACCTGTACCTCCTGGGTTCAAGTGATTCTCTTGCCTCAGCCTCCCAAGTAACTGGGATTACAGGCATGCACCATCACACCCAGCTGATTTTTTTTTTTTTTTTTTTTTTTTTTTTTTTTTTTTTTTTTTTGAGACGGAGTCTCGCTCTGTGGCCCAGGCTGGAGCGCAGTGGCCGGATCTCAGCTCACTGCAAGCTCCGCTTCCCGGGTTTACGCCATTCTCCTGCCTCAGCCTCCCGAGTAGCTGGGACTACAAGGCGCCCGCCACCTCGCCCGGCTAGTTTTTTTGTATTTTTTTAGTAGAGACGGGTTTCACTGTGTTAGCCAGGATGGTCTCGATCTCCTGACCTCGTGATCCGCCCGTCTCGGCCTCCCAAAGTGCTGGGATTACAGGCTTGAGCCACCGTGCCCGGCCTAATTTTTGTATTTTTAATAGAGACGGTGTTTCGCTGTGTTGGCCAGGCTGATCTCAAACCCCTGACCTCAGTTGATCCACCTGCCTTCGCTTCCCAAAGTGCTGGGATTACAGACGTGAGCCACTGCGCCCGGCCTCTCCTGGTTTTCTTTTGAGGGAGCTGGTCTGAGTAACTATTAAGTGCTGGGCCTTTGAAACCCCTAGTTAAAGTCACCTCCTTTTTTCCTTTTAGCCTGTGGTCCCATCTCCAATGAGCACCCCTTCATCAGACTCTGTCAACACCCTGCCCCTGCTGGAGGGAAAAGGAGCTTTTGAGACTGGTTTTACCTCCCAGTGACTGAAGCAAGTTCCCCACTGTAAGCACACAGCATCTCCGGGACCTTTTCCTGCTTCATCTCTGGGGACCTGTGGGGACTTCCTGAGGTGGTGCAGGGTCTAGGGCCAACCTGTGGCCCGATGACTGCCTCCCTATCCAGGCAAGCCGTCGATCCTCTGAAACCTCAGCTCTATGTCTGCCCAAACTTCTTTGGGAAAGGAAGACTTCTATTGATGAAGGTGACATTGCTGCATCCCTTATTGGTGATTAATAGGGGGAATCATGGGGCTGTCTGCAGAATGAGCCTTTGCTGGATACTGGGGCCTCCCATTTGGTCAGGAACCAAGGACAAAGAGGAGAGACACAGGGATATCTGATAGACACACGTGGGAGAGAGAGACATACAAGGAATAGAGGAGTGAGGTTAGACCCGGGGAGGAGAGGCCAGAAACCCAGGGAGAGACGGAAAAGATAGACACAGGAGGGAGATGGACAAGAAACAGAAAAATAGAAGAAAGAGGCAGGGGAGAGGCAGAAACCAGAGAAAAGGTGTTGGGGGGGGGGCAGCAGCCAGGCAGAGGAAAGAGAAGAGGGGCTGACTTACAAGAACCTGGCAGGCTATCTGCTCACTTTCCCTGCTTGCCCCTGTCCCTGCCCCCAAGACTTGCAGACCCGCAGGCTGGCAGAGCTTCAGGGCAGTGCTGCCGTGGGAAGGGTTCCAACAAGGTCTTGCATCTCAATCGTGGGAGATTCCTTCTCAACTTCCACTAGCTCAGTTTTGGTTCTGACCAGCGGTCCCCTTCTTCTAAGAGAATGCTCGGCCTGACCACACCCCCAGGCCGCAGGCCACCATGAGTGGGAGCACTGGGAAGGGAGGTGGTATCAAGATAGCTGGCTAAAATTGTCACCCCGGGGCGGGGCTGGGTGGAGGCTGGTCCTGGGGTCGGCCATTCCAAGGAGAGCTACACGCACATGCGAGTCCCGGTACCAGAGTCCCCGACACACTCAGCGCTTTCCAGCTCCAGCGTCTTAGGTGGGGACAGAGAATGGAGAAGATCCCACATATCCCAGAGTCAGGAGGGGCTGGAGCGGGAGACCAAGAGGAGGGGGAGTTTCCATTTCTTACCCCGCCTCAAGAGGAAAAACTCCCCCTCCCCCCAGGCTGCCTTCTTGTTGGGGCAGCTCTGCTACAGTGGGAAAGAGCTCCCAACTCCCGGATTTTGCAGAGGGTGTCAGATCCGCCCAATGGTCCCTTCTCGAGGGCAGGGGACGCACTGCAGCCAGGGCTGTAAGCACCGGGCTCCCTTTGCCTTTGTGCCCCAAACATTTCCTGCAGCCACCCTTCTCCGCGTGCGCCCATGGCCAAGCGCCTAGGCGCCCGCGGGCGCGGATGCTGCTTCTCCCTATTCCATGCGCCAGAGCTCATCCTTGCCCTCCCCTTATCGCACGCTGGTGTCGGCCCTAATCCACTTCCCAAGGGGCAAGCCCCCAAGGGCAAGTCCGTGCACCTGGGAGCCCTGCGCTCTGACTAGTTGGGTTCGTTTCCCGCATTTCCAGCAGCGTTGCGACGGTGCCCAGCAGCGTCTGTCTTGGAGCGGGAGCCCAGGAACTGAGGATCGGAGATGTCCGCTGGCTCCGACCATCCCCACACGTGATGCCCAAGAAGGGTCGCTGTAGGGTGGGGTCCCCACCTGTGTCCGCCTGGTGCCCCCGCCAACTCCGATCAGGTACCCATTTGCCCCGGGCTCCCTGGGTGCCCTGCCCCCAGGCCAGCCCCATGCCCCCGCCTGGCCCACCTGGCCATTCTTGCAGAGGTCTGCCCACATACTGGTGCCGTCGCCGCCGCGCATGAGGACATGGTAGGTGAAAAAGTAGGTGCCGGGAATGTTGCACGTAAACTTGCCGCTGGCCGCGTCGTAGTTGTTGCCTAGGTTGGTGACCACGTCGTCAAACTTGAGCACCTCGTAACCCTCGTGGGGGTTCTTGAGGCCGGCGTAGAAGGCCACGCGCGGCACCGTGGTGTAGGTGGCCGTGCTGATGGCGCCGCTGCCTCCCGCGCCCGGCAGACCCGGAGGGCCCGGTTTGCCTGGCTCACCCTTCTCCCCCGGAGGCCCCACAGGGCCGGGAGGACCTGGGTCCCCGGGAGGCCCCGGAGGGCCGGGCTTGCCGGTGCGGCCCGGCTTCCCCTGGGGGCCCTGCACCAGCGTGGAAGGCGGGGGCGCGCCGCTCTGCTCGCTCAGGGCGTCGCCGCCGTCGGGCCGCGCGCCGGCGCCGGGGCCCCGCGCGGGGTAGGGGTCGCACACCATGCGGCAAGTACCCAGCATCTCATAGTGGCCGTCCGGGCCGCCGGAGCTCACCAGCACGGGAATGAGCACCACCAGCACCAGCAGCATCACCACGCCCGCGGCGGCCGCTAGCAGCGTCTTTCGGCCCGCGCGGAGCCTGGGGAGCGCCGGGCCGCCCGGCCGCGCCGTCGGGGCAATGGTGCCGGCGGGCGGGGGGCGCGGGCTAGACGCCCGCGCTCAAGGGCGGTCCGGCGGGGCTGCGGGCATGGGGCCGGGCCGGGGGCGCCGCGCTGCGCTGGCTGCGCTGCGGAGCCCAGCCGCCGGCTCCTGCCTCGCGCCTCCCTCCTGCTGCGCTGCCGGACTGAGCGCTGCGGCCGCAGCCTCCCGCCTCCCGCCTCCCCGCTGGCTCCTCCCGCCTCCTGGCGCCGGGGCCACCGCCCCCTCGGCCGGGCCCCGCCCCGCCCGCTCCGCGCGGCTCTGGGCTCACGAGGGGTGGGGCTGCGGGCGGGGCCGGCGCCTAATTGGGCCGCGGGCGCCTGGAGGTGGGCGGGGCAGAAGGGGGCGGGCCGCGGAGACCCGGGGCGGGAGCCGGGAGAGGAAAGGAAAGGGGAGACTGAGTACGCGGAGACCGAGACTCGGAAATGGGGTGGGGGCCGGGGTCCGAGAGACCTGAGAGGCGCTCCAAGGAAAGGGGAGAGTAGGGACCAAAGAGGGAACGGGAGAGAGGGCCACAGGGAGAGCTAGAGAAGCGTCGAGGGGATCGGGAAAGGAGAGGCCTCGAGGGTCGGTCACCAGGAAAACAGAGGGACGGGGGTCGCGACGGGCCAAGACCCGTAGGGGGCGGAAGCGAGAGGATAACGCCTGGGTCTGCAGGGGACAAAGAGAGTGATTGAGGGGAGGACGGAGCGGGGAGCGGGAAGGTAGGATGAGAAAGGGGGTTGTGACGCGAAGAAGAGGTTACAGAGGGGACTATTTGGCACTCAGGCCTCACAGACCACCCGTCTGGGAGATCCGGGGATCGGATGAATGCCTGTCCGGGGGCCCAGCGGAGCCCGAGTTCTGAGGGCGGCCGCCTCCTCCTTTCTGGCTCTGACTGTTCGGGTACCCGCCTCCCCCGTGGGGGATCAGGAGCTTCAACCCCCTCCTCACCTCAGCCCCTTCCTCACCGAACTGTGGCCAGGCTGCTTTTTCCTGGGCCCTTTTCTTCCATCTCCCTCTGCTCAATCCCTTTATCCCTGCCTCTGGACCAGGAAGAAAAGGGGATCCTAAAAAGGCGGGCACCCCCACATTATTTCTGCATGCTGACAGATGCAAATATGTCCCTGAGGGGTGACCCCCTTTTCTAGCCTCCAGGAGGAGGGGTGGATCTCATCCAGCCCCTCAGCCCCTCCTCCCTCACCCCCAGCCTCCTCCGCCGCCCCCTAACTCTTCTCCCCATCAGGCTGTGGGAGGCTCTCCTCTTCCTCAAGTGCAGCAAAGTGTTTAGGTTGCATAAACCGAAACGTGTCTGCTTCCATCAAAATATTTGTCACATTATCTGAGGCCCAGGTCGGGCTGCTCCACCGCTCCTCCTTCGCCCTCCTTTATCCGGCCCACCGGGGAGGATTCTGCCATTCGGAGGCGACTGGCGGCCGCTAAAGAATGACACCCCAGCCTCTCCTCTCCCAAGAGGCCCCTCCCGGCTCACACTCTCCTTATTGACCCTTCACCATGGGCAAAATTATTCCCTGGCCTTCCCTACCCAAGGTTGAGGTCGCTCACCTCATCCAGGGCTGGAGGAGAAGGACACGGGGACATCCAACGAGGGGGCTGTGAGAGAGGACCCTCCAAGCACTGATGGCTGAGGGAGTTAGAGTGACCCCACCACCACCAAGGAGGGAGCTAAAAAAATTCAGTAAGTAGCATTCATTCAGGGTTTACTCTGTACTAGACCCTGTGTTGAATGTTTCACATACATGATCACGCTTGATCTTCACATCAATCCAAAGAAGTAAAGTCCAACATTATTTTAATTTTACAGATGGAGAACTGAGGCTCTGGGAAGTTAAGAGATTTGCTCAAAGTCACACAACTAATAAGTAGGAGAGCCGGGATTCAAACTCGTAGCCTGGCTCCAGGCTCTTCCAACCCCAGCGCGATGGAGTCTCTAGGTACCGTTTACCGCCCAAAGCCCAGGGGTAGGGGGCTCAGGGCAGCCAGACCTCCCTGGGCTCGGGAAGAGTAGTCTTCAGCGTTCGGCTGTCAGGCAATCCGGCCCCCCGATTCCTCACGGCGGTCTCCTTGGTGTGCCCCACCAAGAGCGACAGGGTTGGTAACCCGAGGGGCGCGTGCGCGGTCGTCAGCCTGGGATTTGCACGGACCCCCTTCTCCCTAGTACGCTCGCACGCGGGCCCCTCCTCTGCTACGCCGCTGGGGCTCGCCCGCCACCCACAGCACTCGCAGAGTCCTCCGGGCACACCGCGGCTAGCTGCCCAGGGCAAGGGCCAAGGAGTGGGCGGGAGCGCCCACCCACCCCCGCGCCGGCCGGGGCATCCAAGAGGCGAGCTCACAGCCGCACGGCGCCCCGCCTCCCGCTCCGAAAAAGCGTCTGCTCCCCTGACGCGGTGTGGCGTCTCCGTCAGCCCAGCCGGATTCTCCCCGCTTCGCTGGAGTGGAAAATAACGGCTTCAAACTTTACAGAAAGGAGCTAGTGCCAGCACTTTAATTAACAGCCATCTTGGCCTGTGAGCCGGAGCCACCGGCTCGGCGCCTCCCCTGGGCTCGCCAAGCCCCGCCCCGGCTCCGCCCGGGCCCCCAAAGAAGCACCCCTTAACCCCCTACCCGACCCTCCACCAATCCCCTGCTCTCAGCGCCCCTCTTTCCGGGAGATGAGGGCTTGGCTGATTGGGGAGCAGGTGCTGCCTTGAGGGGCATCTCTCGGTCTAACGCCTGAAGACAGTCACAAGCCCCCCATCCACCATGCTGCCCCCCAACATTCTATAAAGCTGGACTGTTGAAGATTCTGATATTAAAGACCTGCGTGCCGGCTGGGTGCTGTGGATTACGTCTGTAATCCCAGCACTTTGGGAGCCTGAGGCCCGAGGATCGCTTGAGCTCAGGAGTTCCAAACAAGCCTGGGCAACTTAGAGAGATCCTGGCGTGGTGGCGCGTACCTGTAGTCCCAGCCACTCAGGAGGCTGAGGCGGGAGGATCGATTGAGCCTGGGAGGTCGAGGCTGCAATGAGCCGAGATCACGCCATTGCACTCCAGCCTGGGCAACAGAGCAAGACCCTGTCTCATTAACAACAAAACTGAAAAGGCTTGTGTGCCAATCCTACCCAGTAATTTTAAGTAAATAACCTACCCGGCAGCGCCTGGCATCCTTTGGAAAAAGGTTGGTTGTGAGGATTAAATGAGATTTTATGCATGTAAAGTCCTGGGCTCAGTATCTGACCCTTATTATGCACCTCGTAAAGGTAGCTAATATAATTATTTTACCTCAAGGCCAAGAAGGCCCTCTCAGGAGACCCCCAGGTCTTGGGTCTCCTTGGTCCTGCCAGCTTCCTACCAATTGCTGTGCTTGGCACTAGGAGAGGGGGACAATGGACCTAGGCTCCCAGGTTCAGAGATGGAACTGGATGAGTGAGGGAAGAACCCTGAAGTTCCGGCTTCCAGGCCTCTTCTTCAAACACCTGCTAAGAACAGGGACTCAGGTTTTCTTTTTTTCCTTTTTTTTTTTTTTTTTTTTTTTTGAGACTGAGTTTCACTCTTCTTGCCCAGGCTGAAACGCAATGGCGCCATCTCGGCTCACCGCAACCTCCGCCTCCGAGGTTCCAGCGATTCTTCTGCCTCAGCCTCCCAAGTAGCTGGAATTACAGGCACGTGCCACCATGCCCAGCTAATTTTTGTATTTTTAGTAGAGACAGGGTTTCACCATGTTGGCCAGGCTGGTCTCAAACTCCTGACCTCAGGTGATCCGACTGCCTGGGCCTCCCAAAGTGCTGGGATTACAGGCGTGAGCCACCGAGCCTAGCCCGGGCCAGGACTCAGGTTTTCAGAAGCAGAAAGGGAAGGAGGGTTTTAAGGTAAGGAGGGCGGCCGCACTCTCTGTAGCCGGGATGCTGTCAGTGGGGGGCTGAAGGTCCAGCTTTGCTTCCCCTTCTGTGAGTGTGAGGGGTCACTCCTACAGCCCCCATTTGGAATGACCCTACTGTAGGAACTCCTACACTGAGGGGGTCGCTCCAATAGCCCCCGTCATTCCAGGCATTGAGGTATATTGTGGAGGGTACAGGGAAGAGCATAGGTAAGACTTTTTACCCTGGCATGGCTGGTGCTGACTTTAGGAACTGGGTGACTGTTCTGTGGTATTTTGGGGTTCTTTGAATGAATGTGAGTGGGTGTGAATGTGTTGGTGTTGCTGTGTGTCTGGGTTTGGGAGTGAGGAAGGGGGGTGCTGTGCCCTGAATCATCAGCTGCTGGATCTGCATTGAGTTGTTTTTACATTTACTGAAAACAGCTAGCTAGGCCCTGCCTGGGTGAAAACACCTAGCTAGGTGGCGATGCTGTGTCCTAAGATGGGTAGGACCGGAAGGCTGGATGGTGCCCCTGAGGAGTTCACTGTTTGGTGGGGGAGAAAGATTGTGCAGAATCTTTCGGATCGTGCAGAAAAATCGGATACATTGCCACAATGATTACTGTAGCTAACAGTTTTTGAGCACTTACTAAGTCCAAGATCCTGTTCTTTTTTTTTTTTTTTTTTTTGAGATAGAGTCTCACTCTGTTGCCCAGGCTGGAGTGCAGTGACGCAATCTCGGCTCACTGCAAGCTCCGCCTCCTGGGTTCACGCCATTCTCCTGCCTCAGCTTCCCGAGTAGCTGGGACTACAGCTGCCCGCCACCACGCCTGGCTAATTTTTTTGTCTTTTTAGTAGAGACGGGGTTTCACTGTGTTAGCCAGGATGGTCTCAATCTCCTGACCTCGTGATCTGCCCGTCTCGGCCTCCCAAAGTGCTGGAATTACAGGCGTGAGCCACCGGGCCCAGCCAAGATCCTGTTCTTAAGCACTTTTGTGGATTATCTCATTTACACTTAACCTATTACCATGGATTTAAAACTATTACATGGCTTATGTCATGTACTAGTATTAACCTCATGAGGTACGCACTATCATTTTCCCCATTTTATGGCTGGGGAATCTAAGGCTTGGGTAGAGATTTGTAGGAGGTGTTACGAAGTCCAAATGATGCATAGATGAAGAATGTCCTGCCCAGGCTGGACACAGTGGCTCACTCCTACAATCCTAGCAGTTTGGGAGGCCAAAAGGCAGGAGGATGGCTTGAGTCCAGGAGTTTGAGACCAGCCTGGGCAACATAGGGAGACCTCCATCTCTACAAAATCAAAACATTTGTCGGGCCTGTAGTCCCTGTGAGTTGGGAGGCTGAGGTGGGAGGACTGCTTGAGCTCAGGAGTTTGAGACTGCAGTGAGCCGTGTTTGTACCACTGCACTTCAGCCTGGGCAACAGAGCGAGACCCTGTCTCAAAAATAAAAATTAAAAATAATCCCCTGCTGGGCGCGGTGGCTCACACTTATACTCCCAGCACTTTGGGAGGCCGAGGAGGGTGGATCACTTGAGGCCAGGAGTTTGAGACCAGCCTGGCCAACATGGCGAAAATACAAAATTAGAGAATAATTAGAAAATACAAAATTGTCTCTGCTAAATACAAATTTAGCAGAGACAAAATGTCTCTGCTAAAAATACAAAAATTAGCCGGGTGTGGTGGCATGCACCTGTAGTCCCAGCTATTTGGGAGACTGAGGCAGGAGAATCACTTGAACCCAGGAGGTGGAGGTTGCAGTGAGCTGAGATCGTGCCACTGCATTTCAGTCTGGGTGATAGAGCGAGACTTGTCAATAATAATAATAATAATAATAATAATAGTAATAATAATAAAGCCCTGCCCAGAGGAGTCCAAGAAGACTTTACAGAGGAGGTGTAATTTTTTTCCGTTTATCCATCCATTCATCCATCCTCCATCAATTCTATAAACCATATTAGCTGACTGCACACCACATCTCTTGTTATCACGGGACACAAAGATGAGCAAAAAAGACTTCTGTTTGGCTGGTAAGGTTGGGGAAAAAAAGAGAAAAGTCCCCTGACCTCATGTAGTGTATTGCTGAAACCTGGACAATTAAACAAGCAATTGCTATCTAGCCTGACAAGCTCATTTAGAATGTGTGGAGTACTTTGGGAACACTTGGCAATGTCTCTTAAATTCATCTGGGGGCAGGGAATAATGGGAAACTTTCTGGAGGAGATGATATTTAAGGTAAGCCCTGAAAGGAGTCATCAAGGTGAAGAATATGGCCACTGGAAGTGGAGGAGGGAGGGAAAGAAAAGAATTACAGGTAGAGGGAACAGCATGTGCTAAGGACCATGCTTACAGAGCCTCGTGGGCTGTGACAAGGAGTTTATAATTTGTCCTAAGGGTAATTAGAGATTACTGGAGGGGCCGGGCACTGTGATTCATGCCTATAATCCCCAGCACTTTGGGAGGCCGAGATGGGTGGATCACCTGAGGTCAGGAGTTTGAGACTAGCCTGGCCAACATGGTGAAACTCCGTCTCACTAAAAATAAAAAAAAATGGCTCTGTGTGGTGGTGGGCGCCTATAATCCCAGCTACATGGGAGGCTGAGGCAGGAGAATCGCTTGAACCTGGGAGGCGGAGGTTGGATTGAGCTGAGATCGCACCACTGCACTCCAGCCTGGACAACAGAGCGAGACTCTGTCTCAACAACAACAACAACAACAACAACAACAACAACAACAGAAGAAATTACTGGGGGGTGTTAAGTGAATGAGTAATATAATCAGATTTTTCAGATTAGAATGATCACTCTGGCTACTGTGAGGGGAAAGGATTAAAATAGAGTAAGAGTGCTGGTAGGGAGACTTAGTACCAGGCAGTTGCAGTGGTTCAGGTGAGAGCTGATGGTGGCCTGACTTGGGAAGGTAGGAGGTGGAATTGACTGACTTATTAACAGATTGATTGGGGATGGGGATGGGGTACGGGGCAGGATACTTCCAGGCTTCTGGAGGGATCTTGAGATGTTTATTGAATGAAGGATGGATGGATGCTATTGCTGTTGCCTGGGTGCTGATATGTGCCAGGTGTTTCACATACTCTATTTCATTTACCCCTCACCAAAAGTCTAAGGAATAAGCATGATCTCCACATTGGAAATAAGGATGCTGAGGCTTAGAGAGGTTCAGTGACTGGCCCAGGATCATACAGCTGGTAAGAGGGAGAGCAGGATTGGAACTCAGGTCTGTTTGACCCCAGGTGGGGGCTCTTCATACCCCCACTCTACCTAGCCCAGCAGGCACACACCTGGTGGGGAAGACAAGAAAAGGTACTTTGGGGTCAAGGCCCAGGAGTGTAAAGGGCATATTTTTGTTTTCTGGTTGAAGCCACCAGTCTACAGCCCTGGCTTGGGCAGGATGAGGAGCTGGGCACCAGGAGGCAGAGACCATCTCTCAAGGCCCAGTGAGGCTACCAGTTTGCCATGTGTGTTTGGGGATGTCTCATGATGCCCATCCGTTTCTTTCTCTGGGCTGGGTAATTTTCTGGCTCTGAGAGGCTGTATTCTTATATTAAAGACAGCTCACCACTGGCATCCATATATATATGTGTGTGTGTGTATATATATATGTATATGTGTGTGTGTATGTGTGTGTGTGTGTATATATGTGTGTGTGTGTGTATATATATATATATATTTTTTTTTTTTTTAGACAGAGTCTTGCTCTGTTGCCAGGCTGGAGCACAGTGGCACGATCTCGGCTCACTGCGACCTCTGCCTCCTGGGTTCAAGCAATTCCCCTGCCTCAGTCTCCCAAGTAGCTGGGACTACAGACACCTACCACCATGCCTGGCTAACTTTTTGTATTTTAGTAGAGTTGGGGTTTCACCATGTTGGCCAGGACGGTCTCGATCTCCTGACCTTGTGATCCACCCACCTTGGCCTCCCAAAGTGTTCGGATTACAGGCGTGAGCCACCATGCCCGGCCCATTTTAAACCCCAAGATGACTTTTGAGTTCAGACATTTCCAGATCCTTCTTATGAAAACCCTCCATAATCTCAGCATCCTTTTGGAGAGGGGGCCTTTGGTCAGAAAGTATGGGAGAATGGAAGTTGAGTTGCGATTTGGGGTAGGGGTCAGGGTATGCCTCAGTGGGCTGAACTAGGCTGGGTCTCAGAACTCCTGAGTCCAGACCAGGCCTCAGAGGTTGATGAGGGGACCTTGTTCAGGGGCCTCTCTTCCCAGCCCCATCTTCTGAGGAGGAGAGAGTGGGATTCAGGTGGCAGAGCCCAAGTACCCAGGTCACAGGCAGGTTTTCTTATGCCTGTCTCACCAGAGAACCCTGAGCCTTATGTCTGGGGGTTCCAGGGACCTGCCCGGTCCTGGGGGTCCTCCCTACCCATTCTGACCGGCAGCTGCCTGCTGCCCATTCCAAATTCAGTTCCAGGGACACAGCTCCGAAAAGGCCCCACGGGAGGGAGGGAGAGCCCAGCCTGCGGCTCCCAGCTGCATGTATAAGTGATGAGGCTCCGCAGCCCCAACAGGAACCAATATAATGGCGAGTGTGCCAGGTCAGCTGGAGAGACAGATAGCAGGATGCAGGAGTGACAGGCGGTGCAATTATGCTGAACCTCCTGCAAAGGCAGCAGAGAAGGCCTCGCCTGGCCAGCATGGCCCGCAGCCTCCCCACCCCCTCCCACAGGCCTTGACTCTTCCAGCCCCACCAGCCCCCATCCCCACTCCAAGCTGAGGTGCGGGGAGGCAGAGGATCCAGAGCTAGTTGGGAGCAGCTGGTCTTCCTGATTTCTGGGTCTGAGGAGGGGGGCACCACGGAGAAAGTCTTCTGCTCCCCAGAAAGCTTCCTCTTTGGAAGCCCTGTCCCTTCTAGGAAAAATGTCCCTTCTACTTCCCACCTCAGGATATCATAGGACTTAAGGTCTGTAGAAGTCTTAGAAACCCCACCTTTGACAGACAGGGAAACTGAGGCCCTGAGAGGGAAATACCTTGCCTAAGGTCATAGAGCCAATCTGAGGCAGAACCAGATGGGGATCCCACGGGCTCTTTCCAGGATGGATGAGAGACCCCAGGGTTGGGGGAAGAGGGCCGATTGCCGGCCTCTGTGCTTCAGGGAGCGGGGGAGTTTCCTCACAGAGCCTCCGAGGGTAGGCATGGAGGGTGAGGTTCAGGGAGGTCTAACAACTGGGTGTGTGGTTGGAACTATGGCTGCTGCGGTATCCTTGCAGGGCCCCAATCAGCCAGGGTTGGGTGGTGGCTCAGCCCCCTTCCATGTTCAGAGAGGGGTCTTTGAGTACCTCATCTCCATACATTTGAGGACAGGGTCAGAGAGGGGGTCTCTGTGTGGCAGAGCCAGAAGAGCTGAGCAGTGGGTGCTTAGTAAATGTTCATTAAACTGAATTGTACAGGGCTGGCTTCATAGATGTGCCACTTGCTGGTGGCAAGGGCCCCGCACACTAAAGGGACCTGAACTTGGTTTAGTGCTCTGCTACCACCACCTTGATATTCTTAATGATTTTTGAACAACAAACTCCACATTTTCAGTTCCCACTGGGTCCCACAAGTTATGTAGCTGGTCCTGCCCCTGAAACAGAGATGTGGTTTGTTCTTTGGAGGGGCTCCCCTGCCTCATCCCTGCCCCAACCTCATCCCAAGATGCCCCAAGCGGAGGGGGACACAGAGCTAGGAAAAGCTGATGTTTGGTGAGCTTCTTGGAGGTCCCCCCGAGTCAAGGCTGACCAAGCATGTGTCTGGGCAGGAGAACTTGGCTGCTCTGTCCTGGCAGCCTTGCTCCCATGCACAGGCCTGCATCTTGCCTATCTGTCCATCTATGTACCCCCATCCTTGACCCTGGCCAGGGGTGGGGATGGAGGGCTATTGTGCCACAGGGCTCCTGGTCTCAGGGGGAATTCTCTGTCATTTGGGGAGACTTGGGCCCTCTAGTCACTCCTACCCATGCCCCCACTAGGATGGGAGGGTTGGTGGAGGGGGTGGGGTGGGAGGCCTAATTAGCAGCCAGAGGCAGGCAGCAGGCGGGGGAGGGGGGCACAGATCGGGCTGACTTTTCCCGCTATAGATCTGTTCTCAGGGAGAGGCACTAGCCGGCTGGCTTAGGCTCTGGCTTGGCTATTTTAGGAATATTCTTAACCCTTCCCATGCCACTGCCATCATCAGACTCCTCTTCCAGAGCACAGAACATCAGGCTGTCACCTCTCCCTGTTCCCTCCTCCCCAGTCCCTGCTGTTCCTCCCTGGCAGCTGAGAAGGTCAGAGTTTTCTCAGTGGTGAGGCCAGTTGACTTTTGCCAAAGAAAACTCCTAGCCCCTGAACCCCCTTCTTTGTTCCGCCCTGTGCCTTCTCCCTTTCCACCTCATCACAGCTCTGGACTCAGAAAAGCGGCAGACTGAGCATGGACTCAGCTCTTCTTCTCATTTTATAAAATTGGGAGGGTTAGACTCCCCCACCCGGGGGAAAACAGCTGACCTGGATCCCAAGAGTAAGAAAGGAAGCTCAGTCCTGGCTTCCAGCCTCTGGCAGAGCAGCAGCCCTGGCCAGCCTGACTTTGATGCCCCATTAGGGGCAAGTTTCCAGGGGGTGTCCCACACAGCAGCCCGAGCCCCTCAGTGTCATGGGGTTCTCTTTGCCTGATTTCTCTCCCACTCTAGGTCCTTCCCAGGGTGTCACTTCTTGGGAAAACCTAGGCCAGGATATAGGCACCGCCTGGGCAAGGCGAAGGGGAGTCCCATTGGGGACCAGGAGGGCTCAACATTAATAAATCTGAAATTCCAGCCAAGACAGGGAAAGAGATCTCGGCTCTCACTGTCAGGAGTTCCTGCATCCGGGATGGGCTTGCCTGAGCGGGGAGGCCCAGGACATCTGGGCGTTGTGGTGCCATCCCTCAGGCACATGCCTTCTGGGACTAGGAGTTGGAGTTTACTACCAAGTGCTATTGAGAAAGCTTGCTTTGGAAATCCAGGCATATGGCTAATGATGCCACATAAATGCCCAAGGGCCTGGGGTGTGTCTGGCACTGTGCTGGGCACTGGGGATAGAGGACTGATAATCAAGAATCATTCTCTGCCTGAGAAAGGAAACTCTCAGAGGCTGGTTCTCCAGGTGTCTGACCACCAGCCTGGGTCAAGTGTTGACGGGCTGGGGCGAGTGAGTCCTCCCCACAGGTGCCATGTAACTCTCCCTCCTCCAGATTGTCACAACCAGCCCAGCTCCAGAAGTGACAGGACTGCCTGGGGGTAGGGGTGAGGCCAGAAAAAAATGCTTTAGTTCCTATCAGGGGCTACAGAGGGGGCTGTTGTGATGGGGGTCACTGAGCTGCAGGTCCTCCAGCTTCCAATGTAGAAAGAGCCTGATGGAGTGATCATGGGTCCAGGGAAAGATTTTGAGTTCAAAGAGGTAATATCCTCCAGGGACTCCAGGAGAATTTTCTGTGTCATGTAAAAAGTAAGAAGAGGCTGAGTGTGGTGGCTTAGCCTTGTAATCCCAGTCTTTTGAGAGCCAGAGGCAGGAGGATTGCTTGAAGCCAGGAGTTGAGATCACAGCCTGGGCAACATGGCAAGACTTTGTCTCTACAAAAAAAAAAAAGGCGAGAAGATCCCTCTCTTTGCCCCTAATTGAGAGATATGACTAGAAGGCAGGAGGTTGGCTGTCAAGTGGGGAGTGCTTATCAGGTAGGGGTGGGGCAGGTTTGATGTTATCTCGGAAGGTATTTCTGGCTCTACAGTTCCTGATGAAGCCATACTCAAGCACTTAGGCCAACCTTTGGCAAAACTAGGAGCAGAACTCAGGAGTCCTGGATGCCTGCCTCTCCAGTCTCCAGTGCGGTCCCACCTCCCCTCCCCCATGCTCCTCGTTTGCTAGCTCCCTCCCCGCCAGTTTCCAGGCTGGGAGCCCCAGCTGGCGGACGATGTCTTGCTCCTCAGCAGCTGGGATTTGTAAATATTTATAGGAACATAGAACAGATCAGTGGCTGACAGGCCTAGGGAGCGGGCAGGGCCCTGCCCGGAGCTCAACAGCTTCACTCCCCCTTCCCACACCCTGGCCTGATTTGAGGGAGCCCAAGATGACAAAGATGGGGTGATCAAGCAGGGTATGGGGCCAGCAGCCTCCACATCCAGGGACACCAGCTTGAAGGATAAGTTTGTCCATCTGCCCCAGGCTCTGCTTCCACACTCGGTCACTCACATCCTTCTGCCCTCACCACAGCTCACCTGCGTGCTCATGTGGCCAAGGCCACACTGACCCCCGCCCTTACTCTTTCAACACTTCACTGTCACACTCACACATGTACACACATGCTCTCCAACTCCCACATCCACGTTGACGATTACTCTCATAGGCTCACACCTTTGCACATTCACCAGCTCATGCTCACAGACCCACTGGGGGCCCAGATTTCAGCCACTCCCCATAGGTCTTAACACAGGTCCTGGGAGGGCAAGTCCTGTTTCCTGTCTGAGGTGGGGTATGAGCATGTGCGCACGTGCATGCATGTGTGTGTGTGTGTGTGTGTGTGTGTGTGTGTGTTTGTGTGTGTGTGTGTGTGTGCATGCTTGTAGGGAACAAGAGGGAATAGGTCCTGAAGTCAGGGAGTGAGGAAGAGGGAGGAGAGAGGGAGAGAGGCATGGACCAAGGGCCATTCAGAGCTGATAGAAGCCTGGAGTGGAAGCAAGGCAGAGACAAGGGCAAGGCAAAGAAATAGAGACTGACAAGGGTCAAGCCAGAGGGGGAAGGGAGTGGGAACCGAGGTCCCCCCGCCCAGATGAGAAGCTGTCACATTGCTGCTCCGGTGGCCATGAGACCAGCACCACCCCCAGCTAGAGCCTTTCCCCTCTGGATCTTGTCACTGTGGCTTGGCTTTGCTGCTTGGGCAGCCGGGAGTGGTGACAAGCAGGGAAGATAGTGCCCAGGGCGGCTGGCCATGCCACTCCAGCCTGGCTGCCAGCTCACTCATCACTGCCCATCTCATCACCCACAGGGGCCCAGATGAAACCAGGGATCGGCCTGGCTGCCCTTGCCTCCCAGTGTCACAGTAGAGGGTAGGGGAGCCACTGGCCCCTTCCCCAAAAGGCAGGCAGTGTTAACCAGACCTTGCCCAGGTCCCTGGACCTTGAAGCTGGGCTTGGGGAAAATGGGCCAGCTCTCTGCTCCCAGCCACCCAGGACCTGCTAGACAGGGAAGGAATTGGTGAATGAGACAGGGGGCTTGAGGAGGGGATTGGGGAATGAAGCCACTATGAGGAACCCAGTGTGTTTTGGGCATAAACTTTTTATTTAATCTGCTTTACCATGCACAAGAATGATGACCCAACATCCCATGCCCCTGGGTGCTGTGTTAAATAATCGTCCTTCTTGCCTTGGGTCTGTCTCAGGGTATTAGTTCTGGGGCATCAATCAGCCAGTTTGTGCTCTGCAATCTGAGAACAACCATTTCTATAAAATCAGTAAGGCAAAAAAGGAATCATAATACAAAACAGGGAAATTTGCATTGACTGCTGTTTTCCTGTTTTTTTGTCATCAGTAGTACAGCTTTCCGTCCAGGTTTTGACGTCCTGATTGATTCATGCTTTCACAGGTTCATTCATGTATTTACTCAACAACCATTGCTCATCCGAGTGCCAGGTCCTGAGCTGCATCCTGGGAGCCAGTGAGAAAGCCAGACAAGGTTCTTGCTTACATAGTGTTTAGAGTTGATCAAAACCAAACACACGCACAACAAAATGTGATTCCCCCAAGAGGCCAGAGAGCAGTGTCAGAGGAGTGCCCAGCCTGGGGACCCAGACATTGGGCTCTTCCAGCGGAACACTTGGAAATCACCCAGAATTCTTCTCTCGTTCCAGGATCAACATCTTCCCATCCCTCTCCTGCCTCAGCAGATTCGCTTTCCCTAAAAATCAGGCCATCTGGTAATGGGAGGATGTATGAATGTGAAACTGAATCTCAGCTTGGACATCACTGGCCAGGTGATCTTAGGGAAATTGCTTCATCTCTGAGTCACAGTTTACTTTTCTGTGAAATGCAGTAAGTAATACCCATCACGAGGGTACCATTGGCTTTTTAAGTATATACATCACCAAATAAGGTGCCTGGTACACAGTAGGGCCTCGACCAGTGCTAGCACCTTTCCCTGCCCCTTTGCCAGTGATATATGCTGCGTTTCTCCTCACAGACAGGGAAAGGAAGCTTAGGGGGTGTGGGGGGTGTAGGAGGACCCAGCATTCCATGTGCCATTAATCTATGTTTTATGCTGTCTTCCCAGGCATCTGATTCTGTTCTGCTCTATGGGAGGCCTCTCTTGAGGGAAAGAGGGTGAAGAGGTGTGGATTTGTCACCTGAACCACTTGAACACTCCAGAGAAACAGCCCCTTTCTTCACTCTGTTTCTTCTTTCTCTGGATTTCAAGTTTATAAAAGCATATTGTGGGTCTGGTGGTTATGGAATGGTGATGGTAACAGTGGTGTGATGGGAGTGGTGGCGGTGGTAATGATGATATTGGTGGTAGTGATAGAGGAGGTGGTGGTGGTCATGATGGTATTGGTCGTGTTGATGGTGGTGATGGAGGTGGTGGTGGTGGTGGTGGTGGTGGTGGTGGTGGAGCTGGTGGTGGTGGTCATGGAAATGGTGGTAGTAATAATAATGGTATTGATGACAGTGATGGAGGTGATGGTGGGGGTAGTGATGGTGGTGGTGATAATGACTTTATTGATGGTACTAATGGAGGTAATGGTGGTGGTAGAGATAATAGAGGTGGTGGTGATGGTAGTGATAGTGGTGGTGATGGAGGTGGTATTGGTAATGAGAGTATTGATGGTGGCAATGGAGGTGATGGAAATGACGGTGGTGGTAGAGATGGTGGAGGTGGTAATGGTGGTGGTGGTGATGGAGGTGGTAGAGATGGTGGTGGTGATGGAGGTGGTAGTGGTGATGGTAGTGATGGAGGTGGTGTGGGTAATGATGGTATTGGTGGTGATGATGGAGGTGATGGTGGAGGTAGATAATGGAGGTAGTAATTGTGGTGGTGGTGGTGGTAGAGATAGTGGTAACAATGGAGGTGATGGAGGTGGTAGAGCTGGTGGTAGAGATGGAGGTGGTAGTGATGGTAGTGGTGATGGAGATGGTGATGGAGGTGGTGGTGGTGATGGTAGTGATGGAGGTGGTGTTGGTAATGATGGTATTGGTGGTGATGATGGAGGTGATGGTGGAGGTAGATAATGGAGGTGATAATTGTGATGGTGGTGGTGATGGAGGTGGTAGTGGTGGTGATCATGATGGTAGCCATGGAGGTGATGGTGGTGGTAGAGATAATGGAGGTGGTGATGGTGCTGGCAGTTCATTTCAAAATCCCATGCTCAGATTTTGAGAGCTAGAAGAGGGCTCCATTTCAGTGAATCTCTGAAGGCCAGCTTTGTGCCAGGCCCACGGTGCCCACCTCCTTTTCACAGTAATGCCCTGAGGTTACTATCTCCTTTTACAGATAAGAACACTGAGACCAAATATCAAATGACCTGGTCAGAGGCATAGAGAGGTTTTTTTTCTGGTGTTTTGTTTTGTTTGGTTTGGTTTGGTTTGGTTTTTGTTTTTTGAGAGAGTCTTACTCTGTCACCCAGGCTGGAATGCAGTGGCATGATCTCGGCTCAGCTCACTACAACCTCCACCTCTTGGGTTCAAGTGATTCTCCTGCCTCAGCCTGCAGAGTAGATTGGATTACAGGTGCCTGCCACCATGCCTGGCTAATTTTTGTATTTTTAGTAGAGATGGGGTTTCACCATGTTGGCCAGGATGGTCTCGAACTCCTGACCTCAAGTGATCCACCTGCCTCAGCCTCCCAAAGTGCTGGGATTACAGATGTGAGCCACCGCACCTGGCCTATGGAGAGGTATTTAAAACCTGGGTCCTTTAACTTCTAGTCCACCTTTCTTTTCTATGCCATCATGATGCCACTCACATTTCACAGTAGAGGAAATGGAGATCCAGAGAGGTCAGGTAATTTGCCTAAGGTCATGCAGCAGTTAGAAGCAGAGCCTGGCCATTTCATCTGCACTCCTAGGTCTCAGCAGCCTTCTCATCACCAAGGGCTGCGGGTATTACTGAGAAGGCTAGAAGGACCACCAGCGCATTGCAGAGGCTCACAGCCACGACAGAGGCCCAGAGCCAGACCTCCTCAGGTCCCTGGGACAGGCTCTGGATCTGCTGTCCTCCTGTCCCTGAACACTGTCAACTCCAATCTCCCCTCGAGCCTCAGAGTGAGAGTGACAGACAGGCTGGCCCTGGCCAGCCCATTAAACCTGACACCTTCTCTTCCAGATCTGGCTCTGGGCCTCCCTTAGCCTGAGCACCATGCTGCGGCAGCTCTGACTGGCACTGAGGTGGGGTGGCGGGACTGGCATTCCTCTACTATCTCCTCCCCATCTGAGATCTGACGTGCTGAGCTTGGGGATTCAATCATCTTGCTCTCCTTGTCCTTTTCCAGTCTCAGACCTTAGTTTTCTGTGGGGGGTGGAAAAAAAAGAAGTAGCTCTACCTTGACCCCACTAACAGTCAGTGAAAAACGGAAGAGAGAGTAAGAATTGTGCCCAGGCTCCACATTGTCCACAAGCCCCTCCCCCAGGAAGCCTTCTTGGACTCATCCCACCCAGTTCTGCTCCCTCTGAACCCTCTGCACCATTTCTCCTATCTCAAAGCTATGTATCTGGCTCTAATCTGAGTCATGATGATGATGGTGGTGGTGATGGTGGTAATGGCAGTGGTGATGGAGCTGGTGGTATTGGTTGTGGTAATGGTGGTGGTATTGGTTGTGGTGATGGAGGTGGTGGTATTGGTTGTGGTGATGGTGGTGGTGGTATTGGTTGTGGTGATGGTGGTAGTGGTGGTATTGGTTATGGTGATGGTGGTAATATTAGTTGTGGTGATGGTGGTGGTGGTGATAGTACTAATGGTAGAGGTGGTAGTGGTACTGATACGGAAGGAAAGTGCTGGGAAAGGAAGAGGGTGGTCCCTTTAAATGATATGGAGGCAGTTAAGGAAAGGCAGTTGGGTAGAGAAGGGCGTGGTTCCTGGCTAGGGCTCCACCCCCATGGATCTAGGTGAGGACAGATATTCCTGTCCAAATGTTGCATTTCCCAAGACCACCCTGGCCTGCATGCTCCCACCCTGTGCCTATAAAAACCCCAAAATCCTAGCAGGCACACACACAGGTGGCTGGACATCAAGAGGAGCATGTCAGAGGAGGAGCACACGGGTGGCTGGATGTTGAGAGGAATGCACCGACAGGCCCTGGCACGATGGCAGGTCATAGACCATCAGCCAGCTGAACTAGGCAGAGTTTGGCTGAGGCAGAGTTTGGCTGGAAAATCAGAGGGAAGTGGGCGAACTGCAGGGGAAAACCATTTCCCTTCTGGCTCCCCCATCTGCTGAGGGCTACTTCCACTCAATGAAACCTTGCACTCCTTCTCCAAGCCCGTGTGTGATCTGATTCTTCTGGTACACCAAAGAAAGAACCCTGGGATACAGAAAGCCCTCTGTCCTTGTGACAAGGTAGAGGGTCTAATTGAGCTGGTTAACACACGTCATCTATAGACGGCAAAGCTAAAAGAGCACATGGTAGCACATGCCCACTAGGGCTTCAGGAACTGTAAGCATTCACCCCTAGACACTGCCATGGGGTCGAAGCCCGTCTGTATGTTCCCCTAGAGGTTTGAGTAGCGGGGCAGGGCACTGCCAATCCCCCTGTCGCTCCCTGTGAGGGAGACAAGGGAACTTTTCCCGTTTCAGTACTCTGGGATGGTCAGAGTTGGATAGGAACTCCTGGAGGGAGGGGAGGTTGACGTGTTACTACCTTCCTCTATGTCTCCCCACCAACTCTTTGTTTTTGTTTTGTTTTGCTTTGTTTTGAGACAGGGTCTCTCTCTGTCACCCAGGCTGGAGTGCAGTGGCATGATGATAACTCACTGTAGCCTTGAACTCCTGGGCTCAGGTGATCATCCCACCTCAACATCCCGAGTAGCTAGGACTGTAGGCACACACCAACATGCCTGGCTAATGTTTTAATTTTTTGTAGAGATGGGGTCTTGCTGGTTACTCAGGCTGGTATCAAACTCCTGGGCTCAAGTGATCGTCCCACCTCAAATTGCTGGGATTACAGGTGTGAGTCACCATGCCTATTTCCTGACCCCAACTCTTTAATAAAAGCTATTTATTGAGCATCACCCATAAAATAGGTACATGCTAAGCACCCTCCATGTAATAACTCATTTAATCCTTCCAACAATCACGAGATAGGTACTAATATTTTAGAGATGAGATAGCAGAGCCACAGAGAGGTTGAATAATGTGCCCAAGGTCATACAGCTCACAAAATAGCAGAGCCTTGGCCAGGCACCGTGGCTCACACCTGTAATCCCAGCACTTTGGGAGGTTGAGGTGGGAAGATCGCTTGAGCCCCGGAGTTTGAGACCATCCTGGGCAACATAGCAAGAACATATCTCTATTTTAAAAAATTAAAAATTGGCCGGGCACAGTGGCTCAGCCTGTAATCCCAGCACTTTGGGAGGCTGAGGCGGGTGGATCATGAGGTCAGGAGATGGAGACTGTCTTGGCCAACATGGTGAAACCCTGTCTCTACTAAAAATACAAAAGTTAGCTGGGTGTGGTGGTGCACGCCTGTAATCCCAGCTACTCAGGAGGCTAAGGCAGGAGAATCGCTTGAATCTGGGAGGCAGAGATTGCAGTGCTGCACTCCAGCCTGGTGACAGAGCAAGACTCCGTCTCAAAAAAAAAAAAAAAATTAAAAATTAGGAGAGTCCAGACTCAGCCACAGCCCAACATCAGAGTCTCAGCTCCATCCCTGCTCTCTTTTCCTGTCTCCTGAGCAGAGCTCCCTCCATGGGGCAGAGCTGGTGGGTAAGTTGGGCGGGAGACTTCCAGGGGCTCCACTGTCTTGGGGTTTCCAGGGCTTGGCAGAGCCATTCTATCTTCCTGCCTCCACACAAGCCTCCATCCCTTAGCAGCTCTGACCAGGAGAGGTGGGATGGTGGATTGAGGGGGATGTTAGGCTCCTAGTGGCGCTAGTAGCAGTCGGGCGGGGCTCCGCCTGGCCCAGCGGGGCAGCTGGCTCCAGCTCCTCGCTGGGGCTCCCGCCCTTGGGAGCTCCATCCTGCCGGCCTCCCTCCCTCCCAGGATCTCATTATATCCCTAAGAGAAACTGACAGCCTCAATATCTTACTTTGCAAATATAGTTTATTCCTTCAATAAAGCCGCCTTCGCAGGGGAATGTTTAAGACCCGCTCTCCCCCGAGAGCCTCATTTGAATTTCTAAAGTCTTCAGTCGGCTTCTCCAATGGGGCAGCTGGGTGAGGAGAACGCAGCAGCCGCTTAGAGGGGATTCATTTCCTGTCTGGGTCTCCGCCGCCGCCGCCGATGGGGGAGCTGAACTGACAGAGAGGACTGCTGGCTGCCTGGATGCTGGTGGGCAGAGGACAGGGATGCCTTAGCCTGAGTTTGTCCTCTGGTTGGGGCGAGGGGTGCAGGCCTGGCTCATGCTCACGTGGGTGAATCTGTGCATTCACTCGGGGGCCTCCAGCCTCCATTCCTGTAGCCCAGGTTCTTCCTCGAGGGCTCAGGTCAGGGGCTCCTCCACAGGACCTCTCAGCCCAGGAGCTACTCTATGGGGTCCCCCTGCCCAGGGACCCCTCCGCTGGGTCTCTATACCGAGGGGCCCCCAGACACTATCTCTCAGAGGCCCAGGCCACCGATCCCTGGGGATGGGGCCTCCTCCTGACTGGACCCCCTCACTCCAGGGGGGTCCCCCATCCCAGGCCCCCGTGGGAGTCTCTAATTAAAGGGCCGGCATGCCCCTTGGGGACTCATTAGGCCCGCTGTGCAGAGAACATTTAATCATTGCTCAGAGCATCGATTGGAAAATCAATTTCTTTGTCTCTCCGCACGCGGCGCTGGAGAAGTGGGGGGAGCGCTGACCTCCTTCTGCTGCCATGTAAAGTGCTGCACATTTAATCAGGGAACAGAAATCAATTAGCCACTTACGAGGCTGGCTTTAGTTACCCAGTCGGCAGGGCCTGCGCTGCAGTTTGACGCTGACAGAAGCGAATCTCAACGCGATGGGCTGGTCAGCACCGGCCCGTCCCCACAGCTATCCAGGGCCCTCGGCTTCTCTTTCCCACGCACCAGCACCTGCCATCTAGATAGGCCCCCTAGACCCGCCCCACAGAACCCCTGGGAAGGCTCCCAACCCTCCATCCTCCCTCACTAACCTCCTTTCCGGTGCTCAGTTCTGTCAACCTTGAGAAGCCACCTGGAGACTCAGATGCAAATCTCAGCTGTGCTGCAGAACGCGGAGACGGGTGCCTGTAATCCCAGCACTTTGGGAGGCCAAGCCTGGCGGATTGCTTGAGGTTAGGAGTTCGAGACCAGCCTTGCCAACATGGTGAAACCCCGTCTCTACAAAAAATAAATACAAAAATTAGTCGAGTGTGGTGAGGCACACTTGTAATCTCAGCGACTTGGGAAGTTGAGGCACAAGAATCGCTTGAACCCAGGAGGTGTGGTTGCGGTGAGCCAGGATCACGCCATTGCATTCCAGCCTGGGTGACAGAGCAAGACTCTGTCAAAAAAAAAAAAAAAAAAATTATATGGACATGGTGTTGCACACCTGTAGTCCCAGATACTGGGGGAGGGGGGATTGCTGAGCCCAGGAGGTCCAGACCGCAGTGAGCCATTATTGAGCCACTGCACTCCAGTCTAGGCACCAAAGCAAAACCCTGTCTCAAAAATAAAGAAATAAATAAATTAATTTAATTATACAAAATAAACACAAACCTCAGCTTTGCTTCCTACTGGCTTCCATGATATCAATGAAGTTTTGAACTGGACTCTCAAGCACACTTTGTTCATCAAATGGGAATAGTAATAGTTACCACCTCACCAGTGTGTTCTGGAAATTCAATGTGATCATCTTTATTAAGCTCCTACCAGATCAAGCTCAGTTGAAGAGAACTTTGAACTCACATCAGCGGAACCATGCCCTTCCCACCCCACAGTCAGCCAAGGCAGACGAGGGGACGGTGTGTGTGCGAGTGGGAAGGGGGACCTCTGGCCACTGCTCCCCTTCAGCACAAGGACAGGTGGGCCCAGTGTCCCCATTTGCCCACTCTCATTTCCCCACTACCTCCTGGGGGTTGAGCCAGAAGCCCCTTTGCACCTACTCTTCACCTCCTATTTGTGCACCTCCTATAGCTACGCATGCTGGCTGCTCCCTCACCTGTGACTGTGCCCCCCTCCAGGCTTTCCAGTGATGTCTCACGCACCCAGAGTTACATACACCCAATTACACAGAGTTGGACGCGGGCTGCACGGCCCATTACACACAGTTTCGCAGTTTCTCCCACAGTTGCAGTCCCAGCCTCCTGGTGCTCACATGCAGCTGCGCACACAAGCACCCTCACCCAGTGCCACCTGCATGGGCTCACCTGTGGGCCCCCACCCCAGAGTTGCACACTAGTGGCACACAAGCACACACATACACGCACTCACACTGGTTCTGTAATAATATTAGACATGCCATTTCTTTTGCATGACAGTTCCAGTGGAGATGCTCAGAGCTGTCACTTGGATGAAAAATAATGCATAATCCTCGTCTTCCTTCCTTCCCTTCCTTTTCTTTCTTCCCTGTTTAATGAGCTCCTAAAAATATTCCTTGCCGTCTCGCTGAGGCTGTGGGCTAAGTATGAGTCGGGCCTCCCCCCTTCAACTGTCACCATCCTCGTTGTTTCCCTCAGCTCCCTGAGTGGGATGGGGGATGAAGGGGTACAGTGAGTCCTGGTGGTTGGCCCAGTGGAGGTCAGGCCAAGGGGCTCTCATCCAGGCCTCCTGAAGATCTCAGAGTCCCACTTGTCCCCTCTCCTGGCTAGCCCACTTGAGGTGGGGATGAGAGAAACAGAGACATGGGGGAAGAAAGATAGGCAGGAACCTCCTTTCGGTGCCTGACTACTGTCAGCCACTCCCTCTGCAGCGCCTGACCAACTGCACAAGACCAACCTTACCTATCACCGCCTCTACCTCAAGAGGAAAAAGTCCCTCTCCACCCCCTTGCACACCTGGTTCATCCTCCCTCCCAGAACCCAAAGTGAAGGGGAATGGGAGGGACAGTTAGAGCCCCTCTGAACCCCCAGCTTCTCCCAGCACCTTATCATGGCTCTGTTGGGAAAATTGCAATGCTCAGTTTCCTCCAGTTCATCCTTTAAGCCCTAGATCAAAGTCACCTCCTCCTTGAAGCCTTCCTGATTCACACAGGAGATATTTGTTCACTGCAGGTATCAACGCACTTTAATAATAATAAATTTACCAGCCAGGCATGGTGGCTCATGCCTGTAATCCCAGCACTTTCGGAGGGGGGATCACCTGAGGTCAGGAGTTCAAGACCAGCCTGGCCAAGATGGTGAAACCCCGTCTCTACTAAAAATACAAGAGTAACCGGGAGTGGTGGTGCATGCCTGTAGTCCCAGCTACTCGGGAGGTGGAGGTAGAGGCAGGAGAGTTGCTTGAACCCGGGAGGCAGAGGTTGCAGTGAGCCAAGACAGGGCCACTGCACTCCAGCCTGGGTGACAGAGCAAGACTCCATCTCTAAATAAATAAACAAACAAATTAATTAATTAATTAACCAAGGAAAGCTATTGTGTGTGATACCTGGTGGGAACTCTCTTTATGGGACTCTCGCCCCTGTGTGTCATTTCCTTATTTACGTGGGTCACTCTCACGGGATCTGAGTCCCTCCAGGCTGGGGACCTCACTAGCCCACCCAGCTCTGGCTGAGTGAGAGCTTGTATGCCCCGAGCGGTTGGAGGGACAGAGTCAGGGGCCTGAATGTTCATCCAGTTCCTGCCAACATTCACTGAGTCTTGGGAAAGGCAAAGCTCTCTCTAGGCCTTGGTCTCTCCATCTGTAATATGAGAGAGCTGGGTCAGGTGGTGTCTGAGAGCTCGGAGGTCTCTTGCAGCTCGGGTAATCTTCATTCTACGGTTCTCTACAGTGTCAAGCACAGTAAGGCTTCCTAATGCTTTTCACATCCCACCTTACTGGGTGCAAGGGGCTGGGTGGTATGACAAACAGGACAAGAAGCTCTCTGCACAGCTATCTGGAGCTTTGTTTTCCCAGCCTTTCCTCTGTCTCCTACTTCTTCCATGCCTATTTTTTTGTTCTAGTCTCCTTAATTCCACTTGTATGACTTCCTTTCATTCTGTTCCTTTTCTTGCTTTTTCTGGGCCTGCATCCTACCCATTAGAGGCTCATAGCGAGCAACCCCCTCCACCTCCTTTCCTCTGCCTCCCTCCCCCAGCTCCACCTGCTTCAGAAGCCCCTCCCCGTGGCCTCCCCATCTCATCCCAGCAGCTCCAGTCCCGAAAGGTTAAGCTAATAGCAACTCCTTCACCATCAGCTGCTCTTGTTTGCTCTACATAATTGCAGGAGATGGGGGCTGAGATGGGAGGGCCCTCTCAGTGGTTACCAGGTATAGGGAGGGGACTGTGCAGCTTTGTCCCTGGGAAGCGGGGCTGGGGGAAGGTGGTACTTATAGAAATGGAGTGGTGGGCTGTGTGGGAGCTGATCCAATGGGACAAGAATTGGGCAGAAGGCCAGCTGCAGCATAGATGCCTACAGAAGGGGGAGCGGAGTCCAGAGAGGGGCTACAAAAGAGGAAAATCATCATAACAGTGGCCATAGGTGGCATTTATCAAGCACGTACTATTTGCCAGGCACTGTGTCAAGCACTTCACTGGCTTTGTCTCACTGAATCTTCCCAACAGTCCCAGGAGGCAGGTTCAGCTCTTGGGAACATTATTTTTTTTCTTGTGCCCATTTTACAGGAAACTGAAGCTCCAGGAGGCTAAATCATTGCCTAAAGTCATGTGTTGCTAAATGGCAGAGCCTCAAGCAGAGACTGCTGTTAATCACTCCTGCTCAGAGGGGTCAGTGCTTGCACGGACCTGGGAGGCCATTGGGTCTAACCCATTCATTGTCCAGAGGGACAGAGGGAAATAGACTTGTCTAAATTCACACAGCAAGTTGTTGACACAACTATGCAGAGAATTCAAGCCTGATACAGAAGAAGCTTGGATCATCTTCTGAGCCTAAGTCCCCCTGGAGACTTCCTGTGGATGGGTGCTTGGGTGAAGGGTGGCGATGTAGATAAGGCCAGCCCCAACTGGAGGAGGCCATGGTGTGTGTGGTGTGCGTGTTGTGTGCACAGTAGAGGGGAGGCCCACCTGGAGAGCTCCACCTGTCTGCCAGGGAGCAGCAGCCCTGGCCTTCTGCTGGTTTGAGTATCTCCAGTAATTCATCAGGAGCCTAGTGGAGCCCAGAGCAGCACTAGAAGGTGGGGCAGGCTGTGTCACAGCCAGTAGGAGTGAATTTAGATCAACACTGAGAATTTGAATCCGGAAGTCAGCATGCCTGGGTCTCAGTCCATCTCAGCTGCAGACTTGGGGCTGTGTTGGCCTCCACATTCCTGCCTCCCATCTCAGGTCCCGTCTCACTGGCACATCTGCTTCAATCAGGATAACCTGCCTCTTGTTTTCCTCCAAGCAATGGACACTCTCAAGGCAGGTACTGCCTCCCACTTTAGATTTGAGGGCTTCCCAAAGCAAGGACTCTTATCACATTAGAGCTTTCAGGACAGTGATTGAGTCTCCTCCATCAGAGTAAACATTCACCTAAGGCTGAGATTGTGTCTCCCCCATCAGAGGCCCCCTCCAGCCTCTACCCCTGTGATCTGATGGTCACAGCAGCTCCAGCATTGGCTCCATCCTGAAACATTCCCCCCACCCCCACTCCATCCCCATCTCACAGCAATGAGTTATCCTGTCCCTTCCCGGCTCCTGCCTGGGGACCCATGAGCCTTCCCTTGCAGTGATGTGCTATCAGATGGGTTCAGCTCTGCCAAGTGACCCCCTTCCCTCTGCCTGGCCCCTTAGCAATGGTTGTCAGAGCAGCTACCCTCTGTCCTTTCGTAGTGAGCATCCATAGGCCCCTGGCTGGGTATGACCCTTTCCCACCACTCACACCACCAACGGGACACTCATGACAATATAGTGGCAGGGCTGGGGGAGAGGGGTGCCTCAAAGGCCATCTTTCTTGAGAGGGAGGTCTTCTAGGCTCTGCTGGGACACACTGCCTCTTGAAGTAGGGAAGCTCTCTCTTATGGAGAATGACCTGCTCCTGGAGAAACTGTCCTCAGAGGAAGCCAAAATCCATCTCCCTGTGACTGTCCCATGGAAACCCAATGCTCCCGCTCATCCGTCTGCAACTCTGCTACTTGCCCAGTGCTGGGGTACTCCCACATCTGCAGCTCACCGCATGCCCAGGTGCAGGCCCCCAGCTCTGACCAGCCCTGCAGGGGGCAGCTGTGAAGGGCCTGGCAGATGAACAGGCAATCTCATTTGTATTCTGAGTGGCCAGGCTGGGCCATGGCTTTCTCCAAGATAACCCTATCCTCTCCCTCAGCTCCGTCTTTCAAAACTTCTCCAAGCAGCATCAATAATGGGAATCGATTCATCAATGAGCATCCTGGCCTCGCAGGCCCCATCCCCGCTGTGGAGCTTTGCTGCATCCCTAAGTACTTCAGCTTCTTGCCCACTCCATCCCCCATGTCCCATGCAGCACTTCTAGGGACCTGGCCCTGCCTTCCAGCCTGCCAGGATCCCAGGAGACCAAGCCTCCACCTCTGCCTCTGGACAGCTCTACTTTAGCTGAGCAAGGAGGATAGCCTGGGCCTGGAGGAAGACATGAGGGCAGGGAACCTGGGACTGAGCTCAGAGCTGCTTGAGCCCTTCAGGCCCCATTCAGAGTGGGAGAGGGGGTGTCATGCCTTAGAGATGTGGAGACTGACCCCCTTATCCCAGCCTCCAAACACTGATGACCCAACATCAACCTCTTAACACTGCCTAGCCAAGACTGATCATCTGCCAAAGTACTGACTACACACTGACCCAACCCAACCTCCTAACAATGATGTCCCAGGCCCAGCCAACAGTGTAATGTCTCCCCAACCATCCACTGATGAGCTTGATAGCCCAACAGTAGTATGGAAGCACAACCAGAACCAACTGCCTGGCATGACCACCCATCACCAAGATCACTACAACCAACATCCAATAATGACCTTCCCAACAGACCTCCCCTAATGGACCACCCCAGATTACCTGTCCCTAACTATTCTCCACTGCCCGTCTATCCAACAAGGATCGCCCAATCACTGATCATCATGTCACTTCCTGCTGGACCCTTGTGTGTCACCAGCAACTCTTCAGTTGGCTGCTGGCTACAGCTAGATTTCCTTGTCACTGGATGGAACTAATCTGAACCTCCTCCAGCTCCTAGGACTTGTCCAGTTGGCCGGTGGTTGAGCTGTTGGGTGTCTAGACCTGTCCCTCTCCTTCTCACCAGACCCTATCGACTCCTACCAGCCAGTACTGCCCAGCTGCACTAGAGTTGGGATGGGAAGAATTTTCTTCACTTCAGAGAAGGAGGAGAGAGGGGAGGCAGAGGAGGCCTGGAAGGGCAGAGATGAGGCAGAGGCTGGGAGCAAGGGGAGGAGGAAAGAAGGAGTTAAGAAATGGCCAGGGCAGGTCAGGCACGGTGGCTCATGCCTGTAATCCCAGCACTTTGGGAGGCCGAGGTGGGAGGATCAATTGAGGTCAGGAGTTCGAGACCAGCCTGGCCAAACTGGTAAAACCCTGTCTCTACTAAAAACACAAAAATTAGCTGGGCGTGGTGGCAGATGCCTGTAATTCCAGCTACTCGGGAAGCTGAGGCTGGAGAATTGCTTGAACCTGGGAGGCGGAGGTTGCAGTGATCCAAGGTCACGCCATTGCACTCCAGCCTGGGCGACAAGAGCAAAACTCCATCCCAAAAAAAAAAAAAAAGAAAAGAAAAGAAAAAGAAAAAGAGAGAGAGAGAGAGAGAGAGAAATGGCCAGGGCAGAAAGGAGGCTGAGAGGTGGGAAGGGGGTGCAGTTCTCAGCATGTCGGCCCTGCATGCTGCCTTGGCCCGTCCTGACCCCTCCTGGCTGCCCCTACTTAATGGAAAGCTCCACAGAGACTCGGAGACTCAAGCAGAGCAACGGCTCCTGATCCCCCTTCATCAAAGACGGAGGACCAGGGCCATTTATTAGACGAGGGAGCAGCTGCTCTGAGCCCAGGGGCCGAGTGGCAGGAATTCACTCCGTCTCTGGAAGCTGTGGCTTGGCCCTGGCCTCCCGGGTTGGGAGGCTGTCTGTCCACCCTTGTGCTCTGTGGGGTCTACCTGGGGATCTGCATGTGCTAACTGTAATCCCTGCCTGCTGCCAACCTTGGAGCCAGGCCCAGGAGATTCCACATGCCCAGGGAGAAACCGGCTCCTGGACTGACTCTGACTTGCCATGGTCAAGTCATGTCCCTTCCCCAGGCCTCAGCTTCCCCATCATTCAGTGAGGAGACTCAGTTCTTTCTCTGAGGAAGGATGCTGTCTCCGGCTGCCCTGAGGGGTGATCTCTGGGCTCTCTTTGTCCTCTGTCCATAGGCCCCCTGGACTTGTCTGGAGTTGAAACAAGGCTGAGCCCAGTGGCAATGACTTCTGGATTCTGGGTCCTTTATTTGCTCTCTAGCCCCGCTTTGGGAACCCAGGGAGAGTCACCATCTGTTCGGGTGCTGGACTCACATCACTGGCTGAAGCCAGGGGGGCTCAGAAGCTGGAAGGCTGCTCAGGGCTGCTGGCTCAAGGCAGAGGGTGAATGTGGGAAGCATGAAGGGCTTGGGGAGCTGAGTAAATTGGAGATGGGGGAAATGGAAGGCAGGCCAGATGTCAAGACGCTCACCCCCCTTCCACTGGCCACCTCCGGATGATAGGGCAGAAACTCATAGAGTGATGCAAGGACTGTCCTCTATCATGAGAATGTTCCGAGTTGGTGGGAAGGAGATGAGATGTCCCAGTGGTTCCTCCCAGCTGCCGGAGTCTCTGAGACTTGGAGTCTAATGCTGACCAGGCAGCAGCTGCCTTCTCTGCTGTTTCCTGCAGGGGTGGGGACAAGGGAGATGGATAAGATGTGGCTCCTGATGCATGGGTCCTTTCTCTCCAGTAGAGGAGATGGGACTGTTGTCCAAGAAATCACAAGAGTACAGCATTCATTGAGCCTCTACGTGTAGATACACACACACAGACACACACACACACACACACAAACACACACACACACTCAAAGACGGCAGGAGTGAGGTTGCTCGGTATAGACCACAGGAGTTTAAGGAAGGAAGAACTCAGGAGGCTTCAGACAGCTCGAAAGGCTTCAGCAGGAGTCAGGAGTTAGTCTGGGTTCTTCAGGACTCCCGGGACACGGCTTCATGGAGAGGAGGGAAGGCATTCCAGGCAGAGGAAACAGCCCGTGCGAAGGCACAGAGAGGGGATAGTGGGAACATGGGCAATAGAACCAGCTCCAGGAGCCGAGGGTGCAGGCAGGATATGGAAGAAGTTGAGGGGGAGTGGTGGCTAGGGGACTTCTCAAATGCCCTTTTATTTTATTTTTGTGTTTTAATTTTTTTGAGACAGAGTCTCCCTTTGTCACCCAGGCTGGAATGCAGTGGCGCAATCTTGGCTCACTGCAGCCTCCACCTCCTGGGTTCAGGCGATTCTCCTGCCTTAGCCTCCCGAGTAGCTGGGACTACCAGCGTGCACCACTATGCCTGGCTAATTTTTGTATTTTTGGTAGAGACGGGGTTTCACCATGTTACTCAGGCTGATCTCGAACTCCTGACCTCAAATGATCCACCTGCCTCGGCCTCCCAAAGTGCTGGGATTACAGGCATGAGTCACCGTGCCTGGCCTCAAATGCCCTTTTAAGGCACAAAGATTATTTTCTGATCCCCACATATGAACATATGGTATGATTGGTTGTGTGTGCTTAAGGAAGAAATGGGCAAGATGTTTGAAATGTGGGCCATTTTGGAAAAGCAGGCAATTTTGGCAGTGGAACCTTTTTCTTTTGCATTTTCCCAGCCCTTCCTAACTTGCAGGTCATACCAGGTGGAGCTGGGGGCCATCTTCCAGGAACCTGCATCCCCAGAGGTGGATAGAGGAAGGGTACCATTTCCATAGGACACAGCCAAAGACCTCGTACCTACATGAGGCACAGGGCCCTGGGTGTCCTGCTTCCTGACTTTGCCTGCCTGCCCTAAACTAAGCTGCCCTTCCCACTTCGGTTCAGAACCAATCCTGTTCCTGCTGGTCCCAGGCCTCTGAACAGGATGGAAATCAATGAACAATTTGCTGCTATTTGTAGATCTCATTTCCCTGCTGGTCCGCCAACCCTAGCTGGTCCTGACCAAGTTCAGCCCTGCCCACCCTGCTCAGTCAGATGCACCGTCACTGTGCCCATCCACTTGGAGCACAGTGCTCAGTACTGAGGCTCAGTACCAGGGGAGCCGCAGCCCAGAGGCCCCTGCAGGGGGCAGGGCTTATCCTTTAGCTGGGACTAGAGGGTATGGATCCCTGAGAACCTACAGGAGGTTAAGACAAAGCACAGACTCAGGAATCTGAATTGTTAAAAAACAAAACCCTCCAAGGGATTCAAGGGAAGCTGGTGCAAGAATTGCTGGGAAATGAACAGCACTCCCACCTGCCAGCTGTGTGACTTTACTTACCTTCTCTGTGCCTCAGTATCCTCATCTGTGAAATGACAGCATCAAGAGCTCTGGCCTCAAGCCTCTACCTGGAGGGTTAACAGAGGAAATGTAGGCATAGGGCTTAACTCAAAGCAGAGAGCCTCTGCCTGGAGGGTTAACAGAGGAAAAGTAGGCATAGGTCTTAACTTAAAGCTGAGCACTTAACAGGCATTCGTCAATGATTGATAGCAGCAAGTGAGACCAAGGGCCAGGAGCACCAGCACACTGGCCTTCTGCCTGGCCAGCCAGCCCCTCCTGGACATGCTTGGGGTCCCTGGGTGGGTAAGCTTGGTAACCTGTCCCAGAGCAGTGTGCCCATGCTGCACTCGAGGTCCACATTAGTCTCCTGGGTGATGAGTGGGAGAGGCTCCCAGGAGGATGAGCAGGGGTAGGTTGGGCCTGGTGGAGGGAAACAAAACTCTGACTCCCTAGGAGCTCCTGATCTGCCAGTCAGTATGATGCTGTTTGAGGAAGCTGTAAGGTGTCACCTTTAGGAGGGGTAAGGGAGGAGTCCCAGCAGGAGGCTAGACACTTCCAGGGGTGGTCAGTCCCTCAAGTCAAAGGGAAAGCCATAGAGAACCTGGGGCAGTGGGGCCAGTAAGGCAGAGGGGAGCTGGATTCTTCCTTCCCACCAGGGGCGGGTAGTTAATTCCAAATAACCACAATCCTTTCTCTTCTTTGATATCTCTCTCTCTGTGTTTCCTTGCCTGTATGCATGGTAAAGCTTTCTCTTCTTCAAAGGGGCCCCAGGTGCCCAAGACTCCCTTCCCACTACCTTGAGACACACAGGGCATAACAGTTACAGATGTGGAGTTCAGCTCAGCTTGCTTGGTTTCTTTTTTCAACTTTATTGAAGTATAATTTACACACAATGCAATGTACACATTTTAAGTGTTCAGTTTGATGAGTTTTGACAAATTTATAGACACATAACTACCACTACAATGAAGATATAGGGCATTTGCATCATCCCTAAAAGCTCCCCTGTGCCTCTTCCCAGTAGTTCCCCACCCTTCCCCCAGCCCCCGGCAACCACTGATCTGCTTTCTGTCACTATAGATTAGATTTGTCTTTCTGGATTTTCATATAAATGGAATTATGTAATATGTACGCTTGATTTCTGGCTGCTTTAACTGAGCAGGATGTTGATGAGATTCATCCTTGTTTTTATGGCGGTAGTTTACTCTTTTTGTTGCTCATAAGTATCCCATTGTTTGCACTAACAATCTGGCCACTTGCTGATGGACATTTGTCTTATTTCCAGGGGTTCAGTTGTTGTGAATAAAGCTACCATGAGCATGTGTGCACATACAAGTCTGAGTAAACATATATTTTCATTTTTCTTGGTTAAATACTTAAAAGTGGGATAACCAAATCTTGTGGTTATTGTATGCTTAACTTTTCAAGAAACTGACAAACTGTTTTCTGAAGTAGTTGCACCATTGTACACTTCTATTATCAGTGTGTGAGAGTTCCAGTTGCTCCACAACCTCATCAACACTTACCATGGTCAGTCTTCCAATGGCTGTGCAGTGTATCTAATTGTGGTTTTAATTTGCATTTCCCTGATAACGAATAATATTGAGTATTTTTTCATGCACACACTGGCCATTCTATCTCTTCTTTTGACCCTTTTACAATGGAATTGTTTGTCTCCTTCCTATTGAATTGTAAGAGTTTGCTGGATACAAGTTCTTTGTCAGATATATGTATTGCAAATAATTTCTCCCAGGATATGGCTTGCCTTATTTTCTTAGTTGTTTAAATCTTGATTCTAGGCCGGGCACAGTGGCTCATGTCTGTCAACCCAGCACTTATGGAGGCCGAGGCTGGTGGATCACCTGAGGTCAGGAGGTTGAGACCAGCCTGGCCAACATGGTGAAACCCCATCTCTACCAAAAATACAAAAATTAGCCAGGTATGGTGGTGCATGCCTGTAATCCCAGCTACTCAGGAGGCTGAGGAGTAGAATCACTTGAGCCCGGGAGGTGGAGTTAGCAGTGAGCCAAGATCGTGCCACTGCACTCCAGCCTAGGCAACAAGAGTGAGACTCTGTCTCAAAAAAAAAAAAAAGAAAAAGAAAAAAAGAATCTTGATTATATTAGTTCCATGTTGTGCACTCTTGAGCAAGTTACTTAGTCTTTCTGACCCTTCGTTTCCTTATCAATAAAATGGGGCTAAAAGTACCTAGCATATACAAGTGTTGTGACATTTAACTCGATTACTATATGTAAAATACCTAAGCCCAGAGGAGGTCCTCAACTCGTAGTGGTTATTACTGCTATTATTAGGCTGGTGCAAAAGTAATTTGCTATTAGTTTCAATGACAAAAACTGCAATAACTTTTGCAAAACCTAATATTTTCAGGCAGTTAATGGCCTCTCTTTCCCCTCTCCTGGATCTGGCCCTGATGGGGTGATATCTCTTTTCTGTCCATCTAGCTCCTGAGGATCCCATGGGCAGGCAAGGCAGGGGCAGGATGGAAACAGGATGATGACCTAAGTCATCCTGTGCCCATCCTGCCCAGACACACACATTTGGGAACTACAGAGTACTGAGCCCAGGGGCCCACCAACCTGGAGCCTCAGAGAGAAGGAAAATGCCTCTGGGACCCCATACCTTCTACTTGTGGACAGGCACATTCATAATTCCTTAGTCACAAAATCCACACAAACATGTATGCCACCCCATCACACTCTGCCTGGCACCTGCACAAACTCAGACACTTACGTGGGAAGAGAAATGCAGTGATGACTCTACTCCCCAACCCCCACTGCCACTGGTCCGGAAGAGCCGGCTTACTGGCCAGACCATGCATAATTCAGAGGTTTGGCCCAAAATAGTTCTAGTCAGGCCCAGCTTCTCCAGCGGGGGTTAGGGGAGAAGCAGTAGCAGCAAAGGGAGGGGGGAGAGGCATCTCAACTTGGAGAAGATCCTAGAGTCTGCCTCCCGCCCTGGGTGCCTGGGCAGAGCCTGGGGGCCAGGGGAGCTTCAGGGCAGCTTAAAGCACTCACTTCCCAAATTCCCTCTCCCCGACATACATCCCCAAATCCTCCTACCTTGGGGAGACAGGGTCACCTGCAGGCAGCTGGGAGTACCGACAGCTGGCCATTCACATCTGCTGGGGCCTGGAGTCCCCATCTGTGTGTGTCAGGCTCCCTAACACCTCCCCAGGGCCCAGGCTGAGAGGGACACTGCTGAGTTCTCAGGCATCTTTGTCCCAGGTCTCCTGTCTTCACTTCACCAATCAATCAGTTGATAAGTCCACAAATATTTACTGAGCACACGTCCGGGCAAAGCTGGGTCCTAGGACATCAGAGGGCACCTGGCTGTGCATGGAGAGGCTCAGAACTTGCTGAGGAGGCAGGAAATTCACAGAAAGGACAAAGACTGGGTCAGAGAGGGACAGGCCGTGGAGCTAGGGATGCCGGCAGGAAAGGCTTCCAGCTGAAAGCCTGACTTGAGCTGGGCCTGCCCAGGTGAAGGCCTGAATTCAGGGAGATGGAAAGGCAGGTGGGAGGGACAGGGGTGGCTGGATGGGGGCGGAGGGTCTGAGGCTATCTGGATGTTAGTAAGAAGATTGGCTGATGGAACTGGAGTCGTGAGGAAGACATGGGGCAGGCCTGGCATGGCCTGCAACCTTTGGTAGTTCAACGAGAATGGGGACTACACCATATACAACCCCCGGGGGTTTCCCAAGATTCTCCAACATGGTGTTAAGTGCTTTGCTTTGGAGTCAGCCTACTGGGATTAAAATCCCAAAATCACTATGTCATTGCCCCACGACTTTGGGCAAGCGACTTAAGGTGTGTTTTCTCATGTGTTAAATGGGGGTAATAACAGTCTGTACCGGCCGGGTGCTGTGGCTCACACCTGTAATCCCAGCACTTTGGGAGGCTAAAGCGGGTAGATCACTTGAGGTCAGAAGTTCAAGACCACCCTGGTCAACATGGTGAAACCCCTTCTCTATTAAAAATACAAAAATTAGCCAGGTGTCACTGCACACCAACCTGGGTGACAAAGCTAGACTCCATCTCAAAAAAATAAAAGTCTGTACCTCTTGGCCTTGTTGAAGAGATTAAGTAAGAAGTGAACATATGTTGGGAGACCGAGGTGGGCAGATTACCAGAGATCAAGAGTTCAAGCCAACATGGAGAAACCTCCTCTCTACTAAAAATATAAAAAAATTTGCCAGGTGTGGTGGCAGATGCTTGTAATCTCAGCTACTCAGGAGGCTGAGGCAGGAGAATCGCTTGAACTCCGGAGGTGGAGGGTGCGGTGAGTCGAGATCTTGCCACTGGACTTCGGCCTAGGCGAAAGAGTGACACTCCGTCTCAAAAAATATATAAAAAGAAGTGCACAAATGGTGCTCAGCCTAGCCTCCCACGTTCTTCCCACCTGTGTGGAGAGAGACGCAGCAGCACAGAGTGTTTTCAGGACCTGGGTGACTGACCAGGAAAGAGTGTTACTGCCCAACAGTGAAGAGATGGTGTTGGTGAGCCGGGCGCAGTGGCTCACGCCTGTAATCCCAGCACTTTGGGAGGCTGAGGTGGGTGGATCAGTTGAGGTCAGGAGTTTGAGATTAGCCTGGCCAACATGGCAAAACCCTGTCTTTACCTAAAAATACAAAAATTAGCCAGGTTTGGTGGCGTGCACCTGTAGTCCCAGCTACTCAGGAGGCTGAGGCACAGGAATCGCTTGATCCTATGAGGCAGAGGTTGCAGTGAATTGAGATCACGCCACTGCCCTCCAGCCTGGGTGACGGAATGAGACTCCATCTTAAAAAAAAAAAAAAAAAAAAAAAAAAAAAAAGGCTGGGCGCGGTGGCTCACGCCTGTAATCCCAGCACTTTGGGAGGCCAAGACAGGCAGATCACGAGGTCAGGAGATCGAGACCATCCTGGCTAACACGGTGAAACCCCGTCTCTACTAAAAATACAAAAAAATTAGCCAGGCGTGGTGGTGGGCGCCTGTAGTCCCAGCTACTCGGGAGGCTGAGGCAGGAGAACAGCGTGAACCTGGGAGGCGGAGCTTGCAGTGAGCCGAGATTGTGCCACTGCACTCCAACCTGAGCGACACAGCAAAATTCCGTCTCAAAAAAATAAATAAATAAAATAAAATAAAATAAATAAATAAATAAGAGAGATGGTGCTGGTGGACAGAAAGCAAGAGGGCTTCCTGACAGAGGAGGTCTTTGAGCTGTGATTTCAGACAAGGTGCCTGATCCAGAACTCCTAGAGACAATGTGAACTGGTGGGCCCAGTGATATGGGGGCCATGTTATCCATGGAACACCACACTTCCCATGACACCCTGGGAGTCACAGGAGGGTTTTGGTTTTGCTTTCCTGTGTTTTTTTCCCTGCAGAGTCTGCACAAGGGTTGCTTTGACTCTTAGTTCTGAAAGGCTCCTTTCCTCCTCTCCAGTTCGGGCTCCATCCATCTCTTTGGGCCTCTGGCTCAGTCTCTCCATCACTCTGCCTCCACCTCTTTTGATCTCACTAATTTTGTCTTTTCCTGAGCCCCTTTCTCCCTCTCTTCCTTGTTCCAAGCCTCTACAGGCTCTGATTCCATCTTCCCCTACCTCTCCTTTGCGAGGTCTCTCTCTCTCTCCCTCTCATCTCTCCAGGGACCCTTGTAAAACTCTGCACTCTCTTCCTGGAGACTGGGGGCAGCTGGGGAGTGGGGACCAGAGTCCCCACCTCTGGGGACCCATGCCCCAGGCCCAGCTCTGTTGATTAGGGCTTTTTTCAGAGGGCCCTAATTAGGGCTAGAGACATCAATGACTGTTACAAGCCTCACCAATGCTGCTAATATTAGCCCAGGAAGGCAGCTCACTGATGGATTAGGAGAAATTAAGAATTCAAATTCTGTAATTTGAATTGGAGGGCTGCTGCTTGCTGACAGCTAATACTTCCCCAGAAATTAATGAGTGAAGGAGGGATGGCAGCACTGGTTTTCTTCTTTGACAATACAGTTTTCCCCCCACCCCGCCCCCGTGATCCACGCCTTTGAAACCCCCATCTCCAGGCAGGCACTTGCCTGAAGGACTGGGGTCCTGTTTGTCTCAGGTCTTATTTGTGGATCCCAGAAACTCTCGGGAACTGGCCTCTCATTCCCAGCTGAGCCCTCTGCATCTGCCTGCTGGTGCCTCAGCATGAGGCCAGCTGGCTCTGGGAGAGGCGAGGTGAAGCTGGAGAAAGGACAGGGTCAGGGTACCGGCAGAGCTTGCTTTCAGTTCCCTCCTGGCTGTATGTGACCCTGACAAAGGTCTGAACCTGTCTGTAAAATGGAAATTATAATTCCCCGCGTTAGGGGATGTTGGAGGCTCAGAGGCAAGCATCTCATGGCTACCTTCCTCTCTCGCTGCTTCCCTTTCTCCCTGGGCATTTCTGCTGTTTGGTCCTTCAGAATGCCCACCAACCTCCTCTTATCCAAACCACACTGAGACCTCCTTGAAACTGCCTCCTCCAGGAAGTCTCCCTGGGCTTCGTTCTATTGGGATTGACTGGCTCCTGAGTGCTCACGGCCTCATTTCTGAACCATCTCTCCTGCTGTCCCACAGTTTTAGATGATTTCTAAGAAGAGGGTGTCCTGTCTCCCAAACCAGATTGTTGTTCTCCTGGAGGTGGCACTGGCCCTGTGCCTCAAACCCAACAGGTGCTCAATACCTGGCAAAGAAATTGAACCAACACCTTCTGTCCTCTTTGCACCTGCCTCACTGTCCTTCCACCTGTGCCCAGTGATGCTTGTTGATGGTGGGTGAGTGTTGGTGCTGGGGTCTGGCCAGTCTTCCCTGCAGTCCCAGTGCCCATGTCTTGGGTGTGTCGGGGGGAGGGGCGGTGGGGTAGACATATTCCTGCTGTGAGTAGCACATTCTCCAAAATGGTACCTTTAAGGCATTATGTATATGTATGTATGTGTGTATATATATATATACACATACACACACACGTATACATATATATACATGTATATATATTTGCCCAGGCTGGAGTATAGTGGTGCCATCACAGCTCATTGCAGCCTTGACCTCCCAGGCTCAAGTGATCCTCCTACTTTAGCCTCTAGCTGAGACTATAGGCATGGCTGTACCCAACTAAATTTTTTTTTTTTTTTGAGATGGAGTCTTGCTCTGTCACCTAGGATGGAGTGCAATGGTGAGATCTCGGCTCATTGCAACCTCTGCCTCCCAGGTTCGAGCGATTCTCCTGCCTCAGCCTCATGAGTAGCTGGGACTACAGGCACGCACCACCACACCCAGCTAATTTTTGTATTTTTAGTAGAGATGGAGTTTCACCATATTGGCCAGGCTGGTCTCGAACTCGTGACCTTGTGATCTGCCCACCTCGGCCTCCCAAAGTGCTGAGATTACAGGCATGAGCCACCACGCCCCGGTCACCCAGCTAAATTTTTAAATTTTTTAACTTTTTATAGAGACTAGGTCTCCTAACATTGCCCAGGCTGGTCTCAAACTCCTGGGCTCGAGTAATCCATCAGCCTCAGCCCCCCAAAGTGCTGAGATTTACAGGCATGAGCCACCTAAGTGACTTTTTAAAGAAAGTGTTGACTGAGGCAGGAGGATCACTTAAGCCCAGGAGTTGGAAGTTACAGTGAGCAATGACTGGGCTACTGCACTCCAGCCTGGGTGACAGAGCAAGACTCTATCTCTTAAAAAATAAGAAATATTTAAAAAGTGTTGACTGGGCACTATGGCTTATACTTGTAATCTCAGCATTTTGGAAGGCTAAGGTGGGAGGATCTCTTGAGCTCAGGAGGTCGAGACTAGCCTGACCAACATAGTAAGACCCCATTTCTTTTTCTTTTTTTTTTCTTTTTTTTTTTTATTGAGATGGAGTCTCTCTCTTTCATCCAGGCTGGAGTACAGTGGCGCGATCTCGGCTCACTGAAAGCTCCGACTCCTGTGTTCACACCATTCTCCTGCCTCAGCCTCCTGAGTAGCTGGGACTACAGGTGCCCGCCACCATGCCCAGCTAACTTTTTTGTATTTTTAGTAGAGACGGGGTTTCACCGTGTTAGCCAGGATGGTCTCAAACTCCTGACCTCGTGATCCGCCCGTCTTGGCCTTCCAAAGTGCTGGGATTACAGGCATGAGCCACCGTGCCCGGCCAGTAAGACCCCATTTCTACGAAAAATTTAAAATATTAACCAGGAACGGTGCTGTGCACCTGTAGTCTCAGCTTCTCATGAGGCTGAAGCAGGAGAATTGCTTGAGCCTGGGAGGTAGAGGCTGCAGTGAACTATGACGGAGCCAATGCACTCCAGCCTGGGTAACAGAGCAAGATCTCATTTCCAAACAAAATAAACAATATTTTAAAAAGTGTTGACATGCTGTTAAGGTGTTGAGAAAAGGAGTTACGGAGAGCCCTGAGAAAGCCAGACCTCAAGACGATGAAGATGCGTCCTTCCTCCTGGCCCCTCAACCTTTCAGGCACACCTCACCCCTCCCCTCCTGCCCCAATCCCAGGCCCACTCTCACTCCTGGCACCTGGCTGAGCTCTGGCTCGGGGTGGGGAGGGACATCCTTAGCTGCCAGGCAGATGGGCTCTACAAGGCTCGGTGCCTACAAGCCCTTGCAGAATTGGCCACCAAAAAGTTGGTGCTGGACTTCTCTAGCCTCATGGAGAGCCAGGGCACAAGGAGAACCAGCGCAAATGGCTTCCTTCGTTCCTGGGAGGGGTCTTGGGGGTCACCTAGGACCCTCTCTTTGACAGATGGGTAAACCAAAGCTCAGAAAGGTTAGCATATGTTCAAACAAACACCAGTCATCTGTCTAGCAGGGAGAAAGGGTGATCCCAGGAGCAGATAAATCCAAATCCCTTTCGAAGGCCCTCCTGGATCCTGGAAAATCAAATGTTCTTTCCAACTCTGCTTCCGCGAGCTAGTGTTTGAGCAACAGTCTGCTCCAGGTGGGCTGGGGGTGGGGTCAGAGAAGGGAAGGAGATTGGCAGAAAAGTAGTTTTCTATGTGGCTGAGGGGTGCTTTGGGCAGGAGACAGGCTTCTAGGAACCTGTCCCCTCCAACCGCCTCCACAACCCACTTGCCTGGGAAGCCTTTCCCCCCACACTCATTTTCTCTTTCCAGCTGAGGCTTACCCTGGATCTAGGATGAACGTGGGGGGCCTGGGGAGAGGTAGGGGGCTGGGAAGCAGTCCTGTCTGCCTTTCAAACCTCATGGGCGGGTGGGGGTCCTGCCTGACATTCCCATGCTGCTCCCGCCCCCGCATGGCTCCTCTGATGCCCAAATCGCCTTTTCCCAGATCCAATTAAAACAGCATTTGGAGCAAGGTTGAAATAATCACATAATCATTTTCTCCAGTAAAGTTACTGGCTGGAGCCCGATTTGAAAGCTGAGCTGGTAATTGAATCTGAGGGGCAGCGACAGAAGAGGAGCTGGGTGGGGAGCGATGAGGACTCTGTGGGGCCCAGAGGCTCCTGGCTATGATTACCCCTCCCACCGCTGGTAATAGAAGGTGTTGCAACCCCCTCCTACTGTCCATCCCCATCTCACTCCCTCCATCTAGTCACAGATGTCTCCTGGGGCTATAGAACTCCCAGACTTCAACAGGACAACAGGCCCAGAGCCCATGCCATCACACTTTTTCGATTCAGAGGCCAGACTGGGGAGGCCACATGCCCATAGTCACCCAGAGAGGTCAAGCAAAGCCAGGACTCCAACCCAGGTCTCGGACTCTCCAGCCACTGCTTTTTTTTTTTTTTTCTACAGAATTTTGCTCTGTCATCCAGGCTGGAATGCAATGGCATGATCTTGGCTCACTGCAACCTCTGCCTCCCAGGTTCAAGCGATTCTCCTGCCTCAGCTTCCAGAGTAGTTGGAATTACAGGCGTGTGCCACCATACCTGGCTAATTTTTGTATTTTTAGTAAAGACGGGGTTCCACCATGTTGGCCAGGCTGGTTTCGAACTCCTGATCTCAGGTGATCCACCCGCCTCAGCCTCCCAAACTGCTGGGATTACAAGAGTGAGCCACTGTGCCCGGCCTGGCCACTGCTTTGATCTCCACTTCAGGTTTCCTGACTCCCGGGCCCTCCCCACCCTCTCCTGCCCTGCCCATCTTCCTCCACCATCTCCCAGGATTTCCTGGTCCCACCCTATTCTCTCTGTAGCGGGGAGGGAAAGGGACTACCTGCATGATATCTGGGCCAGCGGGCTGTGCAGCAGGGGCTCCCTGCACATCAACAGCTGACATGCCCAGACTGGGCAGCCCCGCTTGATCCTCCACCATGTCCTTCCCCTCAGCATTCAACTGGGGGCTCAGACTATCTGCCATGTGTGGCTCATTCATTTCTTCCCTCCTTCCTTTCTTTCCTCCACTCTAAATACTCTTTATGTCCCTACTGCCTGTGAGGCCCTGAGCAGGGTCCTCCCACAATCGGGAGGTATAGACGGAGCAGCAGCTGCACTCACAGGCCCGTGGCAGATACGAGCAAGTTAACACAACAAGAGGGGGCCCTCACCTGCAGCTGGGGGATGGGGCATCCTGGCTGAAGTGACGTCTAAGTTGACATTTCAAAGCTGAAGAGGAGTGCATGACTCAAGACAAATGCAAAGGCTCGAAGCAGGAAATGCCCGGGTGTGATCCTGGGCAAGTTGAGGTCTCAGTTTCCTCATCTCTAGAATGAACTCCTGGCTCAGTTTGCCTTGTGAGATTCTGGGGAAGAACGAACATGGAGGTGTCTGTAAGATGGAAAATCCCACTTAACAGATGATTGTGTTTTGTTTTTTGTTTTTTTGGGGTTTTTTTGAGACAGAGTCTCGCTCTGTCACCCAGGCTGGAGTGCAGTGGTGTGATCTCAGCTCACTGCAAGCTCCGCCTCCTGGGTTTACGCCATTCTCCTGCCTCAGCCTCTCGAGTAGCTGGGACTACAGGCGCCCGCCACCTCGCCCAGCTAGCTTCTTGTATTTTTCAGTAGAGACGGGGTTTCACCGTGTTAGCCAGGATGGTCTCGAACTCCTGACCTCGTGATCCACCCGTCTCAGCCTCCCAAAGTGCTGGGATTACAGGCTTGAGCCACCGCGCCCGGCCTTGTTTTTTTTTGAGGCAGGATTCCACCCTTGTTGAGGCTGGAATGCAGTGGTATAATCACAGCTCACTGCAGCCTCAAACTCCTGGGCTCAAGCAATCCTCCTGCCTCAGCTTCCCCAGTAGCTAGGATTACAGACGTGAGCAACCTTGCCTGGCTAATTTTCTTTCTTAAAATTTTGTGTAGAGACGGGGTCCTGCTATGTTGTCTAGGCTGGTCTCAAACTACTGGCCTCAAGTGATCCTCCCACCTCAGCCTCCCAAGGTCGAGGATTAAGGCGTGACTAGGTGCTGGAATTACAGGTGTGACCCGTTGTGCCCAGCCAATGATTGTTGCTAATGGAGGGCATTTGTTCCCTATCCCAGACAAGGGACAGAGTCTGGGGGTGGGGCGGGTCGGTGGTCAGGGTGGTGAGGGAGGCTGGAGGTGGGAGGAATGGGAATCAAGGACTTGCTCTGCAGAGTCCTTGTGGCTATTCGAGATTGGAAGCCAGCAGCTGGATGGGGGTATTGTCTCACCACATGGCTGGGAGTTGTGGGAATGGAAGAAACCATAGGGTTTGGCCGGGCGCGGTGGTTCACACCTGTAATCCTAGCAATTTGGGAGGCCGAGGCAGGTGGATCACCTGAGGTCAGGAGTTCGAGACCAGCCTGGCCAACATGGTGAAACCCCATCTCTACTAAAAATAAAAACTAGCTGGGTGTGGTGGTGCGTGCCTGTAATCCCAGCTACTCGGGAGGCTGAGGCAGGAGGATCGCTTGAACGTGGGAGATGGAGGTTGCAGTGAGCCGAGATCGCACCATTGCACTCCAGGGTGGGTGGCAGAGCAAAGAAACCACAGGGTTGGTGGCTGCTGGCAGGGCTAAATCTGGTTCCTCTGGCCAATGCCCAGCTTCCCCACACTCACTACCCTCTGGGCCTGGGGCACTCTAAGTCCCAGGAGTCAAGGTGGGACTCTGAAGGAATCTAGTCCCCTCCCTGAACCTCTCAGCCAATCAATATCTACTCTGCCCTCCCTGCCTTCAGCAGGGTCAGTGCCAGATGTGCCATCCTGGAACTGCCTGATTAATTGAGGGAGTAACCCCTCTGCCCACCCCTCACCATGGAGGCTCTTGGAGAGACCTAGACATGGGCAAGCTTTGTGCCCCACAAATGGCTCAGTGGCACCAACCACTGAGCTACCTGCCCCTGGGCCCTCATAAGACCATGCCTGCAGCCCCATTGGCCTTCTGGGCATGGCTGGCCTCCTGGTCAGCAGCTGTAGGGGTGAACCACGGTTCTCATTAGAGCTTAATTAATCAATTGAGTTAATCAGACAGCTGTGATGTGCTGTGGTTGCAGATGGGGGTGAAAGAGGGAGAGAGTTGGAGTGTGAAGGACTGGTAAGGTGTGCTGGGGCTGGCAGGGCCTGGGGTGGCAGCAGAGCCTGGTGGATTGGCAAGGGAGGAGGGCACTGGAAAGGAGGATGAATGATCCTGACAAAGGTCTGTGGCAGATTGCTCTGAAAGGTGACCTTGGCAAGGTGCCAGTGACCGAGCCTTGGGGAGGAGGAAGTAGGACCTCTCCCACCTCCAGCTTCCTCTCTTATTTTTTATCTTGTCACGTGTGTCTCCAAGGCTTTTTGAAATCCTCCACTGAATGGAATGGGAAAAGGAGACAAAGACAAAAAAAAGGTAGGTCCTCACATTCCCAGTGATCCCAGTCTGAGCGAGGAGGCCAGAGGTCTACTGGCAGCACAGATAGAGACTCAGACTAAGAGATGGAGACAGAGACACAGTGTCTCTCCAGGTGAGCTGCTCAGGCTTGGACATCTGGACTGGGTGGATGATGGGCAGGAGCCAGAGGGACCAGAGCCAAGGGTGGGCGGGAGTCCAGTAAGAATATTCGGAGGAGGGGAGCACCTGAGTGGGGTTTACAATGTGATGTGCAAAATCTTGTTTCATCTATTTTTTTCTCACGTCCGACCTTGGTGTTACCTTGGGGTGGGGAGTGAGCAGGACAGGAAGTGCAATGGTGGGAAGTGGATTCTGAGAGGACTCATGGACGGCCCGGATAGCTCTGCCCTCCAGGGGCTTCCATTTCCAGAGGCTTACCGGGAGTCTGAGGCTGTGAGAGAGAAAGATCCAGGGCCTGGGACATGCAAGGGGCTACGGGAGATGGATCAGAGGAGGGCAGGCATTTCTGATGAGGCTACCTGGCGAGGGTTCCCAGAAGTGGTGGCATTTGAGCCAGGCCTTGCAGAATGGATGGATTTCAATCAGCAGAATTGGGTGTGGAGAGGAAGAGGATGTTGCAGGAGGAGAAACGGCCCAGGCAAAGGCAGGCAGGCTGGACAGCCTTAGGCAGGGCCAGTTGGCATAGCAAATTGGGTTGGAAACAAGGTTGTTGCTTGTGTCAGGTGGAAAGAGCTTGGTGGTGAAGGGCTCTTGGAATGCCAAACCAAGAAGTTTGAAAGGAAATTTGGTAGACACTAGGAATCACTGTAAGTCTCTAACTGGGAAGAATAGGCTGAAAGTAGTTGTACAGAGAGGATGTCTACAGAAATCGTTCTTTGTAGAATGGAACCAAGAAGGAAGAAACCTGAAACAAGAAGAAAGAAAGGCCAGGTGTGGTGGCTTATGCCTGTCATCTCAGCACTTTGGGAGGCCGAGGCAGGCAGATCACGACATCAGGAGTTCAAGACCAGCCTGGCCAACATAGTGAAACCCCGTCTCTACTAAAAATACAAAAATTAGGGCTGGGCACGGTGGCTCAAGCCTGTAATCCCAGCACTTTGGGAGGCCGAGACGGGCGGATCACGAGGTCGGGAGATCAAGACCATCCTGGCTAACACAGTGAAACCCCGTCTCTACTAAAAAATACAAAAAAACTAGCCGGGCGAGGTGGCGGGTGCCTGTAGTCCCAGCTACTCGGGAGCCTGAGGCAGGAGAATGGCGTGAACCCGGGAGGCGGAGCTTGCAGTGAGCTGAGATCCGGCCACTGCACTCCAGCCTGGGCGACAAAGCAAGACTCCGTCTCAAAAATAAATAAATAAATAAAATAAACAAAAAAATACAAAAATTAGCCGGGCGTGGTGGTGCATGCCTGTAGTCCCAGCTACTCAAGAGTCCGAGGCAGGAGAATTGCTTGAACCCAGGAAGCAGAGGTTGTGGTGAGCCGAGATTGTGCCACTGCACTCTAGTCTGGGCAACACAGTGAGACTCCATCTCAAAAAAAAAAAAAAAAAGAAGAAGAAAGAAGAAAGAAAGACCAGCCGGGCACGGTGGCTCACGTCTGTAATCCCAGCACTTTGGGAGGCTGAGGCGGGTGGATCACTTGAGGTCGGGAGTTTGAGACCAGCCTGACCAACATGGAGAAATGCTGTCTCTACTAAAAAGTACAAAATTAGCGGAGCGTGGTGCTGCATGTCTGTAATACCTGCTACTTGGGAGGTTGAGGTGGGATGGGGAGGTTGTGGTGAGCTGAGATTGTGCCATTGCACTGTAGCCTGGGCAACAAGAGCAAAACTTAGTCTCAAAAAAAAAAAAAAGAAAAGAAAAGAAAGGCCAAGTGCAACGGCTCATGCCTGTCATCCCAACACCTTGGAAGGCAGGGATGGGAGAATTACTCGAGGCCAGGAGTCCAAGTCAGCCTGGGCAACATTGCAAGGCCCCATCTGCACAAAAAAAGAAAAAAATTAGCTGGGTGTGGTGGCATGCAGCTGTAGTCCTAGTTACTTTCGAGGCTGAGGAGGGAGGATCACTTGAGCCCAGCAGTTATAGACTGCAGTGAGCTATGATCATGCCACCGCACTCCAACCTGGGTGACAGAGAAAGATGCAGTGTAAAAATAAATAAATAAATAAATAAATAAATAAATAAATAAATAAGAGGCTGGGCCAGGTGGCTCACACCTATAATCACAGCACTTTGGGAGGCCAAGGCAGGTAGATCGTTTGAGCCCAGGAGTTTGAGACCAGCCTGGGTAATGTGGCGAAATCTAGTCTCTACCAAAAATACGAAAACACTGGATGTGGTGTTGCATGCCTAGGGTCCCAGCTACTTGGGAGGCTGAGGTGGAAGGATCTCTTAAGCCCAGGAGGTGGAGGCTGCAGTGAGCCATGTTTGTGCCACTGCACTCCAGCCTTGGTAACTGAGGGAGATCCTGTAAAAAAAAAAAAAAAAAAAAAAAAAAAGTTAAATCCCAGATCTATTCCTTAGTTGCAGAGTCTGCAAAAGAAATAACTGAGGGGCTGGGCACCTCAAAGTGTAATCCCAGCATTTTGGGAGGCTGAGGCAGGTGGATCACCTGAGGTCAGGAGTTCAAGACCAGCCTGGCCAACATGGTGAAACCCCGTCTCTACTAAAAATACAAAAATTAGCCGGGTATGGTGGCGGTGCCTATAATCCAACTACTCGGAGACTGAGGCAGGAGAATCACTTGAACTTGGCGCGTGGAGGTTGCAGTGAGCTGAGATTGCGCCACTTCACTCCAGCCTGGAAAGAGTGAAACTCAAAAAACAAAACAAAAAAAGATATAACTGAGGGCTCACTGTGGCTCTCAGGACCTGGCAGGGGGGCTGGGGGCTTGGTCCTGGGGTAGCCTGGTGCTTCTCTCCACACTCCTCCCCAGGCAGGGCAATTGTGCAGCTAGGACAGGGAAGACCAGTGGGAAGTAGGGCCTGTGACCACTTGGGCACAAGATCAGCTGGCCCAGGTGAGAGATTCAGGTTTCCAGATCCCCTTCTCTGGCTCCCAGCATCAGCAGAAAATGTCAGACTAGACCCACGAGGGCCTCCCTGCCAGCACTCGGCTGCCTTCGCATTGCCCCGAAATAGCCCTGTCCACTCCTTCCCACAAACCCTCACGCCTAGAGCAGCTGAGAGGGAGGGCCTGGGTATCCTGGCCCCAACCCAGCGTGTCCAGCTCACTCACTGCTGGATGTGCTGTGTGGCTCTCAGAAAATCACACCCTTTCTGGGCATCCCATCCTACCCTCTTTCTCCAGCCTCCCCCTGAAGTTGGAGGGCCCCTGCAGACTGTGGGAGCACAGCCAGCAATAGCCAACCAAGGGAGAGGCGGCCTTGAAAGGGGCTCCCTCCCTCTCTCCCTCCCTCCTCACTTTCTCTTTTCCTCTCACATGTTCGTGGCTTACAAGCACGCTGTCTTTGTGCAAGAAACCTTTTTACAGCCTTAAAAGCAGGGTTGATCACAGCTATTCCCATTTGAGTAATGGTGCAGCTCCGAGAGGGGACTTACCTTAGATGCTACAGCCAGACTAGGCACTGACTGGGAATGAGAAGTTCCCAAGCCCACCTGTCAGGCTCTTCCCTGCAAACCAGCTGCTCTAGTTGCCAGGGAACTCCAGAAAGGGGAGCTCAGTGTCTGCCCCAGCCTGGCCCCTATCCTGGCGAACTGGCCATTAGTCAGTCGGCGGCCTCCCCCAGAGAGTCCCTGCTGGGGCACTGTAATGCCTCAGAAGCCAGAAAGTTGCTCCCACCCCCAGCAAAAGGGGGGCTCTGCCTTGTATTTCTCAGGGGTTCACCTCACCTTCTGCCTCCAGAGGTCCCTCCTCACTATCATGGGGGGCAGGGGTCGGGGCAGAAGCTCCTATCCTGTGGGCTTCTCATTCTAGATCTGTGCTGGCCCAATGTGATAGCTCCTGCCACATGTGGCTTCAGGGCACCTGGAATGTGGCTAGTGCCACATGCTGAAATGATATTTTAGATATATTGGGTTAAGTTAAAAAATATTATTGGCCGGGCGCGGTGGCTCAAGCCTGTAATCCCAGCACTTTGGGAGGCCGAGACGGGCGGATCACGAGGTCAGGAGATTGAGACCATCCTGGCTAACACGGTGAAACCCCATCTCTACTAAAAAAATACAAAAAATTAGCCGGGCGAGATGGCGGGCGCCTGTAGTCCCAGCTACTCGGGAGGCTGAGGCAGGAGAATGGCGTAAACCCGGGAGGCGGAGCTTGCAGTGAGCTGAGATCCGGCCACTGCACTCCAGCCTGGGCGACAGAGCGAGACTCTGTCTCAAAAAAAAAAAAAAAAAAAAAAAAATTATTTGAGGCCAGGTACAGTGGCTCACACCTGTAATCTCAGCACTTTGGGAGGCTGAGGTGGGTGGATCACCTGAGGTCAGGAGTTTGAGACCAGCCTGACTAACATGAAGAAACTCCGTCTCTACTAAAAATACAAAATTAGCCAGGCGTGGCGGTGCATGCCAGCAATCCCAGCTACTCAGGAAGCTGAGGCAGGAGAATCGCTTGAACCTGGGATGTGGAGGTTGCAGTGAGCCGAAGTTGCGCCATTGAACTCCAGCCTGGGCAACAAGAATGAAACTCCGTCTCAAAAAAAAAAAAAAAAAAAAAGTATATATAGTATATATATTTAATTTGAAGTGTTTCTTTTTACTTTTTTCTTTTTTTTTAGACAGGGTCTCACTCTGTTGCCCAGAGTGCAGCAGTGTAATCACAGCTCACTGCAGTTTCAACCTCCTGGGCTCAAGTGATCCTCTCAGCTCAGCCTCTCATGTAGCTGAGACTACAGCTATGTGCCACCACTCCTGGCTAATATTTTTGTAGATGCGACGTATCCCTCTGTTGCCCAGGCTGGTCTTGAACTGATCCTCCTGCCTCAGCCTCCCAAAGTGTTGGGATTACAGGCATGAACACCATACCTGGCCTGTTTTTACCTTTTAAAATGTGACTATTAGAACATTTAACAGTACATTGGCCGGGTGCGGTGGCTCATGCCTGTATCCCAGCACTTTAGGAGGCCAAGGCAGGCAGATCACCTGAGGTTGGGAGTTCGAGACCAGCCTGACCAACATGGGGAAACCCCATCTCTACAAAAATTACAAAATTAGCCGGGCGTGGTGGCACATGCCTGTAATCCCAGCTACCCGGGAGGCTGACGCAGAACAATTACTTGAACCCAGGAGGCGGAGGTTGCAGTGAGCGGAGATTGCACCATTGCACTCCAGCCTGGGCAACAAGAGCAAAACTCCGTCTCCAAAAAAAAAAAGAACATTTAACAGTACATATATGGGCTGGGTGCAGTGGCTCATTCCTGTAATCTCAACACTGGAGATTACAATTGGCAGACTGAGGTGGGAGGATCGCCAGGAATTTGAAACCAGTCAAGGCAACATAGTGAGACCCCCATCTCTACAAAAAATACAAACAAATAAACTAACAAAAAATCCCCCAAAACTAGCCAGGTACTCAGGAGGCTAAGGTGAGAGGATCACTTGAGCCCAGGAGGTTGAGGCCGTAATGAGCTGTGATTGTGCCACTGCACTGCAGCCTGGGCCACAGAGGGAGACCTTGTCTCTAAAACAAATTAATTAAAAAAAAAATTTTTTTTAAGTGCATATGTGGCTCTCAGGATATTTCTACTGGGCAGGGCTCCCCAGATAGCAATAGCCCCTCAGCCCTGTCCAGTGTTTTGTATAATCTCATTTAAAAACTCTGAGACCAGTGGGATGGGGGCGCCTGCCTCTATTTTACAGACAAGGAAAGTGACACTGTATGAGGTCAGATGACTTGGTCAAGGTCATATAGCCAAGAAGGGGTGGAGGCCCAGGTTTTCCTGACTCTAGATCTGAGACAATCCAGAGAGATGTACCTGCTTCCCATGGGCATTGACCCACACTGGATCACTCACTACCCCCAGCCCCTGCTGCAGCCACTGCCCCCTCCCCACACTCTAGGAATCTTCCACTAGAAAGAGCCCCCTGACAAATTCCATTAAGACGAATGCCTCTTGGGCCTCTGTTGAAGCTGGAGTCTGATTTGAGTTAGACTCTGTGGCCTACAATTCCCCGTCAAAGCTGATGCCTTTGCCCTGCAACTAAAGGCATGGCTCCTTTGTATCTGCTGCCACTCACACACATCAGGGTAGAAGAAGCAATGGCCACTGCTCCCTGAAACATGCCCATTTCTCTCCCACCCATGCTCCTCCACCTGGGTTCCGCCTTATCTGGCTACTCCTTGAAGATGGGCATATTCAGTGATGCTAGGGGACTGTTCCTTTAATTTCCCCCCGGTCTGTCCCTGGAACGTGATAAAAATACCCAGCATTGATCTTTTTTTCTTCCCTTTCTGCCAGGGTAATGTTTACCCAGGTGTCAATCAGGAGAAGAATTTGGCTTCCTAATTTCTCTTCTCCTCCCTGGGGGCCGCACATCTCCCCGCCTCGCATGGACACTGAGCTGGAATCAAGGTTACTAATAATCCCCCAGCACACACAGACACCGAGAGCACATATATTAAAGTCACATATTGATTTATATTTTCGGGTCCCTCTGCCTTTCTGCCCAGCCTCAGCCTTTCTCTCTGCCAAGGAGAAAAAAGAATTACACAGCTGTATTTATCGCCAAGATGTTTAGTGTAAAGAGCATTGTGTCCGAACGTAATTCCCATCCCCCCACCCTCTTTGGGGGTATTTAAAAAAAATAGTGTGACATTGCCTATCCATAAACATTTATCTTTTTGCTGTTCGTTCTTTCAATTTTCCCTGAGGGAACCAATGAGAGATTTAAGGTAGACTGTCAGAAGGACTTCCTGGCTTGACAAATGGTGGGCTGCCATCCCCAAAGAGGCTGCTGGGGTTGTTTTGCCAGCAGAGATAATCCTGTTGCAGGTAGGGGTGGGGTGGGAAAGAGTGAGTGTAGAAGGCAGGGCAATGGATTCAGCAGTCGCTAAAGGTCACCCCAGGCTGGGTGTGGTGGTTCATGCCTGTAATCCCAGCATTTTGAGAGGCTGAGGCAGGAGCATCACTTGAGGCCAGGAGTTTGAAACCAGCCTGGGCAACATGGTAAGACCCTGTCTCTAAAAGAAAAAGAAAAAATTAGCCATACCTTATGCTGGTGCACATCTGTAGTCCTAGCTATTCAGGAGGGTCACTTGGGCCTAGAAGTTCAAGGTTACAGTGAGCTATGATGGCTCTGCTGAACTCCCATTTGGGCGACAGAGTGAGATCCTGTCTCTAAAAAAATAATAATAATAATAAAAGTCCGGACACCGTGGCTCACACCTGTAATCCCAGCATTTTGGAAGGTCGAGGCAGGCAGATCACGAGGTCAGGAGATCAAGACCATCTTGGCCAACATGGTGAAACCCTGTCTCTACTAAAATACAAAAAATTAGCCGGGCATGGTGGTGTGCGCCTGTAGTCCCAGCTACTCTGGAGGCTGAGGCAGGGGAATCGCTTGAACCCGGGAGGCAGAGGTTACAGTGAGCTGAGATCACACCACTGCACTCCAGCCTGGCGACAGGGCAAGACTCCGCCTCAAAATAACTAACTAACTAACTAAATAAATAATAAAAGAGATTACACACCAGTTCAAATAGCACCTCATAATTACTGGCTGTGATCCATGTGGAAAATCAAGGAGTGAGTTTGCTTCCCATTGGCAGGGAACTCAGGCTCTGGATTCCATGTCAACCTTGCCTTTCCACTTGGACTCAGGATTTGATGGGAAAATAACTTTCCTCCAGGTGCGGCTGACTCCTGCACTGACAGCCTGGGGTGGGATAGCTGGGGGGTAGTGCTGGCGGGGGAGGAGCCTCATTCTTTAAAAACGGCTCTCAAAGCACTAAGCCTGAGGCTCACGGTCTTCCTCTAACCTCTCCTCCCACCCAGAGGCCCTGTCACTCTGGCAGAGCAGACACTTAAAAATGCCGGGGTAGGCATTTGACTCCAGTTCCCTCGGGGGCTCTTGGGATGGGAGCAGTGTTGAGCATGGGAAAGGAGACTCCCACACAAACTTGGCCCCATCTTCTTCAAGCCGGTTGTGAGTTTCCTCCCCTCTCCTGTACTTCATTGACTCCTCACAAATGCTCTGGGAGGTAGAGGGTGTCTGCCGCATTTTATACATGGAAAACTGAGGTTAAGTACTTGACTAGCAACATGTAGCCAGGAGAAGGCAAAGCCTCAACCACAGCCCAGCTGTCCTGATTCCCCTCTGCCACAGGGCTGGCCTCCTGGTACTCAGCTTGGCAAGGGTCAGGAGCCCTTGGTGACCTTCTTCAGATCCCTCTGGCCTGCTTGCCTGGCTGTGGCCTTGGGATCATGGCTCTCTCACTCTCCAGCCCTGGTACTGGAAAAGCGGCTTCTCTTTTGGTTGTGCCCAGATGCACTTGGGCTGGGGGTCAGGACTTTCCCTGATGGAGCTTGACCAGGGTCCTGGGGCATGTCCAGCCCCTGCCAGGCACTCTGGGGATGCTGACTGCTGCTTTTCCTTTGGTATTTTTCAGTGGCTTGGTTGAGTCGCCTGGAACTCACTGTCCCTCACTTCATTCTAGAGCCTATTTTACCCCGTAGCGGGTGAGAACTAATATCTGTGGAAAGTCACTGTGTGCCAGCCCTGGGCAGGGTGCTGTCCCTCCATGCTGTTGACCCCACAAGGTGAAGTTTGAGCCCGCATGTTATGGGGGGACTCCGAGGCTCAGGGAGCATAAGTAACTTCCCCAAGGTCACCCAGCGGGTAAGGGGAGTTCCTAGGATAGGGCCTGGTCTTCCTGACCCCAAGTTCTTGCTTTGGAGCTCACTTCACCCATCTGCTGTCTGCATCAGACAAGCCAGGTGGGGACAGGGGCCAGACAGCACAGGGTGCGGCGGGAATCAGCAACTAGGACCCTCCCGGGGAACTTTTCCCATTGAAAATCTGTTCCCTCGCGGCCACGGGTGATGTATGGCTGGAGCTGATGAAAAACGTGCAGCGGAATGGAGGAGGGCGGCGTGGGCGGCCCAGGCGGGGGCAGAGTGGCATTGAGATTCCGCGGGGTGCGGGGGGGCGGCGCGGGCCCTGACACCGGCCGGGTAATTGATCTGGAGGTGCCAATTTGCAGCAACTAAATATTTAGTTTCTGCCTTTGCCCGCTCCGCGCTCTGCTCAAACAAACTTCAATTAAAAGCGAAAAGCGAGGGGTGGGAAGGCGACTCGCCCGGGTCCCTGCGGTCCGATCGATGGCGCAGAGCCCGCGGGCTGGCGAGCGCGGCGCTCCGGGCGGGGACACAGAAGACGTGGGCCGGGCGGGCGCCCTCTTCCGGATCGCCGAGCACCGGGCGCCCGGCCCGCGGGAGGCAGCGCCCGAGGGAGGGATGGCGGAGGCTGCGCCAGGAGCCCGGGAGCCGCGGCTTCAGCTCAGTTCATCTGAGCGGAGGGGCGGCCACCGTGTGCCAAGCGGGGGTCACACACAGGGCCAACCCCAACACCTCCACCGCGGAGTGTGAGCCTGTGTACTAGGCTAGCGAACCCGGGGAAGGAGGGGTCACTGGGCGCTGACCGTGCTCTCCCCATGCACCTCTCCAAACAAACTTTGAAGATTGCCTTGCTGTTCGGTGCAATCACTCAGGTCTTTCCTGAGCGCCCCTGGCTGCTGGGTGCACTGGGCTCCAAAGCCCGTCTGCTCTCCCATGTCTGTCCACCCCTCTGCTCTTGGGTTGGCCAAAGAGCTGCCAGTGAATCCATCCCAGGACCCACTTGGAGGGGTCTGAAGGGGAGGGCTGGGAATTGGGAGAAGCGCAGTGAGATCCTGAGGGGTTGGAGAGGGGCCTGGGAGGTGGCCACAGCTTGAAGCAGAGGAGGAGATTATTGGGTCACAGTTGCCTTTTTGGGGGTTCAAGACAAACAGCAACAATAGTCATTCACTGGGTGAAGGTAGCCCACGGGGAAGTTTCTCTTCCTCAATGATCTTCCAGTCCTTTGAGGGTAGAGGGGAAGGGCTGGGAAGAAAAGCTCACCGTTGTGCCCGAGGCAGAGCATCTCTGGTCAGCGGGGTAGGGCAGCCTGGGGCACAGGAACAGTTCTGGGAGAGATGTGATGGGAGGAGGTGGGGCTGGCAAAGAGGCATCCAGGTCAGCATAGAAGGCAGAGATAGATTCAGACCCAAGGAAAGAGGAAGGGAGCTGGGGTCCTTTCATCTGAGTGAAATTTTCTTGAGGGTCAGAGGCGGGAGCTGAGGCGGAGGAGCTGGGACAGTGAGGGCGGGGGCCCTTGGCCTCTCCCATATTTCTGTGCCCTACCTTCTGGGGTGGAAGACTTACTTCTTCACCAGATGAGGCTGCTGCTAGTTCACTCAGCTGCGGGCTGTAGCCCCTTTCCTCCCCCCTCCCTGTCAACCCCTTCCCCTGTCCTCCTAGGTACCCCCTTGGCCCACAGCAGGCTGTGAGAGCACAGGTCTTGCTTGTGTGGACCCCAGCCTCCAGGCCCTCAGACACCCACTCCTCGGTGCACAGGGCTCTGGGAGAGGGTGGTCCTGCTATCTCAGCTTCTATCCCTTTTGACACTAAGATGTCTCGCTTTCCGGACCCTCATCCACAGTCAGCTCCCAGCTCAGTCTCTCTTAGTGGCTAGGGGCACCAATCTCCCCATCACACAGAAGTTGGATCCAGAGCTCCGCATAAGGCTGAGGATGAGCCTAGGGCTGGACTGCCCCCCAGGAGCCTCCCCACCCCCCACCCCTCAGGGGTAGGGGGCTGCAGTCCTCCTGGCTTTCTGCCTGAAGCCCCTTCCCAGCCTGCAAGCTGGGCGCCTGCTCCCTTGAAATCCCTCCCTCTCTCTCCCTCCCTGAGCACTGAGCTGTGGAGCAGAATGATTTCCTGTAATTGGCCAGCAATCTGGCCGCCCGACTTGTTCTATCGACATGCTGGTTAGCTGGAAATTGTATTGGAATCTGAGTGACTGGGAGGGGAAGGGAAGGTGGGGAGCAAAGACAGGCGGTTTGGGTCCCAGCTGGGTGCAGCCTCAGCTCTGCAGGTGGGATGAGGAACCACCAGCCACATGTCTCCTGGAGGGAGCAGGAAAGCAACCTATAGCACATCACCTCCTGCCTTTTGCTCCTTCTCTCCCACCACATCCAGAGGTCTCCCTGCCCACTCCTATATGCCCCCATGGCCTGAAGTTATCACTGCCATCGCATTCCCCCTTCAGCTCTGAGACTGTTTCCTTCTGACCTAAAGTGCCTTTGTGAGAACGAGGGGTGCTCTGCAGCACGCCTATCCTGCTCCCATTCAATTTCTAGCCATGGAAGCTCATCATGGAATGCTCCAAACCTTCCCCTGCCTCTGCCCTGCCCCCCATAAGGAGAGAGAGAGAGAGAACGAACATTTGAAGAAGAGTTGTCAATTACTAAAGAGCCAAAGTGTATAACGGGGGCAGTGCAGATAGCCGGACAAGCACTGTACTGGAAGTCCAGAAGCTTGGTGGTTATACCTGTTGGCTACTTGGGCCCCTTGGCTCAACCTCTGAGCCTCTGTAAAATTCTGGACCTGTCTCCCTCACACAGCTGGGAGATTTCAAGGGGATAACCGGAACGTGCTTTGTAAACTGTGAAACTGCGAATGACCCTCGGACCAGCTGGGCCTGAGAGTGGGGGTGTTTTAGAGGCCAGCCTGTGCCCTTTGTCCCCCGCCAGAAGGTGTGTGCGTCTGCACCCTCGCTGGTGTCCTGATTGCTCCGCGCCGGGTGCTAAGGCCCAAAGTGAGGGAACGGAACGCGGAGGCTGCAGCGTCCTGTGGCCTTCGCGGTGGGTGGGCAGGGGGACACGTTCTTTGGCACCCGGGGCCCGCGGCCCAGGCTCAGAGGACTTGGGGGAACAACTCAGCTTTTAAGTTAGCGCCTGCAGTCAGGCAGAGCCTCCGCGCCCACCCGGCCCGCGCTCCCGCGGCAGCAGCTCGGCAGGAGTCTGAGGCCGCCCGCGGCCGGGGAGGAGGACAGTTAGGCGGCTCAGTGAGGGCCCGCCGCGGAGGCCCGGCCCAGCCCGGGAGGGTGCTGCCACCTGCCGGCCGAACGGCAGGCCGCCGGCTCGGGCGCGGGCCTGGGTACCGGAGGCCCGACCTCTGAGGTTGCTGAGCCGCCTCAACCTCAAGTCCGCTTCGGAGAAAGTAGGCCTTCTTTTAAGGCCGCCTTGGACCCCCAAGACCAGGAAGGGGAGCCCGAGGCAGGGAGGCAAGAGGAGCTGGAGAGGGAGCTGTGGCGAGGCCCGGACAGGACAGGGTCGAATCAGAGGTTTCTCCACACCTGCCATGCTCTGACATTCCTGCTTCAAGCTCAGCTCACTGGGTCAGAGAAGTTAATTCTCTGGAACTTTACAGTTTGCTAAGGGTTTTCAGTGTCCTCCACTATGAAGCCTTATGATGTATGAGTAGAAACTAAAGGCGGGGCCGGGAGCGGTGGCTCACGCCTGTAATCCCAGCAGTTTGGGAGGCCGAGGCGGCCGGATCACGAGATCAGGAGATCGAGACCATCCTGGCTAACACGGTGAAACCACGTCTCTACTAAAATTATATATATATATGTGTGTGTGTGTGTGTGTGTGTGTGTGTGTGTGTACATATACATACACAAAAAAATGGCCGTGTGGTGGCGGGCGTCTATAGTCCCAGCTACTGGGGAGGCTGAGGCAGGAGAATGGCATGAACCCAGGAGGCGGAGCTTGCAGTGAGCGGAGATGGCGCCACTGTACTCCAGCCTGGGCGACAGGGCGAGACTCCGTCTCAACAACAACAACAAAAATCTAAAGGCAGGAGGTCACATGGCAAGCGGAGCCAGAACCCCAGCCCCAGCCCCAACCCCAGGCTCCAGCTCCACCTGACAAGAGGCTCAGGGCACAGAAGAAAGTTCAGAAGCCTGGCTCTGCAACCTGGACCAAATCCATCTTTCTGAGCCTGGGATGGAAATAATCAGTGTTATGTTAACTATAGGGCCTTACACATCCAGCAGTGCCTGGCATACTGTGGATACAAGGAAGTGCCATTTCCTCAATTATTGGGGTGACAGGGCACTGTGGGGGTCCATACCTTCCCTCTCCTTTCCCCCTCCTGTAGGATCACACCAAACCGAGGGAGCGGCAGGCTCCTGCCACCCTCATCCTGCCTGGCCACCCACCCGGCAGCCCACCACTGCCTTACCTGGCCCTTCTTTGCCCCTTAGGGGTTTGCAATAAGTTAATGAGCTAGACTCAGCACAAGCAGCTCTGGGAAAGGGGGCACTAAGTATGGCCACCACAGCATTCGCATCCGTCACACTCATTTCTAGCCTTAATAGGCTTCTGGCTGCAGGATCAACACATCAGCAGGTCTGCAGGCTCTGGCAGGGAAGGCTGATGTCTGCGCTGGTCTAATTGGGTTGGGGAAGGCAGATGGGGAGGCAGGGCAAGAAGGTGTGAAACTGCCCCAGCCCCTCTATCCACCTCACAAAGGTACCTCGGGCCTGGCTGCAGTCCTACTGGGACCCAGGGAGAAGCCTGATGGTGAGTGTACCTTCTGGGGCCCTCCCTCCCCCTGGGCTCCGGGAGGACTCCAGTCTGGTGTGGGAAGAAGCCAAGTCTGGGAACCTTGGTTGGTCTGGGGCATTTCAGATCAACACACTTTATTAAACACCAACAGCGGGCCAGGCTCTGCACTAAGAACACAGAGATGAGTAAGACACTGTCCCTGTCCCCTGAGGGCTTACAGTCTAGTAGGAAAAACCAGGCAACTTTTGGCTAATTACTGTACTGTTGGATTAAGGTGAAACGTTGAGGGGAAGTTGGTATCCTAGACCACCTAACCCAGCCTGGGGCTTCAGACAGTGCCTGAACTGAGAGCTAGTTGTATGTTTAAAAAAAAAAAAAAAGAGAGAGTGAGAAAAAGAAATAAAGAAAATAAAAGGTATCCCAGACCAGGAGCAGCAGGTTGAAGGCACAGAGGCAAGAAATAGCAAGCATGGTGTACATGGAGTACCAAGAGGTCCAGGTGAGGAGTAGGGGTGGGAGGCAATGAGCAGGATGTGAAAGCGCTGCACAAACCCTACATGGGGAGAGGGGTCTCCCAGAAGAAGCTGGCCCTGCCTGCTACAGTGTTACCCACGAGAGAATCCTTGCTGCGTGCTGGCCGGGAGCTCAACCTAGGGGAAGGCCTTGTTGACTCTGTTTGAACATGGAAACCCTTGGTCCAACATGATTTTCTGTGGTCCACTGAGGAGGTTTAAGCCATAATGGGGTAGGTGCTCAGAGAGGGTTCCAGCCCAGTGAACCCTTTGCCTCCCAGCCCTGAGGAGGGCCACAGAGCCAGTATTCCCTACCCCCACCCACAGAAATGTATAGCAGTCTCTGACTGCTGCTTTCACACACCATCAGAGTTGCTGTTCTGTAGGTGGTGCTTGGGGAAGGTGGGAAGGAGAGCAGGCTGTTTCTTGACCTCAAATAGGATACACTCCAAAGAAGGGATGGCTTGGTGCAGAGGCCCAGCCCCAATTCAGAGAGTCCGTGTTTGTGTGGGGGGGGGGGGGGGGGGGGGGGGGAGGGGGCTGGGAGGAAACAGGATGTGTTACCTGGCTTCAGCCTCCAAGGAGACAGATGGAGGCCTGGGGCTCCCTGCCTTGAGTGCCTCGCTAGGCATAAGGCAGAAGGTAGTGGGTGAGCAGGTAGAGGAGGCTGGCAATGGCAGCGAGCCCTGTGAGGACCCCCAGCCTTAGAGGCAGGTACTCCAGGGAGCGTTCCAACTCGGCATGCAAGAGGATGACCTGGCGTTTGGTGACGCTCCACTCGCCCGAGTTGTCTAGGACATGGCGGGCCATGCGGGCCTTGTCTGTCAGGGGCAGCTGGGCATTGATGCGGGCCTCTGCGTCCTTGCGGTTCAGGCTGTTCCGCCGCATCAGCCGCGCCAGCTGTGTGTCCCGGTCACTAAGGACAGGGCAAAAGAGCACTGTAGGTCCTGCCTCCCTCTCACCCCAAGTTACAGGGGTAGGCAGCCCTGCCAGGCCCAGCCTGGAGCAGAGAGTATGGGGACGGGATCTTCCCTCCAGCCCTATCCTGCTCTGGGCTACTCAGGGTCCCACAGCCAGGGAGGGAGGCCTGGAAGCTCACTGGCTGCCACCCACCCCACTCCACTCACTGCGAGGACTCCAGAGCTCTATGGGCTACCAAAACCCCTTAATACAAACAAGGAGGGGAACTTTGGCCACAGGTTGTTTTGTTTTTGTTTTTATTTTTTTTTTGCCATCTGGGGTCTCTTTGCTTTGCTACTAGACCTGAGATTCCCCAGTCATAAAGTGGGAAGATTTCATCACCCGGAACCGGTTACATCCTGGATCCCTGGATGGGTGACCTTTACTGAAAGGCCTATGCCTGTGAGCTAGACGCTTCCTGCGGTTCCCCTGGGGGCCTGGGCCTGCAGTATCAAAAATATCTCCTTGGGCCATCACAAAGACCCCTCTCCTTGCTGCTACACCCCTCCCCTGAACATTTAGAGTAAAAGGACTGTGCTGAGATGGTATCTGTTGTGCTTAATGCCACTGATCATGTGGGACAGACAAGCCCAAGGTGCTTCAAAGAGGATCAAGGACATGAGAATTGGTCCCCTTTAGTTGTGGGACAGGATTCAGCACTTCAGATTAGGTTGGACAATACCAAGTCTCCCAACTCCAAGAGAAATTTAAAGAATATCTCCTTCACCCACCCTGAGGTCACCATCTGGGTCCTTCCTCAGGAAACTCCCTCTCTTGCCTTGGGCTACAGTCAGTCCTCCGAGCGGGGTTATCTCTAACACCCCTCTAACTCTAAGAGCTACTTCAGCCCCTCAATGAGGACACGAGCAGAAAGGGTTGCAGCAGCTGTTTTCTACCATTTGGGGTCTTTCTGCCGTGTCTCTAGGCCTGAGTTTTCCCAGTTATAAAACGGAAGGGTTTGATCACTGCAGTTTGGTTCCTTCTTTTTTTTTTTTTTTCCTGAGACAGAATCTCACTCTGTTGCCCAGGCTGGAGTGTAGTGGCATGATCTTGGCTCACTGCAACCTCTACCCTCTGGGTTCAAATGATTCTCCTGCCTCAGCCTCCTGAGTAGCAGGGATTACCGGCATGTGCCACCATGACCAGCTAATTTTTGTATTTTGTTTTTTTGTTTTTGAGATGGAGTCTCGCTTGCCTAGGCTGGAGTGCAGTGGCACAATCTCTGCTCACTGTAGCCTCTGCCTCCTGGGTTCAAGAGATCTTCCTGCCTCAGCCTCCCAAGTAGCTGGGATTACATGCGTGCAACACCATGCCTGGCTAATTTTTGCATTTTTAGTAGAGATAGGGTTTCACCATGTTGGCCATCCTGACCTCAGGTGATCCACCTGCATCGGCCTCCCAAAGTGCTGGGATTACAGGCGTGAGCCACTGCACGTGGTCTTTTTGTTTGTTTGTTTTTTTAATAAATATAGAGACGATGTCTTGCTGTGTTGCCTACACTGGTCTCAAACTCCTGGGCTCAATCGATCCTCCCATCTCGGCAGTTTGGTCCCTTCTTAGGGATTCTGGGAAGCAGACCAAGTGAGGCCAGAAACAAGTGCAGCCACTCGCCATGAAAATGAACTACACAAGCTACAGATTTCCTCTGTTATGGGTTCAGTGTACTGTTGCCATTGTGGGGCCAATACCTGCCTGGCTGAGAACAACTAAATCCAGCCTTCATCAGGGAGACCACATATCTGTGGGTGGGAGAATGTGGTGTGAGAATGGAGATGGCCTGGGGCTCCCAGTAGGTGTACATCTTCCTGAAGGTGTGGCCCAGACCACAGAGCCTCCTGGATGTGGGGCAGCACCTCCAACAGCCCTTCCTGGGGCTCAGAAATGGTCCCATCCTAGTTAGTCTAAGGCTTGGTACAATCTAAGGATTTTTACCCACTTATTCCACAATCGACAAATTTTTCAAAAACATGAAATTGGCTGGGCACAGTGGCTCATGCCTATAATCTCAGCACTTTGGGAGGCCAAGGAGGAGGATCACTGAACCCAGGAGCTTGAGACCAGCCTGGGCCACACAGCAAGACCCAATCTCTACAAAAAATAAAAAATTAGTCAAGTGTGATGATGCATGCTTGCAATTCCAGCTACTCAAGAGGCTGAGGTGGGAGGACTTCTTGAGCCCAGGAGGTTGAGGCTGTAGTAAGCTGTGGTCGTACCACTGCACTCCAGCCTGAGTGACAGAGTGACACTCTGTCTTAAAAAAAAAGAAAACAGCATGAAATAATGTTTTGGTATAATCACACTTTGGGAGATGTCCTAAGTCACTTCAAATGCATCAGGGGTAGTCTTTCAGTTGAAGAAATCCACAAGGGAGTCCTTATTTTTGTAAAGCCTAGATCCCTTTGGTGAAAAGCATCACCACCTCTCTGGCATCTCTTGAGTTATACACCCATACCCACTGAAAGCAGGGCATGAATGGCACCCAGGACTCTGGCAAAGGCTCCTCTGGCTGGTGAGTGGGGCTGAAGGTTTCCTGGAGAGCACACATGATCAACAAAGCCCCACTCACCCACCAAAACCCATGGCCACCTCTGCTCTAGGCAAACAGACCAACCTCAAAGAAAAGCACAGGAAGGGCCAGGCACAGTGGCTTACGCCTGTAATCCCAGGACTTTGGGAGGCTGAGGCAGGAGGATCACGAGGACAGGAGTTCAAGACCAGCCTGACCAACATGGAGAAACCCCGTCTCTACTAAAAATACAAAATTTAGCCGGGCATGGTGGCATGTGCCTGTAATCCCAGCTACTCAGGAGGCTGAGGCAGGAGAATCACTTGAACCTGGGAGGCAGAGATTGCAGTGAGCTGAGATCACGCCACTGTACCCCAGCCTGGGTGACAGAGTGAGACTCCATCTCAAAAAAAAAAAAGCAAAGCACAGGAAGGACAAACAGCCAGAGGTGGGCGCAGAGTCATCGGGCGACTGCACATGCAGGTGTCGGCCCCTGCTCTGTCTTCTCATCTACACTCTAAGATCCTTTTTCTTTTATTTTTTTGAGATGGAGTCTCGCTCTGTCGCCTAGACTGGAGTGCAGTGGTGCAATCTCAGCTCACTGCAAGCTCCGCCTCCCAGGTTCACGTCATTCTCCTGCCTCATCCTCCCAAATAGCTGGGACTACAGACACCCGCCACCATGCTCAGCTAATTTTTTTTTGCATTTTTAGTAGAGACGGGGTTTCACTGTGTTAGCCAGGATGGTCATGATCTCCTGACCTCATGATCCGCCCACCTTGGCCTCCCAAAGTGCTGGGATTACAGGCTTGAGCCACCGCGCCCGGCCTTTGTGTTTCTTTCTTTTTTTTTTTTGAGACAGGGTTTCATTCTTGCTGCCCAGGCTGGAGTGCAATGGCGCGATCTTGGCTCACTGCAACCTCCATCTCCTGGGTTCGAGCGATTCTCCTACCTCAGCCTCCCGAGTAGCTGGGATTACAGGCACGCACCACCATGCCTGGCTAATTTTTGTATTTTTAGTAGACGGGGTTTCTCCATGTTGGTCAGGCTGGTCTTGAGCTCCTGACCTCAGGTGATCCACCCGCCTTGGCCTCCCAAAGTGCTGGGATTACAGGTATGAGCCACTGCACCCGGCCTCTTTTTTGAGATGGAGTTTTGCTCGCTCTTGTGGCGCAGGCTGGAGTACAATGGTGCAATCTCTGCTCACTGCAACCTCCGCCTCCTGGGTTCAAGCGATTTTCTGGCCTCAACCTCCCAAGCAGCTGGGATTACAGGTGCCTGCCACAACGTCTGGCTAGTTTTTGTATTTTTAGTAGAGACGGGGTTTCACCATGTTGGCCAGGCTGGTCTCGAACTCCTGACCTCAGGTGATTCACCCACATCGGCCTCCCAAAGTGGTGGGATTACAGGCGTGAGCCACTGCACCTGGCCTGTAAGATCCTTTAAAAAAAAAAAAAGTTTTTATCCCTAGGTACAAAATTCCAATGGTGCTACTAAGGCGAAGAGAATTCCAGGTCTTCGTGGGGTCTGCCTGACCTTAGTTGACAGCCTCACAAACAGGGAATGAAGAACCCAAAGAGGCTGCGGGTTTACTCATGTGAGGCAGCACGGCCCAGTGGGGGAGCTGAGAGGATGCCTGCGTCCCTGCATTGGGCTCAAGGGATTCAGACTGGGCTTTCAATGAGAGCCATGGGGACCCAGGGGGAAAGGCAAGGGAATTTTCAGGGCACTGAGTACTCCAGGCTACGCCTCCAGTGTGCTGGGAGCCTCCTGTGCCTTAGGCTCTTGAGAGTCAACCTATGCCCAAAATACCGGCAGAGCCAAGTGCCCACCTGTGTGTCTCCTGTCCTTGTGGGTGGCATCCAGGAAGTTTCTGGGTAGCAGAGATACCCTGTGGACTCATCCCCTCTCTCACCCCACTGGGACTCATTTTCCCCCACAGGTTGATCCTCCTCTGTTTGTCAAACCTGGATTCTGGTTGGCTCCATGTCCTGGGGAATTCTGAGAACAAAGCTCCTTCCTCAGCTGGGCTGTGACAGTCCCTTCCACGAAACCTTCTGCTCATAACAAGTGTTGCCAAAGGGTAACCCTGGACACATTCCGTAACTGCCCCCTCTCTAATTTTATCTTCAGTAACTCAGGAATATCAACACCTGTCCTGACCACCTCCCACTGACAGGCAAACTGCGCAAAGTAATAAAAGTGCTACAGGAGGAAGAAGGAGCCACTGAGTAACAGTGGCCCAGGGCGAGGCCAGGCATCTGGGCTGAAGTGCCTGCAATGGCCAGCAGGGGGAGCGCTCCCCAAACACTAGAGAAGCCCGGGGGCCGTCCTTTCCCATACCTGCCCCCAGGATTATCTGCATGAGGCACAAAGGTTGGTTTCTACAGACCCTGGGCACTGCTGCCCAAACCCCCATGCTTCCTGGCCGTCCCATGGGGAAAGGGCAAAGTGCAAAATGATGTGGGCTGTTTCCCAGATACCCCAGTGGTCACTCACCAGTATACTACCACAGTGTGCTTCATGTACTTGAGCAACTTCTTGGTCTCAAACAGCAGGGGGATATCCAGAATCACGTAGCGGTATCCTGGGGAGAGGTTGGAAAACCCTCAAGTTCAATTCTGCAAGCACACGCTGGGGACTGATGATATGCTGGGCCCTACCGTCCAAGGGGCCTTCCAAGGACACACATACCCTGCACACTAGCCGGTTCCAATGCCGTGCAGAGCCGAAGGCTGCAGAAAATCATTTCTGGATGGCTGATCAGGGAAGACCTTGTAGAAGGGCTGTCATTTGTGCTGGCCTTGAAAAGTGGGGGGCAGGTCTTTTGATACTTGAAAATGAGAAGGTGAAGATGAGGATTCCACGAATGAGGACCAGCACAGCACAAGGAGAGGGAGACTCAACTGTGCGGGCTGAAGCAGAGGCCTCAGGCCGTGTGAGGCAACAAGGTGATCAGGGAAGGCACTAAGGGTTTAGTTCACCTTGATCTTAAATCTCAAGTTGTTATTTCTCAGAAAAAACAAACAAACAAACACCCAAAAGATAGGTTCTCCCCAAAAAGCCTGTTGCAGGCCCAGCTCTGCTGACAAGAGCCAAGGTGGGCTGTCTCTACCAACTCTCCATGAGAGGCTCACATGGGGGCAGCACCAGCAGAAGGAAGCTGCTTCTTCCATCAGAGGCAGACCTACAGCCAGGGTAAGGCCTGGATCTGCAGGTAGAGGGGGCAGTTATGACTAATACTGTATAACACTCCCACAGGGTAAAAGGCACTGGCTGGACCTCCTACTACAAGCCAAGGCCAGTCAAGGGAGGCACCCTCACCCACTGTGAGTGAGCACATCCCTAGGCTGCTGTGGGCTACACGCTTCTCGTTCTTTTTAGGTCAGTGACCCCTGTGCATGGGTACAAAGCTGGGAGGGCTCCAGGATAGCAAGGAGGGTAACGGACAGGGAAATGCTTCTCTGCCCAGAGACCCCTGGCCTGGCTGGGGCAGGAGACTGCACCCTTGGAGCATCCCACTCCAAACACTTCCAAGCACAGAACCAGACACACATCACACCAATTCCAGAGGTGTCATGGGCAACGGCACTCAAAGTGATGCAAGGACAATAGGGGTAGGGGGTGGCAATCTCAGCTGCTTGGCTTCCTGTTCCCCAGGACCTGCTGCTCAGTAAGCCCAAGAGAAGCCCACCATTGAACAAGGGGGTTAAAACCATGGGCTCTGATGATACACCTTGGTTGGTAGTCCCCTGCTTCCCCACCACGTGACCTTGGGCCCCCTTCTGTATAAACCTCACCTGTGCAAATGAGTAAAAAGAATACCTACTTCACAGGATGATAGTAAAGATGAAATGAGCCTTGAATACATGTGAACCACGCAGCACCCTTCACCAGTTCCTCGCTAGGTGCCCCAAAATGATAGTTACTGCTGCAGGGGGAGGCCAGCAGTGCGGTGTGGCCCCCTAACTTGGAGCAGAAACCAAGACCAGATCCTCTCTGGGCCTCTTATCTCCCTTTTCTGCTCAGCTCCCATCACTTCCTCTCCCCTTGCCGTCCTTTCTCCGGCCCCTCTGGGGAGTACATGGTCAGCTCTTTGGTTCACCAGCAAAGGGCTATTCAGCTGTCACATCCCTCCTGCTTGATAAGCTCTGCAAACCATCCTGACTCTATTAAGACATCCGTCTGCCTACACAGAGAAGTCCCCAACAGCTGGTGATCTTATCTGACGTTTGATTATACCAACTTTGACAGTTGTATTTGTTATACTCATCAGGGAAAAACTGGGACTGCGGAAGCCACAGCTGTCGTCCCCATTTTTCACCTTATCGAGCTGAAAAGGGCTCTCTGGCTTTTATTTAAGTGGTGGTGGTTGGGGAGGCAGGAGGCTGGGTGGATGACACAGTGAAAGAGCTTTGGAGGGGGTGACATTATCCGATGTTTAATTTCAGAAGGGGAGAGCCGGTGCCGCCTGGAAGCCCTGCAGATGCACCGGTAACTGGCCTGGGAGAGAATGCAGAAAGGGCAGGAATGAAAGGCAGACGACTTCGCTCTGGGTGGGGGACAGGAAGGATACTGGTGCAGCATAGGAGGCAACATAAAGAGTCCAGAGGGAGGACTCTTCTTGAGGGAGGCAGGGAGGAGGCCTGTGGCGCAGTGCTAAGAAGGAGCATACACGTTGGTTCAGCAGGCAAGATGTGGGAGCCAGCTCCAGCCCGGCCGGGAGGGGGTTGGGGTCAGCATCATGGATGTCTGTTGAGTCATCCCTCTTTTGGAGGCAGGTATTGGCCAGAGGGGGATGAGGGTGGGGGAGGTTGCCCACTCAAGGCATGACAGAATAAGGGGCTTGGCCATGGTCACAGTGTAAAAAGCTCCCCCAGCCAGGCACAGTGGCTCAAGCTTGTAATCCCAGAACTTTGGGAGGGCAAGGCAGGCAGATCATGAGGTCAGGAGTTTGAGACCAGCCTGGCCAATATAGTGACCCCATCTCTACTGAAAATACAAAAATTAACCAGGTGTGGTGACATGTGCCTGTAGTCCCAGCCACTCGGGAGGCTGGGGGCGGAAGAATCGCTTGAACCTGGGAAGGGAGGTTGCAGTGAGCCGAGATCGCGCCACTGCACTCCAGCCTGGGTGACATTGCGAGACTCCATCTCAAAAAAAAAAAACCTCCCCCATACTCTTGTGGAAGTAAAGTCTCAGTGTAATGACAGAGTGGGGAGACAAGCAGCCAGGCCTTCAACTCGGAGGACCAGGCTGGAGGCCACATGTGCCAAAGGCTGGCAGGCAAATCTCCAGCAGCCCTAGGCCAGCCTTTTGCCAGTTTCCAAGCCACCACCGTCTATTCTCCCTCCCACTTCTCCTGGTGATTGACCCCATCCTGGAAAGTAAGCATCAGGCCAGCCCTGTGCAATGCTGTCCTGAAGAACATGGCTTAGGCCAGGTGCTGTGGCTCATGCCTGTAATCCCAGCACTTTGGGAGGACAAGGTGAGAGGATTGCTTGAGGCCAGGAGTTTGAGACCACTCTGGCCAGCATAGTGAGACCCCATCTCTAAAAATAAAATAAAATAAAATAAAAAAGAACAGGGCTTGAACCGTGGCATATAGCTTGGAAGAAGGTTCTTGCCAACTGGCCCCAGGCCCCTCCTTTTCAAATACTCCCCTCTTTTCCATCTGGGCATTGCCTGGCTATCCCCACACCTACACCTAACTCTCTATGGAGCCCAAGCTGCAGAGGATAGTCCCCACTTAGCACCCTTTCCCCACCCGCCCTGGCCATCTTGGTCCCTCCCCAATTTCCAGTCTACAAACTTGCTTTCCCAGATGGCTCAGCCAGACCCAAACCTGCCCCTGACTGCAGTTTACATGTGTGATAACTGACAGTCACTGACCTGGACCCTCAGTCTTCCTAACATGCTCACGTTGGAATTTTTCTTTTTCTTTCTTTTTTTTTTTTTTTTTTTTTTGAGATGGAGTCTTGCTCTGTTGCCCAGACAGTCTGAGTACAGGGTACAATCTCGGTTCACTGCAACCTCCGCCTCTCAGGTTAAAGTGATTCTCCTGCCTCAACCTCCCAAGTAGCTGGGATTACAGGTGCACACCACCATGCCCAGCTAATTTTTGTATTTTTAGTAGAGACAGGGTTTCACCACGTTGGCCAGGCTGGTCTTGAACTCCTGACTGCAAGTGATCTGCCTACCTCGGCCTCCCAAAGTGCTGGGATTACAGGCACGAGCCACTGTACCCAGCCTCATGTTAGATTATTATCCCCGCTGCACAGATGGAAAAATGAGCTGAGGGCTACATCACTCAATGAGGTCACACAGCTAGAAACTGTCAGGGTTGGGATTTGAACTCAGATCTATGGCTCCATTATTCACCAGCTCTTATTACTCCCATCCCTACTAGAAAAACCAACTTACTTCCTGGGCTCATGGCTGGAAAGCCTCATGTGTCTCTTCTCTTTAAACTGTCAGCCTCCTTAAGAGCTGAGGGCATGTGCTTCTTTCCTCTGGGGCTGGTATGGGGCTCTGCATGGAGGCGGTGCCAGTAAGCAGTATGAACTCATCAGCTGGGATAACCAGCTCCCCTACCCTGGCCAAACTTTCTGCAGAGGAGAAGGGCCCTGGCCCTGGAAGGAGAGGGTGTTGCCCCCAACCCTGCCCCAGGCCCCGGCACTCACCCCGGAGGAAGTACTTGAAGGTCTCCTTCATCATCTCCTTGCGGATCTCAGGGTGGGTGATGGCGTTGAGCAGCTGCCGCCGGTCAGGTTGGTTAAAGATCAGATCCCCCAGGACCTTGCGATTTATGTCGCCGTTCTCCAGCAAGACCTCAGTGCCGAAGGCCTCTACGATGCGCCGGTGGGCAGGGTATCCTGGCTGCACAACTGTGGCAGGAGGAAAAAGCCGGGTCACTCCCTGGAGCCTCAGGGCCAGCCAGAGGACCTCAGTGTCCAGGGGCAAAATGATAGGGGAACTCGGGTGCTTCTTTCGAGTGGAGCAAAAGCAAAATGAGGGGAGAGAAAGCAGTGAACGAAGAGCAGTGTACACGATCCCTTGCGCTGATAATGGGGCAGAGCTGGGGGGTTCCTAAAAAGAGAAAAGTAAATAGAAGAGCAGAGAAGGCAAGCATGGGGCAAAGACAGAAGTCAGACCAGGGTCGACAAGAGCCTTCCCCTCCTCTGAGACTTATAAAAAGGGAGGTATGGCAGTAGGCTGGAAGCACGGGGAGCTGCTGTGCATGGACCTCCAACCTGCCCCTCCAACTCACCATGCCGGGCCATGACATCCACGTCAATCACTGCACAGCCCAGCTGCTGGAACACCTGGATCACTGAGCTCTTGCCTGAGGCAATGCCTCCTGTCAGGCCCACCAGGAACATCTTCCCAGGAAAGATAGCTGTCCGTGAAACTTCGGAGCCAGGAGCCACAGAATCACTGGAGAGCAGGGCAAGCGTGTCCAATGGGGGTGGTCCACCAGAGGAGTGCCAGAAGAACCTGCCTGGGAGAGGCCAGTGGGCCTGATCAGTTTGGGCCAAAATAATTGGGAGAGAGGAGGCAAAGGAAGTAAAGGGAGACAGCTTGGCTGGGTAGGGACATGCCCTGAGTGTGGGGTGCTCTGGAGCCATCTGGAGAGGAGAAACTCCAGGAAAGGCCTCCAGTATTCTTTTAAAAATACTCACAAAGAAGGCAAATCCCAGCACTTTGGGAGGCCGAGGTGGGTGGATCGCCTGAGGTCAGGAGTTTGAGGCCAGCCTGGCCAACATGGTGAAACCCCATCTCTACTAAAAATACAAAAATTTACCAAAAAAATTAGCGGCCTGGTGCAGCGGCTCAAGCCTGTAATCCCAGCACTTTGGGAGGCCGAGACGGGTGGATCACGAGGTCAGGAGATCCAGACCATCCTGGCTAACACGGTGAAACCCCGTCTCTACTAAAAAATACAAAAAACTGGCCGGGCGAGGTGGCGGACGCCTGTATTCCCAGCCACTTGGGAGGCTGAGGCAGGAGAATGGTGTAAACCCAGGAGGCAGAGCTTGCAGTGAGCTGAGATCGGGCCACTGCACTCCAGACTGGGCAACAGAGCAAGACTCCGTCTCAAAAAAAATTATTTTTATTTTTATTTTTATTTATTTATTTATTTATTTTGAGATGGAGTCTTGCTCTGTCGCCCAGACTGGAGTGCAGTGGCCGGATCTCAGCTCACTGCAAGCTCTGCCTCCTGGGTTCACACCATTCTCCTGCCTCAGCCACCCGAGTAGCTGGGACTACAGGCGCCTGCCACCTCGCCCGGCTAGTTTTTTGTATTTTTAGTAGAGACGGGGTTTCACCGTGTTAGCCAGGATGGTCTCGATCTCCTGACCTCGTGATCCGCCCGCCTCGGCCTCCCAAAGTGCTGGGATTACAGGCTTGAGCCACCACGCCCGGCCAAAAAAATTATTTTTATTAATAAATTAGCCGGGCGTAGTGGCAGGCACCTGTAGTCCCAGCTACTCGAGAGGCTGAGTCAGGAGAATGGCGTGAACCCAGGAGGTGGAGCTTGCAGTGAGCTGAGATTGAGCCACTGCACTCCAGCCTGGGCGACTGAGCGAGACTCCGCCTCAAAAAAACCAAAAAATACAAAAATACAAAAATTAGCTGGGTGTGGTGGCGTGCACCTAGAATTCCAGTTACTCAGAAGGCTGAGGCAAGAGGATCGCTTGAACCTCGGAGGTGGAGGTTGCAGTAAGCTGAGATCCTGCCACTGCACTCTAGCCCGGGTGACAGAGCCAGATTCCTTCTCAAAAAAAAAAAAAAAAAGGCAAACGAACAGTATAAATTCAGCAATCAAAATGCTGAACAGGCAGGGCAAGTTCGGATGCTGTTAGGCAGCATGCTTTCTGCACAAGGCGGGAACTTGTTGGAAGTCAACTTCCTAGAGGAAGGAGACACCTGTCTCTCTCTGTGATGGACCCATGGCACTCTTCAGATATCCACAGGTCCCCCTGACCTTTACTTTCTAGTCTAGGAGACTGAGGCTCAAAGGGAAGAAATGGCCTGCCTGCAGCCATCCACAGAAGTTGCAGGAGAGACCACAAAGAGAGTCCAGGTGCTTGGGTCCTCTTTTGCTCCAAAGCCTCCTCCCCACAGAAGGTCCCATGGATCACTTCCCCTTCAATGCCAGCACAAGGACTGCCTGGGTGGCTGGTCTAGGTGGAGACGCACAATCCTCTTCTTCAACCAAGAAGTGGCCTAGATGGGGAACTGAGCCGCAAGCAGTGGCTCGGCAGCCACTAAGACTGAGGTTTAGAAAAGTACCAGTCTTGACTAACCCGACCACCGCTGGCCTTCGCAGGACACCATGAACCACACGGTCCAAACCGTCTTCTCTCCTGTCAATAGCGGCCAGCCTCCCAACTATGAGTTGCTCAAGGAGGAGCAGGAGGTGGCTGTGCTGGGGGCGCCCCACAACCCTGCTCCCCCGACGTCCACCGTGATCCACATCCGCAGCGAGACCTCCGTGCCCGACCATGTCGTCTGGTCCCTGTTCAACACCCTCTTCATGAACCCCTGCTGCCTGGGCTTCATAGCATTCGCCTACTCCGTGAAGTCTAGGGACAGGAAGATGGTTGGTGACCTGACTGGGGCCCAGGCCTATGCCTCCACCGCCAAGTGCCTGAACATCTGGGCCCTGATTTTGGGCATCCTCATGACCATTCTGCTCATTGTCATCCCAGTATTGATCTACCAAGCCCATCGATAGATCAGGAGACATCATTCAGGCCAGCAGCTCCGCCCATAACCTGTGTCCCACGTGCTCCACCTTCCTTCCATTCCTCGCCCTGCCCCCGGAGCGAGTCCTGTATCAGCCCTTTATCCTCACACTTTTCTACAATGGCATTCAATAAAGTGTACATGTTTCTGGTGCTGCTGCGACTTCAAAAAAAAAAAAAAAAAAAAAGAAAAGTACCAGTCTTGCCAAGAAGGAATGTGAGGGAAAGACCAGGAGGCTGGGTGATGCTGGGGGTGTGACTTTGAGCTGGCATCGTGGTTCGTGGCTCCCTCAAACCAAGAAGCAGCAGCACAGCACAAAGGTTGGGGCATGGCTTCTTCATACCCAGCTCCTCCACTCACATGTGCTGCAACCCCGGGCAAGCCGCTTGCCTCCCTGAACCTCAGTTTTCTCATCCATAAAATGAGGTTTTATGGATCATAAGACTGCCTTGGCTGGGCGCGGTGGCTCACGCCTGTAATCCCAGCACTTCAGGAGGCTGAGGCAGGCAGATCACGAGGTCAGGAGATGGAGACCATCCTGGCTAACATGGTGAAACCCCGTCTCTACTAAAAATACAAAAAGTTAACCAGGTGTGGTGGCACGCGCCTGTAGTCCCAGCTGCTCGGGAGGCTGATGCAGGAGAATCGCTTGAACCCAGGAGGTGGAGGTTGCAGTAAGCCGAGATCACGCCATTGCACTCCAGCCTGGGCAACAGAGCAAGACTCTGTCTCAAAAAAAAAAAAAAAAAAAGAAAGAAAGAAAAAAAGCCAGGCACAAGGGCTTAAGCCTGTAATCCCAACACTTTGGGAGGCCGAGATGGGTGATCGCTTGAGCTCAGGAGTTTGAGACCAGCCTGGGTAACGTGGTGAAACCTCATCTCTACTAAACATAGAAAAATTAGCTGGGTGTGGTGGCAGGTGCCTGTAATCCCAGCTACTCGAGAGGCTGAGGCAGGAGAACTGCTTGAACTCAGGAGGCAGAGGTTGCAGTAAGCAGAGATCTCACCCTTGCACTCAAGCCTGGGTGACAGAGCGAGACTCCGTAAAAAAAAAAAAAAAAAAAATGGCTCAGAGTGGTAGCTCAAGTCTGTAATCCCAGCACTTTGGGAGGCCAAGGCGGGCAGATTACCTGAGGTCAGGAGTTTGAGACCAGCCTGGCCAACATGGCGAAACCCCATCTCTACTAAAAATACAAAAATTAGCTGACTGTGGTGGCACGCACCTGTAATCCCAGCTACTTGGGAGGCTGAGGCAGGAGAATCGCTTGAACCTGGGAGGCGGAGGTTGCAGTGAGCCAATATCACTCCCCTGCGCTCCAGCCTGGGTGACAGAGACTCCATCTCAAAAAAAATAAAGACTGCCTCATAGGGCTGTTGTGCAGACTGAATGAGAAAATGCATATGCAGGCTGGGCACGGTGGCTCACGCCTGTAATCCCAGCACTTTGGGAGGCCACAGTGGGTGGATCACCTGAGGTCAGGAATTCAAGACCAGCCTGGCCAAGATGGTGAAACCCCATCTCGACTAAAAATACAAAAATTAGCTGGGCATGGTAGTGGGCGCCTGTAATCCCAGCTACTTAAGAGCCTGAGGCACGAGAATCGCTTGAACCTGGGAGGTGGAGGTTGCAGTGAGCCGAGATCACGCCCCTGCACTCCAGCCTGGGTGACAGAGCGAGACTCTGTCTCAGAGAAAAAAAAAAGAAAAAGAAAATGCATCTGCAGTCCATGGAATGTTGCTTGACAAATGCTAAATGTTCCAAAAATGGAAGTGAGGATAGTGATACAGGGTGAAAAGTAGGAGTTACAGGTACAGTGGGCGATCGCTTGAGCTCAGGAGTTTGAGACCAGCCTGGGTAACGTGGTGAAACCTCATCTCTACTAAACATAGAAAAATTAGCTGGGTGTGGTGGCAGGTGCCTGTAATCCCAGCTACTCGAGAGGCTGAGGCAGGAGAACTGCTTGAACTCAGGAGGCAGAGGTTTGTAAGGCATAGAAAGAAAAAAAAAAAGACTTTCATGAAATCATGTCCTTATTCCTCCAACCTCAGACTATCACACCATAGACTTTTAAAAAGTCATGGTGCATTTTCTGGAGTAAATGAGGTTACCATGTCGTGGACTTTGTTCCCAGGCTGGAAGCAATTAAATCAAAGGCCAGGTCTCTCCCACCCTTCCTTCAGCCTCAAATCACTTCTCCAGGACTGTGAAATCTGTCATAGGACTTTTTTTGTTGCTGTTAAGCAGCAGATTTACTGTCCTAATTATACTTTGGTTGAGCTTACACTGAAATGAGTTTGCCTCCCGTGAGGACGCACCAAATGACAGGGGAGGCAGCTGCTTGGATGTGGCTGAGTTGGTGCCTGGCTTGGGGCAGCAGGGGACCAACCTAGAAACTAAAATCTGCCACTGCTCATTTTCACCCCGGAAAACCAGAGGTGGAGAGAGGAAACTATCCACCACGGAGTCATCATCCAAAGGGACAGACCTAGCTACATTATTCAACTATTTAACAATCATTTCTAGGCCATGCACGGTGCTCACGCCTGTAATCCCAGTACTTTGGGAGGCTGAGGCAGGAGGATTGCTTGAGACCAGGAGTTCGAGGCCAGCCCGGGCAACATAGCAAGGCTCTCTCTCTCTATTAAAAACAATAATTTCTCCTCAATCTCTCTGAGGCTGGTGATCTCCCTCCAGGTCACAAAAAGGATAGGGTTCAGTTGTAAAAACAAACAAACAAAACAAACAAACAAACAAAATGTCAGCCACTCAGCTGAAGTTTTCAAACAGAAAATCTAGAAAGAACTTTTTTTTTTTTGAGATGGAATTTCACTCTTGTTGTTGCCCACATTGGAGTGCAACGGTGCATCTCAGCTCACTGCAACCTCTGCCTCTCGGGTACAAGCGATTCTCCTGCCTCAGACTCCCAAGCAGTTGGGATTACAGGCAGCCACCACCATGCCCAGTTAGTTTTTCTATTTTTAGTAGAGATGGGGTTTCACCATGTTGGCCATGGCTGGTCTCAAACTCCTGACCTCAGGTGATCCACCCACCTCAGCCTCCCAAAGTACTGGGATTACAGCCGTGAACCACCATGTCCAGCCTCAAGAGCCTTTTTTTTTTTTTAGACGGAGTCTTGCTCTGTCGCCCAGGTTGGAGCACAGTGGCGCAATCTCAGTTCATTGCAAGCTCTGCCTCCCGGGTTCATGCCATTCTCCTGCCTCAACCTCCCGACTAGCTGGGACTACAGGCACCGCCACCACGCTCAGCAATTTTTTTTGTATTTTTAGTAGAGACAGGGTTTCACCAGATTAGCCAGGATGGTCTCGATCTCCTGACCTTGTGATCCACCCGCCTCGGCCTCCCAAAGTGCTGGGATTACAGGCATGAGCCACCGTGCCTGGCCGGCAAGAGTTTTTTTAATCCCCACCCTACTGTTGTCCCTAAAGTAATGACAGTCTGTTTCTCTCCACCAAAGCCCAGTCTGGAGGAATGGGAATGGGACTTCAGACTAGGCCAGGACTAGTGAACAGGCAAGGGCCAGGTTTCCACAGGGCCCTGATGTCTCGTCTCTGCAAGCAAGCGACAGTTACTAGGTCATCCAACCTTGCCAGGTTCAGCTGAAGGAGCTGGAAGACCATCCATCCCCCTGTACACAGATGCCCAGGTCCCTCCTGATACCTATTAAATCAGAATCTCTGGGGATGGAGCTGCCTGGGCAGTTCTTTTTTTTTTTTTTTCTTTTCTTGAGACAAGAGTCTCTCTCTGGTCCCCAGGTTGGCGGTGCAATCTGGGCTCACTGCAACCTCTGCCTCTTGGGTTCAAGAGATTGTCCTGCCTCAGCCTCCCGAATAGCTAGGATTACAGGCATGCGCCACTATGCCTGGCTGGCTTTTTTGTATTTTTAAGAGACGAGGTTTCACCATGTTGGCCTGGCTGGCTCGAATTCCTGACCTCAGGTGATCCGTCTGCCTAGGCAGTTCTGATGTGTAAGAGGGCTCAGGATAAATTCTAACTCTTCTTTTACAGCAGTGGAGACTGAGGACCAGAGAAGGGAGGGAACTTCCCATCAACAGCTATTAGCAAAGGCTAGATGGAATTCAGGGCTCCTAACCCCTAGTCTAGACCCCTGCTTTTAAAGTACTCAAGGAATGAAAAATTAATTTACCTTTAGACTAATTAGACAAAGTAAGGAAGATGAATCTGTTTGTAGGCAAATCAATTCAGAGCCAAAAATAAATAATTTCTTTATTATCATACTGTTTTCTTCCTGCAGAATGGGGGTTGAGGGGATGTGTGGACAATGGCCAGAGCACAGATGTAAATTCCAGCCTCCTGGGTTACCTAATGAGTATCTTCCCTTCTCAGTGCCTTGACTGAGCATCTGTAGAAACAGACCAACAGCTGTTTGGCCTCTATCAGGAAGGCCAAGGGGATGAAGGAGCACACGCCCAGGGAGGCTCCGGGTCCCCAACTTTAAGGACCTCGACAAGTGACAGCTGTTCCTGTCCAACGAGCCCCTCTGTAGCTCATTCCTTCACTAACCATCCACTGAGCTCCTCTGTGCTCTGCAGGAACGGTGCCAGGGACATCTTGGATAACCAGAGGAAAATACAAGTCTTGCCCCTTGGGAAAACTGGAGAGCTAGACAGTACCAGATGAAAACGTCTAAGAACAGAGCGCTGACAGGTGAGCAGGAATGGTCACGTGGTGCTGGCCCCGGGCCTGCTGTATGAGTGCCTTCCCACTCACTTGGCTGCGCACAGATCTGCAGGATCTGCCAGGGAGGAAGCTGCAGCCCACGATCCTCCCAAAGCTCAGCAAGGAGGAAATGGAGGCTTAGGTACCCAGCGCCCTCCAAGTCCCACCTAGACCTGCCGGCAGCTCCCTGTCAAGCCCACATGAACAAATGACCACCTTTGATCACCTGTGTTCATGACCCTCTTCCTGCTCTGGTCAAGTCATCATTCTCCAGAATCCGATTTGGCTTCCTACATTCCATTGCCGCTTACACAGAGGCAGTATATTCCTCACAGCAAGTGCTAAACCTGGCTATAATCTGAATTTAATGTGAAACTTACAAAAGATACAGACACCCAGGTTCCATCTACCCCAGCCCACTGAATCTGAATCAGTTAGGCCTAGAACCAGGGCTAAAATGAAAGGCTGTGGACTGGAAGTGGAAAGTCCTGGGTCCTCGTCTCTGAATTCTGTGATAAAACTACCCGCGTGACTGCAGGAAGTCTTCTCTCCAGCCTGGCCCAGGGTGGTAAGGACTCCATACAAGAAACAGGTGAGCCCCGGGTGCCTTCCCTCCTCTGAGCCTCAGTCCCCACACTTGTGAGTGAGAGGGGCTGGACTTTCAGTGCCAAGAACGGCGCGGCTCCCCGGGGAGGCTGGGAGTCACACTGGTGATTTCTTCCTCCCCTTCAGTGGTTCAGAGCTCTCCTGGGAGCGGTCAATAAATGCTCCCCTGGGGCTGGGCGCGGTGGCTTGTAATCTCAGCACTTTGGGAGGCCAAGGTGGGTGGATCACTTGAGACCAGGAGTTCGAGACCAGCCTGGCCAACATGGCGAAACCCTGTCTCTACTAAAAATACCAAAATTAGCTAGGTGTGGTGGCACATGCCTGTAATCCCAGCTATTAGGGAGGCTGAAGCAGGAGAATTGCTTGAACCCGGGAAGCAGAGGTTGCAATGAGCCAAGATCATGTCACTCTGGACTCCAACCTGGGCAACAGAATGAGACTCCATATCAAAAAAAAAAAAAAAAAAAAAAAAGGCTGGGTGCAGCGGCTCATGCCTGTAATCCCAGCACTTTGATTATACAAAATTTGAAAATACAAAATTAGCCAGGCATGGTGGTGCATGCCTGTAATCCCAACTATTCAGGAGGCTGAGGCAGGGGAATCGCTTGAACCCAGGAGGCGGTGGTCGCGGTCAGCTGAGATTGCACCACTGCACTCCAGCCTGGGCAACAAGAGCGAAACTCCATCTCAAAAAAAAAAAAAAAAAAAAAAGCTCCCCTGCCAAACCAAGGGATGACATTACTGTTGGCGGCTGGGAATCTTCCTCCTCAACACCAAAAGCTGTTCACAGAGCTGGCTTGGCTGGAAGAGGAAGGACAGCACCAAGCCACAGTAACAGAGAAGGAGCCAAAGCCCGGTGCAGGAGAAATGGAAGCTGGATTCTGGAACCAATCCCAGGTATGGGATTCATCAGCCAAGGAGGAGCCAGGAGGAAAAGCAGGCCTCGGATCCCAGGGAAGCCACACCCTATCCTTTCTTTTCCTCATTCTCCATGTCAGTGAAAGGCAGCAGGGTGCAAAGAAAAGGGCAAGGAGTTTGGGTTAGAGCCGGTGCCTGCGCCCCAAATCTGCAGTGAAGCTCTAAGGCCTGTGAAATGACGACCAGATTCTATTGTGCTCCATAAATGGTGGGCTCTTCTGCATCAGGTGTCTCCAGATTGCCTCTCAGTTTTTACTTCTTGGGCCCAGTAGCCCCGAGAAGAGTAAGTACATTCAGAGAATGGTCTTAGAATCTCCCCTGGCAGTGTTTCTCTTAAGGAAAAATTAATGGGCTAAATAAAGCCCTACTGCTCTGGGAGGTCTGGCCAAGTTCTAATCCCACCAGGCCCACTCTGTTAGCCTAAGCCACCAGCACCTGTGCCCAGACCACTCCAGTAGCCTCATGACCTGGTCCCTGCCTGGCTTCTCCCCAAGGTAGCCAGGGTCATGGTTTAAAGGAGTCATCTGATCATGTCACTCCCATCTAAAACCTTCACTGCCTTCTCACGCCTCCTGGCCCTTTACAGGGGTCTCCAGGCCCTGTATGACTCCCTCATTCACTCCCTGTCCATGCCTGGTGCCTGTCACACTGATCTTCCTTCTGTCCCTGAACATGCGGGCTCTTTTTGGACCCCAAAGCCTCTATGGCGGTGTTCCCTCTGCCAGACTCACCTCAGGGCTAACTCCTCTTCAGTCACCCTGTACTGACTGTGTCAACCAATCAGACACCAGGCACGGGAAGGAGTGGGGGAGGTGGGAGAGAGTGGGGGGAATGGGTAAAACAATAAACTCACAGTACCAGTAAATGTGGTGGTGGTAAGTGGGTAAGGGTATCAAGAGCAGTGGTGGGCCGTGCATGGTGGCTCACACCTGCAATCACAGCACTTTGGGAGGCCAAGGTGGGAGGATCACTTGAGCCCAGGAGTTAGAGGCCAGCCTGGGCAACAAAGCAAGATCTTGTCTCTTAAAAAAAAGAAAAAAATTAGCTGGGCATGATGGCATGTGTCTGTAGTCCCAGCTACTCGAGAGGCTGAGGTGGGAGAACTGCTTGAGCCCAGGAGTTGGAGGCTGCAGTAAGCCATGACTGTAACATTACACTCCAGCCTGGGTGCAGAACAAGACCCTGACTTCAGAAAAAAAAAAAAAAAGAGCGACAGGCACATCATTGTCTGAGCCAGGACCTGAAGCAGCATGGGAGCAAGTCACATGCCCTCGGAGCAGCCTCATTCAATCCCCAACGCAAAGGAGGCCCCTGCCATCTCTCGGCGTTCCATTTGCTTTCCCTCCTTTGGACTCGTCATGCTTTAGACTTTTATTTCTGTTCATGTGACTTTGTTTTTCTCTTCTTTGAGACAGGGTCTTGCTCTGTCACCTTCTTCCTTTGGGAGAGCTCAGGAGTTATGCTGGAGGCAAATTCTGTTGCTTCTCATCTCCCATTCAACAGTCCCACTCCTGCGTGTCTCAGGCCAGGACCTGGCTCCCTTCGTTTGCAGCCCCTGTCCTCCTCCCCTTGCCACCTCTCAGGATTTCACACTGGGTCCGCCTGACCAGCCAGAGAGAACTGCTTTCCTAAGGGGGTGTATCTGTTTTGCACCAATGATCAATATAATCATTCATGAAAACGAGTCATTCCCTGCCTTGGGACCCAATTATTTCTCGAGGAACCAGTAGTTGCAAAAATAAATTGTTTGCCAGTTAACTATTAAGTGCTATTTTTATATACGGCTTCCCTACTCCTAATCTTTCATTATTGGTGAGAGGTTGTTGTTTAAACTTTCAGGTCCAAGTTCTCTTCATGGGCTAGGCCCATTAAGCCACCACCTCCTCCAGGCTGCCAGTTACCTGGAGAGAGCCACAAAGAAAGGAGCTGGCATCTGCCTCCCTCTGCCTCCTCCCTGCTCCCTTTGCCAACACCAAGGGCAGGGAGGGGACAGGTCTCTCTTCTCTACTTGAGCACTGTCCAGGCACAAACCAGCACTCCAGCTTTCATGAATGGGCAGGGAGGCTGTTTGGACTGGACTACTTTATTGCCTTTTTTTTTTTTTTTTTTTTTTGAGACGGAGTCTCACTCTGTCTCCCGGACTGGAGTGCAGTGGCCGGATCTCAGCTCACTGCAAGCTCCGCCTCCCGGGTTTACGCCATTCTCCTGCCTCAGCCTCCCGAGTAGCTGGGACTACAGGCGCCCGCCACCTCGCCCGGCTAGTTTTTTGTATTTTTTAGTAGAGACGGAGTTTCACCATGTTAGCCAGGATGGTCTCGATCTCCTGACCTCGTGATCCGCCTGTCTCGGCCTCCCAAAGTGCCGGGATTACAGGCTTGAGCCACTGCGCCCGGCCACTTTATTGCCATTTATGCAAAAAAAGGATCACAGCGACTGCACATTCTCAGAGGGTTCAGAATCAAAGGGACCTTAGTTGGGATTAGCTGTGTCCCTTAACTAGCTGTATGGCTATAGGCAATTTATTTCCGCATTCTGAGCTTCTCTTTCCTTGAGTATAAAATAGGATTTGCGCTTGAACCTGGGAGGCAGAGGTTGCAGTGAGCTGAGATTGTGCCACTGCACTCCAGCCTGGGTGACAGAGTGAGACTCTGTCTCAAAAAAAAAAGAAAAAAAGATTTGTAATGACTACTCATGGGGTCGTGTCAGGATTAAATGAGGTGACATAGGTCACAGTCACCTCATCTTCCCCAACTCACTGTGTGACATGTCACAGTCACTGCAGTCTACTCCATTTGTAGTGTGATGGGTTACTTATGGGTGTATGTGCGCTGTTTGAACCCTGCAGGCTGGGCAGTAATTCAAGGCCATGGTGCCCAGCCGAGAAGCAGGTGTCCCTGAGAACCCAAACATCCTAGGGCATAGCTGGGCACATACCAAGGAAAACAGTCTCATCACACACACAGGAGGCAAAGAGCTAGAAAATTAGCTTAAAGGCAGCCTGGAGATGGGAGGCGGCACAGGATGCCCAGAGCTGTCCTGCTGCCACTGAGGAGTGCCATGCATTTAAGTCCTAATACGCTCACCTACTCGCCACGCTGGAATTGTTCGAATCATTCTTTGGTCTCTCGGCTCCCTCCCGATTTGGGGGAATGTTTTTCTGTACTATTCTGGGTTTTTCTCATAACACTATTTCCCTAAAGAGCACCTCCCTCCTTCCACTTGTATAGGCCAAAAGCTTTGGAGTACTCTTGGCCTCTCTCATACCCTTCATCCAACCCGCAGTGCCCAGCCAGCGCTACTTCCCACCGGCACAGCCCACCCAGAAGCCCTCTGGTGCATGAGCGCCACCATCTCGCTGCTGAATCCCTGCAGCAGCCTCTGAGCCATTTCCTGCTGCACCTTTGCTCCCCAGTAGTCTGTTCCTAACAAAGCAGCTAGTGTGACCCTTTGAAATGCAAGTCGCATCATGTCAGGCCTCTGCTCACAGCCCTCTAACAGTTCCCATCTCAGTGGGTACAAGCCAAGTCCATGGAGAGTCCTACAGGAGCTTCAAGAAAGACGCAGCTATGTCCTCGCAGCATCTCCAACCACTCCCCCAGATCACTGCCCTCAGGCCTGGGTCTCAATGTTCCCACAGTCCCAGACAAGGCTCTTCCCCAGAGGACTGCCCCATTCACTCCCCTCTCTGCCCAGTCTTCCCTCATCAGAGACTGTCAGGTCCTGTCCCGCTGAACCCAACCCCTGTCTGGAACGGGCTGGAATCCGCTTAAAAGTTGTGGCAAGTGGCCGGGTGCAGTGGCTCACACCTGTAATGCCAGCACTTTGGGCGGCTGAGGCGGGCGGATCACCTGAGGTCAGGAGTTTGGGACCAGCCTGGCCAACATAGTGAAATCCTGTCTCTACTAAAAATACAAAAATTAGCCAGGTGTGGCACGTGCCTGTAGTCCCAGCTAGTCAGGAGGCTGAGGCAGGACTATCATTTGAACCTAGAAGGCAGAGGTTGCAGTAAGCCAAGATCACGCCACTGCCCTCTAGCCTGGGAGACAGAGAGACTCCGTCTCTAAATAAATACATACATAAATAAAAGCAAGCTGTGGCAGAAGAGTTCCCACAAGGGAATGCCCTAAACTGTCCCAAGAGAGGGCCGGTTAGGATTCTAAAGAAAGAACCACTAAACACCAGGGTGATCAGTCCAAAGCATTTATAAGCATTCATTAGGGGAACTTCCTTACAGAGTGGGCTGCACCAACGCTGTCCATGGACAGCGAGAGAAATGAGGTGCTCTACCTATGTATGTCGACAGCGAGGGGGTCAGGGCGTGGAGTTTATATGAAGGTTTAAGCAATTTGGCTCAGGGTGTTTTGGGGAACAACCTAGATAGTTTTATCTAGGTATCTATATATCTATAGGTACCTTTTTCTAGGTATCGAGGTGCCTGGGAATGTTCAAGGACTCAGTTTGGATTCAACCCTGCAGCTAGCTGGATCACAGCACGGTCAGGACACGGACAGAAAGCAGGGGAACTGGGGACCCTACAGAGAAACTGTCCCCAAATATATAAAACAGCACCCCTGCTTTACCCTCTAGTCTCCTTACTGTCCCACTTTTCTTCACAGCGCTGACCAATGTGTCACCACCCAACACATTACCTGGCTTTGTGTTTATTTCTTGCAATCTGCCTCTCTCTGAATCTGGGTACAGCTGTATCCAAGGTGCTGAAAACAGGGCCTGACAAGTAGGCCCTTAAAAGATACTTGTTAGCCGGGCGTGGTGGCTCACGCCTGTAATCCCAGCACTTTGGGAGGCCGAGGCTGGTGGATCACTTGAGTTCAGGAGTTCAAGACCATCCTGGCCAACATGGTAAAATCCCGTCTCTATTAAATATACAAAAATTAGCCAGGTGTAGTGGCGTGTGCCTGTAGTTCCAGCTACTCGAGAAGCTGAGGCAGGAGAATCACTTAAACCCAGGAGGGGAAGGCTGCAGTGAGCAGAGATTGTACCACTGCACTCCAGCCTGGGAAACAGAGCAAGACTCTGTCTCAAAAAAAAAAGATACTTGTTGAATTAATACATAAACCATGCAGCAAAATATTCAGCTCATGGGCAAGCTGGAACTCAACATTAACTTTTGTTTTGTTTTTTTAGACGGAGTCTCGCTCTGTTGCCCAGGCTGGAAGGCAGTGGCTTGATTTCGGCTCACTGTAACCTCTACCTCCTGGGTTCAACCTCTACCTGCCTTAGCCTCCCGAGTAGCTGGGATTACAGGCACCTGCCACCACACCCGGCTAATTTGTTTTTGTGTTTTTAGTAGAGACGGGGTTTCACCATGTTGGCCAGGCTGGTTTTGAACTCCTGACCTCAAGTGATCCACTCGCCTCAGCCTCCCAAAGTGCTACGATTACAGGCGTGAGCCACTGTGCCAGGCAACATCATATTTTAAAATGAGAATCACAAAACCTTTCCACATTACTTCCCACCTCCACATTCCTGGACTGACAATATATTGAGTAAAAGACGAGAAAACTGTGGGAGAGAGTGCCTAGGAAGCTGAGTTTCCCAGCAGGAAGGAACTAGAGTGTAAGAGCAGCACTTTCTCAAGGTAAGGAAATGGAAGTTAAAAGAAATTCTGGCCCGGCGCGGTGGCTCACGCCTGTAATCCCAGCACTTTGGGAGGCCGAGGAGGATGGATCACAAGGTCAGGAGTTCAAGACCAGCCTGGCCAATATGGTGAAACTCCATCTCTACTAAAAATACAAAAATTAGCCAGGTGTGGTGGTGTGTGCCTGTGGTCCCAGCTACTCGGGAGGCTGAGGCAGGAGAACTGCTTGAACCCAGGAGGTGGAGGTTGCAGTGAGCCAAGGTCGTGCCATTGCATTCCAGCCTGTGCGACAAAGCAAGATTCCGTCTCAAAAAAAAAAAAAAGAAAAAGAAGCTCTATGTTTGCCCACAGTAGTGCCAGGTGGCCTACACACAGGAGAATGGGAACACCTAGGGGAAGCATGAAGATTTTCCAAGGGGCACAAAGGCAGAGTTTCAGGGTCATAAATTTCCAACTCAATTCCCACTGGCTTTCCTACCCAGCTCCTCCTTCACACTCACCCACCTCCCATGTTTCAGAGAAAGGCATAACCACCCACCCATGCTGAATCATACTGAGGTGCATGGTCCCACAGGGTGAAAATCCCCTAGGCACCAGAAAGGGCAATTCATTTTTTTATTTTTTTTTGAGACGGAGTCTCGCTCTGTCGCCCAGGCTGGAGTGCAGTGGCCGGATCTCAGCTCACTGCAAGCTCCGCCTCCCGGGTTCACGCCATTCTCCTGCCTCAGCCTCCCGAGTAGCTGGGACTACAGGCGCCTGCCTCGTCGCCCGGCTAGCTTTTTGTATTTTTTAGTAGAGACGGGGTTTCACCGTGTTAGCCAGGATGGTCTCGATCTCCTGACCTCGTGATCCGCCCGTCTCGGCCTCCCAAAGTGCTGGGATTACAGGCTTGAGCCACCGCGCCCGGCCCAGAAAGGGCAATTCAAAAGGTCAGTATTCATGCTAAGAAAGTGACTGCCTACAGTGACTAAGGAACAAACCCTTGCATGAGTCAGGTGGTTTCTAAACCTTGGTCTTCAAGAAAGTTAAAGGAGGACCTAAAAGAACTGGGGACTGACAGATTATTAATAATACAATGTGATTTTTCAGCCCATAATTCAGAAGGTGTTCAAAGAACTGAGTGATATTGCTGAAACAAAACGCCTTCAACTCCTGTGTATTTAATTTACATGAAGAAACTTTTTCAATGGTTACAGCCAAAGAAAAAAAAAGCACTCTGCTCACTCTAGTAAATATACAAATAAACATGGATAGACACGTGAGTTTAAAAAAGCTCCACCCACCTTATTTTTTTGGAGACAGAGTCTCACTCCATTGTCTAGGCTGGAATGCAGTGGTGTGATCACAGCTCAGTGAAGTTTCAACCCTCCTGGGCTCAGGTGATTCTCCCACTTCAGCCTCCCAAGTAGCTGGGACTACAGGCATGCACCAACATGCCCGGCTAATTTTTAAAAATTTTTTGTAGAGATGAGGTTTTGCTGTATTGCCCTGGCTATTCTCTCTCTCTTTTTTTTCTTTTTTTTTTTTTGAGACGCAGTCTCACCCTGTCGCCCAGGCTGGAATGCAGTGGCGCGATCTCGGCTCACTGCAACCTCCGCCTCCCGGGTTCAAATGATTCTCCTGCCTCAGCCTCCCCAATAGCTGGGATTACAGGCACACGCCACCACACCCGCCTAACTTTTGTATCTGTAGTAGAGACGGGGCTTCACCATGTTGGTCAGGCCGGTCTTGAACTCCTAACCTTGTGATCCACCCACCTTGGCCTCCCAAAGTGCTGGGATTACAGGTGTGAGCCACAGCGCCTGGCCCCTGGCTAGTCTCAAACACCTGAGCTCAGGCAATCTGCCTGCCTTGGCCTCCCAAAGTGTTGAGATTACAAGCATGAGCCACCATGCCCGGCCCATTCAGCTTATTAAGAGAAATATTCAAATAAAGCTTTGTTTATGTTGTTTTTATCAATTGTGTATTTTATAATTGTGACAACTCAATCAAAAAGGAACATTTAATCCTCATGATAACACAATTTTTAAAAAGTTTTAATTTTGTATGTATTTTTGTTGCAGAGAAATAGGATGATAAACCAAAGGCTTTCAGGCATAAAATGTATTATTACATGGTCAGGCACAGTGTCTCACGCACATAATCTCAGCACTTTGGGAAGTCAAGGCAGGAGGATCACCTGGGCCCAGGAGTTCAAGACCAGCCTGGGCAACACAGTGAGACTCTGTCTCTACAAAAAAAAAGAAAAAAAAAATTAGCTGGAATCCCAGCACTCTGGGAGGCTGTTGTGGGCAGATCACTTGAGGCCAGGAGTTTGAAACCAGCCTGCCTGGCCAATATGGCGAAAGCCCATATCTACTAAAAATACAAAAATTAGGCCAGACGCAGTGGCTCACGCCTGTAATCCCAGCACTTTGGCAGGCCAAGGAGGGCGGATCACGAGGTCAGGAGTTTGAGACCTGCCTGGTCAATATGGTGAAACCCCATCTCTACGAAACATACAAAAATTAGCCGGGCATGGTGGTGGTGCACGCCTGTAGTCCCAGCTACTTGGGAGGCTGAGGCAGAAGAATCGCTTGAACCCAGGAGGCGGAGGTTATAGTGAGCCGAGATCGTGCCACTGCACTCCAGCCTGGGTGACAGAGCAAGACTCTGTCTCAAAGAAAAACAAAACAAAAATTAGCCAGGCGTGGTGGCGTGCACCTGTAATCCCAGCTACTCAGGAGGCTGAGGCTTGAGAAGCATTTGAACCTGGGAGGTAGAGGCTGCAGTGAGCCAAGACTGCACCACTGCACTCCAGCCTAGTGACACAGTGAGACAGACTCTGTCTCAGAAAAAAAGAAAGAACCATAAAAATAGCCAACCAGCAGCCCTCAGGGGTGTTGTGCCTATGGTGTAGCCATTCTTTATTCCATTACTTATCTAATAATTTTGTTTTCACTTGAAAAAAAAAATAAAAAATTGGCCGAGCATGGTGGTGAAAACCTGCAGTCCCAGCTACTGGGGAAGCTAAGGTGGGAGTATTGCTTGAGCCCAAGAGGTCAAGACTGCAGTGAGCTGTGATCCCGCCACTGCACTCCAGCCTGGGTGACAGACGGAGACCCTGTCTCAAAAAAAACCAAAAACTATTACATTAGAAAAAACTTCTGTGAGGAAACAAAGTGGAAATATGAGTTCAAGAAGGAAAAAGGGCCAAGCATGGTGGCTCACACCTCTAATCCCAGCACTTTTGGAGGCTGAGATGGGATGATCACTTGAGACCAGGAGTCAGCCTGGGCAACATAGCAAGACCTTGTCTCTACTAAAAATAAAAAGAACAATCAGCCATATGTGTGACAGACACCTGTAGTCTTAGCTACTTTGGCAGCTGAGGTGGGAGGATTGAGCTCAGTAGGTCAAGGTTGCAGTAACTGGTGACTGCCACTGCACTCCAGCTTGAGCAACACAGCAAGATCCCATCTCAGAAAAAAAAAAAAAAAGGAAAAAAGAATTTCGATGGTTAAAAAGTGGTTCTTTTTTTTTTTTTTTCAAAAGACAAGGGGAAATCAAATCAAGTGGTACATAGACTTCCCTGCAAGTTTAAATGAGGATTTTAACAGCTTTATTTTAAAATACCAACATTCACAATTAACCAGAAATTTTATCCTCTGTAACCTTCAAAATAAAAATTTGAAAGTTTCAATCTAAAGCTGTCAATCTAAAACTGTGCCAGCAGGTAATTGTCTTTCTCTTTTCCGTTTTTTGTTTGTTTTTGAAACAGAGTCTTGCTCTTGTCACCCAGGCTGGAGTGCAGTGGCATGATCTTGGCTCACTGCAACTTCTGCTTCCTGAGTTCAAGTAATTCTCCTGCCTTGACCTCCTGAGTAGCTGGGATTGCAGGTACCTGCCAACACGCCCAGCTAATTTTTTTGTATTTTTAGTAGAGACGGAGTTTCACCATGTTGGCCAGGCTGGTCTCAAACTCCTGACCTCAGGTGATCTGTCTGTCTCAGCCTCCCAAAGGCCTGGGATTACCAGGCATGAGCCACCGCGCTCGGCCTCCCAGCAGGTAATTTTCTTTTCTTTCTTTCTTTTTTTTTTTTTTTTTTTTTTTGAGACTGAGTCTTGCTCTGTCGCCCGGGCTGGAGTGCAGTGGCCGGATCTCAGCTCACTGCAAGCTCCGCCTCCCGGGTTCACGCCATTCTCCTGCCTCAGCCTCCCGAGTAGCTGGGACTACAGGCGCCCGCCAGGTCGCCCGGCTAGTTTTTTGTATTTTTAGTAGAGACGGGGTTTCACCATGTTAGCCAGGATGGTCTTGATCTCCTGACCTCGTGATCCGCCCGTCTCGGCCTCCCAAAGTGCTGGGATTACAGGCTTGAGCCACCGCGCCCGGCCTCTTTTTTTTTTTTTTTTGAGGCAGAGTCTCGCTCTATTGCCCAGGTTGGAGTGCAGTGGCACGATCTCGGCTCACTACAACCTGCGCCTCCCGGGTTCAAGTGATTCTTCTGCCTCAGCCTCCCGAGTAGCTGGGACTACAGGCATGGACCACCACGTCCGGCTAATTTTTTTGTATTTTTAGTTAGATGGAGTTTTAGTTAGAACTCCTAACCTCAGGTGATCCACCCTCCTCAGTCTCCCAAAGCGCTGGGATTACAGGCATAAGCCACCGTGCCCGGCCCATCGGGTAATTTTCAAAACAAAGCTAAGCTCGTGGCTTGCCTGCCTTCAGCTATGAGCCCTCTTCTTTTCTCCTTAAGGTACAGGCACCAAGAGAGGCTCGGAGATCCTTTAAAGGTTATTTACCAGCGGGACAGATTCAGACCTTGGTGAAGACAGACAGAAGAGGATTTGGTGGGAATTTAGGGCCCTGCTGAGACAAAAACCACCCGAACCCGCCTGTCAACTTTCTATCCATCCACCAGATCTCTAGCATTTCACCCCTTTCCACAGGCCTATGCCAGCACTGCGCCACACCAATTCAACCTTGATTTATTTAGGTAAAATGAGTACTCTCCCTCCCGCAAAAACAAACACGTTTTAGACATAAAACTTATTCAAAGGCTTCCATTTCTTCACTTTTAGAATTAAGACTTAATGTCAAAGTTCACTCGGGTAGTTTGAATCATTTTCCCACAACTCAGGGAAAGAGTGAAAAATCTTTGAAAACTCTGTAAGCAGGGCCGGGCGCGGTGGCTCAAGCCTGTAATCCCAGCACTTTGGGAGGCCGAGACGGGTGGATCACGAGGTCAGGAGATCGAGACCATCCTGGCTAACATGGTGAAACCCCGTCTCTACTAAAAAATACAAAAAACTAGCCAGGTGAGTTGGCGGGCGCCTGTAGTCCCAGCTACTCGGGAGGCTGAGGCAGGAGAATGGCGTAAACCCGGGAGGCGGAGCTTGTAGTGAGTTGAGATCCGGCCACTGCACTCCAGCCCGGGAGACCAGAGCGAGACTCCGCCTCAAAAAAAAAAAAAAAAAAAAAAGAAAACTGTAAGCAAACACCTGAGATGCCAACACCTCCTTTGTGGAGCTGGGGAAGGAAGAGACGGGTGGCCCGACGGCCTCCCTCACTAGTGGGTGGGCGGGAGATCCACGCCGCCCCAGTACCTGGGGTCTTCACTAAAACCTTAACTGTCCGGCCTCCCGGGGGAGAGGGAAGCGGAGGAGAGAGGTCTGAAAATTGGAGATGATCACTCAGCTCAACAGCAAAGCACTTTATACCCACCCTCTGAGACAGATACTGTAGCTTTATTCCCATTTTTCAGATGAGCAAACTTGGGGTCGAAAAGATACCCCAAGGTTACACAACTGAAGTGGCAGAAGCTAGATTCAAGAATCAATCGGCCCGCAAAGCTCTAAAGGGCAGTGTCTTTGGTCTGATCCTGAGTTTGAATCCACAATCTCCGGCCCTTTCTAGCTGTAAACCTTCCTGCGCGTCCTCAGCCCTAAAAAAGGAAATAACACCTTGCTTGGCAGGGCTGCTGTCAAGACAATGGGCCATGGATATAAAAGCGCTTGCCTGCCTTAGTGCTGGCCGCACACGATGCGCTCAATACATCCTAACTCAGGCTTTCAAAAGAGGAGCCTACGCCCCACTAGGCAGCAAAATTGGGGCGCCCGGGGCGTTCGCAGCCCCGCGTAGAGGCCTCGGCCAGGGCCCGCCCCCTCCCCGGGGCCCGGCTGGCTCCCACCGTCCCGCGCGGCGTGCTACGTACCCAGCGCCTCCGACCCGGCCCAGGCCTCCGCCTCTAGCCCAATCTCCGCGGCGCTTACAGGCCAGCTCAGCGGGCTAGGCGGGACCTCGGGGGCGCGGACCGGACGTCCGGCCAGCAGCCGCAGCCTGGAGAGGTTGGGCGCGCAGGCTTGCGGGCGGGGTCGGGCGAGGTACGCTGGGAGGGGACGGGAGGGGACGGGAGGGCGGAGCCGGGAGAGGTTGGGCGGGCGGAGCCGGGAGAGGTTGGGCGGGCGCGGGAGGGGCGGGAGGGGCGGGAGGGGCGGGCGGGCGCGGGAGGGGCGGGAGGGGCGGGCGCGGGAGGGGCGGGAGGGGCGGGCGCGGGAGGGGCGGGAGGGGCGGGCGCGGGAGGGGCGGGAGGGGCGGGCGCGGGAGGGGCGGGAGGGGCGGGAGGGGCGGGCGGGGAGAGCTTGGCCCCGGAACGCGGTACAGAGGTCCCCCAACCCCCGACCCGGAGCCGTAACTTTTCCTTTCCCCGGAGCGGGGAAGGAGAGAGAGGAGAGGGGCAAAACTGCAGGGTCCTAACTTCAGATATAAAGCTCGGCCACTCAGTACTTATGCAGCCTTGGCAGTGGTGATCATGAGCACTTTGTGGGATTATCTCAGCCCGCACAGCCTGGACAACATGGCAAAATCCCGTCTCTACTAAAAATACAAAAATTAGCTGGCCATGGTGGCGGGCACCTGTAATCCCAGCTACACGGGAGGCTGAGGCAGGAGAATTGCTTGAACCCGGGAGGTGGAGGTTGCAGTGAGCCAAAGAAACGAAAAATGTATAGTTACCTAGTTATGTCTCACATAGAGCAGGAAGTTGGGTTTTTTTTTGTTTTTTGAGACGAAGTTTCACTCTATCGCCCAGGCTGGGGTGCAGTGGCGGGATCTTGGCTCACTGCAGCCTCTGCCTCCCAGGTTCAAACGATTCTCCTGCCACAGCTTCCCGAGTAGCTGGGACTATAGGTGTGTGCCACCACACCCGGCTTTTATTTTATTTTTTATTTTTTTTGCTTTTGAGATGGAGTTTTGCTCTTATTGCCCAGGCTGGAGTGCAGTGGCACGATCTTGGCCCACCGCAACCTCTACCTCCCGGGTTCAAGCGATTCTCCTGCCTCAGCCTCCCAAGTAGCTGGAATTATAGGCATGCACCACCATGCCTGGCTAATTTTTTGTATTTTCAGTAGAGACAGGGTTTCTCCTTGTTGGTCAGGCTGGTCTCGAACTCCCGATCTCAGGTGATCCGCCCACCTCAGCCTACCAAAGTGCTGGGATTACAGGCGTGAGCCACCACGCCTGGCCCAATTTTGTATTTTTAGTAGAGATAGGGTTTCACCATGTTGGCCAGGCTGGTCTGGAACTCCTGACCTAGGTGATCCACCCACCTCAGCCTCCCAGAGTGCTAGGATTACAGGCGTCAGCCACCATGCCCAGCACGTCTGGCTAATTTTTGTATTTTTAGTAGAGATGGGGTTTCACCATGTTAGCCAGGCTGGTCTCGAACTCCTGACCTCAGGTGATCCACACACCTCGGCCTCCCAAAGTGCTGGGATTACTGGCATGAGCCCCCGCACCTGGGACTGGCTTTATTATTATCTCTGATCCCCCCTTCACTGCAGCTGCAAATAGGACAATCACGTTGAACAGCAGTCTTGGACCCCGGAGAGTTGAGTGTGATGACAGTTCTCAGACTGAGTAGGCATCTTTGACTGCCTTTCAAATATAGATGACGGGATTATCTGCCACTTTGGATCATAATTACTTACGCTTATGCCACTGATATATAAACAGAGTTGACTATATTTAGTTCTGTGTTTTGTGTTGTCTTTCCCTGAGTCAGATAGGAACTGTTTCTTACCGCCCTGCCATTCTTCCCATGTTGAGATCTTTCCCAAAGGCAAAGATCATTTCCCTTTTTGGCCATGGAGCACTCTGATGGTAAGAATTAGTCCTCTCATCACCCACCACACTCAACCCAAATAGGAAATTTCCACAAATGGGAACCATGTCTTTGGGCGTTCTTCTTGGGATCCAGGTGAGATTACTCAATCACAAGAGTGAGATTCAAGGACTGAAACATTCATTCAAGGGTAAAAACAGATTAAAATGTGGCAGTTACCTTTTTTCTCCTGACATGGAATACACACTGGAGTCACAGTTACCTTTTAGTAACCGATTTCCTTGAGTGAATAGTGTTATCAGAAAATGGGACTTTTATGGTGGCAAAGAATTCAGAGGGTCTAGGGGGCACACAGATCCGGATTTGTATACCATTCTGCCACTTAACCAGCTATGTGATTGTGCAATTTACCAACCTCTCAGGGCCACATTTTTTCATCTGTCAAAAAGGTGAATATGGCCAGGCACGGTGGCTCACTCCTCTAATCCCAGCACTTTGGGAGGCCAAAGTGGGCAGATCATGAGGTCAGGAGTTAAAGACCAGCCTAACATGGTGAAATCCTGTCTCTACTAAAATTACAAAAATTAGCCAGGTGTGGTGGCGTGCATCTTTAATCCCAGCTACTCAGGAGGCAGAGGCAAGAGAATTGCTTGAACCTGGGAGGCGGAGGTTGCAGTGAGCCGAGATTGCACCACTGCACTCCAGCCTGGGCGTCAGAGCGAGACTCTGTCTCAAAATAAAACAAAACAAAAAAAGTGAATAATAATAGGACCTATATTATAGACTTGAGAGGATTAAATGAGATAAGGTACGAAAGGCCTTACTCCAGAATCTGGCATATCAGTACTTATTAAAGATAAAGAGTAGATGTGGGCTGGGTGCCCTGGCTCACGTCTGTAATCCCAGCACTTTTAGGGGTTGGGGTAGGAAGATACCCCAGGAGTTCGAGACCAGCCTGGGCAACAAGGCGAGACCCTCCTCTCTACAAAAAATACAAAAATTAGCCAGGTGGTGTGGCTCACGCCTGTAGTCCTAGGTACTCGGGAGCCTGAGGTGGGAGGATAGCTTGATTGTAGTGAGGCGTGATCTTGAGCCACTGCACTCCAGCCTGGGCGACAGAGGGCAACCCTATTTAAAACAAACAAACAAAAAAGGTTGTTGTGGAAGATTCTTGTGGGGAATTAAAAGGACCATGTGTGCACGAAAGAGCTTGGCAAAGATCAGTACCTGGAGGCTAAGATGCCGCAAGCCCTGCCTCCCTAGCAGTGGGGTCTCTTGGCTTAGGGTCAGTGCACCGCACACAAAAATCCACTGCCTCTCATGAGACCTTGAACTGCCAATGACCGGGGGTTGCCCAGACTCCCGAGTGAGGAAGGCAGCCAGGAGTCAACTCGGCTTCTTGCAGAAAAGCCCACTCCAAGAAGGCCTGGGGCGTTCTGGCTCCAGGCGGGTCACACCCGCTGGCCTCAGTGAGTTGTTTTATGCGACCACCGGATCAGGCGCCAGAGATGAGGCAAGTAGGCGAAGTAAAAAAGCTTTATTAGCTAGCCAATGTGAAGAAGGAAAGGGCGAGGTTCATCGGTCTCTTGCGGTGGAGGCCAAGGAAGTCGCTCCGGCGTTCTCGGGCGAGGTTCCTAGATCCGCATGTGAAGAGGGCCGAGGAAGTTCACGCCGGACGGCTGCCGGGAGTGGCTTTTTATGTCTAGGGCCTGGGAGTGGGCGGGCAGTAGGCGGGACACGGGCGTGTCGGGGGCGTTCCGTAGGCGCGGCCAGGTAGGGGTTTGGGTCTCCTCCATCGGACGTCACGTTGCGCCTGCGCAGTTGGTCTGCATTTTTGCCGGGCGCAGGCTGCATTTTCCCGCGCGCGGGTAAGTTGGTGATGAAGAACCCGGAAATGCGCCATCTTAGTCGTCTTTGTCCTCTCCCTCCGTCCAGACACTCAGGCCCTTTCACTTACCCGGGAAAGGTAACGGTCCTTAACGGCAGCCAATAACGGCTCCCAGCGGCTCAGGCACAGGCCAGGGCAGGCTGAAATCAAACCTTGGATTTTGGAACCTCCACGCCTGAAACCCTAAACCAGCATCGAACTACAACTCCCAGCATGCCAGGCGGCCGCCCGGTTCCGAAGGGTCGGTCCCACCAACCTTGGGCCCCTTCTTTTCTCAAAGCGTGGCCCAATGCCTAGGCTTCCGGGTATTAGTGGCCCCGCCCCTTGACCCGACCGGAGCCGTGCCTGGTGATTTCTGGGTATTGTAGTCAGTTTCCTGGGAAAGAGTCGCTCCTAGTGGCAGCTCCCCTCGCCAGAAAAACTACAAAACCCAGAATGCAGCGCAAATCCCCCTTGTCCAATAGGAACCCCCTATGTAGCGGGGCGCGGAGCCCCGCTCTCGCAACTCAAGATGGCGGACGAGAGTGAGACAGCAGTGAAGCCGCTGGCATCTCCGCTGCTGCAGATGATGGAAGGGAACGGGAACGGCCATGAGCACTGCAGCGATTGCGAGAATGAGGAGGACAACAGCTACAACCGAGGGTAACAAAATCCTCGGAGACCAATTCCCATCCAGCCTCCCACAACCTGGGTTCTCTGGGGTGCGGGGAAGTCACCGGGAGCTTAGTGTAGCCCCACCCTCATATTCTTATTGGCTAAGTCACTAGGATCCTGTCTGGCGATTGGTTACTACTTTTGTCATTTACCAAGGGGGGGGTGCTCTGGCTATTAAGGGCCGGAGACGTTCAGTACTTTTATTATGTAAAAGTTCTATGCAATGTTCCACTCGTCTGCTTCAGGCCAGTCCTGGGAAAAGAGCATGTTGGACGATGGTTTTCGATGGTACAACACAGGACAGTCTAGTAACAGTACAGTTCAAAGGGAACGTTACTTATAGACTTGTTGTTTGAGCAACGTGACTAGCAATAAACGAATAATAAAACATTTCGCAGCAGTTCACCCTCAGTGAGGAAATTCATCAGACTATACAAACTGTATATATAATTATATTGTAAAATATCACTACGAGAGAATCCCAAAATATAAACTCACCTTATAAACCCTATGTAATTAACCATATGGTAATGCTTTGATTTACAGAGTTTCCATTGCTCCAGTCATAAGTATCCTGAACAATATATTAATATAATTAGGTCTTCGAACATCTTTGCCTTATTAACTTTGCAGAGTAGCCCCAGGCTTCGAGAAATGAGCGATGTTGCTTCTTGGAGAGTATTTGGAATCCTTGGGCTCCATACTGCCTATCCTGTACTTTAGGGTCTTGCCATTAGTTACTATTTGTTCCTAGGGATGAAGAAACGCAGCAGGCATTTGAATGTTGAGTTTTTTTTCCAAATTAGTTTTTACTTCTGTAAGCCACAGCTTATTCATCTTTCTTCACATGGTTAGTGCCTGGCACTGGCACTCACGCTGTCTCTCCCCATCTTCCTGTCTATATTTGTAGATATATTTTTAAACTGAAAGTCGTGAGAGATTTTTGGGTGTATAACTTGCCGAGTTTGAGGTAGTCTGATTTTCATAGCCAGCTTGTTATTTGCAGTATTGGTGGTAGTCCAGGTATAAAGGTAGAAGATTGAGGTCTTTGTAGAAACTTAAAAAAAAAAGAAAAAATTCGCTACCTTGTATAGAGGGGAGAACAAAGTATTACAGTCATGCGCTGCCCAAGGATTGTGTAGAAGAGATGGTCCCACAAAATTATAGTACATATTTTTATTGTATCCTTTCTATGTTTAGGTATGCTTAGATACACAAATACTTACCGTTGTGTTATAGTTGCCTGCAGTACTCAGTAACAGGCGGTAGCCTATTGCTCCTAGGCTACAAACCTGTATAGCATGTTACTGTAATGTATACCATTTAGCCTAGGCACTTAGTAGGCTATACCATCTAGGTTTGTGTAAGTACACCCTATGATGTCTGCAAGACAAAAATTACCTAACCATGCATTTCCCAGCACATATCCCTGACGTTCAGTGAAGGATGACTGTATTTAAGTGGTTTATAACCTGCTTGTGGTGAATCTTAGGTTAAAAGATCTACCTAGCTTTTATGTTCTTCAACCAGCATTAAAAATCACAGGAAGGGCTGGGCGCGGTGGCTCATGCCTGTAATCCCAGCACTTTGGGAGGCGGAGGCGGGCAGATCACGAGGTCAGGAGTTGGAGACCATCCTGGCTAACACTGTGAAACCCCGTCTCTACTAAAAATACAAAAATTTAGCCGGGCCTGGTGGTGGGTGTCTGTAGTCCCAGCTACTCGGGAGGCTGAGGCAGGAGAATGGCGTGAACCCAGGAGGCAGAGCTTGCAGTGAGCTGAGATCACACCACTGCACTCCAGCCTGGGCTACAGAGTGAGACTCTGTATCAAAAAAAAAAAAAAAAGAAAATCACAGGAAGAATGTAGAGGAATAGGAAGCTTGCCAAATTTAGTTTTTATTGCTATAACTCACAACAGATCTAATGTAATAAAAGTCTTGTTTTGAAGTTTGATATTCCTAAAAATGGAAGAGCTGAGAAAGAGGAAGTAGGAACAGGAAGAAGGGAAAGTGAAGCTCTCCTGAGTAGAGATCTGAATCACAGATGAGAGTCGGTGAATGTGAAAGTCATTCCAGAAGTGAAAATGTGGCATTTTCTTTGCTCTTTTTATAGTTGCTTTTATTTTTCTCTTTTTAACTGTTGTCCTGACCAGTGTCCTTAGGTTTGTGCCCTGTAATCTGTGAATCACTTTGCAAAACTGTGTGCGTGAAAGTTATTTTATTGGCCTGGTGTGGTAGCTCACATCTGTAATCCCAGCACTTTGGGAGGCTGAGGCAGGCGGATCACTTGAGGTCAGGAGTTCGAGACCAGCCTGACCAACATGGTGAAACCCCGTCTCCACTAAAAATACTAAGTTTAGCTGGACATGGTGGTGCACACCTATAGTCCCAGCTACTCGAGAGGCTGAAGCAGGAGAATCACTTGAACCTGGGAGGTGGAGGCTGCAGTGAGCTGAGATTGCGCCACTGCACTCTAGCCTGGGCAACAGAGCAAGAACCTGTCTCAAAAAAAAAAGGTGGTGTGCAGTGGCTCATGCCTGTAATCCCATCACTTTGGGAGGCTGAGACGGTTGGATCATGAGGTCAAGAGATGAGACCATCCTGGCCAACATGGTGAAATCCAGTCTCTATTAATAATAGAAAAATTAGCTGGGCATGGTGGTACATACCTGTAGCCCCAGCTACTCTGGAGGCTGAGGCAGGAGAATCACCTGAATCCGGGAGGCGGAGGTTGCAGTGAGCTGAGATCGCGCCACTGCACACCAGCTTGGCAACAGCAAGACTCCATCTCCAAAAAAATAAAAATAAAAATAAAATTATTTCATTTGTAATAGAAGTAAGTAATAACCTTAAAAAACGTTGACAGTTTGCATGGTGTTTCTCTGCATGGTTATGGTCTGGGTGAAAAAATTATGTTTATTAGCATCCCAAATCTAAAGGTCTGTGAAAATGAGTTTGGAGGTAGCAGGTGAAAAACCAAGGGCCTAGTCTGGAGGACAGAGTCTAATTCTGGCACTAAGAATCCGGGGGAGAGTCAACATTTTTACATGAACTTTAAGAGGAAATGGTTTTGGGGAGAAGCAGCAATTTGGGAAAATGTAGCATGGCACAGTGGAAAAGCATGGACTTTGGAATCATTTAAATCTGGTCTCAGGCCAGGCGCAGTGGCTCACCCCTGTAATCCAAGCACTTTGGGAGGCTGAGGTGGGCAGATCACTTGTGGTCAGGAGTTTGAGACCAGCCTGGTCAGCATAGCGAAACCTCATCTGTACTAAAAATACAAAAATTAGCTGGGCGTAGTGGCAGGCACCTGTAATCCCAGCTACTCGGGAGGCTGAGGCAGGAGGATCGCTTGAAACCAGGGGGCAGTGGTTGCAGTGAGCAACCTCCACTGCACTCCACTGCACTCCAGCCTGGGCGACAGAGCAAGCCTCTCATCTGAAAATCTCCTCTCAAAGCTTGGCTCTGATACTTAATGGTCCTGTGACCTTGGGAAAGGTACTTAACTCTGAGTTATAGGGATTAAATGAGATAACATCTGGAATGCACTCCTCTTCCTCCCTCCTCCTCTTTCTTCACATCTTCCCTAACCTCCCAGCTTGTCCCTCTGCTCTTATCACATGCTGTATTGTTGCTTTTATCATAACAATAAATGTAACTACATGTTTGGTAATTTTTCTTAATGTGTCTGGTACCTGTCTCATCTGACAGTAAGGTGCATGTAAACAGGATTGTGTCTTCAAAATGCCTAGCACTTAGTAGGCATTAGTGAATATTTGCTGTATGAATGAATGGCAGATATTAAAGTACCTAGCCTAATATTAGTGAAGTTTTATCTCCCCTCACCAAGTAAGAGGATATCAGATTTTTCTTACATACACGTTTTCTCTCCCCAAATAATTCTCATTGTAAGCCTTACTACAATTTTTATGAAATAGCTACAGAGGCCGGGCGCGGTGGCTCACGCCTGTAATCCCAGAACTTTGGGAGGCCAAGGCAGCTGGATCACGAGGTCAGGAGATCGAGACCATCCTGGCTAACACAGTGAAACTCCGTCTCTACTAAAAATACAACAAAATTAGCCGGGCGTGATGGCGGGTGCCTGTAGACCCAGGTATTCGGGAGGCTGAGGCAGGAGAGTGGTGTGAACCCCGGAGGCAGAGCTTATAGTGAGCTACAGAAACACCTACAGAAATCAAGAAGCTCCAATTTGTTGTGGAAGCTTTCCACTGTGTTTTGCTTCTTGAAATGTTTTTTTGTCTTTACTTAATATTATTTAAAATCTTCTCAAAAATCATGTAAAAGTTGACAGAGAAGTTTTCCTTTCAATGCTAGAGAGTCTAAAATGTGTAATATACAATAAAGGTTAATCATAGTTCAAGCTAACCTTTATTCTCTTAGGCCTTTTTTTTTTTTTTCTTTTTTTGAGATGGAGTCTCGCTCTGTTGCCCAGGCTGGAGTGCAGTGACATGATCTCTGCTCACTGCAAGCTCTGACTCCCAGGTACACGCCATTTTCCTGCCTCAGCCTCCCAAGTAGCTGGGACTACAGGTGCCTGCCACCACGCCAGGCTAATTTTTCTGTACTTCTAGTAGAGACGGCGTTTCATCGAGTTAGCCAGGATGGTCTCAATTTCCTGACCTCGTGATCCACCCACCTCAGCCTCCCAAAGTGCTGGTATTACAGGCGTGGGCCACCGCGCCCGGCCATTTTTTTTTTTTTTTAAAGAGACTGTGTCTCACTGTGTTGCCCAGGCTAGTCTCAAACTCCTGGGTTCAAGTGATCCTCCTGCTTTAGCCTCCCAAAGTGCTGAGACTGTAAGCATGAGCCACCACACCCAGCTTCCTGGGCCTTTTTTTCAGGAACTAAAGTCACAGTGCTCTATGCTAATAAGATGAGCTAAATTCATGTACTGGATTCATGGGAAATGCAGTTGTATTATTTCCTTTTTTTTTTTTTGGAGACGGAGTCTCACTCTGTTGTCCAGGCTGGAGTGCCGTGGCATGATCTTGCTCACTGCAACCTCTGCCTTCCAGGTTCAAGAAATTCTCCTGCCTCAGCCTCCTGAGTAGCTGGGACTACAGGAGCACACTGCCACACCCAGCTAATTATTCGTATTTTAGTAGAGACGAGGTTTCACTAAAACTGGTCTCACGCTCCTGAGCTCAGGCAGGTCTCGAACTCCTGAGCTCAGGCAGTCTGCCTGCCTCGGCCTCCCAAAGTGCTAGGATTACAGGTGTGAGCCACCACGCCCAGCCAGTTGTATTAGTTTCTTATGTCTCTTTGTATATGAGTTTAGTTCTTGACTTTTCTAGTCTTGTGTTTCCTCCATAATTAAATCAGCATAAACATTTGATGAATATAAAACTTCATGTAGTTGTGTGTAGTGTAACCTCAGCACATTGGGAGGCTGAGGCGGAAAAATCACTTGAGCCCAGGAGTTTGAGACGAGCCTGGGCAACATGGTGAGACCCCATCTCTATAAATAAAACAAAAAACCCCAAACCCTTCATGTAATATAGGTATACGTATATATGTGTACATGCATACATATGCAATGTGTATGGATGCATCTCTTCAGTTTTTCTATTTAAAAATTTTTTAATTTAATTTTTTTTTCTTTTTTTGAGACGGAGTCTCACTCTGTCGCCCAGGCTGGAGTACAGTGGCACGATCTCGGTTCACTGCAAGCTCTGCCTCCCGGGTTCATGCCATTCTCTTGCCTCAGCTTCCTGAGTAGCTGGGACTACAGGTACCCGCCACCACGCCCGACTAATTTTTTGTATTTTTAGTAGAGACGGGATTTCACCATGTTAACCAGGATGGTCTTGATCTCCTGACCTCATGATCCGCCCGCCTCGGCCTCCCAAAGTTCTTGGATTACAGGCGTGAGCCACTGCGCCCGGCCTAATTTTTAAATTATTATTATTACTTTGGAAACAGGGCCTCACTCTGTTGCCCAGTATAGTGGTGTGATCATGGCTTACAGCAGCCTTTGACCTGGACTCTAGCAATCCTCCCACCTCAGCCTCCCAAGTAGCTAGGACTGTAGACACGCACTATCATCCCTGGCTGATTTTCTTTTTAAAAATTTTCTATAGAGATGGGGTCGCGCTTTTTAGCCCAGGCTGGTCTCAAACTGCTGGCCTCAAGTGATGCTCCCACCTTGGCCTCCCAAATGGCTGGGATCGTGGGCATAAGCTCCTGCGCCCAGCCAGTTTTGTTTGTTTTTTACTGCACTCAATTTCCCCCAGTTACGTGCCTAGCATAATTATCCTGAACAATTTAGAGGACAGTCAGACTAAGATAATCTTTATGCAGCATCCCCCTGTAGTTCGTGATTCATCTATATGGTTTAATTTGATTTTTTTTTTAATGAGAGTCTTTCCAAGAAGTATTGCCAAAGAATAAATCTCATCAGGTGGCAGATTTTAATTTGGGGATAATAAATGAAGTTTGTCCGAGTGTTTTGGAACAAAAAAGAACTTTTAGACTATTGTGTTCCAGGAGTCTTTCAGAATTTATTTTGCAATGTCTTCAGTATCATTGAGATCCTGGTAAGCATGGGTCAAGAGCCCCCCGACAAGAGGTGTCTCGTCTCCATCCGGCTCTCTTACTCCTTGGGACAGGTTAACATGGATTCTTTATAAGTTCTCCTCACTTCCTGGTTATGAGATATTATCCCTTATGAAAACTTAGGAGGAAAGAAAAGTCTTTCTGAAAATACATTCCTTAAAGCTAGCCTTACTTGCTTTTGTTTTCTTCTTCAGCTTCTCCAAGAGTCCTTCTTTCCCTATTTATTTGATGGCTTATAGCTGCAGCTAGCTCTTGGAAAGAAGAAATCTTTTTAGTTCCTTTTTAATTTCTCCCTTCAACTTGTGGTTTTTCAAAACTAGATCAAAGCAGAATGGAAAGAGAAACCTCATCACTGATATCAAATAAGTGTTCTAATTTTGTTTCCCAATTAAGCGGCAATTAAAAAGAAACTAATCAAGAGCTGCTTCAAAGAGAAGAGACTGGAAAGCAGAAGAAATGGAAAGTAAATGAGAGCCTATTTCAGGGACTCGCTGCTTATGGCAAAGCAGTTTTGCTGATTTTTCACATTGTTCAACTAATATGCTCTCACGCTAAAATTCCCCAGCTTTACTAAGTTGGCAGTTAACCCTTTCCCTATAGAGCCCATAGATTCATGAGCCATACATTTAGTAACTTCAGGAGGATGCTGCTTTAACTCTTTCTCTTTAGCTTTTTATCTGAAATCTCTACCCTTCAAGCCTCTCTTCTAATTCCTCAAAGAAGATGTCCTTGTGATTGTTACATTTAAGGGACACAAAATATGGTGTTCTCTATTGAGAGTGCCAAAATTACTAAACCGGAATTCCTCCACAGGCTCAGTATTAGCCTCAAAAATGTCCCAGCACTTTGAGAGGCTGAGGTGGGCAGATCACTTGAGGTCAGGAGTTCGAGACCAGCTGGGCCAAAACCCCATCTCTACTAAAAATACAAAAATTAGCTGGGCGTGGTGGCGTGGGCCTATAGTCCCAGCTACATGGGAGGCTGAGACAGGAGAATCACTTGAACCCGGGAGGCAGAGGTAGCAGTGAGCCCAGATGGCGCCACTGCACTTCAGTCTGGGCGAGAGAGAGAGACTCCATCTCAAAAAAATAAACAGAAAAAAAAACAACTTTCTAGAGCTGCTCTGAGAGGCAGCTGAGGAGTCACTATGGTTAAGTGTTTAGTAAAAGTTACTATTATCACTACGGAGTGGGCATTGTGCTAAGCCCTTTACGTGGATTATATCCTCCATGATTTCACTTATGAAGACTTTAGGGTTTTTGTTTGTTTGTTCGTTTCTTTTTTTGAGACAGAGTCTCAAAAAATGGTCTCTGAACAGCATTTGATTTTACCTTGGAGTTGCAAAGTCAAAGTCTTAACTTGCCAAACAAACTCAATGTGGAATTTACACATTTGTCTCATTCCAGTTTTAAGCAGTTTAGTATAGCAGAGCTTTTGTGACCTCTGAAAACCAGTTATCGTCCATGACAAGAATTGGCTTGTTCACCCTCAGTACTCTCAGAAAAACACTCTGTCACCCAAGCTGGAGTGCAGTGGCATGATGTTAACTCACTGCAACCTCTGCCTTCCAGGTTGAAGCAATTCTTGTGTCTTAATCTCCCAAGTAGCTGGGATCACAGACATGCACCACCATACCCGGCTAACTTTTGTAGTTATAGTAGAGACGGGGTTTCACCATCTTGGCCAGGCTGGTCTTGAACTCCTGACCTTGTGATCCATCTACCTTCGCCTCCCAAAGTGCTGGCATTACAGGCGTGAGCGATCATGCCTGGCCAGACTTTATTTTAATTTATTTATTTATTTATTTATTTATTTATTTATTTATTTATTTATTTATTTCAGACAGAGTCTTGCTCTGTTGCCCAGGCTGGAGTGCAGTGGTGTGATCTCAGCTCACCACAACCTCCACCTCCCAGGTTCTAGCGATTCTCCTGCCTCAGCCTCCTGGGTAGCTGGGACTACAGGCGTGTGCCACCCTGCCCAGCTAATTTTTGTATTTTTAGTAGAGACGAGGTTTCACTATGTTGGCCAGGCTGGTCTTAGAACTCCTAACCTTGTGATCTGCCTGCCTCAGCCTCCCAAAGTGCTGGCATTACAGGCGTGAGCCACCACCGTGCCCAGCCAGACTTTAGTTTTTATAGTGAGGCTTGAGATTTGCATCTCCACTGGTCTCTTTGACACCTCAGAGGACCATTCTGAACTTGCTAGATTTCTTTCCCCTGCTGAATTGACTTCTGCATCTTGAATCTGCAGCAGTGTGAATCCTATCTTTGGATCCATTTAACAGCCTATGGACATTCCCAAACTTGGGAACCAGTTTGTCTCTCCATGATAGACAAATATTTTTTTCAGAAGTCATTCTAATCGCGCCACTGCACTCCAGCCTGGGCGACAAAGTGAGACGCCGTCTCAAAAAAAAAAAAAAAGTCATTCTAGTGGGTGAGATTTCTGCCAGCATTGAGCCACTGCTCAAAACATTCTTGATAATGGTCTCTGAACAGCATTTGATTTTACCTTGGAGTTGCAAAGTCAAAGTCTTAACTTGCCAAACAGACTCAATGTGGAATTTACACATTTGCCTCATTCCAGTTTTAAGCAGTTTAGTATAGCAGAGCTTTTGTGACCTCTGAAAAGCAGTTATCGTCCATGACAAGAATTGGCTCGTTCACCCTCAGTGCTCTGGCTTACTATCCCAGGGAGGGCCGAGGGTGGCAGCAAAAGTGGTCTTTTGTAATCCCTTCTTATAACCTGCTGTTCTTTTCACAGACCTCCCACACTCTGTCACTCAGGCTGGAGTGTGGTGGTGTGATCTCGGCTCACTGCAACCTCTGCCTCCTGGGTTCAAACGATTCTCCCGCTTCAGCCTCCCAAGTAGCTGGGATTACAGACACCCGCCACCATGCCCAGCTAATTTTTGTATTTTTTAGTAGAGACGAGGTTTCGCTATGTTGGCCAGGCTTGTCTTGAGCTCCAGGCCTTAGGTGATCCACCCGCCTTGGCCTCCCAAAATGCTGGGATTACAGGCATGAGCCACTGTGCCCAGCCCCAGGGTACCTTGATGGCAGTACTAAAGTGTTTTTATTTTTCCCATCATTTGGGATTCACAAGCAGTTTTTGATATGACTAATTGGTGGGAATGTGCAGAGTCGGGGGCAGAAGTACAGGGATTAGACAGCTGATACTGATTCATGCCATGTCGTTTCCTTCTGGGCATCTTTGCCATTTCTTTCACCTCTCTTTGGGCTTTCTGAGTACAAATAGGATTACTAGTGAACTTACCATACTTCAAGAGTTAATTGATTTGCAAAAGGATTTCCTGATGTCTAAAAGTAGAATCAAAAGGATATTAGAGGTTAGGGTTTATTTTAACAAGTTTCTCTGGAAAATTTGTATTTCAGCCCAAAAAATTCACTTTTTTTTTTTTTTTTTTTGAGACAAGGTTTCACTCTGTCACCCTGGTTGTAGTGCTGTGGTGCAGTCCTCCTACGTCAGCCTCCCAGGTGGCTGGGACTATAGGCTCATTTTTTGGTCTGTGTATGTAGAGACAAGGTCTCACTATATTGCACAGGCTGGTCTCCAACTCCTGTCTTTTTTTTTTCAGAGGTAGAAAACAAGTGGCGATTGGTCCAAGTGCAGTGGTGTTTATGACTAATTTGTCATAACCAGTTATAGATTTCTTTATTCCTTTTCCACTCCCCCTGCTTCACTTGACTAGCATTTAAAAAATACAAGTAAAAAACAAGTGGCCATGAGATCTGAGAGCTATAGTGAAAAAAAAAAAAAAAAAAGAAGTGGCCAAATTTGTGAATTTTATTTCCCAAACTTTTTTTTTCTTGTGTTGTAAACCTGTGGTCTGTGTTTAAGACATTGAAACCATTAGAAATAGTTAGAGTGGAGCTTTTTTGTTTGTGTTTTGTTTACTTATGAGAGATGGGGTCTCACTTTGTCACCCAGGGTGGAGTACAGTGGCTGTTCACAAGCGTGGTCGTGGTGCACTACTATGTCATCAAATTCCTGGGCTCAAGAGATCCTCCCGCCTCAGCTTCCTGAGTAGCTGGGACTACAAATTCATACCACCACACCTAGCTGGACCTGTTTTAACTTTTCAAGGAGTAGGACAGAGCCTAAGGAGAGAGAAGACAATGAATAAGAAAATTAGGGCTGGACATGGTAGCTCACATCTGTAATCCCAGCATTTTGGGAAGCTGAGGCAGGTGGATAGCTTGAGTCCTGGAATTCAAGACCAGCCTGGGCAACATAGTGAAACCCTGTCTCTACAAAACGTATAAAAATTAGCCAAGTATGGTGGCGTACGCCCGTAGCTACTCAGGAGGCTGAGGTGAGACGATCGCTTGAACCTGGGAGGTTGAGGCTGCAGTGAGCCACGATTGTGCCACTGCACTCCAGCCTGAGTGACAGAGCAAGAACCTGTCAAAAAAAGAAAAAAATTTATATTTTTATTTGAGACGGAGTCTCACTCAGGCTCAGTGCAGTGGTGTGATCTTAGCTCACTGCAACCTCCCCCTCCCATGTTCAGGCAATTCTCCTGCCTCAGCCTCCCAAGTAGCTGGGATTACAGGTGTGCACCACCACACCTGGCTAATGTTTCTTTTTTTTTTTGGTAGAGATGGGGTTTCACCATGTTGGCCAGGCTGGTCCCAAACTCCTGACCTCAGGTGATCCACCCACTTTGGCCTCCCAGAGTGCGGGGATTACAGTTGTGAGCCACCGCGCCTGGCCTATTTTATTTCAATTAAAAAAAAGAAAGTTGATAATTTAAATCTCAATCAGTAGCTCAAGAGCACAGCATTTCCATTGCTCTCATAGAATTAACACAGCTGTCCTGTGCAAACAGTACTAAAGATGTTTTGCTGACCCTCTTTTGGGCTGTAGCTTTTCAAGGTCTTATTTTAGTCTATTATGCCTGTAAAGCATCAGTCAGGCATGTAACTGTTGAACTGTTAACTGTGTGCTCAGCACAACTAGAGGCTGTTGGAAACAGCTGTATAAGATGTAGTCTGGCCGGGTGCAGTGGCCAGTAATCCCAGCACTGTAGGAGGCTGAGGCAGATCACTTGAGGCCAGGAATTCGAGACCAGCCTGGCCAACATGGTGAAACTCCGTCTCTACTAAAAATACAAAAATTAGCCAGACATGGTGGCACATGCCTGAAATCCCAGCTTCTCAGGAGGCTGAGGAAGAGAATCGCTTGAACCCAGGAGGCGGAGATTACAGTGAGCCAAGATCACGCCACTGCACTCCAGCCTGGGCAACAGAGCAAGACTCTGTCTCAAAAATAAAAAAGATGTAGTCCTTGTTCTTAGGAAATTTTTAACGTTATTGGGAAGCCAAGAAAGCCATATAGTATTATATATAAAAGTGTTTTAGGAGATTATAGTTTTAAAACAGGCGGACATCAGAGAACTAGAATAGTCAGAGCTTTCTGGATAAAACATGGCTCACTTTCCTCATTGCTTCTAATTCTTACTCCTCTCAAACACCAAAGCTGTGTTCTATAGCCTAGTGTGAGGAAACAATATTCTCTTGGCTTTGGAGGATTCTCAAAAGTCAGTTCTTATAGGGAACGAAGCCATAGCCTTTGGGGGGAAATGGCCCCAAGTCTTTAGAGATTGATGGCTCCTCCCTAGATGCTAGTTGGGTAGTTGATAACCAATTTGCCTCACATTTCTGAGCTTTGGTTTCCTCATCTATAAACAACAAGTTAAACCAGATGGTTCTGAGATTCCAGTGTTGGAGGCTCAACTTCCCCTCCCCTATGATAGAGCTTTTTCTTCCCAGGCATGCAGTTTTGAGCGGATTGCATCATCCAGTAAGACTGAGAGGAGGCCCCTCGCTGCTCGTGTTGTCTGGAAGTTCCTCTTCGCTTGCCGTTCATCTGCCAGCTTGCCCTTACCTCCCACCCGCTCACATACCTAGCACTGCGTTCTATTTCTAGAAATGAGTACTGAAGTTCGTTTTCCATCTCTTCCCCAAGGTCTGAATGTATACAAGAGCGTCCTTAGGATGTCTTAGGTCTTCGAACTTGGAATATTTTGGCCTTCATTAAAAGATGACATTTCTTGATTGCTTTTCTGCTCTGTTCCTGGATATTTTATTCTAATTCACCCTGTATTTGCTGGGTTGGTCATTGATGAATTGATCAACTTTAGAATGTAAGTCTCATAATTTTTCTATGAGCTGCCATCTCCCTTCTTGGGGAGGAGGCACTTCTGTCGCTGCACCAAGGCAAACTTGACTTAATTCTCTACTCTGTTTTGGAACCAAGTGAAACAAGTTGGACTTTGATTTGCTATATTCTAAGATTCTGGTTCTGGCCAATCTCAGTTTGAATTAAGGTGAGTGGCAGCTTAGATCTCTGAGAGATTTCTGTTTCAGTGTGCTGAATCATAGTATGCCCTAGGATTCCCACCCAGTGGGTATGGACTTCAAATCCCTTTGAAAAGGATGCCAGCCAGGCACGGTGGCTCATGCCTGTAATCCCAGCACTTTGGGAGGCCAAGGCAGGAGGATTGCTTGAGCCCAGGAGTTCGAGCCCAGCCTAAAATTAGCCAGGCATGGTGATGCACGCCTGTAGTCGCAATTACTAAGGATGCTGAAGCAGGAGGATTGCTTGAGCCCAGGAGTTGGAGGCAGGAGTTGGAGGCTGCAGTGAGCCATGATCGTGCCACTGCACTCCAGCCTGGATGACAAAGCAAGACCCTGTCTCAAAAATGAACAAATAGGCAGGTGCAGTGGCTCACGCCTGTAATCCCAGCGTGTTGGGAGGCTGAGGTGGGTGGATCACTTGAAGTCAGGAGTCCAAGACCAGACTGGCCAACATGGTGAAACCCTGTCTCTACTAAAAATACAAAAATTAGCTGGGCCTGGTGGTGGGTGTCTGTAATCGCAGCTACTAAGGCGGCCGAGGTATGAGAATTGCTTGAACCTGGGAGGTGGAGGTTGCAGTGAGCCGAGATCACACCACTGCACTACAGCCTGGGCAACAGAGCGAGACTCAGTCTTTTAAAAAAAAAAAAAAATGGCCGGGCACGGTGGCTCACGCCTGTAATCTCTGCACTTTGAGAGGCCAAGGCTGGCAGATCGTGAGGTCAGGAGTTTGAGACCAGCCTGGCCAACATGGTGAAACTTTATCTCTACTAAAAGTACGAAAAATTAGCCGGGCATTGTGGTGCGTGACTGTAGTCCCAGCTACTCGGAAGGCTGAAGCAGGAGAATCGCTGAACCCAGGAGGCGTAGGTTGCCGTGAGCTGAGAACATGCCACTGTACTCCAGTTTGGCAACAGAGCAAGACTCTGTCTCAAAAAAAAAAAAAAAAGGCCAGGCATGGCGCTCACAGCCTGTAATCTGATCTTAGCACTTTGGGAGGCCGAGGTGGGCAGATCACCTGAGGTCAGAAGTACAAGACCAGCCTGACCAACACGGTGAAACTCCATCTCTACTAAAAATACAAAAATTAGCCGGGCATGGTGTTGTGTGCCTGTAATCCCAGCTACCCAGAAGGCTGAGGTAGAAGAATCGCTGGAACCTGCGATGAGGAGGCCGCAGTGAGCCGAGATTGTGCTGTTGCACTCCAGCCTGGGTGACAAAGCGAGCCTCCATCTCAAAAACAAAAAACATGAATCAACAAACAAACAAAAAACGATGCTAGATTCCTGGAGAAGGATTAGCCTGGCTTCTGTGGGGTCCTCTAGTTTTGTTTTCCCTTAGTCCAAATTGAGGCCATTCTTTTGTGAAATGGCATTGGCTTGCTAGGATGCTTTTGAAGTCCTACTTTCAAGGCCTTCAAGTCCTACTTTCAAGCTTGGTTTCCTATGAATCATTAAAATTATTATAATTATCATGAAAGCTAACTGTAGCAGACTCCTTGCAAGTCTGGTTTTGGTGAATTGGTTGTCTTCTGTTTGGGGGTGTTGACTGTAAGACTATGAACTCATAGTGTGTCCTCATGGATGGGGCTCAATATTTGGTAGCTCAGTGAAAATGACTCGTTAAAGGAAAAAAAAAATGCAGCTAGGCACAGTGGCTCACGCCTGAAATCCTAGCACTTTGAGAGAATGAGGCAGGTGAATCACCTGAGGTCAGGAGTTTGAGACCAGACTGACCAACGTGGTGAAACCCCATCTCTACTAAAAATACAAAAATTAGCTGGGCATAGTGGCACATGCTTGTAATCCCAACTACTTGGTAGACTGAGGCAGGAGAATCCCTTGAACCTGGGAGGCGGAAGCTGCAATGAGCTGAGATTGTGCCATTGCACTCCAGCCTGGGCAACAAGAGTGAAACTGTGTCTCCAAAAAAAAAAAAAAAAAAACCAACAAAAAAAGACTTCCCTCTGTTAGCCATGTGCTTGATATACAAGTTGAAACAGGATTGTTGCTCAGTAACTGGCTGCGTGTACAAATTCAAGCCAATATAAGGAAAATGAAATTTGCTCTCTGATTTTATTTTCAGTCTTGGAGATTTCTAGACACTTGTATTGGCAATGCATAAAGCAGAACAAGAGTTCAGCCCAAGATCCTTACACAAAAATTGGATTCATGAGGTGATAGCTACATGGAAGTATCTCCACACAATAGCAAGAACAAAGGCAGGAAGGTAGTTTTTACAGTGATTTTGCATGTTTGTAAAGACTTTTAAAGTTAAAAGAAGTAATTTCTTCTATTTTCCCTGTGTGAAGTTATGTTTAGTAAGTATCCAGTTGGTTAATCTACAGCAGTTCTTCACCTTACCTTTTTGATTCTTTCTTTTGTAGAAGTATAAAAAGTTACTTGTATGGTAATTCATATGCTGGGACTAGATAATTTGTTCCATAAGCTGATATGAATAAGAATTTATGTTATAAATCGTATCCAACAGTGGTACACTGCTTTGTCTCCTAATGTCAGCCTGGATTTTTTTGTTTGTTTGTTTATTTGAGACGGAGTTTTGCTCTTGTTGCCCAGGCTGGAGTGCAGTAGTGCAATCTTGGCTCACCACAACCTCTACCTCCCAGGTTCAAACGATTATCCTGCCACAGCCTCCCGAGTAGCAGGGATTATAGGCATGTGCCACCACGCCTGGCTAATTTTATATTTTTAGTAGAGACGGGGTTTCTCCGTGTTGGTCAGGCTGGTCTCGAACTCCTGATCTCAGGTGATCTGCCTGCCTCGGCCTCCCAAAGTGCTGGGATTACAGGCGTGAGCCACCACACCTGGCCTATGAGCAAGTTTTTAAATCCTTTTTTTTTTTTCTTGAGACGGAGTTTCGCTCTTTTTGCCCAGGCTGGAGTGCAATGGCGTGATCTCAGCTCACCGCAACCTCCGCCTCCCGGGTTCAAGCGATTCTCTTGCCTCCACCTCTCGAGTAGCTGGGATTACAGGCATACGCCACCATGCCTGGCTAATTTTTGTGTTTTTAGTAGAGACGGGGTTTCTCCATGTTGGTCAGGCTGGTCTTGAACTCCTGACCTCAGGTGATCCACCCGCATCAGCCTCCCAAAGTGCTGGGATTACAGATGTGAGCCACCGCGCCCGGCCAAGTTTTTAAATCTTATAATGCTGCACATAATCCTGAGACTGATGTGAAAATATCTGGAGTAGGAAAACTACAGAGTTGTCCTGGGCTGCAGATGGTCCTGTGTGCGATAACAAAATTGAGTTATTAAGAAGAAGAAGTTATCTTTAGGCCATAAATGACTTTATGGTTTCTGTTCTTTGCCATGGCCTTGGGGGTTTTGCTGAGCATCTGGTTTTAAGGAAGTTACCTTATTTCCCCTTTGAATGTTCTCAGTCTTCCTTCTATGTTAATGCCTTCTGGGTCTCATTAATATCATACCAAGTAGGTGCACTTGTGTCTAGACTTCATGACCTTATGCTTGGACTAAAGGAACCTCCAGACTTAACTCGATCTCTCCCTGTCACAGTCTTTCTGCATCAGGGACATTGAGAGGCCCGGCCAGATGGAAGCTGTGGGAGGCAAGGGTGGACAGCCTAAGTGGGAACTGAGGGTGATGGGCCTAGGGAAAAATTGGGCTTGACACCTTCCAAGTTAAGAAGCTGCTGTCACTCCAGGATTTCAAGCATGAGAGAGACACATGGAAAGCCATTTTCACAGAGGTGAGTCCCACAGCTATATAGAGTTCAGGTGATACAGAAAGATTGTGAAGGCAGAGAGATCCAGAAAAGGCTGGAGGGGTAAGGTCATGAAGTCTGGATGTGAGCCTTTCTCCCAGGAACAGGAAGAGATAGGATAATCTGAAGACGTTCTATGAAGGGAAATGACAGCATGTGATTTCAGATCACTTTCTGTCTGTATATATGCATATATACAGTATCTCTCTGTGAGATGAGAGTAATATTGATAATAACTCCCAGGCATTTTGAGACCCTGAAGTCTTTCTGAATTATAAATGGTATTTACCATAATGTTAATGAAAAAATGTATTTTATGTTGTTTTAATTCTTGGGGTTTTGGATTTTTTTGTTTGTTTGTTTGTTTTTGAGACAGTGTCTGGCTCTATTGCCCAGGCTGGAGCATAGTTGTGTGATTTTGGCTCACTGCAGCCTCCTCCTCCCAGGCTTCAAGCCACCCTCTCAACTCAGCCTCCCAAGTAGTTGGGACTACAAATGTGCACCACCACACCTGGCTAATTTTTGGATTTGTGGTAGAAACGGGGTTTCACCATGTTGCCCAGGCTGGTCTCAGACTCCTGATCTCAAGTGATCCGCCTGCCTCGGCCTCCCAAAGTGTTGGGATTGTGGGCATAACCCACCATGCCAGACCTTTCAATTCTTTGAGAATTGGTTATCTAGAATATACAGTTAAAATTATCCCTGCGTTTAGCTGATCCTACAGATTAGGATTCACTGTACTCAGGTTGGACTTCTAATTTTGACTTTTCTTTTTTTTTTTCCCTTTGCTTTTTCTTTTCTTTTTTTTTTTTTTTAAGACAAGAGTCTCACTCTGTCTCCCAGGCTGGAATGCAGTGGCGCCATCTCCGCTTATTGCAAGCTTCGCCTCCCAGGTTCACGCCATTCTCCTGCCTCAGCCTCCCGAGTAGCTGGGACTACAGTCGCCCGCCACCACGCCTGGCTAATTTTTTTGTATTTTTAGTAGAGACAGGGTTTCACTGTGTGAGCCAAGATGGTCTCGATCTCCTGAGCTCGTGATCTGCCCAGCTCCGCCTCCCAAAGTGCTGGGATTACAGGCGTGAGCCACCATGCCTGGCTTTCTTTTTTTTTTCTGAGATGGAGTCTTGCTCTGTCGCCCAGAGCTGGGGTGCAATGGCGTGACATTGGCTCACTGCAACTGCCGCCTCCCGGGCTCAAGCAATTCTGCCTCAGCCTCCCAAGTAGCTGGGATTACAGGCACGTGCCACCACGCCTGGCTAATTTTGTATTTTTAGTCGAGACGGGGTTTCACCATGTTGGTCAGGCTGGTCTTGAACTCCTGACCTCATGACCTGCCCGCCGTGGCTTCCCAAAGTGCTGGGATTACAGGCATAAGCCACCACGCCCAGCCAGTTTTGACTTTTCAGTGTAGCTAAGAGGCTGAGCATGGTGGCTCACACATGTAATCCCAGCACCTTGGGAGTTCAAGGCAGGAGGATCACTCAAACCTAGAGTTTGAGACCAGCCTGGGTAACATAGGGAGACCCCTGTCTCTATTTTTTAAATTAAAAACAAAATTAATGAGGCTAAGAAACTATTTGCTTCATTGATCGGGTGTGTCATGTAGGGAAAAGCAGCGTAAGGAAGTCCCCTTGATCACATGCACACATGTACACTTGCATACACACACGTTTCTTGTAATCTCTCTATGGCAGGAGTAACTGGGTGCTATTGTTATTTTAGTTTCCCAAGATTCTTAATGCTGGGTTTTGCCAGTGGTGATCCCGCAGTCTGAGCTTGCCAACAGTTGTCCTCAATTCTGCAGACCTGATTTAGGCATTTCTTTTTTTTCCCTTTTTTTTTAAGACGGAGTTCCGCTCTTGTTTCCCAGGCTGCAGTGCAGTGGCGCAATCTCGGCTCACAGCAACCTCCACCTCCCAGGTTCAAGCGATTCTCCTGCCCTAGCCTCCCGAGTAGCTGGGATTACAGGCATGCACCACCACGCCCAGCTTATTTTATATTTTTAATAGAGACAAACTTTCTCCAGGCTGGTCTTGAACTCCGGGCCTCAGGTGATCCGCCTGCCTCGGCCTCCCAAAGTGCTGGGATTGCAAATGTGAGCCACCTCACCCAGCCTTTTCCTTTTTTTTTGAGACAGAGTCTCTCCTTCTGTCGCCCAGGCTGGAGTGCAGTGGCATGATCTCGGCCCACTGCAAGCTCCGCCTCCCAGGTTCACACGATCCTCCTGCCTCAGCCTCCCGAGTAGCTGGGACTACAGGCACCCGCCACCACGCCGGGCTAATTTTTTGTATTTGAGGTAGAGACAGGGTTTCACTGTCTTAGCCAGGATGGTCTTGATCTGACCTCGTGATCCACCCGCCTTGGCCTCCCAAAGTGCTGGGATTATAGGCGTGGGCCACTGTACCCAGCCACCTTTTCCTTTTTTTTGAGATAGGGTCTGTCTCTGTCATCCAGGCTGGGGTGCAGTGACGTGATCTCAACTCACTGCAGCCTCCACCTCCTGGGTTCAAGCGGTTCTCCTGCCTCAGCCTCCTGAGTAGCTGGGAGTACAGGCATGTGCCACCAGGCCCCAGCTAGTTTTTGTATTTTTAGTAGAAACAGGGTTTTGCCATGTTGGCCACTCTGGCCTCAAACTCCTGACCTCAAGTGATCCACCTGCCTCAGCCTCCCAAAGTGTTGGAATTACAGGTTTAAGCTACTGCACCTGGCCGATTTAGGCATTTCTCATGATTGACCATTTTGGACACAGATTGCAGGAATGTTAATGTGCCTTTTTCCTCATCCCTCACTCCCTTTCGTACTGTCTTGTGCTCCAGATCCAACTGGGGAAAATCATGAAACCTAATACATTTGGGAGGTGGAGGAAGGAAGGGCAACGCATTCCAGAAAGCCCACCACTGCCTTTTGGCTGTCATCCTTTTACATTCAGAGTTCAAGGAAGTATTGTGGTATGAATGCCTTGTTAACAATTATCATTCGCGTTTGGTGCCATTACCCTGGCAATCTAAAGAAAATGAGCAACATAAAAGCAAGAACGGAAAAGGCCCTTTCACACAAATAGGACATCCCTTGCCCAGCACTCCCTCCCTGAAAGCCGAGGGGGCGCGAGTCAGGAGGAGTGCTGGTGTCCTCCAAATGCCCTTTCTGGACCTGGGTTCTTCAGCCTGCTTCTGAAGCCAAAGGCTTGATTAAGGAAGGTCTGACTCCACAGAAAGCTCTTTGTCATGGGTAGCACAAAACAGATTTTTTAAAAAAAATCCTGCATCAGTATTTACTTTTTGTTACAGTGGTTTGAGTCCAGCCAATGACACTGGAGCCAAAAAGAAGAAAAAGAAACAAAAAAAGAAGAAAGAAAAAGGCAGTGAGACAGATTCAACCCAGGATCAGCCTGTAAAGGTAACAAGGAGGTTCTGTTTTTTGTGACTGAGTCACTTTTTCACATGAGAGAGTTTTGAGGTGAATGTATAAGAACAACTTGGATTGACATTCTCCACTGGTATTACTTCAAGATGGAAGAGTTGGATCCCACTGCTGTCCTCTGCTGCCCTAGACCTAGGTGATGAAACTGCTCTCAGTACCCTAAAAGACACGGCAAGTCAGACACTGACTCCCAAGCATGGTGCCCATCAGAATGGACAGGTGCATACTGCATGTGCTGCTGTGCCAGTGCCCCGGGGAGCTACGTGTGACAGCCCCTGGTGCCTAGAGCAGTGATTCTCTGTCTTAAGTCCCCACCACTCTGACAATGAGAGGCCCCCATTTCTTTTTGAGACAGGGTCTTACTCTGTTGCCCAAGCTAGAGTGCAGCCTCCACTCCTGGGCTCAAGTGATCCTCCCACCCCGGCCTCCCAAGTAGCTGGACCTGCAGGTGCATGCCACCACACCTGTCCAATTTTTTTTTTTTAATTTTTTGAGTCTCACTGTGTTACCCAAGCTGGGTCTTAAACTCCTGGGCTCAAGCAGTCCTCCTGCCTCAGCCTCCCAGAGTGCTGGGATTACAAGCATGAGCCACTGCATTCAGCCAGAGACCTCTTCTTAAGACCTTTATATATTTGCAAACATTCTCTTAATGCCATAGTCATTATAATGAAAACCATGAGTCCCACAGAGTCTTTCTGAGTTCTACTCCATGAGAAACACTGGCCTAAGGCTTACAACCCGAGAGTGATGCACTGGCATGAAACCCAGAGATATGGGTAAGGATTGTTTTGTTTCTTAAATAAAACAACATTACAAAATAAAACAATTTCAGGTAAGTGTTGTCTTCCTCAAAGTAGCTGACAGGGGCAAGGGGACAACTCAAACATATTCATAATTCACCTTTTAAAACTGTCTCTGAGACCAGGCACGGTGGCTCATGCCTGTAATCCCAGCACTTTGGGAGGCCAATGCGGGTGGATCACTTGAGGTCAGGAGTTCAAGACCAGCCTGGCCAACATGGTGAAATCCCATCTCTACTAAAAATACAAAAAATTAGCTGGGCGTGGTGGCAGGCGCCTGTAATACCAGCTACTTGGGAGGCTGAGGCAGGAGAATCGCTTGAACCCAGGAGGCGGAGGTTGCAGTGAGCTGAGATCGTGCCACTGCACTCCAGTCTGGGCAACACAGTGAGACTCTGCCTCAGAAAATAAAAATTAAGTGGCCAGTCACGGTGGCTTACACCTGTAATCCCAGCACGTTGGGAGGCCAGGGCGAGTGGATCACGAGGTCAGGAGTTTGAGACCAGCCTGGCCAACATGGTGAAACCCCACCTCTACTAAAGATACAAAAAAAAAAAATTAGCCAAGCGTGGTGGCACGTGCCTGTAATCCCAGCTACTCAAGAGGCTGAGGCAGGAGAATCGCTTGAACCCAGGAGGTAGAGGTTGCAGTGAGCTGAGATTGCACCATTGCACTTCAGCCTAGGCAACAGGGTGAGATTCCATCTCAAAAAAATAAATAAGGCCGGGCGCGGTGGCTCAAGCCTGTAATCCCAGCACTTTGGGAGGCCGAGACGGGCGGATCACGAGGTCAGGAGATCGAGACCATCCTGGCTAACACGGTGAAACCCCATCTCTACTAAAAATACAAAAACTAGCCGGGCGAAGTGGCGGGCGCTTGTAGTCCCTACTCGGAAGGCTGAGGCAGAATGGCGTAAACCCGGGAGGTGGAGCTTGCAGTGAGCTGAGATCCGGCCACTGCACTCCAGTCCGGGCGACAGAGCGAGACTCTGCCTCAAAAAAAAAAAAAATAAAAATAAATAAATAAATAAATAAATAAATAAATAAATAAAATTTTTAATAATAAAAAACTGCCTCTGAAACAGTTTATAAGCCTCGCAAAAGTCCATTCTCATTCCAGTATACCCACGTTTTGCTTTCTGCCTCAAATGTTATGCTTCAGCTTGAATCTACTACTTTATTGAGATATGACTTCAAGTAATTTTTTGCTATTTCAAATATAAAACCCACTATGGAAAAAATACCATTATTATTTAATACCATGTTGCACTTCATTTAAATTAGCTCCAAACCAACCATCACCATCCCTACAAGGTAGGTGGGGGTCTTCCCTTTTTTTTTTTTTTTTTTTTGAGAAGGAGTCTCGCTCTGTCGCCCGGGCTGGAATGCAGTGGCCGGTTCTCAGCTCACGGCAAGCTCCGCCTCCCGGGTTTATGCCATTCTCCTGCCTCAGCCTCCGAGTAGCTGGGACTACAGGCGCCCGCCACCTCGCCCGGCTAGTTTTTTGTATTTTTTAGTAGAGACGGGGTTTCACCGTGTTAGCCAGGATGGTCTCGATCTCCTGACCTCGTGATCCGCCCATCTCGGCCTCCCAAAGTGCTGGGATTACAGGCTTGAGCCACCGCGCCCGGCCTTTTTTTTTTTTTTTGAGATGGAGTCTTGCTCTGTCGCCCAGGCTGGAGTGCAGTGGCGCGATCTCGGCTCACTGCGAGCTCCGCCTCCTGGGTTCATGCCATTCTCCTGCCTCAGCCTCCCTGAGTAGCTGGGACTACAGGCGCCCACTGACACACCCGGCTAATTTTTTGTATTTTTAGTAGAGACGGGGTTTCACCGTGTTAGCCAGGATGGTCTCGATATCCTGACCTCTTGATCCGCCCACCTCGGCCTCCCAAAGTGCTGGGATTACAGGCGTGAGCCACCGCGCCCGGCCTGGGTCTTCCCTTTTTATTTATTTAGTTTATTTTTGAGACTCTGTCGTTCAGGTTGGAGTGCAGCAGTACGAACATGGATGACCGCAGCCTCAACCTCCTGGGCTCAAGCAGTCTTCCCACCTCAGCTTCCCAAGTAGCCAGGACTACAGGTGCACACCACAACACCCGGCTCATTTTTTGATTGTTTGTAGACACAGGGTCTCCCCACGTTGCCCAGGCTGATCTCTAACTCAGGCTCAAGAGATCTAGCTGCCATGGCCTCCTAAGTTGCTGAGATTACAGGAGTGAGCCACTATACATGGCCAATAATGTATTTAATAAACAGCAAGGGGAAGAAAATTAAAATGCCACCTCCCAGGACTAAGCAATATGAACATGTTAGTTTATATTGTTTCTTTCCTTTATAACCTAAGTGAAAAATAGAAAAGTAAATAAAAGTATTAGAAGAAAATGTATGTATTTTTATTAACCTAAGTCTGACATAGGACCCAGAAGCCATAAAACAGAAATTGACAAATATAAAACTTTGTAGAAGTCAAAAGATAAACAACAATCTGGGAAAATATTTGCAACATATGTATTAGTTTAAAATGATTGAATAGGCAGTTCAAAAAGAAAAAAATGTTTAATCAGTGAATGAGATGGTTAAAGTCATAATGGAAGAAATGACCATTAAAGCGATAATTTTTTCTCTTAGATTGGTGTAGATTAAGGCTTGGTAAATTTTTTTTTTTTTTAAATAGGGACAGTGGTCTCACTATATTGCCCAGACTGGCCTTGAACTCTTGGGCTTAAGCAGTCCTCCTGCCTCAGCCTCCCAAAGTCCTGGGATTACAGGTGTGAGCCACCATGCTCAACTGAGGCTTAGTAAATGTAATGGTGAGGGTCTGGAGCTACTCTCTTACACAGTTTGTTGGATTATTGATCTTTTTAGAGAGCAAATTGATGATAAATAATTTCAAAAGTGCATACCTTTTGACCCAGCAAGCCTCTTTCTTAGCTTCATCCTACAGAAATATATATCCCAGTGGGTAAAAATAGATGTATAAGAAAATTTATGCTGGGTGTGGTGGCCTATAATCCCAGCATTTTGGGAGGCTGAGGTGGGCAGATTGCTTGAGCCCAGGAGTTCGAGGCCAGCCTGGGCAACACATTAAGACCCCCATCTCAACAAAAAAACAAACAAAAAAATTATCTGGGCCTGGTGGCACATGCCTATAGTCCTAGCTACTCAAGAAGCTGAAGTGGGAGGATCCCTTCAGCCCATGAGACAGACGTTGCAGTGAGCCATGATTGTGCCGCTGCACTCCAGCCTGGGCGACAGAGTGAGACCCTGTCTCGAAAAGAAATTCACTGCAACATTCTTGTATTACTGAAGAACAAAATCACTAAAATGCCCATGAGTAGGGGGCTGGCTAAATATACTGTGGTCCATACATACAGTGGATACAGCAGATTTAGTTGGTAGAATGGGTTTTCATGTGTTTCCATCTGGAAAGGTCTCTAAGACATAGCTTTAAAGAGCAGTTTGTACGATAATATTATATGGTCCACTTTTAGTTTTTGAAAAGTGTGTATGTGCATTTGGAACTTGCATGCAAAAAAGTCTGGAATTATATTTGCCTATTCTCACCCTCCCAAGTGAAGACTGTTGATGACAAGCATTATATTTGGGGGATGGGATTATTGGGTGTTTACTTTCTATGTGTCTTACACATTTCTGCATTGTTTGAAATTTACATTGAGCATGTATTACTTTTGCCATCAAACAACATAAGACTAGTAAGGAGAGAAACCCTGCAGGCAGCACCCACCCATCATACAGCTCATTGTCAACCACTTTTTCTTCAGTTGTAATGACGTCTGGGATTAGGACAGAGGAACCAAAAACCCTTTCTTTGAGTTGTACCCCATAACTCTTTTTTTTTTTTTTTTTTGAGATGGAGTCTTGCTCTGTCACCCAGGCTGGAGTGCAGTGGCGCAATCTTGACTCACTGCAACATCTGCCTCCCGGGTTCAAACAATTCTCCTGTCTCAGCCTCCTGAGTAGCTGGGATTACAGGGACATGCCGCCATGCCTGGCTGATTTTTTGTATTTTAGTAGAGACAGGGTTTCACCGTGTTGCCAAGGCTGGTCTCGAACTACTGAGCTCAGGCAGTCCACCTCCCTCGGCCTCCCAAAGTGTAAGATTACACCACTGCGCCCAGCACTCTTTTTTTTTTTTTTTTTGAGATGGAGTCTAGCTTTGTCACCCAGGTTGGAGTGCAATGGTACCATCTCGGCTCACTGCATCCTCCACCTACCAGTTTGAAGTAATTCTTCTGCCTCAGCCTCCCCAAATCGCTGAGATTACAGATGCCTGCCACCATACCTGGCTAATTTTTGTATTTTCAGTAGAGACAAGGTTTCACCATGTTGGTCGGGTGGGTCTTGAACTCCTAACCTCAAGTGATCCACCTGCCTTGGCCTCCCAAAGTGCTAGGATTATAGGCATGAGCCGCTGCACCCAGCCCCCCTTAACTCTTGAACTTATAATTAATCAAAAGTCATACTAATATAATGCACCTTTTCTCTCCCCAACTTTGTCTTGTCCAGATGAACTCTTTGCCAGCAGAGAGGATCCAGGAAATACAGAAGGCCATTGAGCTGTTCTCAGTGGGTCAGGGACCTGCCAAAACCATGGAGGAGGCTAGCAAGCGAAGCTACCAGTTCTGGGATACGCAGCCTGTCCCCAAGCTGGGTATGTATATGCTTGCTTTCTTTACCAGGTCGGGGTGAGGGATCTGCCTCAGCTGTGCCTTCATGAGGGTTTCGTCCTGAATTATTGTAGGGAGGGCAGTAGAGTCCTGGAGTTCCTTGGTAGTTGTTTTCAGAGGGTGGTCTTTAAAAATGCAGCATAAAGACTATCATTCAGAGACCTTACCATTTTATAGCAGCGCACATTGAGAACAAATAATGATTCTTGCCAACAGCAGTGGCTCACACCTATAATCACAGCACTTTGGGAGACTGAGGTGGGAGGCTTGTTTGAGCCCAAAAGTTCGAGACTAGCCTGGGCAACATACTGAGAACCTTGTTTCCACAAAAAGTAAAAAAAAAAAAAAAAAAAAAAAAAAAAAAAATGCACCTGTAGTCCCAGCTACTCAGGAGGCTGAGGTGGGAAGATCGCTTGAACCTGGGAGGTCAAGGCAGCAGTGAGCTGAGATCAGCCTACATGACAGGAGTGAGACCCCCAACTCAAAAAATGAACAAACCAAAAAACCCCCCAAAAAACAGAACTGTTGGCACATGAAGAGTGGGAATGTCTGCCCAGAGGTCTTTTTTCCATTTAAGTTTATAGAGAGTTTGTCTTGTTTGTCTGGGCACATGTTTATTCCTGGAATGGGCAAAGTCCCCAGCCTCTTTGTCTCCTAGCCAATGCATGCTTACTAAATGCAAAGTGGTTTGAGATTTTGCTTAGCAGTGATGGTTCAACACTGGGAATACCATATATAGGTTTCATCACACCCCTTAAAAAGCTATAATGAACTGCTAAAGGGGTGGAATAAGCAGATTGTCTAAAAGGATTCTAGAAGGGACTGGATCCTGTTAGACGTGCCTGCCAAGACTGAGCCAAGCCAACCTTGATGGCTAACTTCAGGACTCAGCTGACAAAGTTTCTGAAGTGGTTGTATCATGATTGTGGACCCATTGGTGGCCTAGTTCCTGTTTTCTTTGTGACTGGGAAAGTAAGTATGTTGAAAAAAAAACATGTTCCAACACCAAATGTAAATGACTTTCAGCTCGTCCACATTACTTCTTCTCTCCAGAAACACAATGAGACTTAACTAGTGTGTTCAGTGCAGAGCAGGAGGGTAGGGCAGGGCCAGGCAGGGTAGGGCCAAAGACTGGTGAGGGGAAGAAGGCAGCTGTGCCCAAGGAGATTTGTCTGCTGCAGAGGTTGGGAGCAGCTACTCCATGAGGCCTGCAGACCTGCAGGATGGGCATTGCCTAATTGCTAGTAGAAATGCAGTTTGTCAGGCCCCACCCCAAAGCTGCAGAATCAGAACTGCCAGAGGATTTCTGTCCATTTTGAAAGTTTGAGAAGCTCTGCTCTAGAGCGGATGCAGTTCTCAGAAGCTTGTTCACGACAGAAGCAAGCTGAGTAGGTGCATCCCCACAGGTGAGGGAGAGCAGGGCACTGCCCGGGTGGATAAGAGGGGTGCCGATTCCCCCATCACCTTGTGTGTTTGGCTGCCCCCATCGGCCAGGTCCCAGGCCCACTGGCTAAGCCCTCCAGCAAGGCTTTGGGCCACAGGGTGGGGTCCCAGTGACCAGGTTCTCGCTGAGGAGCAGGAACGATGTAGAGAGCCACACATCTCATCTCCGAATGAAATCCCTGATGAGGTGTTACATGGTGGCTGCCATATATCTTGGCTGTGTTTTCAGATGGCATTTTGGAGTTTTGGTTTGATTTTATTTTTCCTGAGGAATTTGCAAATGAGTAACCTTGCTACATTCTTCACAGATAGTGTCTCCTGGTAAAGAGGCAGATTGAGGCCAGGCTCAGTGGCTCATGCCTGTAATCCCAGCACTTTGGGAGGCTGAGGCGGGCGGATCACCTGAGGTCAGGAGTTTGAGACCAGCCTGGCCAACATGGTAAAACCTTGTCTCTACTAAAAATATAAAAACTAGCTGGGCGTGGTGGCACGGGCCTGCGATCCCAGCTACTCGAGAGTCTGAGGCCGGAGAATTGCTTGAACCTGGGGAGACGGAGGTGGCAGTGAGCTGAGATCGCACCACTACACTCCAGCCTGGGCAGCAGAGCAAGACTGCATCTCAAAAATAAATTAAAAAAAGAAAAGAAAAAGAAAAAAAGAGGCAGATTGGGATTAATTTGCTTCTGTTCCTCTTCAGCCCAGCAATACTTTGTTTTCCTCTCACCTGTAAATGTAGCAAGTGCTTCAGTTTAGTTCTCAGAAAGCTCAAGAGAAAACCACACAGTTGCTCATACAGGCCCTGACACTTTGAGGAAGGAGGAACAAGGTCTGGGTTTATTTCTTCTGACTTTGCCTCCTGTGCGGTGTGTGGTGTGGGACTCTGTGGAAGAGCGGTTGCCCTGAGCATCTGACTAGTCTGTCTTTGAGGTCCAGGGTCAGTCAAGCCCCAATTAGGTTCCTTTGTTTGTGTCAGCCTGTAGAAAGTGCCACCTTGGCAGGCGTGTTAGCCTGCATGGCTGAGGCATCACCCTAGTTCTGAGTTTTCTCAGGGGTGGTGTTACCTACAGCTTCTTGCCCTAATTTTTTTTCACGTAAATGGAGGACTAATGATTATAAATCTCATGCATTGTGTTTTTACAGCACTCCCCAGCTTCTTGGGAGAGTTTTAATTAGATGGTATTCCGCTAAAGAGACCTACAAGTCTCTCCCTCTCTCTTATTTATTTATTTATTTATTTATTTATTTATTTATTTATTTATTTATGAGACAGAGTCTCTCTCACTCTGTCACCCAGGCTGGAGTGCAGTGGCGCGATCTCAGCTCACTGCAACCTCTGCCTCCCGGGTTCAAGCTATTCTCTGCCTCAGCCTCCCAAGTAGCTGGGATTATAGGCGCCCGCCACCACGCCTGGCTAATTTTTGTATTTTTAGTAGATATGGTGTTTCACCATCTTGGCCAGGCTGGTCTTGAATTCCTGACCTCGTGATCCACCTGCCTCAGCCTCCCAAAGTGCTAGGATTATAGGCGTGAGCCGCCGCACCCGGCCCTCTCTTTTATTTTCTTGAGACAGGATCTCGTTCTGCTGCCCAGGCTGGAGTGCAGTGGCATGATATGGCTCTCTACAGCCTTAATCTCCTGGGCTCAAGCAATCCTCCCACCTTAGCCTCCTGAGTAGCTGGGATTACAGGTGCCTGCCACCATGCCTGGATAATTTTTAAATTTTTTGTGGAGATAGGATTTCACTATGTTGCCCAGGCTGGTCTCAAACTCTTAGGCTCAAGCTGTCCTCCTGTTTCAGCCTCCCAAAGTGCTGGGATTACAGGCGTGAGCCACTGCACCTGGATGAGACCTGCAATTCTTTAGAAGCTTAAAATTATCCTAGGTTTTTTATTTTAAGCTTGGAAAGGCCTTCTTAGGCCGGGTGTGATGGCTCAATGCCTGTAATCCCAGCACTTTGGGAGGCCAAAACAGGAGGATTGCTTGAGCCCAGCAGCTCAAGACCAGCCTGGACAACAGGGTAAGACCTCGTCTCTACAGAAAAATTTAAAAATTAGCCAGACAGGCCGGGCACGGTGGCTCAAGCCTGTAATCCCAGCACTTTGGGAGGCCGAGACGGGCGGATCACGAGGTCAGGAGATCGAGACCATCCTAGCTAACACGGTGAAATCCCGTCTACTAAAAAAAATACAAAAAACTAGCCGGGTGAGGTGGCGGGCACCTGTAGTCCCAGCTACTCGGGAGGCTAAGGCAGGAGAATGGCGTAAACCCGGGAGGCGGAGCTTGCAGAGGCTGAGATCCGGCCACTGCACTCCAGCCTGGGCGACAGAGCACGACTCCGTCTCAAAAAAAAAAAAAAAAAAAAAAAAATTAGCCAGATATGGTAGCACATGCATGTGGTCCCAGTTTCTCAGGAGGCTGAGGTGGGAGGATCGTTTGAGTCCTGGAGGTCGAGGCTGGAGTGAACCATGATTGTGCCACTGCCCTCCAGCCTGGGTGACTGAGCGAGTCCCTGTCTCAAAGATTAAAAAATAAATAAATAAAAAGGAAAGGCCGTAGCAGAACTGTTTTAGTCTGTATAACAACTGTAAGAGCCCTCAGATGAACTTTTGATCCCCCCCCTTCAGATCATGTCATTCTTTTTAAAGTCACCCCTTTCCCACTCATGTCAATGGAAGCAGTATCCTTTTCTGTCTTTGGTCAGTGGAATGCAGCGTGGCCACTCTGTTTTAAAAAGTAACTATCACAGGGGAGGATGTGCACTCACCTGGTTTCCATGGGTCCCAGAGGGAAGCTTCCCCTCTCTTTTCCCTCTCCCTGGTTTTTGTTTGGTTTAATGTTTTCATTAAAGCATCTCAGACATTCTCATTTCTCTGAAGTCCTTCACAATTGCATCGCATTGCTTAGTTTGGGGTCTTTGATGTTTGATGTCACAGAAAGAATTTTGGGGAAGAGTGTGCAGAAAGAAACCCATTGAAAGCTCAGGGTTTTCTTTAAACTTCCAGATTCTTTTAAAGCAAGTTCGAAGTGTCATCTTTAGTCATTTATTCGTTCATGTCGGCCTTGAGAGAATCGGCTGTATTCTTGCTGTGCTCTGCAGAGCAGCCTTCCACCCCTGCTCAGCAGGAGGTACTCAGAGGCCATTGTAAGGGAGAGGGCAGGCTGCTCCCCACAGAGCAGGACAAGCAGAGGCCATGATGCTGGCACCAGACCAAGGACAGCACAGGAGCCTTGGGCTGCTTCTTGGCATCAAGGGTACTCCACAGTGGGAGTCTAGTAAAAGTGGCTGCTCCCTTCTCAGTGTTTCCTGTAGCTCTACTTTTTCACACCCACCCTGCCCCACATAGTCCACCTGCAGCCTAACTGACTCCTAATTATCCTTGAGGTCTTGCCTTTACATATTTCCTCTGAGAGGTCTTTGCTGACACACACAGACACAGGTCCCGTAGCACCCTGTACTTCATCCTTACTGGCCCTTGCCATGCCGGGTGGGACGCGCCTCCTTGCTCGTCTCTTTGGTGTCCATGATGGTGAGGACCTGTGTCTGTTTCATTCGCCAGCCCCTGCCACAGAACTGGCACATTCTAGGATTCAGTGAACACTTGGTGAAGGAGTGAGGGAATGGAAGTGCCTATTACGTGTAGGACCTCGTAGCCAGCCTAAATGAGAAGATTTAGCCTTGAGGTTATTTTAGTACAGTAGGGAAGACCATCAGTATTCTTGGCCATGGAAATAATTAAAGGGGAAAAAAGGTTCTGAAGTGTATAGGGAAAGGTATAAATTCAATACAAGTTGGGAAATCAGCACCTAGATAAGACTAGAGGGTCTGGCCCTCAGCTTTGTAGGCTCAAAAATGTTTAATATACATAGCTGTCAGTTGGAAGCAGATTGACTTAAATTCACAAGAGCTACTTTATGAATAATCAAATGGTGGGTTTTGGCTGGGTGTGGTGGCTCATGCTATAATCCCAGCATTTTGGGAGGCCAAGGCAGGAGGATCACTTGAGTCTAGGAGTTCGAGACCAGCCTGGGCAACAGTAAGACCTCATCTCCCCTCTATGAAAAGTAAAATTAGCCAGGCGTGGTGGCGCATGCCTGTAGTCCCAACCCCTCGAGAGGCTGAGATGGGAGGATCGTTTGGGCCTAGGAGGTTGAGGCTATAGTGAACCCAAGTTACGCCACTGCATTCCAGCCTGGGCAACAGCAAGACCCCGTCTCACCTGGTCATGAGCTTCCTGACTAGGGAAGAAAAATATGACCTCTCTCCCAAGCAAACCTGTTGGGAAGCCTGATTACCAATAGAGCAGGCTGCTTCCCTGCTGTGTCCCTGCACTTTCCAGATCCTGACCCTCAGCACGTGGATAATGACTCATTTATTTACTTTTTCCCCAGAAGATGGTATGTCTTGTGAGGACAGGGACTTGGTCCTTTTTCCTGCTGTACACTAGGGGCTGGCATGGTCACTGAGTCACTGGTGCATGGTTGGTGCTCAGTAATGTGTCTGATGAAGAGGGTGAGATGATCAGTGCTGGCGGTGGTGTCGTGCACTGTGGCCTTATGCAGCTCTTTCCACCACCCTTGCCCCACAGATTCATTCTGGGAAGGTCTAGAACTGCCTGTTACATGTTAGAATGAAATGTTTGGACTTTGGGAGGCCGAGGCGGGTGGATCACTTGAGGCCAGGGGTTTGAAACCAGCCTGGCCAACATGGTGAAACCTCATCTCTACTAAAAAAAAAAACCTCCAAAATTAGCCGGCGCGGTGGCGGGCACCTGCAATTCCCAGCCACTCGGGAGGCTGAGGCAGGAGAATCTTTTGAACCGGGGAGGTAAAGGTTGCAGTGAGTCAAGATCGCACCGCTGCACTCCAACCTGGGCGATAGAATGAGGCTCTGTCTCAAAAAAAAAAAAAAAAAAAAATTGGATCAAGAGTCTGAAAGTCAGTAAAAGCATGAATTGAGTGCCTAGTCTATACTGAGGCCTTTGCTAAGAACACTGTTACTGAGTTGGTCCCTTTTGAAGACGCCTGTTTTCCAAAATGCACTAAACATTGCATTCTTCCCAATGTAAACATGAGTGAGCCCACTGTAGAACCGAAATCATCCCAAGGGTGAAAATTCAGTGTGAATCTCTCAGCATTTATGAGTCCGATTGAGCTCGGATAGGAATGAGGGCTGTGTCTTTGGAGCAGTCCCGCAGAGGAGGGGCCTATGCTGCTCAGGGAGGGGATGTTGTGTCACGGTGACTTCCCGGCAGCACTGTGTAGACTTGGTGATTCAGCCCAAAGGCACTTGCAGGACTCTAAACACTGAGGGCCTGAGTTGGCAGGAGCAGTTAACTGGCTCACACTGCTGAAAGCCAAGGCTGGCAGGGCCACGATTGAGCCTGGCGCCTAGAAGCCATCATCTGGTTCAGAAATGGGCCCAGTACATTGTTGTTGCTGTTGACACAAAAGCAGCCTTGTTGTGACTCCTTACAAACCCATCCAGACTGATGGGCCTGGGCCAGGGCCCTGACAACACTCTTTACACCAACCAGGAGGCAGGAAGCCAAATTACTAAAGATAAGTGTTTGTCATTCAGTGACCCAAGGGAGATTTAAATGGATTTCCCAAACACGAACCACCTTGGATCCCAGTGATTGTCCTGAGGTTTTGCCATGAATTGGCCCTCAGTTAGGGGCTAAGGGTAGCTGGAAAGACGGTTTGCAGTTGCCAAGCACAGAATGTTCTTCAGATGGAGGGCTCCTAGGGACAAGAGGAATTTGCTCTGGTTGAGTTTTGAGCTGAGCCATTTACTGCCCTGAGGGGGCAAAGGGTGAGGCTCACAGCTATGTTCTTCTTTCAGGTGAAGTGGTGAACACCCATGGCCCCGTGGAACCTGACAAGGACAATATCCGCCAGGAGCCCTACACCCTGCCCCAGGGCTTCACCTGGGATGCCTTGGACCTGGGCGACCGCGGTGTGGTGAGTGGGCCCTCAGAAGGTTACACCTGCGGGTAGGAGCCACTTTCACAGTAAGCCCTGCAATCTCACCAAGACCACGTCTCCTCGAGCCCTAGAGAGCTGAGCCAAGGAGGTCTGAACAGACCCCCTTCTGTAACTTCCTGGGGTATGGCCAAGACTCCACATAAATAGCTCTTAGCTTTTCTGGCAGGTTGAAAGTTAACCTCTGTAGCTCTCCAACGTAGATACCTGTTTTTCATTTATTCTTTTTTGTTCATTCATTTATTTCCTTGTTTTCTTTCTAGTCTGTCTCCTGACTGGAGCAGCTGGGGCTGCTAAATGAGGCTCTGTCCTCCCCTTTCCACCCTGGCCACCCAGAGCCCCTTGTTTTGACCTGAGGGATTTATTTCCCTTGTAAAGAATGATGAAAATGTCGCCAGGCAAATCCCACCACTTTGAGAGGCCGAGACAGGTGGACCATGAGGTCAGAAGTTTGAGACCAGTCTGACCAACATAATAAAAGCCCGTCTCTACTAAAAATAAAAAAAATTAGCCAGGTGTGGTGGTGCACGCCTGTAATCCCAGCTACTTGGGAGGCTGAGGCAGGAGAATCATGTGAACCTGGGAGGGGGAGGTTGCAGTGAACTGAGATCGCACCACTGCACTCCAGCCCAGGCGGCAGTGTGAGACTCTTTGTCTCAAAAAAAAAAAAAAAAAAAAATTCTGTTGACATTTTTTTTTTTTTTTTTTTGAGACGGAGTCTCTCTCTGTTGCCTGGGCTGGAGTGGCAGTGGCATCATCTCAGCTCACTGCAGTCTCTGCCTCCTGGGTTCAAGCCATTCTCTTGCCTCAACCTTCCGAGTAGCTGGGATTACAGGTGAGTGCCACCATGCCCAGCTAATTTTTATATTTTTAGAAGAGGCGGTGTTTCACCATGTTGGTCAGGCTGGTTTCAAACTCCTGACCTCAGATGATCCTCCCGCCTCGGCCTCCCAAAATGCTGGGATTACAGGCATGAGCCACTGTGCCTGGCCTTTTATTTATTTTTTGTTTTTTGAGACAGTCTGGTTCTGTTGCCCACGCTGGAGTGCAGTGGCACGATCTTGGCTCACCCCAACCTCTGCCTGCCGGGTTCAAGCGATTCTCCTGCCTCAGCCTCCTGAGTAGCTGGGATTACAACCATCTGTCACGGTGCCTGGCTAATTTTTGTGTTTTTAGTAGAGACAGGGTTTCACTATGTTGACCAGTCTGGTCTCTAACTCTTGATCTCATGATCTGCCCATCTGGGCCTCCCAAAGTGCTAGGATTACAGGCGTGAGCCACCGCGCCCAGCCTTTTTTTTTTTTTTTTTTTTTTTTTTTTTTTTTTTTTTTGAGGTGCAGTCTTGCTGTCTTTCAGGCTGGAGTGCAATGGTACCATCTCGGCTCATGCAACCTCCGCCTCCTGGGTTCAAGCAATTCTCCTGCCTCAGCCTCCGCAGTGGCTGGGATTACAGGCGTCTGCCACCACACCCAGCTCATTTTTTTATTTCTTAGTAGAGATGGGGTTTCATCTCATTGGCCAGGCTGGTCTTGAACTTCTGACCTCAGGTGATCTGCCCACCTCAGCCTCCCGAAGTGCTGGGTTTACAGGCTTGAGCCACCACACCCAGCCAACAGAATTTTTTAATACCAAAGTTAGGCCAGCAGATGGAGATAGCTGAGAAGGCAGAAAAAGGCCTTTGTGGCTAGGTGTGGCTCACACCTATAATCCCAACAATTTGGGAGTCTAAGGTGGGAAGATCGCTTGAGCCCAGGAGTTCAAAATCAATCAGCCTGGTCCATATAGTGAGACTGCCCCCCTACAAAAGAAAAAATAATAATAGTTAGCCTGGCATTGTAGTATGCACCAGTAGTCTCAGCTACCCAGGAGGCTAAAGTAGGAGGATCGCCTGAACCCAGGAGTTGGAGGCTGCAGTGAGCCATGATCACACCAATGCACTCCAGCCTGAGTAACAGAGTGAGACCATATCTCGAAAAGAAAGGAAAAAAAGGCCTTTGTTTGAGCCAGATGGTAAAAATCAGACAAGGTGGGAAATAGCAGTGACTCTCTGTGGAGTAATTTCTTGACTAGCTTTGAGAGTCATCCCTGCACAGCACTTCACAGAAGTCAAGACCAGTGGCTCTCCCTTGTTGATGGCGCAGAATGATGAAGTGGTTGGTTAGTTAGGTGGCATTCTCGGTCTGCCACTCTGCTACGTGATGGCTCCGTTTTCTACTCTAACTAGGGTGCTTGCTCCAAGAGTTCCTAACGTGCCAGGGGGCAGAGGGATTTGTGAGACTCCACGTCATTTTTGGTGGTTTGCTTCATCCTTCTGAAAAGCCTAGAGCCCCGGGGTATTGGAGTTGGTCTCCTTCCTGGCAGAATACCTCCAAGTGAGCTGCTTATTTCTTTACAGCTGAAAGAACTATACACCCTCCTGAATGAGAACTATGTGGAAGATGATGACAACATGTTCCGGTTTGATTATTCCCCAGAGTTTCTTTTGTGGTAAGTTGTAGGGGCTTTCTTGAGGTTCTTGAGGGCAAGGTGTAGAGCAGAACCACCACAGGACACCAGAGTTTTCATCCCTGCCAGGGGCCAACCTTTGAATGGCAAATTAGTGTGTCATTTTTGAGTTCCTGCATCTGAAGGAGACTTGCTTTCACTGGCGCTTAGAATTGCAACCTTGTTTAAGACAATTGACAGGGTGAGGGAGACCTTCGTAGAGTTGGTACCCAGGGAAGAGGTATGCATTATCTGGTGACTTTATGTAAGAAAGGAAGGCGCATGAGACCTACTAAGACTGAAAGAAAAGAAGGCACATTTTCTATCTAGTTCCTGAGCATGCTCAGTAGTATAGCCTTGCCTGGCTGAGCCATTCACCTGCCCAGGCCACGTTTAATATCCAGGAAGAGAGAGGCATGCGCCGAAATAGAGAGGGACTACCTGAAAGGGAAGGAAGAATTTATACCAGAAGGAGGGAGACGGGAGACCAGAGCTCCAGGGTTGCCACAATCAGCTCTCAACCATGGGACCCACCGTCCTCTGAACCAAAGATGCCAGTCCCTTGGTTCAAGCTGTCAAAATGAACACACAGAAATTGGATCAGGCATGAAATCCTCAGTATGATAACCTTGGGTTGGATGAGTAACTAGGCCCAGTGGGATGAGTAGCCAGAAATGGTGATGACTCGATTCCGTGTGTCCAGGAGGGCTTGGCCCTAAAGAGAATTCAGCTATTAACCCCCAGGGAGGTGGTAGCACCAGGTCAAAACCAAATTTGGCTGTGGAACCCAAACAGCTTGTCCAGCCTGCCGGCAAGCAGCACAACAACCCCAGCCTCTCTTTTCCAGGGCTCTCCGGCCACCCGGCTGGCTCCCCCAGTGGCACTGCGGGGTTCGAGTGGTCTCAAGTCGGAAATTGGTTGGGTTCATTAGCGCCATCCCAGCAAACATCCATATCTATGACACGTAAGCACCAGCACCTACCTCCAACCCCCACAACACCGCCATCCTGCTTGGTCTGGGAGGGAGGAGAAAAAGGCTGAACAATGTGCCCCATGAAAGAAAGAGGGACAGTCTCAGGAAGGGAGGACGCCCAGCTGCTGGGACTGCAGATTCATCATAGGAACCCCCTGTTCTGCTCAGAGTCCCAGCTGGCTCCCTTGTTTGTGGCCCGGGTTGGAAGGAGCCCAGCCTGAGAGCTGGTGTGCCTGCTCAGCAGAGGCTTGTTTTTATTATTTTTTAAATTTTATAGAGGCAAGGTCTTGCTGTGTTGCCCACGCTGGTCTCAAACTCCTGAGCTCAAGTGATCCACTCACCTCTGTCTCCCAAGAGTGCTGGGATTATAGGCGTGAACCACCGTGCCTGGCCAGAGGCTTTTTTAGTCTCACTGTGTTGCCCAGGCTGGAGTGCAGTGGTGCAATCTTGGTTCACTGCAACCTCCACCTCCAGGATTCAAACAATTCTCCTGCCTCAGCCTTCCAAGTAGTTGGGATTACAGGCATGCACCACCATACCTGGCTAATCAGAGGCTCATTTTTGAATGCCTGTACCAGTCACACATGGAAGCACTTGAACAGCAGCAGAAATGAGCCAGAGCCAGTGTGACCCAGATTCAGATAGTCCTTGGGGCCTGTGATCTCTGCTCTTCATTTTCCCTGGAAGTGTCCAAACCATCTGCCTGCCACAGTCTTCAGGGCTTATCAGCTGTGTTATTGAGGGAATCAGAACCTTGAAACCCTAGAATTGCCTTGACCTGCCCCATGGGTTCCCTGTGCTGCTTCCCTGCATGCTAACAGTGGGATTCCCCAGCCGACTCCTAGGGATTCATCAGGGAGATGCTGGTGGTGCCTTCAAATAAAGGCGTTTGCTTGAGTCCCACCTTCCTTTGGAAATAGACTCTGTTGAAGTGAGGCAGGCTCCTGGCCTGGTGGAGCATGGTGGGGAGTCCCAGTACTGAGTACAGGTGGCAGCTAAAAGTACACCTGTGCTGCAGACCTGGTCCTTCCAGGTGTGGCTGCACGTGCTTGAGGGGATCACCATTCCCTTCC